>NC_079471.1:6250000-7500000 GCF_026250575.1 Diorhabda carinulata
CACCCAAATGTTCATACTATCTCTATTTGTAAGTCACACGCCGATCTGATTTAATGATGCAAAGCATCTATGTTTTTCGAGATGACAATCGATTTTGAAAGACATTCTCGATATGTTAGAACTAACTTACCAAAAAAACAAAAAGCCAGCGCTACTATACTTCCACCACTCTATTGTATACAAACACAAAAGCACTATTCATAAAAATAATTAAAGTCATATATCAAAAATATAATTAGACAAAGTATATATGAAATAATTGAAACGTAATATAAAGCATGTTCTACACGATGCGGCCAACGTTTCCGCCAACATTCGCTGAACGGCTGAACTTTAGAAGGAAGGCTGGATGCAGCACTGCAACTACACGATGCGTCCAAAGTTTGCGCCAACATTCGCTGAACGACTGAACATTAGAAGGAAGGCTGGATGCAGCACTGCAACTACACGATGCGTCCAAAGTTTGCGCCAACATTCGCTGAACGACTGAACATTAGAAGGAAGGCTGGATGCAGCACTGCAACTACACGATGCGTCCAAAGTTTGCGCCAACATTCGCTGAACGACTGAACATTAGAAGGAAGGCTGGATGCAGCACTGCAACTACACGATGCGTCCAAAGTTTGCGCCAACATTCGCTGAACGACTGAACATTAGAAGGAAGGCTGGATGCAGCACTGCAACTACACGATGCGTCCAAAGTTTGCGCCAACATTCGCTGAACGACTGAACATTAGAAGGAAGGCTGGATGCAGCACTGCAACTACACGATGCGTCCAAAGTTTGCTCCAACATTCACTTTCCAGCGTTGGCTGAACATTGGACGAAGACTGAAATCTTACCTAAACTTATCTAGAGAAATGAAAACGTGACAAAAAATTGATGAACAGCATACAACAAATATAAATTATTTTAGATTAAGCTGTGTAAAGTGCCGAGTTAAACATCGGGACCGCTGTAAAGATCCTATCGGATTGGATCTTTTCTTGCCGAAGAAGGTTGAAAAAGGTTTACCCGAGGCAGCGAAAACACACTCACATTAAGACGTCCAGACAACCAAGAAGACAAGAGTGTATAGCCAACAAGCTAACTCTATAAAAAGACTTCCAGAATTCCCCGTAGAACTCAGGGGTGAAGAAGGAGTCTACGCGCGAAGCTGTGACGAATGAGGACGTGTCGAAATGACAAAGGGTTGGTAGAATGTATAATGTAGGATGAAGGAAATGAAAGGTTTGGTTTGAGTGTATTAGAAGTAAATGGTAGTTTTTTAGAAAGGGCTTAGAGCCACAGGAACAATCCAATTAGGTGATCGTTGTTGACATCTCTTTAGCAATTTCATTAACAGTATTGATCATTCCTTTGATAGAGGCCCTCTCAATTAAAATAGTAATATAAAGTAAGATATTGGAAAGTAATGTTACGTAATAGGGCTTTTTATTTTTTAGGTTCGACAAAAAGTCCAAAATAAAGATTATACTGTTAATAAAACAAAAAAAGTAGCATGGTTCGTATCGAACTGCGGAGCCCGTAACGGCCGCTTATCGTATGCCAAAGAGCTTGGTAAATATATTTCAGTAGATATTTATGGTACATGCGGACCACTTAAGGTAAATACACATGATATTGTCTTTGTTTCACAAATGGAATAATTGAATTATACAGAGAAATTTAATAGCGATTTTAATGAAATTGTCGAATAATTTTGATGTATTAAATTAGTTCAAAAATTCACAATTTCTTATATTGGTATCTTCCTTTTTGTGGACATATAATTCACATCTAAGTTCAAGATAAAAACACGATACTATTCACTAAATAACGTGGTGCAAAGTTTCAACACGCTGTACAAAAAATTTCAACTGACTGCTTCGATCTATTTTATTATAGTAGAGCTCGAACGATCTCTCAATAAAGTATTATTGAAATATGTCTGAATTGAGAGAACACAAATCAAAACCCGAATGTAGGCTGTTTACGGTGACTTGTGCCCATCATTTTCAACAAATAATAATTGGTTCAAATTGCTTCGCTGAGGACGAGAATCATTAGAAGATGATCCACAAGCGGGAGGTCCTGTGAAGGGGACTACTCCAGAAAATATTAAATTACGGCCAATTTTACAACCTTGGCTAAAATTGGAGATTCAACTATGGTATTTTGCACAATTGGAAAAAGTTGGGTTCGGATCTTCTGAAGTTTAAACTACTTCCTCACCACCGGTAACGTTTAAACCGAAGTTTGTTGGTAAACGCCATCTATAAAACGAAAAATAAATCATATCGTCTGTAGTGTAACCCGACGTTTGAGGTTTAAGCTTGTAAAAAAGTTTAAATTTTGTCAGTGGTCCACCTCCCCCAATTTTTTCAAGAGAAAATAAGTCCATTTAAAGAACGCAAAGGTCATGAAATGCACCAAAAAAGTGATGGTTACAATATTTTGGAACTGCTATCGTATCTTATTAATTTTCATGAAATACAACCATAGTTACGTTAAAAAATTAAAAAATCAGCCATTTAATCTGAACCAAAAACATTTATTACTTTATAATTACTTTTCCATAAATTTCTTTCTAATCACTTCTAATCAAATAACTCATGTTCAAGTTCCTATGATTTAATGTTTTATTACTTATTTAAAGTATATTTAAAAAATTTAAAATGTCAATATTTAACATTCTCGAATATATTAATAATTTTTAATTTAATTTTATAAGAAAAATAGCATTCAAAATTTAAGACTGTAACAGAAAAAATTTATTCTCGCCGCCACTGTTAGACGTGTATTAATGGTTGCATACAAGTAGTTCTCTCAGATAATACTGATGTTTTTAGTAACTTTCACAGACCACACCAGACACGCAACTCAATAATCTGGACGTGGCAGACGAGAGAAACAGTTGTTGTTCTTCTCTCTCATCGCGATATAAAACGTACCTAGGTGGCGCTCTTGGCCGACGAATAGCGGGATTTTTAATTTTGAATTAAAATTTAATTTAAAATGTTTTTAAACATTTTTCCCATTACCTAATTTGAATACAGGTATATGTTTCCCTCTAGATTGGTATGAATTATATACATTGTATATGATTATAATGATAGACCAAAAAATTCACTAACCTTTCTTCTTAATAAACTTTTTTAATGATTCGTAATCACTATAGCTAACTCTTGTCTTTATTTTAGTGTCCTAGATCAGATAAAAAATGTTTTGAGATATTAGAGAAAGAGTATAAATTTTATTTGGCATTTGAGAATTCTAATTGTCGAGATTACATAACAGAAAAATTTTATGTAAACGGATTGGGACAAAATGTTCTTCCTATTGTTATGGGAGCTAGACCTGAAGATTACCAAAGAAGTGCACCAGAAGGTAAGCAAATTTCATTACACAATATTAAAATAGATTATAACTTTAGTGGGCACGTTAATATTGCATAAATGAATATAATCTGTATTAAATTGACACGATTTTATTTATAATAAGCAACCTGTAAAGATTTGAAATGTATATATTTATGGTTAATACATCTACATACATTTGTTTTATTACAGGTTCCTATATTCACGTAGATGAATTCGCCGGACCCCAAGAATTAGCAGCTTACCTCCACAGACTTGATAATGATAACAATCTGTACAATTCTTACTTTAAATGGAAAGGTACGGGAGAATTTATTAACACATTTTTTTGGTGTCGCTTGTGCGCAATGATGCACGCGCCTCAATCATCACAAAGACACTATGAAGACATTAATGATTGGTGGAGAGGCCCCGGAGTATGTACAACTAAATCTTGGAGGAACGCGGAGTTTGTTTAGATGCCTGTCTGAAGTTTTAGCTCATTAAAATGTCAGTGCTATTATAATTGTGATAGAACAATTATTAACAAGTCCTCTTATATTGATAAATGTAATTTCTTTTTCTTTTTATATATTCCTTTCTTTTTCCCTCTTTTTGTAATTTTTTTTCTCTTAAACATATACTAAGAATTTAAATTGCGTTATCTTATTGGTGACATTATGCTGCAACAAATATATACTAGGACAAGTTAATGAAAAGATCTACTACTTCATATTAGTAAATATATTTTTAAGTATGTGTGACATATTTAGAACTTTGACATGTTAATCATTTTTCACTATCATACTCTATCTTCAATTGAATTTTTAAGGATCTAAAACTTTGGACATTTTTTAAGTACTTACACACAATTTTATAGGTTATATAATTTATTATTGCCGTTTTTGTTGATTGTATTGTATATTATTGACAATGATTCATTAAGTTTTTATTATATGACGTGTTTCATTTCTTTACCTTTACCTACCTAAATATTTTAATTAATTTTAAAATGTGACTATAATAGAAATCTGTAATCTGTGTATCCACAGAAATGGCTATTAAATGTAAGATACATCAAATAACAAGACACCTTACCAACATGGAATATATGTAATTACTAAATTTTGTAAGGGAATATGTGGTTCTTCATACTATTAAGAATGGAATTGATAAAATATATTCTGTCCAAAGTCTTCCAAGTTATTCCTGATTTTTTCAATTATTTCAAATTTTTCTTTTTTTTGTAATAAGCTAGTCCTTCCCATCAATATTAAGATTCACAACATAATAATATATTTTATTATTATGAACCTAGTTAATTTAGAAGAACAATATAGATTACCTGTAAATAGGAATAAGAAAACTCGTGTAAACAAGTTTCAAATCTGTATCTTTATAATCACAAAATAAATATAAATTTCCTTTATCCTTTTAACAACTAAATTATTTTCAAAGCATTTGATATAAATTATTAAAAATCTTCATTATGTAATGTCATATTGACGTATTCTTCTAAACTACCATTATGGTCGTGTTTTAAATATTAACCAGCTAATAAAAAAACATCGCTGCTATGGAGTTAATTTAAAACATGAAATCGAGCGATTTGCTGCTATCCCAGTATACATTGACTTTTAAAACAAATGTAATTTTGAAAGTTCATAGAGATAAATATAAATAACATTTCCCAAAAAATCTTTTGAAAATTTGCTTATTTTCGCGCTAAAATTCAAAAATATCTAGGACTATTTTAGAAAATATTGATCAAGCCTGCACACTTGTCAAGTTATTGAAATCGACAACTTCATTCTATAATCCCCGGTGTTCCAGTGGGTTTTCAATACTCTTTTAAGAAAACACACATATAAAAATGACTGAACAAACGTAAGTATTTAAAACTATATAGTAATGGACTTTCTTTATTTATTTAATTAATTAACGGAAGTATTAATACCTTAAAAGTTGGGAATTGAAACCATTAAAACTTTTGTTGCTTAACGGCCATGTTGTTTCAAAGACATAATCGATTCGAGAAAGTTCCATCTTAATGAATGTCTTGAAATAAATTCACAATTCATAAGAAAAAAAATTGCCCCCTAAAAATATTGAGTGATATTTCACGAGTTAAAATGTTTTCTAAAAATGCAGTAACATGAGGTTAACCTCACTTCATTTTAGATTACCACCTCCTGTAATGTGGGCCCAAAGGTCTTCTATCATCTTTTTAACAATAAATTTAGAAGATGTAAAAGATCCAGAAATCAAGTAAGTATAAGAATTTATTAAGGAAAATTTGAATTTTGTAGATCTTTTGAATCATACTAATAATGTACCAAGTGAATATTAATAACATATTTTAAATCAATTCATTCAAATACAAACAACAAATCTAGGTAGATTTATGATCACAGAAAACTTCTATTATTGAGTGCAGATGATGTTGATGTACAAGAGTCTCCCAACACATCTCACTTTTTTCTCTTTTTAGAATATTTTTCATTTATGATAAATTTCAAGTATTAATGGCTTTGTGTTCCATTTCAAAATTGCCAAAACGGTTTTGTCTTAATCCAGGATAGAAGATGAATTCTCTTAACAAATTTATATCTGATCATTCATATTAATTCACATTGTTAGCTTTCTTATTATTTAGAAAATTTTTTCTATTAATTTTAAAATATGTTATGAGTGGCAGTTAATTAGATGCTTGCTATTGGTATTAAGTTTATAAAAATGATGCATGTAAATTAATGTAAATGTAGTTCAGTATGAGTCAAAGTTTAAAATTTTAGCATAAAAAACAATTTTAAATCAAGATGGAAGTAATAAATCATTTTTATCTTTATTTTAGATTTAGTAAAGATTCTGTATACTTCAAAGGAACAGGGGGTGTAGAAAAGAAAAATTATGAAGTCACTATTCCCCTTTATAAAGAAATAGACCCTGAACAGAGTAAGAGCTTCAATAAGGGAAGGTAAGATTATGTTTTTTTTTATTAAAGGTAAAAGCAGGCCTATGCTGGGTACGACGAAGGGGCGGGGGTGACGAAGGTGGCAGCCATACAGTCAAGCATGGTGTGTCCTTTGCTTCACTCAGAAAGAGATAGACATTAGGTTCATTGCTTGCTCTTCATTTCCAGTTTTAGGTGCCTTTTATCTATGTATAAGAGTTTATGAATATTCAAAAAAAGAGGACTTGAAAAACCTTGCATTTGTAGATTACTACTTGTATTTCAGCTTATACCAACATAAGACGTTCTAGAACTAAAATATTAGAATTCAAAACCCAAATTCAAAACTGAGTTTATTTTTTAAAGCTTTTAATGCATGCTGAACATCATGTCTGGATTATCATTTTTCCATAGAAAGAGTGGGGGATGTAAAGTAACTATAGACAATGACATTTTACTATTTATTTATGTTTAAAACTCACAAAGACCTCCAAAAAATATCCAAAACATGTTTGGAATTAATCCAAACGAAGTTAGAAGACACAAAATTTACTATTACCTCTAAAGAAGGTAGTGTTATCATGCTAATGGTCCAATAGAATTTTTGACTAAAGAAAGCTAGCAAAAGTATCTCATTCTGGAACCATTTACTTCTTATGGCATGTTTTTCATGCAAACTGGACTAATGGTTACATTTTAAAAATATTTTCTGGGTTAAATATCTCATAATATTATACCAAGTTACATTAGAAGTGGTAAATACAAAAAGATTGAAACCTTGGAAAGATAAATATTACAATCTGTGTTTGATGATCTCTTAGCTGTATACACCCCTTTAAATTTCTATGTATCACCCAAGAAATTGAATTATTTGGATTTTCATAAAGCAACTACTTTTACTCTTTCTGAGCAATCAAAACTTTGATAATGAATTTTTATTTCTTACAGAAGAACAAAAACTTGTTGATTTTTGAAAAAAACTACACTTATTTAATGTATTATAAGTGAATAAATGAAAACATGGGGATTTTACTCTTTCCTCAACATTTCACAAGAATTTTGCAGCTATTTCCACTGGTAAATTAGCAAAAAAATATGAAATTGAGTTTTCAATGAGTAGCACGTTATCAAAACTTACTTTCAATTTCTTGGGTAATTGGTACCTATGGTATACATAAAGGTGGAAACATTTAAATTAGATGTGGTAAATTAGGAAAGATTGAAACTTTGGAAATATGATAGCCTTAAATCAAGAATGAATTTTGTATTTGCAACATTTTAAACATGAGCTTATAAAAATAACCGCGGCGTTACTTGTTAATAGCTAATTGTGGGTTGTATGCAAAGTGTACAAAGGCTTGAATGTGGAGATATAGTGGATGCATAGAGTAGCAAGTCTACCTTCCTCTGCAAACCGTTGGTCAGCAAATTAGTATGTAGTTGCATCATGGTATCAAAGATCTATTTGACTGAATAGTCTGTATCGGTGATACCCCTTAGTTGACTATGTGGTCTTGTTATAACTTCTTCTGTCCATACACACTGGCATCTTTGAACTTGACACATTTCATGTTCACAAGTAAATAATATCCCAATAACTAACATTTGTACTATTCAGGTTTCATTGACATAAACAAGCTTGGCCACAAAGAGTGAACAGAAGAATTTGGTTTTTTAAACATGGTTTATATGAAAATCATATTGTTATCATAGTTTTAAATATGTTTGTGATCCTTAAAAAAATAAGGGTCAAGAAATTACCTTTTGTCCACATTTGATCCAAAGTTATTTGATTAAATTTTAAAGTACTACTTTTTGAATTTATTTTTCATATTATTATAATTGTTTAATTTCTAACTATACTACTTACCCACTAAAATGTACTCAGAGAGCATGTTGAAGATCTCATTCTTAGAAAAAAATGGTGATATGTTTTGGTAGGCACAGTGTTTTGTCAATTATATCATCAGAGTAATCTTCTATTGAGAATTTTAATCTTCTGACTGTTTATTTGAAAATTGATGCCTCAAAATGTAAAATACAGTTTTCTGCTAAACTTAATGTTGGTTGTATTTTTTGATGTCTCTTTTATTCTAGATGTATTGAAATAATCTTAACAAAAGCAAATACAGATGGACCATATTGGCCTACACTTACATCAGACAAAAAGAAACATCATTGGTTGAAGTGCGACTTTAACAAATGGTATGATGAAGATGAGTCTGGTGATGAAGGTGTTGGTGGGATGGGTAGTGGAGACTTTGAAGAAATGATGAGGAAAATGGGTGGCTTAGGTAAGTTTTAATCAATAATATAATAAATCGATAAAAATATTTGAATAATATAGAATATTTAATTTTTTTATTTTTCAGGTGATGCAGGTGATAAACCAAATTTTGATGATATGGAAGGTGATGATGGACCAGATTCGGATGATGAACCCATCCCTGACCTCGAATAGTTTGATAAGTTCTATCAATATTTTTTTTATTTGGAATTTTTGTACGTTAAGTTATATTGAAATAACACAGACAGGATCCAGTTTCTTTTTCATTACAATATTCGGTTATTTACTTACCAATGAATTTGTAGCATCTGTTTATATGTGTTTTCAAAATAATAGGAGTATAAGTAACTTAGTGTGCATATGTTAAGATTTTTAATGATAATAAAAAAATTATTGAACACAAATCAATTTATTTTAGTAAGTGTCGAATACTAACCTGTAGTGTAGGGTATGTTCCTATAAAAGGAACAGAACAATAATCAAACTTATGACAGTGTTGCATGACCTTTAAAGTACCCTGCGTCTTTTTGTCATTCCTTCGAAAATTATCTGTTTGGTTGCGGATGACGTTAACTGATCAAAGTGAAGATAGTGGGGGAGGCGTCTCGAGAATTCCAAATGGGACGAGGTCTCATGCAAGGAGACGGCCTCTCCTGTACCATCTTCAATATGACACTGAAATAAGTCATCAGAAATATCGAAGTTAATAGAGAAGGAACTCTGCTTAACAGAACAGGGTAATACCTTGATACCTGGCATTGCTCTAATCAGTCCTGTAGAGCGGGGCTCACCATTAACGAGCCAAAAAAATATATGGTTATGTCAAGGAACAGAACTTCCCCGGGGACTTTCATAGTAGGCCGGTATAAGTTCTATGTACCGTTGTTTAAATACACTAGTGACTGAAAATAATTACAACTCTATGTAAATAAGAGAACATGTGAAATAGAGCATATTACTAATACACTACTAAAGTCACGTTTACTGAATTTGAATAAAAGATCTTATGCTGAATAAAGACCACTGTGCGAGCAGAGCGTTTGGCTCTATGTAGATCCCAGCCTGGTAATAGAAGTCAAGAGGGCCAGACTCAGATAACTAGTCCACTTGGAGCGTATGCCTGAGGAACGGGAATGCGCGAAGCGCACCGGTAGAAGCTCCAGGAACGGCGACCGCGCAAACGATGGCTGGATGATGTCGAAAAGGATTTTCGGAAGCTGGGTGTGAGGGGGTGGACTGTGATGACTGGGGGAATGTAGTGGACCAGGCCAAGGCCCTTTAAGGACCTAGTGTAGTGGTAGTTGTAGATATTGAAAAAATATCTGATTTTACCATTACATGTAAAATATTTTTAGCAATAAAAAAATTAATGTTTTGGTTCATTTCTTTTCCGCCTCTTTTTTAATGGTTATATGTACTATGATGGGATGCCGACGTCTCACACGGACGACTCTAAATGCAGTTAATTTTTTATTTTCCCTTTAGACCATTGGATAGGTCTACTAGCATATATAGAAACCAAATAGACAAAAATTCCGCAATAATTTTACAAATTTCATTAACTTCTTATTTTTTTAGTTATATTGATAGTGCGAAGATTCACATTTTTCTAAGAGTTAACACCTATTAATTATTTGAATTATTATTATTAGAAGTTTATGATTCTGATTGTTGATTCAGGTTTTTGAATAACATAAAAAACAAATATCTTGATACAATTTTATAAAATTTTAATTACAAGCTTGGCTTTTAGGCTTAATGTTATATGTGCATTGTGTACAAAAATGTGTTGTTTCAAACTCCTTTACTTTCTTGTTGTTCAAATTTAGGATATTTATTTTCAATGTCACTCCAAGTTTGTTTACTATAGGACAAGTTATGTACAACTGTTGCAATGTCTTCAAGCTAAAATAAAATGAACAGTTAAATGTTTGTAACAAACTAATATGCAGTATGAGTAAGCATACATCCAATATTATCTAGAGCAAAAAATACTTACTGGTATCCTAACTTGATTCATAGAGTCCCTTTCCCTCAAAGTAACACTATTGGGTTCTTTTAAAGTATCAAAATCAATGGTGATACCATACGGAATAGCAATTTCATCAGTTCTAGCATATCTTCGACCAATTGAACCGGAACTATCATCTACTTTGTGGGATACATCTACTTTGGTCAATTCTGTAGCTGTATAATAATTTAATAATGAGAAACTGAAAAATTTTTAAACAAAATTCACTTACATATTCTTTTGATAAATGGAACAAATTCTTGATTTGAACTTAAAGGAAGAACACTGCATTTTAGAGGAGCTACAATTGCTGGTAGAGACAAGTAAGTTCTTTGTTCGTCGTTGTCACGTTTTTTGAAATTATGTTCAAAAATGGCATACATTACTCTACCAATACCTACAACAAAAAGATTGAAGATTAGGTACAGGTTATGATGGACAGTTCTATTAATAATATTATCAAAGGAAGATAATTTAACAGATAATAATAGTTCGTAGTAGAGCTACTCACCAAAAGATGGTTCAATAACACTAGGAATAATTTCTTCGACATGTAAAGTATTTTGATACTTCTTAACACTAACCATATCTCTTGAGAGTGAGAATTTTTTATCTCCACATAATAATTCGTAAGACCTACAAGTGAGAAAATAAAAATTAGCAAATAAAATTTGCATAACAAATTTTTTATATAAATAATATGGAATATAGAATTAATGATTTTTTTTAATATTAATCACAGATTTAACAAAAAATGTACAAAATCTAAAAAATTATCAAATTTCTATTTTTTTACCATATCATTGTCATCAATACTATTCGTAAGTATAGGGTGTAATTCTATTAATAGATTATTTATAGTTTTTCATATTGAACTTCAAATATAGCAAAATTATTTTAGAATAAAAAGATGTATATATGGATTTTGGGGTATCGTATACATTGCTACCCAAAGGATCTATTGTGTCCCCCTTTCTTGCTGCGATACTGGGGAACCCAGTGTTTACAGTTGATCTGTTAATCCCACTCCTTTTAAAAAGTCTAGAATGTGGGATGGCCTTAATTGCCAGAAATCTTCGTTTTCTATTGCAAGCATTCCCAGGTGTAGTGCTCTGGAGTTCCATAGTGTTTCATGTGGATAGAGGTTTCGTCCTCTGTGCAACAAAATCAGCACGCCACGTCTTCAGATGTTTTTTCAAGGTATTATTAATAGGGTGGTCATCAAAAATTAAAGTTTTTGGCGACGCCCTCTAAAAAGCTTCATTTTGTTTGAAAAACACTGAGATATTTTTTATTTTTTTTTAATTCAAAGCAACACGTGCCTAATCTAACTTGATTAAACTAATGTAAGAGTACAACGATTTGTGTACCAAAGATGAAGGACAGAAGCAATTCATAATTCAAATCTTAGATGATTATAGAATATAGAAGATAAGGCATTAAAAATACGGAAGAGTGGAGAAATCTAAATAATAAAATGACGTTTGTACTAATGTAATTTTAAGACAAAAATATGAATTTGAATATCTCCCATTTTTCATTTAATAGACTAAATCAACTGGGAAAATTTTTGAATTCAGATTTTTGTTTTGTTTATATTAATGTTTGTAAAGAACTAAGCAGGTACCATTCTTTCTCTGGATTAAACATTTAAACAGACCATCCACATCTTCTAAGTATCAAAGTTAAAAAAATACACTCACCCTTGATTGGCTAATTGTTTTTCTAAAATTTCTACTTCATCAATTTTCAAAGCTGCCAAAGCATCAGTTATAATTTTGGCATCTTTTTTAAATGTTTTTCCTAATAATCCTTTATTGGCTTGTGCTTCAATAACATTTACCATTTTTGGTTCTGCTAATTTTTTTTCTGCTGCTAACCTCACACCAGTAGCATTAGTATGTTGAGTAAGATCATATGCTGAACGATCGGCGCATCCAACACACTCTATCCATCCCTGAAATGCAAATATTTTTTGAATCTTCATGAAATAACCAATCAATTCAAGTTTTCATTACCGAAGCAAAGAAAAAACTATATTAAGATGTACTTATGATCATGTTGAAGCAATTTCATATAAAAATATAGGACATAGTTCAAGGAATATTAAGGCATATGGAATGTGATGTTAAAGACCAAAGAAGAGGTGGAAAATTTTTTGAGAATAATATGTTTCCAAGTTAATCTAATAAAATCTAAAATTTTGCAGCATACAATCCATTTTCATATATACTGAAAATCTTACAATCGAATCCACATATATCACATAGTGGTGTGTGGTTTACAGTTATGTACTATATACAAATTTTGCTTCTCTCCACATAGTGCCTTTTTTCTCAAGTATAGTACCAAGTACTTTGTCCCATGTCGCTTTAGGTATTCCTCTTTTTGGTTTTTGTCTAATTTTGCTTCCTATAATCTCTTCACTAGTCTTGGATCTTCCATTATTTGTAAACGACCACACCAACTTAACTGTCTTTGCTCAATGAATACCACGAGTGACATGATTTCTAGATTTTGTCTTATTTGTTCATTTGTTAATATATCCTTTTTTGGATATAGTAGTTTTTACTTCCCCGTCTTTCCATATTTTTGAAAATATACCTTTCAAACTATTATATAACTTCAAACATTAAAGTTTTATTTTGTCACATCCTGGAGCTCTTCCATTTTTTAGCCTTTTGATCTCTTCCTTAACTTCTTTCTTTTTTATTATTTCTTCATTTTTATCCTGCTCCTCTTTTTTACTTATGTTATTAATTTCTTCATTTAGTTCATTATTATTTTCTATTTCCTACTGGAAATCGAGCAAAGTGGATATTTTTAAAAATTAATAAACCAATATTGAGTGAGTATATCCTCATTCGAAAAGTTTTCAACCAAAAGCCTTGTACCAATTGAAAATAGAAGATGATATCAGCAACAATTAGACAATAAATATGCTTTATTTTCAATCAGGAATCAGCAATCAGTGTCTAATTATTTATATTAATATTAGAGTTTGTGAAAAAAACTTACATAACTCGTAAGGCATTCTGCATCCCAACAATCACATGCATAGTGGGCCATTTCGTTTGCCATGTGTTGTCTGAAACGTAGCTTAACTGGATCCACTCCACATTTTATAAGAAACTGTTGAATTCTAGCCATAAAGTATCCCAAAGTTTCGTTTGCTACTAATCCCTAAAACACCATCACTGTTTTCTATGGTAAAGACCAAACATTTACTGTATTTACTTACTGATTCTACAGCAAATCCAATGGTTGTCTTTTCAGCAGGTTTTCCATCCATTTGGTTACATGCTGAATATAATAAAAGTTCTGTATTTCTAACGTTTGCAAATTTGGGATGACTTTTATCATTAGGGTCACAGAAATGTTCAATTTCAGCCATTGTAAATTCTCGTACTCTTATTAGTCCAGATCTGGGAGATATTTCATTTCTAAATGCGTTACCTAAAATATAATTACTTTTTTAATGCAACAATGAATATTGAGTATAGAATAATTTAAATATGTTAATATTGTGATACTGTACCTATCTGAGCAGCAGCAAATGGCAGTTTTCCTTGATTAAATTCCAGAAGGCGTTTGAAATTCACGAAAATACCTTGGGCAGTTTCCGGTCTCAAAAAACTATGAAACACAGTTAAACAACATAAATTCAATAATACAACGATCTTTGGAAATTATTAGTAAAAAAATTGTTTTATGCGTATATAATAAATCCTTCCATAGCAGGCAGACTAACTTAGCATTGAAATAGTTTTCTGTCTATGTGAGATTGAAATATGTGAAATCTATGTGAAATCAAGTAGCAGTAACTTTAGTTCTCTCAATACAAATCCTGCGTTTCTTATTAAACTAGATTAAATTTTCTAATAACATTTATTTTAGTATAAAAGTTGCTACAGTTTTTAGCATAATTGGTTTGATAATTTGAAAATTTGCTGTACTAGGACCTCAATTGATTTAAATCTTTTTAGGGTCTCTCAATATTTGGGAATCTACGATTCTAAAATAAATTACCCTTTAATTACTCCAGACGGTCCTATTTGAGTTCCAAACATCAAATTAAATTCAATAGGTTCTGTTAGAGGATTTCCTGTAAGTGGACTCTTCATATTGAATTTTTTCATTACTTCAGACATTTCATTTTTATTCATTCCATCTAACTGAAAAAAAAAATATAAATACCAATGACTACTTGAGCTACTATGAGCTGAAACCAATAAACAGATTAGCAGGTGAAGACACATGGTTTCCCTTTGAAAACAGTTGTTCGGTTAATGACAATTTTTGGCAATCTGAACCGGCCCCGATTTAAATTAGTTCAGGTTAGCAGGGTTCTAGTGTAGTTTGTATATCAACGTATCACTGTTGAAGTGGAAACAATCCAATTGTTTTCCTACTTAATTTTTAGGTCTTTGTATATACTTATTATATCAGAATATATGGTTGTATTTCAATTTTCATTGACATATTTATTACTTTATGTAAGATAGTTTCATTTTTCGTAATATTTCTTACACACTAGGATGTTAGCTTATACAAAAGTGTATGGAAAAAGCAGACTGTGTTTGAGTGTGAGTAAAATAATAGTTGTTTGATAAATTCAAACTTTCAACAATTCCACCCACCTTGGAATTCTGGAAACTTCATTTGGTTTATGATGTTAATGTTTTAAATTGAATCTTCATATTGCCAGTCAGCTTTCAAGTATGTATATTTCAAAATATAGTTATAGCGTGTCTCTCATTAGCACTTTTTAAGTGTTGTATATTTAAAGTGAGATATATTCTGTTTTTTTTTCAATAACACAGAAAAATGGATTGATGTTTTGCCATGTGTTCTCTCTTGTCCGTCTATCATGATATAATCCTCCTTCATCCTTGAATCTCTTTCTACCTCTGTGGCTGAATTTTTCTTAAAAATACTCCTTCCTTGTCTCTTATATGTCTACCATGTTTACTTTTATATTATTTCTTTTACCTCTAATTCTTATTATTTCCTTTCTTTTTCCCATTGCTCTTATTTTGTACCAAAAGCTTCTCTCATTCTCTCATATCCCCTGTTCTCTTTCCTCCTTCTATCTCCAGTACTGTTTTCATCAGTCTATGGTTCGTGCCTATTTCTGCTTTTTATATTGTTACTACCTCCCCAATTATCCTTTCTTTCATGTTCTTTGTGTATGTTATATAATCTATTATCGTTTCTGCTTCTCTTCCTTTTGCTATGAATGTGTATTTATCTTGTAGTTTTTCTCTCCATATGAGTTTCCAATTATTTCATTGTTAATACAAAATTCTATCATTCTTCTCCCATTCCTGTTTATTATTTCTTCTCCTTTTCCTGGGAATGCAACATAGATCTAGATTTTTCTCATTTCTTATTCGGGCATTCCAATCTTCCATTATAAGTGTTCTTTCATTTTGTTTAACAGGAAAATGGATTGTAGTATTGCCAATAGCTCGATGCAGAGTAGATTAAACAATATTATTAAGAATTGAATACTAGGCGTTGAAATCAATTTCAAATTTAATTTTGATGGTGAAATTCATAATTCACAGATGGTATTTTCATTCTAAGATCACATAATGGTAGTGTTGGAAAAAATATTATTCAAGACCTAAATTAAAAGATTAATCGAACAAATTTCTGTTTATAAAAGTGCTAATATTTAGTTTCCAAGTTTATTAACTTATTATTCGAATGTGAAAATTTGAAGAATTTTGTTCCAAAATTTTTAATAATTGGATTTTGTAAGTTTTCCAGTTAAGATGTATCACTGTGTTTTGTTCTACTCACCTTTATTACTATGTCTTGACATTCTTCTTTAGTTTCCAAGGAGGTATTTTTATCAGCGGCTATTTTCTCCAAATGAGCTTTAATTAAATGATCTAACCTAAAGCATTCCCCTGTCTGAGTGTCTTTAACCATAAGATCTGCAAATCTATCAACATGCCCAGATGCCCTAAAAGAATAATTATAAAAAAAATAATGCCACTCAACGCCTAATAAGAAAAGTGACAAAACTAAATTGATGTAAGAAGAGAATGTATAAAAGGAGAATGAAAACTAAAATCCCAATACTCTGACGTTCAAACGGACATAAATACTAGTGAAGAAGATTTAGTTAAAGCTGTTTGAAAATTGTTCTAGTAGTTTCGCAATAAATATATATATATATATATATATATATATATATATATATATATATATATATATATATATATATATATATATATATATATATTTAAAATATTGTAGTACATGCAACCTAGACTTCTATATCCTATACTATCAAGATTAGAAATAAAGTAACTTACTTTAAGACAGCTTCTGGAGTTAAAATAGAACAATCTACTTCCAACATTTGTTCTTCCAAAACAAAGAAGTGCCTCCAGGTTTGTAATAAATTCGTTTTAAAAGCACATCCCATAGGTCCAAAATCAAATTGTCCTGTGATACCTCCATATATTGCAAAGCTTTGATCAAAGAAAAACCTTCTTTTGAGAAGATCTTCCATTTTTGATCTATCGAAAGTTTGATTAGGAGCTAAACTCAATTCTTTGTCTTCTAAAACTTTTTTTCTTGCTTTTAACTCTGCTACGGCTTTCTTAACATCAAGATCTGCTGCACCATCCGCTTTTAACTTCCTTACTAAGTCACCCTACAAAAGTTTAATGAGTTTAATCAATTATGGAAAACTTAACCTATATATCTTCATACTTGTTCTTTAACACTGGCTCTTAGAGGAGCTAATATTTCTTCCATTTTAGGATCAGCCATTGTATCGAAGTATGTGTTAAGTTTAATATTTCTATGCTTTTTATTTTTCCCCCACTGGTGTGATGAAGGGCTGATGTAAAATGCTCTTGTTGTTACAAAATTTTGGTATTTCTTCCCAATACAATGCTTTAAAATATCACTGAAACTACTTGTTGCTACGCGATTTAATGTCAAATATAGTTTCATATGGTTTAACTTGTATGTAATAGTATTTTGCCACGACTTGTAGAAAGTAATGAATATCTGTCGGCAAAATAAAGTGAAAGGACCATGAGATACAGATATATAGGCAATTACAATGTTAGTTGACATTTAGAAATGACAATTTGTAACACGGAAGCGCGGGAAATTTGAAGGTATATACATCTTCATTCCAATAGCAGGAATAATATATTAGTTTCTTTTGATGATATTCGATATTTTGGTTATTAATAAAGAAGTGATAAAAGTATAACGTATTTGAAAAAAAGTTATTGATTTAAAACTATAATAAATTCAATATTTATTCAATCTAATAATATGGTAAGCTGAGGGTCAAACATTACATATATAAAACACGATATGTACTTTTTTATTGTATATGTTTAACAAAGACTAAGAAAAAAATTTTGACTTGTGTAATACCACATTAACTGTCGATCATTTATGATAAATAAACATCATAAATAAAATATTGTTTATTTGCTACAATGGATCAAATTTGAAATAACGTATGTATTGTGAGGAACCCTGGGTAGACTGTATAATTTTGGGATCATTAAAGAATAGTTAAAATTAGTTAAACTAATTTTATGCGATCTTTTGAATAAAAAAACATCATCAAAACGCTTGAAAAGCAATAATAATAATTTGAATTTCAAATTTTATATCACCTTCTCTTGATAATATTACAAAACCAATTGTGCAATGGTTGATGAGATCTCATCATATGTTTAATATTTTTTGCATTGAAAATAGTTTTTAGGAAAAGTATTATATGATATTTTAATCCCCATCTTTTTCAATGTGAAAACTTGAACAAATTATGTATTATTATGTGTTCACTAGAGTTTATTTTTGTAACTAACTTATGCATACGTTTTTGAGCCGCATTTTATTTCAGTTATTTGTAATTATGTTGAGTTATATTCTCATTTTCCTAAGCAGCATATTATTTTTAAACGATTGGAGCTATTTTCTAATATTTTTAATATTTCAAGTAATGACCTAAAATTATTCGCTGGTGTTTTTTCGATTTCATTTTTACTCATTCTCGTTGGACTTTCTCTCTGAATCTTCTGCATAGAAATGGTTTGTTTCTCTAATAGAATACCAAATTTTTTAATATATTTTATATGAACTATTGATTCGTAATTTACTGTTTCCTACTTTGATTACGAATCTATTGCATTTGGCTGAATAGAAACAGTTCCCAAATGATTTTAATAATTAATACAAGTGTCTATATTACGAATATATTCATGAAAGTTCTCAATGTGTTCGTATTTTCATGATTTTTGCATATCTTATATTTTGAACAATTATCGGCTTGTTAAAAATTTACTTTTCTCAGTTATGATTAGGTTTATGCGCAACTTTTTCGCGCATACAAACGTCATGTGATCCCCATTATCAGACAGCTCAGATCTCAGTTATTTGACAATATTGATAAAAGTACTTATACGTGTATCTGGATAATAAGTTGTCATGGATTAATATTTTGTCTCAATTACTGAATGTTCATTCTAATATATTTGTATTGTCTTCTAAATGAGTTCGTCACTAAGAAAGTGTAAATATTTTAGTGATTTTATTTTTATATTTGAGGTAGAGAAATATCACAGACTTTGTTAAAGAGTCTTATGTTGAATATTTCGGTTTCAAAATGAGAAATTAGGTAAGCCGTGGGTTCTTAATAAAGTTTGTAAGCCCCGTATTGAGTCTTTACGGTTATGGAAAAAAGGAGAACTTACTGGATTAGAGTTTGGTATTCCTATGATCTGAATGGAGCCTACGACTCATTCAAATGATTGCTATTTTTGTGTAGTAGATGTTGAAGGTTTTATTACAAATTAAATGTGGAGATACCCAGACTTACTGTTTACGAAATGTCTGGTTTTACACAGTGAAGTCTCCAGAAACAATGATGTTACCAAATTCATAGAAATCGGTACCGTCTACAAGTGGAAGTAGGGTGAAAGATCTACGCCAAAATTATTTTTTCAAAATGAACTCATGATTTAATACGTGATATGAATTTTTATCAAAAAATTTATTGCCACCAACAGTAACAATTACAGCATACAGAACGCGAAGTTATTAGAATTTTTTATTGAAAATTAAGGATTCTACCTGCTTCTGGACATGGGTTTAAAAAGATTTGCATCAGTTCCAATTGCCCATTCAACAAAACTCAAAGAAGAATATGAAAATGTAAAATTAGGTTTAGAGAAAGTTGGGACAGTAGCAGCTCCATTGGGAACAAAATGTTTGATCTGTAAGAAAGTATTTAATTGTCGGTAAAGCCAATATAATGAGGAAGTCGCTGGTGATCAGAGACAAAATCATACTTACACCATTACATAATAAGTAATGTATGATGAATAAATTTGTAAAAGAGTTGAACAAGGAAGGAGTTTGTTTTAATTACATTTGCAGAATATTTCCGAAGCTTGACATGGAAAAATTGAAAGGTGGAATATTTGATGGCCCTCAAATACGGCAATTGATGAAATACTCAGATTTTATCAAAGTTATGACTGTTTCGGAAAGTAAAGTTTTGTGTTAATTGTCCAATGAAAAAATTGTGCACAGACTTTAGGATCAAATATGAGTATTAAGTTACATCTCTACATAATTTAGAAACAGGGAGACCGGTTCCACCAAGATCAAAAAGTGATTGAGAATTGTCACATGATGGCAGATTAATGCTGGTCTTTGAAATGAGATTGTCCCCTGAAAAATTATAAAAGGAAAGCCCATAAAACCATTTTATGGAAATATAAAACGTATTTTCTCGAAACATAACTGACATAAATAGATCTGTTATTTTGTTTTTCGTTTTTTTTTTGATTTTTGTGATGTAAAATGAAAATAAAGAATTTGAAAAAATCAGAGCAAATGTTACATTGATAGTTTCATTAATCGTATGTAGAAACAGACCCAAATTCATTTTCATATTTAGGGTAACAAAACCACTGTAGACCAGTGTAACTAATTGAATATTTCAATTTTTTTAATTTACTCTTTGACCTTTCGATATGTTTATGCTTCTAAATGTTCTTGATTTTTGGTCTCTTCTGTTTGATAAAGACTTAAAGAAAAGTCGAAACGTCAAAATTTATCTTTCTTTTAAAAATTATCAAAACATTTTAAAACAGAAGAGACCAAAAATCAAGAGCATTTAGAAACATGAATATTTCTATTTTTTGACCATTTCCATTTATATTTCAGTGAAAAACTTGTTTTAATATTACACTGCTAAAAATTTCTTTGGTAATCTTACAAATGTGTAGGAAGTTTTAACGCACAACAATTTAGTAAATTTACTAAACAAAATAATGAAATTTTCTAAGGGGTACTAGAAAATTTAATTAGCAATTTTACTATATAATTTTGTAACTTCAATCAAAGATTTATCATATGGATACACAGTAAACTTACTATACAGTGTCGAAACTATCACACAATTAACTTGAATTGGGTTTGAAAAACAAAATATATTTTTTTATTCACTACACAACAAACTATCTGTTTCTGACAAGGTATTATGATGTAGTTGTGATTTATTCCAAGTTTTATTTTTACATAAAATATCCGTCTTCTAAACCTAAATTTATTTGAAAATTAAATGCTTAAGTGCTTTTAACTCAAGCATAAATGCAAACGGCGTAACTAGCGCCATCTTTCAAATGTTTCCAGCACAATTTTTCTTTGTAATTCTACAATATAACAGTAAATCAAAGTCTATTGAAAAATAATAGTATAATTACTTTCCAAGTAAAATTTATATGAAAAAATCGTAAAATTACACCGAGTCTCAGTAAATTTTCTCAGTTGTCTAAGAAAATCACACAAACTGATTAGTAATTTTAGCCATCATACAGGTATCTTTCGGAAAACAATGGTAGTTTTACAATAAAATTTTACAGTGTAGATATAATTTGATGAAAATTGTATTTTGATGTTATGGTACAATTTTAATATTTCTCTTTGATTCTCATCAAGATTATTTACCCAAACTTTTCATTTTTAATAATAATAATTGATGCTTGAAATTGAAAAGAATCAATTAAAAATGGTTTCACATTATCTCACATTTTTTTAATTTCAGTATACTCCCTGTATAATATCGAAATAATTACAGTAGTTATAGCAGAAATCGAAACCAAAAAGACTGTTCTAGAGTTATGATTTAGTAACGGATGCCCTCGTAAGGATTCTACAATTCCGTTGTCTGTAGTGAGGGGCCCACCACGTGCTGGTGCACCTCCTCGACGAGTTTTAGAAAGTGCTTCAAGTTTCGGTCAACATGGAAATAATATAGTGTAGTAAGTTAAGATCTCTCGGCCTCGCTCTGTTCCGATAAAAAATATTGCGCACAGATTTACTTTTTTCGCCGTGAAAATGCAGTCAGATGCAACGTTGAAATGATCAATGTCAGTTATTTGTTTATTAATTAGAATTTTACTAATAATTGTTGTTGAGAAAACCGTACACAGCTATAAAATTACAAATAACATATTACTGGCTAGTGTTGTATGCTCTGATAATCTTTTCGTGAGTTGAGTTTATTGTGTTGCTAAATATTTTAGCGTTATTTTCTTTACGTAGACCGTGGAAAACAGCAAAAATAATCAGATGTGTTATCGGGTGTGTTTTTTAGTGTTGCGTTATGGTGAAGTGTGAAGTTTTTGGATGTTACTGCAAAAACTGATCAACAAATAGAGAAGATGTCGATATTTAAAGACAACCTTTGGGTAAGATGATTTTCCGATTTAAATTTACTATTTTTAATATACTAATTTCAATATATTATCTACAACTCGCGTTATCAACACGTAAATAATTGTTACATTTAGTTTTATTTGTGGACCATGACTGTTTTTTAGTTATTCGAGATCATACGCTTACAATATTCCTAGAAATTCGTTTACTGGCTAAAAAATACAGAACTTTTTCATATTAACAGGGTTTTAAATCAACAATCCCCAAAACAACTTGCATTAACGATGATCCTAGCCTGGTGCTAGCCTTGGCTGCAAATTTAGATGAAACTGAAACTACTTGTCTCTATAAATATGTTTGTACCAGGTTGATACATGTAAATGAAGGCAACTAAAACATATTTACATGGCGTGTTAAAAAATTGAATTAGTTTATTAACAACAAAGCTGAAAATACGGATTTAAATTAATTGCCTACAAGCTGCTGCTGTATGTAGTATTTCTTGAAGACTTCCTTTGGAATGGCCACCATCTGCTCTGTCGTCGTCTTCAAGAACGGCGTCAAAACTTTCCAAAGAACTTAAAATTATTAAAACATTGTTTATATCATAAAAGCAGTCGATTATTCTGTAATTAACTGTGTTTAAATGTCATGAATTAATTTACATTGTCATTAGTGAAAGGTATTAATTGTAATTAGTTACTTTTAAAATGTATGTTTACTGAACAGGAAAGAACACAAAAGAACTTATAGATCATTTATTTAATGATGCGTATCCAAAGAGTTACCAAAGTACCAAAATTACAGTTTAGACGCTTGTGAAACTTTTTGAAGAAGTAAGTTTAACTATAAATCGTCCAAAAAATGACCGATCAAATACCTGTGGAGAGCACAGAGAAGGAAAACAATCCTTGTATATGATTAAATGTCGAAATCTGTTAAATAAGAGTGACGCCACATTAGAATCAGGGTAAATTTCTTTTAAGTTATATCTTCAATATTATTTTGTACAACGCAAGTTGTTGGAATGATATTAAGCTTTTCAACTTTGGATCTACAATTACTACTTTCATGCCATACCCTTTGTCTACACCAGCGCCATTCTGGAAGGTTTTGGAACTGATATTTATCGTATACAGCTGGACACTTCTTTAGGCCATTCTGACAATGATCTAATTTTCGTTTTAAATATCGAGCTTCAAATTTCTTAATTTTTATGGCTTGTTGAGATTAATATATGTCTGCTTTAGACACTATACTTGCACCAGCAGCGACGATGTTTGTGTATTAACATTCTTAGTCCTTTAACCAATTTATTTGAGATTATATATTGAAATTGGACGTCGCGTTACCAAATTCCTAATATATATAATTTCAATTTTTCGAAAATTACATATCCGAATATTAATAATGTAACATAAATTAGGGTTAACCTCTCTCAATTGAACCAACCCAGATAACAGTCGAAATTCACCGACTTAGAGAACATAGAAAGAAATATATTAGAAATTATGTATAAGATTCAAGGGACAAGAAATATAATGAACTGGTTAAATCAGTAACACAGTTTTTTTTAATGTCTATCAAATCTAAGTAAACATACTCCCATCGAATGACATGAAATATTCTTTCACGAAAAAAAAAAAATAAACCAGAAACTCTAATAAACTCAGTCCACGGTACACATACTATTTTTCTCGCACAATGTGACGTCACGTTGGAATCAAAATGTGAATTATAACGTATGCTGTATACCTGTTATAAAGTTTTAATAAATATAAGTGAAGCTATTACAATAATTAATTGAATATGTAACGATCGCCATGTGTGTTAAAATTTACTTTTCAATTATGAACGGGTCTTGATACTTGAACGTAGAAATGTGCCTAACGATTTTCGAGAAATTCACAAAAAATTGTTATGATTAAAAAGTTGGTGGTTCATAATCAAGACTTTTACTAATCAATAACTTCCCAACAAATTTCCATCATTGTTATTTTTTTTAGTGTTCAGATATTCAAAACTCAGTGATTTTTGAACAAGCACAAAAAATGGCAAAAGCCTACAATAATTCTAAATGGTTCATTTTAAAAAATCAAAAAATATCCTTGATTTTTAAAGTTTTTGGTGTTCGGATATTCGCAGTATTTTTTCCTTTTTTAATCGACATTTAGAGATTTTTGAAGAACAAATACAAAAAAATGGCAAAAAACTTAAAAATTCTAAATCGTTTATTTAAAATTTCATTTTTTTTTTCGATTTCAAGACACCAATATAAAAACATAAACATCTACTGATAAAAAACAGCTACTACACACTTCAAAAGAAAAAAAAATAACGTGACAAGAGAAGTGACGTCATAAAAGTACTACCCAATCATACCAAAGAGATTTTTCTGAAGAAAGCTGCAAACACAGTTAAAATATGTTGCGGAATTTTGAAAGTGTTTTTCTCGAAATCCGGTTTTCTCATATTGGGCATAGAGTTAATATTAAAGATATGTAAGTCGAATTTCCTATTGGAAGAGAGAGAAAGAACATGGTTTTGCACTCTCTATATCTCTCTCTCTATTCGCTATTACTTTTTATTCACCCCATAATAGACTAAAGAGAGATAGTATCCCGATGTTTTTCCTCTCTCTATTAGCAGTTCAGGCCCAGGCTCTCCAGTCGAAGTTAGTTGAATACCGTGACCGTAATAAAAAAAATCAAATCCTCAATTTCCCTTATGAGTGATACAAACACGAAAAGGTTTAAAAGCATTGGTTTTTCCCAAATATCATAACAATGAGTTTTCTGTTGTGTGAGTAGTGTGTGATTTAAAAACTAACCCTATAAAAATTACACGATGCTACAAATCTCAGGGTTACCATTAAACGTTCACGAGCTGGTATGTCTTTTCTCAATCTTCTTCTTCTTTCAGTGCCGTCTTCTACCGAAGTTTGGTGATCATCATATGATAGACTTCTCTATTTTGCGCCCCACGAATTATATTCGAAACTTCTGGTATTTGGAACCATTCGCGTAGGGTTTACAGCCAGAATTTTTTTTTACTTAATCTTATCTGCCATCTTGACTTCGACGATAAGCTGTAGCAAACCCTATTTTTCATTCCGAAATATTTGGTCTAGGTAGGACGCTTTTTCTTTTCTTAATAGTCGCAAGCAATTCTAAATCTTTAGTCATTCTTCTCATTACCTCCGTATTGGTTAATCTATCAGTCCAAGGTATTCTTGAAATGCGTCTATACAACTACATCTCACAAGCTTCTAGTTTTTGCATTGTTGCTACTTTTAGTGTCCACCCTTCCACGCCGTAAAGCGGCGTGAAGACTACGTAACATTTCTTGGCTTGCGGTTGCTCAAGAGCTTTCTCATTTTTATGAATGTGGATTTTGCAGTTTCAATTTTAATCTTAATCTCTGAATCAGGGTTTAAGTATTTGAAGCGGTGTACTCTCTCAATGGGTTCCGTTTCTATATACAGATCTAAATTTTGTATTTTTCTCTTACTAATCACCATAAATTTTGTTTTCTTTCTGTTGATCTCAAGACCAGCTTTGTAGCTTATTGTAGTTACTCTATTGAGAATCATCTGTAGATCTTCGACGTTATCTAAGACAGTATCATCCCGTAGCGGAGATTGTTGATTGGTACACCGTTTATTTTGATGCCCTAATCACATTCTTCCAGTGCCTCTGAGTACAAGTTGAACAGCAACGGCGATAGAATGCAACCTTTTGAAAATAGTTGGCCCAACGCATTGTTCGATATACTTCACAACTTGGTAAGTCGGTAAAAACTCTAAATTATTGAGAATCTTCAATTTCAAGTTCCCGAATCAGAGTAGATCCGTTGTTTGACCCAGCAGGATTTTTTATTTTCTTTTTAAAATAATATTAACCAGCCGTACTGACAACTGACAACTGTTTTGACAACATTTTACGCTTTCTAAGTCTGTAAACAAAAGCATGGTATTATTTTCTCTCAAAAGGACAGCTCTCCATTTTTCACAAGCGCAAAGCTCTCAAATGGACTCGCTCTCTCTATATTTAATTTAATTTAATATCTGTGATACTGGGTCCATTTATGACGACCGTCACATAGGATCACGACCACAAAATGGTAATTACAATTCGAAAAGTGGTTATGCAGACCCCTGGTTCACAAGAAAGATATGTTGATGGTTTGTGGGGATATTTGTTCCTGTTCATTATTTTTGTACAAAATAAGTTTTTCCAATAACTGCGGATTGAATAAATAAATATGTTTTTGACTTGATTTTCACTCAATTCGAAGGTGATTATATCATTGTATGGAGGTCAGCGGAGGTCATTTCGATAATTTAATTCGTTAATTTGGTGAAATTTTGTTTTATTATTGACGAATAAATTAGTTAAATTCAAAATTTCCTTTAAGCTATTATATATAATAGAAATATTATAATTTTATTTAAAAAAATTGGGGGGGGGGCTGTGCAAGGCTACAAGAACTATAAATTTGTAATGAAAATCCGTCCCACTTTCACCAAAATTTGATTTGGCTCTTTACATTTTGAAGAAAATATTTGTTTCTGATTTTCTATGCAACATCATGTATTTCAATAATTATTTTTTCTCAGTGTAATTTTTGTTTTCTTAATAATATGCAACTACCGTTTTTTTTTTAGTTTCTAATACCCAGAAATTCAATTTGTACATTTATTCCAACTATATTTCATTCAGCAAACCTCCTGTATAATAAATAAATTAGTTGAAACTAACATTTATTCAAAATTATATAATGGATTGAAAAAAATGTAATGTTACGTAGAAAGAAAAATTTTCTTACATCGATGTGTCACTCCACCACGTGCTATTTAAAAAAAGGAAATGTATAAAGAAATCTAAATGTTTGTTGAAAGTTCACTTCACATTCTGAAGAAGAGCTTTCCAATATTCTGGCTTTTAGCGTCGCTTTGGAAGTTTATTGTGTCGATCATTTCATATCGGGCTTTTAAGATATCCCCTAAAAATGAATCCATTTTATTTAACTCAAGGGAACGTCGTGGCTTTGCAAATGGTCTCCCCGACCAACTCAACTATTAGGAAAAATGTTATCAAGATATTTTTTTTAGGAAGTTATGTATGAACTCATTTTGGAGAAATTCAAAGTATTCCTGCCCACACATTAACACAAAATCTTTTCCTTTTGTCTATAATATGATCTTCAATAGTATGTAGTACAAATGTTTATTTATTTATTAATTAGTTCCCCAAGAAAAGTTTGATTGTGTTGCTGTCTTTAGATTGTTACGGATTGTTAACAATTGGGCATGAGCCGCCCCTGGCCTTCAGATAGTAGTGTAGAATTATTTATTCCGTCACACATACTACATAGACATACGTAATAATCCATTAAAAATTCATTATGTTATAATGTATAATTTAGAAAATGTATTTAAATGAAAGTTCTCATTTCGCTTCAAAAGTCCATAAAATTTTTTTTAGACGACGTCATCTGAAAGTTGTTCGTTTTGTATTCATTTACATACCGAAAGTTGCGTTTTGAGTGTTCCATGTAGTGGACAGTGACAGTTCCGTACTGCAAAACACTTTCGGGGCGCTCTGGAGTAGACAAAGTAGTAGTAGTCACATTTGAGGAAGCCGCTTCATTGTTGACAGTTGACAGTTTCACTTCGATGATTTTGGATAACCTTAAATTTTCAATTTTCTAAAATTATTTGTTTTATCCGAAGTTTTGTCTAAATTAATGAATAACAATGAATGATGATGAAAAAGAAAACATCAGCGATTAAGATACTCGAATCCACGCCCCGACAAGACAAGACAAGACATTTTTTTTAAAAAGGGCATTGTTGTACCATAAACACAATCAAATGCATCATTTTGAATATCCATTTCATAATAAATGTCACGTTATTTTATAGTTTTAAATAATACAAAACTCGGTTACTTTAGAAACCAATTGACAACTATCTTAGACTAATTATTTTTTTCATTAAAGATAGGCCGGAAAGTACATAAAAATGAGTCCGGTAAAAGCTTTTACCGGACTATTACAATCATTTTCTGGCTCGGTCCGACTAAAAGAGATTTTCTGACCTAAAAATAAACCGGAATGTACTAATTTCTAGCCCGTTTTAAAAAATAACTATTGTGTCACATTATTTTCACGTCTGTAACACCCTGTAAAACAATATGCATTTCGTTTATTATTTTTTCTTTTTGCTTTCTTATTATTATATAACTATTGTTTTATTTTTTGTTCAATTAGCTTTTAATAGTCAAAAATTCAATTCGTATATTTATTCCAAATATATTTTATTTAAATTTCAGTATACCCCCTATATAATATAGATTAATGCATCTAAATGTTCTTGATTTTAGTTCTCTTCTGTTTTAAAATTAGTTTTTTTAATAATTTTTGGGAGAAAGATAAAATTTGATGTTTCGACTTTCCTCTAAATCTTCATCAAAATATAAATATTTTGACTTGAAAAAAAAGGCAAAACATCAAATTTTATCTTTCTTCCAAAAATTATTAAAAAATTTAACATTTAGATGAATTAATGTATCAAAAAGTCTAAGAAACAAGAAATTAAAGAAATAATATAGATTATTGAATGAAACTATGAAATTTTTTGTGTCTTTACGTTTATTAAAAAAATTAGAAATCGAGAATCACTAGAATTTCTATAACCTCGTATTTCACTCATTTTTTTTATTTGCCAATATGTTTCACAGTTATTGTTTGTGAAAATATAAAAATATATATTAGCTATTTGTAAGTACGTCGACATCGCATCAGCACTTCCGTTAAAAGTTCCACAGAAGCCGGATATGTTGGATAATAGATAACTGTAGGTTGTTACTATTAACGTCCACCGTATATAGTGAAAAAGAAACATAGGAAGGCTACGATCGAAATATATTTTCCATTTCTATTTCTATTTACATTGTATCATTTTAAGGTAACCTATTATGACTCTCCTTACAAAGGAAATACATAATTAGAAGAGTAGGTGGATCCGCCTCAACTCTTGAATAAATATTAGTCCGGGAGCCAGGTGAAAATTTGGTTAATTATTTCCTTTCGAAAGATAATTGGTGATATGCATCAGAGAGTTATGTAATAGCCTAGTGAACTTCAGCTGCGGCTCGGTGGGTGGGATAAGCGGCAGTAGCCTCCCACTCACAGTGGCGGACTAAGCCCGTCAGAGGCTCGCGGCGGCAAAGCTGCTTTAAAAAATGTAGTTTTACAAGCTTTTTATTTCGTTAAAATCTGGCAAGTGAAATTTAAATACGACTTGAATTATTTGGGCTAAATAAACATATATATATATCTACAATATGGATATGGGTAAAGAAAATTAAATACAAATTACAAATCGATCGACAAAAAATTTTAGATAAAATTAATCAAAGATAGTTTTTTGTGTTTTTTGTAGCGTGTTTTCGTGCTTTTAATTTACTGTACTCTTCAATAACTTCTGTGACATCGATTTCTTTTGAAATTTTTCTTTCTAATGAAAGCACGGCTAGATTATCCAGTCGTTTTTGACCCATTGTAGATCGAAGATAATTTTTAATCAGTTTAAGTTTCGAAAAACAACCGAGATGCGAATGGTCAAAAAGTATTGAAATATAAGCGATATACAGGGTACCGATTCACTCAAGTCCCATTTTATTATAAATCGGAGGATTTCTTGGGCTCTCCATTTGGCAGCAACGTCCATACTCGTATCGGCAGGCAGGCTTTTACATGCCTGCGGTACCTTTTTATTTGTTGGAAAACTTGCTGCTTGTCAAATTCACCGTAAATTTGTATCGGATTGTCAACTGCTATAGTCAGAGCGTTGATGTCCATGTCATTGCATTTTTTTATGCCAAAAGTTACAACATTGTCGACAATTGTGATTCGTTCGGTTACTAAATACTCATTCAACGCGTTTAGTTTGGTGATTCCTGAATCCAGAGTCATTTTTGGAGACTGCAAATATTGTTGAACTAAATTTACTTCCTCCAGTATAGAAAGCCAGAATTGTATATAGGTTAGAAAGATAAAATCACAAACAGCCGACAGGAGCAGGCTTGCTCCTGATCTTGTATCTAGATTTGCTTTTGTTAGATCTAGAAAATGTTCCAAACTACTCACAATTGTCTCTATGTTTTGTTTTACAACTTTTACTGACTCGTAATGAGCACTCCCCCGAGTATCCGATAAACGTTTTAAATTTTTTAAAGTATTCTCTTTCAGTAATTGCCATATCTGCGTATATGACGAAAAAAACGAATATGTATAATTTCTTTAGAGATTTAATAACTAATAACTCAGGACAACGGACACAGTGCATTACCACGCAGAATATAAAAATTCTGCTATTATGGACAAGCTTACCATCAGGCGAGCGATTTGTTCGTTTCGTTATCGATTCTCATAAAAAAAAGATTCCTAAACTTTTTTGTTGTGTTTTTACCCAAGGGGAAACCACACGAAGGCAAAATTTTGGTTTCTTTCTAATGCACTACCACTGAAGACGTGTAGTTCATCTTACGTCCTGAGAAGGAGTAAGAGGTGATGTGGACCCTACCATTTATTTTAAAACTTCGATGGTACTATGCACATTTTTAAAGTCTTGTTTAGGATTTGATCAGGGGAACGCGAAGGCTCGGGGTGGCCGACCCTTCCGCCCCCCTGTTAGTCCGCCATTGCCAGAGGAAATGACTAAACTTCTTTTTTTTCTCATCTCATCCCACCCACCTAACCTAACCTAACCTATGCAACTGACGTTTACTAGGCTTTATTATACAAGCATTCTACTAATTATCTCTTAAGAGAAACTTGGTCGTGTATTTCTGTTACTGGCTCCCGGACTATATATTTCTATACTCGTATTTTTTACCACAATTTTTTAAATTTAAAGCTGATTCTTCTTATATTACAGTTTGTTCTCGGGTCGATTCAATTTTTTGATACAATATTATGAAGAATAAACAATAATTTCGTATCAAATACCTAGTAGCTACATACACATATCTCCAAAAGTCTTGGCCCCCCTTGTAAACTGTTAAATTTGCCCATGAATAGAGTCCATTTTTTTTTTTAAATTTTGTGGCACCTTATTATAAAAATAAAAACAACATCGTAACAAAAAATTATTTTCGTCCGTAAATATATGAGTTTCTGTAAAAGAAATCAGATTTAACGATTTAACTTTACAGCGAGTTCATATAAATATGTTGTTGGCCGGGCAATATGATTTCTGAGTTTTATCGACAAGGATTGTGGACTTACAACAAAAAGGTTTATCTAATTACCACATTGCCCTTCGACCGAATATGTCACGGACTTCAGTGAGGCGGATAGGGGCCCTTTTCCAGGAAACTGGTAGCGTTGCGCGAAGACCGGTCACAGTTCGCCCCAGAGTTACATCAGCGAAGGAAGTCCGTTATATACCTAGTGTCTTCCGAAGAAACCGTTTTATAACGGTTGATCGTAGTCATTTTTCGCTAACATACCGAAGGGCAGTTTCGAGAAGCACCATCAGAAGGTGATTAAATTAATCGAATCTAAGGATGAGAAATCCTTTAAGAGTTCCTAGACTTTCACGACGATACATAGCTGCCCGTCTCCAATGAGCTCAAGAGCACAGGGATTGGGTTTGACAACAATGGAGTAACGTTCTTTTTTCCGACGAGTCACGATTTGGTTTCCTCAGTGATAGTCGGCGGGAAAGGCTCTGGAGAGGCCTAGGTAGACAGAAACTCAAACTAAAAACATTAAAAGACCGATAGTCCAGCCATTACGCGATGAATATGGACCACATTTCATTCTTCCAGATGATAATACCAGAGCACATCGTACGGAAATGGTACAAAACATCCTAGAAGAAGGAGATATCCAAATAATGAATTGGCCAGCAAATTCACCAGATATGAATCCCATCTAACATGTGTGGGGATTGGCAGAGCAATATCCAATCAGAAAACCCTTCTGCTGCCGTACAAGAAGAGTTGGACAATATGGCTGCGTTGGTCAATTGATTACAAGAAGAGGCAGTCATACGAACTATTAATTTGTTTCTTACTATTACATCTATTTTCTCAAAATAAAAATTTTCATACTTATAATTGGTTTACTGTATATTCTGAGTTAATTAAATTTAATTTTTTCGCTTCACATATATTTTTTGTACTTTAAAGTATAAGATTGAGTACATTTTATAAATTTAAGAATAACCAGAGGGGCCAAAACTTTTAGGAATGTATTTGTAGTAAAACTGTTCTTACTACTGTAGTTTTTACAAGTTCGTCCTTATTGTGTCTCAATGGGGCTCTGCAATAATTTCTTCAGGCTCTAGTTATTCCAGCAGTCCAATATACAGAAGTTGATCCAATACTACGATCCCTTATATATAACTATAATTGTAAATGATTTATATACAATTATAATTTTTCAAACACCGTTTCAATAAAAAAGATAGGTTAGAATTTTCGGAGAGTTATCACGTTCACTGTTGTTTCGGAAACTTATCGAAGTAATCGAAAACTTAGATGGAGATTAAACTAAAACAAGAATAATGTCATACAACTGAAAAGGTAGGAAGGATTCAGGATTAAGTGCTAATTTCACAACCTAGGGTAAAACTGGAAATTAAACTATGGTTTGAACTCTAGTTTGAACCAAGAATAAACAAGATTGCTGTAGGTCACAATTAAACAGACATTTTTCTGCCAGTTGTCACAAATATAAGCGAAAATTTTCCAATATTTGTTTTAAAGTTGAATTTTTTAAGAAAATCTTATAGAATAAGAAAGTTGTACAATTTCTATGAAGTAGTGCTTTTGGTTAACCTTTTGAAGAAATACAAAGGAACAGTCGAATCAAAAAAAAAGGAAAAGGAAAAAAATAGGGAGGAGTTGGCAAGGGAACTTATGATGAAAATAACATAAACGGTTATGTTTTCTATAGAACCAAAACGAATTTTTAAAAAATGTGGGACAATTTAAAGATTCGCTCTAGAACAAAAAACTTTTTATTTTCTCGGAGCGTCGACAATGTTAATAACTTCATCATCATCAACGCCCAGTTTATCAAATATAAAGTGCACATATTTTTGTTGTTGTTGTAAAAATATTAACAATTTAAAAAAGTTAGGCTCGGACACTAAATGCCATCTATGAAAAAACGGTTTCAACTGTTGTTGCAATCTTCGAGATGATTTTGTTGATCTCGCCAAATAGTCAGTGTTTTAATTTTAGAGGTTCTTCTTTTACCACTTCATTATAAACTTAAATATCCCACTCAAGATTTAAAAACATAATTGGGAGCCTAAGAATTCTCATTTTTATCCAAGAGCATCAAAGTAGGTGTGTTTCATCAACTCTAATATAATTTTTCTGCAATCATTAAATACTTATTCTCCACATACAAAGTATAAACTATTTGGATTTTTTGAACACCGTCTCTTTGAACTACTCGTGACTTTAGATATTGATCTGCACACAGTAAAAACGTCTTTTATCGATTAATATACAAAGTAAGTCATAAGTGAACATTATCAATCACAAAATTCGTGGCAACAGTTAAATTTTGTAAACTATTGTAATTGATGATATATTCCTAAACTCACATAACCAACATGTTTATAATTTGTTAATATATCATTAGACACGAAAAAAATAGATTTTGAAACTCGTTGTATACAGATCGATCGAGGACACCGCTAATTTTTATTCAGTTAATGTTCACGGCGTGAAAAATATAAATTTTCAATTATTTGGGTTTAACTGTAACTACCGTGACCGATATGTTAAATCCGGTTACTTCTTCTGGAATTTAAAGTAATCAGATCAACAAACAATATACCAAAGTTTACATATAGTTGCTAAATGGTAAAATATATGTTGAACTATTCTGACTAAGCTAAATAATTAGTTCTCATGTATTTGCAAAGTCGTGCCCAGAGCATTTGATTGAATAACAGTTATATAAGTAACGATACGAAAAAAAACACTACTACGGTGTGATTACACTCTTTATTTATGTAGGAAAACGCCTTCAAGTACGTAAATTCTTATGTATCAGTGTCATGACAATATCCAATAGAGTAGTGAAAAATAATAGTCAAATGGAACGGGTTTTCAAAAAAAAAAACAGTTAATAATGTAATTTGACTCATAATGATTCGTCATTTAAAGTTTAGTACCTATATTAAATGAAATCTCTATTCTGTATTACTATTTTTTGAATCCTCATTAGAATTTGCTGCTGATTGAGATATAGTTCGGTCAAATTAGACCAAAAAATAAGAGTGAAGCTACATAAATTCCTATCAAGCTGAAAATCAGTAAAATTGTTTATTATACGATTGAAAATAAAATTTGAATGTTTCCCACCATTTCCGTGTATGGAAAAAATTTTATTCAAGGTCAAAGGTCAAAAAAATTAGATTTTCTTGTTTATCGGCGAAAGGTGAGTTTTATCATAAAAACACTTCAGACAAAAATTGTAGATCATAAAATTGTTTACAAGAAACATTTCAGTACTTTTTTTCCTACGAGCCACCATTTCTGAGATATAACGATTCAAAGTTGTAAAAGTTATAATGTTTCAGATTTAATGGCTATAATGATTGCACGAGACATACCAAAGCTGCAGAACAACATCCTCGAACTTTAGCAACATCTTCGTCAATTGATAATTTATTTGATGTACTTATGACAGCTCCCACCAATGAACAGAAATTTCTTCTTCTTGGTTCATTTCAATGTTGTAAAAAAAGTTTACTTTTGAATCATTATATCTCAGAAACAGTGACTTGTAGGAAAAAAGTATTCAAACGTTTTTTGTAGATAATTTTATGATCTACAATTTTTATCTGAGGTACTTTTATGATAAAACTCATCGCTTCGCTAAAAATTGCGAAAAACTCATTTGTTTGACCTTTGACCTTGAATAAAAAATGGTGAGGAACATCAAATTCTATGTTCAATTGTATTTTAAGCAATTTCACTAATTTTCAGCTTGATGGGAATTTATATAATTTCGAATGTCTAAATTGACTGAACTAATAGGAGCTCAGCAATTCAATCATTGTGCCCTGGACCTATGAATGACAATTCATGGGATGGAGGACATGTTTTAGAGACATACTTCATGTGCTAAGTCAAGAAATCTACATATAATACCCCGCAGAGAAGCGTGATAAGCAATACATTGAGTTTCCTCTTCTATACATTTTGGACGTTGATTATCTTATCTTCCAGTGTTTTATCGTATACCAGTGACCAAACTAATGATCAGTCTTAGATGATTTCATTGGAGTTGTATGAGGCTGTCCCCCAATACTTTGAATAGGGTTTTGCTGTGTCATAGGCTTGTGATTTTTAGTCACCTATTCATAAAGCTGGCAACAGTTCATTTGCCCATTAGGCTTTCGATGTAACATCGGGTACTGGAATAGCGTACTCGTGACACTAGTTTTCGCTAACCTGTTTGTCCTTTCATGTCCATGGATAATAGAATGTCCTGGGACCCCACTAGCTGGACACGGTTATTCGTCTTGGTGCATCACTACAAAAAACTTCTCTTGTCTAGTTGGTTCTGAAGTTGTAAGAAATGGGAGGGCTGTCACACCCAAAGGTTAGAAACTCTTCTAGGCTTAATCTTTCAGTACAGTCGCATGATCATACGTCACTGCTCTCTAGAGTCCTTGCGACTGTAACCTAGAAATTCTCCGTAAAGATTCAGGGACAGAGGCTTTAACATTTGCTTTCCTTTTCAAAGCGGTCCATCAAACAGCTGATGCGTAGGTGATCTTTTCATTACATATTGTCTTTGAAGGTACACCCTACAAAATGGGCGGTGAAAAAATTTAGTCAGATATTATTTGGATTATGTAATGTTTAAATGACCCAGGACAGTCTAACCAAACTGTAAAATACGTCTAAATACGGTCCCTGGGACCGCTCTGGGCCGTGGTGAAAGTTCAGTTGCGGACCGCACCGGGGTTGAACGTGCTAAAAGGAACAAATTAAAAAAAAATCATGTTATGTAATGAGGGAGAAATTTCCTTCCTTATCATACACTTTAAAAAAAGACTTGCTTGACTCTCCCGGCCAAAAAAATTGGTTTCCATACATTTTTCCTGAAAGAGAATGAAATTTTCTATCGAATACACTTTAGGCCAACCATAAGTTTGAAACATGTATTGATTGTTTCAATAATTAATTTTTTCGGCTTTGCAAATACACGCAAACCTCGCGTTTTCAATTCCTATAGCTTTGAACTATCAATTTTCATTGAAAAAAATTTCATGTACGGTATTAGGGGACTTTTTAGATTGACAGCTCCTGAACTATAAGTGGTAACGTTGTGAACCGGTTGCCATATGTAACATTTCGCGATATTCTGGCCCATGGCCTATTTGGTTCCTCACCGACGCAAACCTGTAGGTTTTTAATCTAACATATATTTAAATCTACTAGCTCAAATATCTTAATTCCATATTTATTAGGTTTTACAAATCCACGCTCGTCTCTAAAGCAGGGTCCACACTATGCCGCGGTAGGCCGGGCGGGTTGACCCAGGTGGGCTAAGCCGGGCGAGAACGTTCGGGTCGCCACGACGTCCACACCGAAAACGAAGCCAACCGGGTTATTTCTGCCTACATTATAGTTTTAACACCAGGACTGATGACTTAGTTGAAGAGTACTTTTTAGAAGTTTTTCTAAAGTGTCCTCAAAGTGTTAGTGTTTTCAAAATGATTACCGACTATGACGTCGCTATGTCAGCCATGGCTGTGGTGATACTCGCTTTAAATCATTTCCCAAAAAGACGTCAAAGAAGATTTTGGATTCTCCCGAGCCTTAGGAGAGGTCGGCAGCTGTACAGGGCTAGCGAATTAATGAAAGATTTAATTTTGGATGAAGAAGACCTCGTCATTCCACTCCATCACTTAAAATGAACAATAAAAAAAACCCTACTTAAACAAACTGAGTCGAAAATAATTCGTGTATTCGGTCAGAGGTTTAATTTTATCTCAAGCCGCTCGGGGCCGCTCGGCACTCCATATTTTTGTTCGGCTCGGCTCGGCTTCCTTTGATCTGTACCTACTTTATGCGGGTTGGGATCGGTACGGCCCGGACGGGCATTTTCTAACCCGGCAAAGCCGCCCGGCCTACCCGGGCATGGTGTGGCCCCTGCTTTATATTCCTAGCGTCCAGTCTACACCACAACGACATGAAGAACATCAGATGATAACTTTTATGTCACCAACTTTGTGTTTACCGTTTAATGATGGATATGATCGATTAGGGGGCGTTCATTAATTACGTGAGGCGTTTGTAGACATTTTTTTGTAATAAAAGTATTACAAATGGAGTACACCTAATTAGAACCTCGATGTTTACGTAACAAGTCGTAAACGTTTTAACGATTTAACAAAGTAAACGATAAGAGTTTAATTTCTTTTCGTGTTAATTAAAACCCACGATAATATGGACAACCGCTAATTCAATAGTTTTTATGTTTTGTCGAACGGCGTATATCTTACGTAAGACGATACACTTCGATGTAATTGAATAAAATAAGTTTATCGATCAATTATATTGTTCAATAACGAGGTAAATTAGTCACGATTTTTTTACTGGTATGCACAATTTTGGGTCTTTTTTAATTTAAAAAATCGTATTTATTTACAGTGGACCAACTGTAATTCGACGAACGTTTCTCTTTTCGGCGTTGGATTACGTTCTGATTGTACGCGCGTGAAAAAACCTCTCGAACGTTCTCCTCTGAGCATAATGAGCACGATTAGAGAATATTTAGCACGTACTCGAGCACGATTCCGGCCAATAAAGTCATTACACAGATCACGAGAACTTGACTAATAACTTATCATTTTTATGCATGCGACTGTGTTCATAATTCCCGGGAATTCTCTGTGAACCCCCTCTATTCAGGAGCAGAATTTGACTGCTCCTTAGGTTCAGCGTGAAATTCTCTGGTTACGAAATTGTGCTAAAAATTTGAAGATGTATTGCCACGAAACAAGCTGATGCCTTTCCATGTAACTAAAAAATGAAAAAATAGATGGAGAAGATGATTATACTCTACTTGGAAAAAGCGTAGAGTAATAAATGCTCATCATAAATGCAAAACCCTGAAAGTTTTAATACGGTACTTTAAGTCCTGGAATACTAAATATGCCAATGATAAATAAGTAACTAGACAGAGATGTATTTTTCCCATAATTGACCGTTCTAAAACGTAAGCGGTTACCTAGATAATCCGAATGGCCATCTTTTTCTTTTCAAAATTGAAGGATATCTTTATTTCTCTGTCTATTTTAATACTTTCACACCAACCTCTGAATCTCCCCAAAAGTAAGAAGACCCTTACCATCATAGCCGTTGCAATGGGTTTTTCGTAATTAATAAAATATTATTATTGCTTTTTAATATATACAGTTATTTTTATTTTTTTTTATTTCAGTTTAACGTGCCTCGACAGCGCTGGTCATTGGCACATAAAAACAATCATGAGTTAAATACATTCGAATTAAATCAAAATAAAATTAAAGTTAAATACAGTTACATACAAAAAATAAAATCTGTTACAATGTATAAATTAAATTATATTTTCTTGTACAACTTGGTAGCTTTAAGGAGCTGCACGATTTTCCTTATTTCCGCCGGGCAGTTAAGTGTCTCCTGGAGGTTGGTTTTCATATCAAACTGTTGATATGCGGTGGAATATTCTCTGCAGTCGGTGAGGATGTGCTTAACAGTCACAGGAACTTGACAAGTTCGGCAGACAGGGCGACTTTCTGACGACATCAAATAGCCGTGAGTAAGTTTCGTGTGGTTGATGCGAAGTCTTCTTATTGTCACAGCTTCTCTCCTCTTCAGAAAGTTTAGGGAAATGTGAGAAGTAGTTGGGTGGATTTGATGTAGTGCTGTGGTACTCTTGCTCCATGTATCGTGCCAAGATTTTTTAGTGAGGTGTTTGAAAGTAATCTTCAGATCATTGTCCAGCTGTACTGGGATTTCAAGATGATTTTTTGTGGCTTCTTTGGCATGGCGATCGGCACATTCGTTTCCAGCAATTCCAGTGTGCGATGGAAGCCAGATGAGAGAGACTGTTATATCAAGAGCAATGAGAGTTTGGTAGATGTCATGAATGTTTTGGACTATTGGGTGGTCGGTGAATATGGTTGTATTTTTGTTTAATTATTTACAAAACGAGTATATACATGTAAGTTTGAAAAATAAAAATACAAAATATACTAAACTACACATTACTATAATATATACACTATATACATACTTATATACTACACATTACTATATTTATACAACAGTCTACAAATATTTCCTGTGACATATTTAAAGTATGTTTGTACATATTTGCAATATATGTATTTTATTTCGAAGAACTAGTGGATTTAAATTAATCATGAGAGGTTCTACAGTTTGATCAATAATGTTGTCTAATTCCCATATATTTCTTCCTCTTTCATAACATGCTGAATGCATTTTTGCCAGTTTCTCAATCGTCCGTAAGTAAGACCTTCTCCAACAAACGAAATCTTCGGAATCTTTTAAATATGAATTTTTACGTTGTTTTTCCCAACAAAAATTTAGTTCATGTAGAAGAACCCTCCAAAGCTTACTACTGCTGATTGGTGGCTATCCGTTTTCAAAAAAGGACGCCAAAATTTTATCAATGGTAGAAATTTTCTTTTTAAAGTAAAATGAGTGGGCTTTCCTGCGGATTACATATTTGTAATCTTTATCGATGTGAACCTTTGGCCTTCCTGACCGAAACTTTGGACCACTTGTTTTCGTTCCCTCGTTGATTTTCCTAGACCTGTCATCTTCGAACACATACTTGTTAGATCATCCACACTCACTGAAGGGTACTGATATTTTAATGCACCATATACATTTAAAGCCATGGATTTCTCGTTAACAGAGAGTGCATGTGTTTTCACTTTATGTATTGGAGTATAGTTTTCAAAGGTCGACATATTGAATATTCACAGACTCTGCGCTAGAAATGCAGTTGTTTATTGGGAATTTTCTTTTATAGGACTTTTTCTTAAACTGAAACTTGTCAATAACCATTTAAGTATACCTCATATTTTAATTTTTTATTACCCTCTAGCAAAATGTACCTAATTATTATTTTTCCCAGAAAACATTTTAAAAATCGTTTTCAAATTATTCTGTCTGGTATAGGTATAAAGGGCGTGAAATATTTACCTGTCAACATCATTCCTTTCTTAAAATACCCCAAAGGAATTGTTTTGGCCGATAAGAAAACATAGTTGGATATTTGAACTTGATGCAATAAATTTCTTAGAAAATAAATGTTGGATTCATTTGCTAAGGCTTAATAAAATAAAATAATAAATTGTTATTAAATGAGACTACGGCTATGGTGGCCAGGAGAGGGATTGATTTATTACTCTACACTCTTTCCGAATGGAGTATAATCATTAATATTTTTAGAATTTAATACGGAGCATCTGGAGCTGCAGCAATGAGTTCTATTTTTTTATGATGTTTTCTCAATAAAAGTTTCTTTTATTTATGTATTTCTGCTTTTTTTTCGAGATATCAACTTAAAATCTAAATTCAAATGTTTTTGAAACCAATCAGTGTACTTGTTTAAATTATGCTTGTTAAAACTGAAGCATTTTTCGAATTTTATATAAAGCTGTTTTAGCATTTTCAACCGAAGAATTGGAATTTTTAGAAAATTATTTTTGTAGTACCACAATACGAGAATGGTCCCTGAAGTACCTGCTTGAAAAATACCACAGTATTAGAAAGTACACAAAACAGCGCGGTGAAGATGTTTCCATCGAGTGTTTGACAATATTTCACAGAAATAAAGCCGAATTTTTGTGCCCGAAACGAAAGAACAATCAAGACAATGGACTGAAAAGGGAAAATCGGCTCTAAAGAAGGCGAAGAACGTTCCAGTCAAGTTCATGGCGTCAGTTTTTTGGGATACGCGTGGGATAATTTCCATTGAATACCTTGGAAAAGGGAAACCTATAAACGGCGAGAACTATGCGAAGTTATTGCAACGTTTGAGTGAAGAAATCAAGCAAAAACGGCAGTATTTGGCTAAGAAGAAAATGTTGTTACATCAAGACAATGCACCAGCTCACACATTCTTTAGCAATGACCTAAATTGATGAGTTATGTAAACGCCAGATTTAGCCCCCTCAGATTACTTTCTGTTTCCAGACTTGAAAAAATTGCTCGATGGTCAAAGATTTTCCAATAATGAAGAGATGACGAATATTATTATAAAAAGGATATCGAACTTATTGAACATCGTTGGGAAAAGTGTATGGATCTAAAAGAATTTAATATATTTTTTTCCAAAATTTCTTCTAGGATCATCCTCGTAGAATATGTAATAAAAAATATCCATTATACTGTGATAAGTGTGGAATCTGGTTCAAATCAGATACCGACCACTTCTCCGTATCCGGTTGTTATCAAATTATTTACAATTGCGGTTCCTCTATATTTCTGAAGGTATTTTCGATAGCCCTATACCACCACGGTTACTATTATGCAAACTTGATTCATCTAAAAGTTCAATCAACTTCTAGGCAACAAGTCGTATATTAATTTTTCATTTATAAAGACCTTTTGGAGCATTAGGTAAATGCTACGCCTGCCAATAATATAATCTAAGTTTATTAGAATGCTGATATAAACATGCCTGGAGGTAATTCTTTAATTTATTACGAAACAAGCATTGATTGAATTGATCTCTTATAATTTAGATTGTTGTTATAACGTATTTTATATAATCAGGACAGAAAATGCAATATTATATAAGTTGAAATATAGATTTAACAAAAGCATTGAATTGGTTACTGTACCATATTTAATGTGATTATTGACTGTTTTTTTTTCTGATTTTTGTCGATGTTTTATTTAACATGAAAATACAGATTATTTCTGTCGGTTATTTCGTTTTTACTCATTTATCAGTGATTTATGATTTATTTTAAACGCACTAAAAATTGTAAATTAATGACTCCTCAATAAATAATATTCCATTGAACACGGATTTTGTTATATGCCGGCCAACGTAAATTGTTCTTATATATTTACACCTGTGGTGAAGGCAACTATACTCTATTTTCATAAATCAGAGTAATAAAATGATAAACCTTTCGAAATCCATAGGCGTATCATTTCTTTTAGTAGACAGTTCTAATATTTTTTCAAGTTAAAACTCGGCTGAAAGTAAGAAAATGTTTTCCAAGGTACGGAGAACATGGTGTCATACTGTTTTAAGGGTTTAAACTTTGATTTTTAAACAAACTTACGTTCATAAACAGTAATTTAAATATAAAACTTATCAGTATAAGTAGACCTACTTCTTACAAATCAGAAGAAGAACTGTTGCAACCAATATTCACGATGAGTTGTTCTATGATTTCATAGTAATATTCTCCAACTTTCATATTTTCTCTTTTTGGACCTAACTTAACCTAACCTAATCTAACCAGCTTCCAAATTATCTCTTTTTCTTCAATCGTATGATCAACTACATTTTCCCAGTTTTCAGGCTTCACATGATTTAAAGTCTCCACAAAAAACTCCTTAAAATAACTAATTTTTAAAGAATTTGATGCGTGAAATATATTTCTTGTTTATTTCTACTGAAATAGACTTTCTGGAATGCTTTTCCCAGCGAAAATCTATTTTTTTCGAAAGTGTCCTTAGTGTGCTTCGACTCAGTTCATGGTAATCCTTATCAACCCTACAAGAACTTTGTCTACTATCGAAAATCCCTTTTTAAATAAGAACGAATGTACGCCAGAGAAACTTACTCAATAAAAACAAAACAGATATTATTTTAATTATTTTTCTATTTGAGAATACAATGTCCCAAGTATTTTTTCATTCAGTGCTGAAAATGATATCTGTTAAATAGCAACCTCCATTGTGTATACACTGATTTAGGGATTTAAAATAACCCCATAAATAAAAATCGTATAGAGCCAAATCTGGAGAGCGTGCAGGCCAAGGGTGATCACCTCTGAGAGAGATGAGGCCGGGGAAATGTTGTCGCAACAAATCCATTGGGCCTCGCTCTGTGTGCTGTGGCTCCATCTCGTTGAAACCACTCGTCCCTATCTAACGTTCATTTGTTCGAGGCTTGGAAGAAAAAATTCCTCGATCATATTACTGCTGCATTCACGGTAACTGCACGTTCGTTTTCTTCAAAAAAAATAAGGACCAATTATTTCCATTACCCATATCGCACGCCAGACAGTAACTCGTTCGCAATGAGTGAGCTTCTGGTGAAGTTCACGTGGATTTTCACCACTCCAATAACGCATCTTGAGGCAGGTTGTCAAGCAGCACTTCACATGCGTTTTGACGGGCAACAAAATCGCGTTCAGTCAATTCTTGCACAACGGCCAAGTTATAGGGATGAAAATGAAGGTATTCATGGAGAATTCGCCGAAAAGTGGTGTCAGAAATTACCAGAGCAGCTGCTTGTTTGCGAGCAGACCACCGAGGAGAACGCAGAATTGACTGCCTCACTCTTTCGACATTTTCCGGAGTTTTGATGGTTCTTTGATGTCCGGGTCTGAGTTTAGCGACACTTTCGTATTCCCAAAAGGAGATAACCCACGACAGAATTGAATTACGGCCAAGAGCAAGTCTGTGAGTAGGAATTTCAAAACGTTGTGTGGCAACAATTGAGCGATTGTTAGGAAAGTTACTCTCAACAGCGATTGCTCGCTGCTCTCTCGACCAGAGCATGATGGCAACTGACTAGAAGGGAGACCAACTTGAGGACTTCCCCCTCCGGATGTGCTCCCTCCCATTCTTTTACTCCCCCAACTCACCGCACGGGATTTTTTTTCAAATAAGTCAGTTTCTTTGGCGCGTCCTGTACTTTCTTTCGAAGTCTCTCTTTCTATTTGAAATTTTGATTTACCTGGAGCTCTTTGAAACTCGACACATTCCTCTTCTATATCAACTCTGTAAATATTAGATTGCCCAACATCAAGTTCGGATTTATATGGACCGAAATTACTTGCCATAGCCGAAAACTCTTTACTACTTTTCATCTACAGTTGACAGTTTCAGAACAACGCGGTCTTGTCTCATTTGTAAACCATCCACGTTTTGCACATTTTATCTGTTTTTTAAATCAATCGTTCCTCGATATTAACTGACTTTCTTTTCTATAATCGCTCATATCATTTGCAAATTATCACTTTTTAAACTTTAATTGTGTTTTCCAAGATCCAGTTTTTACGAAGACAGGTACCGTAAACTCTAAAGCGGCTAGAGTGGAAGACTGACATATCAGAACGTGCTCAAGCTTGTCTTAACACAAGTATACGTAATTAGCTTCACTATAATTTCTGATAACACCTGTTATCAGGTTTGTTCTATTTACTATTTTTCTTTACTCAAATATCCTTTACCATTATCTACTTCTTTTCCTCTTTGAACATGCACATACAATTTTTTCTATTCCATTTTTATTTGTAATAGGAAGTGGCCGTTTTCTATTCAACCCATCCTCTTCTCGCTTTAATGTTCATCTATTTGTTCTCGTTACCAACCCTTCTGTTTAGGTCTTTCATTACAATTACTTTGCTTTGATCTATAAATTTGTTCTTATATGAAAAGAACTAAGACAACTTTCCCTATTCTTTCTAGTTATTCTTATATAATGCTATATAGCTACTATTTTTCTTAATGATTTCACATTCCATATTTTCTTTCAGTATCGCCAATCCTCCTAAATTTGGTTGTTTCCATTTCTTTGTTCATTCACCTTATTCCTTCTTGTTGTCAATATTTAATATTTCCTGTGTCCACTTGTATCTTTCTCACTCAATTTTGCCCTAATCGGTAGTTTCTGTGTACGTGTGAATACGCAATCACGATTTAGATTTGATTTAGAGGTAGTTAAACACCCCAAATTCTTTTTAAACTTGAAACACTTTCTTGAAATGGTTGTATTTTTGACCACGCTTTTATTAGCTTCAGCTGTTTGTAATTTTTCTTTGTGGCTTAGTACTGTTAGTATATCCCACCACTTTAATTGCGTTCGTTAGCTGAGCGGGCTGAGGCGTCGGCTTCCGGACTCACCGGACGTGGGATCAAATCCTGTCCATGCTGTAAAAGAAATTTGTTTTTTTCCACAATTTATCATTGCAAATTTTCTCTTTACATCGAAACAAATTTTACAATTGCCTACCCTCTGTTTGCCCTCTGATATTTACTATACTATCTGCATCAGTACTACTTTAATCAACAACAATCAATTTTTATATAATATAACTTATGATACATTCTTATAAACCATTGCGTTTAGATAGTGTTCTTCACGTATCACAAATCATCTTAACTCACCTACGATGAGGTCATACCCTCTAGGCCGACAAGTTTATTTTGAAAAAGGAAAATCCGTAGATATGCACGCTACGTAGGAATAGTATACAAATTACCGATCTGGATTGCATAATAACATTTGAAATTCATGAATGTTGTACATATTTATAGGTTATGCGCGTTATCAAATTGTTGTTTATTAGATACAGTAGTTATAATGCAAAAACCATGCAAATTTATGCTTTATTCGAATTAGATTCAATAGAGAAAGTTAAATGTCACAATTTATATATCTCTTAATGATGTTGTTGTGGTAACTACAGATTAGATTTTTTCTATAATTTCCCTATAGAAATATGGAATAAAAGATTGATTAGACAGTTGGATTCTGGGCGGTCAAAGACAGAGTCCTGCTGATAGACTCGTCGTGCCGCTCTTTAAACTACTAAATGCCGATATTTTTGGAAAAGTTAATCATGTACGTTGGCTTAAATGTTTTAACTTTATCAGGCGAATTTTAAGGATTACCCAACTATTTAAACATCGCACGTGTGCTAGCCACTCACCAATAACGTGGTTTTCAGTTTCGGTTTGTCTATTTAGTTAAAACGCCAGTAACCAGTCGAATTTCTCGCCTGTTTAAGTGGATCAGCTGTTTGGTAAGGTAGACAGAATGGCCATCTATGTGTGCTTTAGCTTGTCTCATGCCGGATAATTCCATCCATCTCCTTAGAGTCTGCCTTGCGAGCAGACTGCTGAGAGACGTAAAAGAAGCACCTTTGGTTACACTAAGAATGGTGATCCCAGTCAGCCTCGTTGTTGACCTTGTTGCCCAAGTAACCTGGTACTCAAATCAGCTTACAGCTAGCATTCAACATATCTTGCAGGACTTTTTTACTCTCCAGCACAAGCCTAGAGCAAACTGTTTCAGCAGTTATGGCTTGTATGGCAGCACTACTCTCTGGGCAGTTTGAGAGTACTGTATTTTTAAGGCGTCGATTGAATAACGCACATACGCATTCCATCAGAACCAATACTTCGGTTTGGAAGATTGTACTATCTTCCACCAGCGAGAAAAATTCACTTAGTTTAGTCTGTACTCCGTAGAAGCCTGCTCCAACCACGCCGCTCATTCTAGAGTCATCTGCGTACCAGGCCTAGAGTTCTCTATCAGTAATGTATGCTTAGTCCTTATTATTAACAGTCGCCTGCCCCAAAATAATGAATAAAGTTATGATCATCATTGCAAGTTGAATGCTATTTTCATCTACGATTATTACAATAAAACAATGCTATCAAAATTTTAACTGTAGTTAAGTTTCGTCATAAAAAAATTAACTGTAAAATTTCAACAACCATTAAACTGAATATGTGGAACTAAATTATGCAAGTGTTGATGGTACTAATTGATTGATATCTTTGATGCAATAACTATCTCAGTTTTTCCAAAATCATCAACGTATCCCTCAGGCACAGTGTAATTATATGTCCTCTAGCCTCTACTAATAAATTTGGGTACTTTAAGCATCGTGTAGCAAGTTTATAGAGACGTTGGTTTATCTTTAGTATGAAAGAAGACTACTGATGTTGAAGATACTTCTTCTGGTTTCGGTTGAATCTCAAAACTATGAGTTTCGATGTTTCGCTTTTATAACAACCTGAACCGAACAGGTAATCGGCTGTAAACCAATTAACAACGCTGTTGTTTGCTATTAATTGGTTGTCTGTACAGTTATCTTACCGGAAGTAGTTGCCCTGGATTGTACATCAAAAGATAAATCAACTTTTAGTTGGTATTGAACATATTGAGCTACTGCAATTGAACGTACTCGTTCGTCTGTTTCTGAGCCATCAAAAGACGTTAACGAATGTGCAGTCCAATAAGAAAAGAATCTCCCATATAGTCATTTCTGTTTTGCTGCTTCGTCAAGGCCTTAAACCCACAATTATTAGTCATTTAACGATTTCCATGTAGTGATTGATCGTCTTAGTAAGTAATTGCTTCGACAAGCGAGTTAAGATGCAAGAAAATAGAGCTCTGCTCATTCTAGGACATGAATATATGAAGCCAATGCGTCCACTCCCTCTGAGAATTATAGTTGTAGTAGATACGGTTTCGTGCTGAAACGCTCAGGAAGTAGTATTTTACAATTTTGTTAATTAAATTGATATGAAAATGCAAACCTTCTAGAATTAAAAATTTAAATTACATTAAGTTTAAGTTGGAGATGTCGTAATGACTATGATGAAAAAATGTCAAACATAATATCTCGGAAATAGTGAAATATCTATCGAAAAACAAATTTCTCCTTTTTATAATGTGTGTTATTCAATGTTGTGAAATCCAAAGTTCAATGAATATTTTATCTACTGGCCTAAGCTGTTTAATTAAACATTATTATACCTCTTACTCTTACCAACATGTATGACATTTAAAGTACCGTTTATTCATCGGTATGGTGGTAATTGGAGTTGAAATCAACATTCTTACGGCTGTTATTACGAAACTGGAATTAAAATTACCTACCCGTCATCAATTTTGATCCACATTATTTGCACTGTTGAAAAGTAGAAATTTGCACGAAACTAGAATTCAAATGTAAGCGAACACCAATATTATTGCGTTTTTAGTTACTTATTCATTCATTTCCATTCGATTTTCAACTTAAATCCCTTAAAATGTCTAATGAAGATACCTGTGAAGAGGAAACTCTTAATAAAAAACTGTGCAATACATAGTTATTTACGTAACAAGTGTCTAATGTAGCCCGTGGCTCATGCGACAATCACATGAGTCGATAAAAGGCATTTACACACGAATTGCATACAATATTTTTTCTACTATCGAAAATTTTATCAAAATACAGAAGTTTAATGGTAATTTTCTTTACGCACTAGTGCTATATACACTATATTATATATGTATTTATTAAGATTTTAAATATTTTAATCAAGATAAGAACAAATTAACAAAACAACAGATGAATTCGGTTATTAACAATATTAATTTGTCAACTCTTCCCTTTGCCATGCATAAATGCCAGCTAAAAACAATCATTACAAGATAAGTAGAAAAAAAAATGGAATGAGAGCGACTTGAACCTGGGACCATCCGCATGTGAGTCTCGTACTCTATCCACTACACTATAGATACCTTAATAATAGTTTTAGTTCTTCCAATATCAATTGCAGATTATAAAAACCCTTGCTGAAAATTTTGTTTGATCTACCAAAGGCGTAGATACCTCATTCTATAAATTTATTCTTTTTATAAATACTTTTAAAAATATGTATATCCTATGCGAGAAAGTATTCACTAAAAAGCAATCGAATCATTATAAAATGGACGGCATTTTACGCCGTTATTTAGACAGATATACTTAATTGTAGTTCCACTTGGAACTTAGGAAAAAAATCATTATTATACCTCGTATATAGACGAGTAAATTGTACCCGCCTGTAAGGTAGTTTGGTTTAAACAGGCTACCAGACTTGAACTAACCCCTTTTTGTACTCCATTCGTCTATTAGAACTTCGGTAGTCTCATATCTGATACAAATAATCTTGTCGCCATCGACCGATCCTTGACGATTCGGTTATTGCCATCCGTTTATTCATTTTTTGTGTTCAAAACCACATGCTGACAAAACTTGATGCAATGTTTCTAAACTGGTATAATTGTATTTTGGATAATCTGCTACCTTTTGCTGTATTACTTCTAATATCGCAACCCTGTTCTCCTTATATTTCATGGTCTAAAGAACGCCATATTTCTATTTATTTAAAGAAATTTATGAATTATATAAATCTCATCTAGCCACGCCACTGCTTATCGTAGACTGTTTAGAAGAAATTGTGTACATACGCCTTCCGACAGCTTTTGCCAATAGAAATGCATTTATGTTTTCGAATCGATGTTTTCATTGGTAAACAGTAGAGATGATTAGTCCGCGTGGACTGAAATATTGATTATTCCTCGCATAACTATCTTCTGCAATTGATATTGGAAGAACTATATCTTTGCGCACTACTGCATAAAGTATATTTCTTTGCGCACTAGTGCGAACTGATTTCATAGTATATTCGATTACGTGGCGTGTTTTTTGGATATTTTAGTACACTTAAATTGTCCGTTATAACATCGACTATTGAAATAAATAATTATTGTATGTACAAACCAATAGTTTCCAAAAAATCTGAATAAATAAGCATCAATTGATGTGTGAAATTAAACACGTCATTCACTGTTAGTATGATACCGTGTTCATAAAAAGAAAAATAATTGACTGGACTATTGCCGTTTCAATTGCTTCACTAATTAACGAAACGACAAGAGGAGCGAAGGTCATCAATGTTAACAGGTTCAAAAATTGTAATTCAAGATATTAGATCACATTACAACAACTTCCACCTGCACCTTTCAATTCGAATATACTAATAAATAATTAAATAAACACTGACACGCCTAAAAATAAACATAAGTAGGTAGCAAATGATATGTAATATGTTTCAACCTTGAGTTAATTATTTTGTCAAATATAGGGTCACAACAATCCACCTGTTTTTCCGCGTCCAATACAGAGTGACTACTAATAGTTTTTAACAATAAAACTGACAAAATGGTGAATTAAAATTGAAATATACCATTAGATTTTGGGGAAACCGAACATGGGAAAGACTGTGCTGACATTTAAACTGTTGAATTTGGGTCAGCTAACTGCGTTGAACCCCGAGCGCCCCACGACACTGGACCCTTTTCCGACCTTTTTTTATTAATAATTTCGAATTATTACAATAAATTATAAGTACCGATAAAAAACAAGGAAATACGTTTTCGAATGACAAAAATCGGAGCAATTTGACAATATTACTACGAATAATTTGATTATTTTAATTTGTTATTAAATTTACAATGATTTTTCGTGCAATAATATTTTTTTTACTATAGTATAGTGAAGAAGAAAAATAAAATAATTTGAAAGTCAATAAAAATTTAATAAGTTCTAAACAAAACATAGACGTGGATACCGACAAAAATAAACGCAATGGAAATAAATAAATTAAGAAAATTAGTGAAAAAACTAATAGGAAAGGATAATGAACAAACGAAGAGAAACGTAATAAAAAAAGAGCCAATAATAGAAAAAAATAAACAACAATACAAGACATTTCTGATTTCGGATTAAAATAATGACAGATAAATTAACAACAAAAGTAACGGAGGTAGAAAACACCATGGAAAAACGAAAGATGAAACTAAGATATGAATGGAGAAACCAAATGATGGCTGTAATAAAACTCTGACGGTTTTAAACAATTTTTGAACCCTATTTGTGAGAAAAAACAAGTTTTTCTACAATTTTGAAAGAAAAATATGTTTCTGATTGACAAAATAAAGATCTATAATCTTTAAATAATTAAAAAATAAACTGAACTTGCATTTAAACTTGTTTAGAAAGCAATAAATTGAAAAAATGAATAGTTATAAGACATGCGAGTTCTAATGAAGACAAAAGTTCAACATATTGATTGCAGTTCTGATATTCGTTTTCAGTCATATGTTCACGATCTCTCAAAATTGGACCTGACCAGCTCACTATTGATCCGACTCCCATTCTAATGAACAGAAATCGTGAAAAGAGCTAACCAGTTTTTTCTTTTAAACAATATGGTTTACTTAATATTATGGTGATATGTTGCTTCATTTCTTTTTTGGTCTAAGTAAACTCGAGAACTTTTAGAAATATCCTGATGTCTGTGCCAAACCTCTGTTTCGTGTGTGTCTCTAGTCATGATTCTCCTTTTTATCTCACCGATGTCTGTAATTATTTCAGATATTTCTTTGTGGTAACTCTCCAGTGGTTTTCAATTGATTCTTCAAAGGATTATCTGGTAGAAATCCCTGATTACTTCTGATACTAGTAATGCTAGTTTTCCGAACATTTACGGTCGGTGTTCTGAGTTCGGTTTGTAAGAATCTACTGGAGTGAATTATAGTCTTTTGTAGCTTTTTCTTTGCTTTATAATTTCAAAATATTGATTTCTTCATGATAACAACGTGCCATGTCCCAAGTCGCTTTTGATTCGCGGATTTTTGGCAACAAACAGCCTATTTGCCTATCAATGTCTGCCTAATCAGATTCAACAATATGCGATTTCCTTCTATTCAAAATGCCACAATCGAAAAGATGTAATTTGGAAAAAAGACTTTCGAAAAGCGTTATTAGATTTTAAATGATTCAAATTTGTTTTCTTATTTCGATTCTCATAAAATAATTCACTTCGTATTTCTTTAAATAGTGTTTAAATAATTTTTCCTATAAAAAAAACTTGATTGACCTTAAAATGGCTTAAAACGTTTTGTTGATACCTCACTTATTAAGTGTATAAACAAATTAAATAAATATTTACATTGGAATGTCCGATTAGTAGGAAATGAAGCGGAATTAATAAACTTAGTCATCATACTGTAAAATATCTTTATTAAGTATGTTGTTGAAATGTATGACATTCCAACGGCGCAATGTTTGATTTGCTTTAAGACTGCTTGAGATAAATTAAAGTGCAATTTCTTACAGAGTCAAAATACGTTACAATACGACGAATTTTTCTCGGTGTTTGGCACTACTCTTGATGCTACTAATCAAAACTTATTAATCCCTAATTAAACTTTAAGCTGATAACACTTTAAAAGAATAACAGCCACAAAACTGAAACCACAGTAATAGTTTATAATACTACTAGGCAGTGACGGATTAAGACTACTTGATGCCCTAAGCGATCCATGCCTGTGGGCCCCCCTATCCGTATGCCAACTAGAATCGGTGTTTAAATCTTTACCGCCTAAAAACATTGGTTTTTTGTAAAATAAGATGACGAGATGTAACGTACTTTAGAGGTGGAGTAGGTGCGACAACAATAAAAACCAAAGCATTATTTTATTTATTTATTGAAATGCGCCTCGCGGCTTTCCCGGGCATTGAATTCACGCGAGATAGTATTAACGTCTAACGTTTTTAACATATCTGACTCTATGTACAATATTGATAAATTATCGAGCCTTTCTTGGATCATCTTTGTCCTTTTTTCATTTTTTAATATTTTTAATTTTGAAAAAGAACCTTCCGCTGAGCAATTTATTATCATAAGCGATAAAAATATACGCAGGGCTGTTTCCACATTAGGGAAAGCTGATTCAATCTTATCAACATGTATTATTTTATACAATTGCGCGTGAGACATGATGCCCTAAGGACGGTTTATTTTGTGCTTCTTCTGGTGCCCCCACAGACGTGATGCCCTAGGCAATTGCTTAATTTGATTAAGGGTTAATCCGACACTGCTACTAGGGCATGTTTTTGAGATTTGTGTACACCGTGCAGTTCACAACTTTCAAACTTCTGCCCGTGAGGTGTATAGGTACTATTTTTTTCATAGCCGGTCGAAAGTAAGTAAGCATCTTTTGCACATTTTTCTAGGCAAAAAGTTAAAGATTCATAGATTGGTAAAGCTGCACGTGAGCGCCGCTCATCATAATTTTCGACCGAGTTATAAAGAAAAATTTATTTCAATTTGACTGTCGACATAAATAATGAATAATAAAGTCAAATATTTCCAATGAAAAATCTCAAAAATAAGAAGAGGAAGAATTTTCGTAGCATCGATGAAGCTCCCTTACGCTTTTACTATTTTGGTGTAGAATTTTGGCATTCTCTGTAGCAATTTTGACAAATAACCGATGTTTATTTGGTTCTATTCGTTTTTAAGATGTGAAATCGAAATAGATCACTGCTTTCTGACGTCACTGTCCAATTTGTCCCACGACAACTCAATCGAGTTGAGGTCCAAAAAATCACAGCACGCTCTTCCATCTCACGGTACCAACTGGGACTAAACTACAATCACAAACACCGAAGAAATATAAACGTATAAAGTAAACAAATAACAGACACTATTATTTTTGATTTGTACGACCTTCGCAGGATAATAAAGAGAGAAATTTGATAAAGTGTATTATTTTGAAATTTAATGAATGGATTATAGGGTGGGCAAAAACTTTTGGCCGGTAGTGTACTTATAACTTCATGAAATGTAGAACGTAGATGACGTTTCTAGCTAAAAAGTATTGAAGACATGATAAGCAATTAAACCACGTCAAGTTACATTCATTGAGAAAGGTACAAAACATACGCTATACATAATAATCTCCTGGAAGTTTTCGAAAGTAAGTTTTTCTCAAACTCTCAACATGACATTGAGGTTAAATAATTAGATAACACTTCAATTATAATGATCTGCATCATGTACATTCTTTTTCTATAAATCACTATCATCGATTACATTCTAATCAAGATTAATGATAATTTGATATATTGGTATAAGTACAGCTGGCGCCAATTTAAGAAAATCTTCATTTTAATATTTTTGTCTAGCTTGATAATATTTTCACTATGTTCTAACAATACCAAGTGCTTGTGCAACTTCTTCCAGTGTTTTTGCTAAAGGAATTAACGCCCCACCACGTCATGCCTCCAACGTCAAAAATTGTCAGCAATTGTGACCAACGCGCATTCATAGCTCAGCACCAAACAGATATGGCTGCAATTTCGAGATCTTGAATAAATTGATCAGCTGAGCTTTAGATAAAGATATATTGCGTCTTCTATTGCATTGTCTTGTTCAAACGATCTTTAGATAGTGATCTAGTAAACCAGTAAATGATACGGAAAAATTATACCAAGATCATCAGTTCCTAAGGGCTATTAAAGCTATTAAAACATTTTAGAACTTCACTACTAAATTGTCGTACATTTCTACTATATTAGGTGTATTAAAATGGTTTCTACCTCAGTTTTAATCCAGATTCTTGAGTAGTGTGAAGTTTGTTTGATGAATATTTAGGCGAGACATTATTCTTTTGATTATGTAGAAAACAAGGCTGCTTTCTTTTTCATTAATTATAACGATACAACGACTGAGAGGAAAATAGATGAAGAGAACAAATAAAGTTAAGGAATTGGCTTACATGAAATAACGAGGTAAAGCCTTTCCATCCCTTCGCCGTTGATCATGTGGACCAAAGTCCTGACACCTACAAAAAGAGCTTCCCACAAAAAAAATTGTTTGCTAACTTATTGTCATTTTTCATTGCAGCCTGAGTAGATGCTGATTATTTTAAAATTGCAATATGCTGAAGTACCACAAAGATGGTTTGTCGATGTCTTCTTCATTGCCAGGATCTTTGGTACCCTCAATCTTTTCAACTCTTTCTCGTGAACTGATATCTTTTATTTTTTGTTTGTCTCTTTATTTGCTATCGTGACTGTTTCTTTTATTACGGTCTTTCTAGTCTCTACAATTCGATTCAACAATACGTACGTTTTGCTGTTTAAACGACTAGTTTTATTGGATAGGATTTATCATACAGTAATACCCCCGACTTACGCTACCCCGTTTTACGCGAATTGTTTTACGTGCGCAGTGCGTTTTACTTATAATCTCTAATTATGTCATCTGAAAGAATGAAAATGAGTCATTTGAGCCTAACATGAAAAGAAAAACACTGTTTTTGGAGTGTAAACTGAATATAATCAAAGACTTTGAAGCAAAAATTGAAATTTTTGACCTACTGGAATCAACAGTCCAATCGAAACATTGCTACAGTCATGGTGTGATACTCAAGTAAGAGTGAACAATTGTCCAGTTGATCAAAATACAGTGTGCTTTCAAGCAAAGGAGGTTTTTGAAAAACTAAAAGAAGAAGCTGGTGAGGCGGCTAAAAATGTTTAAAGTGTTTAAAGCTAGTAACGGCTGGTTCAGCCGATTTAAGAGTGGAGAAGCGGCTAACGCTGATGAAGAAGCCGCATCTCTCTATCCAGAAAAACTCTACACTAGCCAAATCACTTTCAACGTAGATGAAACCGGTTTTTTTTGGAAGAAAATGCCTAAAAGAACTTTTATTGGGCGCGAAGAGAAAACTTTTCCAGGTTTTAAGACCGCCAAGGATCGATTGACAGTAATGGTTGGTGCGAATGCAGCTGGAGATTTTAAATTGAAACCTCTCTTAGTTTATCGCTCAGAAAATCCAAGAGCCTTAAAAAATAAATTCAAAGTGAAAGATTGATTGACAGTTTCTCTTTTTTAAGATTGGCTTGGCCATCCTTTTATTCCTGAAGTCGAACGTTACTACCAATTAAAAGAAATCCCATTTAAAGCGATGCTACTAATTGACAATGCACCAGGTCATCCTCCCGCAACTCTAATTAATTTCGATCCACGTGTGGAAGTTGTATTTTTGCCACCAAATACTACCAGCTTGCTTCAACCAATGGAGCAGGAAGTCAGTAAAACATTTAAAGCTTACTACACAAGGCGGTCATTTGAACATCTACATGAAGCAATGAGACAAAACAATGAGCTTTCTGTTAAAGACTTTTGGAAGCAATTCAATGTTTTAGATGCTGTGAGAATTATTGGACAATTTTGGAATGAGGTTTCACAAAAAACTGTCAATGGTGTCTGGAAAGAACTTTTTTTTCACCACTGAAACTCAAGGAGAATCAGTTTCAGATCGTGAACAAATCGATAGCATAATAGAAGTGGTCGATATCGCCAAACAATTAAATTTAGAGGTCGATAATGATGACGTTCAAGAATTGCTAGATTCACACAATCAAGAGCTAACAATTGACGAGGCGTAAGTATGAGCAAGACATTAAACAAACTGATTCGCTAGAACCAGTTGAATCGGTAAATCAAATGACAATAGCAAACATAACAGAAGGATTCAATTGAAAAGGGGTTACAAATTTTAGATAAAAAAGATTCTAAGGAAGAACGCGTTTCTACTACAAAACGGAGAATAAAAAAATTACTGGTATGCTACGAAGAAATTTTGCGTGAGAAGAAAAACTTAACTCGTCATGCAACATTGTTAGAATATATGAAATAACTTCGGTTTAGGTTACTTTATTCATAAAAATGTAAATTGTTTTATTATCTGACACTTTATTAAACGTTTTTCTTGTAAATTATTGTTTCCTTTAAACTCTAGTCCCGATTAAATATACTTTATATGTATTTATATGGAAAGTTGAAACCCGACTTACGCGAATTCGACTTACACGTCAATCGCTCGGACCTACCTACCGCCTAAGTCTGGGGTATTACTGTATTCCACAAAACGTAGCGTATAAACCGACCTTTAGTATAGCCTTTTAAATAGTTAAAAATATTTTCTGCGCATGCCTCAAATTCCGCCATGTATTTCGGGCACTTTACAAATAAACATACGATACCCACTACGTTTTCTATACAATTTAAAAAAAAAAAGTAAAGAGAATTGCTTATCTGTTAAAAACAGTGAAATTAAAATGATTTAAACATCATTTAAACACTTGTTCCAAGTTTAGTAATTGTGATTTGTGGGTTAAGCGCGCAAAGTATAAAAAGTTTTTTGTTTTTCCTGTTCTACATTTCGTGTGTCATCAATATTATTTTTCTTGGAGTTATTTATATCGATATTATTATCATCGTTGGCTTGATTATATCGATGGTCAGCTTTATGGGCCTCTTTTTTCTCGGATCCTCGTTTACTTGTACATGGTACATTTTGTTTAGCAGTTTCTTTACATTGCACCAATAAAATATGCAGAAGAGTATCCTTTACATTCACGTAAAAGTCCCACGTAAAATTTTACCACTTTCAAAATTTATCATAGCCTGGACAGAGTAGCTAGTTTTTGCGTGATACGATGCTTTTATTTGACTTTTCAAACAATAAATATTTTGAGACGTGGTGGAATCAAAAATATCTGTAATATGAATTGCGTTCTTTACACTAAAAAATTTACAATTAATTTTATTCTAACCTCTCGACTAATTGTGCCTTATTTCCACCTTTAGGACGTCCATGACATTTTAACCATCGTCTTAATTGAATACATTTATGAGCTTCTACCGTTGGAAGCACTAATAATGCACCATCAATTAATTTTTCATTTAATTTTATTGGTGACAAAGGTGATACAACTGGTTGCCCGGCCATATTCAGAAAAAGTGCCTGAAACTTTCATACTGCCGCCGTTTAAACATGGCGGACGCGCGTGCGCTGAGCAAACCATGGTTACAAAAGAAGAAAATTTGTCAAAATATATGAAATAAATCCAGTGGCGTCGCAATTAGATATTGAACATTCATATAACGTTAATGTTGAAGTGTGTTTCCACAGCCTCTAGAAAAGACAATTTTTTCATATCCTGCTCTTCTTCTTCGTTCTTATTCTGCTTAGTATTTTTACTACTGGTTATGACTCATCCATCCCCTGTGTATGATATATAAGATTCAATACAAACTATGTATGAAAACGGCCCAGAAAAATTTCCTGGACAACATATAGATTAAGTACCTCATAATCATCTCAACGTACTTTTCCTATCAATATTTTTAATATAATAAAATTCTAATGCCTTTTAAGTAGTGCGACATCTGTAAATATAAAAATTGAAATATAAAATTTCGAAGGATTAAAACAGAAAAAAAATTTACTGACGTAAACCAGCTAAAATTACAATGAACGTATGTTGAACAGAAGTTATTCTACAGGAAAAGCCATCGACAATTCAGCCGCAATTAATTTAAAAAAGAAATTAATATTTAACAGATGTTCAACGGAAGATGCAAAAAGTGATATTGGTCTAAGTTGATTGTTGAAATAGAATGGTTAATCTTAAGATTGTATATTAATTTTCCTATTATAGAATGTTTTTTTAATTGTTCATACTAATATAATTTGTCGAACAGAGTGATTGGCTTTAGAAAAATTGAAATCGTTGTATAAATATGAATTTGTTTCTTTAATAGCCAATCGTAATATGAAAATAGTTCCATCGAATTCCATATGGCATGTCACTGGATACTAGAAATAAACAAAAATTACCATTTTTATAATTTAGTAAGAACAGCTCTCCCATAAAAGGTACATAGCACAAAAGAAAGAGAAAGGTAGTACCAGGGTGAAATAAAAAGTCGTAAAAAAATAAATATGAAAAATGTTAAATAACAAAAGTTTTTGAGAAATATTATGATGACGAGATGGGAAATCACGTCAGGAATAGAATAAAAGTATTAAGATTACGTCAGAAAAAATAACTCAGAATCCAAAGCTTCATAATAAAAAATGGACTAAGACAGGGAGTGGTACTGAGCCTTTTGTTGTTTATAATAGTTATGGATGATATAATTGGAGCAGACAAAATTGGAGATATCATATGTTACACACAGTAGAATTGTCGGAATGCACCTTTGCAGGTGACTTCAAGTTATTTGAATCTACTGAAAGGGTTGAATAAATTACTTCAAGATGTGGGAAAGAGATTTACAGAAAAATGTTGGGGTATCAAAAGTAGTAAACATAGCGATAGAAGGGAGAAAATAGAATATTTATGGGCAACAATATACAGTGAAGAAACCGACGAAGCGGAAGAGAATGAAAGAATCCTTAATGCGTGGTATCACACATTTTCAAGATCAGTTATAAGCAAAAAAGAAATCAGCAGGAAAACCAGAATGGCTGTATACAAAACAGTATTTCGGCCAACTTAACATTAGGCTTGGTACAGACAAATAGAACAAAAAGCAGATTTGAAGCAAAGAGCTGGAGCGAAAAACACTTAAAGAAGACAGATTCACAAACGAAGCAGTGAGTGAAGAACTGAGTATTGAATTAATAGCTGAAGTGATGGAAAACAAGCTTAAATGGTTTGGACATATTGGTAGAATGATAAGTAAGAGATCAGTTAAAACTATATGGGAAGCACGATCGAACGTAAGAGATCGTAGAATCAAGAAATAGAGAAAGAACGGAGAAAACATGGTAGTAAGCAAGAACTATGTCTGTGTCTCAGCTCTATAGTTTTGAGTCGACACAGGCTCATGATTATATGTGAAAAATTTAACTAGGTTCGCTGATCGAACTGTGTTGGAATTTGGAAAATTCTCGACATTTAGATTTCCACTTTGAAGCCGTTATCAAAAGAGGGGGTGGGTGTAGGATGGTTATTCGTTCATTGTTAAGAGGAGATCCGATATCGTGGTCTCAATATACCTACTCCACGCAACGAATCACCCCTTTTTTATTGATTCCAATGCCTCAATCTGCCTACTGCTTCGAATTTCACCGAGGAAATGAAAAGCTAAAAGAAAAATATAAAAGTTGTTAGTATAGGAATAAAAGGTAATTTGCTTACCATCAAGAACACCGTGGACACTGACACTAATAAGGCTGGTATTGAGCTAATTGTTATTAGTATTGATTGACCGATTGTTTTTCTGTAACCTTTTAACACTATTATCCCATATTAACTTTCCTTTTAACCTTAATCTCTCAATATATCACAATATTTCTGATGAATCATGTATACCTAAATGAAAATAATTAGGTCAATTTACTAAAGGTTTAATCATTCTAGTTTGTATATGTAGGTATGGTCTGGTGTCACTTGAAAAATAAGGCTTCTCTGGAAGCCATTTTATCTTTACAGTGGTGTTCGTTTTTCAATATTCACGCTTAAATCGAAAAACAATAATTGAAGTCGTTGACTATTTTGTTTTTTATTACAACTGTAATGTAGTTTTAATTATTAATATTAGGATTGAATCTTAATTGATTTACACACTAAACACTATTTATTCTCTCTTACTCTTACTATTTATATTCACTACGACTATTTATTTCAAACTAACTAACAGCGCTTACACTACATATCCTAAATAGAATTCTACAAAGTTCTAAAAGAAAAAAAAACACCAAAAATCAATACTAGAAATTATTTAGAAGAAATACTGTAAATAAATGGCCTGCTATAATAAAAAGTTCTAAAAGGAAACATAAAAGGCGCCGCGTGAATTCGACGAATTTTAAAATTATATTGTAGCTAGACAGAACCTGCGATTCCAATCCTTTCATAAAATCTATGCTGCAAAATGGATAAGTATACCCAGACGCGTCCGTCTGATTTTTCTTCGAAGTTTCATTTGATACTATTGGCATACTTACACACATAATTCGGAAATCTGCAGTTTTCCTTGATTTGAATTGAGAATTCATTTTCTACAAGAGTTATAATTCAACGAATATTTTCCACTCGTGAATTGAGTCTAGAATTTTGCTGCTAAATGTACACTGTTTACCTTCAGTCTCTGAAGACGATGACTTGGTTATCGAAACGCGCGTCAGACAGTGTAATTGTGAGAGTTGGTGTAAACAGTGTGTTCAGTATAAATATCGCCAACGGTTCCAGAAATTCCAAATCAGTTGGTTCAGAGTTCTATATATTTAGAGAATAGTATGTAGTTCTTTCTGTAATAAATTTTTTCATCACATTTCTGAAAAGAGTTTACCATAATTCTAATGTAAAGTTCTTAAAAAAAGAGAAAAAATGAAAATATCAAATTAGCATCAAGTAATGGGGGGATCATCGCAGAAGTTAATCCAAATTATAATATAGTATTATTCATAAAAGCCCGGGATCTTTTCATATGTAGTTTTTTTGATCTTGATTTTCTTCATAAGCATATATCCATAATTGTATCTCAAAGACAGTCATAAATATATGCATTATGACTAATACTTAGCTAATACAAATTGATTAAGTTAGTTGCTTATTTGCCTTATTTGCATTTTCTTTTGACTTGACATATTGCTCCATTTTAATTTTTTGGGAACGTTTCTCATTTTGTGTTTATAATTTTGAACGAAATAATGCCGTATAATTAGAAAGACCAGAAGATAGTCTTGACAGATTTGGTTTGGTAGACGTTCTATTCTTTGTGAAAAAGTCCTTAATGATGTACCATATTTCTTTTCGGAAACTATGATCTGAGTTCAGGTAGATCACCTATCAACTGATTGAGGATCCTAACCCAGAACGAGATTTAGATCACAGTTTCCGAACAAACGAACTGTTGCTTTTCATTACTTCTTTGTTTATTAATTCTTCTATGATATTTATTTAGTTGTCAAATAGATTCTAGATGTTTAATAATTGTTATTGAACAGTTATCAACTCATTCACATGGATTTTGCACTAAAGTTTCATACCTACAAGCTATTTTTATGTTGAAACCGCAAACCACAGTAATTTATACATTACTCTGCTCATTTGAATTAATCGTAGGTAATCATATAAGTGGAATAAACCATTTTTTGATGTTCAAAATACCATAGACAAATGAAACAATCCATCAACTAATCGCATTTACCCGCTGGTCTACAAGAGTGGAAAGGATATTTTAGTTTAACTACGACCCAATTAACTCCATCAGTTTCCCGGTTAGTTTCAGATCATCATCATAGTTGAAAAGTTCCTTATGATTTCAAAGTCGGTTTGAGTAAACAAAAAAGTTTTGAAAGGCTCGAATGCGCATTTGGTTTTAAAAGTATTGCACGGGCAATTAAGAATTGCAAACAGATTATTGATTGGAGAAACACAAATTAATTTGTGAATCAACATAATTGACATTATTGGTCATAATCCGCATTGGTTGGAAGAAGGACAGACATAATATCTCTTGGTGTGGAATAATTAGAATTAGAGACACATTAAATGATGATAAATATTTACACTTTTTACGAGATTAAATAGTATCAGAATTTGTTAGTTCTAACAGTGATCAGAAGAAATTTGGTCTCAGTACGATGGCGCTCCATCTAGGATTAACGAATACCTAAATTTCCGCAGAGATGGATGGACCTGTAGAATTATGGGTGCGGACTATTAAACCCTCGGTTAGAACCCAACTAAACAAGTTAGCTATGGATAATACACTTATGGTATTACATTATTTAGTTTACTGGTACCGCTATCGATGCATTTTTAATAAAATAAGTTGACTCACAGAACTTCTAAGGTGAACTGTTTCATCCCCGCTTGGTTATTGATTATGCGTTTCAATTATAACATGCATGATATGTATACTACAGACCGAAGAAGTTATTTTTTCTGCGACTATTTGAAGTCTATAGTTTTTAAGGATTTACATGATAATCTCCAAGAATTGAAATTTCAAATCAGAACCGAGTTACAGAATATAACGTCTGAACTATTATAAATAAATGTGATTTATTTGTTGTTAAACCATACAAATATAGTTCCAGAAGTATCTGGCTTAACCTAGAGACGGCGGTAGTTGCTTGAAAAATATTAGTATTAGTATTAGAATGTACACAATCTATACAGCATATGTTTTAAGTTTGAAGACGCATCGTTATGTGATAAAGGCTTTAGCCCAACCAATATAAAATTTGAAGTAGATTCTATTCTGGATGGGACTGCTTCTACATTATCAATAGTAAAATATTGGGTAGCGGAGTTTAAACGAGGCCGTACGACTAGCATTGTAGTGGTCGACCAAACGAGGTGACGACTCCAGAACTGTTGAAGAAAATCCAGAAATTGGTATTGGATGATCGTAGACTGAAAGTGCGCGAGATAGTATGTAAAGTGGGCATTTCAAAAAGCGCGGTACCTCGCATATTGACTGAAAATTTGGACATGAGAAAGCTGTGCGCAAAATGGGAGTCGCATTTGCTCACAATGGACCAAAAACGGAATCGTGAAGATGTTTCCATCGAGTATTTGGCAATGTTTTACAGAAATAAAGCCGTTTCATAACTATGGATGGAACGTGGGTCCATCACCACTCGAAAAAGAAAAGAACAAACGAAACAATGTACTGAAAGAAAGTGTTGTTTCATTAAGACAAAATGCACTAGTTGACACACCCGTTATTGCAACGGTCAAAATAAATAATTTTTTTCCTAACTCTTCGTGTTTTCTTTGTCGGGGCAGGTACTTCTGGGACTGTCCTCGTAATCCGTAAATCAGGAACATATTGAACCTTGTATAAGTAAATTATAAATACATGGTTGATGCATTCAAAATATTACCCGGCATATCTCAAAAAATGTGACATAAACAGAAAATCTAGATCATTACATAGTGTATGAAATTAATCTGAGATAATGTTTCGCATAAAATTCATTATTAAGCTACATATTCGGTGCTCCGGCTATTTTGTACGATCCCGTATTATCAAATCGCACCCTTATAATATTCACCTGTGTACGTCTTTGACTTTACATGGTTATCTCTCTCGGTAAAGAGGACGGGAGAGTCCACAAACATGAACCAACTCACATGGTGTGTTTAATAATAGCATTTAGTGCTCTTAATTTAGAAATAGTCGGTCGTCGCGTTGGTTCCTATCATTAACACAATCCACACGTTTTGCATAAAATTTGTTCTCAAAATTGCGATAATCGTAGTCGAACATAGGGAATATCAGTGGTCGTTAGTGATTTTTTTACTGGACATAATTACTTCTGAATTATTAGCAGGTAAGTGTTTCGTTATCGTTTTTTTACGATTGGAAAAAAAAGTTGTTTACTTGTGAAATATGATTATGTAATTTTTTTAATGCATCGGAAACCAATTTTAGATGTGTGTGCCGATAATATTTGTTTCGCAATATTTTTAACGCGTTGACGATGTAAGTGGAGAAATTAATTATTAGCTTTTCTGTAAATTTTTTTTAGTTGATACATCAACATCATATTCCCAACTCGTCAAAAAATCAAATGTAATTATGGAAATTCAAGTACACTGATGTTGTATAGCTTCTCGTGGACCCCTGGGGTGTACCTAGACCACTTTGGGATTCACTGAATTCTAAAGAATGTTCAAAATTTAATTTGACGTTTTTTTAATACGAAAGTACCATTTTGCAAATAGTTTTTTCAACTTTTGTTTTTTAATTCTAATTCATTAATAATTTATATTTTCTTATACTCGTTCAACCATTTGTTGATTTCCGGCGAGAAGACGGAACTTTTTTTTTAATTTTCTAAATATGTAGTATATCTTTATGATGTATAATGATTATTTAAATTTTCTACTTCTTACACCATCCTGTTTTCAAATAAAATAAATAATGGGTTTTTTATAGAAATTATTTTCAACGTTTCAATCTAATTCGGTCTTTATTATATTACCTGATATTTATAATTATTAATTGATAGATCACCCATCTCATAAATATCAAAATACAATCTCTTTTAATCATAAAAAGATCTTTTGTTTATAAATACCCGAAAAAAATAATTATTACTCCAAATTCTTTGTAGTTAGATTGTACAATTTGTAACTGTCTAAAGTCTTGAAAAAGATTTTTTCCTTTGTGTCCTCTTACAGTCAATTTCTGGTAGTTTTCCCACCAAATACTTGTGAAAGTGTAAATTGTTTTCAAAGTTTCATTCAATCAACAAAGTTTTGTTCCAAATACGACGTTCTTCCATTTTAGCAAAAGATGATTAGTGCAAATGTTTAAAAACACTTCAGAAAGTAAGAATTGAAAGTGAATTTATTTAGATCAGACGTGTAAACACAAACTAAGCTATAATCGACAAGCATTTGCATCGCTGGTAAACTTTCAGCAATTTTTCTTTTGTATACTCACATTACAAGTTACAAGATTTTCCAAAAATTTTCTTTTCATATTCTTTTCTTTAGTTAGCTTCGTTGTTTGTTTATGAATCCGAAATCTGCATAGCACAATAATGATTTAAAAGATTTACACACATCAAATACTTTTCAAACATGGAATACTCGCCTTAAATGTATTTTGTGTTCGTAATATTCTATTTTGATAGATTCTAGCAAAAATAATTAATCAAAATATTATTTTCACGTGAAAATGAATAGTCTTTTACCTCATATAATTTAATTTATTTAACTGGTGTATTTAATGAAAAGAATATTCGAAAATTAACTTTTCTAAGGTGACAATTTCGTATTAATTTGTTTGACTTCTTCATTGTCTCTTAATGAACTTTTCTTTTTTCGTATCGATGACTTTTTTATCTAATTTCGAAATATTGTAACCAGCAATACCCTGTAAATTCTTATATCCGATTCAAACGCACTTAATGAAAGGTAATTGGGTTGGAATCTTTGATTTTGCAGTATTAGCACTTCTTCTTTATATATTATTGTGGTTTTGAGCATCACGTTTCCAAGGTAAAAAGTGTTTTGGTATTCAATGTGGTCCCAAAGAGTCAATCAAGTTTAGATAGTTCCTATAACGATGTAAACTCCACCAGGCAACTTCGTTCGCAAAACAAATAATAATAATATTTTGCAATATCCAGAAAATAATGCATATAGATTGGAGAAAGGTTCTAGGTAGAATTTTATTGTTTTGCATAAACTCCCGGACAAAGTTAACGCATCAAACGTATTCATGTGAGTGTTACAAGTTGACCATGAACCTTGTTTGAAAGTGACAGGTATTATTTAATAATATTAACAACATAGTTTTGATATTCATTCGTAGTAAATGATCTTTAAACAATTCATAAAAAATATATGTAAATTTTTAATCGCCTGGAAGCTCATTATGTGTGTATGCCAAAGAAGAAAAATGAATCGCCACTTAATTTGTAATTGGGGGAACTCAGGCCAGCAAACACTCTATTGAATGAAGACTACAACCAAAGACCAGTGCAAAGTAGGAAAGTTGTACGAATCATATTCACGATCGTTTTCCTAAGACAAGATGCACTCAATCATCAGCAATCTGCTAAAAAATGAATTAGCGTCATCTCGAAACGGAAATGACTTAGATATATTCAGAGATAGCATTTCGATATCGATATCAATGATTCCCTGATATCAATGATTCCCTGATAAAACTTGAGATGTCATTAACGCTCCAGTATATATTTGCAAGATCCAATATATCACTTAAAGTAACTTTTGGCGGGGATTCTACAATTTTTTGGTGAAGAATTAGCTTTAATGTCCGTATATTAATGCTCCAGATAGACGTTAGAGTTTTTAGAAAAGGAAAGGATAGATGGCAAGGTCTACTTTATTACCTAAAGTAACTTTTGGTGGTGGCTTTAAAATTTTTTTGGGAAAAAATTTGCTTTGATGTCGATAAACAGCTGAGCCTTATACATACAAGGTCCATGAATGCCCAATATTAATTGAAAAATATGATTGTTTAACGGCGCAATGCACTCAACAAGACATGACTCCTTTAGAACATCGATATCTTCAACTCCCTGCTGTTAACCATGACCAACTCTTGGTGAACATAGAGTGGGAAAGTATTTTTTTTTCAATTTTCCAGTTATGTTGTCATTTATTAGTAAAAACATGTTTGAAGGCGCATTACGACAGAATTACACTCATGTAAAAACCATGTTTTTATTATTATTTTTATTTCGTGTTTAATATTATAAATGTTTGTGTGTGTTTAATATTATAAATATTTAAGTTGAATAAAATGGTGCCTTAGTTTTGTCCGGTAGTTTATGAGGTTCTAGTCAAAGCTAGAACATCATTAAAAATTTTCCAATTGCGTGTTGTGTTTGTATTATAATTTAATATATAATTCAGGTAATTTAACAATAAAATATTTTTTTTGATTACAATTCCAAAAATTTCTAAAAATTAACTTTTGTAATTCTTAGTACCTCCTCTTGCATCTTGCATCCTGGGGAATACAGTATGTCGAACCAATTTTAGAACATTCCGAAGGTTCTGTTTTTTAAATCGGGGCTATGCGATGGCAACTCTGACAACCGCATTAAAATGACGGTATATTGCGCAAAGACCATCACGTGATCTTAAATAATGTTTTCCAGAGAGAATTCTGCTGACAAATCAAAAGTTGCTTTGTGCGCACATCAAGGCATATGTTAAGCTTAATCCTGATACCTTTATACCTATCCAGGTGTAAGTCTTGTTGGAATTGAGTCTGTAGATGGTTTAATTCTTTCCCATCTTTTCTCTTCCGCCTTATTCCCTGCATCTTATACCACATTTCCTTAAAACTACGTAAGCTGTCTTTCTTCGATCTTGTTGGAATGTGTTTTAAGTTCAAATTTTCTTTTATAATCCCTCATTTTATTGGGTTCGGTTTTTCCTTCTTGGCTAGAAACAGTCTTATTTGCTGTGAATTATCTTCAAGTTGCTCTTGTTCCAGTCTTCCATTTTATGTATGTTATGTCAAGTTATATAAAACTTCTTTATTCTTCTTGTTTTATCTTCTCCTTTCGGCTTTTAATCATTGTCTTAGTTTTGTGTCCATTTATTTCCATATTTATTATCTGTAGAATAATACGATTCACTATAATTATCAATGGTGTTTGTGTCCCCTTCCATGTCTTCTTCTGACGCTTCTCCAGTCTCATATATTTTGTTCATTATTATTTTTATTGTTTATGTTTGGCATACTTCTGGTGCCTTCTCAAGTTTTTGTTTCTGTATTGTCTCTTGTATTTCTTTGGTTCTTATTTTATTTTTTTTTGTTTGGTTTTAAGGCTATTGAAGATATTGTGTCCATTTTTCAATTATATCATCTTAGTTTCTTATCATATTTTCTCTTGCGTCTTTTATATTTCAAGACATATTAAAAAATCTTTATTTAGATTTGCATTGTATTCTATGATAACCATCTCAAGATTTTAGGCTCTCTAGAGTGTCATTTGTTGACAATTCTCTAATAGAGTGAATCGAGATCAATATTTTCCATTAATTCAATCAATATTTCCTAAGTCATTGAACGATGAATGTTGGAATTTCTGTAAAATATTAAGTTGTTGTAATATTTTTGATACAAATGAAAACAATATTGATAGTTATAATTTCAATATCATTTGGAAACATACCTTACATCAACAAATAAATTTGAATAGATCGTTACGACAATAAGTTGTCAATTATTTGTACATACAAATGTGATCGCCTAGTTTTTCGTTTTGAATAAAGATGGACTTCCGTTAAACCATCACATTTCAGTCTATAAAATTTTATGTAGTTGCCTTTCATGTCATTGCTCTCAATTTAGTATTTTCTAGTGCTAATTTAAAAAAAAAATCTCAGTTTAGGAAGAAACTGTACTCATAATATACAGGTTGTTTCAACAAAAGATTACGCATGAAATCGGTTACATCTACATTGAGGCGATATACAGAATTTATCTTGAATATCAAATATTTATTTGATTGAGTTTAGATCGTCATTGTTCAGTATCCGCATGGTTATAATGTTGTATTTCATGAACAAATGCTACTTTTGCTTGTTCAAAGATGGATATTTCTCCTAAGGAGCCTATTAAAATAATTGCCTATAACTCTTATAACTTAAGACTCTGGATCATTGTTTCTAGAAGTAAAGAAAAATTTGAATAACAAATAGCAAACAAAATCAAATAAAGACAAGCATATATACGTTAAGGGATTTGCCTAAGTATGAAGCTGGAGTTAGTACCTCGATTGTACGGAAAAGATTTTGGAAGTTGACCGGAAGGCAAGAAAACTAAGAAAAAACAATTTCTAACTCAAGAGAAAAACGCTCACGGTCTATTGATGACTGGGAAAAGATTATTTCTAGCGATGAAACACTTTCATTTATACAGAAATAGCGATCAAGTGTTGTAAAACGAGGTTTTATCTAGAAGACTGTTATACACCCTTCTAAACAGATTTTTTTTTGTTTTTTTACTACAAATTGTACTGGGAGCTTAGTTTCTATTGAAGGCATGATGAATTCTGTTGAACACATTGAAATATTGAACAGTTTATGGAATATTTCAATTTAGAGCCTTGTACCAATTTAAAATTGGTCCATAAATTTATCCGGGAACACGAATTGGCCTGGCAATTCAATCCATATCTAAATTTATGCCATATTCTCAAGAGCAGTTCAGCTGAAATGGATTGCACTATGAAAAACAATTATAATGATAATGAACCACATATTTTCTGTGAATATAATTATTTAAGAGACATGCTATAGTTTTGAAAGAGCATTAAAATGTTTTAGATTTTGTAAAATGTCGATTTTTCAGTATAAAACCAAAATTTATCAAAGCTCCATCATGGCTAAACACTCTAGAAGTTGTGTTAATTTCTATGTATTCGATAACTTCACGGGGTGGAAAAAACGATGTGAAGCAAAGACTACTTAAAACTTCGGATTCAATAATAAATATCCAGACTGAAAATAATCAATTTTTACAACGCCATCTTGTTGGTGAAGAGGTTATCTCTTGTATAACATACTGTTAGATATGATAGTACTTCTTATTGGTATTCAAATAATACCAGAACATCTCAGGATCGATTGTTTTTCGACAGTTTTTCCAATATCAATTGCAGAAGACAGTTATGCCAATATTTCATAAATACTCAAGGCACTCATACCAAATTAAGAAATGAAAAATAATGTTTACTCCGCGTATAAAATTCAGTAAACATCTAACAAACCGTCAGTCCCCGTGGACTCATCATCTCCAATGTTTACCAATGAAAAAAGCCTGCGATAAGCAGTGGCGTCACTGGGTGAGATTTATTTGATTTAATATAAGGAGAACAGAGTTGCGACATTAGAAGTAATACAGCAAAAGGTAGCAGTTCCAAGTAGGACTACATTGAAGTGCATCTGTCTAAATAACGGCGTATAATGCCGTCTAATTTCTAATGATTCAATTGCAAATAAAATTGTCGGCAAGGGTTTTTATAATCTATACTATATAATAACTTGTAGATTACTAAATAGAAATTCGCTGGGATATTCGGGAAACATAAATAATTTTTGTAGAGCTGTATAATCTCCGATACAAATCAAAACAAACTCGAGTTATGGAGTCAGTAGCAGTTTTATTATTCTCTATTGCTCCGGAAATTGTTTGCGGAGTTAGTGGATTGGAATATTTTATCCATCTAAATCGTCTGAATAAAATCTTATTAACGTGAACATGTTTTACATTCACCGATTCCACTTGAAATTTATAATTAATCAGGAGTACAACCGGATCAATTAAATCAATCGGAACGACAAATTTGATTTTCATGAAAGGAAGTCATAAAAGTGAACTGATTAAGTTATAATACAAAAAAAAATGTTTCAGTTATCAAAAGTTATCTAAATATAAACCTGTAGTGTTAATGTAATCGGTGGCGTAATAGGTAACAATAATGTTAGAATGATAACAATGCTTGGTGACCTTCCTAATGATTTGTAACGAGCTTAGTGCTCTTGAAAACATAGTCGTCATGAAAAAAACTGTACGAATCCTATTTAATTATCGATTTCACGACAAAACTTAATACAATAGACAAGATTTTTGTTTCTGATGTAATTATAAATAATTCCTCATCTTATAATTTCCAAAAAAAGGAGAAAAATAATCAAATTCAACTGCAATATTTTCTTTAATATTTGTAATACTAAAATTTCCTATTAGAGTTTCATCATAAAACTTTAGGATGAAATTATTTTCGAGATATTTCCACTATGCTGTTTTTCATCAATTTTTCTTCAGCTTGTTACTATAATTTGTCACTATCATTTTTCCACCAATTTTTTAATAACTTCGTATCTTCTTATGATTCAGTAGGTATCCAAAGTCAAACTTTGGCAGACCACCTTAATTGTTTCTTCTAAAAGATGCTGAAATCCTTTCCACTGCTACGTTTTACAAAGAAACTTCGTAACAAGCTGGAAGAAGATATTACAGATACACACCTCCACTTTAAGACACGGTTTCGGTACGAGGGAGTCTTTGTTTGCCTACAATGTCTTAATGCAGAGACGTTTTGATGCCAACCAAAAAGCACATGTCTGTTTAATCGATCAAAATGAGGAATTTGATAAAGTTAGACACGAACAATTAACAGAAGCCCTGGAACGAATAAACCTCGACAAAAGAGATATTCAAATAACAACTAAACTGTACCTTAATCAAACTGCGTCAGTCCGCATTTAGTCCAAATTCAATGGAAATTGAGCGTGGAGGCAGACAGGGGTGTACTCTTTATCCACTCCTTTTCAACGTCTACTCAGAGAAAATATTCACCAAAGCTCTCGAAAATTATGGGTTAACGGTATTCCACTGTTATGCAGACGAAAATATGGAAGATCTACTTAATATATTGATTAATGTCAAAGTTAGTCGAGAATATGGTCTGATACCAAATATATCACCAAAACAGGAACGCCAAATGAACTGTATGCGCAGGGCGATTAACTGAAAAGAGTGTGATTTGGGTACAAGTTTTGACTACTCCTGCTTTATGAAGATCAAGGAGCTTCTATGTAACCTGAGAACACGAATGTTCAAGCGCTATGTATTCCTAGTCCTCCTGTATGGTGTAGAAACAGAAACCCTGAACGTAAGTCTTCTAAATGTAAGATGCTGAGAATATCATGTGACCAATGTAGACTTTCTGAGAAGGACATCCTTCATGAAGTGAAAAGAAATATTCCATATCATGGGAGGTCCCAAATATGAGATCTTACAACTCATAATTTAGATAAAAATTGTAGTATGGCTTAGGAACCCACGAAAATGGTTTAGCATCATCCGAAATGGAGATGGTACTAAGAGAAGAAAATATGTTTTCCATTTTTTATTTTTACAGTTAAATTTAACCTTATTTCTATAGGTGGCTTTAAGTTTTAGCAGTTTACTTACTTTCTGAAGCATACGCTGATTGCAAATTTCTCTTGTCAAGTCAATTGGGAGGTGCTAATGCTTTAATATTCTGTAGGCAAGGTCAACCCTATTGTTAATGTTATTCATGATGCTATTAGTCATCGTAATCACTTGTCTGATATAGAGGTTAATAACCCTTTAGCTGCGTTGGTTGTATTATGAGTTTAATTTATACTGCCACTCAAGAGATCTATTATATTCACTTTTCTTTCTGTGGCCCTTGGTATGTTTAGTGTTGACATCTGACCTATGTATCCCAATCCTTTCAGGCGTGCTCATACGAAAGTTAAAAGCGTTTTATCGGTCACGACCAAAGACGGTGTACCTAACCAAATATGATGTCACGAATTACACGACACTGTCTCACTTTATAGTAAAAAGTAAACAAACAATTTAATTGTAAATAATTTGAACACGAGAAGCTGATAAGAAAAAACTCAAAAGGTGGAAGAAATATTAACTGGACTGGACACAAGGAACATGGTGAATACAACTCCATTGGAAGCTCTTATCAAGGACTCTTCCTCAAAGAATTCTTTAGTCCTGCAAAACTTCTAGTTATATTAAACTAGCAAGAAGGAATTTGCTATATTACTTACTAAGATTATACACCCAATAAGTCTTAAACCACTGAACCAATCGAACACCAATGGTTCGAATCAAAATCAAATAACAAAACATGATCATTATTCTTGTCAATATCACCAAGATAAAAGCTTTCAAAGGATTGGATGGGGTTAACGAAAGTGGACTCTCCTATTACTTGCGGAAAAGTCCTTGGATCGTGGCCATAGTATTTTGAAGTTCCAAAGTTATAATATTCATTAGCTATTGATTAAAAAGGAATTATGCTGAATTGCTGTTCTTGTAGAAAAATTTACATACGATTTATTGTCTCATCCGCCCATTTCACCTGATCTGGCTCCGTTCGATTACTTTCTATTCTGAGTTGGTTTAAAGTGATGTCAGACAAATGAATAGGTGTTGGCAGAGATTTATTTTACGGAATTTATAATGAAATTAAGAATATTTTTTAGAGTAACAAGAAAAGTTATTCTTTTGTCAAATTGATCTCGTACAACAGCCGTCTCTAATTCAAATACTGATTTCTTGTATTTAAAATAATAAATTTGACAAAATATCTGTTATGTACTTTTTATTTCAATCTTGAAGCTATTCTTCTAGTTATTTTCAATCTATCGGTTTATACTAGTTATACTTTTGAATGCATTCTTATAATATTAATAGTAATTCGTTATTATCAACTTAATGATGTGTATTACCTGCTCAAAATGAAATCGTCTCCGTCTCTGACAAACCGACCTGAAAACTATTAATTATATTGTTTATTCTGCTTAGTTTTTATCGGTAAACGTCACACAAGCTAAACAACTGTTTCCAGTCTCGTTTACCGTGTATTATACTGATAAAACCGTTTCAAATGTTTCAGAATAGAAGGAGAAATGTGATAGAATCGTGCAATTAACGGAATGAAAAAGTTTATAGCGACTAAAATCAATAAACAGCAATGGAGAGTCACTGTTCCGAATATCAATTCGAATATGTTTTGGAGAAGTTCGTCAAAAGAAGAAAAACCCGAATCAAAACGATCTTCGGGATTTTATGATTTCCAAGAAGCACAACAAGAATTTGACAAGTCGTTAAGTTTACAAAATAGTCTCAATTTAGAGGATACTTTTTCATCGGCTTCTACAACTTCAGAAGAATTTGAAGATGCTAGAGCAATGTCGGATAAAAGTAGTAAAAATAACGTTGAAAGTGACACTGACGGAGAGGCCTATCAGGATGTTGAATTAACCTCGACCCCCAAATCATCTAAAAATATAGACGAAAATAACAGTAAATATCATTATGATGTTCCCAGGATAAGCTTCAAGTTTTTTGGCGAGAAGAAAGAAGAAAATATATATGAAAATGAAGAACTATGCCACGAACCGATTAGTAGTATTAACAGCGACATACAAATTGTTGTGACAACTTCAAACTCAGAAAATCCAACCTTATTCAATATTAATGATATTTCACCGATTTTAGAAGATACATTAATTGATGATGTGGATAAAAATCAAGAAAACTACCCGTTATGTCACCCAAACGAAAAATTCGCATCCCAAACTGAAATATATGTAAAAAGTATCGAAAGTATCCCAGTAGCTGTAATAAAATCAGCAGGAAGCGATCCAAATTTGACTCTTAGATCACAGCTTGCAGAGGACAATTTTTACCAAGTGCCTAGACCTTTAGTAAAAAATAATAGACTGTCTCATTCTCTTCAAGATTTTAACGAAGAAATAAAAGAGAATACTCCCAAATTGGCTTCATCGAATGATTCTAGCATAGATCACATTTCCGCTAGCCAGTTTTTTACAAACGTAGATGTCGAAAGCTCAAAAACTACGAATAATTCGGTAACAAAAAGTAAACTCTCTAAATTGAGGAAACCTGCTATTCTGAAGAAACATCGATGGAATTCATTACGAAACAAGTTTAATCATTTGATACAAGAACAAGCTGCCAAACAACAAGTCGGTGCTTTCTCGGAAAAAGAAAGAATAACTCTGAACCTAGAAGAAATGTATAAAAACTCGAAAAGCAAATGCAAGAAGGTATTTGAAAATACTAGCAAAATATTCCATAAGAAGAAAATTTTTGTCGATACAAACTCCGAACTTGTTCATGGAAGAAATTTGAAGGCTAGTGATATAGAATACAAATTCAATTATGAGACGAATAATAGCATTAAAAATGACAGTACTGATTGCAGCAACAATGACAACAGTATAAACCATAGTGAACTGGATGGAACTGATATTAACGAGTCATTCACGAGTAAAATTTCCAGTGATAATTTTGTTAATGACGCTAGTTTCAACGACAGTAAAAATTCGACAGAAAACTCCAAGAAAGAAGAGCAAAGTATTGATTTTAGTGCCATAAAAAATGCTCTCATGAAAATAATTACATCAGCCGAGGTAAGTTTTCTCTTCATTAAAGCCCCTTGACAAACGAAATAGTTCATAAGAGATGTACTTTGTGTGCAATTACATCATGACTGACACTAAATCTTTTCTACTACCTACTAGTTACTTTTTGCTCAATAACCTATTAAGACGACATTTGGTCTGTTAATGTTATTTTTATTACCTGCTAATTGCAGATAAATCTAGTAAATTTTGGTTTCATAATCTGATCTGTCTACAATTGATTGGTTGGTACCATTTGTATTGCTTGCAACCTGCAATTCTTGAGAAAAATCTAGTTACTTTTGGTTCAGTAACCTAACCTAACGTACGTTGGTACCATTTCTATTGCTTTCTACCTGCAATTCTAGTGAAAAATTTAGATACTTTTGGTTCAATAACCTGATGTCAATACAGTTGGTTGTTAATAACATTTCTATTGCTCTCAAGTTACATTTCTAGTAGAAAATTAGTTATTTTTAGTTCAATAATCTAACTAACACTAACGTACCAAATATCAGACAGACCAGTAGATTTATTATAGCTCTCTTATAAAACCAACTTTTTCGTTTTCTGTGGTTGGCATAACTTCTTGTTCCATCGAGTTGTTGTTGCTGTTATCTATATATTTTACTTTTAATTTGTGGCGATTGACAGTCACAGATAAGAGTAAAGGGTTTGGGTTAGTGGTGGCCTGCAATAGCCTTGCATAATAACGAAAGAACGTGCGGTATTCTTCGTATGCAATATTTGAACCTTGCGAGAAATATAACTCAAACGTCATATAGAAATTTGCATATTGAATTTCATGTAGGTAATTCAATCAAATTCAAAAGAAATTAACAATTCTATGATGTAGAAAGTAGAATGAGTAACATTTTAATGCAGTGCCTGATCTGAATAAAGGTTTATCATTGGGAGCTAGAAAATGGTGAGAAATCGACGTTCCAATAGTTTTCTTTTGTATTTCAAAACAAGTGCTGTTTCGGATTTATGTTTTTATGTTGTTTAGCCCACTGCAACCTCTTATTTTTATTTTGACGTCTTAAAAGAGGTTTCTTCACTGTCACCTTTCCAAAAAGGCCAGCTTATCCTTTCCACAGTAGAAATACTCAAAGGCAGGTCCCTAGATTCATTGGTCTGAGCTGCTATATCTGCGTCCGTGAGTCGTCAATCACGTTTACCGATCAATATTATAAGTACGTTTATTTTCAACGGTTTTGGTTTGTCGATAAATTTTAAAGCAGTGTCTGGTCTTTACAAATTTAATGAGTGTCCCGATGCTTATCATTGGAGGCTAGGATATGGGGAAAAATCGAGGTTCCAAATATTGTTTTGTATTTCAAAACAAGTGCTGATTCGGATTTTACGGTTCTTCATTTTTAGTTTCTTTTTCTGAAAATGCACCGACTTGTTGTTTAGAAGTTTGTTCTTGTATCAAATGATTAAACTTGTTTCGTAATGAATTCCATCGATGTTTCTTCAGAATAGCAGGTTTTCTCAATTTAGAGAGTTTACTTTTTATTACCGAATTATTCGTAGTTTTTTAGCTTTCGACATCTACGTTTGTAAAAAACTGGCTAGCGGAAATGTGATCTATGCTAGAATCATTCGATGAAGCCAATTTGGGAGTATTCTCTTTTATTTCTTCGTTAAAATCTTGAAGAGGTCTAGGCACTTGGTAAAAATTGTCCTCTGCAAGCTGTGATCTAAGAGTCAAATTTGGATCGCTTCCTGCTGATTTTATTACAGCTACTGGGATACTTTCGATACTTTTTACACATATTTCAGTTTGGGATCCGAATATTTCGTTTGGTTGACATAACGGATAGTTTTCTTGACTTTTATCCACATCGTCAATTAATGTATCTTCTAAAATCGGTGAAATGTGAATGTTGATGAAATTGCAACTTGCAACTAGACGCTGATTCCTTCATTATTCTTTGATTGTGGATCATTTCTTCGGTGTTTATGATTGTAGTTCAGTCCCATTTAGTCCTGTGAGATCCAAAAACGTGACGTGATTTATAATTTTTAGACCAAGACATCTTTTCGTGAAGTTTCTATACGAATTGTTTTTGTTCTCGCAAATTCAGACTTGTAAGTTTTAAAAATAGGTAAAACCAAGGAACTATGGGTTGGAACTCGTTTATTAATCTCAAGTCTTCTTAGTACAGTCAAAATAACTGTACCATTACTGCCGAATTAAAAATACCTCAATGTACCGTGGAAAACCACGTGAAAACATATGCACCAGGAGCTTTGGGGATATAAATCGTTCAGGGCTTTGAGTATTTCTACTGTGAAAAGGAAATTGAGAGAAGTTGGCGTTTTTGAAATATGAAAATATGAAAATAAAACTATTAGGTTGCAGTGGGACATCAAAATTGAACGAATGAACAGCGGGAGAGAGTTTTATGGATCGATTAGTGGAAGTTTGAAGTTTTTCGGTCTAAGAGAAAAGTTTTAGTGCGCAGATTAAATGAAGAACGGATGTCAGATTCACGTGTAATCACGACTGTAAAACACGGTGGAGCCTCGGTGATGATTTGGAGGAAAGGCGACTGGAGACCTGGAAAAATTGGAGGGATTTTGAGAAAGCAGGCAATAAAAAAATATTAAAGGAAAAATGTAGAATATTCGGCCAGCGCCTTTATATTCCAGCATGATAACAATCTCAAGCATTTCGCAGAGTATTTGGAAGAATTGGAAAGGAAAAATGTACTGAAAGTAATGATTTGGCCGTCACAGTCGCCCGAATTCAAACATATTAAGGAAAAATTGTCAGAAAGCAGTATCCTACTTTTACTTCACATGTTTGGAATATCAAACAAATGGAACCAAATAGAAGCACTGATGACAGTTCAATAATTTTTGATATCATTCTGATGATTGTGTTAACAAAAATAGCAAACCAAACAAAAAATCGGGAAATAAATGTTTTAACACTCCAAATAAGGGAAATTATATAATTTCAATGTGATAAAGCGTGGGGTGCTTCCTGAGATAATTTTATAATGACTACTTATATCAGTATCTATCATAATAAAATATTTACGTCAAAAAACATCAAACACCCCACGCTTTATTACATTAAAATGATAATTAATTAATTACTCTACGGATATTTCAAGTTTTCATATTTTTATGTTATAAACATTAGATGCCGAACTGAAAACCTTGAGAAATCACACAGTTAAGGAGCGTTTACATTATGCCGAAACGGCCGAGTGGAATGTTCGGTTCGGCCCATTCGGGTCGGCACGACGTCCACATAGTGTAGACGTCCCGAATTGTTGCCGAACCGCGCAGTTGTGAAAAATCATTTGAGCATTGAGCGTGAATTGCGTGATTCGTGCAAAACAATGATCAGCGATGATGATGCGATTCTGGCTGCAGCTGCTACTATTATCATCTTCGTTGCAACTTAGCTCGATATTATCCACCGTTCTTCGTGGTTTAGTCTCCGGTTTTAATTTTTATAGTTGGGATTATACCTGTCACACAATGACGGACGGACATGGTACATTTCTATAAGCTTTACAGTTTCTTCTTCTATCTATTCCATGGCATTCACAAAACTTAATATCGTAAGCGATCACGTACCAAACACTTAAAAACTCAAGAATGAAAAATACCATGAGGCAACGTTGAGTTTTGGTTAACAGAAGCCGATCGGCACGTCCACACTGCAAAATTTGTGCTGAGTTGGTTCGGCTTTCTGTGATCCGTACCGACCTAATTCGGTTTGGAGTCGGCACGATTCGGTTCGGCTTTCGGCCCAGCGGACAGGCCGAAAGACACGTCCACACTAATTCGGCTTTTCCATCCGGCCTGCACCGAATCATGACGATCGGCATGATGTGGACGCTCCTTTATAGTTCGCTGAAGTACATTCTTCATGTCATTATGCTAATAGATAAAAAATTACTTTTCTAACAAAAAGGTAATTCTGCATTATCTGAAAATTTGTTTCGTTTTCAAAATTACAACCGCAACAACTTCAACTTATTTTCAATTCTAAATAAAAAAAAATTATCAAAATTCCACAGTTGATAAGCTCAATAAATATTCGTTTTTATTGTAACAAATCATAGCTAAATCGTTTTTTGAATTACGTGTAAAGAAACAAATTTTATTTAACGATGATTCACATATATAGCTGGGTGCAATATTTATTTCATTTTATTAAAATAGTTCTCACAATATTCTTTTGTTTTAAAAATCTTATGTAAACGTATTATAACTATGTATATATGCTTTAAATACCGTTAATTTCGTTTTGTAAACGTCTATTGTTGTATAAATTTATTCGCAGCTTCTATAGAACTAGCTGTAAAACACTCTAAAATGCTGTAAAGACGTTTATCAGTTCTCTAAGGTTATGCTTCTTAGTAAACATAGGTTTATGAAATAAAAAAAAACAATAAAAACCTAATTTTGTTTTATACAATGCGTTATTATGTACTATGTGGAAAAATGTGCAATTATTTAAACGAGGTTTTACCCAATAACTGAATTGGAAGACGTGGAATGATCTAGTGGCCGAATAGATCCCCCGATTTGGCTCCTCTCGATCACTTCTTATGGGACTATTTGAAAGTATATTTTAATAGACCAAACAATATTGCTGATATAAAATTCAGGATAACGAATTAGAGGACTAAAATTTTCTAAAGGGTGTTTATAATTCAGAGGGGGTGCTGGAATAATATTTTCATACCGTAAAATGTCAATTTAAGAATAAAAATCGACCTGTTTCAGTTTTTATTTCACATAGTTCATAATAACGCTAAAATTAATATTATTCCATACATGTTGCATTGTATATTGTCACATAATATACAATTACTTGTTCAGTTAGTTTTTTATTTGTGGCGATATTCTTAAAAAATAAAAAGTTTATCTATTGACTGTTAAGGGAAATCAATTTATTTGTTGATTTCAATCCATTCTATAATCGAAGACAATAACTTTCACTTGGTATAAAGCCGTGGCGAATAGATAGTTATAATCTTGTTTTCTAACAGTGGTGATTTCATGTAAATACTTCAGAAATCGCTCAAGAATGTCGCACTTTCTCGATGCAACTTCTCTCAAAATCTTTTCCGTGATTTTTATAAGCCTAAGCCATCAGAATAGCTGCCTACCGGTTTTTAATGTACATTCTAGAGTCATTAAAAACATGAAAACAATCAACACAATAATCACACTATGGAGAACAGTTTACCTCTGGTTTCTGAAGACAATAATTTGGCTATCGAAACAGACGGTATAATTCTGAGTTTTAGTGTAGTAGTAGCAGTAATAAGCATGTTCAATATGAATATCATCAATGGGTTCAGAAATTTCCACCCTACAGAAGTTAAAAACATTACACAATTATAATATAATACTACAATTGTTGAGATTCAACTTGTTATACCGACGAAAACAGAAAAATTAAGTTATAGTATATAAAGAAATTATGTTTCTTCTGATTTAAAATTGGCTTTATTTAAATAGAGGTAAAAATTTTACGTTTCAACCTGTTGCCGGCTTTATCAAAATACTTGACACTAACAATTTGCGTATTTATATTAATTTTATATTAATCAAACAAATTTATAAAAACCTTTTACAATTTTCAATAATTTAACTTGATTATTTGTCGTTGTATGACTCAAGTTGAAGTTATATGCATGGTTGTAATTAATACTTAATTATTCCTTATACTCGGATCCTATCTCTAAAGCAGACAGGCCTGAATTATTTTTAATATTGTGCAAACCGGTGAAGGTGTATAAAAAAATTCATTTATGATACTCAAAAGTAAATCCCTGTGAAATGAACACATAAAGCAAGATGTACAGAAACTTCAAAGGGAAAAATTGGTGCTGCAACCCAAGTATCCTAAGGTTGATGTATTCCTTCGTCTTAAAGATCAAGACCAGCTGTGAGCTTGCAAGATAAAGAGCAAAACCGTGACCATCGTAAGACCTATCATCACGTGCGGAGTTATTGCTTAGATAGACAGAACTATCCTACTGAATACGAGAGACATCCTCTCCAAAATTCAAAGGCTGATCAACATACATATATATTTATATATACAATAGGAGCAAAGAAAACATGTCTTTCAGCGGTTATTGGGGTTATTATGAACCCCACCTCGTTATATATAGCGAGTTGCACAAAGAATGCGATTTAGTAGATTGGGTACAAATGGAAAGAATTGACTGTAGAAGAAGGAAATGGAATTGTTGATAAATTAGATATAGAATTCGAAGCCGCTGCTAGGAAACTACGTCCAGAAGAGATCGGAAGAATGCATTAGCCAAAGCAAAGCTGCATTGCTAATTTCAATCACCTGAATGAACATCTCAGGAAATTCAAACTAGTGGGAGAAGACTCTTGCAGATTCTACGATTTAGAAGATGAAACAACTATACTTGCTGAATCCCACACTATACAGAATCACAAGGCTCGGAAAAAAACAGCAGGTGTGAGTACAATTAATCGTTCAGGTGAAAGTTAATAGTAACCCTATCAAGCTTCTAATTATACAACCTGATCGAGACTCTCGTAAAGCGCCCTTAACACGAGTTTTGGTAAGTAGAAGCGACAGGATCCGCAATTTCGATTTATTCTATATCCACGTCGTCATGCTCTATGACTCAAAAAACTAACGAGCGATAGGGACGCGAGGCGAGTGAAGTCGAGGACTCGCGTTCTTTCGTATGACGTAAAGAATTTGAATAGGTCATAAAATATTTATGAATTCTGAGTAATCCAGATTATTTAAATCTGGCGACAATAATTATATTGGAATAGTGATAGTGAATCGATGTCAATATAATACAATGTTTTCTTTTTTAGGGTCAGAATGGTTTTGAAGACTTACGGAGATACGTTAAGCAAGGGGGCGATTTCTGCAAAGAGTTGTCTCAAATTTTACAAGAAAGGTAAGTGGTTTTTTGTAATTTGTTCAATCGGACCATAGCTCGTAATTTATGAAAATGATAAAAGTACTGAATGTAATGAATTAAATTGTTGTTAACCTACTTTTATCTTCGGAAATTGAGAGTATTAATATTTCTACGTAACAAACATTACAGTTGATTATTACATTGATACTTTTTATTTTTTAATTCTTGTGTGGTTTTAATCTATTTCGAGCATATTCCATTGTTATTATCATGCCAAAACGTCTAAAATATATTTTCTTGGAAAATTGACCCAGGTCATAATAAAAAGGTAAACAGTTAATGAAATATAAAAGTTGTAACACCCATTTTTCTTTTATAGAGCCGAAGCCGAAACTCAATACGCTAAGCATTTATCGAAATTAAGCACCAAACTTTCTCGAGCATGCCGAGAGGGCGTTGGTGGATTAAACGAAGCATGGAAAGCTGTAGCTTTAGAACTAGAAACCACCGCCGAAGCACATCGATTACTTGGAGTTGCACTTCTCGAAGAAACTGCAAAACCTTTGAAATCTCTTACAGAAACCCAACATAGGTTAGGTTTTAACACATTTATTAAATACTGAACACTACAACTACACCAACACTCACAATTACATTGGTGTAGTGGTAGTGTAAACAGTTTGTTCAGTATAAATATCACCAACGGTTCCAAAAAACTCCAACCTGGTATAATCATTAAGAACGTAGGTGTTTAGGTGTCGGTGTTTGTTCTTTTCTTCTTTTATTATAATAATAATGATACACTATTGTATTTCGTAAACGCACAACTTTAATTACATATATTATCCTTGCATCTCATATATTGGTATTGAATTATTATACATTAAACAGAATTTTATGAATTTTACGTCTGCAACTCTTGTGGTGTGTATCTTGAATGCCCTGGGTTTTGCTGTCTCTCTTCTGGGCCCTCGTGGTCGCAGCGTTGCCAGGTTTAGCTTCCATATAAAATTTAGAAGTCGTAACAGTAGGTATAATTAGTTTTTTGTCTCCGATCTTGTGGTACTTCTCGCTCTATTTTTGAAATTTTGAATTTGTGCAATAATATATGATATTTACCACAATAATTAAGTGTAGGTTTTATTTGAAATGTAAAGACGCAATAATTTATTTTTGGAATAGGTTGCAAATGTTGTTTTATATTTCACAGCAACTATCAACAACTACAGTCTGATTGTGTCACGACTAATTTGACGGATTACAATGTTTTTTACAATTTAAAAACTTGAGTAACTTGCAGCACTTAATTTCTTCATTTTGAGAAGTGTAACATTAAAACAAATACACGAACGATTGTGAAAATTGTGTAATGACCCTTTATTTTTAAATCATCGAATAGTAGAATGTGTTTTACCGAGTGCCGAAGATGATCTATGTGAAGGTCATCCAAAAAGAACATCAACGCCAGGAAACATAGGAAAAATACAAAATGCAAGGTCGTTGATCAAACGATCGAATTATATAGGTTCTCATTAAACGAAGAAAATTTATTTCTCTTCTGACATTGTGAGTATTAAGTCTTAAGTTACAGAAATATTGGGGTCAAATGTGTGCCGCTTTCAAAAAACACAATAATATGCAAATCAACAATATTTGGAGCTTTAAAGAGAATAAGAAAAGAATTTTGAACGTCCTTTCATAACTGTAGATGATACTTGGTTCTATCACCATGATACTGTTACAAAACAGAGACTAAGGAATGATGCAATTCCGGTACTTGTTGAGTTGAGTTCCATGTAGATATCCTTCACACTGGTATAAAAATAAACATAAAGTATTGTTGTAATCTTGATCTAATTTATACAAGAAAAAAATCTTCTGTAATAAACATAATGCACCTTCTCTAAAACACCATCGAGGAGGTTAGAGAAAACTGAAATACACACTGGTACGAAATCCGCTCTATTCGGCAGATTTTGCTCGCTATGATTTCTGGCTTTACTCAAAAAATTCTTGCTGGAAAACACTTCAATCGAATGAAGAGGTAATAGCAGCCGTTGAAGCTTATACCTCGCATATTTTCTCCTCAAAGATGGAATCTATAAATGAGTACAGCCATAGAACAAGTGAATTGAAGTTTAGAAAGAGTATATTGGATAATGGAATGTTTTTTGTAACAAGCTCAACATTTTTTGTAGCTACAACATATTATATAACCTGATGGACTTTTATCTCAGATCTACACCGATTAAAGATTAAAAAAAATTAGTACTAAACACTTACAAAAGTGTCCTTGTCCTAACTTCGTTGTCGCGTGCGAAAAAGTTCCATTTCGCGAACTTATTAGGTGAAGAATCATTGTCATTCTAAGACAAATTAGTTCGAAGTTTCTAGAGAAAGATAGAGTTGAGGTACATACTTAGACTTACTTTATATTTGTGAGTATAATAGTAAAAAAAATCATGTAGACTTAATCGTAAAAAACATGTACTTTGTATTATGACTAGTATATGATTGCAAATTGTTTATCTAACAAAATTCAAATTCTTTAAGGATACGAAAACAATCGGAATCTTCAGTAGATAAAGCAGCAAAATGTTTGTCTGATTGGAGAACTAGTGAAGCCAAAGGAAAGAAACACAGTCACGCTTGTGCAAGAGATAATGAAAAATTACAGGATGCGGCAGTTCTGGATACAACAAAGTATGGAAAACAAACGTAAGTGGATAATACGGTATCAAAATTCACTACAAAAACCTTCACAATTTACGCTGATCTAATATTGAAAGTAAAATGTTCACCTTCGGTTTCTGGAGATGTTAATTTGGTTATCGAAACGCGCGTCAGACAGCGTAATTATGAGTGTTGGTGTAGTGGTAATATAAACAGTTTGTTCATTTTGATTACAGAAATTAAAGCTTAAACTTTTTTAAAATACTCCTTTTACGTTAGGGTTTTCTAAAGCAAGTTAGTTCAAATTAACTGATAAATCGTAGACGAAAATGGAATTGGGAGTTATTTTGAATTGTATGACAGATCAAATGTTTTATTTTGTCTTTGACATTGAATGTTTCCTAACAACATATCTTCATATTTCTGCGTCAAAACCTCTGTATAGCATACGCATCTTCAGTAGCTCTTCAAGATTTCATGAATCAGATAATCCAGAAAAAAAAACACGTCTATTCTGAGCAAAGGAATGAAAATGATGACTTTCGTTGTGAATATGTTAAGCACAAAGAATTTGCTCATGAATGTGATTACAAGATCACTATGTTGCGACTCATACAGCTTCGTTATCCTTTTACATTCCCTAAGTAGCCCCTTTCGCCTTTTGGCTATTTATCATATTGAAAATGACGCTTAAAAGACATCGATTTAATAAGAACGTGTTATTCAATTCTGATATTCTTGATGTAATTGATTTATTGATTAATATAATTACGCAAATTGTTAATCAGGTCAAATCAATGCAGAAGTAGGTCGAAACGATTTTATCCGTTTTTAAACGACAGATGGGACCAAGACAAAAGACAAATCATTAAGAAATTAAGAGTATTATGAATGATGTCACTCAACGTATGATAAGGAATAACACCAACGTGGAGCTGTGAGAATATACACAAACCTCTTGTATTAATTTAGGATCTTATCTTATTCTTATTTTTAAAAATTAAATGTATATTTATTTTTTAGGGTTTCGAAAAGTTCTAGTCTGATCCATTTGCCCCAAATGAAACAACATTCCACCGACAAAGAAAATGCAAAGGTGAGTTGGTAATTGATATATTCATTGAAATATAGCGCAGAAATTATTTCAATGAAAACAATAATCAATTGAGAAGCTTTATCAAAAAATAGTTGGGTTACGAAGGAATTAACGTTTGTCGCAAGCATACTTAGAAATATGAACTTTTGTTTGTTTAAAAATGTATGAATGCTATCGTATTTCAAGGTCTTATTGAAACGTTTATTGAGAGATGCTCTTACTGATAATTAGGTAACGATTTTGAAGATCATCTTTCATGTCCATGCAAATAGAAACACTATTTTCAAATTCTAAAAACTACAATAATCATTGTTTTCACTTTTTGAGGCACGTTCTAAAGATTCCTCGTTCCTAAGTGACTCATTTCTATTTTTAAATCGCTCATACCACTCATATAGTGTTCAAAGTTACTATATCGTCACCATGAGGGATTTCAATATTTTATGAACCTCTTTGGAATTATTTTTTCAACTTGCAACAAAACTTTATTTATAAACACCTCCCGAGAGAAATCTCTACTGATATTACAATATGAAAGTCAGAAAGAAATCAATGAGCAAAATGATTCTAACCTAAATTAGAAAACTTAAATCTAGGGTCTTACTCACTAGAATATCTTAGAGTGTAATGTTTTAATAACACTAAAACCAGCGTGTTACACTATGCCATGATTTCTCACTAAATATTTATTGCGCTAAATCGAAGGGCTTAAGTCTTTTGGTCATGTCTGTCTTGTTTAGGAGCTGGATTGCCACGACATCACATAATGAAGCAGCCGATGATCATGGCTACTGGCAAGTTTGTTGTGGTTTGGTTAACAGTCTCCGTCTGAAGATCCCTTTGAGTGTCACTGCTTCGGTAGTACTAGGGTGTATCGATGATGTTCCTTAATATCTGATTCTGTAATTGTTGAATGATTTTGATGTTTTCTTTTACTCGCACAAACCAGGGCTGTATGTCATAATTCCAAATAGGACTCAATAATTGCTTGTATAGAAGCAATTCGTTGTATGTGGATAACTTGGAAATTCGTCCTAGTAGCCAATACATGGATTTTTCAGCGAGCCTCACGTCGACCATTATATTTTGCTGTTTTAACTTAAGAAATATGAAAATGGTTCATTCTGATAGAGCATCTATCTTCCTTATTCGTAAATTTGGTGTGAATGGATTTAATTTCATTCAACTTAATACGCCATCTCTTGGTCCAGCTGCTAATTTGGTCAATGGATGTTTGTAACTTTCAGCAGCTTCTTCGTGGCTATCTCCCACGGCCATAACTACCGTGTCAGCGAAAGTAGCTATTGTGTGGTGTTCAGGGTACAACATATAGAGCACTGGACCAAGTACTCTACCCTGAGTTACTCCTGCCTTGGTTTCTTTTGAATTAGAATACGATTCGTCTTGCTTTACTCTGAAATATCTATCTGACAAGTAAGACTTTAGGATTTGGGAATATTATCTTGACAGAATCATTTTCAATTTGTGGAGTAATCCTTTGTTGTTCAAGATTTGTGTTTCACGATAAATACCGTCAACACGATTTCACTAAAGCAGCTGTAGTAGCATACTGAAAATCCAAAACGGATACAAATGTTTTACAGCTCAAAACATGAGATATTTATTCGCTGTTATAAAAATCCATTTATATTTGTATTTGAATGAACTTGTATTTGACTGTCTATCTACTTATCATTATAAAGAAAATATAGAATTTTATTTTTTAACACTAACACGCGATTTGATCATTTATGTCACTTTCGTTTTGATTTCAGTTGGAAGGAAAGAAACGAAAGGCTGAAAATGCTGTGAAAAAAGCCGATGTTGAATATTATTCACTCTGCGTGAGAGCTGAAAGAGCAAGGTAAATTTTTTGTTCGAAATTATCACACATTAAAATCATGTCGACAATTATTGAGAGATCAGAAACAGATGATATTTAGAATAGTTAAAATATATATATATATATATATATATATATATATATATATATATATATATATATATATATATATATATATTAGGAAACGTATCACTGATTATGAAAGTACCGACAATTATTATTAGAAAGATCCTCATAAATAATATGTAGAATTTGTTTTTGTTGGTGAATTAACACAAACACGACACTAACTGTAATATAAATTTAATGCTTTGCCCAACTTTATTACTTCATTCATCTTTAAACCCATATCTTTCCATTTTTTAATTTTTCAATCAAGATTTTTAGACATGCAAAATATTCGCGTAAAGATGAATTTCTGGAACTTATGGGCCACACCTCGTATTCGTTTATTGAAGATTGTAAAAAATCTGCATGGTCTATAATCTGAAACACAAAAATCGGATGTGACATTTTATCTTCTGTATATATATTTTTTAAATATGATTTTGGTATGAGTTTATTTACGGCAATTGTTGCAATTTGTTCTGCCTTACTAACTACTATGGGAATTATGCTCAAATATTTACAGTTATGATAGGAATAGTTATTAATAGCATTATATATTCATTTTGCAGTTATTTGAGGATGAGTCCGTGACATTTTAAACTTTCCACCTCATCAATGGAAAGGCCACACTGCTTCTGTCAACAGCCATATCCATGATTTGTGCTAAAAATATGTATTCTATTAAAAAATTAAGAAATTATTGATCTGTACTCGTAATTTGCTCTCAAGTAAATCCATGTTTACAATTTAAATGTTCATATCAAGTAACATCTAATATTTTAACAAAAAATGTATCGGATTAATATTTTATACATGATCGTTCGAAATCGTACTGCTAGTAATCAAAAGAGAAACTAATTCGACTATAATCGTATGTGAATATGGAATATTTTTATTGAAACTTACGTGTACACTAATGTATCAATGTATCGTTCGTTTTTGAGATTTATGAATAAATTTTTGGTTTCGCTTTGCAGACTTGAATGGGAATCAGCAGTGTTACGAGGGGCAAGTACATTCCAGTCACTAGAAGAAGAACGTTTAAACAATTTGAAATCTGTTCTAACATCATATCAACACCATCTTAATGATTTAGGACCTAAACTCATCGAGGTAAATATTTTTGTAGGTTATTTATATTATTTTCACCTGTATTCACTCATTACGCTATATAATGTACAATAATTTTTCAGGAAAATACATTTATTGTATATTTTCTCATGTAATAAAAAAACAAATTTGCGAATTTTCGTAGGTTTATATCTCTAAAGACACTGCATAAAGACATCATTCCAACGATGTTATAAAGGCTACTCTGTTTCTCCCTGTAATTTGATCGTTACTTATATGATTACTCACTCTCGTCAACGTTGAAGATTTTTTTGCGATTTCCCTGTAAACTGGTAAGGTAATTCATCAGCTCAATTTCCATGGACAGGGTAGGAAATGCAATCAAACTAAATCGACACAGAACTGAATAAACTGTTTACACCACCACTACACCAACACTCACAATTACACTGTCTGACGCGCGTTTCGATAAACAAGTTATCGTCTTCAGAGACTGAAGGTAAACTAAAATCTAATGACTTACCTATTTTATACTCAATTTTACTACCAATAAACCTTCTCCCGACAAAATTTAATTCCACCGGGGAAAAACTCCTTGGCACAAATCTTCACATTCATTTCTTGACTACTAAACTATAGAGTGGGCTGTAAGGAGTTGGCCTTTTGTCCCTAATTAAGCTACTCTTACATCTAGCAATGTCAATGCTTTCAAATGCATCCAACAATTCCATTAATTCACACATACTGAGCATCAAAAAACTTATCACTAACTTTTCATCACTGACTTTTTTCCAATCATGTCAATCGCCTATTCCAAATCTTGTTCTTCCATTCATTCTTAATAGTCCAAAAGTTACTTTCAAGTTTCTTAAGTTGTCCAGTCTATCATTTGACTCTATTTCTCTCTCTCTCTAAAGGTTGAGTGCTCTATATTTGTTTTTATTTGACAAATTGAGATAATAAGTTCCTTCTATTCATGAAATTCTCATTCAGATTGTGTTCTATAAGCACATTAAAAGGTGGTGTTGTGATGACTATATACGTGGACAAACAAATACTGTAAACAGTTTACTTCAGTCTCTGAAGACGATAATTTGGTTATCGAAACGCGCGTTAAACAGTGCCATTGTGAGTGTTGGTGTAGTGGTAGGGTAAACAGTATATTTAGTATGAATATCGCCAACGGTTCCAGAAATTTCAACTTAAACTTCTATAAGTTTTATAGAAGACAGATGAATAACAGTATCTGTTGTTTCTGCGGGCATTTGAGTGAATTTCGATTTAAGTTTGCTTGAATTACGGTAGTATAAAGGTGTTTCAATTGGAGGTAAAGAAGCAGTCCTAATGCTTTGGATTTATGTGCCTTCAATATTCAATCCTAAATCAACTGGATATATTGATTTTGAAGATTAGTGAAAATCCAATCAAAAATTTGTATTTCTCCACTCAAAAGCAGGTACAGGTGGAAAGTATATACACATCACTATAGCTCTAATGAAATTATCTATGTATGTAATGGTTTCATTCTCATAACTGAATTTTTAACAAAACTCACAGTACTTTTGTTTCTTCTGCTTCTTTTTTTAACAACGTCAATCTCAATTCTCAAAATATTAAGGACTAATTGTAATTTACCTTTATGGAAATAATTATGATCGGAGGAATGCAAGGAACAAGGAAACTTTCATATATTTTGTGACCTTAATCTTTATTTTAAAATCGGAGCTTTTCTGCTATTAGCAAGTTTCATACTAAATTTGGTCTCTAAATAAATTTTGCCTAGACACAAAGTGAAATTACAACGAATATTTAGAACGTTGAATGAAATTAAATCAAATTTAAGAGGGGCTCAGGGAGTGGTACTAACTGAAATTTAACCAACTAAGAATCAATTTCGAACAAACTTTCAGTTCTGAAAGCTATCCATAAAGTCTTGAATGGACTGAACGTAAGCAACATCGTTTTTGAGAAAATCAGAATCGCTTTTTACAATAAAATTTCACGCATGGTTTATTATGGAATGATATCTTTGTCATATTTTGGAGGTACTATGAAAATTCCAAATTTGTATTTTCTATACCATACAGATGATATGCGATAAGAATCATTAAATATCACTACACAGCACAGTTATTTATTATTTTATTTCAGGCATCTGAAAGGTTGAAAGGTCCAATACACTCGACAGATCCTGCCAAAGATTTACTCACTTTCCAGAATCTGAGACATAGCTCCCAGCAAGTTTCAGAACAACTGTTGCCTGATTTTTATTGTGAACACATCACATTAGCTATGAACCGTGAAAGGCGAAAACAGGCGAGTTATTAAGAATCTCAATAACTTTAATAAACCCGAATTTTAGAAAATAAGGTGTAAATATTGATTATCAAGATGTAAACTGAGAGAGCACCATAGTTTGGTTGCAACTATGTGATAATATTTGTTACAAAATTAAACATCACTGCTGCCCCTTATATTTATTTCTTTGAAATGATTAAATATTCATTAGGTAAATGTTTATAAACAATCCTATAAAACACTTTACAGTCGAGCTGTCAGTGTGTCTTTTCTCAAAGGCAAAGGTTATCCGTCGTCTTTGACTATCAGAACCATTCTAAGATGCTTTTGGTTTGGGAGTGAAATCTTCATGGGGCTTTTCAACTTATGCCTGCATTATTCAGTATGTTATTTTTCTCAACTAATATAATATCTAATAATGCAGCTCCAAGTTAAAAAGGTCCGAGGTTTTCACATTCATACCAAAAACACCTTGGAAGGGTTTTACAGTTTTATAGCTACTCGTGGTAGAGTTTATCTGTAATACCAAGAAAAAAAATAAACACTAATATAACTTGATAAAAATAGGTATATTTCGGTTTAAATCGTACTCCACCTAGATAGGTGGTTTGGGATTTGAGTACTAAGTGAAATAATTTGGAATTATAAACATTGTAAAGTGTGTTTGTAACCTTACTTCCGTGGCAGAAGACTCTTCCTCAGGAAGTGGTATTCGGACCCAGTTGCAGTATATAAATAACTGGAACTCAGATGGGGTGAACAATCAATATTATATTGGACGCCACCAGCTTTCTAACGAACGACGTTATAATTAATAAGAAAGGCGGAAAAGCTGGAAATACCTTGTGAATTAAATCAAAAATAAATATTGAACAGTATAAATTAAGAAAAAACTCAGATTTATTCATATATTAATTGGGTTCCCAGAGTTGAGGTTGAGTTTGTAGTTGGAAGAAGAAACGAATAGATAGAACAGATTTGAACAAAAGGGGCTTATGCTCTAACATATAAAAAACTGAAGTTATATTTTTTTAAAATATAACCCAACAGGAATTTGTTCTATTCTACTGTTCCCAAAATAAATAGAATATGAAAAATGTCATACAAAATTCGCTTAAAACAAAAGGAATCCATAGAAATTTTTGTGAGCACAATAAAAAATGAAAGAAAAACTTACCAGCGAATATAAAAAATAAAATCGTCACAAATTTACTAACATTTACTTTTATTTGGAGTGTAGATAGGTAGAGGAAGATTTCGATTAAATTTCGAGGTTTTATTGAATTTCTCGAATAAATCCGAAGTGACTACTGTGCCACAATATTTGAACAAAGTTATATTCAAAATATTTGAAGGAAAACGTAACAAGCCGAACGGTTTGTTACAAGCTGCAGAACTTTAGTAAACGTTTATCAACTGAAATTAATTTGTATGACAATAGCTGCTTTCCATTTACACCAAAACTCAGATAATTCTCACCTGTGACGTCGTAACTCAGTTCGATGTACGTTTCTTTTTTATCTCACAAGTGAGTTTGTACCTGCAATCTGCACAAGCTTGAAACCGTGTGCTTTACTGAGTTTTGAGATTGAAATTGAAGTTGAGGACATCTCGTTATCAAATTTTATCATAATCAAATAAGTACACAATACTAAATTATTGAAAAGAGTCATTGATGTAAATAATCTTATTGAGAATATTAATTCTATTTGAGTATAAAATATTGTAATTTATCACAACAGCTTCAGAAACTATTGAACAAACTACTTGATGAAAAATTTATATTAAGAATTTGCACAAAAGTAAATTCCTGTAAATTATTGCCATTCCACCGCTAGAAGACTCAGTTCATGATAATTTCGCAAAAATATAAATGTTATTGTTGATATAAATTCGAAATAAATCCCTAGTAGTGATATAAAAAATAGTAGATAGTTATAACTTTTTTCATCTTATCGGATTTTGATAAACTTATGAAGCGCAATTCAATGCTTGATAAAATGTTTTATAATTGTTTCATTTCGCTTTTTGTAACGATCGCTAGAGGAAGTTGTTTGAAAAAAGTATTTTTACAGGCTTTAGTTCAACTCTTACAGCTTATTAGACAAGATATGGAAAGAGAACGTAAATCTAAAATTGGCCTGGAAAATTTATCGAAAGCTATCCAACAGACTCCAACCTTTGGATCCGAAGATTCGCAACAAACTGTAATAGAAAAAATGTATCATGTAAGTCGAAAACAACTCATATGATGTAGTACCATATTTTTCATTTATATGTTTTCAGATGAAGTCTATGTTAACTTATTTAGAAGGAGCGAAATACAAAGTTCATAATGCATTGTCAGAATTGGATAGCAGACCTCGGTCTTCTCATCCTTTAGCTGCCTATATAACCATAACTAGAGACAAATCAGGGTTACAACAAAGTGTTCTAAAGGTATGAATTTCACTAGTTGATTTAACAAAATGACACAACAAAACTTTTATATTCATTATTATTATTATTATTATTATTACTCTAGGTTCCTCAATGGTTACGAGATGAATGGTGTGACAAAGATAAAAGTCCTGTAAGTCAAAAATCGACGAAATCGAATCAATCAGACAATTCAGATCCCCATAATAATGACGTAGAGGATCCCGATTGGTTAGTCAGAGGATCAGCAGATGGAAATTCAAACCAACCAGATTCTGATTTTGGTAATATTGCATCTCGTATATATACCTATAAAGTATTTGAGTAAATTCCACAATTAAACGGGATTGTGTGAGTCAGGATTTGCCTTTGATTTCTTTCTGTTTTTTCTTTGATTAATTTTAAAGTTAAAATACCATAATATGAGATATTTTAATTCTTCACATTGTTTACGAACGAACGAAAAAATAAGTCAAAAACTATTTTCCGAAGAAAATCAAAATCAACAGATTTTTATATGTCTGAATACGAAATGTTTTTGGCTTTAGAAGAATTGCAAGTCTTAACAAATCAAGGGAAAAAATAACCCGTCTATGTCACAGAATTACAGCTGAAAATCTGAAACATATGTGACTATCTCTATTGATGTAGATATTGTGGTGTTCGAATTCTAATTCCACCTGAGGTTTGAACCTTTTGGGTAGTCCGCCACCCATATGTCATATTCGCAACCATTCATATATTTTTGCTCCGTAGAAACTTCCAATTTTCATCCTTCAGACAAGAACAGGCACTCTGAGCCTTCAAGCAGTACACACCATTTCTTGGGCTACGTCAGATCATTTTCCAATTGAAGTGGTTTAATCACAAATCACCTATTTTCAAACACATTACTCAATTTTAAATCAATTTTCTAATTAAAGTTCAGAGCCCTGGATAATTTAATGACGATATCAATTGTACAGTTTCTCTTAATGATTCATTATAGTTGTGTTGTGCTCGTGTTTTTGTTTTCTAATTATAGTGTTGGCTTTTTAAGTGTTTTTAAAATGCCTTATAATAAATTTATAAAAATAAGAAACTCAAACACTTCATCATGAGACAGGACAACTATAAAAATCCCTAATCAGTCAAGTAGTAATTATAGTCTTAATCTATATTTAGGCTATGCATTTTTAAGAGATTTTCATGTAAGTTTTTGGTATGGAAATTAATTAAGAACTGTCCATAATAAGTGTAGTGTGGTGTGTTTTAGACACAGGATTGGGTGTTTTAGACACAACAATATGTCAGTTGTCAGGGCGATGAAAAAGGAGACACTTTCTATTCGTCCTACGTAAATAGTACATGATATACTTACTTGTATTAGTAATAAATTCATTATTAAGTATATTTTTATCATTATACAAGTGTACAACATAAGTTAGTTTACTTATGAGTAATAATAATCACTGCACCAATTTTACTATTATTTATTTTCATTTTTCTATTGTGAAAACAGTAGTTTATTACAATTTATGTGTATATTACAAATCGTTAACTTTCACGAATACGTGTTGCTTCCATTTGTTTGTATAATTGCCTATATTCATTATTTTTTAGTTTTAAACTAACGTCAAAAAACAAATTCAAAAGTTTATTCTTATTTCTTTGGAATTTTGTTACAAAACCATTTGAGTATCAAACATTTTCAGCCGGACGTAGATTTAGAGTGAAAATGATTTGTTTTATATGCATGTAAAAAGGCTAATAATACAAATATTTGTTTATGACAGGCAATTATCATTTATAGAGGCATCTGAAGAGACCTATAGGTTAATTACTCTTGTGGTTTCAGATGAATTTTCGTCTCAATGCAGTAGTTCAGGAGATAATATCTGCGCCCAAGATGATAACCCAGTTCATCCTATTGCAACATGCAAAGCAATTTATGCTTATACGCCTAACATGAACGATGAATTATTATTGAAGGCTGGAGAAATAATTACTGTTTATCGTCAACAGGAAGACGGATGGTGGTTGGGAGAATGCAATGGGAATGTGGGTATTTTCCCAGCTACTTACGTCGAAATATTACGAGACTGATATATCAATATATCAAAATATTTTTTATATAATTATATACTTCAATGCCAATGTTAAATATTTTAATATAGTACGGGTTTCTAAAATCAAAATAAAATAATCCATTACTTCGGTTTATTTTTCTCGTGTTATTATTATTATGAAATTTTTTGCAAGAACTTTGACAATATGAAAAAACTCATTTTGCAAATTTCTTTTTGGAAATAAATACACTGTATGATTTCTAGGTTAGTTTTATTTTGTACATACTGTATATTATATGTATTATAATATTTAATATCGTACAACACTATTGTATTCAGTTTCTCATCAATAATGTCTAGTAAAGTGACCTTACATTTTTTCTGATAAACATCACTTCATCATTTTGAAAATATTGTCATGATTTTTCTATCTAACTATGTATTCATTTGTATGAACTTTTATATAGACAAATAAATTTCATAAATTTCCTCAGTGTCATTTATTTTGTAATCTGATCATAAATATCTAAGGTCAAATGTGGCCAGCCAATCAAAATGGCCAATTGCTTGTAGTGAAATGTTACATGTGCTTTGCATTTTTTAGAGGACGCAATTTTATTATTATTTATTGAAATATATGTGGGGAGGGGTCAATAGAAGGTTAACCTCAAGTTTGTGGCGTCGCCACCCTTGTCCCCAGGTCGCTATCTTGGAAAAAGGGGTGCAAACACCTTATTCGCGATATCTCTGGAATTATGCGTCGTAGAAAAAATTCGTAAAGACATAATTTGTTGCAAATTATTTTGCCTACAAATATGCTTATATAATTTTTTGCCTTAAATTTAAAATTAATGACGATATAAGCAAAAATTTTCTTTTTGGCGCACTCGGAGCTATGTTCGAATTGTATGGTAGGTGTTCTAAAATGTCATTGGGTTACAAGAGCACTGTGGGGATGGGCATTAGATCAGAACAATTCCAGAAGTCAACATGTCATTTTGTTTGTTTTAAATTGCTCTCCGTAAGCGTCACAAAGTTTCATAATATGAATCTGCATTAATTGTTGTTCCAGGCTATATAAACTCCACAAGCAACACATCTGTTTGGTTCCAAGAATAAGTTTCTATAATCTTACGGCTGTTAAAGTTTCATTTGAATTTTGTGGGTCTCGTTGGAGAATTTGTATGCATCCATTATTGTGATTGTCGTTTCATTTCGAGCGTGTCTAATCACCTGACACAATGGATTTCAAAAAAACTTCTCCAGTTTTATAAAGGTCAAAAAACTCAAACTAAACACCGATTTGGCGAGATTTGTATCAGTCAACATCGTTGGGATCCAGCGAGAGCAACTGTCCAGTAACGATAGAGTACAGAGTAATTTTTTGAACTTCCAAAAATTAAATCGATAATTCATTTATGGTGAAGCTTCGTGTTTCCCTAATCGCTTGGTCAACTCGCTGAATAATATCGTCTGTATCTATAGGCTTGTATCCTTGACGCCCTTCATCATGAACATCAGCTCGATTATTTTAAATTTTCGACCCCAACGAAAAATGCAATCACTCATAAAGGTGTCTTCATACACTCGACTCATTCTTCGATAATTTTCACTGCACCAAGTCGTGGTTCAATCGACCGTTTGCGTACGCAAATCTTCCTAACCGGTGCCTAATCATTCGTGCGTTGTTTGATGAGTTGAATGCCAACCAAAAACCGTCCGCACAATGTTACACAATATGGAGAAGCTGATTGAGTCAGGTAATTATTGGAGATGAGACCTAAGTATTTTTATTATGATCCTGAGATCTGTAAACAAAGTCAGCTGTAGGCATAAATCGGTGAGAAACATCTAACGTAGCGAAGAAATCCATACTGAAGGCAATGTTGATGATTCTTTTCTAGATATTCTTAAAGGAGAAACACCATAAAGCACGACCAATATAGATCGAGGTTCTCCGTACTAACTTAACCTAGATATCCTTGCTATTACTCTAAAGAAACCTATCGTGATGGTATATAGAAAGACAAAGAAGCTCTAATCGTAGTCCTAAATTATAAACGATTGTCAAGAATGCTTTAGTTGTGTAGATTTGTATGGAGACTATTGTGAAAGTCGATAATAAAATTTTCAGTAAAACTTTACGTGTTTGTTATTTATCGAAAAATTCCGAAATTTAATTGCTACACCTCGTATTATTAGGAATGCAAACCATTTGATAAAGACTTAGGTGATACGATACATTGTGTGCTAATCTTTTTTGAAAAACACCGTAAATCTTTGTAATATGATCTCCCCAGGTTAACGAGTAATTTATTTTTACATTGTTAACAATTCCAATGCCATTTGGTTTCGGAAGGATGGTACATTACCTTATTTTAATGATGCTGTCCGACATGAAATTTTTCAAGATAAAGTTGGACTTGAAGAAGGGGTAGAATAGCGTGCCCATGCCAGATTTCCCGATTTATCGCCTTTAGATTATTTTTCCGGAAATAACCCACAAATAAAACCCAATAATTCGGACGAACTCAGAACTAGAATACTGATAACAGTTAAAAAACAAATCAACAATTTTTTTTATTTTGTTCAACATTTTCAGCAGAAATATCATCATGTTACGGTGGGTATTTTATGAACGTACTGTATGTTATAACCACATATGTTTGGTAAACCGTTTATGTCTTAATTAAAATTTTATTTTCCCTCAGTATCATGAGAAAGATAAATAAGTATTTAGAAATCATCTGCTTTGAATTACTAACTGGAAAATATCTTATAAAACAGCTTAAAAATTAAATACACAAACGTACTTCGAATAAACCAACAAACATATCTAGCAAATACACCATGACAAAGAGATCATGGAAATTTCTATCTGGTTGGCTTATCTTTCCAAACAATTGAATAGGCGGATGGGATTATAACAGGACCGGAGTGCTATTAATGAATCAATCAATATTTATATTAATAGAAATAATAATAATAACGAAAATACTCTTAAAAAAATACTTCATTCATTTAGATATAGAAATACGAGCCCTTACGGGGCCTAGTTGCTGAGATATAGGGCATTCAAAATTTTAAATCAAAATAAAAAATTTGCCATAAATCGAGAACGTCTTTAAATTTTTTTTTCAAATTTGGTGACCAATATGCTCCTTAATAAAGTATTATTTTGATATAAACAAACTTTAGAAAAATGTAACCAGTGGCGCACTGTCAGGGTTAGTCACTTTTATCCCCTTATTTTTTACACCACCGGAGCAAATTCTTTTTTTTATTTTGTTTTAAATTGTTAAATTTTTAGTTGAAAAACTTATTAACCTTTTATGGAACTTAAATAAACGATGTTGTAGTGTTGTAGAAATTTGCATCTAAACAAAAGTCTGCAGGTAATTAAATACTACTCAATATTTCTAAATTATAATCTAGTATACACGTGGCATATTTTTGATAGTTCGTGACACTTTGTGATGATTTAAGGGGAAGCTCAAAAAAATGGTGGAATGGCAGCTCGTTTATATCAACAAAGATTTCGCAATCATCGAATTCCACATCATTTTACATTTTCAAGTATTGAAAGAAGGCTGAAAGAAACCGGAAACTTGTTAATTAAAATAAATAATGCTGGAAAGTAACGTACAAGAAGAACTGTGCATCTGGGAGAGGAAATATTAAATAATATTTTTGAAAGTACTCGAACTGTAGGTCGCACTTTACGAGTGGACCATTCTACTGTATGGAAATTTTTAAAATAACGTGTTACATCCATACAAATTGGCCATTGTTCAAGCATTAAAACCTAGAGATTTTCTGGTTCCGTATGGAATTTTCAACTTGGTATTTACAAAAGTGCCGTGAAAATCGAAATTTTCCAAAATATGTGTTGTATACCGACGAGGTTAGATTTACGAGAGAAGGAATTCTCAACTTTGGAAATAGTCATGTTTGGGATGAAGAAAATCGGCACTTTATTCGTGAAAGGGGATTTCAGCATAAATATTCGGTTAAAGTGTGGGTGGGTAAGGTTGGAGATTACTTAATCGGGCCTTACATTTTACCAAATAAATTAGATAGAGCAATTTATACGCCGTTTCAGGAAGAAATGTTGGATGAATTGTTGGAATATGTACCGTTAAATATTAGACAACACATGTGGTTTCAACTTGAACAGACGTTTTAAAGAAAAATGAATTGGTCGGGGTGGACCCAATTGTTGGCCTCTAAGATCACCTGACTTAAATTCAATCGATTTTTTTTATATGGGGATATATGAAGTCGTTTGTGTATGAAACAATCATCGAATGTGAACAATTTATTCTCAAAGACACGTTTTTCAATGACAAAACGGTGTAATGAGTGTATTGAAGTAAGCGGCCAACAGTTTGAACAACTACTGTAACTTTGTCAATTGTGTTATTGTTCTAATACAGTGCTGTTTAAATTTAATTTGTGCTATTATTATTTTGATTTTCATTTCCAATTTTGTTATTATTCTAATACATTTTTGTTTGAAATTGAGTATGAATAATTTTTATTTGTTTTGAACTAGCTACGCTTAATCATCATTCGAAATTAAATGAATAATTAATTAATTTGTAAATTACTTACTTACGTGCTTGCAGACTTTTGTTTAGAGGCAAATTTCTACAACTCCGTTCCTTTTAGCTCCATATAACGTTATTAGTTTTTTAACTTAAAATAATCAGCAGTGACAACTAACCCTGTTAGCGCGCCACTGGTTAAATTTTTGTTTTGTTTTTCTTCAAAATATTACTTTATTAAGGAGCATATTGGTCACCAAATTTGAAAAAAAAATTTAAAGGCGTTCTTGATTTATGGCAAATTTTTGATATAAAATTTAGAACACATATCTTAGCAACTAGGCCCCGTAAGGGTTCGTATTCCAATATCAAAATGAATAGAAATACCCTGTAGATAAAAAGAGGCATAAACAATAATAAACAATTAAACAAGTTACATATCTTGTATTATTGATATTAACTATCATTATAAATTTCAGTTTCCGCCAGCCTTTTCGCTCGATACACATCTGTTAAAAATACCCTATTATAGGCAGTCGTAGCTTATGGGTGGTTGTAGCAGGCAAACTATGTTTGACACATGTAAGTGGGACCTCTCGTGTACGCCACGTGAATAAGTCACGTGTCGGCGAAAATCACAGAATGTAAAGATTTGTCACCGGCAGGCATAAGTGTGCTTTGAAATTGACACACCCACGATGACATAACCTATTATTGACAGTGTTTCTGATAATTGTCATTTTTGAAATTGAGATAAGTGTGTCAAGAATAAATTATTTAGTATATTCACCAACATTTATATTTTGTTTTAATGTAGTTAAGTCAAAGCTGTGTTCCTTATGTAATTTACGTTCGAAAGTAAAAACCAAATATCTTTAGATACAAAGAGATCTAGAAGCTTTACCGGATTAATTTGAAATTAACGATACAATTTCTATGATGTATTAGAAATCCACTCATAACCACCATAGCTCGATCAATTTCCAAACAGCAATTTACCTAATAACTAAAGATAGCGTAGAGGGAGTTTTAAAACTGTGAGGTTATGTCTGTTTGTTTTGCTGTGTATTCTGCTCATTTTGGTAGGATTGATTATTGGTCATATGGCTGCAAACATTGCGGTAGTAATGGAAAATAAAACTTGCAGTTACTAAATATGAAAATATCTCAACTTAAAGCCAAGCTGTATGCTGTCAAGCGTTGTCTTGCAGCGATATCGCACTGCGGATTGGAATATCACGTCGTTTTGATTTGCAGACGGGTTTCACCGTGTTTTTTTAAGAGGTTAATATAATACTACACGTTTATAGTTCATTGTTCAATGAGAAAATCAAACGCAATTACTCCTCTCATGCCCCAAAACAAGGTACACAACACCTTTCCCGCTGACATTGTAACATTGGCTTTATTAACGAATGGCGTGCCTTCGTCTTTCTTCCTGCACTCCATAGACGCGCGTTTACTCTCTGAAATACAGTGGTGTACCCAAGTCTCGTCTTTGGTGAATATTCGGTGCAATAAATTTTCTCCTTTCTCTCTATACCGCAGTAGAATAAGCTTGCAAACTTCCCAATGTGGCTGCAATTTTACGGTAACGTACACGCTGACGCACGTATAGCTATGTTCTGACGAGCCGTTCATGTGGCAAGTTTGCCACAATTTCTCGGCCTTTTCGAGTAGCGGAACGCCATTCATACGCAATTAATAATGATGCGTTGCGCAATAGACTTTGGTACATCCTTCTCGGTAATGGCTATAAGTAAGCTGAAAAGTGAGGTTAAGCGGTCTTGGCTGTTTTCTACGCTTCGTCAAAGCTGGTATTTTCGCAAAATTCTTGGAATTACAGTGCCCTTTAAGTCAGTGTCTTGCACTGCCACACTGTTTACATGAACTAAATTTTTAACATCTTTCGAGGTGGTGAAGCGTTGAATTACATTCTTTAGAGTCTTTTGGCTGCCTTTGTTGTTGCATTTAGAAGTGGTTAGGTTAGGTTACGTTAGAAAAATAATAAAATTTTGCACTTGCATGACCAGTAGAACTTCAGTAGCAGTTCGGTTCGACAAAAATCATATGTGTGCTACACATGCGCGTAACTCCCGGAATTATGCGAAAATACCGAGACGTACGCTTTATAACAGACCAGAACATCTATTGCAGCGACTTTTCCTTTTAATGTTTCTACCACTATCATAGAAGAAACATTATTACATGTTCTAGTTTCTTTCCTAATCAAATGTTGCTCTCGGTAATATTTCGTTTGTAATCGTAGTTCAGCACCCTTGGAAGATAGACCCTCGTATTTATACGTAAAACTCTCAAATGATTACGATTTTTTATTTTTTTGAGTGTATCGTTATTTTATATTCGATTCGTCCACCTCTAACTAATAACTTTCGTTGAAATATCGTCCATCTTTGATATTTTGAAAGATTTCAACCGGATCTTAATTATAACGTCAAATTGTGACAGATTTTCATCGAATATTTTATTATTTTTTTATACGGAATTATTTTTGGATTTTATTTGTATCTTAAACTTTTCTTATTACCCTCGTATTTAAACGTAAAACTCTCAAATGATTAAGTTTTTCTATTTTTTTGAGTGTATCGTCAATTTTTATCGGTTTCGTCCACCTCTAATTAATATTTTCGTTGAAATATCGTCCTACTTCGAAATTTCAGTGAATCTTTCTAACGACCCTCGTATTTATACGTAAAACTCTCAAATGATTACGATTTTTTATTTTTTTGAGTGTATCGTTATTTTATATTCGATTCGTCCACCTCTAACTAATAACTTTCGTTGAAATATCGTCCATCTTTGATATTTTGAAAGATTTCAACCGGATCTTAATTATAACGTCAAATTGTGACAGATTTTCATCGAATATTTTATTATTTTTTTATTTGGCTACTGCTACAAATATATTAGTCACCATATTAAACTATTTAATTTAAATATTGTAATTCGTTTTTATTTTCCATTAGCGCCCGGAAAACAACAACGTCATTTAAATAAAATGTCTGTAGTAATAAGCTATACACCGTTCTCATATAACCTGTTAACATAATAGGATTTTTTATCCAAATCCTATCTCCCCTAATAAAATAAAACCCGTGATAACTTCTTTCCGGAACTAAACCCATAAAATGACAGTAATCTGCCGCACTTGAATATGTCGGCAAACAAACTAGTAACAATGAATAACAATAATATTTCCGCAATTTTCCCAGGGGATGACGCTACCACCCTCTCTCTAAACTAGGGCTATAATATTTTTTGGACTAGGCCGCGTTAACCGCTGGCCCTTTGTCCTTAGCATATTGCCTGTGCTTATGGGAGTGTGGCTTATCAATTAGGAATGATGTATACGAGGGTGTTTATTTTTTTATCTGTTTATTCAGTATATAGTGCATTATATCAGTTTAATTCATACGTATGTACCTAAATGAATAAATACAGAATTCGCCGCGATAGTTTATTTTATTTTATCCGTATACTATACATTTTTACCACAAATTTTCACTAATTCTCAGTCAACCTATTGACAACCTAATACTGTAATGAAATAATTAACTTAATTTGATATAATGCAGAGCTTCATAATTCTTTTGGTTCAAGTGTTTTCTAATATATGGCACTACAAGAAACAAAGTTTCATAATAACTCTAAAAGACGCAGTTATTTTTGTTCAAAGTGATATTTATTAAGAAAATGAGGATAATGGAAATTAAAATAACTACGAGTGTTGTCTGAATAGTTTTCGATCTTAATCTGAAGATGTTAGCACTTCTCAATAAAATATCAGGCAATAGTTTCTGTTTAACAACTCCATAATTGAGTCGTTTTGCAATAAGCCTAGGCAAATGAAAGAGCAGTTAGGCATTGTGTACGAAGATGATTTACTATCGTAAAATTTTCGACAGCTGAATGCAAACATGGTCGTATTAACTTGACTGACGACGAGGGATGGCAAAAAATCAGCGATATCATCAACAAAGTGCACCAAATGGTACTGGACGATAGGCGGATTAAATTTAGAGAAAAAGAATTGGTTATCAGTATATCAAAAGAACGCGTTTGTCGTAATATACTGACCGAAGAATTATTCATGGGTAAGCGTATTTGAATAAACATTTTCAAGGAGTTCAAGCAAAATGATTGATGATTGATTTTTTGCGTCGATTCATTAATATATATTTAACCTGGATACACAACTTCTAGAACGAAACGATAGTCAAACCAGTGGATTGTGAAGGGCGACTATCATCAAAAAGATAAAACAATTACTGGAGAGTCATCATTGCCTCGTAAAGTAAAGGGAGAACTTTTTATAGGACGAACGCATTTGAAGAAAAAGAAATTGTTTTCCCATCAAGACAACGCATCTTTCCACACTTAGGTCACCGCAGTGGCAAGAATGCCCGACTTGCACTACGAATTGGTTGACCACCCACAGTATTAATCAGATCTCTCTCTCAGCGAGCTTTTCCTGTTTCCTTATCTTAAATTTGTCTTGCAGGAAAAAGATTTTTATTAGACGAGGACGTAATCCCAATCGTAAACGCCTATTTTAAGCAAAAATTCGACAGGGTTAAAGAAATTAGAGCATCAGTGGACTGAAAATTAGCTTGATGTTTTGTGAAATCAATTAATTGTCCAAATAAGGTTTCAAATGTAAAATAGCTCGACTCAAACACATGTATTTTTCTGCATTTACACATGCGACAATTCCAAATTAAATTTTGTTTTATTCCAAGTAACCCATTATTGAATTAGTTTCTTTATCCGCTATCCACACAGTCATCATCATCCAACCTGCGTGATCTAATCTTATGTGTAGGATAAGAAAACGTGGAAGGCTGTATTAGTGTAGTGGAAAGTTATTCTGACTTGCGTGAACTAGACCTAATCTAAATAACAGATCTTCAAAACTAAATCCACAGAAGCCAATAGAAAAAATTGAATACTTATGATTGATAGAAGATCCAACAATAATCTCACATTTTCATACTGTATCATATCTCGAATCATCTGAAAAATAAAACGATATTTGAAGAAATATAAGTACGACCCTCGTATTATTGAAAGTGTGGACGAGTGTCGTGAATTGCGGTCGAAAAATGGGAGGAGATCTCATTGATTTTAAGAAACTACGAGAACGACGTTAACTGAAAATTTGCTGCCAATTTCACGGTCTTTGAATTCCCTCTGTATCTGGTGGTGATTTGTTAACGTTATACGGCCATGCGCACTCAGATCTATTTGTCATGGTTACATCAATTAATATATTATCTGTCCGACGATTAGATCGAGTACAAGGGATGTAAAATTCCCACAATTAATCTGGGGACAAGAATTAACAGCAGTTGAATGCTTATCAGGTATTATGAATATATATACTATTAATTTGTTTTCATTGCCAATTTATTGAAAACCCTTAGTTGTATGTTTTACCGAAACTTATTGAATGTATAATCGATTTATATATTTATCACTAACAGTAAATATAAGTTTATACATTGTGTTTTTTACTAATAATTGGTACACGTTTCTTTTGAGTGAGCATGGGTCATTTTAGCGCCGGAGTCCTTTTAACTTTAGGGGGTCTTAATCTTAATTTCCGAAATAACACAAATCAGTGATATAATATCTGAGACAGTATTCGAATTTTCTATCGTCTACCACAAGACTTATGAGTTCTGAATTGTTTGTAGTTACAGAACAGTTTCTATAACAAACTATTGACCTTAGTGGAGTCCTTACCTCTAAAAAGCAAACTAATTCTATGTGGCGATCTCAATATTGATTATTCCAGTGTGAGTGCTGGTCAATAATGTCTTCAGTCAGTTTTTGAATCTTTTGGTATGGTCATGGATATAACTGCACCAACCAGGATAACTAAGACCAGTTCTAGTACTATAGACTATGTCGTGTCATCGTATGACCTAGAATTCACAGACTGTACTGTCTTTAATTCAGGACGCATGAAGCAGTGTTAACAAGTTTTCAAAACTTCAAGCACCGTTGTCAAACAACTGACTGGAACTTTCTCTCTGGTGATGTGGACTTCGAATTTACTAGACTCATAAAAACACTAACTAGTCTGGGATCCAATTCTTGTCTCCTCAGGCGTATTAAAAATAATCAAAATAAACCCCTTTCTCTAAAGAAACATGGTGAATGATCTAAGAAATAAGCCTTCTTCATCGAGATATCTTTAATACTTATTCCAATATTTCACAGTTTCTTCTTTATGTCTGTAGTTTTGGCAGAGCTTCGCAGTACAATTAATGACATCAAAAATAAATACTCACTGATGGTCTTACATTAAAAATGTTTCATATTCTGCCCCAATTGCACATTAAATCACCTTACCACTTTCAATTAACGTTTCATTTCAAAATGGCACTTCTACTAATTGCTTTAAGAAGGCAATTGGTATTATCGTCCAATTGTTTAAAAAGAATATTTTTATTATTTTTGTTTAAATATAAAATACTTACCATCAATCTGGGTTTTTAAGTAAAAAATACACAAATGATACTAAATTCTTCCTCCTGAATAATGTGTACTCTAGCAGAAACAGCCATCATTCCACTGCAACAATTTTTTGTGATTTTTCTAAGGCTTTCGATTGTGTTAATCATAATATTTTAATCAACAAATTGCAGTACTTACTCATTGTGGTTTTAATTTGTATATTGAAATTTTATTGTATTTTTATCTTTATTTAGTTATTTTTATGTTTATTTTTTAGTTTTCGCAAGCTTTTGTCTATTGTAACAATTTTTGGAAATAAAGCATTTCTCTCTCTCCCTCTATATATATATATATATATATACATATGAAAAATATAACAGAAGACATGTATTTCGATTTCATTACTTAAATACATTTATTCTCATTCTGATTAAATTAGTAGTATATTTATGTCATTGTTTATAACTTTTTATTGTAATAGAAATATTGATTCAATATTTCAATTAATCAATATTTCAACGTCAATTCGAGTATTGGATTTTGAATCCTATGAGTTTGAAAATTTATACAAGCATTAATACTATCCAAAACCACCGAAGATCTTAATTAATTATTTCCCAGACAATGAATACATAAGTATTCGAAAGCTCCGAGAATATATCAAAGTTAGTCCACTTTGGTGTTTTGTTGGCACGTTCCCAATAAAAAACCGTTCATAATATGCAGTGTAGCTCCGCTGAGATCTAGGATCTATCGAGATCCACTAGCTTCCTTCCTTCCCAAAAAACAGTGAACTTCTCTTTAATTCAAAAAGTCTTGGGTGGGTTCGTACAAGTATGTTGGTTTTTCCTAAAACGTGCACCAGGTAAATCATACTTACATAGTGGACAGCTGATGCGAATGTATAAGGTTTTACCGGAGAAATGTCCAGGTTTAGTTAACCGAAAGCCATAAGCCATTGCTAAACTTTGCACTGTCACAGTACTATTTATTCAGATCTATGACGAAATTCTTGCATGGGAAAACAATTGAATTCAAAGGTGATGTTGAAAATGCATTGTGACAATTTCATTATATTTATGTTTTTGTTCCATTGTGAGCAATCGCGGCATCCATCTTCAGTTAATATGCGATGTATCGCACTTCCTGAAATGCCTACTATGTCCTCGTGCTCGCGCACTTTCAGTCAACGATCATTCAGTACCGCTTTATGAATATTCTTCAACATTTATTAGATCATTAGATCTACCACTGCATTGCTGGTCTTCGCAGGACGTTTGCCCTCGTTTAAACTTTGACCAATTTTTCCATGTTTACAAATTCACTGGAACGTTCACTATTGATGGATGCCTAACAAATACTAAACAACGTGGCATCTTCAAACTTGAAACATATGCTGTATAGATGGTGTATTTTCTAATACAATGGTATTTTGCAAGAAACTACCGCCATCTCTAGGTCAGGCCCGGTACTTCTGGGACCATTCTTATAAAAGCACTAAAGCGTGTGGGAATTGTCTAGTTTCAACGTACTTACGATAAAGATTTTGAAGAATTTCATAAAATGTACAAACATTTAAATCGTTTTGATGCCAAATAAGTAAAAATAACAATATGTCTTATTTATATCCAAATATTGTTTTATTAGATCATATTTCAATATATTTTCATTTTCTTAACACAAAAAATTTACTCTTTTTATAGTTATCGATGCTTTAAGTTAACAATACCTTTTCCAAATATATTAAACTAGTTGTTTTTCAACAAAAATACGTGAAAAATCATGAAAGATATTTTTGCTCACATACACTTTGGTTATAACATCTTAATTTTTATATTTTATCGTATCGAACTGCATTTTATATTTTATATAAAAATTTATTGAAAATATTGTTGACACACCCTATACGTAACGCATTAACTGCAGATATCTGCAAATGATAGTTCGTTTTCAGCCTGTCAGAAACAAAACCTCTCCAAGCATTCATAATTCATCAGAGCATCCTTTAAACATAGCACCTCCCTCTAATGGTCTCCATAGCGGCATTTCAACCAACCCCTATTTGTAAATAACTATTCGATTTCATGAAGCGTTCTGATAGGCTCAATTCTAAGAAAAACCCACCCTAAATCGATACGGTTACCAAACCCCTTTCAGCTTCTGTATAAATTTATATAAACGGAAATTGTTTGGACGAACTCTCAGTCGTGAATTAATTATTGTCAGAATTAGTTGTAATCCGAACATTGGTAGCTTATCATACTGTTCACTTTTTGTAGCATAAAGTGAGGTTAAATAATTAGTCAATATTGCTCCGGCGGTGATTACAAGAAAGCGTTGCAAAACAATGACGAATCGCGTACATCAGTTACCGGATTCATCATCTTCACCACCTTCGTAAGCATTCAATTATTCATATTTTTCTGTTTCATTTTTGTGGTTGTGTTTATGAAGTGTTTTTAAAATTATTGCAAACAACATGCATGTCCATATTTTAATAAAACAACGATTTTGCACTTTTTATCCGTTCTCGTCAAACAAAGATGTACCTACTACTGGTTGTTTTTATTTAAGCTGGATTTATAAACTAGGTTCTCGCCCGCGCTAAGGCACTCGTTGACGTTAGGTTCGAATTCATTTTGGCTAGGCGTTGGATCGCGTTTTAGGAAAAACCAACATATCAACGTCACTCTAACTTTCACTATATTTCAATAACGTCTCCTCCTATTTCTTACTTACAAGAACAAAAGAGGGGCGTTATCGATAAGGGTATTGACTGAAGTAATCGTCCACCCGCCATTGAAGGGAACTTATCTTGAAAGAAGTCTAAGTTGACTCTAAATATTGTCATGCTATACGTAGCGATCGTATATCAATTGACTCGCACAGGCAGATGCATAGTTCGACGTTGGTGTCAATGAAGAAATACTTCTTTGTTCCTTTATCTTCATCGAAAAGGCGGTGCGTGTTTCGGTTGTCGTTCCCAGCATTAACGAACACGGGGTTGCAAGAAAACAATATGTCTTCGCTACCCAACTGACGGACGCCTCACCTAGAAAATTCTTTTGAGAATTCTAAATGGTCTTTCTTTTATAACTTTAATTTTCTAATACCATGCAATAAATCTAATCATCTCCAATATACATTGTAACACATTTCAGGGAAAATCAGCATATCAACGTTCCTCTACCTTTCTTCTTACTGTTTCATGACACCTACTCCTATTTTCGATTAGATTATTGACTGAATTAATCGTCCACCCACGATTGAAGCGAACGCATCTCGAACGAAGCCTAGCCCGACTCTAGCCGAGGACGCTAAGGTTAGGCACACACGTGGAACATTCACTAAGTTTAATTTCACACTTTTTATTCACTTAAGCTTTACGACATCCATTTTAATATGGAGGAAGTGATTTAAAGAACATTTAGAAATAGGACAAAAGATACAGGAGCTAGAAAAGAAAATGACATAGAGCTTCATGAAAAAATAAGCAGAGGAAAGATCAAATAAACAATAGAAGAACATACATTAAGGAAAGTATGAAGACAAAACATCTGGGTACTGGAATTTGTTGACCTTTACTCAAATGCACAACAGAGAATATCGGGCATTATGTTGAGTAAAGCAGTTTCAAAAATAAATGTATCCTCCATTTTTAGAGAAAACACTGAGTGAAAAAGAGGAGTGTACAAGGATATATTGGAAAATTGTTAGCCTGCTATAGAACCAAACAAAATTTCAAAGTCAAAATATTTTATTACTCAACATATTCTCCTCTTAATTGAATCCATTTATTACAGCGAACCTGAAACGTCTCTAGACTAGACATCCACAGTTTTTATTACCGCCTAGTTGGAAGAAAATTTACGACCTTTTAAACTTTTTTTCAGTTGAGGAAAGATATGATAGTCGGACGGAGTCAAATCTGGTGAATAAGGGGGGTGTTCTCGTAATTCAAACCCTAAATCACGAATATTTTGCATGGCAACATGAGATTTGTGTGCAGGGGCGTTGTCCTGCAAAAACAAAACACCTTTGGATAACTTTCCGCGTCTTTTGTCTTTAATTTTATCCCGTAGAGTGGTCAGTAATGTCGAATAATAATCTCCAGTTATTATTCTATTCTTATTCAAAAAATCAATCATGATTACTCCATGGCAATTCCAAAAAACCAAAGCAATAACTTTTCCAGCAGATTTTTGGACACGAAATTTCTTAGATCTTGGAGAACTAGAGTGTCGCCATTCCATCGATTGGTGCTTTGTTTTCGTATCGTAGAAATGTACCCAAGTCTCATCCGTAGTAACAATTCGGTTTAAGAAGTCTACATCGTTTTCAAATCGAGCACAGATCGAACGCAATGCACGCGTTTGGTCATTATTCAAACATTTGGGGATCCATTTTGCAGAAATTTTTCTGATGTCCAAATTGACGTGAACTATATGATGAACGCTTTCGTATGAAATATTCAGTGCATTAGATATCCGTTTTAGCCCAATTCGACGGTCTAATAAATTCATGTCATGAACTGCATCGATATTTTCGCGGACTGACACAGAAACTGGCCTTCCCGATCGGTCATCATCTTCAATAGAAAATTAACCTATTTTGAAGCTTGCAGTCCAATTTTTTAAGGTTGCATACGAAGTACATTGATCAGCCAGAGTATTTTCGTAAATCTGCTTACCTCTTAACCCTTTTAAATACAGCTGACTTTACACTGACACTTCTAATAATTTATTGTGCGTTTCCATGGTAACGCAATATTTTGTTTATGCATGGAACCGGTCTAGGCTAACTAGATATCAATACAGAAGATCTAAATACACATTGCTGCGTCATAAAAAATCCTTTCTCTACGTAAAAAGAGAAAATATATAGAAAATTTTAAGAAATAGAGGGGTATCAAGGCACAGTGTGAAATGTAGAGGGACGTAGGAATGTTTGTTCACTGATTTTTGCCTATTTGGGTTGCTATATGCCAGAATTACAAGAAAAGCCGTGGAGTGGTTATTGGTTATCGCGACAAAAAAATCGTGTCGCACTATTTATAAACGACCTCTTTTCTCAAATTCAAAAAAAAAGAGCTTAGAATCGAATCAGCGTTAAACTTATAATTTAAATATTTTGAAATTGATATTTTTTGGCTTTGCATGTATTTGAGCACGAGACCTGTGCACAATTTGTAACCTTCTATTTTCACTATGACTATAGCACAGTCTTTTGGATGTTTCCCTATGTGTAACGCACTTTCCTTCCTTTCTATTTAAGCTTACAATTTGGATATAGTGCAGGAGACATATCTGAAGATGAAGTTTCCGATTTGCCAAGCTGCGTCTTTGCTTCAAGACCTTCGTCAAACTCAGGACTTCAGCATCACTATTTGACCAGCTTGCATCACAATTCAGGTAAGATTATACATAATCAATCAATTTGATCTTTATCCAGACGTTTTTAAAAGTTAATGTTAATAAATACAAACTAAATTTTATATTTTTCTACCGTTGCACAGTTGGCCCGATGACATCAAACGTGGTCAAAAGTATATGAAAAGTTTTTATTGTTAAGAACAGATTTCGTTTTGTGTATTTTTTAATCATCTTAAGCTATTGTCGCTATAACTCGTTGTGAATTCAGTTGAACTTCTTTCGATGAGAACATAATCAAATCCCAGATGTTTTTAACATCAAGTGCTGAAGAATTTTCGACGATAATCCTTATCCTCGTTTATGTGGCAATTTCCTTAAGCTAGTAATAATTGGTTCGGATGAAACTAGTAAAATACTAAAAAGATCTGCATTAGTGAATTGCCTTGACGATTTTATAGTGTTGTTTCTCCGATATGCTTCCAAATCTTTATTTCTGGATTCTTGTGCTTCTTCGGTTAGTTGTACCCAATTCTTCCTCAACAGATTTGATTTTTCTTCTTTTAGTTGCCTCCGTACCGATTTCAAAAGTTATTTCGGGTCATCCCATCAATCATCTAATAATTCCTTTGAATACAAGGAACTTTTGTGATAATTTTTTTTAATAACTCTTACAGGTTTGAAGAAAAGTATATAAGTCACCTTATATTTGACACCCTGTGCCTACATTCTAATAAGATATGTTTTACGGTGATTTCATGGTTACAAGTTATACAAACAGGTTCGTCACATTTACGTAATTTATATTAATGCCTAAGCTTAGTGACGACCTATTCTTATTTTGGTTATTACGGTCTGTTTTGGGAGGTCCTTGCATATTCGCGACCACTGATTATCAATTTCCTTTATCTCTCTAATGAGTATTAATTTTCAACATCTCTGCATACGTAGCGTTTTTTATATTTTTTCAGCGTCCTTGCATTCTTTGATTAGTTGCAGTTGATTGTAGCTCTAGAAGGTTGTCTATGCGAAAATTTTCCAAGGAACTAAAGGCATTTTAGGATTTTGTTGAGGTAGCTCTAGTCTTATTTGAATGTGAATTAGAACAGATCAAGTGCTGTTCTCCTCCAATTACATTTCCAAAAAGAAAGGAACCGCACAAGTTCAGCCACGATCCATTTCCCTGCGCGGTCTCTTCCTTGGACCAGTTACAGAAGTTGAAAATTTTGTTTTCGTTTTGGCTTTTGATTCATTTCGAGTGATTGTTGTATATGTCACCGTATGATTGTGAACATCATTAGTTTATAATCACTCTCGCGATATTATAAACGTTTATTTCTCGATAGTTTATAATCTGTCAACATCGAATTGTCAAATTGTAAACTGTTCGCTGATTGATTGAACGTGCAGTGTTAAGCGCCGCTAACTTTTGCGGTCATTCTCTAGTCACTGAATGTAAACAAACAAATGTTCTTGTGATTTTCAATAAGTCTTTTATATATGTTTCAAATAGTAGATAGATTTATATGTTCTAAATAGTAGATTAACTCTTTTCATATTTAAAGTAACATTTTTAGTGTATAAGAAACTTGTGCAATATTATTATTTGTGATTTGTGAGGCTATATCCAATTATAACAATATCCGAAATTGAACAGGTCCTTCCGCAAAACTCACCAGTTATTGTGGATGAAGAACAATTTACCATTACAGAGGGTACAGTGCAAATAGTAAAAAGTTGGAATGGACAAGTGAAAAAATACGAAGTTTGATCAAATTAGCTAAATCTCAGGGAAGCCGCGCAACAAATAATGATATTATGAATGTTGGTAACCAAAAGGTTTTAATAATAAAAAGAAAATAGATCTCAGATCCAGTAGTACCAATAATTCCAACAGAAGCATATTACCAAATAATATTCGACGCACATATTGCGCTACAGGTCATGGACGACGAGACAAAATTGTTCACGCCTTGAGAAATAAATATGTGGTACCAATATTTGCGATAACAATGTTTCTTATCCTGTGTAAGACATGTCTTTCAAAGAAAAGCTTTCCTAAAACAGGGATTGATTTCTGACGACTTTAATCGAAGAGGTCAGATAGATCTTGTAGACTTTCAAACATCTCCAGATGGAGAGTACAAATGGTTACTGCAGTATCAGGATCACTTGACAAAATTTTGCTTTTTGCTACCATTACAAAGTAAACAGGCAAAAGAAGTGGCAGTCGAGATTTTTAAGATATTTTTAGAAGTTGGCTGTCCACATATTCTTCAAAGTGATAATGGACGTGAATTTACTGCATGCGTATCAAAAGAAATCATTAGTTTGTGGCCTGCTTGTAAGATTGTCCATGGGAGACCTAGATATCCTCAAAGGCAATGAAGTATAGAACGTTCAAACCAAGAATATGGTGTGTTACATTTGCAATAAAGAAGCTTCTGGAGCATATACATGTATGAAATGCAAACAGGTGGTTCACACAATATGTGGAGTTGTGTCAGAAGAAAATGAGGGTTATGGCTCACAATTGCTATGTAATCTGTGTCTGAATCCACCAATCGGGGCCGGTTCATAATTTGACGGATGATAAAACCGGATATATTATGAACCCTGCATGTTATTTCGCAATTTGACGATTCGACATTGACAGATTGTAAACTATCGAGAAATAATTACGTAAAATTGTAAATGGTTGGTTGCAGTTTACGATTATTCGTCAATTTATAATATCGCGAGAGTGATTATAAACTAACGATGTTCACAATCATACGGTGACATATATAACGTCAAGGTAAAGAACAAATTTTGGATATAGTCTATTTTATTCATGAAAATAGTTTATAGAATGAGAAAAAATTGTCTTTTGAAGTATGTGTATTCTACACAGAGATAAAAAGTGATTTACTATTGTCGATAATCATTAAAAATTACTACTTTTTTCATCATCAAAATACATGATTTTATCTTCACGCGCTTTCTAAGCTTTTAATTCTAAATTTCTGACACACTTTATCTTATATAATTCTCTAAATTTCATCGGCTTGATTATTATTATTCTCATTAACGTTTTTTGTACAAATTTTATCTAAATTATCGACATATACAATGAATGCATCTACTAAGCGACTTTTTCTTCACTTGTAGACAGTCAATGCAGTGGACCTCTTTCTAGTTCTGCGGACTACTACGGATCCTCGCCTTACAGAGTTCAAAGACACGCTGCCAACATTAGAGAACGAAAAAGGATGCTGAGGTCTGCTATTGGACCCACCGGGTACACCTATCTTAATATGTGATGCATTGCTAGCTGTTTGTACTTATGTTACTGATTGCTCATATGTTAGTATAAGTTATTTTTATTTGAGTTTTGATTATTATTATCTCTAGATACTATATCACCCCCCCTCGGAATATCTACCAAGTAGAAAATCCGGCGGATCTATAGGGGCGGGCTACTGGGACTGTATTCCCCTAAACTTACATTGGATAAAATGTAAATCTCAAAAATTAACATTCTGTCGATAACAGAAGATTATGTAGAACATAATGTTCGGATCTATTTTAAATTCCATTCAATTTATTGTTGGTTGATGGTCGAATAAACACGGCCAAACATTCAAGACTTAAGAATAGTAGGAAGTGTTCATAAGGTCAAGTTCTTTTGTTGTCGACATGGAAGACTGTAGTATAATGTAAGAGTTCCTTGATTTTTTAAAGCTTATATCAATGAAAACGTAGACGAATGACTAGAAATCCAAGTTTGGGTTGTCCTACGATTTCCTATGGGGTTGAGGCTATCATGGTGAAGATAATATGTTAGATTAGTTACATAGCGTGCAAACCTTAATTTTTCAGCAACGACCTTTAATAATTTACACCAACTGTTTCAGTCACTTTTTAAACTTTCGTATCACCAAATACTGTGACCCCCAATGGGAATTGAATCGTTTCAACATTGCTCTCAGCCTTGGCCAATATGGCCGAGGAGATAGAGATAATGAATTGTGCAGATTTAAAAAAAAGCAGAGGCTCAAAGCACTATATCTACAAGATGGGTTCAGATGCAAGAGAGCCTCATAACCTTAGAAAGCTTGAGCGATATCGTTATGTATCGACAAAAGCGTATGTTGTCTTCTGAAGTAAAAGAAAGTGAATTTGTCATCAATTTTCAGAGTTCAGCAGATCTAAGAACAGAGAACTGTTTCTGTCTCACTGAATTTAATGTTAAAGTTTGTGGATGAATCTGATCTGAACGATCAGAAGAACCGAATTTGTTTCATACCCCCAGACTCCAAGGTTATCCTCCCATTGTTACTTTTCTAGATCCGCCACTGTAGAAGATATATGTATCATTAGTTTTTCTCAAAATCCCCTGAACAATCCCAGGCCACAACTTCAAAAAATCCTCATTTCATTAAACAAATCAATCATAATGGTTGAGCTTGGTTTTTGTTATTATTTAGTGCATGCATCTTTTATTATAATTAGTGGATATATGTTGTTTGGTTTATTATTTTAATAACTTCTGATATTCAATCAGTTGCACCACAACTGTGATCTAACAAATTAAAAATGAAATTAGTCAGCAACATTTTCCATGCACTAAAACATTCGTAGTCAAATGCCAGTGGCAGTGGCTCAGCGGGTTGTAATAATGGACCAAATCGCATTGGCGAAGGTTTTTTCATTCCCAAGATCTACCCAATAAATAGATAGTAAATGCATAGTGGAAGAATGTTGCAAAGATTATATATAATATAGATTTGAAAAATGGGTTTTATTTTGTAACTTGAGTAATTTCATTTTGTTTTAAGCTATTTTTTCGGCTTCTGGCTTCACTGAAGTCCTCCACTAAAGGTTTCTAATTCATTCTTGCAACTTCAATTAATATTATTGTTAAACCATAACAAAGGCTCTGCTTCATATCTTATATATTAAAAAAATTGATGATTTCCATTTCGAGTCCGTTCAGGCGTTCTACCCAACCGATTTGCTTAATTTTTTTTTTCAATGAAAGGTATTGATGCACATCAACCATCGGATTTCATCTAATTTTCACCATTCTCAAGGTATACTCAAATGCGATTTCCCCCTGTACATTACTTATGGGAGCTTTTCACATACACACGTTCTATCCTCAATATCTCAGGTTCTATTCAAGATAGAGACTTCGTTTTGGTTTAAGAACACTCGCTGAAACACCTTCTTTCTTTTGAGTTTTTGAATACTTAAATCGGTTGAGTTGGAGAAGAGCTAGGCGCGAACATTCAATGTGTAGTTATGGATTTTTGTAGGTTTTTGGCAATTTTTCTACATTCAAAGATCTATATCTCTGGTTCTAATATAGCTACAGATTTCGTTTTAGTTTAAGAACATTTGCTGAAATACCTTCTTTCTTTTGAGTTTTTGAACACTTAAATCGGTTGAGTTGGAGAAGAGCTAGGCGCGGACATTCAATGTGGAGTTATGGACTTTTGTAAGTTTTCGGCAATTTTTCTACATCCAAAGATCTATATCTCTGGTTCTAATATAGCTACAGATTTCGTTTTAGTTTAAGAACATTTGCTGAAATACCTTCTTTCTTTTGAGTTTTTGAACACTTAAATCGGTTGAGTTGGAGAGGAGCTAGGCGCGGACATTCAATGTGGAGTTATGGATTTTTGTAGGTTTTTCGCAATTTTTCTACATTCAAAGATCTATATCTCAGGTTCTAATATAGCTACAGAGTTCGTTCTTTTCTATTATAATGATTTCTGATACTTATTTAATGGATTCGATGCGAGCGAAGCCGCGGGTAAAAGCTAATTGTTTTTTAAGTGTCTTTTAATAATTTTTAACTTCTTTTAGCGGAAATATCTACAGGAATAATCAGCATAATTCCAATTCATTATGTATTGAATTATCTGCTTGGTTTTTCTATTTTTTTTATATGAAAATAAACGGAAGGCTGACAGCATGGCATTTAAGAACACCCGCGAGTGTTTTGATAAACAATGTTCACTCTATAGCGCTATGTTTGCGAATGGTAGGTGCAATACGAGGATGGTCCCAGAAGTACCTCGCCTGAACTAAAAATGGCGGTAGTTGATTGAAAAATACCATGTATTAGAAAGTACATAATATATATAGCATATGTTTCGAATTTCAAGACGCCACGTTGTTTAGTATTTGTTTGGCAACCAAGACCGTGCGCCCTGCGAAGACCATCATCGCAGTGGTCGATCAAATAAGGTGACAACTCCAGAAATATTGAAGAAAATCCACAAAGCGGTGCTGGATGATCGTCGACTGAAAGTGGTAGGCATTTCGAACAGTGTGGTGCATCGCATATTAACTGAGAATTTGGAGAAAGCTGTGCTTAAGATGGGTGCCGCGCTTGTTCACAATGGGATAAAAATAGCGTCTTGAAGATGTTTTCTACAAGCGTTGGGAATTGTTTCACAGAAATAAAGCCGTTTCATAACCATGTATGTAATGTGGGTTCCTCATTTCATATTGGAAACAAAAGAACAAACAAAACAATAGACTGAAAAAGGAGAATCGGCTCCAAAGAAGGTACAGACGACCATCTGCAGGCAAGATCATGGCGTCGGTTTTTTGGATGCTCGTTTCTTGAAAAAGGAAAAACTATCCATGGAGAGTATTATGCGAGCTTATTGATTTGTTTGAACGGAGAAATCAAGCAAAACGTCTGCATTTGGCTAAAAAGAAAGGGTTGTTTCATCGAGACAATGCGCCAGCTCACACATCCGTTATTTCAATGGCCAGAATGAATGGATTAAAATTTGAATTTCTACCTCATGCATTCTACTCGCCAGATTCAGCCTACTCGGAAGACTTTCTGTTCCCAGACTTGGGAACTTGGCTCCAACAATGAAGTATATATTGAACATCGCTGGGAAAAGTCTGTGGAGCCAAAAGGAGATTACATTAAAAAATAGATATATTTTTTGCCATTTCTGGGACCATCTCGTAATTGTCGGCACGCATAATCAATTGCCTACAATGGATTTCTATTCCTCTTTGGTCGTACATCGATACTCATTTTCATCAACAGCCCGTTCTTACTTCCTTCTGTTTTAACTCTGTAAGTCTCTTCTTCAATCACTAACTCAATATCATAAAATTTGCTAGAATAAGTAAGATTAATTTCTTATCAAAATTTTCTGACTGTAAATTAATGATTGACTTTTTTTGGCTTTAAGAACAATATGTTCTATTTCAATTTGTTTTGCAGCAGTATAAACTCTGCGTTCGACGAATTACGTATGCACGTGCCAACTTTTCCTTATGAGAAACGACTAAGTAAAATCGACACACTTCGACTAGCTATTGCTTATATCGCTTTATTAAGAGAAGTTTTAACAGCTGATTGCGATCCACTAACTTACGTAGAACGATCACTTCGAGGAGAAATTAAAGCTGATAGAGTTAATTGGAATACCAGTGGTGAGTATTCGCTTTAAAAAGAACAGGTATATCCACAAATTAAGTATCGTTGCCGTCTGTCTTTTCGATTATACGGTAACATGTCTTTTAGCTCGTCGTCATAGTGTTGACCACCAAGGTGTGAGAAGAGATGAAAGTTGCTAGGGACGAGATCTGGGTTGTATGGAGGATGATCAAATACCTCCTAGACAACTTCCCGTAGGAGTTTTTTTGTCACATTCGCAGTATGACGTCGAGCATTATCGTGGAATAAAAAACACATCTTGAGAGTAATCCTAGGCGCTTGTTTTGTATTTCGCGGCGCAATTGCGTGTACACAACAAGTGCATTGATTATTTGGCCTACATTTTATGTCCTTAGAAACGGTACACATGAGTTTGTGTACCTCTATTCTATTGATTGCCGTTTCTGGGGTGTCAAAAGATACCAAAGTTTCATCGCATTCAACGACGTCGTTCTTTATAGTGCAAATGATCACGGCCTTCATTAAACTGCCTGAACCATTTTCTAATTATTGGATCACTCATAGCATATTGTGCGTAAAAAGGCCGATTCATAAACTTTCCGTTTGCCGTTATAGTACGCAGGTGACGTTTGCCGTTTGACGTTCGTAACAAATTTCACACCCTATTCATAAACTTAGTGTTGCAGCAGTTAACCTAAAAATTTTGTTTTCATGATATTGTGTTTTTGTTTGTAGTACGGTGTTTATGTTCGATATTATTGAAAAGAGAAAACCAGCAAAGCCAAAAGACCACCATAAACAAACAAACAGAAAGAGAAATGACACCATTATCACGGTCTAGCGTGGTACGTCAAAATCACGTGACAAACGCAAACGGATGTGATTGCTACGAACGATCGACGGGAAAAGATAAAATTCGTTGTTACCAACGGCATACCGATCGGTAAACGACAACTGTGAATGGTCTTATGCATTTCAATGTTTTTAATTTTGTAATAGTAAACGTCTACGGTAAAGTCAAATTTATGAATCGGCCTTAAACCTTGCAAATTACAAATTTCCCTTGTTTTAACTTTCTTTGCATTTAAAATCACAAAGAAGACAACGGCAACAGAGATCTGAAAATGGCGTACATTTCATCTGCTTGAGGTAGATTAAATACGAAACTTACATTGTGAATATACCTCGTACCTAACCAGGTTTCCTTCCAGTATTTATTTTATCTGTTTTTTTTTGTTTTAGATTTAACAGCGAGATTATCGTGGATCAACTGGGAAAATTTGGGAGTTACTCCAAGTAGACGTAGTGCTTTAACCTCACTAGCACTTACTTCTGACAATAACCAATGAATAAAATGGCTTGAATGAAATATAGTTTCATAAAAAGAGGGATTATCAAAATTATACAATGGTAAAACCCCATTTCAAGACTATTCACTGGTATATCATTGAGGGGTTAAATAAAAAGTGGTCGCTAGTTTTATAAGGGCATAAAATTTATAAAAAGTTTTTTTTTATAAATAATTATTTCGATGATTTTTCGAAATCACAGAAATATTTTCTGTTCCATGTTTTGAAAACAAATTTGTTAAAGTTTATAATATAAAAAGTAGAGAAAAACGGGATTATAATTGGAAATAATGATAATAACAAAAACAACAAGTTGTAAAAAACTAGCTAAGGAGATAATATTGCCCTGGAGATGATTTAGTGACTGGGGACAGAGGAAAATAGAAAAGACGACACTTATGTGTAAAACCAAACAATGTGAAAATGTCTTAATAGATTTAAACAATGTTATTGAAAAAATGGTAAGAGAATATACCAAACCGTCACAACAAAACTTCTGGGTTCTTTAGGGCCGGTCGAAACTACACCGACGGTTAACATCGGTTCGGTATTATAACGTATTTGCAGCCATCTGTTGGCCAGTCGGAGCTTTGCGCCGAAAAATTTGCGTTGGCTGCACTGAGAGTTTAATTTTAACCAATCAAATTCGAGTGAACTGACATTTGCCGAGGAGAGTTTGTCAGTCACAGAACGAGTTTCCACGTTTAGTTTGACACTTCAAACTGAACTTTCGATACAGTTGAACCAACAGTCAACCACCCGTTCGACCCCTGGCTAACGTTTATAATACGTAAATTCGGCTTCAACCAACAGATGCATATCAACCTATGGTCTTAGGGACTTTATAATACCGACCCTTAGTGAAACAAATACCTACACACGATAATTGTTTTGTTATTAAATGAATAATCAGTTTGTAAGAGGAACTACTTTAATAACAGAAGTCGAATTTTGTCGTAAAAAATAGTGCTAAATGCAAATTACTTTTTCGAATTTTAAAATTGATTTTTCAAACACACGAATTTGTTAAAAGTGAAAAATTAGAATGTAACTAGTAGTGTAACATAAGTTATTTATTTTAATGAAGAAATCACACAACTTTATAACGAAATTTTATTGTATTTAAATATTATATCTGCATTGAAAATTACTATGGTGTATTTCATTCAATCCACAGTTCAAATTTTGAATATTCTACCGTCAAACTGCTGTCTCTTATCAGGTGGTTTCAACCGTTTTATAGACCATGATGTTAATGAATCTGGTAGAAATCAAATAGTTTTATTGATTAAAATTTTTATATGTTATTGTTTTTCTATATAAGAAAATAAACCTTATTTGAAAAATAGTTTTTTCATTGCATTCCCCCTCACATTTCCATAAAATCCAACTTTTTGAACTGCTTTATATGCATACATATGATTTTTTTCACTTTTACTACATACACTGTGGTATATTGAGGATGTTCTCTGTTTATTTTCAACATCTATCATTTCTCTTCGTATTCCTCGCGCAAAAAGAAATGGTCGATCTTTATTTCGTACATAAACACAGACGGAATCATTTCTACTGATATTCCTCTTCCAAAAAGAGGTAGTAATTCTATTCTTTACACAGAAACACGAACGTCACTATTAAGTGTTGTGGTCTCATAGCTCAACCGCGTCCTTCAGACTCGATTTCAACTCGGGCACCTGAGCTCTTACTATATATACTGTGGAACATATTTCATCATGAAAATCTCTTTTTATGTTATGAGAGTTATGCTTAGTAAGAAACAAGGCTCCAATATCTCTTTACCTGTGAGAACTGTGTGAGAATGTAGGGTTCCAATAAACCTACAATAATTTCAAAAACTGCGTAGTTATTGATAATATGAGAAGAAAACTAACTTCTCATCATTTCTTAAAGTTTCACTAGAAATGGTGGGTTATAAGGGTGTTCTGATACGAGCTAACTGATATATGTCTTCTAATGATAAATCTGTCTGTACATCTAGAGTACATCCATATGGAAATTCTCCTGGAATATTTTCTATACTTATTCTTGAAGTTTCAGTATCTTCTAGTAAAACCTAAATATATTCTTTTATAAAAAGATATATTAAAATATATTTTGCCCCATTAAAGTTGAGACTTGAGACAGAAGTAGACTTTGAAAAGAAGTAGGCTTCTTAAAGTATCTTTCCCAGTAACCTTTCACAAAGACAGGATTGATTATTGTATGAAGTTTCTTACTCTACAACGTTGATACAGTTACTCTATGATAATTATATTTTCTACATCACAGTTTATCATGTTTTGTAACTTTTAGCTTTTTTCTTCGTTTGTATCTTTTTTGTTTTTGCATAATGAAGGTTTCACCTGTTTAGCCCATATTTAAGCTGAGGACCCAATCAGAGTTCAATGTATCCTTCCTCTAGATGTATCGTTTCATCGGTACATCTAGGTTGCTGTAAAGTATGTCACATCATTGAAAAATTTTAGCACCTCATTCACGAAAAAAATTAAAAATTCCACCTGTGCGCGATCGAGAAGCATTCGCTGATAATTTGTCAACTTAGTCAATTAAATTTAAAAAAAATTAGTTATTGTTGTCACCTAATGCTTTTTCCACCAGAATTTATGTTATTTTAAAGCGTTATTTAATTTATTATAAATTATATCAGCTGAAATAACTGGAAATAAGTTTTTGTGATACATTTATTTCTAAAAATACATTTTAAGTATTAAATGGGTTATGTTGCTCCTTTTTCTTCTTCATCTTCACTTTTCTGTGACAATTCATTTTGAACTTCATCAATTTCATTATCTACTTTCGAGTTTTGACTTGTCTTTTTGAATTTGTTCACATCTAAAACACATTACAAAGCTCAGCACATTACAGGATAAATGCTATGATTTAAATGGTAAATAATTTATGGGTAACAAAATACTAGTCGACCTTAGACCGCACATGCACTACTATCCTCCCCAGCAGAAGGAAAATGCAAAACATTTATTAGGACTAACGGCAACCAATGGGGATTTTCAATTCTTAAAAACTGGAAATCAATTTTTTCAAAAATCCATTCCAATTCTTTTTGCATTTCAATTATCAAAGAGAATAAAAACATTACTTTTTGATTTTTTTGTGGGAGTTCTGGTATAGAATCGAGCAAGACCGTTTTGACGTTAGTCCTTTTAGATGTTTTGCAATTTTTTTGGCCTAAATAGTTCATGTAACTGTAAGTGCCAGACTTACACGATTTGGACCAAAGCAAATATGTAACAATTAATTTGATTGATTAAATTTATTAGATACCATGTGATTAAGTCAGAAAATCAATAATATCCAATACTTTTAAAAACTAGAATAATTAAAAAAATAAAAAAAAGATTTTAGACAACGGTACCAATATATGGAGTTACCTATTTAAAACACCATCAATTATATCTGGTATAATGCTAATACTGTTTGACAGTAAGTTGGTTGCAAGTTGTTCTAAATTTCATGAACTTTAACTTTTAATTCATGAATTTTGTGTTCAAAGTGCTTTCTTCATCTGATGACAGAGTCTCAATAAGGGATAGGACTGCTGTCATCTGATTGAAGGAATCTTTATTTGCAATCCATATACAAGGCTATAAGTAGGAAAGTGTCTCACAGTCTTGGTGAAGGATACAAATTGATTTGTCTACAGACACGATAGATAGGACAAAAAATAAATTATTTAAATGAATATCAGTTGATTTTTGAAAGTTTATTATTAACAGGCAGGCGTACCAATTGAGTCTCAATGTCAGAAAGTTATTAATTAGTTTTTTACTTTGTTTTATGTACTAATCCATAATTCAATCATCTAATTTCTTTGTTCCGATTGAACAGAAATACTTACCATACTTAGAAATATCTCCACCAAGCAATCTTAGTAAATGAACAGTACTATGCCTGTCCATGTAACACCTTGATGATGTAGTTCCTCTCCAACCGCTTATATGTATTACCAAAGGATTTTCACTCGAATTTGATTCATCTTTGTAAATAAGGACACAACTGCCTGGACCTAAAACAAGTAAAACAAAAGTATTCAATCATCCATTTTTAGAAGAAGAAATTGATACAAAAAAACTTATTTTTCTCATTTTTTGAGTTATTTTTGATAGAAGACATTTTAAAAAAAAATTAAAAAATGCTTTCTCAATTGTAACCATAATTTTTTTTATGAATGAAGCTCCCTAAACCATTTAAACTTCTTGATCCTATTATTTGTATCCAATTAAAGTGATTTGCAAATTTATAACATTTTATTTCAATAAGGGTGGCAATATCAAGGTAGAAATAACGTTTGTTTCCATTTTTCCATTCTATTCTATTTTTTTCTTTCTTTCTTTCTTGAAATGGATCATTTTTCACTTATTCAATTTTTCAAAATCTTACGTTAACTAAATAAGTTCCACCTTTAATAAATCATAACACTTTTTTATTGTTACAAAAATAAATGGAGCCCTCATCTAACACTTGAAAGGATGTGCTTAGAAATATGAATATAAATTCATCAAGTGACTAAGTTGGAATTTCTGGAACCGTTAGTGATATTCTTACTGAAAACACTGTTTACACCACCACTACACCAAAACTCACAATTACACTATCTGGCGCGCGTTTCGATAACCAAATTATCGACTTCATAGACTGAAGGTAAACTAAAACCTAATAACTTGACTTACCTGTTATATACTGGATTTTCCCACCAATAAAACTTCTCTCGCAAAAATTAATATCAACGGAAAAACCTCTTTATAAAAATTTGAGGCTTATATGAGACTAATCAATTGAGGATTATAGACAAAATTCCAATATACACTTCAAGTGTCAATCAAACCTGCCCGAATATATTTGACTTCTTGAAATTATTAAATTCTCCCCACTATGTATTCATGTCTATACAGGGTTACGGTGTATTGATATATGTCACTGCATTGTTATTTCCATTATTCAAGGAGCCACTTAAATTTCTGCAACTTGCTTGGGAGTGTAGTACGTTAGAGACACCATCTCCACTCAGTAATAGAAGCCCTAGATGGTGTAGCAGGGTAGGTTGACTTCAAGAACTCCCGATGCCTCCTCATATTTGGTAAAGAATAAATCTCGAACTTTCATAGATATTCAATAGACTAGCCCTTCAGGTTTGATTGAAGATTAATTGAACTTAGGGTCAACAATTCATATCTCTTTGACTTCTAGATTCAAGTTAGGGCCAACAACTCTAAATTATAAAATGCATTACATTATGGAATCTCAACATTTGCCCCAGAAAAAAAAAGTACTGTGAAACCGGTTACGAAACAGGAAAGTATGATGTGATTTTAGATCCAAGAATGATGCTTTAAGGGTAAGTTACTTACTCAAATTTTCAACTTGTTTTTGTATTTGTTCCGACAAGTCTACTATAGGTGGAGATCGCTGAGGATTATCATTCATTAACAACGTAATTAAATCATCTTTTGGTATATAAACTTTCCTACTGTCTCCAATATAGGGATAAATACTTTCCAAACCATCATTTGCTATCCTATAACAAAGCATAAATTCAATGGCATAATTTCAAAAGAAAAAATTAAAATTAAAACTTTTTTATTATATAATATATGCGCACATTCAAAGCTTCACATTATTTCTGTTTTCAAATTAAAATGAGAATAAAAAAATTTTTTGATAACATCAATTTAAATAGCTGAGCTTTAATATCAATTTGTGTCTGCTGACACATCTCACCTCCGCTCAAAAAGTGTCATAAGTCAAAAAACAAACTACTAAGTAGTAAGCGTTTGAAATTAATTCAAACTTCATTTTTCACTTTTTGGATGATAACTCAAAAGCTCACAAAGAAGGAAAAATAAATCTTAAATCAAATAATAAATACAATCTAAATACATACCTAAAAGCACATTTCATATTTTTATTATCACATCTAACGAAGGCTTTAATTCCAGTATTAATAAATTTGACGTTTCCTTGGTTAGATACAACTAAATTTCGAACAGCATCAGACGTTAAATAGATATTCTTCTTTTTTCCTACACGACATCTTGTTAAAAGGCACCTTGAATCAAAATTATCTGAAAAAGTTTCAGTTACAACATTTCTACTGACAACAAATAACAATGACCTCCGTAGATAGCCTAATGGGCTGAATTGCTAGTCCCATACCGACTTTAATAATGATAATTACTAACAAACCTGATATCTGATAGAAATTTTTAATATCATTCCAAACTTGTTCGTCATCGGAGAAAAAAACGAATGGATCCTCTTTGTAGACGTCTTTCTTCCGTTTCTTTCTTGAATTTGGTGGAAAATTCATTTCATTTGCACGCTTTTTAGATTCTTGGATATCATCAGCTTGTTCTTTCACTTCACACATTTTTTCTTTCGATGTAAGGGGTTTCAGTTTTTTTAAGACAGCTACAAAGAATGCACCAGTGTTCTGATGATGGGGTAGGATTCGAATGCTAAAAGAGATCAAAAAATGTTAAATAGGATTAACTCCAGAGCCTTCAAAACTTTCATAAATTATACTTTGGACAATAAAATTTTATCTGTGCAAAAGTGAATTCGTACATTGAATTTTACATTTTTCAACTTGATCAGAATCAATTGCAGACATATTTAAAGAATGTATTGATTTTATTGCCAGTTCTTTATTTTTGGAAGAAAATGTGGTGTACGAGTCTGTTCCTCTGATTCGCCATAATTGGAGTTACTAGTGAACAATTCTACAAGTAATTTGATGATATAAATTTCAATATACTTTAACTGAATATTTACCATCTATTCAATTTGTATTTGTCTCTATCTTCGGGTTTTGGAGGAAACATTTGTGGTCTAATAGTAGTTCTCCATTTTTCATCAACTTCCTCAAACGTCTTATAAAATTCCAAATTTCTACTTGATACTAACCATTCTTCCATACCTATAATGAAGTATATTTTAAAGAAAGGTAAACATTCCACACTACTGGGCAATAAATGGTTGCTCGCTATTTTTTTTTAAAAAACTTTCCTCCCCTCGCGCATAAACAGGTCAATATTTTATCAAATATAAAAAAATTTATATTAATTTCAATCCAGTTTATTTGTAGTATTTTCTTTGTTGAATTTAATCTAATAAAAAGTATTTTTTGGTGTATTTTCTTGATTTTGGGTCTCTTTTGAGAGAAAACATGTTTTGACCTGTGTTTTTAATTAATTTTCTATCAAAAGAGACCTAAAATTGAGAATATTAATAAGAAAAACATATCTAAGATGAGAAATTGGAAAAAATAAAATGTTTTAGTGAATGCCTTATTGAAATTTAAAAAAAAAAAATAAGACACAAACACTTTATATGACATTATAGTAATAATTATATGAGTATCTTTATAATGTTGGGACATGGTTTAACCATTAATCTTGGGATAAAAATAATTTGATTGAATCCAACTGACGTATTTAGATGTAGTCAATAACACTGAAAAATAAAAAAAACAATCCAAATTAGTAGTTGTTAAAGCAAACATAACTCAAAAGCATTCTATTAATAATATTATAAAAATGATTGTAGAGTAAATAATTGAAAATTATTTACCTAGCGAGTACTTGAGGCCTGGTAAGACATTAGATACGTCAACAAGCTCTAAAACGTTTTCGTACATCGACAAAATCCTGTGAATTACAGATTCATTTTCAATTGGATTAATAGAACAAGTGGAATATACCAATTTTCCACCGACAGCTAATAAATCGATGCCTCTTTTTAGTATTCTTGTTTGTACTCTAAAACAAATCAAATTGGATAAATTGATACAACAAATGTTTTACTTAAATGTGCACTAAAAAGTAGAAAAAACGAAATTAAAACTTGAGTCCTAGTTAAGTGGGTAATTACAAAAATTATATGAAATTTCTGGGTGTAATAATAGATCAAGGACACTGTAACACGTGTAGAATAATCGCCAAAACTTCAAGGTCAGGTTCAATAGGAGTATCAGAGGAAAAAATTGTAAAGAGTTGTGAAAGAATCGAAAAAAAATTGTACAAAAAAACAAAAAGATTTTTGGACTCTATCGAACCCCCCGCCTCCACAGAACTTACCATAAGAAGAAATGCAAACTTGTGGAGCAGAAACCCTGCTAAATATCGCCTACAAAATATTGGCAAATCTAGTAAACAGAAGATTGAAAGAACATGCAGAGAAAAAACTAGTGCTTTAGACCAGGAAAATCAACTATCGATGTAATCCACACTCTAGGCCAAATAATAGAAGACAGTGGAATATAAAATAGAGAGAATAATACAGAAGAACTAGAAAGACAAGCAATTCCAAAAAAAATAAGAACATTAATAGAAATAGTATTAAATAAGAGTGACATTAAAGTGAGATTGAATTAATTTGGATAATAATTATAAAAAGTGCTTATAAGATATATATAACATACCCATGTAAGTTTAGACCATTTGCTGCTGTCCATTTCATCCATATATCAGGATTTTTTCTCAATGTACCATCTCCGGAACATGGCACATCGCATAAGATTCTGTCAAATTGCACCTGTTGAAATAATCATAATTTCAGTCAAAAATATTCTATAGTAAAACACATATGATAAATCTAGTGTTTGTAGAAAAAAAAAAAGAAAAGGAGATTACACATAATGATTAGAAAAAAATGTATTTAATTAATAAATAATTTAATTAGTGTAGTTCACAGACTTCTTCATTTTCTGTAGCTACTGTGTACTTTTTCAATTTAAGTACCTTTCTAACCCTTTCCCTCATCCATTGAATTATCTAGCTAACTGTTGTACTAATATAGCTTAAAAGCACTATATCTACTTTTATATCCAACAAGAAGTAAAAGAAAATAAGAGAAATCTATGTATTTTAAGTAAAACAAAATTCTAACCTGTTCTGTGGATCCATCTGCTGCAGTGGTTAGCAAATTTGGTAAAATGGCACTGTCATGATTGATAATAGCAACACACGGTGAATTTAACCTTTTTGCTTGATGAACTAACATATAACAACGTTTATTATCAATATCATTGGCAATTACATAGCCGGATGGTATTGGATCTTCATTTGCATGCAACAGTTCTAATAGTTGTGCTGTTTTTGACCCTGGAGCAGCACACATATCTAGCACCTGAAACATAATCGTTTTAAGAGCCTATTATCTCTACACAATCAATAACCCCTAAAATCTCCACAATTAATAGGAATTCCTCCAAAGAAATTTTATTATTTATGTAATAAATGATGAAATATACTTATTTAAATAACATTAAAAATTATAGAATTATTTGCATATTCTATCAATTTTGCATCATAAAATATCGAAAACTTCATACATATTGACATTAAGCATTAACCATAATCATATTTTGTAAAATTTCAATTGAAATTATGTAACACAACTTAGTTATAAAAATCCCCAATTACCCTGATTTTGAGTTGAACAACTGGAGGCGAAGTAAGGAAATTTTTGTGAAATAATATTATTTTATTATGCATTATCAATTTGTTGTGCGGCGCGACGGTAACTCTCGATGGCGTCATTACTAATTTGATGTTTATTTGGTTTTGTAGAACAAATATTTACAGTAATAGGTACAGGACAAAATACTAATATTAAAAAAAAAAATTGTACTGAATTGTAATTGTATGAAATGTAATATAAAATATTGAATATTCACCTTATGATGAGGTTGAACATCTAAAACCAGCGGAGGGATCATACTGACTGTTTCTTGTCTTGATATGGTCCCATTTTCTGTTTCGGTAATCAAAAAGTTGTGAAGTTTATAATAAGCTTCACACCTTCTTATATCTTTTCTTGTAAGTTCCATTTGCCAAGCGAGGTTATTAGGATACCTAAAATATATTCACTTAATATATTTGATGCATCATTTAGTTATAATATGTACCATGGAATTGGAAAGATGGAAGGTTTATCTGTTCCATCAGCTTGGTTTACACACTCTTTGATTAGCTGATCTTGAACAATTTCTAACAATTTATTCGCTACTCCTTTAGATCCTGTTATTCTAAAGGTAGCCGGTAGATCAGTTTTCATATAAGATATGAATTCATCAAATTCTTCTTTTTTGCATACCCCAAGAGTCTGAAAAGTTTGATAATAAATTGCCTAAGTAACTTTGTTACTTTACATGCATCTTTAATAATATATCACAGTTTCATTAGTTATATGACAACCCTATTATTAATATGAAACTGTCCCATAATTTTCCCAGGACTGGCCTCTTACAGCTCTGACCACTGCAAATGAAAGCAAGCCAAATATGACTCAACAACAGAGGATCTTCATGGAGCATTTACCCCTCTTGTCTATTCAGTAGATGGAGCACTTCCCACAGAATTTAAAGAGAACACTGCACTCACTGTAAAGTGGAAAAAGCCGTATTCGCAGGTGCTGGGATGGGTCAGCATACATATTTGAATGACAATATTGAAGGAGGCTCCTCTACATATTTGAGGAGCCCAGAAAAGGATGCAAGCACTTGGGCTAGGAGAAGGTACTGCTCTTCCGTGGCTAGATGATTAAGCAACCACCACTTCCAACTACTCTTCCTTCCCCCTCTCAAATTATTGAGTTTTCAAGTATATATTTATATCTTTATCGGAAATAAAAATTGTATATTTGTAGATTAAAAAATAGATGATACTTTGTCAAAAAAATATTAATCTATTAATAAAATATTCATTTTCTGATGAGTATAGAATTGTAAATGTAAACAAAAGACAGGGTTTTTACCCTGTTTTTCAGAGATATTTCAGTGGAAAGATTCTGAGAGTCACAACTAAATACCAGGGACAGAGTTATCGTACCTACATCAAATTTGTGGATAATGCCCCGTTGCAAGGAACATATATAGACATTTTTAATAATAAAACAGGGTTTTAAAAATTATTAATCATAGAAATTACATTATTTACTTAACGAACAGTTAGTTTTTATGGGTAATTCAATAAACTATTATCAGTTTAGTTATAAAACTAATAATAATACCTTCTTTATGAAGTATTATTTCTACTCATGATATCCTTGTATAATATGAAAATAAAAAAAAAACTTATTTACTTTATAATATTGGCAAAATTTTTCATTTTCTCTGATAATGTCATTATAAAGTGGTCTAGTAATAGTATTCTCTTGATTACTTGGTTCATTCTGGCCCTAAAAATTAAAATTAACAAACAACATTTAATGTACAAAAGCCATTTGAATGAGACTGATTTTTCAAATACCTTCTTTATGTGATTAAAATGGTGGTTTTTCCTAAATTTATTGTGTTTACGTCCCATTTTTAAAAAATGAATTACATGTGGTTTAATATTTGTAAAATAACTACATAACCTATTTTTCTTCGTCATTAAACTGTAGCTGCACCACAGACTCAAACACGCATTGTGTTAACATGCTCTCTTAGAATATAGCGAAAGTTTTATACTTTTTACTTTATCTATGGTTTTATGTGGATGCATAGTTTCAAATAAATTGACTGATTTGGAAACAATTCATGGATGGTTTGTAGAGAGTTTAATATCTAAAAATAATCCAAATATAATTTAAATGAGATTTATCATGTTTACTTCCCATTTTTAGAAAACTAGGCTGCGTAACCTATTTTTCTTCGTTATTAAATTGTATCTGTCCCGCCCCACTCTAAGGTTCCACCATATACATTACATATGTGTGTTTGAGTATTTTTCGAGTAAAATTACTGTGGTAATGCTATTGTTAATTAAATATTTGTTCAAAAACAGTGTTTCTGTTTTATACATTTCTCTATTTTTTTTTAATCGAACAGTAGACAGTAGTCTCGCCGCAGAACATACCCTGGCATGTTCTGTGGCACTGACGCTGCTTAGAGCGTCAAATGATGTCACGTGATATAATTTCGACGGGAGCACCATCTTCAATTAATGTAGCTTCAAATATAAGTGTCGAGTTTCAAATCGCAAAAAAAAATTTAAAATATAGTGCCACTATTAACAATCTGATCGATGAATTACTAAAATATTTATCTCGTAATTTATTGTACTTTTACGATCCCAACTGATAATATTGCTTGATGTTTTTTGCTGTAAGATGACGCTCCATTCAATTGTATCACATGACCTCATGAAATGGCACGTTAATTTGCAAACAAGGCATGACCTCATTTGACTTAGAACGAAATCATGTCATTCTCATTATTTTGTTTTTGTTTATGGGCGGTGAATTACGACAATAGTTTACATTGCTACGGTATTTTTACATCCCTGATTGAATGCTCTCAAAGTATATTGCATGAGTTTAATACTTCCTAATTTATCTATGGCTCCATGAAGTTTCAAACTGATTTGGAAACCCCCCATGAATAGTTTGGAGAGAGTTTAATATTGAAAAATAATCCAAATATCCATTTAGATGAAAGATAGACGGTCTCACGAATCTCGAGAATAAAGAGATCAAGAAATATTTATTCCTCCATGTTTTGCGTGCAACGAAATTATTTTCAATGATCTCATTGGTCATGAGAAATTGGAGGTTAAGCTATAGTTGTTCATTGTTTTATTTTGAAAGTGTCACATATTTTCAAAATTTTCATGTATTAAAATATTGTTTTTCTTTGGTTTGTTTATTCTTAAAGTACTTATCGGATAAAAATGTCTGAAGAAGAAGAGGAGCAGGAATCCGACCCAACTGAAAATAGTATTTCAAGTCCATCAAGTCAATCAAATCCATCAAATCCATCCACTTCTTCGTCTGTAAAAAGAGGACGTACATGCACGGGCCCAGAAAATTGTCCTGCAAAATTGGGTGTGAAAATAAAGGGCGAAAAAACTGTGATTTGTCGAAAGAAATGCGACACATGGATAGAGTGTATTACGAACTGTTTTACTACTAATCCCTACTTTTGGGATATTTTGAAAAGTACTATAATGTTTTTAATCGCTCTAAAAATGGCAAGGGAGTGCATGATGCTGAAGATACCAATGAAACAATACACACCTTTCAATAGGTGTATTTTGTAAAATTGATAATATAATTAGATCGAATATTTGTGTTAACAATTTTTAACAACCATTTTTTACTTAAAAGAAAGTGAATAAAACATATTTTGAAAACCACGTATTCTAATGCTTATATTTCGAAATTTACATCTAGACCCTGACCAATGATGATGATGCCACGTATCGGCGCAATCCTAATTACTAATCCCGACATATATTCACCAGCGAGTTGACGTAATACTTCAGCGCCATATTTAAAAAAAACTGTGCCTATTTGAGTGTTTATATTCGCAAAATTATTATAATTATCTAAACGAATATTTATTCCTCAAAGTTATATATGTGTAAAAGAAAAAATTGGACTGGAATCTATCTTATAATTATTACCCGGCGAAATAATCACCATATACAAAATTATATAAAGAGTTTACTTCAATTTTAGTTAATCTACATATATTTTTTTTTACAAAGCTTATGAATTTTCATATATGATTGTTTTTAGTATGAAACGTAATTCATCATAAATATTTGTATCTATTCCTTGACATTATATCATTTTCAGAAGGTTGTCATTGAATCGCTACTTAATCCATTTTATCTGTCAATTGTCAAACTTATGAGTACTAACAATTGGCAACATTGTATTATGAATATATCATCTCATCAATGACGTGTTTGAATATTGCCATATCATAACCGCTTCAACACCCGTTCGTTTTGTTAAATCTCGACAAATCGAATCAGTTTGTTCATAATATTTATTCCATTATTTTAGTGAATGTTTCATACCATTTCCATATTATTTTGTACAATGTTTTATTAAGTATTAAAATTTGATTATACTGCTCAGATTATAAGCGTCGTTGCCAATTCACACATAGATTCATAATTTGACAATTATTGTGAAACGTTGTCAAATTGGCTTAGAATTGTTCTCTCGAGAATAAAATGTGACAATCGTTTACAACAAAGATGCCTGATTTAGCAACGGAACTTGTTTATTTTATCCGAGGAAGCCATTTGTAATTTTCAACACCATTTTGTGCTTGTACTGTGCTTTCACCTTTGCAAATTTGATATTTTTAGCGAGAATTGCAGCCACCAAAAAAATCTGATTATCCAAAATGTGAACGAAATTATTTCCTCGTGTTTTAGGGAAAATTACATTCTTAACATTGGCAACTAGCATTTTCTGAAATGTGCGATTCATTTTTTTTTGAATCTGACAATTCTGACCAAATTTTTTGATTTGTGCTGTTTTTTCATTGGCATTTTATGAGATTATGTATGAAATATAATCAGTTATAATAATGCGAGAAGGTTGTCTGTCACATATTTTATTGATATATTGTCTTATTCTGCTGGGTATTCTAATTAACAAAGCGATCTCTCGAATAATACCCAAATTTGTGATTTAATTTAAAGTTCGTTCTAATAGTCCATGATCGTTCTGATTATACGTATATCAATTTGGGCGCTCTAACAAGCAAAGGATTGAATAACCAATATTCCAATGAACATTTAAACTGATTCGGAATCATTCTTGAACCACTAGAACAGGTTGTGGATTTTTATTGAATTCGGAGTTCGTGCTTGCGAAGCATAACTGTTCGTCCTCTATAATTTAACATAAAATTTGTAATTTTTGTTATTAATTATCACATCATTGATCTCTTTTGGGTCCATTATTTGTGCTTTGTCTACCAAAAATGACAAATGGTCGAATTCAGAAGACGAAACCGTTGTGCAACTCGTTCTGGAGCGGACGCCATGTTTCGGAGTGCTTTTAATTTGTGATAGGTAACAGTAGCAGAGCTGAAACGTGAGAAAAGGGAGCAAAAACTGAGACAGAACAAGACCAGAAGTTTGTTAAATCAACTGTGTTCTTTAACGAAACGTTAAGTTATCGCCTTCTCAGAAAAAGAAAATGATTGAATTCGGTTAAGAGTGAGTGAATGCTGGACACACATCGTAATTCTTTAAAAAAAATGGACAATCAAATAATGAACATCCGTTAAGTTTAAAAAATAAATTCGTTTGGAAATATCAACTAAAAATCAACCAAAATGTAAAAAATGCACTTGTCAAAAAGTACACTACCGGTAAGTGGCAGTAGCTCTAAGCGCTACGTCCGCTGAATGGGACCAATGATAAGTCAATCAGAAATACGTTCTACTAGAAAATCCGAATTGGTTTATGAATTTTTAAAACCTAAATTAATCAAGATTGGATCAGGAATTGTTGTAGGAACGAACCTATAATGTCATACGAGATCGAAATATATTGAACGCCATCTATTAAAAGTAAACCGAGGTAGCGATGGGAGAAATAATAGTTTTGTATCACGTCAGTGCGACAATTTTGAATACAAAATTTTCAGGATATTATTCTTTCAATTTTTTTTTAAATTAACCCCTGTACTATAGAGATCAAAGCATAACAAATATTTTAATCAGTAATGTCGTTTTGGAATTTCATCTAAAATATCGAACAACAAATTTTTTTAACTTATAGATTCGTCATTATCATAATACGAAAGGAATGAAATTCATTATACTGGAAATGTATTTATTCAACGTCTTTTATATCTACGTGGAAATATGTGTTTGTTTTCATTTATCAAAAACTATTTCTTTCTATTTTGAGTAATTTTAATTTGCTTTCAACTATTTAAAATGGAGTATATTACAAATTCAAATAATTAGAAGTAACCATGTCCCTGTGGAGACTAATTTCCCATCGTAATTTTAATTAATTGATTAACAGATTTCTTCGATTCTAAATCTAATTAAATGGAAATATGTTTTTTGCATAAATATATTTTTGTTGTTACTGCACTTTTATGGCTTTTTGTAAAAACTATTATCTGACGTTATTTAATTATGTACGTACGAATATAAATTCCAAACTAAACATGTCAAGTTACATAGGAACCAATAACTTTTTTTCTGTCAAACATGTCATTTCACATAAATTTTTGTATTTTAAATTCTATGTCTAGATAAACTAAATGGGTTGTGGGCTAATTTTAAAAGGGGTATGTGATTTGAAAACTTGTGTGCATACGTACAATTCTAAAATTGAGGGTGAAAAAAAACCTCCGCATTAATAAAGAAATGGCAACTCCTCTGAGTCCACGAAATTCTGAAGTAAATGCTCTTGAACAAAGGGGTTATCTAATTGGGAAGAAGATTGGTCAAGGTTCGTATGCTACCGTACATCTAGCTGATTATGTTGACAGTACCGGACCGAAGAAAATGCGTCTGGCGTGTAAAATATTTGACAAGGAGAAAGCACCGAAGGACTTTTTAGATAAGTTCTTTCCTCGTGAGCTTGAGATACTTACTAAAATCGAAAACCAACATATTATTCAAGTACATAGCATATTACAGAGAGGACCGAGAGTGTTTATTTTCATGCGGTGAGCTTCTTTATTTTTAATTTAAGATAAAATTATAATTATTGGGTTAGATTTCAAATTATAACCGTTTATAACCATGCCGATCTCAATATTTTTAATCGATGTTTTTGAATACATCGATCATTGATATTAGGTTTCATTAAATAGTAATATTTTGGCTTTTTATTAAAAACATTTTGACATTACTAATTATGATTACTAATTACTTCAATAAAACATAACTTAAAGTGAAAATTTTTGTTTCCAATCGTTGAAATTCTTCAATAATTTCCGAGAAAGGTGCAAAAGGGAAAATTACAATTATCCATAGAACTTTCTCAAAACATATTCGCATGCTTTCCTCAAATTATCTCGATTTTATGCCATTTTTCTTTTTTAAATTTTAGAAGATTTTTTAATTTCTCATTTGTTTTTCGCTCTACAACTTCAAATGACCCAAAGACTACTTTAAAAAAGTTGGTGACGCTTCATCTTTTGAGATATAAGAAAAATCTTCTTAGAAAAATGAGTTTATTTATTTTCAAAGTAATCATCACCTACATCAATGCACTTTAACAGCCATAACTTAAAAACTTGAAGCCAGTAATCTGTTGGAATGGTCTCAAAACATTGATAAACTGCTTCATCCATTGGAAACATTGTCTACGTGATAAAAAATAACAAAAAATCACGCATATCCAAATCAGGCGAGTAGGAAGGATGTTCAATGATTGTTACATTATTGTCACGTGAAAATTCGGCTACTTCCTAATGAGCGATGTATTATCGTGATGCAACATAATATTTTGTTGTGTACTAATGTACCTGTACTACGAAACAAAACTGGCACCTAAGAAGTAACATATTTTGTCACATGAAGATCATGGAAAATTGAATCGACTGTTACGGATCCAAAACCAAGAGTTGCCTCAATCGTTTGGTAGATGATTCATCTTGGATAATCTCTGACAGTTACTGAAGTATATCACTTGCCTCATCACCAAGCAATATATGTCTTCTTTCAAATTTGCTATACCAGCGAAACAAAGTTGCGCGTGAAGGTTTATCATCGCCAAATGCGTCCGACCTTGAAATCTATCTATGGCTATCAGAGATAACTACTTTAGTTCGTCTAGGTTTTTGGTATCTCAAAACATACAGAATAATCGTCGTAGAATACTTGGTATGCAATTTTATCAGTATAACTTTTAATTGGTATAGTGTTTACCAAGAAAAAATGCGTTTATATAACTATGTTAATTTATTCAATAAATGTCAAATAACAAAATAATTGATGGGAACTTTGAGGCTGTTAATAGCTAATACATCAAAATTAACTTTATGATTTGTTGTTCGTAAAGAAAGCAATTCAGTAAGTGAAATCACTTAAGTTTCCGTATTCTGGTAGGAAATTATTGCTGGGAGAAATAGATCTGATTGCGAATCACACAATTCCAATTGAAGATCTGATCTGCTTGTAAGTCAAAGCATCAGAATTTCGTTCTTCTGATAGCAAATTGTGGAAGTTCAATCCAGTTTCCATTATTCCTTGGTAAAATAGATCTGATTGCGAATCACACAATTTCAATTGAAGATCTGCTCTGCTTGTAAGTGAGAGCACTTAAGTTTCGTTCTTCTGTTAGCAAATTGTGAAAGTTCAATCCAGTTTCCATTATTCCTTGGTTAAATAGATCTGATTGCGAATCACACAATTCCAGTTGAAGGTCAGATCTGCTTGTAAGTCAAAGCATCAGAATTTCGTTCTTCTGATAGCAAATTGTGGAAGTTCAATCCAGTTTCCATTATTCCTTGGTAAAATAGATTTGATTGCGAATCACATAATTCCAATTGAAGATCTGATCTGCTTGTAAGTGAAAGCACTTAAGTTTCGTTCTTCTGTTAGCAAATTGTGAAAGTTCAATCCAGTTTCCATTATTCCTTGGTTAAATAGATCTGATTGCGAATCACACAATTCCAGTTGAAGGTCAGATCTGCTTGTAAGTCAAAGCATCAGAATTTCGTTCTTCTGATAGCAAATTGTGGAAGTTCAATCCAGTTTCCATTATTCCTTGGTAAAATAGATTTGATTGCGAATCACATAATTCCAATTGAAGATCTGATCTGCTTGTAAGTGAGAGCACTTAAGTTTCGTTCTTCTGTTAGCAAATTGTGAAAGTTCAATCCAGTTTCCATTATTCCTTGGTTAAATAGATCTGATTGCGAATCACACAATTCCAGTTGAAGGTCAGATCTGCTTGTAAGTCAAAGCATCAGAATTTCGTTCTTCTGTTAGCAAATTGTGAAAGTTCAATCCAGTTTCCATTATTCCTTGGTTAAATAGATCTGATTGCGAATCACACAATTCCAGTTGAAGGTCAGATCTGCTTGTAAGTCAAAGCATCAGAATTTCGTTCTTCTGATAGCAAATTGTGGAAGTTCAATCCAGTTTCCATTATTCCTTGGTAAAATAGATCTGATTGCGAATCACACAATTCCAATTGAAGATCTAATCTGCTTGTAAGTGAGAGCACTTAAGTTTCGTTCTTCTGTTAGCAAATTATGATAGTTCAATCCAGTTTCCATTATTCCTTGGTAACATAGATCTGATTGCGAATCACACAATTCCAGTTGAAGGTCAGATCTGCTTGTAAGTCAAAGCATCAGAATTTCGTTCTTCTGATAGCAAATTGTGGAAGTTCAATCCAGTTTCAATTATTCCTTGGTAAAATAGATCTGATTGCGAATCACACAATTTCAATTGAAGATCTAATCTGCTTGTAAGTGAGAGCACTTAAGTTTCGTTCTTCTGTTAGCAAATTATGATAGTTCAATCCAGTTTCCATTATTCCTTGGTAACATAGATCTGATTGCGAATCACACAATTCCAGTTGAAGGTCAGATCTGCTTGTAAGTCAAAGCATCAGAATTTCGTTCTTCTGATAGCAAATTGTGGAAGTTCAATCCAGTTTCCATTATTCCTTGGTAAAATAGATTTGATTGCGAATCACATAATTCCAATTGAAGATCTGATCTGCTTGTAAGTGAGAGCACTTAAGTTTCGTTCTTCTGTTAGCAAATTGTGAAAGTTCAATCCAGTTTCCATTATTCCTTGGTTAAATAGATCTGATTGCGAATCACACAATTCCAGTTGAAGGTCAGATCTGCTTGTAAGTCAAAGCATCAGAATTTCGTTCTTCTGATAGCAAATTGTGGAAGTTCAATCCAGTTTCCATTATTCCTTGGTAAAATAGATCTGATTGCGAATCACACAATTTCAATTGAAGATCTGCTCTGCTTGTAAGTGAGAGCACTTCAGTTTCGTTCTTCTGTTAGCAAATTATGATAGTTCAATCCAGTTTCCATTATTCCTTGGTAACATAGATCTGATTGCGAATCACACAATTCCAGTTGAAGGTCAGATCTGCTTGTAAGTCAAAGCATCAGAATTTCGTTCTTCTGATAGCAAATTGTGGAAGTTCAATCCAGTTTCCATTATTCCTTGGTTAAATAGATCTGATTGCGAATCACACAATTCCAGTTGAAGATCTAATCTGCTTGTAAGTGAGAGCACTTAAGTTTCGTTCTTCTGTTAGCAAATTATGATAGTTCAATCCAGTTTCCATTATTCCTTGGTAACATAGATCTGATTGCGAATCACACAATTCCAGTTGAAGGTCAGATCTGCTTGTAAGTCAAAGCATCAGAATTTCGTTCTTCTGATAACAAATTGTGGAAGTTCAATCCAGTTTCCATTATTCCTTGGTTAAATAGATCTGATTGCGAATCACACAACTATTCTCGGCTTGCATAACTTGTGGATAAGAATTCATTAACCATATAGTGATGAATTCGCCTCCCACACAAACTTAACTTCGTTTACATTTGAATTCCTAAAGATCACTTGTGGATAAATTGTTTTAATGCTATTGTTGTGTGAATCAGAATATCTTTCGAAATAGACTTCCTTGTAGGGTTATCATTATAAAAAATAACGAAAATAGATATTTTGAGGCTACGTTACTGAAAGTTTTCCGCGTATTAAATGTGTATGAAATAATTTTGGTACCGTTTAATTACTTAAACCTTCTAATATTACGAACTGATTCAACATCAGTCTTTTTGCTTAGAACTTTCCACGTTATATTAATGTGATGTATATTGTGACTGGGTCGATCGATCTATCTACTTCATTCATATTTTTTTTTGGTTTTTACCTTATAGATAATTAAGCATCGTATTAAATTTTATATTTTGATATTCGAGAGGTGTGGAAGATTGTTAATTTATAATTTAAATTCGACGTGATTTTTATAATTATATACAATAAACAGTACGATTACATACTTTTCCACGCTGTACCATGAATATAGTTAATTTTAAATATCATGTTGATGTTCCGGATTCAATTTGTTCGTTAATTGTTTATAATATTTGTTTATTTTCTGCATGATAATTATATTCGTCATGTCTTCGAGATAAGTATTTTTTCTCGAGGCAATTTTTGCTTTTAAAAAGATCTGTATTTGATTTCAGGATATGTTAGTTGTAACTACGTTAGCTACACTAATAATTATCGATCTTTATATATTTCATGTTTGCTATAAATTTTGTCTTTAGCTTTGAAATTTTATATTAAATACGGTTAGGTACTGTATATTCTATTTCTGTCTTTACATTATTAAAAAAACTGTACTACAAAATTGTTATTTTTGCTTCTCTTCATGAAGAGTCCGTCTTTTTGAGTATAGTATCAATTACACTGTTCCAAGTCGCTTTAGTGCTTTCTCTTTTGTTGTTTTTGTCTAATTTTGCTTCTCATACTTTCTTTACAAGTCTTGAATCTTCCATTCTTTGTAAATGATCACAACAGCTTCACTGGCCGTGAGTGACATGATTTCGAGATCTCGTAATAGATCATTTCTTAACCTATCCTTTTCTTGTAAATCTTTCAAACTAAGGTTTTTTCGTAAACTTTCATCGATGTAGGCAGTGAAGTTATTTCTCTGTAGTTGTTACATTGCTTGCCATCTAGTGACTTAAAAATGGGCGTCAACAATACTACTTCACTTTCCATTGGTACTTTTGCCGTTTTTCAAGTTATGTTGCACATTTTTTTGAATAGGTTTATGCATTTCTATCATAGCTTTTAACATTTCACTTATTATTTTGTCACATCTTGCAAATTTTCCATTTTTGATCGCTTATATGTTTTCTTTCTTCGTTATCTTCGTCATCTACTGTTTTGAACAGTATTTGCTTCTTCTATTTTTTCATTACTTTTGCCCTTGGTTAAAATTCTACCATTTTCATCCTTTATCTTGTACCTCTACTAGTTGTAGAGTAGTTGAAATATCGTAGATAAACATAAAAATATTAATAAACTGATCTATATTTTTTCAGTTTAATACAAATAACAATAGAATATAAATTTCAAAAATATATTACTTATTATAGGTTTTCCAAATTCAGTTGAACAGCAAGTATTTCAGCCCTTTTGACTAGGATTAGTAGCTAGAATAGCACAACTTATTTTTTAATAACACGTTGGTAATTGGTCACCTTCATGAGACCTTTCAAGGGGAAACAGTTTTACTGCGTATGAACATACTAGTAACTAGTATATTAGAATTGAAATTTGCATTTGGCAACTTAGCTACTATACATCGGGTTTAATTTGGGATTGAGGATGTTTTCAAGATTAATGAAAGGTGGCCTAATTGCGGTGTCATAACACGAGTTAAAGTTAATGAAATAGAAACAAAAAACAAATCGTTGGCTGCAAGGTGCTAATCCAAACCAGAGACGTACGCAAAAGTGCGAATATAGAATTTAATTTAATTGAATCAAAAATTGTTTATCATAAATTTCGTAAGGGTTTCTTTTTCAAAGCTAGAGATAAAAAAATTATACATTAACAATTATTCGACTGTATACGAGGCCTGGCTATTAAATAACGAGACTGGTTAAGAAAAAGGTTTTTATTATAAAAATTATTCTACATTCGAATACTCCCCTTCAATATACTCCCCTCCCTTCGCCACACACCTTTCCATACGTTTTTTTCATTGATCGAAACAGTGCTGGAAGTCTTTTTTGGTGAGTGCCTTTAGGAGCTCTGCCGTTTTTTGCTTTACCTCTTCCATCGACTCAAATCGGGTTCTTTTCAAAGCAGATCTTGTTCTAACCTTTCAAGGAAATCTGAGCAGACCCGTTGACGCAAAAGCTTTTGGTCAGGAGTCAGATTTTTTGGCACTAACTTTGCACAGACTTTTGTAAAATTTTTCTAACCGTTTTTATATCGACGTTTACATCCGGCTGTTCATTCAACGATCTGCACGTACAATTTGATTGATTTTGGTCACTGTTTTCGGAGTTGAAACAGTCCCAGAGCTACCTGGGCGCTGGTGATCTTCAGTGGTCTCTCGGCCCTCACTAAAGCAATTACACCACTCAAAAACACGCGCACGAGATAGAGAATTATCCTCATAGGCTCTTGTAACTCAGCCGGAGTTTTTTCCAGTTTTCCACACATGGTTTTCGGCACGAGAAAAAAACACGTTCGTTTCTAACCGCTACTGCACAAATACTATAATAGTAACGGAAACGTTTTTTGGGACGTACATAGACAAGATAACTAGATACCCAAGATACTATTCGTTTTTTACTCCACCCGACTAGGGCGCCCTCTAGGCGTGCGCAGTCTCGTTATTTAATAGCCAGACCTTGTAAATATAAATATAAATAATTTTTGAATTCACAAGAGAATATTGACGAGAAATGTCAGTTCTTACTCTTGCCAAATGAATAAAATTGACAATTCGTTGAAATAATATTATTCAGTCGTCAATCCACAAGCCTGGAAAATCATAAGTTACAAGCCTTCCTATAACGACAGTCGAAAGACTATTAACCAAAAAAAGGGAAAACTTTTGGGCCGGAGGAACAATATTCATTTCTTATAACATCAAAAACAAAAAAATTATTTAATGAAAATTGAAGATATAGACAATTAGATCTAGATATTTCACCCTGGCAGCTGAATTTTACGAAATTTGCAAAATATGATACTACTATGTTGATAAATTCGTTACGTTTCTACAACTGGAAGATCATCGATCATCGGCAACAATTTGTATGATCTGTTGGGATGAAAATCATCTGCAGTTGCCGAAGGTTATTTCGACGACAACATAAATTGAAAGTTATAACGCCTGAGATAACGTATTATTCCTGATGGCTATAGTATTCTAATCGCGAGTAATGGCTACGCTCCTGGTGCGAAAATCATCCTCATGAGTAATAGTCATACTTATTCGCATATATTATCTCACTGTTATTCAATATTACATAAAATATTTACGGTATCTAGAATAATCTATCTTCAATAACCCCTGCACTATTATAATGAACTTATATTTAGAACAGGGTTTTTTGTGTATTATCATGTATTTGTTTTGTCTGTCACACAAGTGAATGCGTGTTATACATTTTTTTAAAGTTATTTAATATATGTTGTTAACGTTTAAAAGTCTTTGCTAATTAAACTCACTACACCTCAACCGATTTCCCCTCTTATCCAAACCGTGCTTTGGACATACAGAACACTGTTTGATTTAAAAAAGGAAAGGTAGGCTCAGAAAAGTACACAGAGCCTCGTCCAGGATTACCAGTATATAGACCTACACATCCACGCACTTCTAAGTTCTGACGAACCACAGCGTTTTAGTGGAGTGTTCAGTGACTTTTTAACGATCCGCTCGGACCGACGTGACGGTTCATATTTGGCACTGTTGACAGCAGCTGTCTTTCAAGATTGGATTGGCGATTTATCAGTTATTATATTGGTCACCGCAGCGAGCAGTCACTGAAGGTTTCTTTAGATTAGTTGTGGTCCCATAATCGATTTGTAAAGGCTCCTTCAAGACTTTAAAAGAAGGTTGACAATGCTTTTCCAATATGTAGAAGAAGAGGGATCACCCTGTGTATTTTGTTTTTAGAAATCCTTAAGAAATACTGATTATTTTTCATGTAATTTATCAAAATCGTCGTCTGACAACTCTTATTTATTTATTTTTCATTTTCATGTAAAATTTTCATTACACGGATGTTTGAGAAATATCAACTTCCATGGATTGTCTAGTACTCAAGTGAGGATCGTCTTCTAGCAAGACCCAAACATCTGAAGATTTGTTTTTAGTTTTTCTGCGCCCTGATTTGGAGAAATCTTTTACTGAGCCAGTTTCGTTAAACTAATTTACTGACACTTGATCTTGTTATGAGATTTCGGTTAGGATATAAATTATTAAAGATATTACACGTTTCTTGTTGACTTTTACCCCTATCACCCAAACTTCAACAATAATAATTTATTGAAACGTTAAATTTGTTATTGTAGCGGTCATATCCACCTAAATGTATTATTATAACTTTGGCGGAGATAAAGCAAATGTAGTTTCTATTTTGAAATTTTGGTATTTAGGTATAGGGAATATTAGATGAAAAAAATAATAAGTATTTCTTGAGGATTTCGATCAGCGAAAAATATATGAGTGATGCATTTGAAATAACAAAGTTCAATATTTTACCACCATAATACCGGCCGTATCACAAGATTTTTGTACAGAAAAGTTTATAAAAATCGTATAAACCGTTTTCGAGATAATTGAGGCGTTCCATACATAAAACTCACTCTGTATATTTAAATACCTTTAGATTCATATTCATAATAAGGGAATTTTGATAATTTTTTAAGGAATAATCCATGTATAAATTGGTATTTGCCTTTTTATATTCACAGAATAATATACCATTGCACCCTCTTGAAAAGATAACCTTGTAAACATTTTTGATTTTGAGTTTTTTCAGTTAGGCAACTGTATTTATTTCTACCATTTCTCTCTTGATATTGTAGTTTCAAGAAAATCGAATAAATTTATTCACAAATCTAATTCTACAAAATATGTTTCAATGTAAACAATTTCAATTTTGTTCAAGGTATGCTGATAATGGTGATCTGTTAGACTTCATCAAGAAAAACGGCGTGGTACCTGAGCAACAAGCTAAAATTTGGTTTAGACAAATGGCCAGCGGTCTTCATTACCTTCACGGAAAAAATATCGCACACAGAGACTTGAAATGCGAAAATATACTTTTATCTAGAAGGTTTAATGTGAAATTAGCTGATTTTGGTTTTGCGAGATACTGTGTAGATTCCGATAATAGACGAATACTTAGTCAGACTTATTGCGGTTCGGCAGCTTATGCAGCACCCGAAGTAGTCAATGGAACGCCCTACAATCCAAAATTATCCGATGTCTGGTCATTGGGAATCATATTATTTATTATGCTCAATGCGTCCATGCCTTTCGACGATTCAAATTTGAGGAAATTATTGAAGGATCAAATGACCAAAAATTGGGTTTTTCGATCAAGAGTGAGAGACACGTTATCGAAAATAGCCAAATCTTTAGTTCGTCATCTTCTAGAACCGGATTTGACACAAAGGTTAACTTTGGAGAGAGTGATACAGCATGAATGGTTACGAATGCGCAGAGAAAGGCCTTCACTTATCGGTCGATTAGCTCAATCTGCCCAACATGATTCGATCGAAAACCAATCGGCACACGTTAGTGATTATGAAAAAGAAACACTTGCCGGAGACTTCCAAAATCCCGAAAACAAAAAAAGTGAGATGATGATTGCTGTAAACGATGTATAATCCATCTATTATCAAACATTCATGTGTTTGGCATATAGTTTTTGATAATTTAAAAACAGCTATTCCCTAATATGGAATTTTTATTGGTAATTAGTATTTAAAATAAATTTTTGGATGTGACTTGCATTTAGTAACCATCCAGTTGGTAAGGTATATTTAAAATAATGAAATTCTTTTCTTTATAATTATCCAACGCTGGCAATCGTGTTAGAAATTATAAGGAAAAGGTTGTATAACGTTATAACGTGGCTAAGACGCAATTTTACCACCTATGGAGATTAAACTAAAGTTTAAGCTTGGGATCAACCTCTAGTTCTAGTTACGATTAAACAAGGTCACAGTTAAATAGATATTTTTCTGAGAGTTGTCATTCGCGTGGAAATATAACCCAATTTTTCCAAGACGAAAAAATAATCACGTATATTTGTTTTATTTCTTATAAGACATAGAATGCGATAAGGGAAAAACGCTACACGAATTCTGAACACATTCATGTGATCAGAAAAAATTAAACTATAATAATAGGTCACAGTGGAACCTATTTTAACGTATGGATGTGAGTGCTGGCAACTACCAGATAGAGAGTAGAAAAATATAGACCTAAACTGAAGTTTATTAGTAAACGCCATCTATGAAACGTGAAATAATCTGATTTGTCTTTTTTTTTCATTTTATAAATTATGAAGGCCACCTATAGGGTTATAAGACACGATTTATGTTCAAAACACAATATGATCTAAACTATACAGCAAACACCGGGAATTTGATTATGTATTAAAAACGATTTTCTTTTGTCATCATGTCTAAAAACACATGAGTCGTTTAGGATGCTAAACATAGATTAAAAAAAGAAGAACCAAAAAGCGGATTTTATCAAATTTAATGCCTTCCTTTATTTAAAACCGGCACTAACTTTATTAAAAGCACTTTATTAACGGTGTCTTGTGCGTATGCATACTTGCGAGATTTGTTACAAATAAAGTTTATTTTACTAAAATTGCCGTTCTGATAACTTCCTGATGACTCTCTGCCGAAGCTTTGAACTGTGACGTTAGGAGATTTTGTTTGTTCTCGTAGAGAATCCATAATCGTTTTTTAACCAACGATAATGCATTTTAGGTTTTAAATCGATTAAAAACCATAAATGACAATAGAATATAAATAATAACCTTCGTCTTCTTCTTCTTTTTCTTCAACGTATTGTAGGCCTTAGGCCTGTAGTTTCCAACTTGTCATCCTTGAGATATTGATGTCCATAAATCCATCCATATTGTTGGAGGTCTTCCTAAAGGTCGTCGTGTCACTGGTTTACCGTCTCGTGCGATCTTTGATTAATCTTTCTCGTCATCCTCTCCACGTGTTCGTTCCAAGTTCTTTTACGTTTACGTCCCCATCTGACTATGTCTTCCACCTCACATTCGTATCTTATGTCTCTTTCTGTCTCTTATTGTGTATCCGCATATGTTTCTGAGTTTCCGAGTTTTTAGTTCTTTTGTTGTCCGCTCTTGTTTCTGTAGCATATGTCAATATGGGTCTAACGCAGGTTTTGTATATTCTAACTTTTGCCCTTTTGTTCATACTGGTATTATTCCAGATAATATCCCGGAGTGCGTCTGATATTCGGCTGGCTTTGTTTTCTTATCCTTTTACTTAATTTGTTCTGTTCTGGTCTGCGCTGATTTGTGTGCCTAGGTAGTCAAATGACATTACCTGTTCTATGGTTTTATTTTCTAGGGCGAGTTTGCACCTCATTGGTTCGTTGCGGTGGATACTTGCATGTTAATGGTTTTAGCTTTTACGTAGATTGAGTATAGGAGCTGCTGTAAGTCTTCTTCGCTCTCTGCTTCAATTACAGCGTCATCGGCATAACAGATTATTTTTATTGCGCCCGTTGTAAGTGAATATCCTCTTGCTGTATTATCGACATGATTTATTATTATACTATATATATTATAAATGAAAATAATTTTTGTGCTTGACAATTAATCAAATATGTTTCAGCGCTGCTTCGGACTTTTTGTCAATAGAGACAATTTTTTTGCATATATTTCTACACAGTTGCTCATACTTTCATTGGTCACATTTTGAATACTGTTTTTTTTCAATTATCACATTTTGAAAACCCTTCTGAATAATCAAGAGCTTTTGACATAAATCTAAAACATGTGAATACTAATAAATATGAGACATTGAGTATTCCAAAGAGGCTTCACTTTACATTGTTAGGACTTACTTAAAGACTTTTCGAAAACTATAACCCGGATTCACGATAGATCATCTGATTACGGATCCTAATCCAGAACGAGATTTAGATCAGTTTCCGAACGTCGCGTTCAATTTTCAGTGGAAATTTCAAATTTAAAACATGATTTATAAGAACTTTTAATTCATATTAATTTTGGTGTTGGTTAATTTTTCTATGATAATTATTTTGTAGTATAATAGTTTCTAGATGTTTAATAATTGTTATTGAGCATTTATAAATGATTTACCTCTCACATATTGCTTTCAACAATTGAAGGAGACATATTATAAGATATTCTCTTCCTATACAAACAACATTTAAATTTTGCATATGCTTCCTTGTTGAGTAAATAGTTATTTTAGATTCAAATAATCACTTTTTAGCTGTTTTTTGATAAATTCTGACAACTTCCTCATGTTTGTTCTTAAAAACTTCATTTACTAGAAATGAAATAAATGATTGGGGCACTAGGTGATGTCAAAACCATAACCTCAAAATGCGAAACGTTTCCTTATGAATTTTTTATAGTAAATTTAATGAAAATATTATTAAGAAATATTTCATCATCTAAACTTGGTATAGGTTTCCATGATATTAGGATAAATACGAATTTAGCATTTACTATATATTATGTTTCAAAATTAGTTTTTTTTGATAGTTCTTAAAAGAAAGATAAATTTTGACGTTTCGACTTTTTTTAAGTCTTTATCAAAATATGACACTTACAATTTGCTTATTTATATTGATCTATAGATCTATCCAACTATCAGATCCTGAATTTAGATGCTTAGCTATTCAAAAAGCAAAAACTACATTAAAAGACAAAATGATAAACAACACATTCAAGAAGGATAAACAGATATTACAATCAATTTAACAACAAAACTGAAACGAAACATCAAAACATAAAACATTTTCCCTTACATATGTACAAGGATTTTCCCAACAATTATCGAATTATTTCAATAAATATGATATTAGTATAATTCATAAATGACATAATATGTACATTATCCATTTCACTAAATTTTTATATATCAATTGCCTTGTACTAATTGTGATGCTGTCTACATAGGGCAGACATCTCAGTATTTAGAAACTAGAGTAAGAGGTCATCAATGCGATAAAAAAAATAGAACTGCATTAACGAACCACGAAATATCAAAAAAACATAAATTCAATTATAAAGATTCGAAAATTCTGGGAACAGAATCTAATACACGAAAAAGAGAATTTTTAGAAATGATTAACATTCTTAAGAACGAAAAAGCTATTAATGATAAAAAAGATCTAAATAATTTAAGTAAAATTTATAGTTCTATTTTGTAAATTCTAATAAATTTAATATATTTGAGATGTGGAAACCAAGGAAAAAATTGATTTTTCTTATTGGAACAAAGTTGATTATCATAATCAAAGACAATATCATATTTTGATAAAGACTTAAACGTCAAATTTAATCTTTCTTTCCAAAATTATCAAAAAAAACTAATTTTGAAACAGAAGAGACCTAAAATCAAAAGCATTTAGATGCATTAATATATCAAAAGGTCTAAGAAATAAGAAATTGAAGAAATTGATTATGAATACTTAAAATTGTCAACCATGCGCCGAATTTGTTTATTAATATTATTCGATATGACCTTTACTAGAGAGTAGGTGAACTTGACATGGAAGATAACCTCGTTACATCTCCTATATGCAATTTTTGCATTATGATTAATGTGCAATTAAAAAAGAGGTATTCAATTCCGGCTATTCTGAAACCATCAAGAGAAAATATTAATTAAAATTGTTCGTTAGCAATCGGATTTTATCGGAAATAAAAAGGAATCAAGTATAAGAGACGTTAAAGGTGATTCAAACGTAATAATATAGAATAATCTTGTTGAAAGATGTTGCAATTTTTGTTTATTCTACTATCTGGTATAACAGGTTTTACTCTGGCGGGATATCCAGGTGAGTCAACAACTTCACATTTGTTTATCTTTAGTTAATCAACATTTTAACTTTTTATGTATTCATTAATTTAGAATAATATATCATCATTTTCACAGATTGTGTTTATTTAATTATAATTTTTTATTAAAAAAAGTTGCAAAATTAATTTCATTATTTTATTTATTCTCTTTATTTTCGATAAAAACGTATACTATCGCGTAATGTACTCTACGTATGTTTGAAATTATTAATACATATGCTCAGTGACGGCTCGTGATAAAAAATTTTAGGTGTTATGACCTAAAAAGCTTACATTGTAGTTTTGTAGTTGCCACTTAAGAAAAATATGGGTAATTACACACTTTCACGGTCACCTGGTTTTTTGGCTCTAGAAAATCGAAAAATGGATGAATTTTAATGATCTTGGTCTCAAAATGTTCCATTTTACGGCGGATTTATAAAAAAAATTAGTAGAAATAGCTGGATTGAGAATTTCTCATAGTTTTACTGTTTTAAATCGTAAAAAAACGGTTTTGCAAAATAATCCTTTACAAAAAATTATCTCATTATCAGATAAAGTTCTTATATTTTTTTTGTATTCTACATAAATTAATAAACAATTTAAGTTTTTATAGCTTAAAATGAAATCGATGAAAAACAATCAATTTTCGTGAATAGTTTCGTACTATATTCTTCAATGTTAATAGTTTTTGGACCATTAAAAATCGAAAAATAGATAAATTTTATAATTTTGGTCTCAAAATGTTCCATTTTACGATGAATTTATGAAAAACACGGGGGTAGTGGATGAATTTGCGGTTTTTAATAGTTTTAAACCTTAAATAGTAGAAAAACTTTTTTTTTTCAAAATATTCATTTTTTTATGTAAATTGCGAAAAAAAATATACGAACTTGATTCCACGACGTCAGAAACAGAAGGATTTTTTTTTGCATATAAAGTCATGAAACTGTAAAACATATTTATTTTTTTTAATTTTCGTATTTTTTTTATAAATCCGCCGTAAAATGGAACATTTTGAGACCAAGATCATTAAAATCCATCCATTTTTCGATTTTCTAGAGCCAACCTAACCTAACCTAACCTAACCAAAAAACCAGGTGACCGCGAAAGTGTATAATTACCAAAATATGAATTATCCAGCATTACTTCATGTATTTTCTAAGATTTTTACTATAATTTATCACTTTACATTTATTCGCATTATTTCAAAAGTGTTATGATCAACATAAACAGATTTAGCACTTCCAGTAACCCAAAAATGTTGAAAGATTATTGACTAAACTGAAGTATGCTTCGAGATTCACTTAGACTTGCATCTAACTCATTCGAAAAATTTATGTACCATACCCTGAGAAAATACTTAAACGGTGATAGGCATTTGCCTATTGCTGTTCTTTCATCTGGCTTGTAGAATTCGTTGTTGTACTGGAAATAGTTTTGTTCAATACATATTTTTGTTAACTGTAAATATTCTTCTATTACATCAGCTCCCAAATTATTAGATCTCAGTAACTCCTCAAGGTACTCGAAGGTCTGCGGGATCGGTACTCTGGGAAATATTGAAGTTACATCAAAAGAGATTAAAATTTCCCCATGGGTAAGTTTTCAAATTACTTCGCTAACCACCTGGAAATATTATACCTATGTGTGCAAATTGTTTGCCTTTCCAAGTTTGTAAATTTTGGGAAGCAATCGAGCTTTGATAATGTTGGGTTATTTACCTGTGCTTACCGGGTACAAGATTTTTACAATTTTTAAGAGTTTCTTTCACATTTGTGACCATTTTATTCAGCGGAGATTATGGTGTATGATCCTGTCTACACTCTCGAAATAGTCCTTCTTGTCTATTATAACAACAGTGTATTCAAGATGAATATCACCAACGGTAACAGAAATTCCAATTTGAGTCTTTTTATAGATTTAAAGTCTAATATACATTAATGATTGATTTTTTGTAAAAGTTTATTTTTACTTTTTGAAAATAATATTAATATCTTATTGCATTGATCTAACAAGAGTAGATTTTTTTGTATACTCATAAAAATACTACTAGCTCCAAATTTTCTCCTTCATAATCTTCTGAATTGATTTTTTTCGTATTCAATCAAACACAAAAGTATTGTGATTATTCGTTAAATAATTTGTTTCAATTGAAAAACAAATTAAAGTATTGTTCCGAGATTACATCAATTCTGAAGGTTGTTGGTGATCATTATCCATAACAAAATTTGCATTTTTATTAGTCTTTGTTATTATAAACTTGGGATAAATATTTTCAAAACCCGTTTACTACGTCACGATATCATTTGTTGCGAAAATGCTATCATGTCTAACTTATACTCGTAGAATAATATATACGAGGACCGTATCAAACATTAGAAGTCTTAGTACAAATTTACAATTCAGTGTTTCACTCCCAATTATTCTTTCACATATTTGAATAATGCATACTCAATCTGAGGGTGAGAAATCACAATAAGTCTAATTTTCAAACGAATAAAATTATTTATAACACTTCCTCGTTTTCTTATCGAGTGTTATTGAATTGGAAAATAATGTCTCTTGTCACGATAAAGTTGCTGATTTAGGAAAACAACTTTTTTTGTCATTTCTACACTGATAAAAGAACTTCTTTTCTTCAGTAACTTGGTCAGTGAAAATTATGTAATACATTGTAGTTTGTTGTGAAAACAATAGATTATTTGGATTTATTATCTGCCTTTCTATAACCAATAAGTATTCTCATCATTAGTAGAATCGCTAGATAAATCAAATGATAAAAATTATTATTGTTACGCATTAAGTTAATCACTAATGTGAATATGTCAAATCATATGCTATCATAAACTTTGAAACTTTTAATGATGAACGTACTCAGAACGTGTTGTCATACGAGTGGAGTTGGAGTTGTTTGCAGATACTTGAAACTTTCATTACGTGTAACATTTTATCCTGTTTCCTCCAATAGGCTTAAATACAGACCATTTAGTTCCATAGCCTTGTAATTTATCTCCCTTGCTTTTTCTCTCTAGCTCTTGATGTTTTTCTCTCTAAGGTCTTCTGCAACTACTTCCCTCTACCGTTCTTTTGGTCTACCTCTTTTCCTCTTGCCCTCTGATATCTTCCATGTAACTCGTTTCAAGGTCTGTCTTCGTACATTCGTTCTAAGGGACCTTGTAATCTTCTTGTCTTTATAATCGCGCAGATTGGTTAGTCATTGAAAAATGTGTAAGTTTCATGGTTGATCTCCTTTCTCGTCCTAACTTTGTCTACTTTCGTTCAAAAACTCTTCTTAGTATTTTTATTTCTCAGATTTCCAATTTCTACTTGGTTTTATCGTCATTATCCAGGTTTCACAGGCGTATGTCAGAGTGGGTCTCAAAATTGTAGATCCGGATATCTCTTTCGATGTTAATATTCTGCAAGTTATTACTTGGCAAATCTTAGTTCGATTCCCTTTTCTTCTTGGTATTTATTACCATGTAATGCACCCAAATATATGAAATTTTCTATTTCTTCGAATTTTCTTAACGTTCCATCATGTTTATGTACTATGAAATTGTTTTTTGTCTTGCTTACACATTTATTCTTTATTTCCACAAACTTTGTCATTATTGAAGTGCGGGCCTATCTCTTCTGCTGCTGTTATTAGTTGTTTTGTGGTTTCTTTAAGCTTTCTTCTGTTTCTTACTATCAACGTCACATCATCAGCATAAGCTAAGCATTGATGACTTTTGTTAAATATCATAACCTTACTGATGATACTGGTTGTTCTTATTATGCCTTTAGTACCTTTAGTTGAATTAGTTTGTTTCCTCCTACAGAAAAATCAACTATCATTGACTGCTACGCGGAATTTAAACGTGCCCCACTATCACCAATGATGCTCAATGATCAGGATTTCCAAAAGACGGGACATAATAAAGTCTTAATGGAAAATACAATTGATAGTAGACGAAGATTCATATGAAATGTTTTACAATATTTCAAATCAACATTTGAGCATGATAACCTTTCATTCTAAATGTTTTTTTTTATAAGAATGGAACAAAATCAACAACGAATTGCTGAATCAGCGCTCTGTTTATAAAAAATTAATAGCATTTTCGAGATATGAGACAACTATATCAAAACAACGATCATCTGTGTGTATGTGGACTGGAGCGAGACAAATCGCAACAACAGAGAAGAAGAAAACCATAAAGAACTTTTTTAGAAGTACCCTTATTAATTCACCTTCGTGTGGTCATGGATAAACTATAGACTCGTACTAAAAAGTGAGTACTCTGTAGCCGTTGAAGCGTGCTTACAGTATAAGATCAAAAAATGTTCTGTCATGGAACCCGCGATGTTTAAATACTTGAAAAAGTGGTGTCTTGAGTTTGATGGTGTTATGTATGCTACCACAAACAAAAAGTTGATAATTCCATGTTGCAAAATCGACGTATTGCTATTTGGTATATAATTGAGGAGAACCGTCTCTCTTAGCATGTGATGTATAATATACTTTTTGCCGAATTGAGCAAGTGAACTCGAAAAGACAAAGTTAGCCAATGACGTTTAACAAGGAAAGAAAGTATTTTGAGATGCCGATGGTGTAACGTTAGTAGATAACCTAAAAAAAGGAATTACGAGTGCTTATTATGCCAATTAAGTTTCAAAATCACTTGAGACTTGAGATTTGGTTCCCGGCGGTTATTGGCTGTTTCCAACATTCAAAAACAATTGTGTGAAAAAGGATTTTTTTCTGATCATGTCATATGAGAGGTAGGCAATCAGAGGTTTCAGAGAATGAATAGTCTTAAAAAATGAATGAACATCGTTGGAAGAAATGTGTTAGCCTTAATAGAGACTGTTAGAATTAAATAAAGTTGAATAAAGTCTTTATTAAAAATACCTAAATTCAAAACAAAATACCAAAACTGCAACTGTCTTGATAAGTTTTCCACTATCTGCCGTTTCGCATTGTTTTTATCTTAGTTAATAACATTTACTACAAACATAGAATCGTGGTCGGCGCAGGTATGACTAACTCTACATCTTCTTTTGCTTTTGTCTAACTCTTTATGCCCTTAAGAGCGTCAGGGTATTGAGATTTTAGTTTTCATTGTCCTTTCATTTATTTTTCCACTTTTTCGTTACTTTGCTACTTTATTTATTTGCAAAATCTTTTTTCCCTTTCTTATTCCTTCCTGTGCTACTTGTAGCCAAATTTGCTTTCCCTTAAGTCTCTTTGCTTCTGTCATTAGACTTTGTGAGGTTTCTCTCTTCATGTGTCCGTACCATTTCAAATATCTTTCAACTATCTTGTTTCCTATTGATTCCAGGAGTTTTTCTATAATTGCTTATTTCTTTTCCCCTTTCTTAGTTGTTTCATCATTGCTGATTTTTCCGTTTTCTGTGCAAATGACTTTCAGGTATTCAAATGTGGTCACTCTATCAATTTTTATATATTCCTCACTAACTCTACATACAAATATAATTTTTTTCATTTGAATAGAATATTCACAAATAGGTAATCATTTCTTATTATAATAATTTCTCTCTTCCTCCGTGTACCAATTTTTTAATGAGACTACTACGTAAACTGATAGTGTTAACTATTCATCTAATCATGAATTTTGTTACGTTATATTCCGTAGATATTCATTTATTTATATCAGTGATTTTATTTATTCTTATAGAACATACTTCCGGAAATGATATAAATAGTGACGGCCAATCTTATGGATATGGATATTCTGGTAGCTTTTCCGGAGCAGAACCGAATCTACAAAATATTCCATTTAGCCAAGGATTCGATTTTAACAATTTGTTTGAAAATTTCAATAAATTTCAACGACATTTATTTGATCAGTAAGTTTGATGATTGGATAGACGTATTATCATGGTTTGAGTTTGTTCAACTGGAAAACTTGCATGGGTGTCATAAGACTCACGATTATAGAAATCACTCCTTTATAATAAAGTTAAAATTATACAAATTACATAATCATAATCCTGGCTTCAAATAATTATTTTCACACAGCATTAAATAATTGACAAGCTTGTTCTAGTTTTAGTGTTTTTATTTTATCTGTAGTGGTGATGGTGCTTACAGTTATTCACATACACATTCTAGTACAAATGGCAAGGTAGAAGCTTCTTCTAGTATAACTTTCAATAACGGTAGAAAAGATCTGTCAAAAGGGTAGGTGAAACTTAACTAAAACATTCCTGGCCTAGTTAAACGTATCATAGTTTCATTTAACGATTTCTTTAATATAGAATTCAATCGCAATCTGCATTTGTTCAAAATAATGCCCAAGCAAGGTCAAACTTTCCGGAAACAGCAGGTGGATACGCAGGTGGGTATGGTTTCGGTAATGAAAACAGTGGATCGTTTAGCGGGTCTTTCCCAGAGTTATATCCCGATGGAACAAGCTTTCAATTTATTCCAGGATCTGATGTAACTGGTGAATTTACACCAAATGGGAATGGTGCTACTGCATTTGGCTCCGTAGGTTCTGATGGGGTTCGTCAAGGTGCTTTTGTTTATCCAGAAAACCCCGTGAGTACTTTTAATTTATTTGTAAGTGGTTTAGCAACTCAATTTGAAAAAGGTTCTTAAAATATATTTTAAAATGTGTATATTAATTTTAATATTTCAACAATTTTGAAGAGTTAAAACTGATTGCTAGATAGTCACTATCAATTAGTTGGATTATACTGCCTCTATAGTCCAAAATTATTTAAAAAAAAACCTCTATTTGAACTACTTACTGATATTACGTCCCATGCTTCCTAAACCCAACAAAGATCCTATACAACATTAATCCTCTTGTCCAATAAGCCTTTTACTTTGTGAAGAGTTTGAGAAACTTCTAAACAGAATAGACATCATCGTAACAAAGGATAATTTAATACCCAATTTCCAAGTCTACAGAGTAGCCGGAACCGTAAGAGAAGCACTAGAAGCTAAAAAGTATTGCACTGCGGCTGTTCTCGATGTCTCCCAAGCTTTTGACAAGGTGTGGCACCAGCAAAACTCCTTCAATCTTACTTGACCTAGAGATTCTTCCAGGCTAGATTAGGGGAAACATGTAATACTATATCATAGTATCTATATCTACTCTAGTACTTCTCAGACCAACACTACACCTTCTGTATACAGCAGATATGTAGGGAAGCAAACGATACATCGATGTTTTTCATAATCGATATATCGTTCATAAATATCGACATTTCAGCATCGATATCGATATAACATGAATAATGTTTTATGAACGATGTCAGCTAGATACACAAATATATATCTCTCTTAGTCACAAGCGTAGATTTTTCTATGTAGTGTTTCGTTGTTACTTTGCTTGCCCACATTAATGGGGGATAATAAAAAAAATTTACTTATGGAGCTACCATAAAATATTTATGCACAATAATATGAAAACAAAAATAAACATTTCATATGCTCCTGTCATCTACTGTTACTCCAATAAAGGGAAAGGCGTTGGAGTTTTGGGATGACATGCAGGGGTTATTTCCCAGGCTTCATAATTTAGCTTTGACCTATTTACCTATCGTACTAACTTCGGTACCCAGTAAGCGATTATTTTCTGAAGCTGGAGCTACTATCACCTAGAAGAGAAACAGATTATTGCGAACCAGGTTGTCAAAATGATTATTTTCTTGTATATTTCATATTTTCGATGTTTTTAACATCGATGTTTCACTTTCCAAAATATCGATGTTATAGAATTGATTTTTTTACGAGCGATGTTGCTTTCCTGCAGATATGATAACTCCAGTTTGAGAAATTATATAACCATCGAATTTACACATGAAGAAAGTACTGAAATAACTGGATCGGAGGCGTTTATCAGTACCTGTTTATTCACATCTTGCTATGGCACTTTGTTGAATTTTCTCTCTGCGGAAAATGCTACCGATTAGATTCGTAATTCGGACCATTGTTTTCTCTCATCATTATATTAGTGAAGATTTACCGATATTTTTTATATATAATCGATAATGATAAACGAGTACACTGTATTATACAGCTTGATATAAATAATTTAGATTAAACGATGCTTTCATTTTCAGAACAAACCTAATGTAAACGTCAGATTTGGAGCGGATCAACCGTCAGATGGTTTCAAAAGTGTTTTCACTTCCAGTTCTAGCTACACAACCAATGTTAATGGAAAACCAAAAACCGTACAAAAAGCTTCAACAACTGTTAATGATAACGGAAAGGTTACAACTTATACACGAGAGAGTCCTCGAGAATAAATTTCTTTATATAGTTTTGTCTTTTTCCTTTGTATTGACAATAAACGTAATTTAATATATTGTTAAATTTATTGTGCGTTATCATTTAAAATATTTCTAAATATTCAATCAATCCAAGTATTTCTGAATCAAAATTTACTTAAGAAGCAACTAAAATCGTACAATCGATTTCGCATTTCTAGGTTATGTTGGTAACGTTACTCGATGTTTTAATTATAATGATGATGACATGATTCGATTATTTTTATATAATCCTATCAATTTATATATTTAATTTGTTATTTCTTAGACCTTTTAATATATTGATGCATCTAAATGTTCTTGATTTTAGGTATTTTCTGTTTTAAAATTAGTTTTTTTTTAATAATTTTATAAAGATTGAAAAAATTTGGAAGTTTTGATAAAGTTAAGTCGAAACGTCAATTTTTTATCAATCTTGAAAAAATTATTCAAAAAAAATAATTTTAAAACAGAAGATAGCTAAAATCAAGAACATTTAGATGCATCACTATATTTATTTAACTGCTCTATAAATTTATTTAATAAATCGACTATGAGATTCTTGAAATTATTATTATTGGTATTAGGGGAGGTAATTTCTTTAAAAAATGGACTTTATATTACATGCTAAAAAGTATACTCAATAATGGTATCAATATACAAAATTATATAAAACTACACGCGCCAATTTGAGTAAAATGTAGCTAAAAAGGCAAAATATATGCGCCAAAATAACTAAATAATTTCATAAATGAAGCTTCCGATGAAAAATACCTGGTGACGAAGATATTATATATCACAATAACTCTATCATCTTTATACGAAATAAGATTCAGAGGAAAAGGGTTTTAGATGCAGATGCATAAGAAAAAATTGATAAGGAGACACTCTTCTTTAATGTTTTAAGAATACCAAGAAAGGGGAAATCAAACAAAGTAAAACAAATACAAAATAAAAATGGTGTCGTATTGAGACAAGACGAAAAAATTTTGAAACCGTGGAGAGAATACTTTCTAGAACTACTTAATGTAGAAGAAGACGAATAACTGGAAATACTAGAACTAGAAAACGATGAAAACGAACAATTGAAACAAACAGAAAAAATTGATCAAATAGTACAGGAGTTAAAAAGAGGTAAAGCAACGGGCTACGATAAAATTACATCAGAAATGCTGCAGATATTTGGGAGAAAGGGGTCTACAAACGCTAAAAAAATTACAGAAAATATAAATGGAAGAAAAAGGTTTAAGAGGAATTGATAGCGTTGTACTGAAAGACCACGTGAGTATCTAGAGAACATACTGAAGAAAATAATAGAGAATCAATCGGAGGAATCACAAAGGAAAGGAAGAAGTAAACATATATATATATACATTAAAAGAGGTATTAGAGCAAAAATAAATCAAAAAGTAAACCTCGGTTTTCTAGACATTCAAAAATATTTAACAGGATCTGAAGAAATCAAATATGTGAGAGTTTACAGCATAGAGGAGTTAGATGAGTTGAGGGAGAACATATAATAGATGATGTATTGAAAGAAGTGGAAACAAAAGTAAAACAGACAGAGAAATGTGGCAGTTAGAATATCGGGAAGTAATTTTATCGATGATTAAGTGTTGTTTACTAAAAATGAAGCCTAATTTATCAACATGGAAGCAAGCATTGAAATTAAGAAACACGAATAACATTAAGGAAAAGACAAGAATAAGGGTATGGGATAAAATAATGATATGGGAAAAAAAACCTTCAAAACATAGATGAACTACAGCTAGAACAGTGAAGAGTTTCAAATATTTAGGCGTGAGTGTACAGTGCGATTGAAACCAAGAAGCAAAGATAAACTTTATTGCGCGTTAAATAGATATTTTGTGAGAAGAAAAGAAATAACAAAAAAACACGAAAGTAAACGACTAAATCAATATTCTGAAACACACTCAAAATAAATATTAGAGCAGCAGATATAAAGTACTTACGCGGAGTCCGAGGTATTACCAGGCAAGATCAAATAAGAAACGCAATAATAAGAGAAGACCTGATTACAGAACCTGATAATAGAAAATTTGTAGAATGGAGAGCAATAGACAGACCAAACGGTTTTGACAAGCTATCTAAATGGAAAAAAGGAAACGAGGACGTACAATTACAGACGTGATTTTAAGTTGCTTTAATAATAGACAACATGATTGGACCTCACACTGGAATACGCGATGCTAAATTGGCTTCCAGGAAACGTAAAAGAATTCGACTTAACTCAGCATTTTGCACCTGGTTTGAATTTGCTCTTAACAGTTAAAGCTCCATCCAGACTTAACACGAGACTACACTATAGAACGCAGATTGAGGAGGGTGCGTTTGTGTCTCCTCGCCTTGCCATCTTCGGCTTTTGGAGGATAAGGCAACAGCATTGACAGCAATCTCTCGCTCGCTCACTTTATTTTTAATTGCTGTGAAGTAAGGGCGCGTGGGTAGACATATAAAGTATCCAACGAAGTCATTCCAATCCCGTCTATCCTGTAGCGAGCAACTGAATGAATTGAGAGTTTGGATTGATAGTACATCTTGCGAAGGCTTGTACAGAGAGTTAGTTATCTCGTTTTGAAGATTTACCGGACAGAATTTTCAACTCAATATCAGTCTAGATTTAGACAAGAAATTTCTTCAGTCTTTCATCATTTTATATGTATTATTTTTACTATATCATAACTTACATTATGAGAAAATGTCAAGCTTGATGAATAATCTAGTTACTCTAAAAAAATGAAATAATTTTTGGTTATATGTCAAAAATTTTACTTTTGTTGTCTCCAAATATGAATCCCGTTTCATTTCCTAGTCAAATACCTAGAACAATCAAAGATACAAGTTACGATCTCCACAAATTATTAGACGAGGCAGAAATATCCATGATCAAAACTATATTTGAACAAGAAGATGATAAAAGGATCAACAAGGAACAACTAAGAGAAGTTCTATGGAGAATAGCTAGTATAGAATATGATGATGATAAACAATTCGATAAAATCTTCGAAAAAATGAATCACACCTGGTAAATCAGTTGCGTGAATATTATGAAATATATTTGTGATTATATTTTTTCCAGTAATGGATTTGTGACATGGGACGAGTTCATCTCATATTTAATTTTAGGATTTGAACAACAAGAAATTAGTGTTGACTATAAAACATTGGATCCTCCAATTCCAGTTTCACCGACAATAGTAAAAAGTAATCATCGTTATAATATAAATAGAATAACGTTCTATCCCACAGTTAAACCGGACAGGTAATTTTATTCAATTATGACCTTGATTTCCTCAATTGTCATTATATTTCTTATATTCCCAGACACCAAAATTAAAAACTCGTTCATATTTGTTATTGAATAATTATTCTTTGTTAATAATAAACTTTTAAGACGACGAATACGATTTTAAGCCAACATAAAGTAGATGTGCATTGGTTAATGTTCATCGTTTCCTATAGTTTCTAAATCATCCTCATCACTTGGCACATTCATAAAATTAGGACTTTTCGGGAGCTAGAATCCAGATCATGGTCACCGTTCGGTAACTGATCGATTTAATCAAGTCGCAGTCATATGATATGATCCTTTCCACCCTGATAAATCAGTAGATTGTTTCTTTTGTTACTGAAGTTTTTTATACTATACATAAAAAAAGCTTATTGGTATAAAACTTTAGTGCAAAATGTGGGCAATTCGTTCAATTTCAATCATTACACATTTAGAATCTATTATACACCTGAATGAATGTCGAGAAATAAAGAACGCACAAAAAAAGTAGAACAAATCAGTACAGATCTTGTACATTTCAAATTTCCACAGAACAAGGCGTTTTGTGATTCAAATCTAGGTTTGGATCCGCCATTAGCTGATAGGGGATCTATCTAATGCAAAGTAATATTTTCCGAAAAGTTCAATTAATTATCAAAACAGACATATTATTTAACATTCCGCAGAACTCATGCTGAAATTACAGTGAGCGTCAAAATTTACAATACTTAAATTTATTTTAGTATTGTCATTTTTCCATTATCGTTTCTATTTCTTTTTACGTAAATCATTTAGCATTCTGCATAGATCTTCCCCCCTAAACACCATAGGTGGGCATCTAGAGCATAGAAATGTGATGGATAGTTGAATTTAGGACTTTTCATTCTCGAAAAGTTTTCTGCGTCAATGCTACCAATTGTCGAGTAGTGTGACTGGTAGCCCTGAAATGTTGCCACCGCTGGTTTTCAACCAAAAGTTCCTTGTACGATAAAACCATGTTTTACCTTCCTGGGTACTAGTGAAAGGTTTGCCGTCATAATACTCAATAAAATACGGACCAACTACAGGATGTGCGAATATTGCACAATTACACAATTGTTTGCTTATTAATATAACATTCCAAATGAATGTGAACCATTCATGAAATCTGGATCCTGGTACGATACAACATAGCTAAAAATTATAAATATATACTCCTAGCATCAATATCTTAGTTTGTCAGACGGTGCCAAATTTTTATTCGATACGGAAATCCACTTGTGTAATAGCCACCCAATATCTCCACTAGTTAGTATTAGGGCTTAAAGTCACGTGCCCACAGTTCTATTTCACTGATGTTTGCCTGTATTATCAACGGTCCCAGACGCCATTTGGTCAATGCCCTTCAAAAGGATTGCTTATTTACTCGCAGCTAGATTTTCGTTTGGCCAGCTGCAAAAAGGTTTTTGACTCTTCACGATATTTTTTCGTCACTAACTTCAAGCTTGGTCCACTTTCTTTACCATTTTAATACAAATGAAAATAATGCTCAACAATAACCATTTTTTTTTTCTCAGCGAAAGACCCTTATTAGACGAGGCAGTCAAGTTACGCAACCAGTCGCTAGTCTGGCTGTCGAATAGGGCAGTTAGTAGAGAATCCAGAAAATCACCATCTTTGAAAGAAGATGAAAAAGGAGGAAAATGCATAGCTCACTTCGCTGTTCACTATAGGTATATAAGGTTTGGTGAAGATGACAGTCAAGATGAGAGAAGAATTTTTGCTTCTTCTGTCGCTACACATGACAAAAAAAAGTCGAAAAGGAGAACAATGCATATATATCCAATCCTTTCTTTAAGAATATATTACACATTGACTACGTGGAGATGAAAATAGGTTTTTCACTTACTTTCGCTTGACGAAACTAAGTTTTTACGAGCCTCTTGTACACGTAATGCAAAATACCAGAAACAACGATTAACATCGTAGCGATACATACTCCCTGGGCCTGATTTGTGACTGAGAGAATTTCTTTGTGGCGGTGGGCGAATGGCTGTCCAATGTAATAAGATCTGTAAGTTACAAAGGAGCGCAACCAGACTGAGCAGCCAGTGGTTACCAGGTTTGACAAGCAGTTAAAGCGTGTCTGCGTGACTGTCTGCCTTGATATAATGAGCTCCATAAAAACCAATGCCCGGTGACGAGGTAAGCGACTGTTTACCCAACATGTGTAACATGGCTTCCTCGTCTAACAAGAGCCTAAGATACTACACTGTGATCATGTTCTTTGCACTAACAAAAACGTATAACATATTGCTACTCTTGTTTTAAAAAGCAGACATGCATATAATAATGATAGTAATTCAGTATGGCATACGGTTTTTTTTTCAAATTTCAACTTAGTTTGTCCAGTTTTACATTACAGTTTTGCCTATCAATGTACGCAACATACCTTTTTTAGACGACGCCATCTGAAAGTTGTTCGTTCTGTATTCATTTTCATCCCGAAAAGTGCGTTTTTAGTGTTCCATGTAGTTAAAGTGACAGTTCCGTACTGCAAAACACTTTCGGAATGCTCTGGAGTAGACAACTTCAATTTCCTTAAATGTGACTCTATCCACTTCAATGTTGACAGTTGACAGTTTCACTTCGATGATTTTGCATAACCTTAAAGCTTATTATAGATGACTCAATAACAAACAAGATTGAAATTGCTAACAGAATACTTTCTTCCACCACAAATACGAATCAATCAACAAATTCTATCGAAGACACAAACACATCTACAGAAATTCCATCAACATCTAGTAGAGATATACATATTCCGTCTGTATCCAATGCAATAAATATTAATAATTGTCCCGGAGGTACAATCAACATTACTTTTTGCAAATAATTAATAAATTAATATTGACATTGCAAATATCATTATATACATTATATTATTCAATAAATGAAATGTTTATAATTCTCTATTATTTATTTTCTTTCCTCAGTGTAATTGAAAAAGTTTTGCATCTTATGCGTCGTCTAAAAAATGTTGTGTACACCGCGGCTGAAATACTAATTTGTTGGACTCGTCCAACAAAGCAGCAGTTTCAGTCCTTGGCATACAAATAACTATTGCTTAATACGAGTATAATTATATTCATATATTTTTATGAATCTATTAGTTCCTGTCATTGAAATTACTAAACATAAACGAGAATCACATAAAAATGGTTATAAAATGAACTAAACAATATGAGATTGAAGCTATATATTTAATTTTAATGGTAAAAATAATAAAAGTTTAGTTGAATAGATGTTTGTACTAAGAACACCTGACAACAAAAATACCAGGTGTGTGAAAAAATACTATGAATTATTTCATCGGAAAAAAGTAAAGATACAATTTTCAAAGTACTGCCCTTGGCTGATAATGCTGTCATTTTACCATTAATTTCACGAAAGGTTTTTTCGAATGTGGGCAGTCTGTTTTAACCGAAAACTCGCGTATCTTCTTCTTTGCATGTCTTAATCGTTATCGATCTATGTTAGCTATCATACTGACTAACATAGCTTTATCAACTGATGAGCGAAATAGCTGATTTGATAATTTCCCGAAACATTGACGGATATTTTTTATTATATATCTTGCCTTACAAAGTGAAAAAGATTGTACATTACAGGGTTCCAAAGTATTGTAATTTACGTCGCTCTAAAGTGAGGTGGCCATAATTTTAAAACACCAATCCGAGTTTTGGTCAGAAAAATACTTTATATTGTAGAGCAGGGTTTATAATCATAACCACACAGATAATAATACAATTTTATTAGTTATATACAAAAAAGAAGTGATATTATTGAAAAAATAAAGTTTACAAATAAAAGATTTACAGAAAATCTTGTACGAAACTACTGATATTTATCAGAGGAATGAATAGCTTGTACTAACCATGTATTTACTTTGATGCCATAGTAAAACTGAGCATATCTTAAATTTATTCCGGCAACAGCATACATTTAATTGTTTCCACTTTTAATTTTGATTTGTTTGCAGTCGAGGAATTATTCATATAAGTGGTAACTCTTTCCACTGGTACATTAGAACCAGGCAGGTTAACGCACGGTACTTGTTTTATTTCAAAATATATAATAAATCAATGAGTAGTATTTGCATAAAGCAAAATTTGAATCAAACTTCTAAAGCAGGACATTTGGCTATCCTGACGACGCCAGGACATGTCACGCTAAATCTGGTCACCTTATTCTATACTGTTAACTAATTCTAAAGTTTTTCTCGTGTCCGCAAGAATCTCGGTGTGTGTAATTCTATTGAGTCAACTTATCTTTAAAATATGACGGTTTAAGTGAACTTTCTATCAGCGTCTGTGCCTCTGCGTTGAATAAGAGCACAGAAAAGACATAACATCATTAGACATCAATACTGCAAAGAATTTTTAATGAGTTTTATATGACTGACGCTTTTCTAGCTCGTGTCTTTACGTTAGGATACCATTTATTGTTTGTTACGGTTCCCAGGTACTTTAATTTTTCTACTTGACCTATTTGTACATTATTTAGGATGATTTATCCTTCTGGTATATTTTGTTGTTTAGCTATGACACGCGAATCGGAAGAAAAATTTGTTTCATTTGAAAATCAATGATTAGATACGATATTTCTAATTTTTCAATAGTCATTTGTGGTTTGTGCTTATTTTTGCACACTTTCATCTGTTTTTGAGTTGATTGGTTAACTCTATAATTAATTTAGATCAAGTACCTGGAACGACGGAAGTATAGTAACCTGCAGTCATGACGGTACAATCAACTATTGGTCATTGGATATGAAAATCGAAAGAACCGCAAAATCAACGTGCCCCTATCTTAAAGTACAAAAAACGAGCGTAACCGATATGGCGGTACTACCAGACGTCAGCGTTATCTGTACTTCAAGCAGCGAAAGGGATTTACGATTTTATGATACGTCAGCACGAAAATTTCGACTCCGAGTCATGATAGTTTCTATTCCATTCGCGATTACTGCGATGTATTATATTTTCGATAAGAATCTATCGGTACCTTCGAAACTAATTTGCGGGGATACATCGGGAAGCGTTAAAGTTATATTTATCGGTGAGACCATAGAGAAATATCTATTAATTTATTAAATAACACATATCAAACATACTGGTTTTTTAGATTCCGAAGCACGAGGTCCGTTTAAAAGTCAATCTGGTATTTCCTTACAGGAAGCAAGATATCATCAAGCTCTGAACGGAATTATACCTAATATGAGAATAACAGAAATAAATAACATACATTCGGATTTTATAAGACAAGTTTCGTATTATTCTAGCTTGCATAGTGTCGTGACTTGCGCACAATGTTTTAAAGGATTGCAGATAACGGATATTACGGATCAAAATAAATTTTACGTATTTAAAATTATCGGTAAGCGGCTTCCATTTTATTGCAACGCTTTATTTAACTCACTCTGTTTGTCGATTTGTTAAGATGAAAGTTTCTTGTCAAATTTTCACCAACTTTTAATCAGGCTATTGATTTGAAATTTGGCATACTTTTGATGTTAATACATGGCTCAATAAAAAAATTATTATAATATACAATAATATCAGAAGAATTAACTAAATTTTTCTATGAAACAGAATGTTCTATATTGTTCTTCTGTCTAGTATTTCAACTTAATTTTACAAATTTCGTGACTTTTTTTGTGAAATTTATGTGGTTCTCAAATATAAAATAGCTTAGATAGCCTAATGGTTCATGAGTGCGTCTTACAAACCTATAGTTGGTATATAGAATGGTTAATAATGAAAAAACTTTTGAGTTTATTCATTACAAACAAAAAAATTCATCGATTACCTGTTTTTAACAGAGGTATATAATGTATACACCAAAAACCAAAATAGACTGTTGCATTTCTGCGGCAAAGAATCTAGGATTTAGACTTTCCCAATTCGTGACTTCATCATCTAACTTGTCATACCAGCACCGATCAACTTTTGACGTTTTTGACGTTGTGGTTCGTCGTTTCAACTTTAAACCACGCAAAAAATGTGTGTGCCGAATGTACATTCTTGCATTTTATGAGAAACTTCATGACGAATTTATCGTTCCGTCTAAATTACTACGAGGGTGTTATTTTTATTCGTTTGGATCGTAAAAACTTTTTAACTTGAGTTAACTCAATTCTCCAAATTTTGTAATGATTTTTCAGTGATTGTAATATTTATATTAATCGTTGAAACCTAACCTAACCTAACCGTGTGGTGCAATTGGGCAATAAGTGCGTTAAATGGCACTTGGTTTAATCAAATTCGAATAGATATACAAACTGTATGTAGAATCATCGCTTATTTTATTTATTGTTGACCACCCCATCAAGAAAATAACATGAAAGAGTTTTCCATAACAATATTGTGATTGGATTTCATTTTATAGAGAAGTATGTAGGTTAGGTTAGGTTTCAACGATTAATTTAAATATTACAATCACTGAAAAATCATTACAATTATTTGATTCTTTAAACGCAAAAAAGTACCTGAAGGGATGATTTCCCGATATCTAGATGGATATCTAGATAATTACCCTATTTTTTGTTAAATAAATCATTTATGAGACCCTTCAGTCAAAAGTTTTAAATGTAAAATAGCTTAGATAGTTTAATGGTTCATGAGTACGGCTGTCAAGCTTATGGCTGGTAGATCAAATCTTAAATAATTTTTTAAATTGAGTTTATCCATTACAAATTATAAAATTTTTAACGAGTTCACTTCGTAAACGTTGTAATTAATTGAAATACTTGATTAGTACAAAGACATACTGGGTAACAGTATCTAAACCGATCCAAATAGGATCATTTCACAGACATAATTTGCTGTTTCTTTTTCTTCGTGAGCGAATCATCTTAAGTCTTTTATGCGTTCTCAGCCTTTTCATTAATTAAAATACTACGTCACTCTGTACTCTTCTATGATTTGTGTGAGCCTACTAAAGTGAACATACACGAGAACCCCGAATTCGAGAGAGTCACTTATCAGTATCAAAAAGAGTCGTGTTGAAAGAGGCGCGTGGATTAACTACTTGCGTTAAAGAGAGTTGATTTTCAATGAAAATTCAAGATTTAGTTGGTAAATTAGAGAAATAATATGACGTAGTGATAAGGTGGTGTTGTTTAAATTTGAAAGACAGTCGTGTAAAGATTAATAAGGAGCTGGAGCACTCATTACTTGTAAGCGTGTTGGGGGTGGATCAGAGGAATCAGCCTTCGTATTCGAATATATTATCCATTTCGAGGTGTTAATTCTACGATACATTAATTTCTTAAGAGCGTAGAACAATCATAATATTTCGGCATAAAATGTAAACTATAAGTATAATAAAATAATAATTTTTTCACATATAAGACATTCATATATTCATTATTATTTTTTTGAAACACAATCTATATTTACCAAAGTTGCACCATCAATTCATATTCATATATTCTGACCCAGGGGTCGGCAACCTGTGACTCGCGAGCTATAATCGGCTCTTTGGATGTGAAACCGCGACTCTTCAGTTCCATACGCAAATACTACAAATATTTAGAAATCGTTCTAAATTAGATTCTATCTTTCAGCGACTTGTACTCGGTTTTTATCACCTCCCCCGTGATACATGTCAAGAATTGCTTCATATGTACATCTGAAGAACTGTTTCGTGATTTCTAAAACCAGAAATCTTGTAAAAGATCAAATATTTGCCGTTATCCGCTAAAAAAGTACAAGCTAGAATAGCTAAAATGTCTTCTAATGTAACATATTTGCAGCTAGAAGATTTTCAACTTCTTCTGCCTTATCACTTGCTATCAATAAATCATGCGACATAAAAGATACGGAACAAGTTGCTCTTTTTGTCAGATTTATGTCTTCCCAAAGTCTAAGAGAAGAACTTCTAGGATATATATATATATATATATATATATATATATATATATATAAGATATACCAAATGCCATTAAGCTTATGGGGTAAATATTATAAGCTGAAGCCTTTTTTCATAAAGAAGAACATAGATATTCCCCTATTTCCTAAACTTCCAGCATTTTCAAAAAGAATATTAAATCATTGTGAATTTGACGTTGTTGGAATTATTTGTTAAGTAAAAGAGGTTGGACAACTGATAAAGCCAGAAGTATGACAGGAAAAAATAAAGAAGGAGCAGCAAAATTCTGTGTCACTGTTTAGTACACCATGAAGCGCTTTGTTGAGGTTATGAATTTGGTAATTAAAATCGTTAATAGCGTCTAATAGCGTCTTGTCAAAAGCACTCTACCGTCGCCGGTTCATAGATTTGATAAACGAAATGAAGACTTAGTATTTCCACTTCTTTCTTCATAATAAAGTGTAATGGTTTTCCAAAGGTGTGGTAAATTACTTCATTTTCAATTTTAAAACTAATATCGCGATGAAATCAGTTCAACTGTCGACACATTATCAAACTAGAGGTGAATTTGAGGACAAATTTGTGCAATTCAAAATCAACAAAACCATGCTAGCATAGCAAGTAAATCCTCTTAACACAAATCAAAGTTAGAAGAGGTGGAGGTCCTGAACAGCTCAACAAAAATGGAAAGCTTTGAAAGAAATGCCGCCAGCTATGGCTCTTATATTCGACGCATAGAATAGTCTTCCAGATTGCTTACAGTGATTAAATCATCTCTTGCATGAATATAATTAAAAGTTGCCGACCCCTGTTCTGACCTAAAGCAGCACGATCATATTTGATGACAAACGAAGCAGCGTCTTTCGGTTGAGTCTGATGACTAAATCGTTTGAAAAATTTTCTATGAAATTGACTCACTCGAGTTACATCAATATTTAAGATTTTGGAAAAATGTACGCTATTCTTGTGACGTTCTATTGATTATTACAATTTAATTGAGAAAATTTCAATTATTGAAGGTGGAGTTTGGAGTTTTACTGTAAGCGAATCTAATCATTTAGTTGCTACTGGAGGACCCGATCGTTTGGTAAGAGTATGGAATCCTTTTGTTCAGGGAAGACCAATTTGCACATTTTACGGTCACCGTACGGGAATTGTACAAATGCAATTTCAAGATTCAGGATCACGATTATACAGCCTTTCAAAAGATAAATGCATAAAAATATGGGACGTGGCAAGTCAAGAAATTCTTCAAACTTATTTAGAACTACCGAGTACTTTGGGTAACGATTTGACCTCTTTGTACAATCCGGAAAGTAGACAGTGGATTATTGCTAGTGTTTTGATCGCAACGGTGCCATTAAGTCCGAAAGAAAGCTCTGAACATACTGATGGTAACACTCATACTAGTGGTGTATCCGTCGTTTTGTTTAACAACTTATACCAGGTAATGTAATCGATATTTACTATATTTTTAATACCTATCAAAGGGTTCTTTCACACCAAACGAATCCGAATCAATCAGAATCACTCCGAATCAAGTTGAATCTGATTGACCAAGATTCGGCTTCGAGCGCTCTTTTTAAATGTGAAGGGACTCTTTTCCCGCCTTCAGACCGGACAAATCTGGTTCAATCAGGTTTGATTCGAGGTCGCACTTGATTCAACCTGTCAGATTCCTCGTCCGGTCAGTCTTGAATCAACAACCATACGAGATGGACGTGGAGTTATTAATTTTAAAAGTTAAAGAAAATAGTGTGATTTATGACGCCAGTGATAAAACTCACAGCAACAGAAATCTCATATCTTCTGTGTGGAGAAAAATTGGCGAAGAATTCAAACATTCCAGGTAAGAATTATTCAGGTTGATTCAGCTGGTGTGAAAGAGTGGAGATGACGAATCAGATTCAACTTGATTCGGAGTGATCCAGATTCATTCGGATTCGTTTGGTGTGAAAGGGGCCTAACAAAGAAGTACTAATTGTCGCTACTAAATAACTTATGTATGCCATACATTTCCAATGCACTTCCAAAGACGTTCCATACAACGCTTCCATTGCTGGAAGTCCTCTTCATTCAGCTAGTTTACAACTATTAATTCAAGCACTTGTCCTCTTGCAAATTTTGTACTGTTCAGCAACGACCTGATATTGGAAAATAGAAAATTGTCACAGAGGACGAAATCGGGTGTGTACAGTACGTGAAGTAACTTAATTAGGTCAGGTTAAGAATCATCGACATCCTATTGAATGTTGGCAAAGAATCTAGAATTTAGGCTTTTTCAAATAGTGTTTATGTCTTCTATCTTCTATTCAATGTTTTCGTCCATTGCAAACATTACATTGTCGAGCATCACCTCAATCTCAATATTTTGTTATTGAGGTACGAATAACACGAAGGTTGATACTTAAATTTTGAGATAAACAAATAAAAACAAATATTTATAATTGGACTCTTTTGCATACGTTTGAATAAATTTTCGAAGCTTTTTTTAAAATCCAAAATGTATAATTTGAACGCATCAACCGCTTCTTTAGGTGTCGAAAAACGGTGACCCATCAATTCCATGTTTTGACTCTTTAAAAACGTTTTGATTTGAACTGATGTCTGAGAGCTCGCTTTGTCGTGGTGGAGAATGATTCGTTTTTTGCAATTGTTTCCCCGATTTTTTCGAACACTTCTGGTCAATAAATGCTGATGTAGCATTCAGAATTGACCATTCTAGATTGCTGTGATGGAACGATGGCAACATGTCCAGTTATTTCAAAAAAAACAGGCGACCATTTGCTTCGAAGTGCTTTGTGTGCGAATAACTTTTATTAGATTTGGCTCGCTATGAAAAGTCCATATAGTCGATTGTTGCTTAGTTTCGGGTTCAAATCCATAGATCCGTTGTCTTTCACAATCATATAGACGTCTTTTGATGCAACGCGATTGAATTTTTTCATCATTTCTTTGCACCAATCGACACGAGCTTTTTTTGATCGATTGTCACATCATGCGGTATCCAGCGCGAACAAATCTTTTTGACACCAAAATGTTCATGCAATATTATGATGATTTCTGGCATAACATCCGATTCTGGATGACCTTCACGAAATTTATCCTGCAGCGAAGTGCGACCACGATTGAATTAGGAAAATCAGCGAAAAACTGTGGCTCGAGGAGGTGTTTTATCACCCAAGTCGAAGTAAGTTGATCGGCACGGTGATGCTGGTCGAAATTCATAGAAAATCATCGCACGAACATGTTAGCGATTCAATTCAATTTTTTGAACAAAATGTTTCAAGGATCTGTAACCAACTCAAATAGCACTCGTGTTAGTACGGTCATCACCATTATGTAGAGATGAAGCTCTATCCTATAGTACTCCAAAAAACCTGATTTAATTAATTGGATCATGGTCACTTCCGGACGAAATCCGCAAAAAGCATACAAAGTATGTCATCCCTAAAAATGTCTATGATGTGCTTGATCTGATTTAACTAGATTATAACGTGATATTAAAGCATCTGTAAGCATTAATGTGACTAGCTTTAATAAGATCATTTGGCCATGCTCAAAAGAAGGTTCTCATCAACTGGTGCTTTGGAATGTTGAAAATATTGAATTTGCATCAAAGGCTGTGTATAACATCGCACACGACCCTGGAACAAAAAAACCATCATCTTCCAAAAAGATTCAAATATAAGAAAAATTGTTCACGGATTATCTTCGAATGGTTATTCAGAGATCGTGGAAAAAATTCAGAATACGACAAAGAAGAAGTTGATCATTTTTCATTATCACAATTTATTGAATTGGCAACAAATACTCCATTTTTGTGCCCTCGTATCAAAAAGAAGTTCACAAGATGAACGATGAACAACCCTCGCAGTGAGTAGCCTAATTCAATCAACGGCTATAGTGAAACGAAGCAATCAAACTGAAGGCGAGAGAAGGGTCATCAAATATTGTATTACTAAATGGATACTAATTTCAGATTATCGTAACTTGCGGCTTAGATAGTTATATAATCGTATGGAACCCTTGGGATGGAAGACGTCTACTACTAATCAAAGATGCTCACACTGTTATGTTACATGGTGGAATTATGCCAGTTGAAATAACTGCTGCTACTTTCGATCCCGGCTATCAACGTTTATTAACTGGTGCACATGATGGTACCTTGAAAATTTGGAATTTCAATACCGGTACATGTTTGAGGAACATGAAAATTGATCAATGGTATGAAATACAATCAGTAATTTGGGTGAAAGGTAGGATTATGGCGATAGGCTGGAACAGACGAATTACTGAATTCGCTGATACATATGAAGCTGATTCCCCAGGTGGAGGATTCTGGTAATAATAAAATATAACTTTAACTGTTCTATAACTTCTTCTTTACAGCGGCAACCACTGGCAGAACAATATTCTGAAGTATATTAATGTTGAAATGTGATTTCTATTAGTTTCAGTTTAACTGCAAACACATTGTAAATGTTTTAACTCGGCTTAGAAATTATGACAATTTCGGGGTTGCCATATGCTACTATTTCAAGCCCAAAGCGACTATGATGAGTTTGTTCTCATAAAACAGTCGAGAAGTAACTATATGGTGGGTCATAAATTTTGGAACTTTTGGAGTTAGCAGATCGCTTTAAGGGAGAACAAAGCGCATTCCGTACAAAACAATTTTATAAAAACGATGGTTCTCGTATCATTATTCACCGTCTATTTGGTTAAATCGGCTTCGTAGTGAATCTATGCGGGACGATCAAGTTTACTACGCGCAAATGTTCAGATGCTTTGGTGATACAACTTCGTTATCGAATATTTTAATTATACTTGAGCCTGCATCCGTTTAAGAAATAGTTAATGCAATAATGAAGAGGAATGATTTAATCGAAAAAAATCTTGATACGATGTTCGAGCGTTTTAGCAGCTTTAAAAACATTTTGTTTTGGGATGAAGCCTACCTCCTTTCAAATGGGTAAATCAAATCAAACTGCATAGTTTGGAGTGGAGAAAAGCCAAAGACATTCACGTTTTCCAAAAGTATTAACTATGCAGAGTATGTGATAATGCACCCAGATTATGATCAACCACACTTACATCATTTTGAGAGTTACAATAATAGAACAAGATGGCGAAACTTATCGTACGTCAGTAGTTTGAGAAATGTTTCCAAACAAATTTATTTTGATCAGAGGAAATACTCCTTGACCTCTACATAGTATTATAGGCATTTCTATAGTTTTATTTATATGTTTTCAAATCTTCTATTTCAAAATTAGTTTTTTAATTATTAAATAAACTAATTTTGAAATAGAATAGATCTAAAATCAAGAAGATTTAAAAACATAAACATGTCAAAAGGTCTGAGAAATTACAGAAGTTTTATTTATATTTAGACAATTATTTTAACACTGTAGACTACTAAAAACAACTACTTTTCTTCGCGTTTTCCAGTGGCAACTCTACAATATTTGGTCACAGACCTATTGCTTAAGCTTATCCATATTGTGAATTATTTGTGTGTAATGTTTTTCCATTTGATGCTGGAATATTCTGAAATATTTTTGAAATTTGATTCTAGCGATCAAATTCGTTTCTATAGTAGCACTCATAATATTTACTTGATGTTTCTGGGAGAAACGGTCATATAATAAAGGATTTTAACATTTAGCAAAAATTGGGATCTTCAGCACTCCGAAGATGTGAGTTGCGCCGTAGTTAGGATACCAGAAGCTATAGCTACTAGTTCATACAATGGAGAATTGATTTTATGGAGACTAGTAACTGGACAACCATACAAGAAATTTAATGTATCAAAACCAAATGTGAGGATAAAAATAGATTATCAATTGGTGAAGGTAAAAGATAAGTTTCACGACGATACCCCTTCTAGAAAAGTAACTTCAATACCACAAAAGATAAGAACTTCGATTATACCACGTCTGTCGATGGATTCGCCTTTATCAGGTAATTAATAATTCCTAGCATCTCTCTGTTACTTTTAACATGAGTAAAAATTTAATGACATATTAATTTTAATGTCAACCAACTCTGTCAATTCCAATACGATGAATTACAATTAACATGACTGTTGCAATGGATTTTCACTCTACTTTTTCTGAAGGCTCAAGGTTTGAGATGTACAAGAAAATTTCAAAAAGGAGATTTAAATATTTCCTCGAGAGTATTTCCACGCAACCCCTAAGTACGTTTCAAGGCCAAAAAAATTTCCAATTACTTCATCATTAACACACTGATTATACTACGTCTACACTAAAACTTCCAATTACACAGTTGGACTTGAGGGAAACAATTCAGGTCTCTGAAGACGTGAACTTGGTTATCGAAACGCGCGTAAGATAGTGTGATTGTGAGTGTTGGTGTAGTGGTATTGTAAACAGTGTGTTCAGTAGGAATATCACTAATGATTTCCGAAATTACAACTCATTACAAAAGGAAGGCAACGAAGAAGAACAGGCAAAAAGTTAGATATTACATCAAAGGGAATTTATATTAAAATCTCTACAAAGAAACATACATATAACAGGCATTCAAGTTACAGACTAATTAAGTTACCTATAGGTTAATGAGATGGTCCAGGCACTGCAAAGCTAATTAATGTTCAATTCATCAATCAATAATTATTATCGCAATACTAGAATTAAGATCCAAAAAAGGAAGATCTTTATTTAAAAAAGAAGTACTCCTAATCATCTTCTTTCTGCCTCTAAACATTGGAATGTCCTGGTTTGTGTCTCAGGACTTCTACAAAGGGATAGCAATAAAATAACTAACGACCTCGTTTAAGATAATTTCAATGTTATATCTTGTTAGAGTCGTAATCATTGGGTATCATAACAAGAGCGAAGAGGTGTTGTTGAGTACAAAAATGAGAATTTGTAAAAGATAATCTATTTAACTACAAAGATTATTTGTGAGAAGGCTTGTCATATTCAATTTGACTCTCCAATAAATGAAAACAATGACAATGATGACGAAACGTGATATTGAACAGATTCTCGTCATAACGGCCCTAATAATACATCTCTAAATTGGACCATATGCAAATCCCTTCAGCGTATAAAAATGTTGGGTTATGTTTTGTTATGAATAATTTTGAATCTTACATTTATTATAAGGAAAACAACCGAAGCGTCTCAATTCTATGCTACAACATTTCGAAAAGAGAATCTGATTGTTTCGTGAGATCATGGGAATTGTAAACGTTACTTGAATTGCTTACCAATATTCTAGTTACATTCTAGTAATAATATTGATTCTTTTCCTGTGAGTATTCTCAAAATTGTGGGATCGAATTTGCATGGAAAGTCAAGGAATTGAAATGTTTCTCACGTACTTTTGAATTTTTTGAAAAGCGATATTTCCAAAAACATTTATCTCGAACCCATAGATTGAAAAACGATAACAAAAATCTCCTAGTTAGTACAATGAATTATTCAAATGTCTTACTTGATTCTATTAGTTAACGGATAGTGTAGCACGTAGTTTAGCATTTTCGAGTTCGTGAAATCCATTTATCGAAGTTCCAGATTTCGAACATTAGGACTGGGTTTGAGAATGAAGCCAAATATTTTATTTTGGAGGGCTTGACAGGAGAGGGGAATGACGTACAATGAAAAAATCAAAAATAATGGTTTTTATTCATACAAATTTCATTCACAGTTTTATTTTACTTTCGATTATATTATTAGTTTACTTTAGGTTAGGCTATTTTTAGCGCCCATAAGTCAGGAAAAATATATTGCTCTAATGAACAAATGGAACTGAGGTTTCCAGTTTACAAAGCCGAGGAATAGGTCGAACAAGTAGTAGAAGTGATATTTTTCGACATTTGGTACCTCGAAAAATGGATTCTGCGATCAAAAACGCCAAATTGAATATTTAGATTGTATTTCAACGCCAAACAGATATTCCGAACAGATTTAGACCTGAACATTCTCTTTTCTGTTCTGTTGTTCTATTGTTTCTAATAAGTACGGTATTTCAATATTTTTTCGTCATACATAGTATTGTAAACATCCCGACGAGGTGCCTCAAACGTGCGATACTTTGGGATTTCAAACCTCTTTAATAGCAAGAAAATTAAGTTGACTGAACCTGATTCAAAAAGAAAAAGGCAGGAAACGACAAAAAATAAAAAAAAAACATTTTTAAACTGCCACCAGATTCGTTTTTCCTTTGGAATCAATATAAATGTGACAATTCGCTGTTTGTTGATATACAGTGTGCGTACGTAAAACGTACGTCAGCTGTGCGTTGAAAATAAGCTGTATACATAGGTTCTAATTCGAGTGAATTATTTTTCAATTAATTATCTTGTAGGTCCCGGTAAACATACCGCAAGAAAATTGAGAGATAGAAGAGTTTCTACAATTATAGTACCCGATGAAATGATCCATCTTAAGAAATTAGCCGTTCACACAATGTTATTTTTGAATGCTAGAAAAACCGACCCGAAAATAGGGACATTACTTGTCGCTTTGGAAAACGGGAATATCCAAGTTTGGAGTCACCACATTACAGGAGGATATATCACACAGTTTTCTGCTATACATAAAGCTGGTGACTATGTTATATCTATGACCACAGATGAAGAAAATCATTTCTTATTCACAGGTAAAGAAGAATCTACATTCAACATGAGTTTGTGATATCGACTACATTTAATTGTCAAATACGACGGTCAGTTTTGAAGTAAGAAACGAAGTAGTAGTAACAGAAGAAAATTTTCATTTCAACGTGGATTGTATTACAAAATGTGATTTTTCAACATAGTTACCATTAAGATTTTTAACTTGGTGTTGTTTTGTTAAATAGTAACACTGTCATTTTGATGGGGCTTGTGAATTTTTACATGCAAATTTTTATTCCTAACAATCAAATTGGGTAATATCAAGCCTTGATAAATCAACGAAAATTCTTTCATAATTCGAGTACTTTTAACTTCCAGTTCATTGCACTTAATATTAGTTTTAAAAGATTTCACATTTCAATGATTTTCTTTATCTATTTTTGTTCTCTTTTCCCATTCTTTCTAAATCTTCTCTACATGCTTCTATCCATTTTTCCTTTTCGCTCCTTCTTCCCTTAACAAGGATCTTTCCACCCAACTGTCTTCGTCCATTCTTTTTGCTCATATCCCATCTCAGTTTGACCACACAGTACTTTGATCTCTGCGTTCGTTCTCTTCTCCTCTTGTTTTCCTCTTGCACTCCTATGGAAGTCCTCTTTAGTAACAGTCTCTCCCATATGTTTATTTTTGTTTTCTTCTCTTTGTTCATGATGCACTGCCATACAGCACCGTTGGTTGTATAACTGTCTCGTAAATGCGTAACTTGGCGGCTCTTGAAATATATTTTGATCCTAATAGTCCTCCTAGGGCTCCAAACTGAAATCAGTTGACAAAGCTACTCAAGATTTCATACGTAGGACAATTCATAGTTTATATAAGGAGAACAGGGCTGCGACATTGGAAGTAATAGGTCAAAAGGTAGCAGATTATCCAAAATACAATTATACCAGTTTGGAAATATTGCATCAAGTTTTGTCAGCATGTAGTTTTAAACACAAAAAAAACTGAATAAACGGATGACAATAACCGAATCGATAGTTCAATGGCGAGAAGATTATTGAAAGACTACCGAAGTTCTAATAGACACATAATTTATTTAGACAGTTTCGTGCCTAATGCTTTATTAATATCTGCTAAAAAAATTAAAAACTGTGCAGTTGATTATCAGTAGAAGTAATGAAGTATTTATAAAAATAGTAAATGTATAAAATGAGGTATCTACCACTATGGTAGATCAAACAAAATTGTTGGCAAGCGTTTCGAACCAGTTTTTATAATCTGCAATTGATATAGGAAAAACTGTACTAAAAATAACGTGATAATATAAGTAACCATAAAAATGACATCGTTGTGATTCAAAACAATCAAGGGTAACGCTTTATCTTCACATTGTTATTTTATACAAAAAAAGTCATACAAATGGACTCCAAGCTATTTAAAAAAAATAACTACTCTCTTAGTATATCGAATAGAAATCAAAATGCAATATTTTAGGAACAACTGTTGGTTATATAAAAATCTGGCTGTTGAGAAATTATTGCGTTCTTGAAGAAGAAAAAGAACACATCTGCATGCCTATGTACCGATTGAGGTTTCCCTTCATGTGGGGAGATAGATTTGTTGGAAGGGCCAGAAGGATGCAACGTAATCAACCATTTCCCATACTTTTAAGTAGCTTCAAAGGACATTCTATGCCTGTATCTGGTATACTGTATATCGATAAGTGTGAATTAATTGTAAGGTTAGTCCTAATAAGTATAGAAAATTATTTCACTTCCTTAAACTTTTATTTTGACCATATTTTGTTCTTTAATAGAGACTGTGCTAGGCAGAACGCTCCTTCTATTTCCCTTTAAAAGGAATTTGGTAGAACATCTTTTAGGACTAACGTCAATCAGTTGGGATTTTCAATTCGGTTTCTTAAAGGCAGAAATTCAATTACCATTATCAAATCAGAATATGAACTTCTGTTTTTATCAAGGAATTAATTGAATCCATCTCTTTTATTGACAAAATTGACAGAATTAAAATTGTTCTCAATTCTTGTAAAGCATCCCATTCATAGAGGTATTATTAAAGATAGAAAGAGCGGTATCTAAGTGAAATTACTGACGTTATTTCTTTTTCTCTATAAGCAGTTCGAGCCTACTTAAACAAGCTCCCATACCTCTCCCTTTATCTCTAATTTTACCTCAAGATTCTGGCTCCTCTATAGTTCCATTTACCTGTGATGATATAAACTATCTAAAACAGAATAGGAATTTGATAAACATGTTTCATATATAGTATTTATTTTTCTAAATTCTAAAAACACCAGCTCTTGTTCCATAAAATGGAGGCAAATATATGTAAAGACTTTAAGACATTTTTAAAAAAATATCAGATCTCACAGATGTTGTGTTATGACCAAAAACCGCTTGGTCTAACACTAGGTTTTGTTATAACATTGCGCCAACGTCAAGCCTTTCATAAAATAATAAATTGCCTAGCAGTCAACATCATATCGATGTTGCATCTCTGCTACTAGTTTTTTTTGGCGACATGCATACACGGAATTGGTTGCAGACGGTAGCATTCTGTCTTTTCTCTAGAAGTTGAAAACTAACTTCAATTTGAATAATCTACGACGTTGGTTAGGTGTAGTCGGAAGTTGCAAAAGTACTATTTGTGATTAAAAACCCTTTTTTATCTTTTTAGAATCATTAAAAGCAGCTAGAGGAATTAAGAATCGTTCATGGTCGTGCAAGATCGTTTTGTCTTTAGTCCTTTTAGATGTTTTGCTACTTTCTCAGCCAAAGTAGAAGTGTTATGAGGGGGTTTGCTACTGGAAGCATAAATTATAGATTCCACATGATTTAAATTTTGCTCGAGTGGAAGTGATGATTATGTACATATTTTTAAATATTCCTGTCAACTTATAAGTTGAATTTTAATTGAATTTGATTGAATTGTATGCTATGGAGTATCACCATACATTCTTTTCCACCAATATATCACAAAATATTTTTTCATAAAGGTGTTTAGGCCGTTTTTTGTACAAAAATTAAAGCAATATTTACATACATACATACATTCATATTCGATGTCGATGTCGTCTTGTTTAACAAACATCCCACTTAATTTAGGCGTTGGAATTGAGAGGTTGATATATAATATAAAATGTTTTTTAGTTGTAGTGCTGATTTTAGTAGTCGAATGTGGACTCTCGGAGGAAGGTATTTGCAAACTATAGGAACTTTCAAGCCGTGGAAGCCTCTTTCATCAGAAGAACCCGTTGATACTGATTTTGAATTCGATATCCCTCCAGATATTAAAAAAGTAGCAAGCTCGACCACCCTAAGGGTAGATTATATAATTATTAGTAGTACTATTTGTATCAATCTAAATCTACTGCAATCAAACAATCACTATTGTACATACCGAACTAAAAGAAATAACAATAACGCACTACGAGGTGATTCTACATAATATACTAGTTTCTATACGACAAGTTCATTTCATCACTTTGTATGACTATAAAAATGAGTGAAAAATAGATCAATTTAATCATGCACTAAAAGTATTCTTCCAGTTCGATTTTTTGAGATCCTTGTTAATAAAGGAGTAAAAATTTTAAGACCTTGAGAAAATTATTCATAAGATTCATAATTGTCTAATACTTTTTCTCGTGGAATGCAAGTAAATTAGGATTCATTACTTGTCTTCCGGTTTGTTTCAAATGAATCCTTTTATATTCTTTATTCAATATTGGGACACGACTGACCTTCACCGATTTTCGTACTAGATTCGGCTTTACAATTGCAATAAACCATGCTTAATTTACTGTATAGAATATATAAAAAAGCAAAACAAAAACGAAACGTAAAACATTTTTCCTTACCAACAACTATCGAATTATTTCTATAAATATGATATTAGTATAATTCATAAAGGACAAAATACATTATCCATTTCACTAAATTTTTATATATTAACTGCCTTGTACCAATTGTGACGCTGTCTACTTAGGGCAGACATCTCAGTATTTAGAAAATAGAATAAACGATCATCAATACGATAAAAAAATAAAACTGCATTAACGAATCAAAAAAACATAAATTCAATTATTAGGATTCAAAAATTCTTGGAACGGAATCTAATACACGAAAAGGAGATTTTTTAAAAACAGAAAAAATACCTAAATAATTTAAGTAAAATCTGTAGCTCTATTTTGTAAATTATAATAATACTACGAATAATTTAATTGACTACTGCTATATATTTGAGACGTAAGGATTAGGGAAAAATTAATTTTTTCTTTTAGATTCAATTTCTATTTTGATTTTATTCTTATTTATTTTTATATTGATGATGTAGGTGATCTCTTCTATCCCTACATCATTCCATGCGAATCTTCCATTGCTTGAAAATGTCTTTTTCTGTCAGTTCCTTCTGCACTTTCCTTTTAATGCAAATTTCACCTAAAGAAAAAGGTAGACGTCGCACGGAGCAAGATCCGGCGAATAGGATGGGTGGGTCTAGCTCTAGGATGTTGTGCTTGGTTAGGCACCTCTTGATGCATTTTGGCACACACTTTTCGCAATTTAAAATTGGCATGTGAAATTTGCCGCATAATTCCAATACATTCAGCAATTGCATTAATACTTAGCCGAACATAGGTTCGAACAAGATTTTTTCGATATTCTCATTCATTTTTAACGTAGAATATGAATCATCTCGGTCATCTTGAAAACGCCTAAGCCAATCAAAAATACATGGATGTGACAAACATTTCCACTTATAGGTTTTCAAAGTTGTTGTTTGGAAATTTCACAAAAATAGAACAACGAATTTTTATGAGATTTCAATCATTTTTACGGCAAAACAGAAAACAGCTTATATACAAACAAAGGAGACGGCTACACTGGTTTGTTTAAAGACACAGTAGGTATCGCAAAAGTCGGTTTTAAACTAAATAATCGACGGTCGCTAACCTTTAGCCCACGCGTACTTTTTTTGTAGCGTTCTCGTTACTTAATAGCCACATCTCGTATAATCACAAATGTTAATATTGATGATTATAGGCAGAGGCTAAAGAAGTTGATTGTACTTGTTTTCGATTTTCAACAAAATATCAGTATCGAATTGATCAAAGCATATAGTTTTTGTAAGAGCGAATTTATTGTGGATTTCAATGACCCTAAATTTGAAATTCGCACAGAAAACGGAACTCAACTTTTGATGAAGATCTCGTTTATCGAGACAATTACTTCTGAATATTCCACTTGCGTAAAAAACGTTTTCACCATTTTTATTATGTAATTCTTGATAAAAACTATGGAACATCATCAAGTTTAAATGATGGAACGATCCACCTTCTTTCCGTTATGCCCTTGTGCCTAAATAAAACTAATTGGCATATTTTTTTTAATACCCTTTCTCAGTATTATCATATCAAAATGAATCAGCAACTTACAGCTAGCTTACATTATTACTCCATAACTAAGGTCTTGCTCAACAACATACTCATCATTTTTTACACTAGTCAACATATACTTCAATCTGATAACATCACTTCGAAAGATCCTCTTGAGCTTTTTCGCTATTCCTGCAGTGTCAAGGAGTTTGATTACTTCAACATTGGTATCATGATGAAGTCGCAGTTCATACATCCTGGTGGATTTGAATATAGTTTTGTCAACAGTACCATACACTGAAGAGAGTGAACTGTTTCTAATTGACATCCAAAGTGTATTTGTTAAATGCTTATTTAAATGTTGTAAATAACATCACTATTAGTACAACATATCCTTTTCAACAAACTACTTTCCAAAGCTTTATTTTTCCAGTTAGCCGTGAGTGAATACAGCATTTGGACTCAGAAATATCGGCATTGGTTTTTTCGTGGTAATCTTTGGTAGACTTTCACACAAAGACAAGCAAATCATACTTCATCGTACACATTATGGATAAACGACGAATTTTGGAGACTTCAAACTCATTGATACGATACGTTTTTTTTTAATTGAATCGTTTGAAATACTGACTGACAACTTTTGGAAACTGCCAAAAACTGGCGCAGTGGAAATCTAATCATTATCGAATTAAAAGTTTCTTTTCAATAGGTTTTATGTGGTGGTTCATTCCCTAAAAGGTTAACTATAAAACAACTAAAGAAATTGCAAGAAAAAGATCACGTCGATATCGATGCAAACAAAATTTATGGAAAAGCTTTAGAGGAACCTATTCTTGGACATTATTTCAATATTTCTGAAAGAACCGTAAAACCTAGAAAGATCGAATTCGATACTTCATTTTCTTACGTAAGTGGTACCTTAATCAATAATGAGAGAGATAAGCCCACATACAGATTATATAAATTTTATTTTTTTTTGCAGATTCCAGTTTTTCAACATTTGATTACTCCACCACCAGTACCTATCGAAAGAGAAAAAATTGGTATAGATTTGCCACAAGAAGAAACGAAATGATATATATGAGTGCAAAATTTTTTACATATCATTTTATATATTATATTTTTATCTAAAACGACATATCAGACTCTGAAATGAAAACTTTTCTTTTAAACAAGTAATTTTTCTATAACTGTTCGTGAACCACATATGAAAAAATTGCGTAAATAAGTTAAAAACTAGATTAGAAATTGAATAAACGATTAATCTAACTGCAAATAGCTTTTTTATTGATACAAAAAAAGAAATATAACAAAATATCGCACACGTGCGATAATTAACCAAAATATACATCAAGTTACAAATTTTGGGATTGAAATAATAATTATAAAAAATTTAAAAGGTGCAGAAACAAATATGGAGGCGCCCGCACTAGCAGAATGGAGAAAACGTATGTTGAAAGATGCCTAATCCAAAAGATCGTTAAGAATAACATATACAAGGTGTTTCTAAACTCATGCGACAAAATGCAGAAGGTGATGGATCTCTAGCCAAAATACATAAACGTAGCCAACGTGTTAAGAATTGTTCAGAATTTATCATGTATCGTATCTTACTGTTTTACACTCAATTTATTGAAAAAATTATAAATTGTGATGTTTATTTTTTTGTCTCTGCAGCTACTGGTTTTGGAAAAAAATTAAGAATAAAAAATATTCCACCCATATTAATTTTCATACGAATGAATTTTGTCGCATGAATTTAGAAACATACTGTATAACATATCTGAACAATAAGATCTATACATTGTATAAATGTAAGAGAAATGAGGAAGTTGAAAAGATTCGTAGACTACAAGACAAATAGCAAGTGAGAGAGCGGGATACTTACAGAAAAAGCACCAAAGCACTAGAAAGAAAGATGGATATTGGCATGCTAATAATAAGGAACAATGTAGGAAAGACAGAATGATGCAGAAATCACTGGATTGGATAAATTCATAGTTTATTTGGCCTTAATTTACTCAGTGATTCATTGAGTAGTTTTTTTATAGATAGCGGGTTTTCCAATAAGAGGTGTTATTTTGATATTCAAAGAAAAATGCCATTTTTTGAGATAAATGATCGGATGATTATTTCATTATAAAGAGGAAGGTACGCCGTTAATAATGGAACACAACATCAGCCAAATGGCCGTCACGACTGCGCTTACAGGACCATATCCTTTTCATGAAAACCAAATTGCAAAGCGGCTGCCCTATGTCCTCGATAGTCTCACGAATTCCATTTTTGAGGTCTTGAATCGATGCTGGACTGTTGGCGTAGACCTTATCTTTTACGTGGCCCCAAAGGAAAAAGTCGCAAATTTTAAATCACAAGATCTCGGTGTCCAATTGTGATCACCTCTTCGAGAGATAACACGGTCCGGAAATTTTTCCTGTAAAAGATCGATGGTTTCGTTGCTTGTGTGGCACTTAGCGCCATCTTGTTGAAAGTAAACGTTGTCCAAATCAATACCATCCAATTCCAGCCATAAAAAATCATTAATCATCTCTCGATAGCGCAATCCATTCACCGTAACTGTTGCTCCAGCCTCATTTTCGAAAAAGTAAGGTCCAATGACACCGCCAGACCATAAACCGCACCAAACAGTCACGCATTGAGGAGGGAGAGGATTTTCAACAATAACTCTTGGATTTTCCGAGCCCCAGAATCGACAATTTTGTTTATTGACGTAACCACCAAGGTGGAAATGGGCCTCATCATTTAAGATGATTTTTGGATGAAATTCCGGATCATTTTCATGCATTTCAAGGACTCAATCAGCAAAGACACGACGTTGTTGATGATCGGCCGGCTTGAGTTCTTGTGTTAACTGAACTTTATAGGCCTTAAGATCCAAGTCTTTATGCAAAATACGGTGTAATGACGTTTGTGGAATGGCTAATTCCAAAGAACGACGAGGAATTGACAAACCTGGGTTTTCTTCAACACTTTGGGCTACAGCAGCAATATTCTCAGTTGTTCTTGAGCGACGTGCACGGGTTTTATTCTTCACATCACTAACTTGTTCCAACAGTTCAAATTTTTCCACCAATTTCTGTATTGCGGTTCGAGAAGGTGCTTCACGTCGACCCAAAAATGTTTTAGTTTTACGAACCGTCTCTGCCAAACTTTCACCATTTTTATAGTGAATTTTAATAATTTCAATGCGTTATTGAAGCGTGTATCGTTCCATTTTCATTAATGGCGTAGTTTCTACTTGTCAAATGTCAAAAAATGACAGCTTCAAAAGTGACATTTACCGAAATAGCGGGCTGTTCAAAATAACACCTCTTATTGAAAAAGCCGTTACAATAAAACATTCTACTTTTCTTATAGCTTCCAAACGTTTAAGAAGAAGAATTTTTTACGCGGTGAGAAATATTCGGCTTTATTTTTAATATTCTCCCTATTATTTTTATAACCCTGAATTGTTACATGTCAAATTGATACGGCATGTTTTCCATATCGACCACACAACTACGTTTCCAACAACAACACGACCAAGCCACAACACAATTATTAATGGTCTCAACTTTCCAAAAGGGAAGAATTATGTTTTTGATTTTTATACTGAGACAGTTAATTGTGTTACATATTAGTTATAATGAAATACAAAGACTTGGATTATGAAAATACGGCTGCGAATATTGTTGAAAAAGCATTTTGGTAAAAATTTATTACCAAGCACATTTAGATAAAAAAATGAAATCACTTATAGTAACTTTATGTATTGGAGAATGCAAGCCGAGGTAAATTTATTTACTGAAAATACTTTATTAAAATATTATGGTCCCAGTAGTAGATCGATGATGTATAAGTGCATTGTTTGAACAAAAATGATCCAAAACAATCAAAAAATGTCAACTTTTGAAGAAATTCAATGATTTCAGAAATATGTATCTGATAAATGTATTTGCAGCTAAAGATATATTTTAAATAAAATTAAATTGCTTTTTAAAAGCAAACTTTTATTATTTGTTAATGAAGGCACCCCTCTTCTGCACGACGAATAATTGTCGCCGCACCCTGAATGCCACTCCAGAATCTCATATTTCGCAGCCAGGAATGTTGTTTACACCCTGGTCCTCTCCTTCCGTCGATCTTTTCCGTCAGTATGAGATTGAGAGTTGAATATCTCGATCCTTGCAGGATGTGTCCGAAATAAGATACTTTTCGTTGTTTAATTACCGCGTTTCTCTCTCCACACCCACTCTTCTCAGTACTTCTTCATTCGTCATGTGCTCCGTCCATGGGATCCGTAGAAGTCTTTGCAATAGCCACATTTCTATTCTGACCTCACTTTCGGGGACCACGTCTCCACACCTTACAAAAGGATTGGCCAAATATAACGGCATACCTAATATTATTTATGAGAGTTCCATTCACTTTAATGTCTTTTTGATGGTCTTTCATCGCCAGCTGAAAAATTCATTCTACGTCTATGTTAAATAGCATGGATGAGAGTATGCATCCCTGACGAACTTACCCAAGTACCTGAAGGTGTTCCGTAGTTAGAGAGCCGCTAGTTCACAGTTCCGCTGTTTGATCTACATACAGCTTTTGTATGATCCTTATGTCTTTTCTTTGATCATAGCATTTTTGAATCAGTATCTGCATACAGAATAGTGCTTTCCTGGTACCTAGCCCGTTTCTAAACCCGTTCTTGACAAACCATCATAACTTAGGGTTTCGATCTTGTAAAATATAAGAAATAAAATCTGTATCGGCTGTGAACAGAGTAAACCAAAGAAAATTCTCACTTTTGTCTTAATACTAATATATTAAAAATGCTTGGGAATCAAAAAAACTTGTATCAAACTGATTTAGTATACTGGATTGTATTCTATGATTCCAGCTATTCAAGGCTCATTTCTGTTGGGAACATTTCCCGATTTACCGTTTGTATTCGTAGGCATAAGACAAAATGGTGGAAGATGATCTAAATAGAGTAGGAGTTACAAACTGTCACGAAAAGACAGGAAATTGGAAATTGTGATGGAAAATAAGCGTGAATGTTGAGTGCGGCCCCATTAAGTGTGTCAAGCCATTTTTACTATTATTATTAATTTCCACTGAGCGCTTGTACTGAGATTGTTTTTGTCTTGTAACACCGGGAAGCACTTAGAGTGTTACTTGATTAATTCTATGTGTGCCGTACTCAGTTTCACTACTTTCTGCATTTGGAAGAGGTTATGTTTTATCGAGACTTGTCTGATAATGCTGGAAAGGACATTGGATATTAACCCAGTAGATGTTAATTTTATTTAGATATTCCATATTCTCTTTATTTAGATCGCTACATCTATCAATAGCCATAGTTTTCTTTCTTTATCCTTTATTATTAAACCTGGTTTGTTTGCTGGTGTCTTTCTGTTTCATTTGCCTTAGTCTTTACACAGACACTTTAATATTACTTATATTCATTCAATCTTTGTATTTCAAATGAATGTATTCATAAAAATACTAAACAATATCTAGTTTGAAATATAATATGGTACAAAATTTATTTATACATCAACAAAATGTAGCTATTACCCCACAGATACTTGGATAAATTATTTGGGCGGCACCCAAGCTTCAATCCTAGGTCTCGTGGTGGAATAAGGCATATACTGTCCTGGGGTTCCACTTAAATTTTCTGTATGGTCTACCATCCATTTATACTTAGGTCGGGACGGGTCTTCATTTGGTTTTAAATCAGTTTTATAATGTAACCATCCAAACCATTCAGCTGGTACCTGACTTCCATCATATTCTAATGCTAAATAGAAACATTACTAGAAAAAATTATTGCCAAGAACAATATTCTTATGTTTGCAAGAATTTAATCTCCAATTCATTACTGTATCGCATGCCTATTTTAAGGAGACGTCCCAGAAGTACCTAGCATAACCTAGAGATGGAGATAGTGAACGTTTCCAGTGAATTTGTAAAGGTGAAAAAGTTGGTCATCGTAATGTGATTTAATACTTTTATTTGAAAGGCATTAACCCAACCAATATAAAAGCTGAACTAGGTTTTAATCTGATTGATACTCCTCCTTCGTTATCAAAAGTAAAATATTGAGTAGCAGAGTTTAAACGAGTGCCTGCGACCTGCGAAGACCAGCATCGCAGTGGTCGACCTAATGAGGTAACGACTCCAGAAATATTGAAAAGAAAGAAAATCGACGAAGCGGTACTGGATGATCGTCGACTGAAAATGCAAGAGCTGGCAGATATGATAGGCATTTAAAAAATGCGGTACATCACTTATTAACTGAACATTTGAACATGAGAAAGCTATGCGCAAGATGGGTGCTGTGTTCATGAATATGTTTCCATCGAGTGTTTGGCAATATTTCACAAAAATAAAGCCGAATTGTTGGACTGTTTCATAACCATAAATAAAACAACAATCCAAACAATGGACTGAAAATAGAGAACAGACTCCAAAGATGGCAAAGACCGTTCCATCGGCAGGCCTGACGTCAGTTTTTTGTGGTGTTCATGGGAATATTTTCATTGACTATCTTGAAGGAAAAAGTATCAATGCCGAGTATTATCCGAACTTATTGCAACGTTTGAGCGAAGAAATCATGCAAAAACGGCCGCATTTCGCTAAGAAGAAAGTGTTGTTTCTTAAGCTCACACATCCGTTATTGCAATAGCCAAAATTAATGAATTAAAGTTTGAATTGCTACCTCATGCACCCTATTCACCCGATTTAGCCCCCTAGAGCTATGTTCTATTTCCAGACTTGAAAACATTGCTTGGTGGTCAAAGATTTTGAAGAGCTTGACGATACAATAAAAATTATAGATTCTCGTCTAGGAAGAAATAAGCATCTAAACTATCTTTAGAGTATGACTGAAAAAATCTATTAATTAAAAATGTGTTTACCATAATAGGGAGCATATTCAACCCATCTATTTCTACCATAAAAATAGCTCGGATTTTCATAATATTTGTTTCCATATTTATCGACACCAACAAGCTTTCCTGGTCGTAAACTATCCATCCTTGATTAATTAATTTGTTGAATAAATATCAAAATATATAATAGATATCCAATACCTGTAGATTTTATAGATGGAAGCTCTAATACCTCCTGCTTCCATGATGGTTTTCAAGAAAGTGAATGCACGATCAATACCAAAATACTTTGCCATGTTTTTCTAATTATTTGAAGTATGAAAAGTAATCATAATTGTCATAGTTGATTTTGTGTAACATTGAACGAATGGATATGTTCTTAAGAACGCCCTGACTAATTACACGAAGTAATGCGCAGAATCTTTGTTCCTTAGTTCTGTGGATTAATTCAATTTGAATTATAAAAAAATACTGTGATTTCCCAGCTAGTTCGATCACTATTCTACCTTTATCTTACTAACTGCATATGTATAACTTAAATCACATCGTTTAAATTAAACCCTTGTTGCTATTGGTATTAGAAGAAAACCATCTCCGTTTGTGAATCGAATAAATATAAATATTTTGACATTTTTCATTCAATTCCACAGAAAATAGCTGATCTACATCAAGCTGGCGGCCGTGGGGTAAGCAATTGATTTTCTCGAAAGTACCCGTGTTAGCTTTTCTTGATTTTCCGATAGTTAGAGTTGTTTTGTATTGTTTTTTTGTTTCATGGTGTTAAAAATATTCCATAGATACTTTTTAGATCTGTTTCATTGAAACTAATAAAGCTGAAGCTGAGTATTTTGCAGCTTTTTTAGTCATTATGCTCAAAAGTAATTTTCAAAATTTAGGACACTTGTATCTATGTTGTGCTTAAATGACGTGAGTTTTTTTAACAATGGTTTCAACTGTTGAGTTCAAGTTTATTAAACAGGGGTGAATACTTTTAAAGATTGCAAAATGATAACCCAGTGGCAGCTGAACGGTACAAGGACAAACTTGAAGCTTTAGATGGAGGCCTTGTAATTAGATCAAAATAACAGTCGAAATCTTGTTCATTTTCCACTAGTTTTCAATATACTTCATTTACCGCTTGCCTAAACTAAGAAAAACATTTCATAGGGGGAAAAAAGTAGAAAGCCACATTTCTTGGAGGGAATTTCGCATTTCTTCTATTAGCAACTCCCTTAGAAGCAATTCTGTAATAAAACTGGATATAAAAAAATTCAAAAATCAAAAAATGAATGTACAAACCACACAAAAACTTACGGCAAAAACATTTCTTCGCCCCACGGTAGGTATTTCGAAAATTTGTTAGCTTTCATACTAATGCAGTTGCACCTTACTTTTAATCCCTTCAGAAAGACAATGAATAAGGACTCAATAAATATTGTCAACAATTGAAAATACACCGTAAAATCTTATTAACAAAGCAAAACCTTTAGATTTATGACCTTAACAATCTAAATGAAAAAATCTGAATGTTTACGACAAATTTTTCATTGATAAATAATTCAAAAGTGTCTGAAGAAGTATTATTTCGATAAATAAGCTGCAAAATATAGCATGTCGATGCCTTGGGTCAAAGAAAGTTGCAAACACAACTTTGACTTTTTTTAAAAAGAAAAGAAAATAATTTCCTAGCTTTGGTTGGCTCCAGGCATGAAAACTCTCATTTTTAAAACAGATTATATGACATTGGATGATGCCAGTCTCTAGACACCTTTATATCATAAAAATTCTTTTATTGCTTTAGATGTATCCGATTTCTCCAGTAGAAATTGATTACCAATTTGTTAAAGTCCTATAATTACATTAACACCCCCTTGCTTCATCTGTCATTGCTTCGGTACCCCTATGATCTTAGAAATAGATCGGAATTTCAGTCTTACGTATTTTTGAACTGTTAATACGGCCATCTGGAAACATAAGATAATGTTGACTTTTTTCCATCGTTACTGTAATAAATACTTGATTTCACTTATTATTTTTCAGGCCAGTTATGAACTTATGGATATTACCATAGATTAAATATTCCCTCTATACATACAGCCCATATATTTCTATGCAACGTTTGTTTTGAACCCATAATGATGGATATCTGCTGCCTTATCAGTAGCAGTAGGAAAATCCTTGATATGTCGCATATTGACTTTTACAGACTATAACTTGGTACTCGGCCTATAGAAGCAAAGTTACTAAGCGTGATTTAATTTTTAATTTTTATGTACTAGCAAGTTGGTAGGTAATAAAAACAATCGACCTCATCCTCTTAGAAGGCGGCCAATAGGAATCGAGAATTAGGCCACCAGTTTAATTGCCACACCAGATCATCAGCTGCTGTAATGGAACGTTTTTCTATTTATTTTTAAATCTAGATTTTCGTAGCTTAAGCTCGATACATATCAATTATATAATATGCTGACGACATGTTTATATTTGTGAAAAAATTTGCAGTTATAAAGCTATTTAGTCTTGGATTGTTGAGATTTCCATAGAAGCTACTCGAATTCCTGGAATCGTGGTGAAGTTTTTAGATCAAAATAATAATAAAATGTTAACTAAATTACTCATCAATTATTATTCATATCAAAACATATAATTTTTAGTTGGGTCTTCGATTTCCTCCAGGTCCACAGCAGCAGCAAACCAAAAATAGAGTTAGTCCAACCGTTGCTGTAAAAAAATACAAATTATACATTTAGATTCATATACTACTTCAGATATTTTTTCAAATTAAACATATGTAAGGTTGATGGGTAAACTTTCATCTACCATTATTACTCGAAATATTTTCAATCATCTCAAAATTTTGGATTGATTGATTTTTTTCAGAAGATAACTACAATACATGGGCCAAAAGTTGAAATTTCGGTCCTGCGCGTCATGATGCCCTTAATTCAACTTTCGACCCATGTAGTATAATTAACTATTGTTAATATACGTCCACGATCATAGAAAAAGCATTGGAAAAAATAGTAGACTGAGACAACCTTCAGGAGCTGAGACAGGCAAAGATTCTATAAGCCATAACCAGAGAAGATGTATCAGCATAATTAAGAACAGCCTACGAATACTAAAAAGAGTCCTTTCGTCTTAATAGACACCTGAATATATTAGAAATAAAAGACAAAAATCTCTGACAACTACAGCCATCCCACATTCTAAACTTTTTAAAAGGAGTGGGTTAACAGATCTAAATATTGGGTCCCCTAGTATATAAACCATTTGAATTGCGTTGTACACGATATCCTAATATACATACGTACTAGCCAATTCGTTATTCTTGAAAATAAGGGAAAATCACTAAATATAATATCAGTATTATAGGGTTGGTTACCTCCAATGCGCAAGTTAACAGTACCGCTCCATCCCGCCACTAGTTACGTTTTGGTCCAGTAATGAATCAAGTTGTAGTCATCCAAAAATGTAAAATCTGTCCTATTCGCTCACCTTTATGATGACATGCAATTTTGGCATCCTCCTTGTATAAAATTTGTGCTAGCTTAGCTTTTCAATTTTGAAAAACAGTATGCGTGAAACGTAAATGAAAGATCCGTTGTTTTAGAACGAATTGGTCCATAAACTTCAGCGAAGAGCTGTTAATGCGTCTGCATATCCCTTCATGAACGTTAGTTTGGTTATTTTGAAACTGAACATACCACACATGTTTTGCTAAGAGAAAAGATAAAATAGATAGTAGACTACACGCTATCGAGATGAAGTACCAACGAAAAATTGAAGGAAAACCTAGGATGGATAGAATAAGAAACATAATAACTTGGAACAAGAAAACAAGAGCTATGGGAAGAAGGAAGAGGGACAGACCAAAGAAAACATTGAACGAAGAAATAGAAGATATAGGGAAACAAAGACAATAAATCAAATGATGATAGTGGCACAGGACAGAAAAAGCTGGAGGAAATGGGTAAATGGATAAGAAATAAATTTCTGGCTTCTGGAGAGAGCAAAAGGAAAATGAGAAGAAGAAGATCAAAAGTTCTATAAACTTGAAATTAACAGTATTATCTAATAAGAAAATCTGGATTCTTGTAATACATATTTTCGAATTGAAATGCGATTAACGTAGCATCGATTAACTAGGAACTACCATCATCGCTTTCACGGATATTGTGTGCTTTACATCAATCTTGTGAATGGTAACTAAATATTTCATTATTCAGTAAGGTACATACCTCCTAATAAAGATATCATGGAAAGATCGTACTCCACATGTAGGGGTTTCTGTTCTTCTAGTTGTTGTTTTATTGTCGGTGCCATTTCAAATACTTAAATTTTAATAAAAAGCTCTAACGTTTAAAATTTTGACATTTGCATTGACAATTTCGGTGAGTACTATCTTAAAGTTCAAAGTTTAAATTACATTATTGTTGTTGGATTAAGATAAATTACATTCTTAATATTGTGTTATCGATCTATAGTATGACAAGATTTATTGTTGTCAAAATCATGCAATTGTGTCAGAGCTTTTTGAGTTTTTGATTTTGGTTTGTATTATATAAGTAAGTTGCAACAGATATTCTCATAACTATTTACAAATAATTCGAACTAAATACTGCGTAACTTATCGTCTATTCAATAATCTCATCAAAATCTGTGTTAAGGATTTCCATGAATCATTCAGAATTATGATATTTGAGTAAAAGTCTAAATAGTGGTGAAAGTTGTTCTGTCACTTGAAATTCTTGACATTTGTCACAATACTCTTTAAAATGTCCCAAGTGATGAAATTTTTGTAGCTACTTCCTATATAACATACCATGTTCCAGTAAATTAGGTAATTTTATCTTTGATAGACATATACTAATTTTTACATTATAATTAATTATTTTGTCGTTTTTATTTGAGTGGTTTATCTAAATAATTCTTTAATTAATTTATGTTTATTCTAATTCAACTTTCCACAGGTTATCAAAAGCGTAAAATATGGATAAAGATACTTTAGCAAATACACATAAAGTTAACAATAAAAAGGAGAAAATTGTTAAAAAAGAGACATTTAGAAAGCATAAATTGAATAGTCTAAAAGCACGGATTCAGAAAAAGGTTGAATTGAAACAAAAACCAAACATTTTGAAAGAATCTTCCAATAAAATTAATGAGAAAGTAACCAGCGAATCAACAAAAATACAAAAAAAACAAGCTCCTCTCAAGAAATTTCTTCAGGTAAATAGATCAATATATCACATTAAAATTGGTTATTAAGAATCGAAACAGTAATTATATATGAGGTGTGAAGGAAAAGGGATGAAATGTAAAAAAGTAAAAAACTTCTAGAAAGCTTTTTCAAGTCTGATATATCGTGGTCTTCTTATTGTGAAGAAGGTTTTTAAAGCATTATCCTATCAATACATTTTTTAGTTTCTTCAAAAACTCATTTAACACGAGAAGAGAGACGTTGCTAAATTTTTGTCTTAGTACTCACACAGTTTCGTGTCAATGCCTCTTTTGTGATACTGAAATGAACAAGTTCGACCGCCTTCGACACTGACGTCTGGATTGTTCTGGCTCATTTTCATTTTTAAATTGCTAATACCACTTGTGAACAATTTGGAGGGAAAAATGAACTTAATGCTTTTTTAATGTAAAAAGCAAGAACAAGAAAGTAAAACTTATTCCACTCGAGTAGTTCCAGTGGTGCCTGACGTGTGGAGACTCTTGTGGATATTTTTCTTGAACTTCTGTAGGTTGTAGTATTCGTAGTATTCGGGAAATATGTGACTTGGTAACTTGCACTTCTCCAAAGAAAGGAGTTCCGATAAATTGACGTTCTGGGCGTCTGCCTGTGAACTGGGTGTTCAAGAGCCACGTTTGTCTGTTGAGTAGGTTTTGCAAATACTGTTCTAGGTAAGATTATGTAAAACAGCTCGTAAGAGAACCTGCCGTGGCAGTATCGGTTAAACAGAATCAAGTCAGCGACTTTTCTTCTATGCTCTAAACTAAACTGTCCAAGTATCTAGTCAACTCTAAGCTCTGTATTGAGCCAAGCATCCTTGGAAGCCGAACTCAAAATGTGCGAGCTATACTACAAAAATGAAAAAATCTGATGAAGCTACTAGCCAGTCGATGAGTGAGGATAACAAACCGTACAGTCCTAATTTATTTAAAAGATAGGCATGCCAAACACTGTCAAAAGTCTTTGGTTTATCCAGTGCGATTGCTTTGGATTCTCCATATTTCTATACAGCTTCAATCCATACGTTGGTGACATATGTCGGGAGATCCATGTCGCCGATGATGTTTAAAGACTAAAAGTATTTCTGGATTTGCTGTTTATCGACTTTCTCAATGACCTTGGCAATGGTTAGGACTAAAGCAATCTGACTGTGGTTGTTGGAAACCCAATACTAAAACGTAATTCAACATTCATGTTTCAATACACACTACCAATACCAGCGCACTAAAGTGATTTAAACAGCTTGTCACTAAAATCCATTCAATGTATTTCTTATCGAAAAGCAAAACTAATATCTTCACATTATGTTGTTTAAGTAAGCTATTCAGCTATATAAACTTTCGCCACGACAGAATATTTAACATTTTTTAATTGTTCACATCCCAAGAAATAAAAATGTTCTAGAAGTATGTTCTGTTCGTATTTCGAACTTAAATGCGCTATCCAGACTTGAGTATAATCTATTACGAACAACAACTACTGCTTGGACACCACTTTCAATACTATTAGGAAAAAGAAGAGAATCATTACTTTTTATGTTTTTACTGGACCATTTATTTTCATCTCCACACAAGTTCAATTTGTTGCTAGAACGTAAAACTTTTTGTGCTAACTTGATACCTTTGGAACGTGATTTTCATATCGCGCTCGATCAACAAATGCCTATATCATTTGCTTCAACGCTCCAACATGCAAGTAAGTTGATTAAGATGATGTTGTAATTTTTGGTATTTAATTTTGAGAAAAAAAGATTTGTTAATTCCAAGTAACGCGAGAGTCGGCGTTTGAATACATTCAATGAAATGTATATGATGATAATTCAAAAAGCACTGCAAATGTTAAGGCAGCATGGCTGGACCATCCCGGCTGGTGCTTCTCAAGGTGGTGGTTGGTGGCAACCTGAATACATTTAGGCTTGTTCTAAAGTGATTTACCTTCCAAATTACGTCTGGTTTGGTCACGACTACTAACCCCACTAGCTTTCGAAGTCACTATTTTGAACAAGCAGTTGGAATAGTAGTAGTTTTTTCTTCATTTTCAAAAACAAGGAGTAGAAGTGTTCTACGAGATCCATAATCCAGCTTCCTAAAGTTTCTACGATACTCTTCAAGTTTTTGGTATTCCGTTGTAGTTGATACGAATGCAAATGTAATCGCCATAAAAGCGGCCCTCATACATTCACTCTTATGTCGCAGGGAAAGGTATAGAAAATAGCTACAAATACCTTTCAAGAAAATTATGATGACTAACAACAAAAACACATGCAACTAGCAACTATCTTGACGAATAGCTTGAATAAAATTTCGAATGATTTAAGCGTTTGCTTAAATCTCGTGAACAACACTTCTGGAGAAGATTTGTGTTAAGTTTTACTTTACTGTCCACTTTTTATATATTCACTTACATATCACGATGTATGTCAGCTATTTTGAAGCTTTTAGTACCCAGAAACGTATTTAAGCAGTTGTCTGAATTCACAACAAATATAAAATCGCACGAATAAATGTACATGGGATAGTTCCGTTTTGCAGTTTCCGATTCCATAAAAAAACATTGCCAAATTAAATTACCAGTTTCTTTTCCAGGGGAACGTCTTCAAATGTACGCATGCAAAAACTGAAAAAGGTAAAACATTGTTAACTTTACAACCGTTAATGTACAATGTCGAGGAAGGTAGAATCAAACTTATGGGCGTTATCGTCAATGGTCCAAAAAAGATTAAAAAGAAAAAACAGAAAGTAGATGGAACGGACGAATATATATTACCTCTGTCTGATGCTGTAAAATCCAAGGAGAAATCGGGGAAAGTTTCGACAAGCAAAGGAACAAAAGAAAAATCTTCCACCGAACAGAAATCGAAAAGGTCTACAGGAATTACAAAAAAGACCGATCAAATGATGAAAGTAATTAATAACAAGATAATTGGACAAAGGAAAATTGGAAACCGTTGAATAATTTATTCTGTACTAATCATTGTTAATAAAACGTTTTTTTGAAATATATAAATTTATTATTTATTATTTGTCGCAATAATAAAATATTTATTAACTAAGCAAGATAAAATACTAATGGTTGACAATCTGAAATAATATTCTAAACAATTGTGTAAATTTCAGACATTTTTTAGTCCAAGAAACTACCTTATCCACAGGTAGTTTCTAGCTTCCTCATTATATCACCAAACTGTTGAATTCACAAGGAAGTAAAAGTAAACAATCGCGTTTAAAACTGTCAACCATCGGTACTCTCACCTTTTATATTTATTAATATGGAAACCTAAATATGCAAAACTAATCTTAAAATAGAGAATCAAACGGTTCGAAGAAAATGTATGAGTATTCCCGTTCTAAAACTCAAAACAAGTAGTCTTAAACCCTTAACTTTTATGTTCTGTTGGACGGTTTGAATGTAGATGTAGACCAATTTGTGTCGGCACTTATTTATTATGTGCTTTGAATTACGCGATTTTATTAATTATTATTAAAAAATGACCTAAAGTCAGTTCTGCCTCAGTAAAGATTAAGCCATATTAACAAAGATATAGAAATGCGATTTTCACGACCCTGTATCATTTTTTGGTAAAACTTTTAAAGTCACAAACAGAAATATTCCAACTACTTTTGTTCCTGAAATACAAGGCGAAAAGAATAATGTTCACTTATGGAGATTTCTCAGATTCTGTATAAGAATTGAAACTACTTATAATAGATATTTTGACATAACTGTCAGGCGTATTCAAAAATTTTTTTGGAGTTGTGTGTTTAAGATTGGACACAAGTGTGTTTTTTCAATGGAACACCCTATATATTTTAAAGTGGAATTTTTTCGGAATCAAAAATGAGGATATCATACATGCATAAAAGTTAGCTGACGATAAGGAATTTTAAAATTTTGAAAAGTACGATGTTATAAAATGTATAAGGTTAATCTTGTTCAAGAATTGCATCCTGGCGATCTATTTAAAGGATTGAAATTTTACAAATCCAGATTTTGGAAAAAAGGTAATATGGTCTGACGAATCCCATACAAGAAGCAGTGACATATTTAATAGGCAAAATGTAAGACATTGGTATCAAGGAAGCCAACATATTATTTTTGAACGACAGCAACAAGGCCGATTTGGTTTTAGTGTTTCATGTTTTGTATTGGGCACTAAAATTGAATATACAATTTTTGAGGGTAACTTAACTGCCCAACTATATCTAAATATATTACAAAATAATATGCCAGAGTTGCTGGAGGACATACCTTTGGAACAGCGACATCAGATATATTTCCAGCAAGATGGAGCACCATGAACTCCGAATCTCAACTGAAGAAGCATTTAGAAACTTACAAAGGCAACCCTCTACGATTTTAAATGCATAAAAGCGAATTAAAACTGTATGTGGTTTATGTATTTAAGACAAAATGGACGACAGTTTGAACAATCTTATTAGATTTACGGTCTTTGTAAGTCGTCTTCTAATTTGATTTTTGTAATTAGAGTTTTTAATGTTGAATCTGTACCGATATATGTTTTTTGTTTTCAACATTTTTAAATTAATGTTGAAGAGTGATATTTTGAGTTTATGTTTAGAATATAATTGAATAAATAGGTTCAAATCACATGGCGTTTTACGTAATAATTAAATGCATGTAAGAAAGAATACATGGCTTACTATTAAATAAAAAAAACGTGGATTTTTCTGAATTTTGAAGCTGACATTTATTGAAGATTAGGCTGCGATACATTCAGAAAAAAATTACAAAATTTTACGTTAAAATATAATACATGGTGTTCCATTCAAAAACTACCAAGTTTGTGACCAATCTTGAAAACAGTGCTCGAAAGAAATTTTCAAATACGCCACAGACTTTTATGTAAAAATATCTATTATAAGCAGTTTTAATTTTTTTGCATCTTGTACAGGATCTGAGAAATAATGACATATCCAAAAGTGAACATTTTTGTATTCGTCTTGTATTTAAGGAACAAAAGTAGTTGGAATATTTCTGTTTGTGGCTTTAAAAGTTTTACAAAAAAGTGATGCGGGGTCTATATCTTTAATTATAACTGAGAGTGCAATGTCAACCAAAATGGGACAGAGTGTTACTGTTCTGCATGCGTTCAAATAGTCAGTTTTGTGTATTCAATACAAATGGCGGTCGATACTCTATTTTTTCAAGAGTTACAAAAGCAAAATGTCGTCGCTAAGAACACCTATCAATAAATAAGCAATATAACGTCTTCTGAAATTGGTGGTTTCATCAATACATTGCTTCTAAAGAAAAGAAAAGACTTTTTCAACATTTTTTTCCTGAGCTTGTTCCTGAAGATAATTTTGTGATCATTTTGTTAGATGCAGTACCGCTCATGAAAAAGGCTGGGCAAAATTTCCTATCCATGCCTTACCCATGTTTTAAAAATATTTTTGTAAGTGATCTAATTTCAAATATAAAAAACATCTAGTTACATAAAGAAAAATTACCCAACTCTCTTCTTCCACCTCAACCTATTATTACAAGATGGGGTACTTGGTTCGAAACCGCTTTTCTATTGCGAGAATTGTTGTCAGCTGAAAGATTCAATTCCAGAATTGTCTGGCGAATATTTTCAATCCCCTACTGATATTGAGAAATTATCAAAAAAACAAACATAAGACGACAGCTTTCGTTTATGAGAACCAGAACAATAACTCAAAAATAGGAATCTAATTTGGCATTAACCTATAGTAAAAAACTGATAAAACTGTCTGAAACAGCTTTTGAAAATGTCACTGAGGCAGAAAGAGAGAGATTCCTTGGAAAATTTTTAGGTAGTATAAGGGAAATTTCTTATAGGAGGAAGGTTTGTTGGAGTTGACCCTGATATAGGAGCTGCTCCTCTGCATGGGTCAAAATGTCATAGGTAAAACAAGAGGCATAATTTTTTAAATTTAAATTGTGGATTTCAATTTCCTAGCCAAGTAACTAATATTTCAGAGGGAAAAATTGATGAATCCTGCATTACTCAGCAGTTATAAAAATGTCCCCATTATATGTGGAAAGAAGTTTTTCCATTGATAAATTTTTTTATTGAGAACTCCGATTTATATGCATAATTTTAATACACGATTTGCATATTTAGGCGCATATTTTGGATTTTCCATTTGCATATTTGAGTTTCCTTATTTAATACGATCGTAAAATCGTTTATAGAGTATATAAATATATTATTATTATTATCAAATACATAAAAATAATTTAAAACAAAGTTAAATTTTTAATATTCCACCAATCTAAATCTCCATCGTTTCCTTGTATATCCCCTTTTATATCACTTTCGGTAAGTTGAAATTCTTCGTCGAATTCACTATCGGTCATAGGCGTTGGTGACGAAGCATGCAAAACTGGAACTTTATTATACAAATTCTCATCCAATTGAATTTTTGGTTGATTCTGATCTTGTCTGATATTCATACTTGAGCTTGGCAGATCCAAAAATGGAAAGTCATTCTTGAAATTATCGAAAGATTTACTCAGAAAACTAGAATCAAGTTCTAAATTCAATGTCCAAGAAGGGCGGTTTCTTATTGCAGCAATATGTTCATTTGAGGGACAGTTGAATCCAGTTGCAGCTGATGGTTGTAAAGATGTACGACTAGATCTGTCATTCAACGAAAAATGATTCACTATTATTCCAGAAACATTCTGCCCATCGTCTGTTTGTACACTCTTATCCATCATTCTATTTTGTTTACGTTGTACGTGATTAAAAACATAAAGTTGCGTTGGAAACTTGAAAACTGGTAAATTTACGTAGGATGGAATGAAAGTAAAAGAAGGCATTTGACTATTGGTTATACACCAGGATTGACGATGTTCTCTATGATTAGATAGAAATTGTTTAGATCGCAGCTGAATCAGGTTTTTGAAAATTGTACCGTATGCGTCGAAGAAAAATGGACTTGGATTAAACATTACAGTAAAAAACGGTGCGTAGTACTGGTTCATTGTATAAAATCTAAAAAACAAAAATAATGTTTTAGAAATATATTTTGAGTATCGTCGTAACTAGATTCAAATGTTTCAACAAATTAATTGCTTCAAACTATAATCCTACTAATAATATAAATGTAAATATTGATTAATTCAACGTTCAACCGACTTAACTTATGAAAATAGTTAATTGCTTCTAGTGAAAAAACTCGTTATCTATACTAAATGATTAGTCAATGAGCCATAGTGGTTATCAAGTCTTCAAGGTCGTTTTCAGTTGTAATAATTCGACAATCAAAATGTCCTCTTTGGGAAACATATTCCCAACGCAGACGTCAATTTCAATTTAAGATAATACGTAAGCACTTTCCGGAAACTTCAACCCGGGTTAAGGTAAATCACTTATCCTCTGATTACGGATCCTAATCCAGGACGAGATTTATAGTCCAATCAATGACGGTAAAAAACGTGTAAACTGTGTATTTATCCCATACAGTAAAGATTTCAAAATCTACCCTTAGCCGAGGGCTGCTTTTTTGCAATTTAAATCATATTTGTATCAGACAACCACCCCTTATGACAGATATCATTAAAAAATAATAATTAACATCTTATCAAATAGTTATTTAATTGATTAAACAGTGTTGATTTGCATAAAAATTTGGATTTGGGTTCTGTCTACCCTCTACTTTAAATTTAAGCTTTTGCCGGGGGTTAGGCTCATAAAATACTAGTTTCAAGCGTATAATTATCTGTAAATACGTTAAATACACAGTGTACAGAGAATATATGTATATGTTAACAGATGTTTCAAATTGTATAGCTGTTTCTGTTCTTCTTTCTACACTACTACTATACACATCCTCTTCACTATTATACACTGCTCCTCGTACGTGCGAAACTATTTCGTTAGCCAAGCTACTCGACCAGGTTTAAACACATGTACACGGAGCATCATTTTGTTTTTTCCCTATTATTCGGTTACTTTTTGAGCAATCAACTCTCTAAAAACCATTTTGTAGATTTTTTAAAGAGCTATATGCTTATTTAAATACAATTTTTTTTCAGATCTTATTTTGAAAAGGTTAATGCCAAAAATGCCCAAAAACGTACTTTGCGCGAACTTTAAATGACCATATCTTACTCAATTTTTATCCTACAGAAAAAAATTTCAGAAAACAAAAACAAGCAGCTTTCTACTCTACAAAATTTTGCGTATCAATAATAGTTTTCGAGATATTTTTTAGAAGACTATTTTTCGTTAAATAACGAAAATAATTTTCTCACTTCAAGCTCAATTTTTTTTTAAATAAATACTTTAAACGGGTCAAATACTCAGAGCAGAGCAGAGAATTGTAAATTTTGTCAAATGAGGTGGAAGAGAGGGTGAGATTATCGCTATTTTCTTGCAACGAAAAAATGGGAATCGACATTATTTTCTTCATAACTCGCTTAGTTTTAAAGCTGGAAGCTTTCTTAAAAAATAATTTTTCCACGAAAAATGCATTAGTTTTCGGTTATTGTGCGTATAAACTTTCCATTTTGGCGTATGAAAATAATAATCACATTTCATTAAACAATAATTCTGTTTGTATTGGATCTGCATAAATCATAGATACACGTAAGCTACAATTTTGGTCACTACTCAGGTTTCTCGATTGAATGCATATTTTGCCACTTATTCGCGAAAAATAATCTAAAAACGTGACAATTTCCCTCGTGAATAATTCGAAAAGTATTGACTTTCAGAAAAAACTTACTAACACAAAAGTTGCTTAGCATTAATCAAATTTGTAGGTTTCCGCACTTATTTTCAATAAAACATTTTTCACCCCCGGGAAAAAGCAGCCCTCGGTACAGGGTAAATTTTGAAAAAAGGGTAAGCAGAACCTGATTCCTAATTTTTATGAAAATCGGGACTGTATGGGATAAATACACGGAAAAACGGTCATTGATTGGACTATTAAATCACAATTTCCGAACATCGCTTTCAATTTTCGGTGCAAATTTTAAATTTAGAACTTTTGATTTTTATTACTTTTTTGTGCGTTAATTTTTTTATGTTATTTTGCAGCAGTTTTTGAGACGCTGGTCACGTGATTATCTAGTGCAGCTCCAATATCGAAACAAATGGAAAAATGATGTTACCAACATTGTCAAGATAGATTCGTACGGTAATATTAAAGGAAGATAATACAGCACCTTTAAATTGGCTCATGGATCATGTAACAGAACTTCAGCCCAGAACTAGACGGTGTCGTTAGAGTAGTATCAGTAAAAACAGCCTCTGGAAGGATACTCAAGAGATTATTAGCAAGATGTGTTGTGCCCAATATAGACTGATATTTCTTGTTTTTAATTTTGTTACTCAAGAATTTCATATTGTAAAATTGTTCTGAATAGACACTTTGCAACGTATGCGGCTATGCTAAGGCCTCATTTTATATAGACGAAAGCAACAAGCAAGTGTCACGCCCTATTTGTATTATATTTAATTCATCACCCCACAACTCTAATTCATTGAATGATAGAGCTTTTTGACCCAACTTATCGACTAGAAGAGAAATGCCTTGCTCTACCTCATTTCTTAACGGATGTCGTTTCTTGGCTGGAAGGGAAACTTCTCCATCTCGTACCAATCCATTGCGGTGCACAAGAGAATGTTGACCAGACTATTGAGTCCGAGTACGTTGTATGACATTTGTAGGATTGTATGGATCTTTTTTGACGTTTAGCATTTTCTTTGCTCCCATTCACTGACACGATCTCGTAAGGGTTTAGATGAAAACAAGATGAGAACTTGTTGGACTGAGGCTGCTTAACAAGAATATTCATGGGGGGGGGGCAACGTACTGCTCCTGGTTAGCATATCCTGCCTTTTTTATTTGTTAACAGGGTCTTGGATTTCTACTTTCAAGTTCCTCATTGCAGGTATATTTGGCAGGTAGCCAATTAGGAAAGGATATCTGAGGACTTGTAGGGGTGACGCCGGTAGTTGCATAGCTGCAATAGTTTATCAAATAAGCACTCAACTTTTTTGGTCAGTTTTCCACAACAGTGGCCAGGGTAGACTTTTTTAGCGTCTTAAGAAACCTTTCTGAGGTGTTATTAACTTCTGGTGAGTACCTAAGGTATGATGATAATTTTTATAGGGCTGCTATGTGGTGTTGTTCTAAATTTGTATTGATTACATACCTGGAAAATATTGAAACATGAAATGGTTTCTTTCTATCGTTTTTTTGTAATGTATCTCCTGCAGCTTTTTCTCGACGTAATCTACCTCGCTCATTTTCTTTGTACTGTAAGCTGAGTATAATCCCAATATTATAATGCCCACTGCCATCAACGGTTTTTATAAAAATTTCGTAATCCTAAAAAAATATTATTTTAGACAAAATAAAAGAGTACATATCACACCTCCGCTCAAATAGTGTCATAAGTCAAAGAAACAATCTACCAAGTAATAAGCGTTTGAAATTAATTCTAACTTTATTTTTCACTTTTCGGATTTCAAAAACTCACAAAGTTACCGCGATAACAACTATTTACTAAACATTATTTGAGATAAGATTTCTAATTTTTCTAGCACCAATAATAAATTAAAAGAGGTTTCCTAATTTTTTGAGTTATGACGCTATTTGAGCGGAGGTGCGATATATAACTACATCATGATCTAATTAATGTTTGTCACTCATTTACGTTGGAACTTGCTACGTGAATTTGAACGAAATGTGGCAAACAGTAAGTTAATTACTTGGATTAACATAAAATATAATTTTTTGTGAAAATAACGAAAAACTATCTTATATTATCCCCTTCTTACGTGGTTTAGGTGTCTTCTTCGTCCAGGTTTTCTTTAAAATTGGTTCTTTCCATGTGAAACTAACATTTTTCGAAATAACGAATGTCCCATGAAGCTTTCGTACGATTATCATATTCACAAAATAAAGTATTAGATTTGATTTCTTTGATGAAATAATACGAGGCATATTTTTTAAGTAAGTACCGTTTTGCGATTCCGCCGCCGCAACCCCAAGGTCGGCATTCCGCTTTACAATTTCATCATTATGCGACTACTTTCCTCAATATTCTCGTAGTGTTTTGTATCGCATTGTGACCGGAAATTGTGTTCACGTTGAGGGATTTACACAAAACCCAACGTTTAGGCAGTGCATTGACTTTCCTTAAGCGGCACCACGATGAAGGTGAAGATTTTTTAGACCAAATTGTTACTGGTGAGGAAACATGGGTGGCCTACATCATACCAGAATCGAAACAACAATCCATGGAATGGCGACATTCATCATCACCCAAAAAAGTGAAGTTTAAGCAAACAATTTCTGCCCGGAAAATCATGTGCACAGTTTTTTGGGACAGAAAAGGAGTATTGCTAGTGGAGTTTCGGCCTCGTAATGAGACAATCAATGCAGCGTCTTATTGTGAGACATTGAACAATCTGCGTCGTGCAATCCAGGACAAAAGACGTGGCAAGTTGAGTAAGGGTATCGTTTTGCTGCATGTGGCTAATCGGACCAAAGATCTCATCAAATCTTTTCAATGGGAAACTCCATATCATCCTCCCTACAGCCCTGATCTGGCGCCCAGCGACTACCATTTGTTCCTGCACTTGAAAAAACACCTGAGTGATCAGCGTCTTCAAGACGATAACGAAGTCAAAACAGTTGTGATACAGTGGTTAACAAGTCAGGCGGCAGAATTTTATGAGGAGGGAATCCAAAAACTGGTGCCACGTTATGACAAGTACCTCAATATTCACGGAAATTATGTAGAAAAGTAGATTAAGGTACAGGATTTCGTGTAAAAATAAAATTATTGCGATATCTTTGTATTTCTTTTTTTAATTCCAAAACGGTACTTACTTAAAAAATATGCCTCGTATATAAAAATTAATCACGACCTGTTTCTATCAGTTACGTTTTTCAATTAAATCGCGATATAAAACCTGGAGCTCCACGTGGACATATTTAAAATCATGTTATTGTTGTTTGAAATGAAACAAGCGCGCAAAATAAGGGATTAAAGGTCTTTATTACAACCATGCGCAAAAAAAATCAGCTGATTGATTCTTGCAATATTTCGCAGTTCCTACTTTATTGATTTGATTGCTATTGCCTATAAGTTGTAATTCTAAGAATAAATCTAGTTCCATTTAATTTAATAAACTAATCAAATGTCAGTTATAAAAGCTGATTGGTAAAACCAATTTTGTCTCGTCTTCTTTGGTAAATCGTCTTGCAGATTTTGGTCGCTATCAGTAATTTGAAAGTTTTCATTTGTTTCTTTATACTGTTGCTTTGGATGGATGAAATATATTACAGACAGTAGGCAGTAGAAAAGAAAATGTTTAGTTTCGGTAAGTAGCAGCCTTGAGTCTTTCATAATGTCAAGCTTCAAAAATTCATCATGTATATGCGATATTTTAACCTTGACTGAGTACCCTTTTTCATACTTATACGTGCTTCATTACTTTCTGTACCCAGATCTACGTAAAAGTCAACGCGAGTCAATGGTGATAGCAAAAGCTAATTAGGACCTACCTGTATTAAAATTGGACCATATCTTTTTGGATAAAACACAGCTGAACATGTATCATGTGCAATGGGCTGCATATCTATCCAATGACCATCACTTTTAATATGTCTGCAAGGTATTCCGAAACGACCACAGACACATAAGCAGTGTCCATTGACAGCAGAAAAGAATGGCCAGTAAGCGGTATTCAGAACGTTGGCAGTAGTAAAAACTTGAGCGAAAATATCAAATATCTAGAAACAGATTCAAAACAATTCATTAAAATATTTCAAATAGTAGTGTCAAGCCATAGTAATAAACGATATTTCCTTAAAGGAACTTTCAGAGTGAGTTTTTAGTTTAATCCTAGTACTCCAACGTGGGGTGGCCCATGAACCAGGCATAATGATTTTTTCCAACACTCTTGCTCGTGTGTTAAAGGTACAGAGCTCTGCGTTTCAGTATCTGTTAACAGTATCAAGGGACAAGTGTTTTTGTGTTAAAATAATCCTTGCTCCAAATATTAATCTCCACTTAATGATGGTCAATTTCCTTCAAGTTGTGGTCTACTTTTTCACGCTAAGCTGAAACTACTATTTTAGTTTTTTTTCTAGTCTAATTATTAAAATTATAGGAAAATAAATGAAAAAGCTTAGAAAAAAATGATGTTGTATGGAAGAACACACCTCCTTCGTGACAAGAAACTATGGGATTAATTACACAAGGATGAAGGGAATGAGAAAAGATTGAAAAAACAATTTTTGAATGAAGAATATAGCGAAGACGAAGACGGTATCCTAGTGAATGATTTAGTATCTGTCGAAATAACATGGAAAGAACTACTGGAGGATATAGCAATCTCTAAGAACGCTGAAGGTACTGAAGCCATAGATATACCACCCATGGAAGGGGAGAATGGAGAATAATGATGAATCTGTGTCAATCAAAAATAGTTGCTCGGAAAACACGGAGATGATATCTATTAAGAATTTTCTATGATATTCTTAGTAGAGAGTCACGTGAAGAGAAGCGCAGAAAAACAGTGTTCCACCAAAAAATTGAAGCAATCTCTTCGTGACTACCTTGGATATCCAGAGGATGTTCTGTCGCAACAACTCTCCGTCATTTTTGAGCTGATTGCCCGAGATATGTGTGAGCACAGCATCGATTTGGCATTTGTGAGGATTGTAAAGCCTAATGAGTCTTAATATTTTATTTTGGAAAAATATGAGTTCTTCATATTGTATTTGTATCTCATTTTATCGTTTATCTTTATATAAAAGTTTTGCTAAATATATAAGTATTTAAAAACTTGAAATGGGTTTTAGCCTTTTGAGAAAATTGACTCAGAAAATATGTCACCAGCTAACCCATTCCACGAAATAAACACTCTTTATATGGTTAACTAGTGAAGAAATAACTTTTTATTATGCTTAGTAGATTAAATACTATCTAGATTTCAAATTAATTGTTACATAAATCATCCACGAACATATGTATATGAGGCTATCTAAAAATTTATTTTTAATTATTAAGTATTTCCAATATATAAGATACATAAATTTATTAATTTCCGAAATATAAATATATATTGTCAAGCTATATGGTGGATTTGTTCACCTAGAACGTCTTACAAGTTTGTATTCGATTTTCAAATGAATTTGTCACATTTTCCAACATTTATTCGTCACTACTGTTACACTTTCTTGGTTTATCCTGCTATCCACTATCCACATAAAAAAATCTTGTCCAGTGATAAATTTAATCGTGCAGATGGTCCTCCTTTGCCTATCCTCTTGCCAGGAAAATTATTATCGTGTGAAAATTAGATTCTTTGCCAAATGTTAAATGGAAAACGTTTCATTGATAAAAAGGCAAATGTTTTCAAGAAAAAAGATACAGTACTATCACGTGACCGTCAATGAAACGTGGACCAAAAATGGGGTTTCTAACGATAAACCTCATCTATAGACCACCTATTTTTACGATATTGTATGTTATCCTCGTCACCAAAAACCACAAATTCAAAAGGAGAATCATCGTCTGCTTATTTTTGGTGTAATTGAATATGGTATGGCAGCATTTTTTATTTGGGGAATATATTTATGGCCAACGGAGGCTACTGCATTAGCTTTGCAGTGCTGCTAACGTCGAACAACATCTTTGGTTACTTAGTCAACTTTTATCAACTTGGCGTTTGGTGTATCATCTATAACATACCTCATTTGTACAACACCAGAACATGGAATTAAAGTTAATTGTTGAATCCGTTTGATAATAGTATTTTCTGACTGATCTCTCCACGTTCTCGTCTTAGACACATAAATATATTTAGACCCTTTGATATTGGACACGTAAAGTCTAGAATGTCTAAAAAATTCTGAGCGACCTCTTGAAAAATTTTTTTGATTGCGCTTTAAAGGATAGTCTTAAAATATGATGAACTATCAAAGAAAATAGTCGTTTTTAGGAGAGAAGAAATGAACTAATAAACTTCAAGTAGAATGATATTTTACTATGTGATGCAACAAGATACTAAAATAATATAATTAATCAGTCGGTGCAAGATCCAGACTAAATGCTGGTTGTCGTAGGAATATACCACCAGGTTCTTTGATCTTATTCTGCGTAGCACTTGAAGTATATGGTGTAGCATTGTCTTGTTGTAATGCGTTTACGGTTAACTAATATTTCTCCGACAAAATCTCGTACATATGCATCAGATATCCACTATATCCCTCGGCATTGATAGCTCGGCCATCTGGAATGATTTGGAAGCACACTAAATCCTCTTTGCGACGGATTTTGGTAAATCCTTTGGTAATTCTTTTATGTTTGTCTATCCAATGCGTCTAATAAAGAAATCATCTTTCAGGCAAGTAAGCTGTTTACATACATCTCATGGACGTGTCCCTTAAATCTCAGTTAATTCGTGAGGCACTAATCGACAACTTTCATAGATCTCATATAATGATTTCAAATGGCAATGTAGGGTATCTTTAGATAGTCCAATGGACTCCTAATCGACGTCTATTGGTACTAGGTTGGTTTCCTACTATTTCCTTTGTAACATCAATATCCCATGGACATGAGCGCGAACGATTTTCAAGCATGAAATATCCACTATTGAAACGATTAAACCAACGCTGTGCCGTTCGCTCATTAACTGTGTCTTCCCCTTCAATTTTCCTTGTTGCCACGGCTGCTTTAAGCTTTTATATACAATAATGTCTTATACTAATTTCATATTTATCGCAAGCTATACTATTTGTAATGAAATTGTACAGTGTAGTCAATAAACAAAGAGAGAGAATCATTAAAAGAAAGTAATGAAATTATACCCCTCATATAATTAGAGATAAGTCTTAACAAGTTTCGACATATTCAAATTTAGGCGTTGGAAATTTCACACAAATCGAGATTACTTGGGAAACAACCTCTTGAGACAGCATGTTTGTCATTTTCAATAAATGTTACTGAACTATGACAAAATGGTAAAATTCATGCTTATCGTCGGACTTATGTCTCATAATGTGAAGAAGTGGCCATTTGGTGTGTAGAAAGGGAAGTAAAAAAAATAATGGGTGTTGTAGTATTAGACAATCTGATAAGACATAAGACGAAAGTATGAATAAAAAATTTAAAACAAAACAGAAAGTAATGGGAAGCAATTGTACGAGAAATTTTACACTTCAAGGTATATCACTAACCATTATGGCTACCATAAGTGAGTTGGTAGTATATTCATTGAAACTATATATAATCCAATACAGATTTTGTGTTTGTATGTCAATGGTTCTCAAAAAACTTGAAATTCAAATGAATTTTTCTAGAAATGTGCATCTAAAAGATAAATTATTATATCACCAGTAAAGATTATTCGTCATTATATATTTTTAATACGATATATCGAAATATCATTAACTACATTTTCAGTTTTTTCGCATTTACTATATAAAATACTCTATGTTATATTTTCCAACTATATACTTCGTCCAAGACATAGAAGCATTGAGTTAAAACAAATAAAATTTAGAACCCTTACTATTATTATTTTACCTTAGATGCGTTAAACTCATCCATCTCTCTATTACATAATATAAAAGCAACTTCAAAGCTTTCTTCCACTATCCTTCTCAGCCTCTCATCAGTAATTTGGACAATATTATAATTTTGTACTTCGCCACAACTCAACATTGCCATTGTTAGACACGTATACAATCAGTATTTGGCAGTATTATATCAATGGAAATATATTCAAAGTAGACTGTAGTCATCCTCAATTGATATGTCACCTGTTTTTTATCAACCCATTATTACCATGTATCTAATCGTTTGTTTATAACATTAAAATTATTTATTGGGTTGTTTATATTTTGATAGACGCGTGATAAACATTTCAAAGCTCACTGTGGCATTCGTACCAATCAATATCAAATAATTTTGCTACTAATTAATCATACTTCATATGAATCTTGTTCACTGCAACCAAAATCTTGCGGAACTATCCTTTATTCTTTTATTTTCGTTTCGTTCTAGTCTTGATCTCATTTAATTAGTAATAGAATAACGTATCTTAACATTATAAACAATTATTAGTTGAGACAAAATGAATTTTAAACTCCGGCATTATAAAAAAACTGTGATTGAAGAAATTAAGAATAAAATTTCCAAACTTGCGTCCATGTATTTTTATAATTATTAAAAAATTAATTAAAATTTTTTATGAATAATTAAAATAAGAAGAATAAAATGAATATCCATTCTAATAAGCTCCATTTACTCTTGTCTAGAAAATAGCTCTTCGAGACCTTGATAAAACCATTCTTTGGACTTAAATACATAAAATTACCCCCCTGCACTTTCAACATCTACTTTGGATACAAATTCATGAATTTGTATATATATGGTGATCTGACGATGCAAGGTCTGAACAAAATGCTGGATTTGGTAGGAGTTCAATTCCACCAAGTTCTTCGATCTTATTCCACGTAACTTTTCAGTACGTGGTTTAGCATCGTCTTGTTATGAGAGGATTTTAAGGCTTTTGGTTAACGAAATCTAAATGTTTTTCCGATAAAACTTCATACATTCGCAACAGTATACTTCGGTATTGATAGCTCGACCAAACAGTAAATGTTCATAATTCCATCAGACATACATACAACAAGACCGCTTAAATCGACCTCTCTTTGCCACGGGTTATGGTAACTGCTCTTTGTCTAACAACCATTTTCCATGGCAAGTAACAATGCTAAAACGATCATCTATCGGCAGGGCAAGGAGCTTTTTACACACCTCTACTCGACGGTTCGCTCAAAGCTGGGTAAATTCGTGTGGCGGCACTTTAATCGGCGAATTCTGGTACTAAGTTCGTTTTCTACTGCTTTCCTTGTACTATAATTATCTCACACAGGTGAACGACCTAAGCGCGAACGTCAAAGCGTCAAATTTCCACTAAAGAAACGATTAAACCAAAGCTGTATTATTTGAACTGTGTCTTCACCTTCAATTTCATATATTTTCCTTGCTGCCACGGCAACTAAAAAATTTTTTTTTCCATAATATTTGAAAAAACAGATTTATCGCACTTCATACTATTTATATTTTGAAAAAATTTATAAAAATCCAATAGCTATCCGTCTGGCCGTTCTATCCTTTCTTTTTTTTTTGGCTGCACGGTATTTATGCCTAGATTTGTTATAAAGCATTCAAACTAATTTCATGCGCCCTCTTTAAGTTATACTCAAACGACTCTTTTCCCGTTCATTTCCGATGTTTCTATAGTTTTCTTTTTTCCTATCTCGAGTTCGTTTTGATCTAAAAACAATCAGTAAATCAAGCCCTTTCAATTGAGACATAATTGAGTTGGCTGAGTCTGAGGAGAATTAAAAGCAGATATTCAACATGATAGATGTTTTTTGACTGTGCCCCGATACTTATTGTATCCCTTTGACGACAAAATTAGTGATTGACACCCTATGTACAATGCAATCCCTGTCTTATTCCAATTTGTACACCCGTTTTTGATATTACCATTTCATAAAAAAAATTTATTTATAAGTATGTTCAAATCATAATGATAATTATTATACATAATTAAACTTCACACGAATGACATTGTCATTTCGTTAACAGCTTTAAATGCTTTAATAACGACGTAGATTCTCTAGGGTGTCATATTTACCAATTCTTGACAATGTTGTGACGAAAATTCATTCTACATATTCCTCTATGTCTGACATTGACTTCTTCCATCGATCTTGCAGGAGACGCTCGCACATCTTTTCATTTCATGCCAGAGAGTCTCCTTTGGCGATAGGTTAGGGCTGCTCGAGATCCATCCTAACCATAAGATATAGTCCTCAAATAATTTCAATGCTCTTAGGTAAAAAGCATATCTTAAGAAAGGTTGGATATTTATAGGTATTGACAGTACCATCTATAATTTATAACCATACATTTGGCCGCCAACGACCCTCACAATATGAAGGATACCAGAAATTCTAGATGAAATGTGTCATTACTTTGACAGAGGTGTTTAATCCAGCTGTCATTGACTACAAAGCGGGGCTCACCAATCAGATGGATTTTGCTCTACTGTTCTAATTTCAATTTTCTATAGTCTTCTGTCTATTCCAATCTATTTTTCATAAGTGTTGACATCAATGAAGGTTTCTGCTTCTTTGTGACATTTCTACAATTACGAAATGTGCCTACAATTCATTATCAATAAAAAATGTAGAAGGAAGAGAAAAAAATAAACATGCCGGGGAGCCAGGCCAAGCAAACCCCAAGCAAACTCTAGATTAAATAAAAAGATTAGACAAGGTAGGATGGAAAGATTGGGTATGAGATGAACCGGAACCAAAATACTCGTCCCACACCTGATAAGGTAGAAGTAAAAGGAGAAATAAGATATAACATGAATATAGGCAGCAAGAATTAGAAGAAAACCCTTTAAACAAAATTATTTATACACTGTTACTTACTTATTTAATTTATTTGAACACTTAAGCTTTAACTAGCTTATATAATAATTAATCATTCACTAATACTTAGCTAACTTAAATTATTTATTTAAATTCACTATTTATTATAAACTAAACTTAGCTCCGCTAAACTAGCTTGATATATATAGCAGTAACAAAATTTTTTGAATTCCAGAAAGTAAACAAACCGCCTACTAAGATAAAAGCATATATAAAAACAAACCTTGAGCGAATTCCGCTGTTTATAAAAAGTAAATCAGTCGTGCCGCGACTTCGTCAAATTTTAGAATTCCATAATAACCTGACAGGACCGGCTTCACGGCCTATACTTGTTCATAACAATACGCAATGACCTCGATAGTACATTTGCTGTCACGACATCATGACGTAACATGTATTCGTACAAAATTTCGTCCATCGTGAAGAATTTCTTAAGAATGGTAGTATAAAGTATAATGGAATTTGTGTAGGAAATGTCTAATCTCTTTCACGAAGTACTTGCCTCTGACTGTCGTCTACAAAGAGTTCAAACCGAAACTCATCCCTCCGATGGATTTTGTTCCACAATTCCACAGCCGCTTTTTCATGGTTTCCAGTACATTTAAATCTATTTTCTTGTATGTTGAGTTCAAAACAAAAAAATTTTGTAACCTTCAAATTTGCAGGTTCTTTGTGAGCCAGTTCATTAGCAATACGGAAGATAGAAAGGAGAGGTTAATAATAATCATGTCGTATAGTCAAGCATGAATTAAAGCGCTGATTTTTTTGGAAGCAGATACAAAAAGTATTAGGGAAGCATACTTAAAGAAATAGACCAAAACAACATTGTTATTATAAGTACTAAGACAGATTGGACTAGAAGCTGATATACTATCATAAAAGGGCTCTTTATTCTTTTGTGGGAAACATAATATTACAAGGAATTGATCTTAGAGGGAAGTGGGAATATGTAAAGTACTCTACCACAAGAAAAAGGACAGACTACATTCATTAACCCTGCACAAGGCAGCAAGCAATTCCATGAAAACTATTATCTTGGTGACATTGAAAAGAAAAATGATCAGCTTTTCATGTGAGGCGTATAATTTTATCCGAATGTCAGAAGATATTCACAATTTATTGACCTTATAAAGGTTTACATTATAGAAACCACATGTCACTAGATGGCGTTGAATTTGGCTTCTATAGCGATGAACAACAAGACAATATGTAAGGATGTGTGATGCTGCTTAGTTTTTTAAGCGTTTTCAGTGATTTTGGTGGGATTTTCTTTGTTTTTTTTTTCATTTTCGTTATTTCCTAAACGTGTTTGGGTAGTTAGAGCAAATATTGGGCTTAAGACTTGGTTTGACAATGACGAAAATTTAAGTAACCCTTTTTAACATCAAGTTGGAGTCAAAAGCAGACCAATGTAAGAAGGTGAGGCGGTTTTTACAGCGGGGCTTATTGTATAATCTTGCCTACCATTAAAAATTTGTGTCTACAGACGTCAGGTCTAACTTCCCATTCTCATGAAATAACAATTAATCTGAATTATGCGATAAAAGTTTGGAAATGCATTTGTTCATGTATGAACGGGAGGAAACTACCAAAAAGGTACACAAGAGTTTTATTGGCCACTAGAATGGAGAGATAAGCCTAATTATCATAAGAAATTTCACAATTTTATGGAAAAAACTACATAATTCACAATTCTTATTTATGCTAAATTGAATTACGACTGTCTATGATAGATTGTAGAAATCTGCTATAGAATACTAAGGTCTTTTAAGCAGAAACGCTTTTGTCAAACTCTGGAACTTATTAAATGTATTTGCTTTTAATTCCGAGGTAGCTGATTGAATAAGATGAAGATAGATTCGAAGAGGTGCAAACTACAAGACCCCCATAAAGGCAAACCATGGTGAAGGTGTAATTTGAATAACAAGTAGTAAGTTGTTAAAGCAGTACGAGAATCCATCTGTTTAGACACAGATTTAATGGCAAAACAAGCAGAGGATAATTTTTTGTAGGATGAATACCAAAAGCAGAATTGGACCTAAAACTAAACCCTGAGGTGCACCTCTGCCAACTGGTAAATTAGTCGAAATTCTACCATTAGTCGTATCAGGTGTTTTCTATATTCAAGGTTAGATACATCTCTGATGCCATAATACTCTAGTTCGTTAATCAGATCTCCATGGTCGACACAATCGAAGGCCTTGGCGAAATCACAAAAAAACCGAACCCGTATAAAATTTATTATTAAAAAAAACACAGCGTCCTTAGTGCATTTATTAGGTTGTTGAGCTTTCAAGAAATGTTCAAAAAGAAAATTTTTCTCTCCACCCTTGTGCAGAGGAACAATTATAGCCCCTTTTATATAATAGTATTTCAACAACTAGTCCATTCGTAACAGTACAACTTTTACCACGTTTTTATTTTTTTCGAAGTGCACCTTATGGTTGTTTTTATCTCAGAAAAGCACTTTAAAGAGGTATATTATTTTACTATATAGACTTAAATGGCAAATAACACTTTCTATTGTTTATAAAACAACAAAATCAGTTCGTATTCTGGTTTTGTTGTTCACCACTATAGAAATTTGAATGAAAACTAACAGATGCTAGCAATTTTCGCGAATACAGAGCACTATTTATTTCATCAGAGCACAGAAATATATGAAAGGAATGAGTAAACGTATAAATAAATAAAATCCTCGAAATCGAACTAATCAAGATTTATTTTTCAACAATATCATATATAATAGATAATATAAAAACAAGGTTTTCATATAACTTAACATTATTTTAGCGTCCATTAACAGATCCTATCGTCGCACATTTCTAAACTTCATATAAATAAATAAATGTATATATGTAGTAAATTATTTAGTAGCCATCTTTCTAACCATATAATTCAAAATGCCTCCATGTTTGTAGTATAAAAGATCGATTTCGGTATCGAATCTCAACATCACTTCGAAGATCTTTTCCGCGTCCGTAGATACTTTGATATTTTGACCTGGTTTTGGAACTGAAGGAAAATCAAACGTGTAAGTTTCTTTGCCTGTTAAACCGAGCTGTTTGGCGCCTTGTTCGGGAAGAAATTGGAAAGGTATAATGCCCATTCCTACTAAATTCGATCGATGGATACGTTCGAAAGATTCTGCGATAACTGCTCGGACACCCTGTTACAAAAACGATAATTAAATAGTTAATCAAATTTTCAGTTTGGGAAATTAGGGGATTATCTATATATAGAGGAAGTGGGTAAAAAACTGAAAATAAGAGTGAATTTAACCTATCTGTATAAAATAGCTGAAGAAACTGTATCTTTTATAATATTCTACCCCCTCCGTTCTTTTTCAATTTTTATTCTTCTGTTGAGGTTCAAAAATGGTAAATACTAATTCTCTGAAACCAGAAAATGGCAACAATGAGGAAGGAAATGTAAAGTAGATCTACAGTAAAACTGAAAACTAAGTAAATGAAGACCTGAAAATACTGGAAAAGAAGGAATTCACCACATTCACCAGCCCCAAGAAGCTGAAGAAATGATAAAATCGTGATGTATTTACTTTAAATGCTGATGATCAACAATTTAAATGTGCAAATGATACAGTTAAAGACAAGAAACGATCGAAACGTCCTTCTAACTGAAGATGAAAAAGTGTGTTTAGAAAAACAATTTCGTTCCAATAGACGATTAAGATACTGGAAAGATGTATCAAAGTAGAACAATTTCTTGCATACCATGGCTTTTTAGGAAATTTTAAGAATATTCTATAAGGAAAAAGAAATCAATACTGACATTGATAAAGCAGACGAAAGATATTCCCAAAGAAGCCTTCCGTAAATGGTCCCAGTTATAGATCTGTAATAAATTACTAAAGAAACAGAAAATTACTACAAAATAAAAGTATGTACCTAGGTAAGTACCCACTTATTGTTTTGAGAAATAATTGAGTGGAAAACATTCAGAAATTAAAAAAAAATTATATATTCCATCAAAAAGTATTTTTAAACGATGGGATATTGCAAAAATCATTTCTTTGAACACAACCGTTACTTTTGGAGCAGACCTCGTTTGTATTGAAATCAAATGACATTGATGTTCAAAATTAAATATGTGTGATTGATTTATTTCTATAAGGATTATTATCATATTCACAAAAATACTTTCATAAATAATGTTTTCTTCCGTTATCAGAAAATATTATAATGAGTTAACCTTGACTTTACTAAAAGAAAGAAAATTGTTGAATAAGAATTTAAGTCATATAAGATATATAGTAGGGTGGGTCAAAAAAAACTTTTTTTCTCTTGCTACTAGGAATGATGACGAAAAAACAAATGCTGGTAAAGTTTATAGCTTAAAATATCAATATTTAGAGGGACCGCATCGTAATTTTTTATTTCCAATTTAAATTACACGGGAATTTATATTTTTTTTTGAGTTTTAATGTATTTCAACGATTTATTGTGTAGTAAAAAGAAATATATATTTTTGTAGGAAATTAAGTGGTCTACAAAAAAGGTCTGTAATAATTTTTCGTTAAGTCAAATCAAAAGTTATTCGCAGTTAAAGTACAACCTAAACCCAAACCTTTTCATTTGAGTCGTGTTAGATAACGTAAGTTTTTTTCAAAAAATTTGGGAACTAAAGAGTCAGAAAAACGACGAAAAATATGTTTGTTCACGTTTTTAAGACATTGTTTCGTAGAACTGTAAAAGATTGTGAAAGTCATCGAATATTTTTTTAGGTTGAACTCTAACTGCGAATAACTTTTAACCTAATGACTGATGACTGAAATTATTTCTGACCTTTTCTGTAGGGTTTAATTTGAATGTGTAATTTAAATGGGAAATTTAAAAAAAACGAGATGCGGTACCTCAAAATATTGATTGATTTGAGTTCAAACTTTACTAGAATTTTTTTTCGTCATCTTGGAAGTTTTTTTTGGCTCACCCACCTTACTATATATCTCCATTTTCATATTGCGAACAAAGAAGAAAAGTGTTAAACCGGAAATAACATCCTTTTGGTTCTCCATGCACTAGACAGAACCTAACAATCATGAAAATAACTAGATCACAGAGAAAAATACGGCAAATATTATATTTCGACCACCACGGAATTTGTTCAATTATCAGTATCTTGTATAAATTTATTGATGTCATCCCATGATAAAACTTACATAACGTGGGGAGTTTTATAATTTTCGAGTTTTTTGTCGCATCATTCACGAAAACGGTCATATGTTTTCCAATATATCAACTCGGATTAGACCCTTAACATATGAGATACTATTGCATTTACTTCATCAGCTATATCCGATGGGTATTAACACGAATATCATATTCAACATCCATCTTCTTGAAAACTACTTGAAATGGAGTAACTAAGAGCAAACACAATTAAACCCGCGGCATGCGAAGAAACTGTTTCTACTATAGCGACACAGAAAGACCAGCTGTGAATTATATTCAAAGTATTGATAACATTAAGGAAAAAACGTATGGCAGACGATGTAAATTCACATTCACAGTTGTACAGAAAATGTTGTGATAATTATTTAGTTTAGGTTGCACACGCCCGATTTCCTTGAAATTTTAGTATGTTATACAGTTTTTTATGCTGAAAAAGAAGATGTATAAATGTTGGGCGCGGAAAATATTCCGTTACATAGTTTTTTAGGTTTGAACATTGGAAAATGTACACTATCTTGGATAGTTGATATTTTGCAAATACTTGATGTTGATGTCTGTTGAATATTTAAACTATCTTTTAACATTTTAACACCAAACCCTCCCCCCGCCTCCAATCATCAGCAACATTAAATATAATTTGTTACGACTAAAGTAATGACACAAATCAATTAATATATTAATAAATAATAATAATCATTTATTTACACGTATAAATAATCATCAATTTCTATTGGATACATTCGTGACATTTCTTCAATAAATGATTCAATTCTATTTGAATAAGAATAATGTCTTTTAAATAGAAACTTCCCAAAATACTGAGATCTAGTTCTTCCATAACGTGGTATGTTATCATGAATATCTCGCCATAGTCGCTCAATAATTTGAGTATGAGCTTAACCTAACCTAACCTAACCTAAACATAACCTAACTTAACCTAACCTAACCTAAACATAACCTAACCTAACCTAACCCAACCTAACCTAACCTAACCTATCCAAATTTTCAACATCGAAAAAGTATGTGAAGGAATAATTTCCGCGCCCTATATGTTACATTAAATTAATCAGCATAATTTTCTCCACACATACTAAAATTTCAAGGAAATCGGGCTTATGCAACCCAAACTAAATAATTAACAATGTTGTTTGTATTTCGTGTATTCATGAACACATTCCAGAGAATTTTTGGTCTAGATTTGCGGTCGCGGTGAAAAATTAAAACTCATGTGCCATCAAAAAACAATCTTCTCATACAATAAATACGAAAATAACTATTTTTTTATTGTTCTATTATAAATAACTGGAAATAACATTGCTAATAAAGCTAATAAATGATTTAAAAAAAAAACATTGGGATATAACCAATATAAATACATTGTCTGAAAAATAAGATATCTAATTTAACTAATACTAACCAGTAAGTATGGTCCTTTTGCAGCCCAATCTCTACTAGAACCAGATCCATAATCTTTACCTGCAATGATTATGAGTGGTATTTGATTTTTTATATAACTTTGAGCAGCGTCAAAAACATCCATCTGTTAGAAAGAAAACGGTTTTTAAACTAATATTATCATATTAAAAATACCTCACTTCTTCATTAGTTGGCAAATAAACAGTTCTAGGTCCAGGCTTTGACATAAACTGATTAACCAATCTGATATTGGCGAAAGTACCTCTCGACATCACGTCATCGTTTCCCCTTCGAGATCCATACGTATTAAATTCTTTTGGAGCCAATCCTCGATGAGCCAAATATCTATAATGATAATAAATTCTTTGTAGTCTATATCTCATCTTCTATGATAATTTACCTTGCAGCAGGACTTTTTTTCCCAATAGATCCAGCAGGACTAATATGATCCGTAGTAACAGAATCCCCCAATAAAAGTAGTACCCTAGCATTCTGTATAGGTTTACTTTCAGGTGGTTTTAACGTCATACCCTCGAAAAATGGTGGTTTTTTTATATAAGTAGAAGCACTCGACCATGGATATAAATCACCAGTGGGTGCATCCAATTTTCTCCAATTATTTGAACCTAAAAGGGATTTAATATAAAATATAAATTTAATACTAATATACGAAAAAAATACCTTTTTCTATTTTTCCGTACACCTCTTTGAATATAGCCGGAGTGACAAATTTATGTTCGATATCTAGGATATCTTTCCTGGTAGGTATAATGTCCCTCAAATAAATATCTCTTCCATCCGATCCTTTTCCGAGAGGTTCTTTCTCAAAATCGATATCGACTCTACCCGCTATCGAATAAGCTATTACCAAAAGGGGACTACATAAATAATTGGCTCTTGTATTCGGATGTATACGACCTTCGAAATTTCGATTTCCGGATAACACACCGCAGCAAACGAGATCGTTTTCTTCAATGGCATTTACTATATTTTCATCTATGGATCCGCTGTTACCGATACAAGTCATACAACCATAACCTTAAAACAACGTAAAGTCTATAATATTACAACTATTTTTATCAATATTAGATTAACTTTTTTGATATACGAAGATATATTGAAAAATTCTTAGCCTACTATGAAACCAAACAAAATTTCAATCTCAAAATATTTTATTACTCAACATTTATTACAGCGAACCTTAAACGTCTCTAGACCTTTAAAAAAAATGTTTCTTCCTCCCCGTTGGAAGAAAATTTACGACCTTTTAAACTTTTTTTCAGTTGAGGAAAGAGATGATAGTCGGACAGAGCCAAATCTGGTGAATAAGGGAGGTGTTCTAATAATTCAAACCCAAAATCACGAATTTTATGTGTGCAGGTGCGTTGTCCTGCAAAAACAAAACACCTTTGGATAGCTTTCTTGTGTTCTTTAATTTTTTTCCGTAGAGTGGTCAGTAATGTCTAATATTAATCTACATTTATTGTTCTACCCTTATACAAAAAATCAATCATGATTACTCCAAGGCAATCCCAAACAACTGAAGCAAGAACTTTTCCAGCAGACTTTTGGACAAGAAACTTCTTAGGTCTTGGAGAACCAGAGTGTCACCATTTCATCGATTGTTGCTTTGTTTCTGGATCGTATAAATGTACCCAAGTCTCATCCATAGCAACAATTCGATTTAAGAAGTCTACATCGTTTTCAAATCGAGCACAGATCAAACGCGATGCTTCTACCCTTGCACGCTTTTGGTAAACATTCAAACATTTGGTGATCCATTTTGCAGCAATTTTTCTCATTCCAAATTTACGTGAACTATATGATGAACGCGTTCGTATGAAATATTCAGTGCTTCAGATATCCGTTTAAGTCCAATTCGACGGTCTGATAAAATCATGTCATGAACTGCATCGATATTTTCGGGGACTGAGACAGAAACTGGCCTTTCTGATCGGTCATCTTCAATGGAAAATTTACCTCTTTTGAAGCTTGCAGTCCAATGTTTGACGGTCTCATACGAAGGACATTGATCAAAAAGGGTTTTAAACATATCTTCGTAAATCTGCTTACCTATCAACCCTTTTAAATACAGGTACTTGATGATGGCTCGATACTCCAATTTTTCGATTTTCACAATTTCGGTGGACATCTCTTTTCTTTTTATTGCGTATCTGTGGTTCACTTTTTTGACTTCAAACTTTACACTTACACTTCTAATAAGTTATTGTTGGTTGCTATGGTAACGCAATATTTTGTTTATGCATGGAACTGGTCTAGGCTAACTAGATATCAATACATCCTCGTATCAGTTAATACAACGAGAACCATTAAACCCATAATTTGAAAAATATGTAAGTAAGTATATATTTCATTTTTTCTTGATGGATTTTATTTTATTTCGTTATTCGATATACCAGTTTATAAATGTGGCAAGATACGGAAGCTAGTAAATATAGAGACTGAAGAAATAGAAAAAACAATAATGCCAGTCAATTGTGAAACAGAATTAAAGAGATGAAAATCATAACTTTAAGCAACAGGATAAGAATACAGATGAAATATAATGCAAGAACCACTGGGAAGAGCAATCTAGTATAAATATCTGGAAAATTATATGAATTACAGTGATAGATGTCGGAAAATAGATGTACAATAAGATGACGATAACAATAATAACATATGTAAGTGAAAATTGGTCATTTATAAAGAAGGATCGTGTCAATATGAAGATAACTGAGATCAAACACTAGATTAAGTGTAAAAATAAGTATAAGATTGGAAATAATAGAAAAATTGCATACAAAAGGAACAGGAAGACCTGATAAGGTAGAAGAAGAATATAAAAAAAAGAAATTATCAATAAGAAAAAGATATAATAAATATATGGAGGAAAGTAAAAAAATCGATTATTTCCACGACTTATTCAAATTTGATAAGCTTTTAATTATAATAATTGCTTCTGGACAGCTTTCTTATATTTTTCCAATTTTTTTTATAATGAAACACCAGCATACGCTTATTAGTAAAAATCCCGATTTATTATTCAAAATAACCGAAAAATTTTAGAGATACCACCAAATAATCCGTCGTGGGAGACTATCATCAACTTTTTTCATTAAGGAATATTGTGTGCCTAATCGAAAACATATCGATACACGATCATTTTCCTAAATTCCGCTGCAGCGACACTCTTGACAAGTACAGCTCAGCGAGACTGTCCATATTTTTTATTAAACTACAACTTTTACTCTATCGATTCCATTAAATCGCATTTCATAGTGTTAATGTTCATAACATGAATAACGATTAAAAATACAATTAGATTAAACTTGTTGCATACATATAAAAATTGGTCAAAAATTGAGAGTTGAAAAAGATTTCCTGCAATTTTCATGTTCAATCTTTTTCCCCAACAAACATTGAAGACGAGGAAGACCCTCAAGGACCTAGAAGGAAGCGATTGAACATACCATGAAAGACAGAGGTATCCACGAAGACCATCAGCGTAAAAAATGATCGTGCGTCGATATGCCCTCGCTCAGGGAAATAATATTCCTCTTTGATTTAAGATTGATATTTTGACTTTACCCGGACTAAAACTACATTATATGCCTTAGAAGAACAGAAATATAATCAAAAAAACACTGATATGGAAATACGCAACGACCTTGGAATCTTGACCACCACATTTTATCGCGGCCCCTGTAACCAGGATCAGGCTTGGGTTTAAAAAATTAAATGGTTGAAGGGGAAGGTAGAGGGAGTGTGTGGGGCCCGAACAAGCGTTGTATGCAACATTACAAAAAGTTACTATCACGTGCCCCTCTAATCTAAGATCCAAGGTAAAATATTCTGCGATAAATTTAGGAATTAAATTAAAGAGAGATCTAGGCCCGGGCCCTGTGTCCAGAGTTGCATCAGCCCCACCCTCGTGCTTGGAATTATAACCTCGAAAAGCGAAACTTTTCCTTATGTATCGATCACTTTTAGGTTAGTTGATTCTCATTATTTAAACAAAGTTTCTTGGCATGATTTTTGACAACGTAAGATGTAAGAAATTTTAACTCACCCACAACAGCAAATCCTAACTTCTCCAATGAAGACATTACATCGGAATCTTTCAAATAATTAGTAACCACGGCAGATCCGGGTGATAAACTAGTTTTAATGTAAGGAGCGACAGTTAAGCCGGCGTTTACAGCATTTTTAGCGAGCAAACCACCACCAATCATCACGCTTGGATTGCTAGTGTTTGTACAAGATGTAATTGCACCTATCACGACACTGCCATGACGTAATGTGTATTCGGCGCCTTCGTACGTAAATTTAACGGCAGTGTTAAGTTTCTCATTAGGAATACCAAAACCTTTGAATCCCGTCTGTAACAAAATAAATTTGGGCTAGAGTTTGGACATGACGTGGTTAATATCTTTGATGACAGTAACTGAAATAAATCTATTTTTAGGTCGTTTTCTATTAATATAGGAACTACGAGGCGATATGTTGTCCCAACGAGCCTCTTTTGAGTTCAAGCTCGAATGGGGTAGTTTAAATGAGAAGATTTAATCCAATTCAGAAGAGTAGCAGTTTTCTTTCTTCTGAAAATAGTTTAAACTTTATTTGGAAAATATGTAGAGATGAAAATTAATAAATGATTCTGTTTAATTTTGGTTCAAATCCAAATCCAAAAAACTAAATATCATCTACATGATGAAGGAGCTGTGAAGATTTTACCAGTTACCAGTTTACCAGTATCATCTCTGCTCAATCATTGGGCAGAATAATACTCGAAACTTGTTATGCAGGATTGCAGACTCGTTTAAAGAAATGTGGTACTTTCCCCACTGCCTAGGTGCTATAGATGGAAAACACGTTCGAATTACTACACCACTTCATTCAGGCTTTTACTATTATAATTATAAAGGATTCCATAGTATGGTACTTATGGCTATAACAAATACCTATTACGAAATCTTCTATTGTCACTTTGGAAGTAACGGAAGAATTTAAGATGGAGGTGTATTAAAAGCTAGTGAATTCTATGAAAAGTTGATGTCTGGAAGAATAAATATACCTAAACCAGAAAAAATAGAACACAGCGACCGAAAAAAGCCATTTTTAATTACAGAGTGTCAAGAGCGCGACGTATAATTGAAAATGTTTTCGGAATTTTGGCAGCTAGATTTCGAATATTTCATACTGACATTAATGTTAATTCGAAGGCACTTGGAAAAATAGGGCTGGTGTGTTGCGTTCTACATAACTATTTGCGAACGAAAAGTCCGAAGGGATATACCCCTCAACAACATTTGGATAATGAGGATCAAGAAACTGGAACACTCACATTAGTGCTTTGAGTTAGCTTAGAGGATTTAATTGACCTACAAAAGTCTTCAAGTGCCAAAAACTATTCGCAGGTTGCATAAATAACAAGAGAAAACTTTATGTCATATGTTAACAATGAAGGAGCTATCCCATTGCAAAATAAAGCTTTAACATTATATATTTTTTATTTATTTACTTCTTTTTCGTTCCATAAGTTGGAAATCGCTGCCTCGATCTTTTAGGAACGACAGTAGTTCAAAATACCATAATTTCGGTTTATAGATATCATCAGCCCCCATTCTGGACTTACTTAAGTTCTTTACTAATTTTAGTTCTCTTTTATAAGATGTTAAAAATTAATTATTTCTTTTTCACAAAATCTTCTTTATTAACCTCTCTAAATTTTTTCATTAAAATGTTCATAGCCCTTCTTCGACATTTTAAGTTATAAGAAAACAAATTTTAAAACAAGAAAAGTTTCAACAAATCGGTCATACGGCTAAAATGCTCATTGAACCGACACTGCTGTACTGCAGCAGTCAGCCTTTTCTGTCTACAGTCAAATCGTACGATTTAGTTGGATGCAAGGCCACTCACGATCCAATCGCATTCGATTTAGTTGGATGCGATGAAATTGTACGACGCCGCAGTATCGTAAGTGGCCAGCTTAACCTCAATTTATTCATTTATCAAATTTTTGTACTTATAAAAAATCTGGCCTATTGCTTTTAATATTGTGCTTAAATAATAGTATTTAATATTTATTTCTTCTTAATATATTCTTTCGCAACAAAATAGTTGATTTAATTCGAGAGAATTTTACAAATTGTTATCAAACAACAATTCTGGAAATCGCATCTCTCACCTTGTTAGGAAGACAGTTCAAGAAATCTTGCTTCATATCTTTAACAGAAACTCGATCATTCGGTCTTTTGGGTCCACTCACTGAAGGCTCCACTGTAGATAAATCTAACCCTTCTTTTTTGCTAAAAATCGGCTCTTGTGATTCTGAAGTATAGTTTCTGAGTTGGTTTGTCGCTTTTAGATAAGCCTCGATAACTTTTACTTGTTCCTCTGAACGATCTGCACAAAATATTTTAGGTATAACAAGTGTTATTAAAATTATTTTATTAAAAAGAAAGTATCAATGTTTTCCCAATTCCATCGGTTAATCCATTAGGTGCTGGAAGCACTTTTAAGAAACTTTTTTCGGAATGACTCATTTGCTCTTCAAGTTTCTCAGTGACACGAATAATGTCCGCTTTCCTTCCAGTATTTTTTTCAAAAAGCCGCTTAATGCTGAATTTGGTGAGTAACACCAATGTTCCCAAACTGGAAGACTTCTGACGTCCAAAAACTAGCTAATCAAAAGCGATGTGTATCACGAAGAAAGCACATCTCATTTTTAGCATTTTCTAGGACTCCAATTATATGTTTGTCCACTTTTTGCTCTGTTTTTGAGGTTGAAGGATAACTGTTCGTTAGTTTAAATGAACAAATATTGGGTATATTTGTACCGAAACTTTTGATTCCTAAAAACATAAAATTGTTAATTGTTTCTGCGCCATATGAAATTCCATTTATCAAATATTTCAACTTGACCTGATACAAGCAAGTTGAGGTTCCATATAGTAAATAGAGTGCGTGCGTAAAAAACTTCATGCACGCGTCAGTGAGCAGTCTCAACAAGCTTTAGACAAAGTTTCAACTTGCTACTTGGATCCATTTTAGACCTCGAACGACCACTCAATCATTTGGCAATGTCAATAAAAAATGATTGTTCTTATTTAGCAACAAATACGTACTTGTTTTTCTCAAATATTCCAAACAAATTTCGTCTATTGGAAAATATCCTACGGTGGCTCCGTATTCGGGACACATATTGGCGATAGTAGCCCTATCGGCTATAGATAAAACAGCTACACCTGGTCCGTAAAATTCAACAAACTTTCCAACCACTCCAAGTTGACGTAAGTGCTACAAGAAAAAAATGTTCATTCAAAAATTCAAATTAACTATTTTCGAACGACGTACCTTCGTTATCGTAAGTACGAGATCAGTGGAAGTGACGTATTCATTCAATTTACCGTATAGTTTATAACCAACAACTTTGGGTAATAACATGCTAATCGATTGACCTAACATGACAGCTTCGGCTTCAATACCTCCCACACCCCAGCCCAGGACGCCTAAGCCGTTGATCATGGTGGTATGAGAATCGGTGCCAACCTAAAAAGTGCTTAAAACTATTCCAAAAATTTGGTAAAGCTTGTTTTTGGTGATATGCGTTTTAATCCAAGAGAGCCTTTTTTGACTACACATTCCTATTGTCATATATATTGATGATAATTGAGCTCTACGACTGCTGACTATTTAATCTTAATTTTTATAGAAAACAGAAATTATTAGGCGAACTATGTTCATTTTTGTAAGGAACGTGAATGACTTTGTGACTATTTTTCTTAATTTTTCACTAAATATTTATAGAATCATAAAAACTATGATGTTGATACCACAAATTTCTGAGATTTGCTTGAAATTCACAAAAAATCCTTCCAGATTCAACGGAGAGAATTTACTTTGAAATTTGTCAATCACTTTATTGAGCCCCGCAGAGGAGCGATTCCTATATCAGGGCCAAACCTTTCTCCTATTAAAATTTTACTTATCCTACCAAATTCTATCAAACGAATCTTTCTCTCCCTCCTTTTCTTTTGCAAGATTTGTAAATTTAGCTAACTAGCTAATCACCCTCCAATCATTTTTCCTTTAATAGCTTATTTTTAGGCGTTTCCAAATCAGAATAAAGTTTTTTTACGTTTCCCATTTCTCATTATGCAATAATGTGTCAATAACATCTTCTAACAATTTCATCAGTAGTAGCATTGTTTTGTTTCTTCGGCAACCTCGATCTATATTGTTCGTGGTTCATTCGGAGACCTGAGAATCACTTTATTGAGCCCTGCAGAGGAGCGATTCCTATATCAGGGCCAAACCTTTCTCCTATTAAATTTTTCCTTATCCTACCAAATTCTATCCAACGAATCTTTCTCTCCCACCCTTTCTTTTGCAAGATTTGTAAATTTAGTTAACTAGCTAATCACCCTCCAATCATTTTCCCTTGAATAAAATTTTTTTATGTTTCCTATTTCTCATTATCCAATTTTTTAAGGCAATCTATTGTGTCGTCATCTGAGAGCAGATGTACGATCGTTTCTTCTTCTCCGCTACACTCTTCTTATTCCTGAAATCTTGTATCAACAATAAAATGTCCAGTAATCGCCCCAATAATCTTCTGGATTGAATTTAATCGTGCAATCTTTTCTGTTTGACCATATATCTGGATATTTGATTCTGATTCCTGTGTTAATAACATCTTCTAACAATTTCATCAGTTGTAGCATTGTTTTGTCTCTTCGGTATTCTCTCCCTTGTCCCACTTTTAGCAATTCTATCTGCATTGGAGTTCTCTTCCACATCATAGTATCCAAGTACCCAACAGGCTTACTCCTGTGTCAAGAAACCAGGATAATGCTTTGCGACAGCTCATTACTATATTTGATTTTGTCGTTTTTAATGCTATTTTTTACGGCTATCTGTACAAATTGTTGTATTTCCATTTGATTCAAATATTAAGACATTGTATGTAAAAATATAATAGGAAACTATTCTTACCACAGAGTCTGGATATAAAGTACCCTTAGCATCGACAAATACTACTCGAGCTAAGAATTCCAAATTGATTTGGTGAACAATGCCGCTTCCTGGGGGAAATATTATCATGTTATTGAAAGCTTTCGCTCCCCACTAAAAAATAAAATTTAATTACGACAGTACCTATATGATTTTATATTTGTTGATTATAAAATTAAAATCTGGTTAAGTTTCTTCGCATAACTTTTCAATATGATGAATAGAAATTATTTTAAGGCAATTTGAACGCAGCATGTCCGGAATAGAAGTCGGTTATAGAGTAGAAGGCACTTTTCAGTACAAATACCCTCAAATTATTGCGAAATCGGGAAAGATCGAATTAATTTCGATTGGCAAGTGATTGTGCATTTTTTTGCATTGTAAAATATTGAGCTCTTCATTAATTCTCAACGTTGAGTAGGTATGTAAAGGTCATGCTTGGAGAAGAGTGCTTACGAATTATGTAAACGGATACAAAGATAAATAAGAGAGGAAGAGTCAAAATTTTAATCTCTTAAAGAAGTTCCTGCAGTGAGCCCTGCTGTTTAGTCCGAGTAAATATCTAACAGCTCTCTTTTGTAGTTTGAAGATTTGCTAAAATTGAGTCGCACCACACGTATCCCAGAAGTGAAGGGCATATCGGAGATGCGACTCAATAAGGGCATAATAGACTGTTAAGGAGATGGATAAGTTCAGTTCCTTGGAAACTGATCTCAGCGCAAAGCAAGAGGAACTAATTTTTTTATATAAGGTGGCAATGTGTTACTCCCATTTCAAGGAATTGTCCACAACAAGCCCTAAGAATTTTCCAGACTCAACCACGTTAATGATGGTGTTATTTAAAAAAAATTAAAATTTCTGTTTGCATTGTGATTGACACGCAAAATTGTTAGTGAATATCGAAGATTAGAGCGATATTGAGCAATTGCATTTGTGTGATAGTAATGGTAGAAAGAACTAATTCCACTTCTATGAAATTTTAGTGTATATGAAAACTATGAAAGCTTTAGTGTTAGATAACACGATCCTCATTAACCTCCTAACACTCCAACATACAAACAATCAAATTCGTTAAACACAATCGACGCTCTTACAATAAAAAAATACAAACTTCGAATGCGCAGTCGGCTACTGGACTGTTGATATATTTAACACTCGGATATTGCTAGTAAGTGAAACCGTGGACCATAAAAAGATACAGCCAATTACTACTTCTATCTCGTTATTTTTATTTAGAGCGCCGTGCGCTGTAATGGCAAGTGGGGAAAGGTAAGCCACCTCCCTTTCGTAGCTCAAAATATACTTATTGTAATGACTTTTGCTCACGCATCATCCAATCACGATCATGCGCACTGGACTCAACGTATAATAAGTGAGATAGATTCTTATATGTCTGCACCGAAATGGTTAAGTCACTCTACCTATCACACAAAACATACCCAATAATAAGTTCAATTTGCATGTAAATTTCGGCAACAAAAATTTAGTTCTGCCACTTACCAATCGTGGCGCTAGTGTAAAAAAAATGTATCATTACTTTCAATGTCAATTGTCAGGATAAATAAACATCTTTTTTAATTTCCCATACGCTTTCCTGATGTCTGTCCTAAATGGTAGGAATTTTGTAAAATTGAATGTTCGACATCATATTATCGCTTGCGTGAAAATAATTTTCAGGAAAGCGAGTGAGTGAGTTTTCATTTTAAAAGTTATAATGTAATCATGGCTTACTATTTTTCCTTAGTTTAGTTAAAAGATGATTATCGTGAATTCAGGTAACTGCGAAATCAGGACTGAATGGAAATGAATAACATTTGTTTTACTTTTAAATAAACCGCGAAAATAGATTAGTTCTGCCGAGTACCATCGAGGGCACTAGCATCGAAAATCCGCCATGTTGGCCCTACTGAATAACCACTAAGTTTGCATTTTTTCTTATGGTATGTTTTTTGTCCTACCCCGACTAGTAATATATGAGTATTAGGTATATGGTTTATCCACAAGCTTATGCACATATCCTCGCACAAGAACATACTTCACGCACAGCGTAAACAGTCATGAACCACAAACATATCAAACATGTTACGACGGTAGTTGTCATAATAAAATCCAGATAAAAAGGTAACAATATCCAGTTTTATTATTTCAAAATCCTGGATATAGACGTTTAGTGTACAAACAGTGCTACCATTCATTATTTAGAAAATCAAATTTCTGTTTTTCTGAAATAAAAGGAGAAAATATGAAATTATATTACCTTCAAAAACTCGAATCTCTCTTTATTGCGTATAAATTCCATATCTTGATTTTTTTTCAAAGCGTCCTTACTAAAAAATAGAATCAACTGAAGCTTTATTTAAAAAAATCTTTTTGCTATATTGTAATATTACGGGAAATAGATGTTTAAGTTGTCCAATATCTAATAATTCGCCTAGTTGAGGAAAACGGGCCCCTTCATTTAGTTTATGTAAAAGTACATTAGCTTTTTAAGAACAGTTTTCTGGATAGAGGATAATAATTAGTAATCTCAGCCCTTTTAAAAATATATCTGACATTTTTGTTTTTTTTTTTAATCTGTGCAATAACTTTATGTACAAAACAGAGGAGATGTGAGAGGTAGTTTGAATCTCAATCATAGCAACAACAAAATAAGATGAATAATTTCTCCATTAATACAAATCATGGAATATGGAAACTTACGATCTAGCAAAATCTACTTGCACGGAATGGTCGATAACCAAATCCACAGGACATATTGGATTGATTTTTTGTGGATCCGATCCCAGATCCTTGATGGCGTTTCGCATAGCTGCAAAATCCACTACGGCTGGCACACCAGTAAAATCCTAAAAATCATATTTTGTAGCTCGTGATAGAAGCAAATAAATCAGATTTAAAGTATGAATATGTCACAAGTGGAAACTAGAATATTGTGTCACAGATTTTTTTATTGGAACAACTTTTTTACTAAATTACTTGTCACAAAATATCAAACCTGCCTACTATTCTAAAACTGTCTTCAGTAGCAGCGACATAGACGCAAGCACGAGCGATCGCCTGTGATACTGCGTACAAAATGTAGGTTTCCACAGTAAAAATGAATAATTTTTCGTAATATTTTATTATAATATCAAGTGAAAAAATGAAAATAGTCATTTTACCATTGCATTGCGAAGTAAACGCGAAAAGTTGATCTCGCTAGAAATTCGTTTATAAAATCTAAAGTATCATGTTATAATAGTCAACGTTAAAACAAAGTTCCATTATTTGTATAAACAACTACAAAATTATCCATACAGCCCCCAACAACTGCCATCCGAATCCTTTAGTCACAACCATTTACAAGGTCATGAAGAAAGTCAGTCATTAACCAGCAAATCTTGAGATATCTTGAGACTGTTAACATCATCAGCGCCCATCAAAATGTCTTTCGTAGAAATAGATCTACCTGGAATCTCCTGGTCTATATCTTTTAACAGGGTTTGACACGCCAGCTTTCTACGTGAAATTTGTTTTCCTAACTTATCGAATGACTTAGTAGCTTCCTCAAAGACTGATCTTGTCACCTATTCTCTCCCTCCCGTACATCAACGATCTATTTAACAAAACTGCAAATCTAATCTATAGTTTTGTCGACGATAGCACACAGCTGTCGACCAATAAACTCGGCTAACACCCAATTCCGTAGGCAGCAACAGATCACTACCATCAATACCAAAAACATTCTGGAGTGAGATCGAAGCAATCTGATTGAGTTTAATGCAGCAAAGACCACCGAGATCACCAGTACCGCGAATTCGCTTGTTGTCCTGGCATACCACATGACCAAATTATCTAAGGCACCTTCACAAAAACTTGGAGTCCTCTTTATGACTAAAAAGCTATATATTCCGCAATCACTTTCAATCCTCTATAAGGCCCAGATTCGTTTATCTTTGTAGTATTGCTCGCACATTTGGAACTCGGCTTCCAAGCATCCCATGAGGATGCTCAACTCAATACAGAAGAGAGCAATTCGACTTATAGACGACCCAGAGTTCCTCAGAGAAAGATTGCTGGAATGACTGTTTCACCGATACTCCCACGGCAGTTGCTGTTCCGAGCTGTCCAACAGAATCCCACCTAGAGCAATATTTGTAAGACCTACTCGACAGGGTGGCTCATGAGCATCTAGTTCGACTACGGACGCAAGAATTTATCGTCTACATCGACTCCTGTCTTTGGAGAAATGCAAGCCTGTAGAATGAGTTACGAAGGCACGTTTTTACCGAACACTACAACGTACAGAAGCTCAAGAACAATATCCACAGTCATCTCCACACGACAGGCACCCTTCGAACTACTCGAGTGTAACAGGGTTTACTTGCTTGCTTTTTACATAAAAAAAATGTCTAAAATTGTACAAAATCATGCTTAGCAACATTCAATTACGTTCATGATGCAATTAGAGTAGATTTTCATTAAACAAACTATTGAAACACGTTTAATAATTACACTTTGGCAATTTGTCATTAACGGCTTTTTTATTAAATATTTGTTAATACATCTGATGACAAACTTCATTGTCCTAATTACGTTAGTAAGTTTGATTACTTATGTTGATCAAATGAGGTGATAAAACAATTAATGGTGAAGATGCACCAGATATAGGTCGAGCACGAAGCCCTGAATATTGTCGTTACTGCAATTTGGTAATTGGATCCAATTGATTAACAAAATATAAAAGACAAATGTAAATGGTAATCATTAACCAGTTTTTCCAATAGTTCTAGCTTTTCAATTTCTGATAGTATCGGATCATCTTGAAAGTTGATATCAGGAAATAGTTTTTAGCTTGATTTATTGGATTTCTAACTATACTTGATTCCATAGCAATATATTTATCTTGTTGGGATAGTCTCCGTAAAGTGCAGGTCTTCCTCTATATCTTGATTTTCTGTGATGTCTGGAGTAGTGTTTCCATTTTCTGGTATTTTTTTCAAAATAAAAGATTCCACTCCACCTGATGTAGATACGTTCGTTTACTTCTGTAATAAGCTATACAAGTAGTTCATGCTTGTAGTTCAAATGCAACCATGTATCGAAACGCGTCCAGACGTTTTATTGTCAATTGTCAATGAAGACTCTTATCGCTATCACTGCCTCTAAAGATACAATGTAAGAAATTACCTGAAGAATAACTCTAGCAGGTCTGAAAGGTATTTCGATACCACCTTGTACATTTTGATTTTTTTCCCAATCTAAAATATGTGTTACGTCCGCTTCTTTGATCGCAAAGTTGTCACAATTTCTAACGGCTGATTCTAATAGAATTCTTATGGAGAAAGGCAAATGTTCTAAAACAAAGTATAATATAATATATTTTCAAATTCTAAAACAAAAGCTATACTCTTTATGGTCATGTGGAATTCAAAATACATTTCTCATTTACGATGAAATTGTTTCACATACAATCAATAACAATCGCTTGTAATTGAAAATTTACTGGTGATCAAGTCAATTAAACATCATTAAGTGAATAAAATGAGGGCTAACAATCGTACAATTAATCTTAGAAATATTTCTGTACCCACAAACGAATATTTTTTAGTAAATATAAGACACTGGTTTAACATTTACAATTGCATTTTTTGTCAAAACAAATTATCAATAGATAAACCTAATCGCGACAGGTAACGGTGAAATGATACCGTTTTAAAGAGTATTAAAGATCCATTAAAATGGCGTCTCTGTGGCCAAAACTTTGAAATAAAAATAGAAAGATTTCATAACTGAAGAGAAGAAAATAGACGCAAAGATTACGAAGCGAAAATGGAGATGGATAGCTCCTTCATGACGGAAACTATCAACAAAAAGAAATAGACAAGCATAAAATTATAATTCAACAGGCAAACGAAATAGAGGCAGACCTGTACGAAATATCGACAAAGAACTGCAACAGAATCCACATGAGGATAGCGATCTTTTTATTTTAATGCTACACTGGGAGATATATGACAATGATGGTAATGAAAATGGTGTGCCTACCCTGAAACTCTTGCCATTTAAGACTATAGAGGTAACAACTACTCTTCCCAAATATACATGTATATGAAAATAAAAATCATTTGATAAATCAGATGAAAGAAAGATATTAGGGGTATAAACCAGATGTGAAATAGTTGTGAGCTAGTTGTGCCAATAAATCCAACTGGTAGGTAACTCTGAAATACTTTGCATGTAATCAATTTTGTACCAGTTGTATCCTGGGTAAGGGATTATACACAGGGCTACGATGTTGAGTGAAATTACAAATCAATGTCGAAACGTCCATTGAAAACAGAAAAACACTGCCACTGCATTTTTTATCAGTAAATCATAGAAAAATATATAATTGATGATATAAATATTGAACGCTGATCAGAATTCAATAGCAGTGGTTTATATAAAGGAGAACAAGCCAGAAAAGAAGGAGCTGACTACAGGAATTCCACGAAGTTGAATGATTCTAAAGAGCAAACTTCACAAATATTCAATGATATAAAAGGATTGTAGGATGTCTTACCAAATATTTATATTATTCTGACTATTTCCTTCGAAAAATTTAAGCCAACCAAAAAGCTGTAATATTTTATGTTTACCTAGCAACGATCAAATTTCAGCGATAATACTGCACTAGTGCAAATTATCGATAATTTGCACTAGTGCCAAACTTTCGTCTAGGATTAATAAACATCATTTGGTTTTAATTTTATATTTTAAGAAAAGGAACAATTATTGAAAATGCAATTAGAATATACAACTTTACTGGAGGCCGACGATGGTGTTTCTATTTTATTTTAAATTAAATTTTTCTCAGGAAATAGTCTGCCAAAATGCCCTCTCGTGCATGTCAAATTGTCTCATAATTAAATTATCGACAATTTGACATGCACTCGGGACATTAATATTGATAATTTACTCTAAGCTGTGCAAGATGTGAGCAAAATTTTGGCCAAAAAAATTATTTACTATCCTGCATTAACCAGGAAAGTTAATCGAGTCTTGTTATCTTGGAGATAGAAAATCGAATCTAAACGAATTCACTGCGACAGAAGAAATTGATAGTAATTTCAATATGAAATACTACAATATATTTAGTTTTACAAGGGCCAGCAGACGCTACGCGGGCAGAAGAAAGCGGGCAGGCGTCAGTCGGCGTTGTGCTACAGCCACGTAAACATGTCCGCCAAGTGTAAATCGCTAAGTGTGATTCGTTTTATACAGTCTGAAGGCCATTGTGCCGCAGAAATCCATCGGAGAATGAGTCGTAAGTATGGAGAAAACTTCTTGAGTGATGGTGTTGTGCTTTAATGGTCTCAAAAGTTTAAAGATGGCCGTGCATGATGAAGGGGGCCAAGGACGCAAAGCTGTAGTTGCAGATGACCTGGTTCAACGAGTTGTATATAGGTAAAAATGACGAAGAAAGAAAAGAAAGAGCTAGTAACATTCTTCCTATGATTGTGGGTATATGATGGTTGAAATTATGATAAGGTAAAAATGAAGGAAATGCTGGGCGACTGTCTGTTGGCATGTCTTTGCAGCTAGTAGGATGGCAACAATTACACAACGATATCCCTAGATATAAACATAAAAATAAAAATATATCTAAGAAATGTGGTATTTCAAAATATTATTCATGTTTTTATAATGAGACTTTTGTTGTTTTTCTGTATCCCTTTAGGAAGTACCTTTCGTACAATATGTTCCTACTTTTATATGAACTCTTACCAAAAGTGGATGCAAGTTGAGAAATATCATAATATTTATACGTCTTTCCATTCACTTCTAACGTTTTCAAATATTTATCAAAAGGATTGGGACCTGAAAACATAAAAATACAATAAATCTTCTCCTTCAACCGTTCATATCTGTTTATATATTATATTTATTCTTTGTTTTATTTGTAATGGGGTAATTCGAGATTTGAGGTTGAACTTTTTCACCCCACATGTTAATAGCTCATTAGAAATGTAAAATGGTGTTTACTTTCTGGTTCTTTAACATTCAAGTAAAACAATGTGTGAGCTTTTGTTATCATAATCGTCCAAAGATTAAAATAGTGTAATTTATTATAAATGGAAAATTTTCATCAGTAAACAAGGAATAAATCATTTAATTAACAACCAATAAATCGAAGGAAATTATTATAGTATCCCTTATGAGAATAAAGCCCGCGTCCCATGCATCTGTTTTCCATCTAGATTGTTTATAATTAATTACAAGAAAACATCGGATGACAAGCATTAAAATATCAAAAAATGAATTTCTCTGATCACGGATTAGAACAAATCGGTTATCATCAGGTTATGATATTAGGATCAAATTGATCGTATGCGTAATTTTTGTTTGAAATCGTGTCATCAACAAAGGGATGTATCGGTCTTTTGTTTAGACCTTCAAAAATACAAAAAGGGCGCACGATATGGAATAGCTCTGTTGTTGTTGACAAATTAGAAAATTTAGACTTCCAACCACTTGCGCTATCTAAAAATATAGACCCCGTACCACCAGGGACTGTTCATAATTACGTAAAATATACGACATCGGACACACATTGAGTCATTGTATTTATTGGATTAATTGCTTAATCAATAATTGAAGATTTTGTAAATAATAATTATTCAAACCTCTTTTTGAAGCCAACGACTTTCCGAATATTTTTTGAAAATGTTTCGGCTTGCAGATATTTGAAACAAGGCGGGGGATCATTCTTCAATTTTACCGTGCAAAAAATATGGGAATATCTTCATAGAATGACAAACATGACGTAAGTTGACATATATAGGCTCGAATTTTGTCGAATCTAAAATTAGATGGAAAAACAAATTTGACTTTTGTGACTGTAACAAAATTAAACAGTTTCGACCGCACATCTGATATACTGAGGTGAGTTAGAAAAGGCACTTATAATACCTAATCACGCCTCATATTTAGTAGATTTTTGGAAGCTTACATATTCATAATAATCTCGGTAAGTGATAAGTGTCATAAAACATGTCTTCAGATAAAAAAGCCGGCTGCTTATTTGCAAAGAAGCCGCTCTATTATATGTATAGATGGATTAGGAATGTTAACAGCAGCGGTTCGTATGTAATACGTGTTATAAATATTTTAATTTGTTTTTAAAATGTTGTCTCATTTTATTTGAATACACTATTTACACTAGCTCTCCACCAACACTCACAATTACACTGTTTGAAGCGCGCTTCGATAACCACTTTATTGAAGCTTTAGAATTTTCAACATAACCCGCTGATTTATACAAAAAGAGATTTCCTCGCGTAGGAGGAGGAAAAAAATTATAATATTAAGAGAATATCCGAAATAGTACATACCTCAGAACCCAACACTAAAACCCTGTGTGGATCTTGAACTCCTCAACAATGGACCTCCATGGCATTCTTTTCCTTGACTTGGACTTCTATCTTCTAATTCGCTTAGCTGGGAGATTATCTGTGATAATATCCAACCTTTTTATGTTTGACTTTCCTCTTCTCCCAGTATTGTACACTTAAATATTCAGAACTTTTTTTAGCATTAGTAAATCTTCCATATTTTAAATATGTCTTAAGTATTGGATTCTTCGATCTTTGATAAAACCAACATTGTCTTGGTTTTGTAATATGGCGCTTATCTCAGAATTATATCTGATTCTCGATTCATCTCCCACTTTCACGGCTCCTTATAGTTTCCTAATGACTTTTATTTCGAATCTGATAATCTTTCTTTATCAGTGTCAATGTTTCACCAACCTATGAAACTACTGGGCGAATAACAATTCTGTAGACATGCATTTTGGCGGTAGTAAGCTCTGAATCTAGCTTGTATTCGCTCATTAATGGATGTTGAGCATTTTACATTGTTGTGTATCAGATTCCCAAGCAATTTGAAGGTGAATGCTTGATGATTCTTTTTTATGGCAAGATCTATTGTATTAAAAGCTTTATCCGCTAAACCGATCATATACTGCGTTTTAATTTCATCGGTGATGAGACCCACCTTTATCATCAAGCAACACCACCAGTCTAGTTTGTCTTCTTACTATATTTGTATTGATTTGTTAAATACTTTACGTTACGTTGATAAAAATGCTTATGCCTGTCCATCACCTTGCCTCATTCCTTTATTGATCTTGATTGGGTCATTTAGTTGATTGTTGATTATGAGTTGAGTTTTTGGTTCTTCCATAGATATCATTATCAAGTGTCTTAGTTTTCTAGACACCTAGTGCAGCTGTCATTTTGAATCAACTGATGTTATCAGACGCTTGCTTAAAGTCAATGAACAAAATGTGGAGGTCATCATATCTCGTAATGGTACAGTTAAAGTAAATACTGTAAGGTTTCTCGGGTACAGATTCGTCGATAAAATTGTACAAGTTAACACTCAAAACTTCAATACATCACAATTGTCACACTAATTACCACAATACTTTCTTCTGTCGCTCACCAAGTATTCTCAATATAAAACTACTCTTTACTGTGAGCTCTAGCCTTCTATATACTTTGGCGATGTTCCAGAACACGGTGGAGCCTCCCAGAGGGTCCAGTAATAGTTGAGGTTCTTTTTCCCAGTGTCTCGCACTTAAAGAACATAATATATCGGTTACTCAACGGATGGAGCCACCCGAAATTTCTTTTAAATTTAAGTATCGAAATATTATTTACGTCCTGGAAATTTCCTGGTAAAATGAGATTTTCCAAAAGGAAGTGTGTCCGGTTGCGATTTTCTGATTCCTGCCATATTTATGGAGAGACTGTATTTCATCGTATAAAGCTGTACACTTTTTCAACTTTTCTCTCATATTAGATACTCCTCCTCCTCTCTAACCTCCATAATTTTTCTCTACATCTGCCATCAGATGTCGTTCGGTTGTTTTCCCGTTTGTTCCAGCCTAATAATCTGGACTGTTCTTGGAACGGTTATTGGAAACGTTAAAATATTTTCACTCAATCTCTCGCTATGTACGGTTCTTGTAACAGTACTTTCCAGCAGCCAAATTTAGTCAAATATCTTTGATGGGTTGGAACAAACCTAATATTAACAATAAATATTCAAGAAGACTCCCTACAAATGCTGTAGGTAAGTGCTGGCATTAGATAACATTATTAGGTTAGATTTCAAGGGCTTTCGAAAGAGGGTGCAAAAAAAGAGGTAGAATCCTACTTTTTGGCGGCAAAATTGTTAAATTTCAACTACTGTCTCTTTCTATTAGAAAAAGAGAAAAATAGAACTCGGCGGCAAGAAATGAAACTGTGAATCAGGCATTATAAAACCGAAAACTGATATCGCTGCTACCACCGTATAGAATGTAATTTCTCCTCATACATGATTAACAAACATTAATTACAAACTTATGTGGTTCTCGGCTTTCACTATTTGCTTTCTAAATGAATCGATGGATCAATGAAACTATAATAAATGGCTGTTAGATTTTATTATTTTGAAAAAAAAAATATAAATAAATATATATCAAAAGTTATCGTTAAGTTATTGACCAATTTCACATGTCGCCACTACTAATTTCAAGAATTTATTTCGACATCGTCTGGAACAAAGAGATAGTGATTTCTTTCTAATAAAACAATATCCTCTTCCAACTGCTTCAGTTCAGCTTGCATTTTAGCTTTTCTCTGATTACACATATAAGAATCGCTTGATAGTGGTATACGTTCGTGTTGTTCCAGGATTTCATAATAATTTTGTATTAGACCCTACAAATCAATTACTCCAATTAAATAATTGATAGAGAACAATTATTATTTTCATCTGAAGATGATCATGACCGCAGAATGGACTTTTATGAAACAATAGTAGTCACAATTATAGATATAGTTGAAGAGAAACTAATCCTAAGTGGATGCGAAAATAAAAAAGTTTTTTCTTGAAAATTACGGTCTGGAGACAGGTAATAAGCCCCACCGTTAATGGACCACTCTTTGTAGGAGACAATTTGATCGTATAAAGTATTTAAATTTGTTATGGAATCAAAATGTTACTGCAGTAAGAGTTGGTATGTATGTATGTATACACTGCGACCCAAAGGATCTAACGTATCCTCCTCTCTTGCTACGATACTGAAGAACCCAGTGTTCACAGCTGATCCATCAATCCCACCCCTATAATGTGGGATTAGATATCTTCGTCTTCTATTTCAAGCACTCCCAGGTGTAGAGTTCTGAAATTCCTCAATGTTTCACACTTCGAGAGAAAATGGATAGAGGCTTCGTCCTCTGTGCAAAAAAATCTGCATGCCGCATTACCTTCAGCGTCTTTAGGTGTTTTGTTGAGGCGACAATGCTCCCATAGAACTCCTGTTAGTATTCGTAGATTGTTCTTACTCAGGTTGATACATTCATCAGATCTACTCTGGTTATATTTTCCCAGAGAAGTATTCGCCTGTCTCATCCCCTTTGTTTGAAATTATGTTTGTCAAAACATATCGCTTGTATGAATTACTACAACAGAGTGGCCAACCATATCTCCAGATTTATCACTTCTAGATTATATTATAGGGAATTATCTAATAAATAATAGAATATTGATACAATTTGAACGTATAATTTGAAAAGATTGATAAATTATTCGTTCAAATCGTTTTTTTTAAATATTTCTCAATAATTTTAGGATAAATTAAATTAAAATTATACGGTAACGACAGTTAGTTGTTTATATGATAAATTAAAATTGTGATTTTTGGAAAAATATGTTGAAATTAACGCTATATTTTGAATCGAGTCGAGCAGATTGCCTGAATTATATCCACAATGTAAATTCTGTTTCTGTTTCTATTTCTATCAGCGGCAGCGCTGCAACAGCAGTTCCGAGCATATGCGGCAGTTACAATGAAAACGGAGATGATTTTCTTTGGTATCTTTTGACCTCGCAGAAACTAAACAGCAATCAATGGAAACACACTTCGTCCTCGACGAAAGTTAAGCTCAAGCAACTCTTGACATCTCGAAATCTCATAAGCACCATTTTTTGGAATAGAAAAGGCATACTGCGAGACCACTCAGAAATTGCGCTGCGCGATACAGAACAAGCTGATTACTTTCAAAAAGTGTTTTTTTTTTCATCTTCCGTACAACTCGAGCTTGGCTCCTAGCGACCCTCATCTCTTTTTGCACCTCAAATTTTTCCTTGGTGGTCAATACTTCAACGATGATGACGAGCTGAAAGAAAATGTTACCACATGCTTGGAAACACACGCAACGATCTTCTATCAACAAGGCATACAAAATTTCGGAAGCTATGTAGAACATTAATTTATAAGTTGTAATAGAAAGATAATATCAACAATGTATTCATATTCATCGTTGCGTAGGGAGGAATATCAGTGAAAAAATCTTTAACTATGTTTAAAAATTCATTTGAATCATTGAAAATAATATTGGGGAGTATGTGCAGCAGAAAGCGTGAAAAATATATTGAAGTATATAAGATTAAACCTTCTTAGCGTCAATTTCAAACTTGATAAATGTATACTAATAACTTACATTAATCATTTTATCTTTTTCGAAGCACGGAATATATTTTCCAGGGCGTTGTTTGGCTTCGGACTGTTTATATTTATTTATAAGATAGTTAATCTGTTGTTTATACAGAATTCTCCATAAATAAGGAGGATATTTTCCAAATGTTTTGATATCGGCTGGTCGTAAACCGGGTTTTGCAAGCACTTTATTACCTGCAAAAAGAGTAATTTCAGTTTTTATTTGGTTCTGGAATTGAACCTTTAAGCTTCTCTTATCTTCGCTCGTATTTTTCCACTAGTGTAATTTTGAGTCCTACAGTACTGGGAAGTAGAATTCAAAACTAATAATTCAATAGTTGACGTGGATGATAAAATTAGAATATTGGTGTTAATCGATATTAAAAAATTTTGAATTTCTAAGTTATGTTTGTGACGGAATTTCTCATTTACTTCATTCAAATTTTGTTTTTAAATAGTTTTTGACCTACAAAAATCCATAACTCCACATTGAATGTCCGCGCCTAGCTCCTCTCCAACTCAACCGATTTAAGTGTACAAAAACTCAAAAGAAAGAAGGTATTTCAGCGAGTGTTCTTGAATCAAAACGAACTCTGTAGCTATATTAGAACCTGAGATATAGATCTTTGAATATAGAAAAATTGCCAAAAACCTACAAAAATTCATAACTCCACATTGAATGTCCGCGCCTAGCTCCTCTCCAACCCAACCGATTTAAGTGTACAAAAACTCAAAAGAAAGAAGGTGTTTCAGCGAGTGTTCTTAAATCAAAACGAACTCTGTAGCTATATTAGAACCTGAGATATAGATCTTTGTCTTTGAATGTAGAAAAATTGCCAAAAACCTACAAAAATCCATAACTCCACATTGAATGTCCGCGCCTAGCTCCTCTCCAACTCAACCGATGTAAGTGTTCAAAAACTCAAAAGAAAGAAGGTATTTCAGCGAGTGTTCTTGAATCAAAACGAACTCTGTAGCTATATTAGAACGTGAGATATAGATCTTTGAATATAGAAAAATTGCCAAAAACCTACAAAAATTCATAACTCCACATTGAATGTCCGCGCCTAGCTCCTCTCCAACCCAACCGATTTAAGTGTACAAAAACTCAAAAGAAAGAAGGTGTTTCAGCGAGTGTTCTTAAATCAAAACGAACTCTGTAGCTATATTAGAACCTGAGATATAGATCTTTGTCTTTGAATGTAGAAAAATTGCCAAAAACCTACAAAAATCCATAACTCCACATTGAATGTCCGCGCCTAGCTCCTCTCCAACTCAACCGATGTAAGTGTTCAAAAACTCAAAAGAAAGAAGGTATTTCAGCGAGTGTTCTTAAACCAAAACGAAGTCTCTATCTTGAATAGAACCTGAGATATTGAGGATAGAACGTGTGTATGTGAAAAGCTCCAATAAGTAATGTACAGGGGGAAATCGCATTTGAGTATAACTTGAGAATGGTGAAAATTGGATGAAATCCGATGGTTGATGGCTGATCTGTGCATCAATACCTTTCATTGAAAAAAAAATTGAGCAAATCGGTTGGGTAGAACGCCTGAACGGACTCGGAATGGAAATCATCAATTTTTTTAATATATAAGATTGATACAAATAAACAAATTTTCACATCAGATAGCAAAAAAATATTAACAAAATATAACAAATCCAAATAAAAACATAACTTAATTCTAAAAACGAGAGGTTGAAATTGAATTGAATTCATTAATTCAATTAGAAATGTGTCAAGAATACCCCTCAATTTTATTTTTCTTATAGTTACAACTTTTTGTTGACAGCCAAATTATCACACAAGTACAATCTTCATTTTCAATTCTTGGAATCGTTGTCATGCTGGAAGAAACTTTTTTTGCCGATCACGCCGGGTCATAACGTACTACGTTTTAAATCAATATTGTTTATAGGATTGTTTCTTCAAAATCCCTTCAATTTTCACCAAGTATCCAGTCGCCCTTCCTCCAAAACATCCCCAAACCATCACCGAGCCTCCGCCGTGTTTTACAGTCGCGATTATACATGGATCTAGCATCCGTTCTTCCTTTTACCTGATCATAAACACTTTTCTCAGAACCAAAAACCTCAAACTTTGACTCAGAACTTCATGAAACACACTCCCACTCTTCATAAGTCTAATTTTTATATTCTTAATCCTATATCCTCTTAATTTTATTTTGACGTCTTGGAAGAGGTTTCTTCACTGTCACCTTTCCAAAAAAGGCCAGCTTCTCTCAATATCCTTTTCACTGTAGGACAACGATTCTTAACATTTTTAGGTCTGTTACCCAAGACCTAACTAGGGTCACTGATTTTACTCCTCCTCCCAACGTTAAAATCAAACAATATACAAATACGTAGGTAGGCTTTATTAAACATAAAAGAATTGCACATAAAAAATTAAGACATTTTTACTCTAAATTACAGTCATAAGCTATAAAACATAAAATAAATTGGTAATGTTAGGTTTTGTCTCACATAAAATATATTTCAAATCGTGTTCTACATTGAGACAATTTCTGGTCTTCGTTTTTAGTGTCAAAGTTGAAAAATCACTCTCACATCTGTAAATAGTAGCAAACGATACCAACATTTTTAAAGCTCTGTTTGCTGTGATAGGATAAGTCATAATTTTGGAATTCGTCTTTAAAATACAATCCTCACGTAGTCTACTTTAGCAGATCCCTAGCTTCAGTGATCTGAGCTGCTATCTCGGGACCCGTAAGTGTATTACTGATCAAAATAATTCGTTCATCTTCAGCGGTTGTGGTTTTTCCCGCCCTGAACGTTTTTTATCGCCAAAGGTCCTGGTGGATGCATTTTTTCCACGTTGTAGTCCACGGTACGTCGAATTTTTTTTAATTCATCGGCAATGTCTGTTACTTTTGCTTATGCTATGAAGACTTACGATTAATGGACGAGTTTTTCAACCAATAGTTTTACCTATTATAAAACTTACAAGTCTGAATTTGCGAGAACGGAAAATATTCGTATACCTCACAAAAAGATGTCCTGGTCCAAAAAGTATAAATCACAGCACATGGCTAATAATTCACAGTTAAAAAATAATAAACTAATCAGCCCATAACTTACCATTTTTACCTTGTCACACTTAACGGACACTATTATTTTTGGTTTTTAAGACGCCGTTTCGACCTTCGTTGACAATATGAAAGAGAAATTTCTTCAACATTCAATGAATGGGTTATGGGGGGCAAGTGCTTTTGAACGTTAGTATAGATTAAGTGCCAAAATTAACGTACTTGGGAAATAAATAATAAATGGGTTCCTAGAATAGATGTAGGATCAAGAATATCCGAAGAGATAGCAAGTTTTATGAATTTTATGAAACTACAAAAATCCTTTACAGGATATTATGTCTTTAATGTACTCTTAAACGGCGCAGATCACAGAAGATCAGCTTATACAACTTGAAATCGTTTCAAATGTGGGTTTATCGCTGTATTGTGTAGATCGATTCGGAGTTACAATCACCAAGGCTTTTGATATAGTCAACACTGTAAAGCGACGTAAATATATATATTTAATACTCTTATATGGACAGTTGGTATGGGAAAAAACATCCCTACGTTACGGAGGCGACAATATTCATTTTCTCTCTCGTTCGAAACACTTTATCTATACTGCGTATGCTTGAGAATACGCAGAACCGAGCTGGAACCTCGGAGGATAGAGAAATCGTTGCCATTTTGTCTTCCTTTGTCGGAACAGCTTCCAATTATAGAAACTGTCCGTTCAGAAGTATTACATATATGCGTAAATCAGAATACTTTCATTGTCATGTGACTTGTTGCGTGAACCTGTAAAGTACATTCTTCTTCTTTTAGTAAGGTAAACTAATGGGTAGGAGAAGCATACGGCGCGCGAAGAAGAAGATAAAAACCGTGAGTTTAAATTCAACTCAGTTCTCTATTATCCGAATTGGGGGTAATCATACAACAAGATTTAATCTATAATGTAACTGAGTTCTCATACATGTTCCTTCTATGGTTCTCATTTGTAGGTAGGTATACTTACCAAATCGATCAATGACAACTGTAGGTATAGGGGGATTTGGTTTCATTTTACAAATAGTATTTATGTTATCTAATATGTAATTTTTGCAAGGTCGTGGTGGTTTTTCAGCTTTTAAACACTCTGCCGTTTTTGGTACCTCTATTTTCTGTCTAACCGGTGGCGTTGGTTCTTTTTTAATAATGTCTTTAGCGCCATAACAACTTTTTCCTGTAATAAATAACAATTTTTGATTCAATATTTTTTCAGTTCAGTACCAGAATCTACAAGGAATTACCCGTATGCTTCTTAAGATAATTTTGAGGGTCGGGTAGTTCTGTTAAAGGTATTCCCATGGTTGCATGTGCTTTTTTCTGAACTTTTCCTTCATCTTTATGGTACTTTGTTTTATAAAGTTTTAGTTTCGGCAAGGGGGTTGGTTCTTTACAAAGATCACGTATATGTTCATCGTGACTTGTTATCAAAATTACAGCCATTTTCACTTATCTGCTTCGACTATGTTATCAAAAAATTGACAACATATGGACATAAACTTCAAATATAAATCTATGTTACCTTGGATATATTTCTATAGAATTTATACCCATAGGCGGCATTAAATAAATCATTTATGAAGGCAATAAATGATGTTACAATTTTTCATTTTTTTTTTTTCAAATATAAACCAATCAATATTTTTGTAATGTGTACAATTTTTCAGTTATAATGTCGAACTTATTATATTTCTTCAAAAATTTTACACAACTTTTGAACGTAACATTGTTTATTTATAACAAAAATATTTATTCAGTAAGAAACATTTGAGTATGGTAATTGATCCTTAGTCTTCCATGTTAGTTTCTGTGTAGTTAGCACTCTTGTAGAGTATTATAAAAATCTTCAAATACATACTTCGTTATTTCTTTTAATGTTGTTGGTATTGTTAATCTTAATTGGAATTTTTCCATCTCCATGAGCTTTTTTAATTGATAGTAATTCTAACGCTACCTTTAAAAAAATGAAAAAAATTGACCTTAATATGCGCGAAATCGTATCTTATGATCTTTTTTGTTTACATGTTTTTAATTTTAGTAATTAACTAAATATAATTTTAAATAATCGATTAATTTCTAATCGTACAAGCCAATTCAAACTAAAAAAAAAAAAGATAGTGGCGATTTTATTATAATCTAGTGGATCTCTTCGTATGGTAAAGATTTGTTTTACTAATGTGGTTAGTTAGAAAACATAGCGAGGAACTGAAATGAAATTTAAGTTAAGAATTTGGAATTTGAGTCAATTTTTTAGTTATCAAAATAAAGTTTTTAGTATGCCTACGACACGAGGCCATTAAAAAGAAGTGGAATTTGACAGTTGTATAATAATAAAGAAAAGAAGAAATATTGATTTAAAATTTGAAAGTTAAAAAGCAACTAACTGTTAAGGAAACTTATTTTCATTTTTACCAATTGAACATTGTTTGGAATACTTAGTTCGCTGGTTATATACGTCGTTAAAGAATCTTCATATTTTCATCCATCTCTGGAATTATATTTAAGGCATAAAACACTACTAAATATTGACTCCCAATATCAAGCTTTATGATACTCAACAACTAATAGAACATAGAATGATGAAACATTTTAAAAAACTGATTGCTAGAGAAGTTAAGCCATATCTATATCTGAATAATTTTCATAGGAAAAAATTTATATGAGACTCATCGAATATCCAGTTGAATCAAAACATCTAATATTAATACAAAAGAACTGAAATTTCTACTTAATTTTCTTTTAGATTCTTGAGAAGTATCCCAAACAAACGCTATCTGTCCAGAAAAGTATCTAATCCAAATTCTTCTTGCAAATAAATTGCCATATTTTCTGAAATTGATTTATTATTTGTTTTCTACATATTTGATTTGAAAATTTGATATGAGGCTCAGAGTGAGCGCAACAAGACATCCTTTAATCCCAATACATTGAAAAGCACAACTATAATTTGTTAAGGATGTGCGCTGGACATCATCATTGGTCTAATGTAACGCTCTTAGACATTCATATTTTGCTTATTTGACATTGATCGATGTATTCCAGTATATAAAAGAGCAAACAAGAGGATTCCAAATTAAAATATCGGTGACAAATTAGAACAAAAAAATGTTCCAGAGTTCCAGAAGCAATTTCAGGAGTCGGCTCCAGTATATGTTGCAACTTCGCTTCAAGTATTCTAGTTAATAATTTTGGAAACTGGGACCCCATCAGAACGGAATAGGATAGAAATGGGGTTTGTCAACATTTTGCTCAGAAATTACTTCTCAGGAAAAAATTATATCTTTAAAGACAATTATGCACCTACAGTTTCATTTTTAATGCAGGATATACTTGGTTCTAAAGCATCACCTAATATTGTTCAGATGAAAAGACAACTTGGTGCAATGTAAACAAACTAAATTATAGAGGAAGTTCAAGTAATTTCAAGCATCTTCTGAATAAAGAATTTTGATCCCTTGACTTTATATACATAGCTATTTTCCTCTGCCGAAATGTGATCTGGTAAAGAAAAAGACTAATTGATCTTAATATTTTTTTATTTACAAATTATGTATCATGTTTGTATATTGATATAAACAATTCTGTCATTATTGTTAACATTTGGTATAATTATTAATTTAGATATAAACGTTTTCTTAACAAACATTTACAATAAGAAAAAAAACTCAGTCACTGAAATGCCCCATAATGGTTATCAGTAAAAAAAATTAATTTATTAGAGAGACTAAAAAATGTCCTAATTTTCATTCAGACATACTAGTTTTTTGCAGAGTCACAAAATAAATATCCGAAAAACTAATCTTGGTAATTAACCTATAGATTCTTGCTTTGGACATTTTGAACACCCTTTAGAAATACGAAATGTTTCATTGTATTTCACTTCTCACTTGACTTATTTGTCTTCGATGACTTTAGACATATTTTATTCAAGCCATTAATTTAACAAAGTTGATTACTTAGATAATTTTGTGATAAGACTTAAAATAAATATAATGGAACATCTGGTACTTAGGAATGCAGTCATTTGAGCTCTTCAAGACAAAAATTTGGAATGGCATTTATACTTAGCATAAAAATTACAATGTAGAAAAAAAACGCAACTTACGGAATAAAAATGTTAGTAAATTAAACATTATTGAAACAAAACTTATAATAAAGCAAGATTAACTAACTTCAATGTTGATCTGTAAAAAAAAATGACTAAATATACTGCATTTTAATAACAAAATGCACACTTTATGAAAAAGTATCAAAAGTAGAAGAAACACAAATGCGATTATTTACAAAAAAAACTAACTGTACAAATAAATCCAAAATGACATTTGCATAATATATACAGAGCGACTCATTTTAAACAAGACTTTACATTAATAATTCAAACTAAACTTCAAATTAGTTGTAAACAGGCTATTTCACAAATTGTAATCAGGTAATAACATAAAAAACCATATTTCCCTTTTTTAAACTCAATTATGTTTCTTATAAATTAAATAAATTTTGATTCTTGGCTATCTGACTTACTTGTAAGTAAACATAGATTCTTTGACAAAAATGTGACATATTTCTGAGCACAAAGTATCAATAAATCTTATTACTAGTTAGGTACGTGAATTTTCCGTTTTGAATCTCAAAATTTAATACAATTTTGAACAACAAACCAAGATAAACGTTTACACGTAATAATATTTGTGATAAAATCTTCAAACTCGGTTGATTATTGGGTCATATCATCTTTTTGTAAGCATTCAGTGCGGGTTTTAGTAGCACTTTGCAGACATTCTGCGACGAGTGTAATTCTTTGCCTTTCAAGGAATACTTCTTAAGATGCTGCATCAAGCAATCATATTTTACAATTCTCTTGAAGTTTTATCTGTCAAGAGTAGCTTCTGAATGTACTTTGTCTTTTCCTTCAGCAATTCTGTATTATCAAATGTGGCAATATTGTTTGACAAGCCACTAGAAATTGGAATAAAACACAAAAAACTGGAAAGTAATTAACGAAATAATAGATATTACTTGAAATTCTGCTACAATGTAGAGTTTAATATGATCATTCTAACTTACCCTACAAGAATAAATCATATTATGGGCTTAGGTATCAAAGATGTTACTCTGTTTTAGTAAACTGACATCTTTAGCTACTATATAGGATATAATTTAGTTTCATATTACTTACATCAAAACGATGTTTACGCAAAAAGATATTTGAATGCATTAAAATGCTCTTTCGGTCTCTTTGAGCTAATTATAACCTAATTTTTTAAATTCGTTCGAAAAGAAGCAGTTTGTTTGGATTAATTTGATAATATATTCCACCTGCACTTTTTTGTTGTCGATATGAAAATTTATTTACTAGCTAAGGTTGTCACACATATTACCATTACAAAAATATTGTTTTTAAGACGTTTTGAGATATTTTTATTGAAACATATGAATGAATATATATGAATGTAGTGTGCTTAGGTTTTTCTAGCATGAAAAATGCTTTCTATCAATTCAAGTTTTCTTTCTATAGTAAACTTGCTTTTTAAATAGGTCGCTGTGTGTATGTTGCAAATTAAATTTGGTTAAAACTTTCGCGTTTTGGGTGTATTTAACTACTACATCCGATTGCAATGTTTATTATAAAAAGTGACTAAAGACTCCTTCTTTTAGAAGCAAAAAATAGACATTTTATAAATAATTGTAACAATTTACAATAATCTCACGAAGAATATTTCAATTTGAAACTGAACAGGGTTTTTGTCTGGTGGGGAAGTTCTTAAAGCGACAAGGGGTGTTAAAATAAAATAAATGCAATTTTAACAAGATGAAAATTTCACTGCTTTAAAAAATATAAATAGTATAATAAATAAATAATTTAACCCCCCGCGGTTCCCTTAATATTGAACAATATACATTATTAATAGGAAATTCTGTAAAACATGCTGAGTGTTATTTCCATAATTTTTGTCTAAAACACTCAGTATAGTTATTACCATCAAATATTGCTTTAATTTTATATTGTTGAATAAACGAATGAGTATTGCAACTAACAAATTTTTCATACACTTCTTCAATCTACAGAACGACTCAAACAATAAAAATATAATTTTTATAGTTAGAACATCCTGTATGCCGACATATACTCACGAAAAAACAATCATACTCTAATCTTATAAAGTTCAACAATAACAATAATAAAAATAGTTATATATATTTATTTATCCGCCTAGTTGGCACAAAAAGATAGATTGATTATTTAAACAAGACATTTAGAAAGTGTTTTGGTAAGCTACAACAAGGGTTAACAGATTTGTGCTGTCAAATGTTGAATAAGGTCATCAATAATTGTACCATAAAAATATAAAGTAGTAGTATTATTGGGAAAAAAACATTATTTCTTTAATGAGGCCCAGGTATGGCCAAATATTCAGAAAATATTTCTTATTATAAACCAACAAGCACTGTCATTTAAAAGACCTCATGCTACACTAAACGCATCTAACCCAATTCTATATACTGTAATCAAGAATAAGAATCAATCTGTTGTTATATCATTATTTTTGGAATTTAGGACATAACCAACAATTTACAATCGATCCTTAATATCAAAAATCTAATTTCAAATTAAAAAACTTTTTTAGGCAACACTAAAATTATCCCATCCAAAGATATTCATTTTATTATCGATTAATTTTGGAAAACTTGAAGGTGAAGGATTTAAATGTAATTAATTCTTGGATTGTCGACAGAATTATGTGTCACCCACCTCATGTGTGTCGGTGGTGCAAAATATATAAGGAAGAAGTAATTTATACATTCCTTTAACTGATGTTACAATAAATAGAATACCGTTGAAGAAAAAAATTGGGTTTTCATCTTTGAGTCAAGATAGTCAGAACAATCTGGTGGGATTTATCGAAATAACTAATTTTCTTCAAATAATATAAAATTAAGAGACATCTTGATGGTTAAAATTGATTTGATAACGCCTTGAATTAGATTTTGAATTATCAAAACGCTTTCTAAATTGCCTGAATGTTTTATGTTTGCAAATACAAATAGTGCAGTCTATTGGATCACAATTGATTGCCTACTGTTGAAGGATGCGTATTCAAAAAAAAGTTTCCAACTGTTGTTACATGTCAATATAAATATGTATGTAATACATGTTGTAAACTACTATTTTTTTTAATATTTTATATGGGACACCGATAAAATATGAAAAAATGGTTTGGTCAGGATCTACAAATTATTTATACATAACAGAATATTTCTTATCACTACACTGACTCTCACAATTACATGTAGTACATCGAGGCTTACCATTGCTACTGCTACGGTACTAAAAGCTCACGAGAATATCATAGAGAAAAGACTAAGGAAATATCATAGACAACCAGGTAGAAGAATCGTAAAGCGGTTTTAGGGAAAGAAAAAGTATACAAAATCATATATTTACATTGAGACAGATAACAGAAAAAATTGAAAACAAATCAAAAAGTATACCTCGGTTTATAGACATCCAAAAAGCATTTGAGAAAGTCCCAAGAAATCAAATATGGAGTAGTTTAAAACAAAGAGGAATTGGGAGTCAATTTGAGAAACAATATTAAAAGTATATATGTAACAACATGGAACAAAGTGAGGAGAAATAAGGACCAATACGAGAATTTCATGCCTGAAAAAGGATTAAAAAAGAGAGAGTACTGAATCTGGCGCGTTTTCATAATAATAATGATAACAGATGATGTATCAAGAGAAACATGGAAATAGTTTGAATCTCTAAATCAGCTTTTGCCTAAAATTTTGTATTGTTTGCTAAAAATGAAAAGGAATTGAAATATAATTTATTAACATTAAAAAGAGGCATTAAAATTGAGAAACAGGAATATCAATATTATGAACACAAAAATAATGGTAGTGGGGAAACAAGAAGACCTCAAAATCAACTTTATTATGCGTTGAACGGAAATTTTCTAGAAAGAAAAGAAATAACTCACTTAAAAGCAAAATTGAAGCAGCAGGAATGAAGTACTTACGCAGAAACACATGTATCACCAGAAAAGGTCGAATAAGAAAGGAATCCATAGGAGAAGCCTTGAAGGTAGAACCTATGAAAAACAACAAATTAGGTGGTTTGGACACCATTATAGAATAGAGAGCAATAGACCGGCAAAAAGGATTTGGCAAGCTAGACAAATTGAAAAGAGAAGAAAGAGGACGCCTAAAGAAATCTTGGGAAGACACAATTGCCGCAGATTAAGGAGAATAAAAATTTGATAGTATATTATATATACTTCGAGCTTTTCAAAGGTCGCTTATTATTATATGACTCGAAGGATCAGACAGTGTAATTGCGGAGCAGCCTAACCAACAGCAGTTTCAGAAATAACCACTTATTAACAAAATATTTCTTGTTATAGAACACAAAATATAATATTTTTGAGTAGGTATAATAAGAAAAATTAATCAAGAGTTATAATTAAAGTTAACAGTCTATTGGTACAGATTATAAATGCAAAAATCATTTCTATATTCCCGATAGGAAGATGAGTAGATATTCTCAAAAGTGGTGGATATAAAATTATCTCATATTTTCACAATATTTCTCCTCAACGACAACACACAATGTAATTAAAAATATTGTTGTCAATATGGCAATTCCATAAGAAACTTGCCCTGTTACATGTGTAAATGATCCAGACCAAAATTTTTCATAATTCTTCAGCTGTATCAATTAAAAAAAAATCAATAGTCTCGATTAGTAATGTATTATGTACAAAAGGAGATAAAGAAAAGAACACTAGGATAACAATTTTTACACCATAATAGGATCGTCAGGACAGTCTTCAGAACATTTCGTCTCTGTGGAGAGTTGCCGACGTAATTTCGGTATAGGGCCGGTACTGATTGAACGTACGATCGGCCGTTGATTATGACGTTTATCGGCTAAACAGGTGAGGTCATCTAAACTACCATCGCCGTCTGTTGATAACATGTCATCATCGGAGGTAGCGTGAGTAAGGGTTGGCAAAGTTGACGTCAAATGTTCCTAAAAAGCAAATTATAGGTGTCAACATATAACTTTGTAAAACGATAAAAACATTAGTTCAAACTGTATCAGCACTAGATGCTGCGGAGGGCCGAGGTGTTATTTTTTATATGTTTTTTTCTTTGGCTGTTGTTCACTTGTTTCTTGGTCTTGATCTTTGACCATTTTCTTATTTTAGTATTTCTATTGAGGCCTAACCTTTTAAGCACCCAATATACCTTATACTGCTGATAGTGGAGAGCTATCATATACCCGCACTAATTGGTCTTTCACTCGCGTTTCTTTCTTTGTATGTACATCTGAGTATCTTTCTCACCACAGATCATACTTAAAGAAGAAGCAAAACGCTTTATTGTCAAAAAAATTTTTACAAATCTGTACACAAGAGCTTGTTTCATATATTTTGAAGCAGTTTTATGTTCATATATCGTAGGTTATATTCCTGAAATCCTATTTCCTTTTGCTTAACTCATACTGATTACCCAGTTCTGATTATCAAGTGTTTTGTCTAATTTTGTTCAAACCCTGTCTTGCTCGTACAGATTTCTAATTTTACTAATACGTCTTAGACTTATCTGGTTCTTGCAAGTACAAACTAAAACGCCGGAGTATGCCAAGCATTAATGTTTATGGTCTTTTACGGTTCTTTTCCTAGTATGGTCTCTAGTTGTGGAATTGAATAGTTTTGTTAACAGTAAGTCGCCTCTTCCACAATAAAGTATTCCATTTCAATTAATCAATGGATAATACTCTGTTAGTTGTGTCTGTTTATTATTAAATTAAATATTAAAAAAAAGTTTAGGGAAGTAATTAGAATCAAAAAAGAAAAATATCCTATAGTATGAATAGGTACCATTCATAAATTTTTTTATAAATGAGAAAATGAACTTTTATGAAACCTTCACTTTTTTAATAAGAAATATCTTTAAAGATGTTTCTGATACCGGATTTTTGCCGTTTTCATTCAAGTTTTTAAACTTACTTTTTCCTTTTGAATTTCCTGTATATGATCTTCTAAGAGATGTTCTTCTTCGTCAGTTGGTTGTTGAGATGGTTGATTAGGAGGAATTAGTTCATCAGGGGTAAATACCTTAGAACTTCTAAGACTAGAGAGACGATTTGTAGCGGCCTGGCATGCCGTATCAAGAGTATCTATATCATCTAATGTACTTCTAATTTTCTTCAGTTGCACTCTAAGATGAAAATGAGATTTAAATCCATATTCTTATTACATGTCAGCAAATAAATTACCTGATGATAGTTTCAATACATTGTGTCTGACTGCTAATATCTATAAGACTCTCTTGAGCAGGTACCACTTTATTAGTCCTTAAAACACAAGGAGCGAAAACTATTGCTAACGATGCCGCACTCATACGATTTGTCTCTTCGTGTAGAGCAACTCTAGCCAAATGAAACATCAATCTCTCCATTAGGTCGTAATTCGGAGGGGGAAGTTTTTTAAGAATATCGTAGAGAGTTGTCACACGATCGATTTCAACTTCCAGATTAGCGGCAGTGATAAAATTTTCGTAGCATTCGAATGTTAAGAGCGGTTCGGCCATTTCACGTAGGAAACTTTTTAGTACCGATGCCAATACGTGAACCTAAAAATTGAAACATGAACAATATTATTATCAAATAATAGTTAATGTTTGTTAAGGGATAACACCACTGTAAATATTTCAAAAAGTCAATATCTTTTTTCAGCTAAAATAGTAGGGAATTATAATAAAAGTGATTAAAAAAAAATTCTCTGAGTTATGAGCATCAGATGCAGGTGGTCGGGCGAACATGGCGCGCCTTACAATCCGAAATGCTTACCCGCCTCAGATATCCCTTAGCGACTATTTCTACAAGTAAATAGTACACACGGCTACGGATGGATGGTACTAGTGATATTATGAACTGTCTTTGTGTTTGTGTAGCGTCAGTTTGACCGTTGCATAACGCTTGTCCTGTTTTCAAACTTTTCTTAACACTAACACCACAATTATTCAGCAAATTTCTATCCAATTGATTTAAAACTTTGACAGAAGCTTTATAACATCATTTTATAAGGAAATACGTAGAATTTTATTAATAAATTGAAAACTTTATGTTTTACGACCGATTTTTCATGATTTTTTTAAAGGAAAAAAAATAATTTTCGAATTACCGGTAGTATATATATCTTAAAAAGTTTGAATCTAGCATATAGAAGAAAAATTATAGTTAAATATCAATCAATTGGTGCGATTAGATAATTTAAGTTGCACATGTGGAGTGCATGGGAATTGAAGTCGTAACTACCCAAAAACATCCTAATTTTCATCCTCCGAAGAATGTTGTGTATTTATTCTAAATATGAAGACAATATACTCAATATTCTATTGTTATTGGAGACATTTTGCTCAGATAAATAAAGAGAATCTTTTAGACATACAAAGTGATTCGGAATTGTATACATCAATTTCTAGAGCTGATAGTATGTTCTAACATAATGACACTGCTTTATGTACAATTTTTTTAAAATGAATTTAATTATAAGGAATGATTAATTTCTTCAACTTTACCATCTCATATGAATACAGAGTAGTGTTAGTATTACAGAAGGTAAAAAGCAAGCGCACACACACTCTTGAGTAGCTCAATAGGTGTCTGCAGAGTAGAGATCCTGTGAATATTCGACCTGAACTTTTGTAAGTTGTTGTGTTCGTGAAAGACTGCCTTGGTAGCTGATTCCACAGGTTTGTAATTCTTAAAAAGAAAGGGTCCTGATAGATTGACGGTCTTGGGCCCTGCAAGTGAACTCGGTGGTCGTGAGCCACGTCTGTCGAATAGATCTTACGAATACTTATGATAAGATTAAAAAACTTTTTAATTTAATTCAATCACAAATAGTGATACTGCGAGGAAACAATTTTTAAAATAATTTCTTAGAATAAATAGAATTTGAAAAAATATGACCTAATAATCCCCAGTTACCTTTCGAAACTAACCTGTATTAATCAGGGAGACTCAAGGTTTTCAATTCACTTCTTATTACTCCCTCTTATTACACAAAAAGGGTCACAAACTTAAAAGAAACTATTTGCAGGGGATTGTGAATCATCTGAACGTACCAAATAAACTGATGAGTCACTGAAATGACATCAGTTTGCATTAAGCAGAATATCTGAAGACCCTGTATATATCTCCAATATTTTTCAATAAAAGATATGTACATAAAAAAGTAATTTCATTTTTGAACGCATTATCAGTTCTATAAATTGAGTTTTTTTTTTAATTTGTGTTTTCTTTTCAAATTTAACGACTTGGATTCTGTTCTATAAGAATTATTTCTATGGCCGTAAAACTATTTTATATACTAAGCTGCGTTAAATTACCTGATATTTCTCGAATTCTACTTCATCTGGATTTTCATCCATTTTATTCTTCAATTCTTTAATTTTTGAGCTAACTCCAGATTTCCTATAAATTCCCTCAGCATAGAGACCATGTAATTCGATAGTACTCAACAATTTTTCTATAACTAACGGTATCTTATTGTCCTCTGTAACTAATGTAACTAAAGGCACACCAAACACTCTTTTCGTCTCACCCTGCAGACCGGCTTCTTTCAAACATTGGTTCGCGTTAAGATAACACTTTTTGTGACACGTCATCTTGCAACTTTGACATACTAATCCACGCTCTATTGGCCACATAAAGAATGAACTGCATATTTCGCAAGCAGTAGGTATGTTGATGATAGTTAAAAGGAAAGCGTGACCATTGTGTTTATGCATTTCGAGTTTACGTTTCTTTTCTTTTTTTCGCTTAGATTTTGATGGTTTCTCTTCCGCTCTGGAAGACATGAATTCATCCATGAATCCTCGGAAAGCGTTGACACCCATTGTTACAGGAAAATCTTTGGCGTCGTTTGATTTTTGTTCCCGCTGGCACACTGTTTCCATTGCCTTAAAAATATTAATAATTACATACAACTGCTAGAGAGAGAAAAAAGTTTCTTTCAAGATAGACAAATAGGAAGCTAAATTAATGTAAAAGAGAAGGATATTTCAAATTATGTATAATAATACAGTATAATCAAATATAACATTTAACCTAGATGTCAGTCGATTCATAATGTAATAAACAGGGACCTATAAAGATTCATTGAAATAAAAGAAATAATTTAAAATTATTTATTTTACTAATAAAACACTTTCACATGATACTAAAAATTAACAATAGTTTGGTATTTATCTAAACAATGCAGACCCGAATAACAAAGAAATAAACCAACAACAAACGTGACGAGACGTTCTGCTATAAGTTTGGCGACCTAGAGGAGAGTCACCAGGTAGTTTAGCGAAGTCCCTCTAGTGATGAATGTTTTAGTTTTTTTGGAGAGGGAGCGTTTTCCGTCGTTAGTCGGTTAATATTAAATGAATGAGCGAGCAATCTTATATAGTTTCATAAGTTTAGTTGACATATATATTGAAATAATATTCCCCCTGAAAATTTATTGTGGGTGTATTATAAGGATCTCGTTTCAATTAAAATACTTTCAGTTGATTATGATTTCCACCCATGTTTTTTCTTAGGATTATTAAGATTCTCTGAATAACTGTATTCCTGATAGGTATTCCGAAATATCTGCATCTACTAAGGAACTTTCTGGATACACTTTAAAATCTGCAAAGACTGTAATTTCGATATCTTTATTACCTACAACAAATTTACTTTGTTTCTTGTTAACAAGGTGCTGTTTACCAATTCTGAGTGTCTTTGTAACAAAATTCAATTAGGACATATTCAATGTCGATTCACCTCGTTGCAATACACCTTATAAATTACGAGCTTACCTGATTAAACACCAATATGAGATCCTTGTATTTAATATTGCACGATTCCAGATTATTATGTTTGGATGCGTTACTGTATATCTGCACCAAATTATCTTTGAAATCCCGCAAAGCCTGTTTGAACAATTTATCAACGTCGCTATTCTTTCCACCAACTGATTCCATTTTCATTATTTTGTCTGTAATGAATTGTTGCATGAGAGTAAGTTCTTCAGCGCCAGTTATGATTTGATCTGTTCTATCTGTAAATTCCGAAGTACCAGTAAGACTGAACTTACTCTCGTCAGGTTTTCTAAGGTCGTAAGGTGTACGAGAGTGTTTTCGATGTTTTCGGCGACCAGAACGAATCTCAGCATTCGGTCGTTGTTGCTCACAAGGCATTTCGAAAACCTAAAAAAAAGTAACATACTGTAAGAATATAATTTCTATCACCAGTTAATATAGAAAATTAACCATTTACCTAATTATTAAATTTGAATTAATAATGGATGTAAAAAGTAGTGGAAACTAAAAATTTTAATGCGATAGATAATATTTTGCGATTGGAAGTTATTATTGCATAAAATCTCTGCTTACTAACCTTGTTTTGTATACATTTTGTGTGAAATTGTTTTTTACAGTTGGTACATTTATAGCCGGGAGCATAGAAAGCATCGATGGCGGCATTACAAGACATACACAGATCATCCTTTGATATTCTAGGAATTTTTCTGAATGTATGGCCTGCTATAGATAGAGCGTTTACGTCATATTTGTAATCGTTAGTTTTTATTGAAGGACTGGCATCCAAACCTGCGGGATTATCAGAAATTACTGCTTTAGTAGCAGGATCGCTGTTTCTTCGTCTGAGATCGAGTTGAGGTAGGTTCTGTCGTTGACGTTTCGGCGTTAAAGTTTGTTTATTACCACCATCCGATGAATTCCTAATAGAAATAAATTACTAAAAAATTCAACACTTTCTTGGCATAATCCTAATCATAATAAATTTTTATGAGTGAAAATGGAAAGGGACATGTTAGTGAAATAGATTAATATAATTATAGAAACTCCCCTACCTTTCTTGTATGATAAACTCTGGATGCGCTTTCGATTCGTCGATAGTACCCAAAAATACACTTTTATCTAAACTACCACTGTCAGTTACTTCTTCTCCCAGACTTTTTACGTGACCCCTTTTTGATTTTCTGGTATTCCTAATTGGCGCTTCTGGTCGTCCTAGGATCTGTTCTAATTTGTTAGGTGTTTGGTCATATGGATAAACGTCTGGTCGATCATCGGGAAGGAATTTTTCACGGGGTCGACGCACTGGTTGATAACTTCGCAAAGGTTTATTTTCACTGTATCTAAAATGAAGAACAACGAAAATAAATTTAATGATATTTTTGAGTTTTGTTAATTTTTGGATAAAAATTTGCCCTTATCAAGTCCCAACATCCAATGACAATATTGTAACAGTCCTCTGTTGGCTTCAGTTATACAATTTTATGTCTCTAAAACAAGATATAGAGCTTCGCATTCTTATCTGACCACCCTGTAATTTCAAAGTGGTCTAAGAGTTCCAAAATTCTTCTACCCCTAGAGTTACGTTCTCAAATTATTTAATAAAAGAAAATTGTATCCAGATAATCATGTGAAAGTACCAATAATTACAGTCATTTACCTCACGTCTTTCCTAATCACAGGCGATACCCAATTATTGACAGCTTCGGTTCTACTTAAAGGCTGTTTAGGATAATATTCCCGAGTTACTGGCTTTCTGTCCCACATAGATCGGTCTCTAAGTATTGGAGGCGCTGATTGAGATGCTCCTCCTTCTGAAAATGGATCACTAGTAGTACTTGACGATGACCACTGTTTATCTAATGTCGGCGGTTCCTGTTTGTGCAACTCTCGGACCTAAAACAAATTATGTTCTTACACAGTCAAAGGAAACAAATATTGATTCAATAATCCAAATGAAATATTCCATTCCAACATTTGAATGTCGAATGCCATTATCATTATTAAAAAGAAATTAAAGTTGAAAATGGGCTCAGTGGATAAGAATTTATAAATGATTGTTCATCATCAACCTCTTTCTATTGAGTTGACAGAAATTTTGATTTGATTCATATTATTATTGTTGCTGATGTATTAGCCACGTGATGGAAGATGTCCACCGTTTCTACTGTACTCAAGTTTTAGCTTTAGCTATCAATAGTGTATGTCAAGTTATGGTATATCATTTTATTTCCAAAATGAGTTTGTTATAGTTATTCAGATTTTAGTTGCTTCGATTGTGTACTTCAAAACACTAGTTTTAATAACTGTTAAATTACAATAAAAAAACTTACCGTGACGCTGGAATGAGAGTCAGAGCTCTGTTGAGATTCCAAACTTCGTTGAGATCCTAGAGAATCTCCACTTCCCTTCCGTTGAGGAGTATATTCTAAATCAGAGTAATCAATTGTTTGATGAGATTTTGAGGATTTCTTTCGTATCGCGTCTAAGGTAATCTTTTCTGGTTTTAGTTCCTCAAACCTATATGAACAAACATTATTAAAAATACCACTACTACTATGTATTACACAATCGATTCAAGTTTCGTCCAGATTGGAGTGTTTACTAAAGTGAATTATTGTTTGATCAAAAGGATACGCTGAAACAATGATTTTAATAACCAAAGCACAGCTTGTATTGATTATTAACTTTAAATATTTCTATTAAGTTGTTTTACTAAGTATTTCTTGCAATTTTATCCCAACTTTAATGAGGTTCACTTCTAATATTCAATTGCAGATATAATGATTAATTATCACAGATACATATCTTATTATAGTTTATATACACAGTCTAATTTCTACCAGACCAATTCCTCTCACAATTTTCAGGAATATTATTTTATTTGAAGAAAAATTCACGATTTTAATAAATACATATTGTTGGTCCTGTATGAAGACCACCTTTAATTGATAAATTACTTCTAAAAAAGAAGCGTTTACCTATAATTTCCGGAGTTATTGACATAATGATGATGATGATAATAGCCAGCAGGTACAGTAGTTGATACGCTTGGTAATGATACCGTTGACCTTAAGCTTATTTTCGGGTGAGTAGATGTGTCAATGTCATCTTCTGGCACACCACTGCTTCTAAATTAAAAAAAAACAAATAAATATGAAAATTTCGCAATTACTATACTTAATACATGTTGATAAATTCAAAATTAACAAAACAAAATAGTTTGTGATGATTTATCTTGATTTTAGGTTTTATTAAATTGGAATTATTTTTTAAATTAGATAAAATCTTGATGTTTTGACCTAATTCGGTCTATATCAAAATATGATTTTTTATAAAATATATAATATATACAAATAGAAGCCTAGCAGCGCTACCTTCCGAGATCGCAATTGAAAATGTTTAACCTTCTTTACTAATTAATTTTTTCTGTACATTTCAATCGACAATCAGTTGAGCTCTTAGTTTTTTAGCGGGTATTGTGTGTCCTTCAAGTGTCTGGTAAGACTTTCCTGTGTTCTTCAAAATTTTTTCACTGAGCGTTCAAAGAGCAACTGGCACAAAACACGAATAAACAATAATCAAGTGAACAATGGAACATTTCAAAATATTCCTTTTATGAATTATGTAGAAGAGATTACTAAAATCTGTTTTTCTTTATCAGAATAGTTTTTTGTCAATTAGAACTAAAATTTAAGTTGTGCTGTTAGTGATTTCGATGAATTATCCAATTCCTAATGAATCCGATGACGATATAATGAAAACTTGCTTCTTTTCAAAAGTTCATGAAAATAACGCCAATACACGAAATGCATTATTTATATATTGGTACTTACTCATCGGAATCCAAGAATTTTTTATCGGTTTGTTCCGGACGCACTTCTTCTAGACTAGAATCTTTACTAACGAATGCCTCGTCTGAACTTCCATGTTTCACCTGTAGGTGGGTTGGAAGTGCACTAACAATCTGAAATGAGCATATTATGCTGTATATGAAAGTGGTTAACTTTAAATAAATATTCATAACTATTTTTTTTATATCTAAATGAACTTGGAAATAAATTTTTTGTTTATCGAATTTTTATATGCTAAAATCTCATTTCCTTAGAATAATTTCAATATATTATAAATATAAATGTTTTGCTATTGCTTCCTATATACTATGTTAATAGGACCTACTGGAGGTTTCTTTGGGGCCATTTCTCCCTTCATTTTCATTTCCATTATCATTTTCCTCACTCTGAAACCCCTGCAATGAGCTTGAACGACTATTAGAGATGTTTTTAATTTGTGTAACCAACTTCTACACTTGTATCCTCTCCAATACTTTTGTATCTTCAGTACGGCTTGCAGTCTCCTTATGTATTTTTGAACAATGTACATCCTAAAAAAAAATAAGTGGATAATGCAGAACTACATATTTAAACTAATACTATAAACTTGAAGACATACTGGTGTATATTTAGTTAGTTATTGGGTAAATTTGAAAAGATAATTACAACATTTTAATCAATCGATATGGAAAATTGGGATGATGCTGCTATAATCCTGCTAGTACTTATACGAGACGTGCTAAATTCGTAGAGATTTCAATGCTCAAATTGATTGATGAAATCTATAATAAATATCTTACCTGCAGTACGACTGAAGAGTTATCACAGCAGTTCTAATTCTTAAAAATCTTCTTCTTTCTAAACATGCTCTAAACCACCTCTGCAAAGTTACAATGCTTGACATAATTTGTTGGTGAAGTTTACAATCCAATTTATATTTCTCAGTTTCTCTCATAAACACCTGAAATGGTATAAAAAAATATACATGGAAATAATCTAAGAGCAAATTACGATCTTCTTTTAAGGAGGCATAATATCATCAATAGGCGTTTAATCAATTTTGGAACACTTCTCGGAAAAAAAGATCAGATGTTACCAATTGGCCAAAAGAAAACATTTTATTTCTGTTAAAGAGTGTAGTGACACTTGCAATAATTTTGATGATTTTAAATTGAGGAATTGGCTAATTAATATGAATTTTTTACCGAAAAATATGAATCCAAATAACGAAGATTTATTATTATGTACATCTATAGAAATAAAACATCTAATGTCCAGTAGTAGAAATTATTAAATCCGGTTTCAGAATTTGTTTCTACAATTAAATTTGGGAATTATCAAAATTTTCCACTAAATTATTTATCAAAATAGCTTCAGGTGAAACTAGAAAAAGGATATTTAGTGTGAAGTTCTATTTTTTCAGGAAATTTATATTTCTCAAGTTGAATTTATTGAAAAAAACATATGAAATTTTGAAAATATTGCAGATAAAGTCATAAGAAGTATCAAATTTTCATTTAATAACTCTATAGCCACTTTAGATTGGTATATAATACAAAGCTAGTACATATATGGAAGATATGAATTTTTTAATTCATATTTCGATGAAATTTTGAAAAAACTATCTATTTAGAAGACAGTATGTCTCAAAATCGACCCCGTCATTATTTCAAACACTTGTAACGACCCCATTTTATATTAGAAAGTTAATGACATTCTTAGGGACTTCCCTAATAGTGATAATTATTAAACCTAGTTTTCAAAATTTGTTTCTACAATTAAATCATTCTGTAAATCAATTTTCAAAATTGATTTACCTACCTCCTGTTAACCTTATAGTGAAGAAAAAGGCATTTAGCAAAATCCAGACAGTAAAATTGAAGCCCGGAAACAGGTTACCAAAGAATTCTAGAACTTATAAAGCTAGAAAGCAGTAACAAACCAGTGGATCAAATACATTACATGATGAACAAAGATATCCCATTCGAAGTGGTAATTAACGATCGGCTAATCATGGGTCAATGAAAATCTTCTGCAAACTCGAAATGTATCTCTGTGTTTTGTACACGTACAAGTACACGTCCAAACAAGTGTGGGAGTGCAAATAAACTCTAAAAGCACTAATTAAAAAATACAGTTACTCTAATGTGGCTACCAGGTTATCAGGGTAAACCAGGCAATGAGGAAGTAGGTAGCGTTGCAAAAAAGGGGGCAACGACTCCATACCAAGGACCAGAGCCCCACTGTGGCCTCATGAGATGCTACATCAATAACGAATTGCTAAAGAATCAGATGAAGTCTCATTGGAGAAACCCTTCATGCTTAAGACGATTCAAAAGATTTATAACTGTGTCAGCTAAGAAATCTGAAGAACTTAGCGTGCTGACCAGAAACGACATATAATATGAATGACAGAGGACGTCAACTGCAGAAGCTGCGAGCAAACAATGGAAACAGTAGAACATCTTCGCTAAAAGGTTAAGTACATTGATGAAGTAGTACTAACACCTTAGAAAGTGGGATACGATAGTCTCAAAAAATAGCCTCCTTTGGGAGGAGTTTATGTATTTTGTAAGTAGAACAATGCGATGTAGAGTCTTGTACAAAATATCTTCTAGGTATAGGTATAGAGTGGCTGTAAACAATTCTCCAAACAATCTACGTTAATAAATCTCAACTCTTCTTCTTCTAAAATGCCTGCTATTTATCACAGGTATAGAACCTAACAACAACAAGTCGGCATGTACGCTAGAGCATTCAAGCATCTATACCACGAACACTGAAGCAAAGAAAAGAAGGATTATGAGAAAAAACGGAGGTACTAGATTTGTTCATCATAATTAAGTTTGTAGATTTGTAATATTGCAATGTAATTTCCTTTCCAAGTTCTGACTCTGGAGTTCCAATGACAATATCAAAAGAATTATTAACAATCTTTATTTCATTTACATTGATACAAAAGTTTAAGGGAAAAAGCACTCAATTGAAGAAAAATTCAGCGCTGGTAATACTGGATATTTCACATATACATTTTATAATCGACATCTAACAAAATAAACATAAATAAGACACCCAAGTTTTTATGCTCACCAGGCGATAAAGATCATGAAGTATGGTTGTCAAAATTTGTCATTACAGATTTTAAATATAAATTTATAGTAACAAGAAATTGCAAAAGGATCAAGTTTCTTATAGAAAAAATTATCTTAAAGCAGTATCGACTTCAAGAGGATTCCTTTTAAAATAAAAGCGTATTGTAAGAAATATTTCAACCCTAAGGATTATGCATTAAAGTCACAAAACATTCAATTTGACATTTGACAGAACTCACTTTACATCAGCGCCTCGAGTAGCGAATTAAAATGTTGAAGTATAATGATGATAATAACAATAATTACTCAATTAATTTCTACTTGATGTAGACTTTTAATTTAATGATGTTTTAGATATGTAAAAATATGTTTTATCAAAAGAATTAATAAACTTTACTGGTAAGAAGATTCAACTTTAATTATTACATAATAAAATTGCAAAAAATGTTGTGGAATAATTAATATAAATAGTTTCAAATACACACATACATGATAATGTCTTTGTGATTTAATATCATTTAATTGTTAGGTAATATTGATAACTTTCATTAAAAAAAATCATACCTTTGTACTTCCCAACTGATAATTGTCCCTGTTGAGATTTAAAGTTGCTAGGAAGTCCCGTACATCGATTTGTGAGCTGAGTAAACCTTTCGGAAGGAGTATTCTATAAAGTTGAATGAATTCATCGTAAGTTAATCGAACATTGAATCCTGCTTGTCGTATGCGGACAGTTTCGAGCATACCGGTGTACCGTAGTTGTCTTTGTACTGTTTGTTCGTCAAATGTATTAGGAATTTTATTGCCTTTAAAACAACGGAAAATAGTATGAATAATACGAACAAAAATTACATAAAAATAACAACAAAATTACAAATAAATAGCGACATGTACAAATCGAATTATTTATAGCTTAGTAATATAGTATAAGCATAGGCAATTCATATCAATGAGGAATTTACAAAAATCATAGTCATTCTACTCGACATAAATATAATTTTTACCTGGATCGTTATCATAACTTCAAAATTTTTGGAAATTCTACAAGTTAAAACTCTTATTGGTAGTGGAAATCGAGTCGAGTCATACTGACGTAGAGCACAATTTTATGTTTGAAATAAGCTCCTACTACCTTCCTTAACATAAAGCATAGCATAAAGACTGCAAGTCCATCGTGTAGCTTGTTATTTTTTACTTTAATTTCAATTTCAATCATATAACTTTTCAGTATTAAATGACAATTATTTGATTCATCAAGTTTTTTTTTGAGCACTAGTGCGTCAAAAATTGCCAATATGAATGGACAACATCTACAGTAAGTGGAAAAATAATGTATGCAACATACGTGAAAAGATCTTTTTTGGAATCGTGTGATGATCGCATTCAGTTCTTGGGAAAATATTGGTTAAAACAATTAATTTCAATTTTTATAACAAATTCTAATTATGAACTGAAGATTTCTAACCCTACTTTTCCTCGGCTTCAACGGACTTTTCCCGAGCATCGTAGCCGTTTAGTTCTGCTCAACTATTTTCAAAGTCATTTTTCACCACCTCTACAAAGGGTGATACGAACGCCCGCAGTTCAAATACAATAAGAGTTTTGTTCTTGGTAGCTGCACATGAACTGGACCAGTGCAGGCCAGTTCATGAATGTATAGAATTAGTTCGATTGGATACAAAGACCGATATAGTGCAGAGAGCAATGGAGCATTTGTGGATTGTTGTATTTGAGGTTATTTTACATTCATCTGATGACGAAGATGTAGTGCCACCGTTTACAAATTACACTTATTGCACTGTACTGGCTGAACTGACTCTAGACCCAGTGCAAGCAGTTTAGTGAACTGGGTGAACTAGTTCTCTTGTACTGGTACTAAGAACAGCGACACTAGCGCTGGTTCTGCTACAAAGAAGGCTTTAGTGTACACTTGCTGAACTAGTTCTTCTAGTGCAGCTATCAAGAACAAACCTAATAGTAGATGCGATGAAACAATTTCAATATACAGACTGTCTATAATAATTAACTCAATATTTTGTAATCAGATACAAATTTTAAAATAAAAACCGTATATGGTTCATGTCTTACCGTTTGATTTAATACACCTAATAAAAAAAGGATTAGCCTGATTCAGAGTATCCATGAGTGAGTGTAAACTTTGTTGAAATTGAGCGGTAACTGTCATCGGTTGTTTCCTCGCTTTTCCTAATTGGCCTTGAGGTTGAGCAGTGATGCCAGTTCTACCTACTAACGTTTTAACCGTTTGTAGATTCTTCAGTCCTTTTTTACTACGTTCTCGTGGCCGGAATGATTTGTTTTTCCTGAGAAAAAAATATTTAATGTACTGAATTCTATTTGAATTATTAAGATGGAAGATTGATTTGTGTAATAGACAGTTGACAAAGAAAAAGTAGCAGTATTATCAAAACATTAATTTTGTGTTTGATGAAAGATACTAATATGTAAAATGTTAAAATATTCTATAACTTCCTGTTACGAATAAGTTCACGAAATGAGTCCGTTTGCCAGCCTTGTCCAGCTACTATGGAAATTTAAAATTTGGTGAAGGTGCATAAGGCGGGATTCTTTTGATGTTTGAGTGTAAACAACTTTTTATAGCATGCGGTTTATTTACATTGTTTATTTTGAATAATTTCCAGAAAGGTCTATTTGTTCATTGTTGTTCATAGTGCTCCCTATACTCACTTTTGGGACAGATATATGAACCACAACACAAAGAAATAAGATAAATTGCATGAAGGTGAGATACCTAAGGAAGATGGAAGGTAAAAAGAGATTGGAGAGGATTAGAAATAATACATATAGTTAAGTTGGAATTTCTGGAAACGTTGGTGATATTCTTACTGAATAGCGGGAAGGGAAAGAAGGAAGGAATGTGAAAATTCCCGCCAAGGAGGATTTTCCACTGGAATTAATTTTTGCGGGAAAAGGTTTATTGGTGGGAAAATTTAGAATAAAACAGGTAAGTCAAGTCATTAGGTTTTAATTTATCTTCAGTTCCTGAAGTCGATAACTTGGTTATCGAAACGCGCTTCAGACAGTGTAATTGTGAGTGTTAGTGTATTGGTGGTGTAAACAGTGTGTTCAGTAATACATACAGGAATCTATCTATCTAGTAACAAAACTTGTAAATACTAAAATAGAAAAGATGGTTTGGGCATGTTACGAATATGGGAGAAGAATTTTAGAAGCAAGATCAAGGCAAGAAACAAATAAATAGGAGGACTAAGAAGAGCATAGAATGAGGTCGAGATAGCGACAAGGAAAAGAACAATTGAATGGAATGGGATAATATGGAAAGTAAAGGAATAGAAGATGGTTTGAAGAAGTGATACTACATCGTAGACCGATTCCATACACCACCACAAAGGTAGAAAGGCTTATGATTAAGTAAGTAACCTATTTCTATGGATATCCATTAAGTAAAAGTGTGAGTAATTTGAAATTTAGGACCTACTCATTTTAAGTTTGAATAAAGAAATCATTATAACTAACTAGTATTGTTTCGCTTCTATTATTACAAATCTATATTCAAATATGTCAACTGTCTATTTTTAAAATAATATGAATGTTATCAATCAAGCTGCATGCAAAGTATTCATGCGTTTGACAATTGGATGTACAAATACAATTCATATTGTATGAATATGTCTTGGTATAGTGTGCTCAATAATTGTACCTGAAGTATTATTTTGAGCTTAATAATAAAAAGGAAGACATCTAACAAGTTTTAATCAACAAAATTAATTTTTTAAGAAATTTGAGAAAAACTGGATGGATAGTACATTTTATACAATTCATTTGATAGCAATATATTCTCTTGTCATTTAAAATATACTGTTTGTTGTTGAAGAATTGCGCTATTCAAAAAGACATTTTGGTCGCTTATTTATATTATTAAACTTCCGGGTCATTTTTCTATTTTTAAAAGTATCTTTACTGTGTATAAGAAAATTTTTTTCTTTTGATAAACTATCTAGTTCAGGAAATTAAGCATATTGGCTCGCAATTTTTTCGTCCTGCCTGGATTTACTTGAAATTTTTACAGAAAGATCATTTTATGATTTTCTATATCATGCCACTCTAGTTAAAACCTTCGGAGTGATTGCCACTTTCGAGGATGTATTTTTTTACATTTTACATTCTACGGGAATCGATGGAAAAAGTAATTATAAGAAAAAAAAGTTTCTTAAGTTTTCTTCGTAGAACTAATCGAAAAAATCGACTTTTTTCAAAGATTTTTTTGGCGAATAACTCGAAAAATTTGCTTTTCATCAAAAAAGCTGTATTTAGCAAAATTGTAGCTTTTAAAAAAACAAAAAAAATCCTTTTTTTATAATTTTTCTACGACAAACACGAACTGAGATATAGCACGTTAATGGTTAGTTTTTTTCATTAATTGCATAATTCAGAAGATTCAAAGCCAAATAATGGGAAATCTTTTTTAAAGTAATTAATTAAGAGCTTTAAAATGAAAAAGCAGTCTCCAGCATGACAATTCAGCGGCTAATGATAAAAAATGTTGGTTCCAACGTTTTCTACGAAAAAATAGTAAGAACAACCTCCTAATAAAAATAGATCTTCACCCTTATGTGATACTCTTTATATATGTATTAACAATACAATCAAGAAGTTTGATCAATTTAAAATGCGTAATTTTATAAAAATTGGAGTTTAAAGAGCAAACGTATTTTTCACCCTTTACATCATATCTCCGAAAATACTGGAAATATGGAAAAAAATTTTCCTGGACTATTATACCATTTGAAATTGATAATTGAACAACAACAATTACACACCGAAATTTGAAAAATTTACCAAGAACTAGAGGGTGAAATGAGCCTAATCCCAAATTTTTGTTAAAATCGATGCAGGATGAAAAAATTGAGAGGTTTTGCCTTTTTTGAGTTTTATTTCTTGGACTATTATATCATCTGAAATTAATAATTGAATAACAACAATTACATACCGAAATTTAATACATAAGATTTCGATGTTTTTTTTTTAAGTTTTATTTCCTTTCTTAATCATGATTCTACCAAAAATGTGGCAGATATCATATTACTTTGACCATCAATTCTTTTGGTTGCAAAAGTTCATCTAACTTTTTATGTTAGTTTTTGAAACAACTCAACAATGAATTTAAAGACTATGTGATAAAAGTACAAGAAAGTTAAATGTACACAGTACATACTTCTCTACATTCTGACACTGACTATTAAAACTGTCACCAAAGCTTTGCAATCTACATTACCTAGTTTTCGATTATACCGTGATTCTGTTATAAACTTATTTTTTTGTTTAATATAATGCAATACACATTATTGTAATTATCATCTCTACTTTTGGCAAACTTATTACTAAATATTTCAATGGTTCATTTTACAAGCTCATCTGAAGCATGAACACACTATTTAGCGAAATTAACGCATAATATTGTGAGAATTCAACAAAAGATGTATAAGACAAAATCTCAAAAAAAATTTAAAGGGTCTGTTTTAATAAAGCATATTTCCTCTTTTGATTCCAGTTACAGCTCGGTAACATCTGGGCATGTTTCAATTATCATTTTGGTCAATAGCAAAAAGGCTCAGTTTAACTACTGACCATACCATTCCTTAGAACTCGATTTCTCTTGGTGATTTTGGACCATTCTTGCGATAACCAGTTAAACATTATCATGCCCTTACAGAAATTTTTTTTCTACAAGGTGAAAGGTACGACTTGTAGTTCTAATAAGTTGTCAATATACCCGTGAGCATTAAGACAACCTCTTTCAGTAGTATGGAAGTCAGTTGCTGGAGCATCAAATCAAGTTGCCTCCTTATTGTATAGGAGCTTATATTTCTTGTTGATAGCGTCACACAGTTTTTTAGATTCGAAATAGATACAAAAAATCTTTATCTTAGTACTTGGCAAAATCTGTCATCTAAGTTGAAATTTCTGGAATTGTTGATGATATTCATACTAAACACTCTGTTTACACAACCACTGTACCAACACTCACAATTACACTGTCTGACTCGCGTTTCTATAAACAGTTTACCGTCAGTCTCTGAAGACGATAACTTGGTTATCGAAACGCGCGTCAGATGTCAGTGTAATTGTGAGTGTTGGTGTAGTGATAGTGTAAACAGTGTGTTAAGTAAAACTCTGCCGTGAATTGCTTTAGTTTCCTGTCCACGGCCCTGACCTGATCTTCTTTGTTTTTATTTCCTGCTTCTTGAAAAGGCCTTTAATCTCAAGAAATGAGAATAAATTTCTGGAACCGTTGGTGATATTCATAGTTACTTGAGCATCTGACAGTGTTATTGCGACTGTTGATATAATGGTAGTTGAAATAGTGTGTTTAGTGTCGATTTTGTACCATTTCTCTTATGAGAAGCCTTCCTCATCAACGAAATACCTACAACATACTTTTCGGAAGTCAAATAATATTATTTGGGTGAAAATTAAGGGTTTAATTTAAAGTTTGAATTAAGTTACAGAGCTAGGTTTCGTATTTAAGCAAAATTATTATTAACTAAACCATTTGCATGTTTTGTACAGCAGTTTTTATTAATCTTGAAAATTAACTTCGTTTCGGGTGGAATTATTGGTCACAAAGTCGAGCTGGAAAAAGTTTAAAGATTCATTCATTGAAAGTTTCAACCAAATAACAAATTATGCATTAATTTTGCTGAACGGATCAGTTGTAAGTTTGGTAAGCGTAGGTTTTTTATATACATATACAGTGCGTTTCATTAATAAAAAGGGGGTAATAATCCACAAATAATTGAATATATGATTAAATATAATTTTCTTATGGAAAAAATCAGTAAAAAATGTAGGGTTGTGAAGTCCAAATAAGTACTGAATAGATTGTACACTGTATTTTTGATGAAAATTATTACCACCACCTTATATATTATGTGAAAAATGTGCTTTTACCACTTAGAGCAAATATGTATACAGTATGACGATTAATTTATAATATCAGACCATTATAAATAAGACCATTACTAAACAAATATTCATGTACTATGTTAACAATTTCACATTTTACTAGAAGCATCAAAGCTTCTAATGGGTTTACCATATATCAAACCAATTGATATTTGGCATAGATCGAAAAGCAAAATGAAATTTATTTTGATAAAACTTTTTTGTTCAATATTTCTGATATTACAAACGCTTCAATAATTTTGTAGATATACATTTTTGAAACTTTAATTCCCTTCCTACACCAAACTTCCACCTCTTATAAAAACTTCACGTACATAACGATCTGATTCGCCCTTTGTATAGCTCTAGCCTCGTCCGGGCCCAACCTTTCTAGCCCAACTGACGAACTAGTATTTCCTGTTAACGAATCCTTTCTTCTTCGATCGTCATCATTATTTTTACTGCTACCGCTGCTGTGTCTGTTTCGTTGGTAAAGTTGAGGCCACGATAGCCTATTGTTGTTGGATGATTCGTTGTCTAAGTTTCGACCCAATCGATTAAATGCGACGGTGTTTCGTTGTTTACTAATATTGAAATTTAATAATAATTCAAAAAAAACTGAAATAACTTTGTTTCGTTAAAAAAAATTTTTTTTTCAAATAATTATACACGTACAGGTGACCCTTATACTTTTCTCCAAACCTGTATAAGTTATCAAAATACTTTGATTATAAAAGTTTTTTGTATTTAAAGGAATTTATGGATTATTGACTTTTGAATTATACAAGGTGTCCAAATTCTTCAGTATCGAATTTTAAATGGAACACCCTATATTTTATTGCGTTTTTTTGATTTAGTGGTAAAAGCAAAGGTAACTTTCATAAGACAGATCTATTTGATTTCTGCACGGTTTAGGAAATATTTAAGGTTATTTGAATTTTTCTTTAAATTGTTATAACTGGAATATTCCACAATATAAAAATGAAGTTAATTGGCATCATTTGCAAAATGAATTTTTAAACAAAAAACTTTATTTAATTTTTAGTAATTTTCGAGTGTAGAATAGGTGTGTTTCTTCACTGCGTATACATACAGTGTGAAAAAATGAAAAAAAGACAAATAATTCCACAACCATTATATATAGGTAGAGAACATACAATGATTCTTAATTTTTATGCGCGTTCTATTAAAGGTATAATATACAGGGCCACTTACAAAGATTTTGTTATTTACAAAATTCAAAACTCATACAACTAAACCGTGCCAAAATCAAATAGGTCGGTCTTATGAAAGTTGCATTTGTTTTTACCACTAAATAAAAAAAACGCAATAAAATATAAGGTGTTCCATTTAAAATTCAGATACTGAAGAATAGGAACACACTGTATAATCTAAAATTTCTTAAAATACAAAGAACTTTTGTAATTAAAGTTTTTTGATAACTCCTATAAGTTTAGAGAAAAGTATATGGGTTACCTTATGTTTGACAACTATTTTTGGAATGGTACCGTTACAAGCATCTTCTTGGATTTAATAAATAAATTATTGATAATCTAACCTGTTTAATTTGCATAAAATTAAACAGGGTGGTACTATTTTTTCTAAAATAGGATATATCCTTCATCGATACTTTCATGCTTACATTCGATAAAAATTAAAAATTTCTGTATTATAAGTAAATATACAAATTGAAGATCATGATGAAATGCATGCATTTTCAATGAAAACCCCTATGTAATCAATAATCAAACAAAATCAAAGTCATTCTCATGCCTATACATATATTTAACATTCCTATATTGCATAATGGGATGAGGAAAGAGACTGATCATTACAGCACATAAAGATATGGGTCCGTCCCACTTATTATTTATTGTGCACATGAAACTGCCATGAAGGCTACCTTCTTGGAATTTGGTATTGGTCTAATTCTTAGGGTTGAAATGTTTTTTAGCATTACGCATTTTGAAGGGATAGTTACTGACTACTATTATGTTAAGATACTAATACTGAACTGACAGTTTTCTGCATGCTTTTCAACTGTAATTGAAAATTGAAGAGATGTTACTGTTTCTGTGGTGCCAACTATCGAGCAGAAAAATGGTAACTTCCATTAAATATCAAGTCATCATTCTAGGGTAGTTGAAATACTTAACGGGTACCGGCAATATAGGAGGATTAGATATACGTTCTCATAAAATTAGAAAAAATATGTAGCCAATTATTTGAAAAATATTCATCTAAACTATTTCAATACTTAAAATATAACACAAATATTGTTTATTTCTTCATACTTAGGAAATCGGATCTTAGCTTTCTGAAGATAAAAATTGAAATTTAGGTAGTAGAGTCTCAAATCATAATCTTTCAATTGATGTAATATGTTGAAAAGAAACAATAATTAGAAATCAATATCCTTTGTGTATTACATGAATTAAGAGTAGATGCACATGCAAACAGAAGAAATTAACACTATTTGGAGATAGGGCAGTATATGAAATACAATAATGAAATAGTTTAGAAGTACAATTAAAAAAATAACAAATAATATGAACATATGATGGAAAAACTATAAACGGGGAAGTAAAACGTCAACTGCTTTAGTAAACTTACGCAATTCTGTTTATTGTGAGATTCACAGCCGAAACTGTCACAAGATGGCTACAGAATGACACATAATATGTGTATAAGTACACTTTGGAATAGTAAATAAATTATATAACAGAAAAATGTTGTATTTGTTAAAGAATAAATCGGCATAAGCTTGAAAAAAAATTAGCATTATGAAAGCGCACATTTTTTTGAAATAAAAAATAAACATTTAAATTATCAACATATTTATCTTATGTAATGGAGTAAAATAAAATAATCAAAATATTTCATAAACAAAATCGTCTTAACATCTCCTGAATGTTGAGTAACTACATACATCCATGGGCAAATGGGGAAAAAAAGAATAACATAACCCAACGAATAACCTTTCTAATCACATTAGACAGCTTCATAGTTCATATTTAGGTAAGTGCTACCTGCAAATAGTGCCTGACTATCATAATATGTCTCCTACAATATGACAAATGACCTCATCAATGTTCTCAATTACTGGTAGACTTCAGTCGAATCTCAAGGGGGCTAGCAATTGAACACCAAGTCATACATTAGTTTCGTCTCACGAACAACTTTTACTCATTACAGAAACCATCACTGCTCGTCTTTTACCCATATTGGAGTCGTCAAAGCTAATCCATTACTTTTGTGAAGCACCCTTTATCATTATTTTTTCTCGAACAGTGATCTCCACTAATCATACTGGAATCATTGTGACCCCTGTCGGTAATGGATAAAAGTCTATCAATACCGATATTGAAAACCTTCTGGAGTAGAGAGGAAGCGATCTGATTGAGATTAATGCAGCAAAGACCCAGACTGGTCCTGTATGGACATAAAATATAACCATCACCCCAAAGTCGATTGTTAGATGTTACGGTTGGGGGGAATAATATGTCTTGGCAACAGCTTCTAATCTAATGGCTTCCAATTACGGTAATCTTGTCTCAATTCTCTATCTACATTAAAAGTTTTTGATATTAAACCATCTACCAGTACCTTGCTGGTATTTTTGGTAGTCCAGGGTATTTCGTTACTTCATACAACTTTGATCTTCTGGGAGGTACATTTAAAATATTCTTTTAAGTTGATATGAGAATTGTAACCTATTAAACCTTTGAAAAATTGACTGAATTATTGAGGGAAAGTTCTTTGTTTCCTAGATACTTGAATAGAAATAAATAATAAAAAACATTTTGATTATTTCATTTTACTATAAATTTTACAACACCCGACGGAAAACTGAACCAAATAAAAAATAAGCTCCCCAAAAATTCCATCACTTAATTGGTCGCGATAGAAAAAAAAACATAGAAGCTTGCCAAAAAATTTAAAATTTGAAAAAATCGAATCTATCTTACCTAATAAGATTTTCATTCGGTATATGATTTCTCGAATACCTCTGTTGTATATTATTTTTATTTCCATCCACCCTTCCTTGTCTATGCTTCCTGCCTGCTTCATGGAAGGCAAAATAAGCTCTAAAGAAGGCCCTTACGATCGCCCACCTAAACACAGCCACCGGATCGGCTCCCACTAATTCTCTTACGAAAGCCATAGAACTATTTTTTAACACTCCTACAATGTCTTGACGCATCAAGTCGAGATTCTTTTCGCGCATATCCGTTACCTGATACTTTACTTTGCCGGCATAGTGTACAATAATGAAAGCTCCTTCTTTCTTTTGAGGCTTTTGGTAGAATTTGTTATCTTTATGAACAGTGTTGAATTTTTGCAAAAGGGTTTCGTTTGTAGCACCAGGAAAGCTAAAAATAGACGGTTGTTTATAATGATCAGATTGTTTACAGCTACGGCACTGTTTGATCCTTCAAGTCTTCTTTAAGTCACTGAATAATATCCGGCTCGAAAGACCAAACAATGTAATTGTAAAGTTTGAACTAGTAGTATTAAGCAGAGTTTCAGTTTAAATATGACCCACATCCGGCTCGAAGGACCAAGCAATGTAATTGTAAATATTGAAGTAGTAGTACTAAACAGTGTGTCAATGTGAATATGACCAATAATTCCAGTAATTTCAACTTATGAACGATAGTTATTCATGAAACAGTATGTACCAGGTGACACAATAAGCATATCTTCTACTTGCATATCAGGAACAATGTATAAAAATGCACAGAAGAAAAAATTCGTTAATTAAGGAGATATATCGTTGGAAACAGTTTTAGAGTTTTTAGTTCTTTACAAATTTTTGAATAACATTGTGGTGGCATTCATAGAGCTGCACCATTCTCTTCACATAGCTACAAGTGAGAATTACGAAATGACAAGAAGAAAAATAGCATTGACAGAGAAAAGGACTTGAGAATTCGCAACCAAAACTAATCTTCTTAGTGCGATTGTGAATTTTGTAAATGGAAATAAAAAATTTAAATATGCCGCTCTTTGAAATCTTCTGCCCTAGGGCTACAGCCTACTCAGCCTGCTGGTAAATCCACCAAGGATCTATACCATTATTGATGGTGCTGAGAAAGATGATATAGACGAAGATTTCAATTATTCCAACTACGGACATATCTATCAAAGAAACAAAGATGATACTTTCTTTTCTTTGTTCAATATTGAAAATAAAATTGATGTGGGAAGTGTGAATAGTATGAAACAAAACAAAAATACTGACGGACATAACTTTGATTCCCTATATGTTCTCAGGGATGCAGTTTAGTAAAGAAGTAAATTGACATAATTTGGGCTCCCCTATACGTCAAAATTTAAAATACTAAAATAAAGTTGATATCTACTTCTTATGTATCTTTAGAGGAAATTTTCTATAAAAGTTTTCCAAAATTCTAGGTAGTATATACTTACTTGCATTGATCATCTAGAAGAAAAATCAAACCATTCGGTTTGCCTTCAATTAATTGTAAACATCCTGTATTATCCATGAATTCTATGTTCGTCCACCTGATCCCTTCTTTCCTATATTCTTCTTGTTCATATTTAAAAACGTGTTGATTAAAATAATATTGCAGATGTTCGTTGGCGTAATTAATACACAGTTGTTCAAAACTATTATTTAAACCGAAATCTTCAAATCCGAATATATCCAGGACTCCGATTGAATTACCTTGGTGTTCCCGAAGGGTATCTTTCTTTGCTAAGAGTGCGTGGTTAACCTGAAGAACTATCCAGTCAAAAAGTGCTCCATACAGACATTTCGCCATGGCATCTCGAGATGCTATCGCTTCAGGAAGACGGTAATTAATCACAAGTGTCTCTCCTGAGGCACGGGCACGTTTCGCTGTCAAGGCTTGCATCAGAGTTTCCTAAAAATAAAATTTACTTTATATTGTGTTGGCGACAAAGTAATTTCGGTTTTGTAGTATTAAATAAAACAACAACGAATAGTTTTTAATCTATTATATATTTTCCATTCCCCCTTCTGTTCAACCTTGCTTTAGAAAATGCTTTGAGAGCAACTGAAGCTAAGCAAATATTGGAGGGAAAATAAATATTTTAGCTTATGCTGTTGATGTAGCTTTAACAGCGGACAGTAAGAGTGATCTGAAAATACTGGCACCAGTATTCTTAGAAGAAGCACGAACAGTAGGATTGGAGGTAAATGAAGATAAGATTGAATATATGAAAGTGGAAGATGCAGAACCCAATCATTCAATGCTGTACGTTATAGGATACTTTAAAATTTTTGAAGAATTTAAGTACCTAGGATTTACTATGAACAGCAACAATAAAATAGAAGAAGAAATACAGATGAGGTTAAATTCAGCCAGTAGATGCTTTTGGAGCATATCAAAATTGATGTCAAAAAATACGAAAATCAAAATATACTGTCATAATACAGCCAGTTTTTATTGTATGGAGCTGATGTCTGGACACTAACAAAGCACACCCAGAAGAAGTTAATAAAATTTGAAAATAAAGTATTTAGCATATATATATGGGCCGGTTTTCAAAGGTGGAGTATCTAGAATACTGAAAAACAGGGACTGGTATAAACGACCAGATATTGTGAGTGTGATAGAATACTGAAAAACAGGGACGCTGTGATAAGAAGTATAAGAATTAGGTGGTTGGGCCATGTAAGAAGAAGAGATAAAGAGACAACAATAAGAATAGTGTGGAGAGGTCAACCAGAAGGGTGGCGCCCACTGGGAAGACCAAGAGCAAGATGGAATGACCTAGTGGATGAAGAGTAAGGAGTCTTGGTGGAGAAGTAGACATGGCTGAGGATAGAAAACTATGGAGGCAACTTATTGGCGAGGCCAAAAATCAACTTGGATTTGAATGACCACAGTAGTGGTAGTATATATTTTCCATTTAGCTCAATGAACTTTGCCATATTTCTTTCAGCATCATGATTCCGCGCTCATAAAATTTCTGGTATTTATCAGCAAAAAACTGAACCAGGTGCGATTGAAGGTCATCGTCATTTGTGAAAGTTTGACCATTCAAAGAATTCTGCCAACAATCGAAATAAATGGTAATCAGATGGTGCCAGATCAGGGCAGTACGGGGGATGTGGCATCACTTCCCAGCCAAGTTCCAATAGTTTCCCGCGAGTTATACTTAACCAAAAATAATATGATAGATAGATATGATTGATAGTTCAGAATTGGACCACACCTAACGATGAGTTGCTCCTTTTTATTTACTCATAAACTCAAATTGTTAAATTTGTTGTTTGATGATTTTAAATGATTCTGGTAGTTTGCTTCAATATTTTCCTAAGACATGACCTGGCTCCTACTTTGCTAAGTAGAAAATTGTATTGGGGTTTGTAGTAGCATTATATTTATTCAGTATAGGCTATATAGTATTAGTTTCAAAACAAGAAAGAGAAGAATAGAGATTGAGATGTTTGCGGAATCAAACCAACCTGTTTAACCCTGAGCAACTCCGAGATTAGTGACACAACTTCCGGATTCTTAACTCCTACAGATTCATCATGGTGGTAAGCGGATTTTCTTGGTTGAAATTCAACATTTCCAAGTAACAATACAGCCGATAAGACCGAGAAAAGCCTCCTTTGTTTTTCGGTGGTAAAGCCCACCATTTCCATGGACTGCTTTAATCTCGAAAATTCGTAACTCTCGTCCGTATTGTCCAAGGCACTACAGGATTTGTTTAGGTAATAGTATTGATCAGGGCGTTTGAGATGAAGTTGTTGTTTCTCTTGCTCATTCGCGCCTGAAACAAACATTTTTTATCATATCCTTTGAAAAAATCATACAGGTGCTTACCTTCGAGTAAATAATAGAACACATGATAGTTCCTTTCATATCGCCCTTGCGAGCATATTCTAGATTTTTCTAAAAGGTACTTTTGAACGACAGCGCCATGAACCATTCCATTTTCTTTATAGTTGACTTGAATGAACTTTCCAAATCGACTGTAAAAAAAAGGTACTTAAAACATTCACCACGTAATTATAATTTATTTTGTTACTATTCTAACATTTTTTTTAATGCAATTTTACCCGGATATAAATGTACCAACATTTGTTTACTCATTTAACGGCACTGGACTTTGTCGAATGGCTAATCCACGTTTATTGTGTAGTATACTCCTCATGCTTTATCAATTTTATCTATTATATCAACTATATCAATTGATTTGACGTTTTCCTAATACAACTTCATTTTTATAGAACGAAATACTAGATGGGAGAACCTAATTGCATGACTTTTAGTACACAACTTTTTCAAAAAAGGGATAAAACACGAAAAAAAGGAACTTTTAGGGACCTATCATTACCAAGTGTAAGCCAGTAACATTTTACATTTAGTTAATTGATGGCAATAAAGGTATCAAAATTGAGATTTGCATACCTTGATTTATTTAACAGAATACTTTTAAATGAATAATATGATTATTTCAAATTATTTTATTCAAACACAAAAATATTTTGTCAGTTTTTCACTAAATAAGATTTTTTATGAAATGGGTGAATAAACAGTATGTCCCATCGAAATAAAGCCACTGTGATTGTGTGTCATAACTGAAAATGAAACAAATCAGGAAAAAAGAAACAAACCTATTAAGAAAATATGTGTATTAAGAAATTATGTGTAGTGTCAAAAACTAGGGGAAAAGTGTCCCATCGAAATAAAATCACTACTGTTAATAGTGAATATATTCACCAAGTTTGTAAACAGAGTGAGTTTTATGTATGGAACCCTTCAATTATCTCGGCTTGTACGATTTTTATAAATTTTTGTGTACATGGCTCTTGTGATACGGCCGGTATTTACAAGATTGTCAGATCTTTCCTTTTCCCGAAAAAATAATGAACTTTGTTATTTCAAATGGATCACACTGTATATTTTTCGCTGTTCGAAATCCTTATTATTTTTAATCTAATGTTCCCTAGACCTAAATGCCACAATTTCGGAATTATGGCATTTAGGTATAGAGAATATTACGTGAAACATAATCAGTATTTCTTAAGGATTTCTAAAAACACAAACTATACAGGGTGATCCATTTGAAATAACAAAGTTCGTTATTTTACAATGTAGATACCGTATCACAAGACGAGATAATTGGGGCGTTTCATTCATAAAACTTACTCTGCATAATTTGGAATATAATTCACCAATTACTTGAGGGCCTTAGCAAGTTCCAGGTTTAAATGACGGTGGTCTTTATTTCTGTTTCAGATTGAAACTATATAATATTGGTACACTACCAGCAAAAGTTTTTGCCACCCTATAGTTTAAGGGAAACACAAAAAATAACAAAAATAGAATTGATTTTGATATTTATTTTTTAGAGAACATATATAGATAAGAATATAACCACCTTTTGCGATGTGAAGTGAAGTAGGACACTGCTTTCTTACTTCCCTGTCCAATTTGTGCCACAACAAATCAATCGGGTTGAGGTCGGGCGACTGTGATAGCCAATAGCATTCTTTTTTTCCAATTCTTCCAAATACTCTTTGCCCAGCTTGGAGGAATGCTTGGGATCGTTGTCACGTAAGAAGATAAATTTTCTACCTTCAAAATCCCTTCAATGTTTACTTCAGTCGCTCTTATTCCAAAATAAAAATATCCTCAAACCATCACCGAGCATCCGCTGTGTTTTACATCCGTTCTTCCTTTAACCTGAACATAAACACATTTTTCTTAGACCCAAAAACCTAAAACTTTGAATCATCACTCCATGAAACTCTCAGCCTATGTTCTTTAGCCTACTGCATCCTCTTAATTTCATTTTGACGTCTTAAAAAGGGTTTCTTCACTGCCTACCTTCCAAAGAGGCTAGTTTCTCTCAATCTCCTTTTCACTCTAGAAGTGCTCAAAAGCAGATTCCTAGATTCATTAATCTTAGCTGCTATCTATGGGCCCTTAGTCGTTGATTACATTTACTGATCAATACAATATGTTTAACTTCAACGGTTGAGGTTTCTCTTCACGTAATGGTCCACGGTACATCGAGGTATTTTTGATTCGGCGGTAATGGTACGGTTACTTTTTTTCTAGACTATGAAGACTTGCGCAGTTTCAACCGATAGTTCCTTGGTTTCACTTATTATAAAACGTACAAGTCTGAATTTGCGAGAACGAAAATTCATATACGAACTTCACAAAAAGATGTCTTGGTCCAAAAAGTATGAATCACAACAGGTTTTTGTTTCACAGGGACTCGTATAAAGTGAACGGACACTATTATTTTTGGTTTGTAAGACAGGATATGAAAGAGAAATTTGTTAAAGTGTATTATTTCGAAATTTTACGAATGGACTATGAGGTGGGCAGAAATTTTTGTCTGGTTGCGTACATGTCATCCGAAGAAGTAAATAGTTCAATTCGAAATTTAATTTTCGATCTAGATCTTTAATCATTAATTTCCTGTACTGTCAGATATTGAAAATTAGTACAAATTGTTCTCTCATTAATGTGGTAGTTTTTGTAAAGATCTATGTTATTCATTCCATTATTTTCAAACAATAGGATATTATAATAATGTGGAAGCATATCTAGATATATTTGATGGTATAAAATAATGTACACGAGCTTTATTTATGTTTCCTCCACTTTTGTTATGAAAGTTATGAAAAAAGCAATAAAAATATTTTCCTCGTTATTGGTAACATGTACTTTACCACTTCTAAGCTTTAATTGTATTTTTAGACCCACAACTAAATGTTATTGTTTACATTTTTAAAATATGAATAACCAGTATTTGATTATTTTATAGTTTCCCCACCTACACAACGATTATTTCGAAATATTTTCCCAAACTATATTTAAATTAGCTTTCAATAATAGCCGCGTACGTTTCTAAATGTAATAATCCATGATTTCAAATTTATTATTATTTTTTTAAATATAAAAATATATTGGGAGTAATTCTGAATTCAAATAAATCAAACTTTCTTATTTTTTGTTGTTCTGTCTGACCGTATTGAACGGAAGGTGTGACCAACTAAAAAAAAAAACATTTTTAGCCCAAAATCGATTTTATTCATCAATGTAATCTCCTTCAAGAGCAATACAATCATTCCAACGCTTCTCTAACTTCTCGATGCCGTGCTTGTAGAAGTATTTGTCTTTTACCTCAAAATAGGCTTCAGTTTCAGCAACTCCTTCTTTATTTTAGCTGAATTTCTTACCGTCGACCTTTTTTTTTGAAATCAGCAAATAGCCAGTAGTCACTGGGGCCCAGGTCTGGAATATACCGTGGATGAGGAAGAAATTCGAAGTTTAATTCGTACAATTTATCGACTTGTGAATCGGTGCATTGTCTTGGTGAAACAGTTGTTTTTTCTTCGACATATTAGGCCGTTTTTCCTTGATTTTTGGGTTCAACCGATCCAACAACTCTATGTAGTAATCGCTATTGATCATCTCTTCCTCTTGGAGATAGTAGATGAGCAATATTCCAAAAATACTGAAGCCATAACCTTTTCCAGCTGACTGTTTTGCCTTTGGTTAGATTCTGAATCATCAACACAGTGTTGTTTAGTTTTAATCGATTGTGAGTAAACATGGCACCCACCAAAAATTTTCTCATGGTCAAATGTTCATGCATAATTGCCTTCACACTGCCTTCAGCTACTCACGCAATTCCAATTTACGATTAGATATAACCAATTTGTAGACTTTGATTTTTTCTGGAATAACCACCTCAATTGGAGGACTAGAAAGTTCACGTTTTTACGTTTTTTCATCAATAAACAATGATAGCTTAACACACGAAATTGAAATTGAATTGAATTGAAAATAACAAAAGTAGCTTCACTTAAATGGCTGTCACTTTTTCCTGACTTATCGAAATGTCATGAAATTTTAGTCTTTTGAAAGTTGGTACTTCATAAATGTCATATGTCAGACTTGTGTCAATCACACGACGTGATGTTACAATATGACTATTTCGACTGATAAAAGCCATCAAACTAAAACTAGAAAGAGAATAATACAAGAGAGAATGAAATCCAAGTACTTTGGATTTGACATAACCAGTTATGAAGACTATGAAGACGAAGCAAGAGGACAAGTAGCCAGAGCAAATAAGGTCGCGGAATGTCTTTTGAACATGGTATGGCACGAATTTACAAAGCAAAAATCGGACCTATAATGACGTATACATCACAAACACAACCAGAAACATCCAAAACGAAACAACTCTTGGAGACCACAGAAATAAAAATTCTCAGGCGGATCTCGAGAAAAACACTACTAGGCAGACGATTATGTGACGTAGATAACATTGATGAACGTAGAAGTTGATTGGCAGACGATAGACGATTAAAATAGCAAGGGATAAATCTCCCATTGGAACACGAAGTAGAGATCAACCACGAAAGAGGCCGATTCTAAACTAAGAGTCTAATCAATGTCAATGTGATTCGAAAAAAAATAAAATTTTGACTAAGGCCCTCGATTTTCCTTTGACTAATTTCTGTCGCCGCTAGTTTCATACATACAGGAGTTATAATAAGGATCGAGTTTAAAAAGGTTTCCGAGGATTTGAATTCAGGTTATTTTCTAAACACATCTAGTATATTTCTTCACGACTAGTATCTTTAAAGTAACATTCTATTTTAAAAGTAATTAACAGATTATTGACAGATAATATGTTAATTAAATATTTTAAATACGTTTAACTGAATATTATCGACTATCTCACCTACTCATGTCACTTTAAAATTACTAATATATAAATAATTTCTGTTCCGGCATCCATTTATCGAACGCACTTACTCGATTGCATTTTTTATTTGAAAATTAATCGATGACTAGCTAATATTATTCGATAAAATAAATTCTGCAACATCATAAAGTTGGATCGTTATTACCGCTAGTGATAAAGACAATTCCAGGGGCAGGAATTGTGATTTATTTCGGTTTTTAATTTATTTATCAGCAACATATTGTTTGGTATGGCTAATTGATATATTTTTTAAATGTTTACTATCTTAATATACATAGTATGAACATCGTTTTGATACCTCATAGCAGAACTATACTGTGTGGAACAATCAATCGATTTGTATTTTTAAATGCCCATTGTTTTGAAAAAAAATTATAAGGCGTGTGTCATGTGACAGAAGCCAATACTTAGTTATAATACAACTCACTGTATATTATTTATTTCTTTGGATACTTGTCGGAAATTGTAAATATAATTCATGTTGTACAATGTCCTATAGCCATCTTCAGCTGTTTCGGAAATTATTACAAAAACTAACATTTAAAAGTGTTGGTCCTTATCAGCAAAAAACTGAACCAGTTCCATTTGGTCATCGTCATTTGTGAAGGTTTGACAATTCAAAGAATTCTGCAAATTTCGAAATATATGCTAATCAGATGGTGCCAGATCATGGTTGTATGGGGGATGTGGCATCACTTCCCAGCCAAGCTCCAATCGTTTCCCACGAGTTGCCAAAGATGTGTGAAGCCTTACATTGTCATGGTGGTAGATTACACCTTTACGATTTGACAATTCTGGCCTTTTTTCTTTAATCGCTTAATCCAGATTCATTAGTCGTTTACAGTGAACATCAGAATTGATTGTTTGGTACCTTGAGAGCAGCTAAAAAACATAAAACCTTTGTAATCACACCAAACTGAGAGCATGACCTTTTTTGTTGTTTTTCAGCTTTCGATGTGGTTTGTGCTGGTTCATCGTGTTTGCTCAATGATAGTTTTCGAACTATAATACTGTACAAGACCGATTTTTCATCACCAGTGATGATTCTTTTCAAGAAAGGATCGGTTTCTTCCAACTCGTACAAGCTTCTTAACTTAACATTTTAAGTGCTTTTCAATCGTTGTGTACGAAACATGTAGCCTCTTCGCAACCTCTCGAACAATTATACGACTATCCTCTTCAATTCGCAACCTCTTGAACAGTTTTATGACGATCCCCCTCGATTATGACTGATTTGGTCATCATCAACTTCAGTAGGCCGACCAGAACGTTCCTCATCTTTGATGGAAAAATCCATATCTAACGGAATTTTTCATACCAATTCTGACACGTGCGGTCTCTTAAGCAATCAGCACCATAAACTTCACATATTTCTTTGTGAGCCGCAGCAGCTTCCTTTCCTTAAGGAAATAAAATAGTAAATATACCGGAAAAGTTTGTTTATACACTGCAGTTAAAATTAATCCTCAACTAACAGCTTTAATAGAAATAACGGCACTGCTCGCTTCTAAAATTACGTCAATGTGACTAGTATCACGTGACAAACGGCAAAGTACAAGACTAACATAAGTTATTCCAAAAATGCAGCAACGCTCTCTATCAGTAAAAAGCAAATTACTTTACACTAAAAACCTAATGAGTAATATTGATCATTTCTCAATAGTGTAAAAGAAAAACATAACAGGCCAATATAGGAGATGTTCAAAATGCTCGCCGCGAACATCTTGGCAACATGCTAATCTCAACAACTCAAGCCTGGCCACGGTTTCCAACCGTCCCGGATTTTCCGAGACAGTCCCAATTTCCACTCGCATATCCTATTTCCCACCTTGCCTGCAAATTAGCAAACGTTTAACTTTCGACAGTTTTTATTTTCTCACATGCAGTTCAAATGAACGAAGTCCAGAAACCACTACAGCGTGGATTTGACTAAGAGCCAAACTTCTCATAATTTTAGATTTAGAGATGAGTTGTACTGATTTTTTGCCTAATTTTAAACAAGATATGGGCTCGATGAATGCTTTAAAAAAAATCAGTGGAAAAAGTAGTGTAAAATTAAAAAAATACTGTACTTTTTTGGTTCGGTTGTTTTTTTTGTGTTTTTATAACTTGTGAATATCGCTTTGTTACGGCATCAGATCAGGAAATCGTGAAGGTCATTCTATGGATCCACGCCTCTATGTCAACCAATATGGAAAAATTTAGTTTAGGTACTATCAGGCATTGATTTGTTAATGGGGCGGTGTTACATTTTGCCTATATTGACATTCATATTATGGTATATTCGTTTTGTTTACGGAAAACAACAAATTACCAGTTGGCTTTTATCATTGAGATTAACCGTTTCTTATCAAACAATACGAAGTTGACCGTCTACATCAAACGGAGCTTTTACATAATTTTTCCGGAGATTTCTGTAGCCTATGGTCAATAAAATCGTTTGCAAGTTCAATGTTATGGTAGGTAAACATTATTTCATCCATGCCGGTATAATTTCCTTTATTTCTTAGACCTTTTATATATAATAAAATCGGTTGCTAAGCTCTGTGAACCTGTGTATTGTTAATTATTATTCTTATCATTCCCACTACCCCCTGATGAAGTTCAAACAGTATTGACAAAGCTTCTGTACTTTTAGTTCCAAGTTAAAAGCTTATTCGAAATCCTTTAGAGATTTTTCCTCAAATAATACTTTTTTGACATCTTGCGCTATTATTCTGCCTTTATTCAGTTGGAACGATTGATAATGAGTATAATAATATTTTTAGTGTTTAAGTCTTCTGTATTTGATTCGCAGATCCTCAATTTTCAGAAAATTTTTATTTTTTTTTTCAATTTTTTACCATTCTCACTATTTGAAAGGTTAGCAACTAATTTGCAATCACTTGGTTGTACCCTCTAAATGGAAAATTTATGTAATAATGCCAGCTTTGTTTGTCTGTCTTTTTTAATGGCTGTAGCAACCAAATTAATTTATAAATTAGCGACAAAGTTTGAAATACTCTAAATTTGATTCTGTTATATTGATAATGGATGATGTTTAGATTCATACTACCCATCAATTTGGGTTTTTAAGTAACAAGTACACAAATGATGCTATATTCTCCCTCCCTCCCTTGTGATTTTTATAAGGCTTTCAATTGTGTAAATCATAACATTTTAATCAACAAATTGCAGTTCTACGGTTTCAGGGGAACACCTCTTGCATGGTTTAAGTCATACCTTACCAACAGAAGTCAGCTTGTAAGGGTTGATACAAAGATGATGATATTTACTCGGACTAAACAGCAGGGCTCACTGTATAAGCACGCTTCTCCAATTTCAGAAAGGTCGTCGACCTTTACCTACCTACTCCACGTAAGGGCTCAATATTTTACAATGCAAAAAAATGCACAATCACTTGCCAATTGAAATCAAATCGATATAATTTTTTCCCGCATTTCGCAATAACTTTAGGGCACCTTCTACTTTGTAAACGACTTTGTTATTCGTTGTGGTTTTCTACTGTATATTGAATTTTGATTTAATTTGTATCTTGATTCAGTTATTTTTATGTTTGTTTTTTAGTTTTTAAAAGCTTTTGTCAAAAAATTTTTTGACAATAAAGCAGAAACTGTAGTGAAAAGACGTCGTGAAGGAATCATCCAAAATATAGTCATCATATGTGGGTTAATTATATTAGTGGTAGTGGTGCTATTGAAGACGATCCACTCGACTTCTCTGATGTCAGGCCTAGTCTGAAATACGAATAAGAAGAAGGGACTTATCACGATCTAAACAAGTGCAAACTGATAATACCACAAACGGATCTGATCTACCATGTTCTCCAATAAAAAGAACAGTTTCACCTGTGAGTACTTCTATCAAAAATCTTGAAAAGAAGAAATATTTTGCTTGCCTACCCTGTATTTTAGATTAATGTGATTCAATATTAATGCACAAATAAAATCAACTTGGCGATAACTCGATTCATATTTTAATAATTGCCATTGAAACACACCAACACCGACTGCTTAGCATCAAACTCCGACGTTCATTTGTTTTGCGGAAAATCATAGGTGGTAGACAAAAGGTTTATCGCCTACTGCCGCGCCAATTCAAACATTGTTCATTTGAAAAATCGATGGGCAGAGATATAACATTCAAATCAAACAAGCTGGTTTAGATTTGCAGTGAGAATTAGAGAGAGAAAGTTATAGAATGGAGGACATGTCCAAGAAATATTATTTGAAGAGGATACAGTTAGACTATAGGAAGCAGAAATGAAGTTAGAAATTAACTATCTATGAAAATCATGTTATTTTGTCTAACTCTGTGATTCCCAGAGTAGTGCAGGTGGACCACCGGGGGTCTACGGGAAACTCGACAGGGGTCTATGTAGGGGATGACAAAATATAGGGGTACATGAAAATTTATTAGGTTTCGATAGTGAAGAGCTAAAATGTTGGCTTCTCCTATCTATATAGGCAGATAATATTTTAAGTAGCTCAGTGACTGTAAGTTGTAAAAGCTTGCATATTCCATATTCAGTACAACGCGTCGAGACTTGCCGTCCCTTCCTCAAAACTTGTTCGGATGTGGAAATTAATATGACACAGTTTGGAAAGTGATTTAAAAGAAAAACTGATCAATTTTAGAGCAGATACCGCGTAGTTCATAGATATGTTCGAAAAATTTTGTGACCTCAACTTACAATTAGAAGGGACAGCCTCAATGTAATAAAAAAAAAGGAAAATTTTAATCGTGGTGAATTTTCACAGTTTTCAAACTTCTCGCAAGTAGAATGCCTTGATGAAGATATTCAAGCATACGTTCAACATTTGATGGCCTTGTATGATGATTTTAAAATCAGATGTTAAAGATATTCTGTCTGGATCATAAATTCATTCAATGAAACGGAAGTGGAGAATGTGATATTACGAAAGGAGCTACTCGAGCTTAGCATTAATGAGGAACTGAAAGTGATATTCAAAAGAGGGTATCAAAACATTTGACTGCAGGTAGAAATACCCGGACAATATCCTGGACTGTGGGAAATTGTGTAAAAGCTTCTGATCGCGTTTACCTAGTCACATCTTGTCGAAAAAAATTTTAGTATCGTTACAAACTTAAGAAACAGACTGAATATCACAGAACGGGGAGATTTGCGATTATTCCTTACAAAACTCAAGCCAAATATTGATAATTTACTATAAATAGTTTTGATTATACAAGGGTCGTTTTTTTTCAACCTCCGATCGCTCCGTGTAGTCGCTGTTCGGGCAGAAGAAAGCGTTGTAGGCGACTGCAAAGCTCTCGCACTACATACTCCGCCATTGTTGACATTCAGGCGTCAGTCGGCGTTGTGCTACAGCCACGTAAACATATACGCCAAGTGTGAATTGCGAAGAGTGATTCACTGAAGGCCGCAGAATGGTTAAAGAAAACAGCAGATTGTCCATTACTGCTTTGTCTACGGAATTTCCAGAAGTTTCAAGGTCTGTTTTGTACTGAACGTTTAGGCTTCATTGGCGACAACTTTCTTTAAATAGGGTATTGAAAAGCTTGTCCACAGATATGACACTCAATCTCTTCGGTGATTATGTGGAAAAGTAACCCTAAGTGTACCAATCTTTTGGTAATAAAATTATTATTTTATATTAACTTGTCTTTTATTTATAGTCTATCGTAGGTTGAATAAAAAACGTCCCTCGTATTATTCTTCTACCCTCTCTAATTTTTACCACTCTGAATGGGAAGTTTTCTAAATCAAACTCGAGAGAATTTATTGGTTTTTGAGCTGTAGATTAAAAAAAAAAGTAAAGTTGGATAGAGTCACTTTCTCGAGTGGCTAACTTTGCTTTTTTTGTATAATGCCGGTCATTGTATAGATATGAATTTTCTAGATCTTTTTTAATTCAACAAATAACTTTTAGTGCAGAAATTTTTCCCTTTGTTATACTCACTATTAATAATCCACAAGTTGTAAGTGATGTGTTATAATAATATGTTGTATTCATAATTTTTGGTACCAATGCTCTGATCATATATTTTTCTGTATATCGTAATTAATCTAGCCAGTACTATTAATAATTTTCTTTGGAAAAATGTCGACATCAACAAAAATCCGCGCGCCAATGAATTCCCACCAATCAAGAATGGGAAATGAATCCTACCCACATCAAAACTATTGTACAGACTCTAAAACATTGAAACAATCATCGCTTTGCATAGAGGATGTAAATATTATACAGGGTGACGAACCAAGACGATTATAACATGTAATTTTATGCAAATTACATACTTCTGTTTAAAAGATTTTTAGAACAGCGTAATAGAAACATATTGAATCTCAATTTTTTACTTTAGTAGATAACCTACCGAAATATCCAAATCTAAATCAGGTGTTTTATAGCATAATTAGTAATGGAAGATCTTGAGAAAACTATCTCAATTAATGTTAACAAAAATATTCCTTTCTTTTTTCGTTATGCAGATTGCTGTACCAAAAAATGAAATTGAAAACATAAATTAAAAATAATAAAAACCTTCATTTTACAATCAAAATCGAACAAACTAATAAAAGTATTTTCTTGGTGTCACATTTTATAAAACTAAGAAAAACATAAAAACAGGATGGGTCGCAAAAACAACTTCTGCAAGATATTAAAATTTCATGTCACAAAAATGATCAGTGGTGATAAGTTTGGCTGATCGAGCGATCCAACTATCAGATCCTGAATTTAGATGCTTAGCTATTCAAAAAGCGAAAACAGGAACAAAACAAAAACTAAACATAAAACATTTGTCCTTTCCATTGGTACAAGGACATTCCGAATTATCGAACTATTTCAACAGTTTAGACAGGCGAAGAATCATGGATCTATATATATATATGAACCAAAAACTAAACACCAATCGATTGTGTGGGTTTTTCAACATGAACCAAATCCAACAAAAGTTGTTTGCGCACGAAGCACTTCGAATCAAATGGTATCTTTTTTTTCGGAATAACAGGACATGTCGCCACCGTTCCATTAGAGTAACTTTTAACAGTTAATTCTGATTGGTATACCAGCGTTTTTTTGCTACAAGTGTTCGAAAAAGTCAGGAAAACCAATCGTAGAAGTCGTTCTCCGCTACGACAATGCGAGCTCTCACACATCAGTTCGAACAACAACGTTTCTGAACAGTCAAAACATCGAATTAATGCGAAAACAGGAATAAACAAAACAAGAACTAAATATAAAACATTTGTCCTTTCCATAGGTACAAGGACTTTCCCAACAACTATCGAACTATGTCAGCAGTTTTCAGTATAAAAGATTTAGATAGTTAAGATCGTGACAGGCGACGAATCATGGATCTATCCATATGAACCCAAAACTAAACACCAATCGACCGTATGGGTTTTTCAACATGAACCAAATCCAACATTTTTCGTGCCCGAAGCACTTTACTACAAGTGTTCGAATACATCGAAAAACCAATCGCAAAAGACGTTCTCCGCCACGAAAATTTTAGCTCTCACACATCAGTTCAAACAACAACGTTTTAGAACAATCAAAACATCGAATTGATGGGCCATATTCGCTGTATAGTCTTAGTTTGGCATCCAATGATTTCTTCTTATCCCCACAGATCAAAAATAAAGTGTTGAAATTAAATGTTTTAGAAGTACCTCAATCGACAATTGGTTCAAATTGAAATGCATGCAAAAGTGTATTGCTGGCAGGAATCAGAAAATTGTGGTCATTTGAAAATATTCCACCAAGGCACTGAAATAACTTTGATAAAATTAAAATTCATTTTATAAACAAAACACCTTTTTTCAAAACGGCCTGGAAATTAGTACTTTCCGGTTTATTTTTAGTTCAGAAAATCTCATTTTGTCGGACCGAGTCAGAAAATTATTGTGATAGTCCGGTAAAAGCTTTTCGTCAATTGGTTTCTATAGTAACCGAATTTTGTATTATTTAAAACTATAAAATAACTTAAGACGTTTAGTTAAAAACGTGACATTTATTATAAAATGGATATTCAAAATTATGCATTTGATTGTGAATAATATGAAGTTTATGGTACAACAATGCCCGTTTAAAAAAAAAAATTGTACGTAATACGTCCCGAAAGTGGTTTTTTACTGGACTCGCCTGCGGCTCGCCCTGCAATTTGCCCACTCGTCCAGTAAAGGACGAATTTTTCATCCTGTACTGTAAAATCGACTTTATATTACTAATTTGAGTCCGGAAAATTGCACTTTACAGTACTTTTAAATTCTCACAATCCTAATTCAATATATTTACCTTTCATGTTTTAATATAATTTTGCTTTTTATTTAAAACCGGAAACTGTATGAAAAAAAAACATATTACGATATACGTCCTTGAAGTTATTATTACGGTACTCGATTGGAGATTATTGACTCGGCTCGTTCGTCGCCTCGTCCATCCTCCATCTATCTCGTACCGTACTAAATCACTTCCCGGACATATAACGTTAATAACTATTACGGCGCTACTGCCTCTCACTGTTCTTGAGACCTATGCAAAATGGCAGGAGCTTGAAAAACGTGTATTTTCTTACATATTTGGGACTTCTGCCTTCTTATTATAACTTGTCAATCGTCCAGCTGATTTGAAAGGAGAACTGATTTTATATGTATAAGCATCACAACTTTTCTAAGCTAGGAATTAGAAAATCACAGAGTGAAGATTTTCGGTAAAATTTTCCGATACCTAGGAACCAGAAGTCCTGACAACATTTTTCCGATCATTTTAAACCGAATACGTTTGGTTTAGTTGGGAGGAATCGGAAAATCACGTTGATATTTTAGCCGTTAGAACCCTACTCTCCTACTAAAAAAAAATTGTTAATAAAATAGATGATAAACATGACAGGAATCATAAAATTGCGGCAGAACCCATTCTTTTCAAATAAAATCTTATTTTCCAGGAAAATTTCAATGGAAAGGCTTTTCCCAATAGGTGTATTGGAAGATGTGGAACGGTCGAATGGCCGGCTAGATCCCCCGATTTGACTCCTCTAGATTACTTCTTATGGGGTTATTTAAAATCTAAAATATATTTTAATAGACCAGACAAAATTGCTGATTTAGAAGTTGGGATAACAGAAAGAAGTGAATGATGGTCATTTTGACCATTTGAGTTAATTATTACGTTATTATCTCCATTCTACGTAAAGTTTTGTAATAGAAACACTATTAAAATTTTACATCTTAACAAATATATTTCTCAGTTATAATTGCACCAAATTTATTGCTGAACGGAGGACTAAAAACTCTTTTTCATTTAAAATTTGCTTATAATTCAGAGAGGGTGCTGGAGGGAGATAATATTTTCATAAGAATCGACGTGTTTCAGGTTTTTTTTGACATAGTACATAATAACGCTAAAATTGAATTTATTTTATATTGTATAAAATTCTATAGATTATTCAAATAATCGGGGCGTTACTACTTATCCCCAATACATTAAACTATCATTAAAATCTTAATAAAATGCAACAAAAACTTATTGTTATGGCGAATGATATAATGTGTAAATTATTTTTGTTAATCCAATTCCAACACGTTTTGGATGTTTATTAAAATGAAAATAATAAAATGTTCCACATGGTTTACTGATACTTTAATATTTAAAATTAGATCGAACCGAGAAACAAAAAAAAATGTACGTTTTATATACTGTGCCATATTCACATTTAAATCCGGCTGTGATCGTATTATATGTGTCAGTTGTTAGCTAATGAATGAAACTTTCAAATACTATATTAAGATCATGACAATACAGGCAGGGGCGGCTAGTTCTCAAAAAAATTAAGAACTGAAGAATATGATAATTACATAAATTTAATTAATAATAAGCTAAATTATACATTTTCTGTTACCTATTTAAAAGAAAATTTGGTAAACAACCATTTAGAATAATCCACCTACCTTTCGATTTATACTGATTGCGTGCTCTGCTCGCTTTTTCGATGACTTACGTTATAATCCCCGTGGGCCAAAACATTATGGCATGATTTAACAGAAGAAGTTGGCGGTATTCGGTATAGGCGCTGCCCGATATACATGGTAGGTTAGATTCCGAGTAAATAGCTTTTCGAACTGTCTAGTTTTTTAAAACGATTGGTACTAAATAACAATATACTATAATAGAGTTTATGTTAGTTTATGCAGTATGGAAGTTGAATTAATTGGTGAAAATACCAATAGATTTTGGGAATATTTATAGGACAAAAAAATGGAGCAGTTTTCAATATAAATGGTCAACGTAACCATCCTGGCGTTATTAATAATGTTTATTATATTAAAATTTATTTATGTCTCACAAAAGCACGGACCCAACGTCCTGCCAACTTTAATACTGATCATTTTTTTAAAATAACGGAAAATCAATGATTTTCCTTGCATTTTCATATGTATTATATTGTTGCCATTAGAAACCCTCCGACCAAATAAAATTTTTTTTAATCAAATCGATAATAAGCTATAGTTCTATAAGTTTTTGCAAAAACAAACCTCATTTCCCATGAGGCTTTTTCCAGGAATCGTAAGTACTTTCTATATTCTTTCAGTACTCCAAAAAGCAGGAATCAGAAAATCGCAGACAATAACCGGTCCAATCCCTCCCGGTCTAGTATAACCATATATGGTATCTAGGAAGACAATCTACTGTTGCAACTGAAAAAATACCTAGGGATCAGTAGAGTAAGCATTTACAGGAAACACCCATAATTGTAAGAGGAAACTAAAGCAGAACCGACGAATCTATTCATTTGGATCGCGGTTCCATACTTACACAAACCCAGCCGAGGCGTTTGGAATCAAATCTCCAACGCCGAGATCTTAGCGATGCAGCGCCGTTTCCTAAGTCTTAGCTCGAGCGATGTACTTTAATCTTTGGTTATATATAATTTAGTTGATGTATTATACTAAGTTTGGAATCAAATCTCCAACGTCGAGATCTCAGCGATGCAGCGCCGTTTCCTGAGTATTAGCTCGTTCTTTCTGTCTAGAAACAACGAAGCGATCGGATCTCCAACGCCGAGATCTTAGCGATGCAGCGCCGTTTCCTAAGTCTTAGCTCGAGCGATGTACTTTAATCTTTGGTTATATATAGTTTAGTTGATGTATTATACTAAGTTTGGAATCAAATCTCCAACTTCGAGATCTCAGCGATGCAGCGCCGTTTCCCGAGTCTTAGCTCGTTCTTTTTGTCTAGAAACAACGCAGCGATCGGATCTCCAACGCCGAGATCTTAGCGATGCAGCGCCGTTTCCTAAGTCTTAGCTCGAGCGATGTACTTTAATCTTTGGTTATATATAGTTTAGTTGATGTATTATACTAAGTTTGGAATCAAATCTCCAACGTCGAGATCTCAGCGATGCAGCGCCGTTTCCTGAGTCTTAGCTCGTTCTTTTTGTCTAGAAACAACGCAGCGATCGGATCTCCAACGCCGAGATCTTAGCGATGCAGCGCCGTTTCTTAAGTCTTAGCTCGAGCGATGTACTTTAATCTTTGGTTATATAATTATAGTTTAGTTGATGTATTATACTAAGTTTAAGTTATTGAACTTTGTTTAATGTGCTACTACTCCGCTACTCTCGACACTACTGTTAGCGCCCATACCGCCTCAGCAAAGAAAGCAAAAAACATACAAATTTGTATCGAAAACCTGGTATTAGTTTTCTGATCCTTGTTTAACAAATGAAAATCCTAAGTATATATTTTTTTATAGAGTAGATTGGAAATATTTTGAACAAACCGATTTTGACTGCAACTGTGAGATTTTACGGCAATATTATCAGCAATAATGTACAAGTTCATTTGCTGTTGGAAAGTTTTATAATTTTTTGATTATCTGGTTTGTAAAAAAATTTGGAAATACATATTGGCTGGCGACAAAGTTATTTCGGTTTACTGCTATGAAATAAAACAAATTTTTCAACAAAGAATAGTTTTTAATGAATAATATATTTTCAATTTTGCTCTTTCTATCGACTTCATGATTTCGCACTCATAATATTACTGGTCCTTATCAGCAAAAAACTGAACCAGGTGCGATTGAAGATCATAGGCATTTGTGGAAGTTTGACCATTCAAAGTAATCTGCAAACCTCGAAATCAATGGTAATCAAATGATGTCAGATCATGGTTGTATGGGGGATGTGGCATCACTTCCCAGCCAAGCTCCAATCGTTTCCCACGAGTTGCCAAAGATGTGTGAGGCTGAGGCCTTACATTGGTGGTAGATTACACCTTCCCGATTTGACAATTCTGGCCTTTTTCCTTTAATCGCTTAATCCAATTTGATTAATCGTTTACAGTAACGCTCAGAATTGATCGTTTGGTTCCTAGGCAGCTAAAAAAACACAAAAACTTTGTAATCACGCCAAACTGAGAGCATTAGCTTTTTTTGTTGTTTTTCAGCTTTCGATGTGGTTTATGCTGGTTCATCGTGTTTGCTCAATGATCGTTATCGAACTATATTACTGTACAAGATCCATTTTTCATCACCAGTGATGATTCTTTTCAAGAAAGGATCGGTTTCTTTCAAATCGTACAAGCTTCTTAACTAGCCCAAGACATTTTAAGTGCTTTTCAATCGTTGTGTACGATACATGTAGCCTCGACTATCCTCTTCAATTCGCAACCTCTCGAACAGTTTTATGACGATCCTCTTCAATTATGACTTTGATTTGGACACGTGCGGTCTGTTAAGCAATCAGCACCATAAACTTCACATATTTCTTTGTGAGCCGCAGCAGCTTCCTTTCCTTAAGGAAATAAAATAGTAAAATATACCGGAAAAGTTCGTTTTTACACTGCAGTTAAAATTAACCCACAACTTACAACGCTTCTCAAGCCTCAGTAAAAATCGAAAGTACTTAGTTGCCAACCAAAAAGTTTATTTAAAAAATAGCTATTTTCATAAGCAACTATGTAAAAAATCGTAATCTAAATTACACTGAAAATCCTTGATGAACTAGGATGCACAATTACATAACTGACAGTAAACAATCACAATGTTCTTTCAATTTTAATAAGCAGTTTAAGAAAAACGTTATATATGATTGCAAGTAGTTCTCTAGAAACTACATCTTAAAAAAAATATATATATTACGATGAATCATGTTTAGTTATAAAAATAAGAACAATTATACTTAATTACAATTTAATTTGTAACAAGTGGTACTTTATTTTTATAACGAGATTTTTTATTGACATCATTAGGATGATTATTCTTGTGGGAATTTTGGGAGTTAAGATTAGTTAAAAAGTTCCCAAAAAAAATGTTTTTAGATGCTTTGAATTCTCTAAAAGATACAAGGGCAGTTTGACTTTTCAATAAAGAATATCAAGTGATTTGATTTAAAAAAAAAATCAAGATAATCTCTATATCTAAACACTTAGTTTAGACATATAGAGGGAGAAATTCACTTTGATTCGTTTGCATGTTATAGAGCTAAAATAGCGGGCACGGGAATCATTCAAACGCGGAAAATCCAGGGCCGAAACGACCGAGGGGCTCAGGACAAAATTTGTCATTTAAATTACCCCGAAAATTAAATTACTTTTGTATTGATGAATTTTTATCTTATCAATAATTGTTATACACCCGCTCTTCCCTTAACACGTTGAGTACTAGTGCCGTCCATAGGCCCTCAACTTAACTTTCCCCACAGCCTACAGCGGTCCTACGAAATATTTTATGTCAAACCTTTTCCGCCGCTGAAAAGACTGTATTTGAAAGAGTTTTAGAGTTTGGTTGGAACGTCCAGAGTACTTTGAACATTACCTTACATTTGATCTATTTGATTTTGTTCTAGTGTGGCGGTTTTATCGGAGAAACGAATTGTGTGTTCACAGCCCACTATTTTGATAAGTACGTTAAAAAATGGCACGATACGGCACTTTTTTTAACGTAAAAATGAACTTTTTTTCACGCTTTTCGATCGATTCAAAAATTACATTCTTTATGAATGCTAATGAATGAAACAAAAACGTGAATATTATAACAAACGTAAAAAGACATAATTTTTTCGCATTTTTCATTTCAAATAAACTTTTTTTCTGTTTTTTAAACTCTATATGGAGAGTAAAAACAAAAAATGGCCTATGGGAAGAGTTTATCAATTTTTGTTGGGACTCAACTTAAAGTTTATATTAATAATTATAGGACACACTGTATAATTTTTGAAGCTCGAAAAAATTAAAATCTTACTGGATATTTTATTCCGAGAATATTTCTAAATAAAAATATTACCGCAGTAATAATAATTGCAATATAATTGTCATTAATTCAGTCAAATATTGGAATAGGAAATAAGTTTTTAATAATCTAGGTGCGCAACCGCATTTTTTCTGATGATTCATTGAATTCTTCAAAAGATACTGTACCTTTCATAGTAATATCCATTAAAATTAGTTAGTACAATGCTATTAAAGTAAATTAGTATGAAATTACTCAATAATTTTCAAACTTTACAATAAAACCGATATTTATTTACAGGGTGGTCAATAGAAAACGATATTAAATTGTAGAAAAAGAAATGTCAGTGTTATCTTGACAGGGTGTAGTGTAAAACTACAAAAAAAATATAACAACAACCTACACCCTTTAACGAATAATTTTATATTCACGATGAGTCATTATTATATTATCAGATATTTTATACACTTGGGTTTAGGCCCTATCGGAACACTATTCAGAATATCTGTATTATGTCAGTTAATCTATATACTACCAGTCAAAAGATTTTGCCCACCCCGTAGTTTATTTATTAAATTTCAAAATACGAAGTCTGACTATTAAATAACGAGATTACGCGCCTAAAGGGCGCCCTATTATAGTATTTGTGCAGTAGCGGTTTGAAACGAACGGTTCTTTTTCTCGTGCCGAAATCCATGTATGACGCAAAACAGGAGCAATGTATCAATCTCAAATTTCTCATTAAATTGAAAAAAACTCCGACTGAGTGATATAAATTGTTGCAAGAGGCCTATGGAGACAATTCTCTATCTTGTGTGCGTCTCCGCGCGTAACCAAATCGTGCGTGCAGATTGTCGAATGAGCATCTGGATGATTGCCGAGGCTGTAAACGCCGATAAAGAAACGGTTAGAAAAATTTTACACGAGGAATTACACATACGAATTTGGTGCCAAAAAATCTGACTCCAGACTAAAAGCTCTTGCGTCAACGGGTCTGCTCAGCCCTGCAAAAAAAGGCAGGGCTCCAAAAGGCACTCACCAAAGAAGATTTCCAGCACTGCTTCGATCAATGGAAAAAACGTATGGAAAGGTGTGTGGCGAGGGGAGGGAAGTATATTGAAGAAGAGTATGCGAATATAGAATAATTTTTATAATAAAACCCTTTTTCGTAACCAGTCTCGTTATTTAATAGTCAGACCTCGTATAGTGATTTATTTTTTTAATAAATATTAGATATTTTACCAATGAATATGGTTCTATAAATGTAACTTAAAAACTTTACGTGTTACAATTGATTTTTCATATTTTCGTATTCGTATAGGTCCATTTTATCACAATATGTTATTCATTCTTGTGTTACAACAAAAAAATTTTTGTTGTCGACCAGTGTATCTATTTTTAATTGCGTTGTTTGCTTCCAATATAAGTTTTCAATGCATCAAATCACCGTATGATCTATTTCAAGTCTTTTGAGGAGCTGAATTTGTTTGTGGTGTCGTATACTATCGAATGCCTTCTCGTAGTCAATAAAGCATAGACATCTTTTCTTTGGTCATGGCAATTCTGGACTAATACTTACATGGCTGCTATCTCGTGTCTGAACACAAAATTTGATTCGCTCATATCTCTTTGGTGTATGATTTTTAGAAATATTTTTGAGATACGACTCATCAGGCTAATAAGTCTGTGATCTTCGCACTTTTTTGCTTTGGTCTTTGGGGGATAAAAGTTGAACTCAAGATTATTGGAAACTTCGGATTCACTACAATATGCAACTTTTTTTCTATTTAATCTGTATCTATGATATTTTCCCATATATCCTTTATTCGTCGTCAAATGCGGTTTTAGATACGCAAGTTCCGCCTATGGATGATTTGTATGTATGTGTACTACAAAATTAGAGAGAAACCGATCTCGCAAACCATAACTACTGAGTCACAATTAAATAAAGCAATAAATCGTTCATTTCCTCGTCAGTAAATGGAACATGATATACACTTTTTAATGACCAAGTAACATTTCTTATGATATATTATTTATTCAATCAGTTTAGCTAGCTTACTTCATTAGAACAACAGATTGTGATATCTAATTTAATAGTTTCTTATGTATTTCAACCACAAGTTCGATGCAGAATCATTTTACAGCATAATTTATGCTAATAATAAAAATTCTTAAAGTGCAACTTATTTTCCAGCAAAGAAATTATTAATAGGCCAGGGCATTTACGAAATTACGTGACAAAATTAATAGTAGAAAAAAACAACGCCATCGTGTTCTAGGGGTTAAATAAAAGTTATGTGCATAAAATTCAACATTTTTTGTCTATGCGTTATTTTTTTAGACAATAAAACCATCAAAAAATCGGTACAAATTTTGTTTTTTGCGTTTTGGGCTGAACCTATGCAAGACTCGTCTTTGTTACTATGGACAATATTGTAGAGAATTGAAAAATCTTCAAAATAAGCTTTTATAAATTAAATTTCGATAATTTGTAGCTTAGATAATTTAACCGAAAGGAGAAAATTTTTAATTTTTTAAATTGTTTATAATTTGTTTAATTTTAAATATAAGGTTTCTTATCAACTGAAAAGCGAGATTTCGATGTACTCAATCAATGCTCTAAAGAAGGGCCCTGTGGCCCCAATAGTTTTTGCAAAATGGCAATTAAACCATAGGAGGCCCTTTTTTTCAAAGGGCCATTCTTGCTCACCGGATGGTTCTATTATTATTGGGAAAGTCGCGTTGGAAAGAAGAAGAGTTGAAATAAAAATCCCTCATCTCAATTTTTTGAATTTTTTTTGACCTCAAAAAAGTGATCAAAAAAGGGGTAAAAAAAATTTATAAACAATTTATTTTATAAATATATCGTAATATCAATGATATATTCGGAAAGCTGGCAGTTTAATTTGGGGCGAAGTTAGACATTTTTTTTTAAATTCAAATTCAAAAAAGGAGCATTTTCAAATTTTTTGTATGAAACTAATAAATTCGTTCAATTAAAGCAGTAAATACGAAATATTGACACAAGGTAAATCTTCGCTAAATAAGCTAACTCCACATTTAAATCAATTTTCAACACAAACACTAAATAAATATGACATTTGGCAACACTGTACCAGCTATGAAACAAATCAGCTGATAACTGCCTGTCATTTCAAAATGTGAAAAGTTTCGTTACCATTTGGATGTGAGTTAAGGTAAATAAATCAAACATCATTTTTTTCCATAATGTATTTATGTTTGATTTATTTCATATATCCTAGGGTACAGTTTAAGAATGATTTAAAGGATTTTCGATACGTTTTTATCAGTTGAACATATGATATGATCTAGAAGCTGTAGCAAGAGGCATTCCTGTAGCTACAACCGCCAGGTCATACTATGACCTTATATTACAAGTCAAGTGGAAAGCTGCCCGTAGAATGTCGTATGAGATCAACTACAATTCTCACCCCTGAAGAAGAATATTTGCTAGAACAATTGGTACTATCTTTGGCTAAGGCTCATAAACTATTAGATAGTGTACAACTTTTACTGCAGGAAAGGAAAAGTCCGAATCCTTTTAGAAATTTAACTCCAGCACGATAAAAGGTATCAGAAGAGAAAAATGGACAATGTTTTGGAGAAATAAGAGCTTACCTGGAGTCTAAAGATCTATTATATGAAACTAATGACACAACACGTGTTGACAATTGCGATGAAAGTGCGTTTTTACTTCAGCCGAAATGTGATAAGGTACTGACAATGAAGGGCGACAAAAACATCTATATTGCTAGAACCAACGATGATAAGAAAAACCGTATAGTTTTAGAAAAGCATTATTTCTCATAAAGGTCAAAAACAGATTGGCCAACTAACATCTAGAAAATATAGTGACAATTTTTTCCATTTTGCTGATAGAAGCTTCACCTAACAAAGCTGGTGGAGAAAATCCATCGGGATAAATAACTACTGACATATTCCATTTGTTTTTGAAATATTATGTGGTACAAGTCTACTCTCGACATCGAAGTTCTTATATAAGACACAAAATTCATATCTTGATTAAATAATCAAACTTTACTGATCAATAGCCATAGGCTACAACCTCTTGATGTCACCATTATTGAAGAAAGTTTGTGATAAGGCTTCAAATGTATGTATAGATCCAAGAATTACGTTTTCTATTTATGATCTTTACTCTCTACCACAAACATTATAAGCAGCTATTAAACGACTAGAATATTCCCATTCAATTCCTACATTTTTAAGGATGATTTTTTTTATCTTCTGCTTTAACTGACCACCCAGAACCCAAGATAACCCCTTATTGAAAGTGAAGAAAATGCCTTCGAATCAGTCTAACTTAGCTAGAAACGAGACTTACAACGAAGACGAAAATATTTTCGAAAGTAAATGTACTTAAAGCCTCCAAAAGACACGAATCTGCGGGATAATATTAAACAATACTTTTAGGCTGTTCACTAAAGTAGATAAAGTTCATTCTATAAAAAAAATCTGTTTATTTACTTTGGTAAATTGTAGTGACCAAGTATCCCTATAACTCTGATCAAGTATTTCCTTCTATTGGGTACACTTTTGCGGTTTTTATTTTAAAAAAATATCAAAAATTGTAAACCAGTCCCCGTCGCCCCTCTGTGTTTTTCTTCCGAGTTGTACCATCTTTTCCATCGCGATTTTTATTGGCAATTTATAAATAAATATTTGTTACAACTACACATTGTCATCAAATAACTATTACATGATAATAAGTAGTTAATCTAATTTCAGAAAGATACTAAACTTTAGTAGTATAAACAAGTCAGGTAAATAATTATTATGGAACAAGAATTATGTGGACAGAGTAATTATATACATGGGAAGTTTAGGGTTGGCCAAGGTCAACTGGGAGTGAAAATCGAGACCAAAACAAAGTAGGTATAAAATTCGCAGAGGGTATGATACTGAGAATTGAAATGATGAACATAATAACAACACCTGGGAACAATTTACATTAAGTAAACTAAAAACAAGAGGTATTTTGTACATTCAATATTCTACTTCAGTTACACATCTGACAAAGAAAAATAACAAGGTAAAAACGTGGAAATGATGTCAGATGAGAAGAAAATTATAGATGCTATTGGAAAACTGTTTGAATTATAATAATGAAGCATAGTAGTGACAATATATTAACCAGGTTGTTGTTATTAATTGGAATTTTTAGAAACAGAATTTATTTATTTATCCACACATAATACCTTAAATAAAGAAGATAAAATAGTTGTTTTATCTATAACAACATAAAAATTAATACTAACAAATATGGTAAAATTGTTTATAATATAGTAAACAGAAGTAACTATTAACACCTGCAAACATGGATTACATTGACCAAGGTTGTGTTTAAAGGTTATTTTAATGTATATAAAAATTATTTTAAGATTTTTTTTATGCCAATAAACACTCAGGAAAACATTAAATTTGTTTGTAGGTAGTAAAATTTCTATTAGAAATATTGTACAATCACAAAATAAAACAAAACCACAGGATACAGTTTCCAATTTGCAATAGAATTTTAAGGTTAATACAAATTGTGTTAGTGGAGACTGAATTGTACAGATAAACTTGAAGTTGGAAAAATAATCCTTGTATATTAAGAGAGGTCCACTACCATATTGTTCCGAACTCATCTCCGCCCTAGAGCCGGTCCTGTTTGGATATAGTAGAATTCTAAAATTGGGCGGAGGCGCTGCCATTGATAAAATACCCGGAATTAGTTTGATCTTTGTTTTTATATCAGTTTTTATAGCGAGCGGTTTATTTACATTGTTTCTTTTAAATAATTTCTAGAAAGGTCTATATATTTGTTTGGAATTCTTTTGGGATATATATGAGGAATTTGTGTAGCGCAGTTTAGTTCAGTCTATAATAAATAGTCGTAGTGAACAGACCGAAATAGAAACTAATCGAAGAATTTAAATAAATTATTTAAAGTTAGTTAAGTGATAGTGACAAGTGAATTATAAGTTAGTGTAGTGAATAAATTAAGAACGCAAGAGACAGTGTTTATTAATTCACTCCACGAATAGAAAGAGTGTAAATAAATACGAAAAACGTTACAATATTAACTTAGGGTAGCCAAGTGCAACATCTAGGCAACGAAAGGGGCTACCGTGACGGACCTGGTGGCATATTTTGTTGCTTTCAGAAGGTATACAGGAATACCCCCCGATCGTTTAATTCAATAAACTCTTTTGGATTATTTACAGTATTAATTACAGTAGTCAACTGTAATATTTCGGTGGCGAAACGAGCTGGAGACACGAGTTAAGGATAAATAAATACCTCCAAGAAGTTGGCATCAAACTTTGAAGTTACAAAAATTTTGAAGTTTTGAATGAAACACTCATTAAGAATAGTGTAATTGTGAGTATTGGTGTAAATAGTATGTTCACTAAACAGCATGGAAAACCTCCAAAATTTTCGTAACTTGAAAGTTTGGTGTTAACTCTTTGGGGGTTACATAAATGGATTCATAGTTTGAATTGAGTATTGAAGTAATCAAGTTCACCTACCTTGAATTATTATTATGAGCAGTCTTGGCATTTCCAAAAGCTTCTAGAACAGGACCAGCACTTAAAATAGTTTGTTCAACTCCACTACCGTGCGATCCCTTTTGACTTAACGCAGTTAGGTGATGCAACAAAAAATTAGTACTTTCAGTTTTTCCCGAACCACTTTCACCACTAATAACTATACATTGATTTTTTCTGTCTTTCAACATACAATGGTAAGCTGTATCTGCTACCGCGAATATATGTGGAGGCAGGTTAGGTCCTAAACGCCTATTCTGATATAGTTTCACATATTTAGGATTGTATATCGGATAAAATTTAAACGGGTTTAAGGCTATTAAAATAGATCCGACGTAAGTGTAAATGTGTCCTGCTACAAATCTTGCTCTCAAATTATCAAGCAACGTTTGTTCGTTAAGATCTGGCAGTTGACACAAATCAGGATATTCCCTATCTTTCGGCTGATACAGGAATCTATGAAAATAATCCTTTATGAGCTGAGGATCCATCACAAACTGATCCCTCCATGCATAATCATTTACTTTTTCCCTTAAATAGAATCTGTATGAAGAGTGATCTGGTCTATGTTTTGGCCATAACATCATAAGTTGTACAGGACTCTCGTGAGGTGAAAGGCTCCTTTCTTTACATTCCTGTCCGAAATCATCACCTATCACTTCGGCTAGTTCATATGAAGCACTGTCATGCATTAGAGATAGCCTATCAACTATGCAAGAGACTATCTCTTCAGATGTTGTCTGCTTACTAGCTTCAACTGACAAAGCTTCATAGAGTGCTGAAAGGGCACCTACGTAAACCTGGACGATATATCGATTATTTTCTGTGCTATGCATCATGATTGATTGATGGGTATTGTTGAGAAAACACTATCAGATTCAGTAAACATCTTTGGGAGTTTTCAGTTTTTTCAGCTTTTTTGATGGTTTCAATTTCATGATTCCTCAATGTTTATTAATCCTAAAAACAAAAATTTAAATTACAAAATTGAGTTGCAGTTCAATTGAAAATAATTATATTAATATGATGGCAAAAAATTAATGATCACACAATCAAAAAGAGATTGTTTATTAGTGAGACATTACTATGTAGATTTTTTTAGACATTCACCAAATGTAAATCAGATGAAGCAACTTTCCGTTAAAATGAATGCATGAACTGTAGGATGCGAATGAAAAAAATCTTTAGAGTTTGAAAGAAATGCCTTAAAAATTAATATTTGCTGTGATGTCTACAAATGCAACAAATGTAAAAAACTTCATATTGCTGAACAGTGAACTAAAATCCCTTTCCAACAAGGTGCAGCATTGCCCCCTTTCTTATTTAAAATTTTCGAGGAGGTGCTGGAGGGGAATTATATTTTCATACTGTAAATTGTTAATTTAAGAATAAAAATCTACGCATTTCTGGTTTGTTTCACATTGTACATAATAACGCTAAAATTGAATTTATTCCGTACATATGGACAGCATTGTATTTCTGTAAACGGGAAGTTTACAATGACCACTAATGAAACTGATTTTAACAATATCTTGTTAAGTAATTTTTGCAACAGCTTTGAAGAATATGTAATCAAGCATAATAATTTGAACGATTCGTGAATAACAATGTAAATTTACAACAAGACCGATTAGACAAGAAGGATAACTTATAGATTGCTTTCAAAAATTCCATATTCGACTGTTCTAATATTTACACACCCTGTATCGTTCTTAAATATGAGTTCTTATTTGTATACAATGAAAAAGGAGACTTGCTCTAATACAGGTTATTCAATAGACCAATAATTCAAATAATATTTATAAATATGATTGTAATCATAATACATAGCCGAGATAATAATTTTTCAAGTAGATAAAAACTTATATTGTAGAAGAATCCAACTTGTTTTTAAAATTTTAGGTTGAATGTTCCAAGGATTTTAAAACCACATATCACTATTAGGATCTGGATAAAAAATAAGGATCTCTATAGTGTTTTCTAATTTATTTTCAGCTTTGCAAATTATTTTTTTTTCACTGTAAACTTTGAGTGTCTAAATCCAATCCCATTTGAACATATTTCAGTAGTTTTGTAATGATTAATATTAAGTTTTAGTGGAAAATTAGGAAACTGTGCTTGGACCATAAATAAAAAAAATTTCATCATATAGATTCATACATAGATCTAAATATGGTAAATCAATTTGAATTCAATATCATCCTCACATAATAAATTTGGCAACAATAGAAATCAACAAATCATGGGCTTAGTACAACTAGGAAACTTGACTTTTTTGGAAATAATGTTACATACTGGTTTGTAAGCTATGATTCAGTTCTTTCTAATGCTATAACTAGATAAGTTGTTCGACATTTCAATAGGTGACGCTAAATATGTTCAGAAATAGGTATATCTTAAATCAAAATAATTCAACCAGGTATTTCAAGTTATCTAGTTCTTGCCGGACCAAGACCTCACTAAATCAAAGTTTTGCTATGTGTTTGACTGCCTAGCAGGAGTTACCACATTTAAGTACCATAAATTCTTGGTTATTGGTCATAGTAAAATGCAATGTGACTATGGGAGACAAACCTTACATTATCCACAAAATATCCTATGCGAATTTCTGAAAAGCATAAGCTTGTAATAGTAACTTGACTATACGGAAAGAGGTTATAAATGGTAAGGTGGTAAGCTGGCAAAAAATGTGTTGGCTAAGGTTTTCTAAAGATCATCCATTTACTATAAGATTTAAAGATAATTTTGAAGGAGAGTTTATAACCATTGACTGTACTAAAAGAACAAGATACAACAGCCATTTTTGATTGGCCTAAATAAAGTGCATGTAGAATCATTGCGAATATCAGTATATTGATTTAAACTTTCTTTTTACATCTGTCCCTCCAGCAATAAATTTTGAATACAGCCATTTAATGAAAATATTCCTCACAAAGAAAATACCAAAAATAAGAAACCTGAAAAACAACGTGACCAAGAACTAGAAGAATTTAAAGCTCAGGCTATATTTTCTTCATGTAAGTTTTTTTATTTTTTTTGATAACTTTTTATACACAAAAGTTATAAGAATTTGTTTTTTATGTTTTTGTAACATTAAATATTTAAAAGTAAATTACGCATCGACCTTATTAACAACTAGGTAACTGGATAAAATATTAATTGCATTGTCAATATCACAAATGGATTTGCTTCAAAATAATAAAAACGCTGAGAAGTATCTATTTTTTTTTCACCAGAAAAATGATTTTTCTAGATACCTAGTTGTTGTACTAAGCCCACGATATGTCAATCACAGTAATGATGTTCAGATACCAATATCTGCAAAATATCTGGATATCACTTTAGAAGCTATGATGAAATCCTCACATCAAAAAGAGAGAGTTATCTAACAAAAATTTTAGTACAATCGATTCGTTCAATAAAATTAAGTGTGAGTGTAAAGCAAAGTAAATCACTCATTCATTGTAACACTCAGTATATTAATTTATTTATGAGTTCAAGATATTTGTGATGCCCTATACTGGATTTAATAATAATTCATTCAATTCCCACATTATTAAGCAAAATAAGAATTAAATTTAATCAATAATAAAACGGATTATATATTTTGTAGAGATAAGTCTTCTTATATTATCTATATAAAGTTTTACGAGATAAAAATTATTAGTTGCCTTTTTTCTCAAAATGTAATAAATAATATTAAGTACCTGGAAGTAATCTATTACGCTCATAATATACTTCAGTCATAAGTTGGGTGAAAATTATATACTAAAGTTGGAGATCATGTTGTGAGAGGTTTACATGTTCTACAATTTTCTGTAAATACATTTAACATATAAGAATGTATTTTAAGATCAAATTATTGCTTGATTGCAAAATTGTTAGACTATCAATCTATAATAAAGTGAATCATAAGAATATGTTGAATTTTATTTCAGTTATTGCCTTTATACATACACTACCGATCAAAAGTTTTTGCCCCCCCTATAGTATGCGTGATACACAACAAATAAAAACAATATAGGTATAGATATGAATATAGTAATAATAAAACTACAGTCTTTAATAGTAGATCCATCAAGGTGACACCGTCTAATAGGCAAAATTCAATAAAAAATTGTGCAAAATTTGCAGTTTTTTTGTTGCTAAAACCAAATTTTGTTGCCTGGGCCGTTTAAATCAGATATCAAAATAGAGTCAACTGAACCAAAACTTGTTTCTGCATGTAGGTACTACCAAAATTTAAAAAAATTTGGCTCCTAGCAATTATTTTCTCCATACATGCTAGCAACAAAATAGAAACTTATTATCGGCTGATCATCACTGCCAGTCACGATCTTTTCTATACATGCTATATTAAACTGGACTTGCTAAATCAAAGATGTAGAGGATAATTATTTGCTACATCGAACAATGTTGAAATGTGCCTAGAGGTTAAGCAACAAAATAGAAACTAAGAATCAGCCGATTTTTAGTTTCCATTTTGTTCCTTACCTGTCTGGTACATTTGAGCATTGTTCAATGTAGCAACAAACTTATTTCAGCAAGTCAAGTTCAAGCTAGCAAGTGTAGAAAAAATTGTGATGATCCGCCTATTCTAAGTTTCTATTTTATTGCTCATTCTCTAGACTCATTCGACTTTGTTCAATGTAGCAATAAACAGAATAATGTACATTATTATTTTTGTTTTGTAAGATTCCTTTTCGACCTCTGCATAAAAATATGAATAAAAAAATTGGTTAAAGTGTATTATTTTGAAATTTAATGAATGGATTATGGGGTGGGCAGAAACTTTTAACCAGTAGTAAATATACTAGTGTCATATTTGGATAGACTAAAAGTAGTCGAAATGTAAATATTATATGCTTTTAAACAAAATTTCAATTGATAGAGACATAAATTCAAAATAATTTATCAACAAAACTATACCAGTTTAATTAATTAAATTTCCAATTATAAGATATTGTTTAATATTGTACAAAAAAATTGCAAGAAAGTACTTGATTTCAAGTAAACAAAATTATTCTATATTCTGATACATTAGATGGGAATAATTTAATGTTAATCAAATATCTATTCAATAAGTACTTGAACCAAATAGATAAAAACTTATGTCATAAACCAAAATAGAGTGAGCTAGTGGACATAAACACTAAATACATCATTGAATCCACTTAAGTGGTGTAAGTGAAAGAGTTATCAGATGAAAATTGATCTGAAGATCACTTTTAAGTATACATAAAACACTGAAATTATGCTTGATAACAATAACTGATTGTCTTATTTCAGTTATAATCAGTCCCTATATTGTTTGTTGTGAATTAAATAAATAAATAATTTTGCAAGTTTGTAAACTATAGAAAAACAATAAAGATTCCTTTTATGGACCTGCTTCATGAGGTGAAATAAAAAGGTTCGCAAACTTTTGTTAGAGATGTGAAAAAATTTAATACTAATGCAATTAATGACGTCAATTATCACATGTACAAACATTAAAAGATTTAAAATAACTTTTGTTGAATAAATCAGTAAATTCTTTAAATTTCTAAGGATTTCTGATTCATAATTTTCTGTAATAATCTGATTGGGTCTTAAGGTCATTATTTAATGATTCAGTGGTATCAAAGTGAAATATACATTCATTGTATTAAACATATTATATTGTATTTAATACCATGGAACAAATTTTCGTCGTATAAGTTGAACATGCACATTATTAATAATATTTCTAACAAATTTTCAGGTACACATACTTCTAGAGTATCTTGTATGTATGTAATAAATTATAGCTCTTTATATGTGATATTAATGAGTGTATTTTTTACTGATTTATGTAATTATATATTATAGGTTATTTAATGATACCTATCATCATGGTTGTAAATTATTTGACCTCCATAATAATAACATCTTTAGAAAAGCAAGTTCTGGTAGACAATAATTCAATATATATTACCAAAAAATGAGCCTCAAATATACTTTTCAATAATAATCAACTATTTTATTTGTAGTACATGAATAAGTTTTTCAAAATAATAGCAGCAACAGTTGAATTTTTTATGATACATATAATAGCAAAGAATTTTGCTGAATAAGTATTTATTTTGCATTGCAAATACAATTATTTTAAAAGTTGATTTGTAAAATAATTATAATATTGAGGGGTAACCAGGTAACAATATAATTTATATTAAGGTTAGGGAAAGAGCCCTATCCTGTTTTTTTGATATTTTAAATGGAAACATGTAAAGACAAACCTCTAAAAGTTCCAATAGTTTTTCCACATTGATTAATCATCATTCCTGTCAATCTGATTGAGTCACTAATTCTATAAACCAATAAAAAACCCTTATCGACCGATAAGACAACATTTCGTTGAAACAATTGAACGTCAAGGGGGATGATGAATGCACAAATGTCAAACAGGGTCACATGTTGCATCTATCTTTCGTACCGGGACACTACTAGAAAATTTAGTAATTTTAGAGCAGACTAACTCGTTGTACGTCGACGGACTAATTGAAATAATTAATTTATCTAATTTACTATACAATTCCGCGCAATGGCAAACATAATAAACAATCCAAATGGTCTCGAAACCCGCCCATAACACGTCTTCATACACAGTTTTCGATTTTATTTAAGTACACAATAATACTTTGCACTACATATTTTGAACTCTTTGAGAAATTTTATCACAACCGTTAAGATTTTGGTTATTTCAGTTACGAATTAGTCAACGTAGAAACCCGTAACCACCATTTTTATTTTGTATCAAATAATCAACTTTGCAAAGCAAGAGGAGTTACTCTCCAGTCGCCTATCAAGGCCAAGTCACGTGACTCGTAAGCGCGCCAAGTATGAATCATAAGATTAATCTAACGTTTATCGTTTATATTATAAAAAATTTGAAATACCTAATTACTAGAAAATGTTTAAGAATTATATTATTTGCAAACCAAATATTGTTTATATACGCATCCAGTTATTCGTAATTCGTTGTTATTTTAACGATATTATTCTTATTGGAAAAAACAAATCAATTGTTTTTGTTAATAAACTATATTCAAGTCGCAAATATCATATATATAGGTAGTAACGATTATTATTATTTTCACAATGATTCTAGTAAACTTTTAACAGTAATAAGTCGAATGAAATTACTTTTATCTATATAAAAAGTTTATTCAACGAGTAAAACACGTACGTAGATCTACAAAACATATTTGTGGTGCAAAAATAATTTGACCTATATAAAACTTGAGAACACCCACATAGCAAAACATACTCTTAATTCTAATGTAACGTTTATTCCATCCAAAATTTTAATAGATTTGCAAGGATGGTAGACTCAGATACAAAATACCTATGCTATTATCTATCCATTCTTATTAATTTTACATAATTTAGAACATAAATCGCAATTTATCTGCGTGGTGTAATTTATTTAGAATGTTTTCAATATCATATTGACTTATTTATTCAGTGAATATATTTAATTCTGTTTTCTAACTACAACTGCCATCTGTTAGCGGCAGAAGTTAGCATTAATTATAAAATGGAAGAACTGCACTTTTCACTAATATAAAATATAAAAACATGCAGAGCCGGACATCCCAATTGGCCCAGGCCCATGGGCGTAAGCTATTTATATTTTCGTGTTATTTGAAACTTGAGTCTAAATAGTAAAATAATGTACTTGTTTAAAATGCTTTTCTGAGATAAGAACAACCACTGGTTGGTAAAATCTCATTCTACCCAATAAAACTTTTGTGTAAATTTTGGGTAGTTTCGTGTAGATATTAAAGTCTCTTTCTCCCGTACCTACCTTAACTAATGCATTTCCAGTCTTTAACTACATCATTCAGATTAATTGTTATCTCATGAGACTGGGAAGTTAGACCTGACGTCTGTAGACACAAACTTTAATGGTTTAGTGAATAACGGAAATCACAAAAATAGAAAGAACCTTACCAATATCCCTAGAAACACTCAAAAAAACTAAACATTATCAAACACCCTTACAGATTGTATTTTTCGCCCCTATAGAAGCCAAATTCTGCGTCATCTAGTGACGTTTTTTCTAATATTTAACCAAGAATTTGACATTTGTTAAAGTATTAGCAAACAAGTTATTGAGCTGTTAATTTTGTAGCACACTGTAGTAAATAACATGAAAGTTGTATTTCATATTTTTTTATTTTTAAAATCATTCTTCGATACAGTCTATTACATCTTTTACATTAGATTTTAAATAATAAGTAAATCACAGTCAATGATTATAAATATCACATTTTGTTATTTACATTACAATTGAAATGGTAGTTAAAGTAACTGCAATTACAATGTGTCAAAAATAATTGCAATGAAGTTATACACGAATACATGCCAGTTTGCTGAAGGACTAGCGATATAATATACCCTGTATGAAAATTTTTATTAACTAAGAAACATAATTGAAGTGAAAATCCGAAATTTCGTGAGGCAAAGTCCTAAAAAATTATAATATATATTTGTCATATCGCACCACTAATTCAATAGTGCCATAAATTCATAGATGCTAGTTTTAAAGGAAATACGAAACAAAAACTATTATAAATGAAATGTTTTCTGAATCAGTTGATTCAGTACATAGGCGTACCATACAGATTTAATGATATCTTTACTAATTACTCATGTAAAATCTATGAAGAGCTTTAAAACATTTTTTTTCGAATGATATGGCACCATTGTTAAAGTTGATTTAGACTTGTTGAGTTAAAACTTATGGAGAACGAAACCAAATTTGACTTGATTTAAATTTTAGTTTAATGTAAGAAAAAAAACACGAAATTAGTAAACCCAAAAATGTTTAAACTAAAGCTCGCCCTCAAAAGTTGTGTTTAAACTTAAGTAAATCTTCGTTTAATGTAAGGAAGAACAGCATAAAAAAAAAAACAAAATGATATTGAGCAACGTGGAACGAGAATTTTAAATTGAAATAATTTTTTCAAATCTAGCGTAGCCCGATGTTGGTATGACTTGGAAATCACATTCAAATAAAGATAATAAATATTTTTTGTTTGCGTCAATCTTTGACTTAGTTGTGTAGGCCGGGGTCAGAACCAAATTTATGCATTTTTTCTTCTTATTTTTCTCATAACCACCTCGTGAAAATCTCATATATGTAATACTCCTATCTGGATAGTTCTTATGGGAGAAAAACGTCCCTACGTTACGTTGCCGAAAATATTCATTTTCTCTCTCGTTCGGGACACTTTATACTGCGCGCAAAAGATGCGAAGAACTAACTGAAGCGCTCGGAGGAGAGAGAGAGAGAGAGAACGATACATTATTTGTTTCACTTAGTCGGAACACTTTCCACTTATAGAAACTGTCCATATAGGAGTATTACATATATTGGAAATCTTCACTCTCATAGAAGGACTTAACTCATTGCAATAGTGACTCTTGGCGCCCCACGCGGAATCTGTTAGTACTAATTATATAGTACTATTAAATCAACATAATCTTAAAGTATACATTGGACGGAAAATGCCAATTTTTTTGGAATATGCCCCTTTGAAATATGAGTGAGATATGAATAATTTTGATTTTAATAAATTAAATAGGAAATTTCGCAATAAACTATTTTCTATGAATCTTAGCCTAAACCATCATTTATCCATATATGTAATACTCCTATATGGACAGTTGCTATGGGAAAAAACGTCCCTACGTTACGGTGCCGACAAAATTCATTTTCTCTCTCTTTCGAGATACTTTATCTGAACTGCGCATGCTTGAGAATGCGTGGAACCGAGCTGGAACCTCGGAGGATAGAGAAAGCGTTATTATTCTGTCTTCCTGTCTGGCTTCCACTTATAGAAACTGTCCATACAGAAGTATTACATATATGCATTTATCACTATCAATTACACCACAAATAAAATTTTTTACTAATAATAAGAAAAAAAGTCAAAAATGTCAAAACAAATACAAAAATACTGAAAGAAAAGTTAAAAGAATAATAAATATGAAATGGTTAGCAGTCATTTTAATAATTTTATTTTTTAATTTGTTGATATACTAAGAATATCTCTTCTTAAAGCTTGAACTTCATTACTCGACTGTTTATTATCAACAATTTTATTTTTGTCTTTTTTTGTTCCATTTTCATCTACAGTATTGTCATTTTTTTTATTTGAATTGGATATTGCTATAGGTAATGGTAGAAGTTTAGCAGGATTGTTGTCGTCACTAATTTTTATATCACTTGCACCGACTTTCAAGTACAAGGAACCATTTTTAGATTGATTTAAAGATTCAGTTTCTTTATTGGAATTGTTTTGTTTTGTCAATTTTTTTGGTTTTTCGTTGTTTCTTTTTTTATCATTATGCTTATTTATATTGCGTTTTGGTTCAAGTTTGTTTTCTGTATTTAGATGTTGTTGAGATATATCATTACCATGCTTGTTTTTCAAATTTTGATCTATTTCATTTAATTGAGAACTCAATTCTTGTACTTCTATTTTAACTTCCTGAACGTTTTTTTCAAACCGTTCCTTTTCTTTAATTCTAGCAGGCACTTTATCCATTTTTTTGCTATGATCTATCTGATTATCTACATTTTGCTTGGTATCTGGATTTATAAGTTTACTTTTCTCTATACCTTCTTTCATACCATCTACAACTTTCTTGGCATCTTCTCCTTCACTAATTTTTTCTATAGCTTTGAGAGCGATAATTTCAATTTGCTTCACTGCTTTCATTTTTTCTTGTTTCACCTCATCTAATTTTTGTTCACTCTCTGTCTCTTGTTGTTTCTTTATCACCTCGAGTAATTGTTTTTGCTGTTCAACAATTTCTTTTTGGACTTCATTTTGTTTTTGTATTGATTCTATTAATGCTTTATGTTCATCTGTATGTTCTTTCTCTTTAAACGTTTCTAATTTTTCTATCAGTAGCAATTCTTCTTTATCCTCTTTTTTTATAGCTTCTATATCCACTTGTTCATTCTTTGTATCATTTAATATATCTTTGGCAACAAGAGCGGGTTTAATTTCTTCAACTGATTTTTTCACTTTTTCTTGTTGTAACATATTCTTTATTTTTTTAGGAACTTGAGGTATCAACTTTTTTTCGGGTTCCTCTTCTACAGGCTCCACAGGCTGTGGCGGTTCATGTCTGACTTCTTTAACAACTTCATCACTAGTTATTATTTCAGGTTTTATTTCAATTTTTTCTGTTACAGGCAACTTCTTTATACTTTTTTCAATATTGACTTGATTTGTTTCCAATTCATGTAGAGATTTACTGGTAATGAGCTCTAGTTGAGGTCGTAGACTATCTACAGTTTGCATATTTCTATATGTTCCAACAACCATTACAAATATACCAACCATTAACAAAAATTGTGCTAGAAGTCTTTCATTTGTGTTTTTTTGAGAAACGCAAATGAAAGCAGTAACAGGAAAGAGGACACATATCATCACACCAATAGTGGAACCTACTAAACTTAGTACTAGTTCAATATTTGGAATTAGAATACCAACTGTCAGAGAAATAGTTACTATTAACAAAGTGAGGCCTTTAAATTTGCCCTCTGGTATATAGTTTACACTACCTTCATGTACAGAATAACCTTCTTTAAATAAACACGAGTAAATACTAGCTCTACATGGAAATATAACCAAAGGGAAACTAAAAGCAATTGAAAATATAAATCCCACTTTCATAACATGTGATATAAACCCTGGTTCAAAACTTAATAAAATATTTCCTGTGAAAGATTTGTTAACAAAAGCTATATATCCAAACAAACCTACACAGATGTATACTCCTGTACAAAAATTAACAGCATGTCTTATTAAATTGTTCATTTTATCAAGTGTTGCATTTGGAACTACATCATATATTTCAAATAACTGTGTTTGGCAAAACAGTGCCATAGAGAAAATTGGAATACACTGTAATAAGCCTTCTGGTCTCCACAAGTTGACTTTGTTATACCAATTGTCTTCAAATAGTTGCGGCAAGGCTTCAATAATGATTCTAAGAACTAAACAACAATAAAACACCATAGTAGCTTTTGATACACTATTCAAACTATGTATATTCCTTAAAAGTCCAAGTGGTAAAACCACAAATAGAGCTAAAGCTAATAAAATGCTGGTACGAGTTGTAGATGTAATTTGTGCTTGCGTTACTTCTGATATTATTAATGGTCCTAGATCTCCCATTACCACAAAAAATGCTATGCAGGTACCAAGTAGAAAACCAATCATTCCTATTTCTATAGCAAGCTTTCCTAAGCTACCAAACAGGTGGAACGCCAGAAATTCAAACGTCTTTCTTCTAGATATAATTGCAGATTTAAGTAAGTAATGACACGTTAGTCTCGAAACGATACTGCTTATTAATAATAATATTATTGATAATATAATTCCACATTCCTTGAAACAATAAGGCATTGCAAGTACACTAACACCAATAATGCTGTTCGCTAAATTCATAACATGTCCGTTGAGTGTATCCATATTGATTTTTATCGATCAGTTATTTTAAACATAATTTTATCACCACATTTATTGAAATTACGTTGATACTGTAATATAACCTATAGTATATATACATTGTAATCTATGATAAATTCTTCTTTTCTTTTCTTATACAGACCTGTGCAAACTTCAAGTCTCAAGTGGTTGATCTGTGGTCTCGAGATTTAAAAAAAAAGTAGAATTGAAACGGTCTTTGACCTTATTATGGTAATTTATAAAATAACGATAAGTGAGTAGTGCAATTCAATAATGTACATGCAACAAAAAATTGGCATTACAAGTATTTGTAATATGTCTATCATTTCAAAAGACAACCTAACCAAAAAGTCAACGTATGATACTTATATTTAAATGAGGATTTTTGGTGGAGTAGATCCGCAAAAAGCTTGGATGTTTATAAAAGTGATAATGCGTGAACTTTTAAGGGGATTTTACAAAAACTACACAAACGAAACAAACCTGGCACATATTAATGATGGAAATTGTGAATAAGACAAAAACTTGTATCAATGGATTGTCTTAATATTCTGGTTAACTTTTTGGTTGTGTCCAAATTTTTAGTTTTGAATGTTTTTATAATGTGTGTAATATTTTGGTATATTCTATTATCAAAAAATAGTATACAGCAATAAACGTGATTGTTCTGGGAATCAAAAACCAAAATGTACTTTTTTAATATATATTCCGAGCTTTCGATACATATGTATCGGGAACGGGAACTTAATTAATTGAGAATCTTTGTGTCTTGAATTTTGTGTAAATTATGAACATGTAACATTCAAAATGGAATTTTGCGTTCAAATGATGTTGTATTTTGAGTTACATGGATTTAACAATGTATACAAAATTTGAGACACTACTCTCGATCAATTAATTCCCGATTTTGATATCTACAATAAATGTCCCTGGCTATACCATGGAAAGAAAAACAATAAAATCAGATTCTTCACAGTTGAAGCCACTTCATCAATTAATTATCCTTACTAATACCACATTTCTTGAACGTGGTTTTGAAATGTTTGCACACAAAAGACCATTATCACAAATTAATTCCAATAATAATGAAATAACTTCACAATATACTTTATAAGGCTGTTTACGGTACAAGGATCAAAATCAGCTGGTTTTGAAATTAACTTAACATGAATTGAAATGACTTATTGTGCAGCCAACTATCAAATATAATACTGCCATCTATCATTGATGGAATGAACTACATCAGCGTGAAATAAAGGAATCTTATAAATCCTATTCAATTTTCACTTTGGTTTGGGTTTTGTGCAACAGACTGCAGTAGTAGTGCCGATGCAGTAGAATTTACAAGGTCGTCGCGACGCTTTCCATCTTCAGTTTGTGCCAAAAGGCAACGGGGGCAAACCTCTAAAAAGTGATCTCAAACATCCCTTATTGTTGCATCGTAAAAACCTGTCGGTAAAAGTTTTTACAGATATAGTTACCTTCAGTATTTGCTCAAACGTGTTATTTAACATTAAATAGGCCTTATTACGCGAAAATCGGTTGACTTTAGCCTAGTTTTTGTGTGTACAGGTGATTTTTGACAGTTGAGTGTGTATATTATTGTGGAATAATGCCTGTTAAGAAGCAGGGTAAGAGATAATTTTCTAGTTTTTCTCGTATATTTATAGTAATATTGTTGACGGAAATCATTTTATCGATACTAATAGAAACACGTGTTCCCGAGATGGTGGGGGTTGCTACGGATGATGTGGTTCTTCTGTCAGAATACAGGGTTGTGCGTGTGAAAGAGAGAGAGAGAGAGAGAGAGAGACAAGAACTAAAAATAAAAATAATTTCATTTCAATATTAATATATCTGAAAAGCTTGGTTTGCAGTAAATTAAGGATAATTATAAATTACTGGTATTTTCATAACCAAAGAACAAGGATGTTATAAACAAAAAATACCAACAATTCAAACTTATCTAACGTATTCTGTGCCTATAACCTCACAAAATTAAGGAAATAAAAAAAGAAGTTGAAAGCTGGCGATCTAATTTAAATTTATTGTTAATTTTCTGCATGAACTACAAATAGCATTTCAGTGTCTTTCAATTAGTAATTTAATTTGTTAGTTTAAAGTTAATTTTCAATTTTGGCTGCATAAACCAAGCTTGAGAAGAATGAATCAAAAAAATCTTGAGATTTATTACTTTTCCAACATTCCATGAATTTATTGTAATCTACTTCATACTTTTGTCTTAACAATTTTATTCGTTTCAAGGCTCATAAAAATGTCAGTTTTTGCTGTATATTAAAAAATGCTCGATCTCGGATTGTTACTTAATTTATACAGAGTGCTCAGGGATTGATACAATAAATTCAGTGAAAATAATGCCGTGACATAAACAAATTCTCACACGACCCTTCGTTTCTGAGTTATAGGTATTTAAAGATGCGAAATCAGAACTTAGATCTAAGAATAATTTCCCAATTATACATTCGAACATTAAACATTTTCAATTGATGATTACGTATATCTATGTAGTGTTTGACAGATTAAATAATTCTACACTACCATCTGAAGGCCAGGGGCGGCTCATGCCCAATGGTTAACAATCCCTTACTTTTACAGGGACAACCGTTACAATCTATAGATAGCAAAAATGAAGTTTTCAATCGATTTTTTAGATCGTTGTACATGCCATTCGTCATAAAGAGACATTCTGAAGAAAATTATCATGAATTTTAATTATTTATTGAAAATACTTCTAATCGAACTGCAACTCTAAAGGCGAGGAACGACAGGTTCTTAGTGATCAATAATTAAAACATTCTGTATTTTTTTTCCAAAAGCTGAGTAACGTTTAAACGCAAAAGTCAGTTATCGTGTCCAGAAACAATCAATTTATAGTTTGATCAACAAGTGGAGGTTGAAATCAATGTAGATTAGTGAAAATTTGTGCAATTTTGATAATACAACATCAATACTCAATGTAAAATGAGAATTTAATTTATTTAACTGACTTATTGAAAGAAAAGAATGTTTAAAAATTCATATTCATATGATGTTATCAAGTTTTTTGCGAATTTTATATAAAATGTATTTTTAAAAAAATGTTTTGTCATTTTATTCTCACTTGGAGCTATTTATTAAATTCTGTATATATTTCATGAGTTCTGCCGACGTTTTACTGCTTTCGATTGTATTTATGACTCTGATTAACTACAAAGCTCGCTTTTACTGCAGTAAGTATGAATTGGATAATATTTTTGATATATTCGAGTTTCATTTATGTATGTTTTCACAAGTTCATCATTTCGAACCGTTTATTGGAAGAAATTCTTCAATAAACTCTTTATGCTTGTAAAAATTGATTTGGAGTGTGAAAACGGTCGACATAAATACATTTATGAAGAAATGAAACTTTAAGTTTTATAACTTTTTTATATCACACAACATATCAAAAATCATTAATATCAATAGCCATTCGTTAGTCTGGAATCAACCGCTCCTTTCCCATCAGAAATCCTTTACAATTTGTCACCAGTCATAACAAATTTATTACTTTTAAGAAATGCAATTTAGTCTACAAAAACTCCTCAAAGAAAACATTATAAACTCGGGTCTATTCAGAAGGTTTTGTCCTTAAATCTTAAAAAACCCATTATACTAAACAAAAAACCGTTTCGTGAATGTATCTTTTGATGCTCGTGACGTGAATTTCTCATCAACCCGCTTCCCTTGAAACCCTTAAATACGTTATTTTGAATAGTACGAGCTATATAAATTGATACCTCATTTAAAAGATCCCTTCAGTCATATTTTTGCCTCGAAAATAAAATCTATTTCATCTAAAACGAAACTTAAAATAAATTACTCATCTTTATTGAGGTTTATACCAACGACATGGCCTCACGGGTTCAAAAGTAGTGTAACTAATGTCTAACTATAACCCTAATGCAGAGGCGGAGATTTTTTTAATTTATAAGAAAAAAGATTTGAAAATGTATGAAAATTATATGACAGCGTTGAGAATACCATTTTATTCATATTAAAATTCATATAACCTATGTTGCAATAGTTTTGGCACAAAATTAAAGAGTTTAAAAATAGATTGAGATAATACAATATCGAAACAAAATTTATTTTATTTCCTTGAAATTACGAAAACAAGTTTTTTTATATCAGTTGCATTGACAAGTCTTATGAGTTGGAAATAAGAACAAGCATTTATAATTTAGTTGGACAGATCCATAAGCCTGACATAATTCGCATTTTTCCAAAACTGAAAAATACGAAAAATGACGAAATTATCCTAAATATACCTCAAACCAATTAACACGGATACCAAGATGTTGTCGTCAACTAAGGCGGATACATTTTGGGAATGGAAAATGACGATGAAAATACTTCACACTTGTCAATTCGGAAATCAATGTAAAATATGGTTTTTATACGTACAATACAGAATAGTACCCCAATAATTGATCTAGATTTTATGTGGAGAAAACTGTAGGTACTGAAAGGTATATCAACAGCTGCTTCAATACATTTTTTTCTGTAGGAGGGGAAATCCCCATAGACACCCGGTATCCTTGTCGGGTAGTGTCGGACTCTTACCGATTAAGACCCTCCCTGAGCTCGCGCTTATAGCCTATATCGCTTCATAGGTATACTTCCAGGACTCCTATGATTCTGACAAGCATTCCATCATACTGGCAATATTGAAATTTCGTCCGCGTTTCTGGATATACAAGTTTCCCACTTATTCCCATCTGGAATAGTCGAAGACTGATTTCTCGGCATCGTCTCAGTAGGTGCATTTAGAAGTGTCTCATCTCCGTCTGGTATAAAGCAACCATGGTGTGTGAGTGCTTGTGTTAAGAAGTAGTCAGTTTCTCCATGCTTCCTGTTCACTCAGGCTTCGATAATAGGAATGAGTCGGTGGGTCCATCGGCCATATGTTCCGTTGTCCCATTCCACTTGCCACCTCTGGATAAGATTTGCTCTTGCGTCAGCTTTCGACACTCCGTCGTATCTGTCTTTTCTCCCTTTTACTTGCAGCTCCATAGGAACCAGCCCTGCAATTACCCCTACTCCTTCGGCAGATACAGTCCAGTATGCGCTGCGTATGTGGATAGCTATCTTCCTCTATAGTTAAGTCAGCTTTGAGATAAAAGTTTTTCTTTCGTAGACAGTATGCCATATTGGTCCATCGTACAAAATCTGGCTATGGACCAAGCTCGAAAGGATTTTCCTCTTAGGACTACCAATGTTTTGCATTATACTCTACAGAACTGAAAGAGTTTTCTCTGTTTTTTCTATTGAATTCTCTTGACCTGCTTTTTAAAGCTGAGCTTCGTGTCTAGCCAAACGCTAGGTACTTTACTGCTTTAGTTGTGCCTCTTATATTGAACCACATTTGCCCAATTTTCCTTTTATGTATCAAGAAGCTTTTGTTTTTTTTCTGGTTCTTCACTTCATTAGTTGATTTTGTACGTCATCACCATTTTGGAGACGTGTAATGTTTTGGATAGACTTAGCGTCTTCTCTCTGGAGCCGGTCTTGCCTAGATGTATTGGAATTATAAAATTCGGTGGAAGCGCGGCGCCTTTGATATACGATGGAAATACCCGGAATGTGTTTGAGTTTTGTTTTATTTTCTATCAGTTTAATTCGTAATAATTTAAAAAAATTCATATATTCCTTAAAACATAGTCATATTAGGGCTAGCGACACAAGCCAGTGCTGATTTGTTACCAGCAAAATCTAGGTCGAGATATGAACACGAGTATTAACTTTTTATGGAAAGTGCGAGATCTCAAAAAAGTTAAAACTGTAAGTGAAGATATTTTTATAGTTTATTGTATCGAAAAAACCAAGAATATGAAATCTTCTTTAATGTGGAGTCCGTTCTAGATGCTAAAAATCTGTTTACCTGTAATGGTCATTTCTGTCAACAAAAAAACCCAAAAACTATTACTTTTTTGAGGCGTCATGCTGTGGACTATATACCAATAAAGTCTAAGGTACTAACAAAAATGATTTTAGTGTTTTAGAGATGATTTGATACGTTTTTATTTAGACGATGTAGAAGATAATGCAGATTGCAGAAGTTTATTTGTTGCATATTGAAATCTTAGGTGCTAAGCCCAACATATTGGACGCCGTACCATCAGCGCTGTTCCGAAACTTGTTGCAAAATACCTGAAACTGATAAATCCCGAAGAACATACCGGACATGGGCTAATGCGTTCTTCGGCAACCATGTTGGTGGAAAGCGGCGCTGATTTGCTCACTCTGAAAAGACACGGAAGATGACGTTCTTCCAACGTAGTAGAAGCATGCATAGATGAATCCATACAAAGAGAAATATAATAATAACAAGTATTGTTTAACCCTTACTATACGCAAAATACAATTTCTTCGACATTCCATCCAGAAAATCAAAACATCTGCTATTTTTCAGCATCGAGTAGATGTTTCAAGAGTAGAAGGTTAAACGATTTGTGATTTTTGTGCCAAATAAGCCAAAATTACGTCCTCTGTTTTTTCTAGGGTAGTAATTGCGCTGTGGCAGCAGAAACTGCATCAGTAATTTCATCAGGCACATTTTCAACCTTGCTTATTTCACTGTTGCAATAATTTCATTCAAAAACCATTCAAACTTTCAAAAAGAAAAACTCAATTAGTCGAATTAGTAAGTTGGTATGTCGTCGCACTGAATTCTTGAAATGCCTACGTAGATTTCCAGAATAATATTTGGTTACACACAATGACAACAACGTATTTCGCTTTCCACAATAGTGAAAATACGGTTGCCGAAAAAATATTTTTTCTACGGTAGCCTATGAACTTTTCAGTACACTTTAGCTAAATCAACATGATTGAGATACTTGAAATTTAATTTCTAAGGTTTCCGATAGATTTCAATAAGTTTACGTGAAATTTATTTGGTGTATTCCTTTTATAGTGTTTATCCAATTGTATTGAATATTGAAACCCTTCAGCGTGCCACATTTATGACTATAGTAATGTAATGTTTTTTGTATTTATATACACGTGGCGTGAATTAATTTATTTAAACACTATACACTACACTAACTTAATTAATTCACCTATCAGTATAACTTAATCAACTAATTTATTTAAATTCTTCCATTAGTTTTTATTTCAGTCTATCCACTACGACTGTTTATTATAAACTGAACTAAACTTCTTATAATTCTCCAAAGATCTAGAAAAATGAAGAAACCAGACAAATAAATAGATAATAGACCTTCCTAGAAAGAAACAATGTAAATAAACCGCTGGTTTGGAAACTGATATAAAAACAATGATCAAACTAATTCATCAAAGGCGACTCATTTTAGATTTCTTCCATATCCAAACAGGACCGGCTCAAGGGCGGAGATGAGTTCGTAACAATAATAAATAGTCTTCAAAACGCGTACGTCACTGATATACCTGATGTGTTGTTCACGAGACTCAATAGAATAAACTATTGGAACGAGGAGCAAATACTTTGGGATCATCTTACGTTGTTTAGATATCCACTTTTGCGAAGTATAAATTTCGTCATGGAGTTCGTATTATTCCAACAGTGAATACGTTGAGTCACCGTCAAGTTAGTTTCAACAGTATGTATGGTAGTTTTATCTAGTTATAACCAATCGAGTTTCTACAACCAGACGTGTCTCGTTGTCACATAATCTCTCTACATGCTATGCTACGGAATCCTATATACACCTTTTGTCTTCGTCTACTGTTTGTTAAATGTTCGGTTATCTGAAGTGTCTCGACATATCCTGCGGAACTTTCAAACCCGAAGCAACTCTACGCCTCTCCCTTCTACGTTCCGCTTTCAATCGTTGTTTAGGGTATTGTAAAGGGAGGGTTACGAAAATAGGGTGGAAATACGAATAGTAAGAAGGCTTGTTCACGTACAAGTTTCTATAGTTAAGAAGTGAAGTATTTTTGTAACGAAATATTAAACGTAACTGCTATTTATGAGGTTTTTTAATGTAATCAAAAACCTTTTTTCCGTATATATACGAGTAGGTTCTTTCTATTACTACTGTATTGTATATTTTATTTTACATCTAGAAAATTTTGTTTTATCTTCCAATGTTTTATATTCTGTTTTCAAAATTGACATTCGTTGAGTTACACGTTTGAGGCTACTTATTTTTTTTGTTAATAAACTGGTTAACGTGAGCGATATACACTCATGAGCAAAAAATCGACTCAAGTCACACGCTCATGGTCAAATTTCTCTAGCAAAAAATCTGTAGCTTTCTATCTTTTTCTGACTTTGGCATCTCAAAGCAATTACTTTTTAACTTTATAATGAGTGGTCTATGTTGTTGTCTAAGTTTTTTTTTGATAAAAAAACCATCAAACCAAAAAGAATCTTGAACGAATAAAACGGGTTATCCTAACCTATCAAGATTTAATGCTCCCTCTACTGGCCCTAATAACAGCTTCTAATCGCTTTTTCGTGGATCGAATGAGTTTATTTACTCGATTTTGTTCGTCGCTATCCCCTATTTCTTCTATGTATCGGTTCGTCGTTAATCCCCCTACTCCCCCGCCAGTTTCAATAAAACCAACTTGGTTTTTGCTTCCATTGAAATCCTCGCCCGAACCATCCAGGAACCACCTCCAAAATCTACGTTTTCTTTTGTGAAACACTGCGCGAAATCTTTCTCCATGTCTTGTCCTCGTCTATAGCCACTATGAAGGCGCATTCTGCTTTTTTTTTTCGAAGAAGAGAACGGAGCTCCATTGTTCGTTAGTCCAATCAACGGCAAATCGTAAACTAGCTGCTCGGTGAGTTGTGGTTAATTTGGAGCCAGTAGCTGGCCTTTTCGGTCCAAGGTTAGCTACCTTAAATCTTCTTCTGACTTTATAGCCACTCTGAGTTCTTGCTGGACTTTAACACCAGTGAGAGCCCGATTTCGCAGCAATGTGCTGACAATGAATTGGGCATCTCTTTTGGATGTGAACCTTGTTCTTCCGGAACCGCGTTTGAAAGTTACCAGTCTCTTGGTAACGACGGTAAACTCTGGAAACAGCAGACTGACTCAGGTTTTGCCTTATAAAAAATCTTGAAATAGGTTGAAAATCTTACAAGGGAACGTTATCTACAATTTATCTACAATTTACGCGAATAAAAGTTATAATAGTCCTTGCCAATATGTTTCCAAACATCAATGATGGTTGTATCTGGTTACAAAAAGATTAATGCACGTCGTACTAGGTACGTGATGTTCTTAATCGAGTGTTTCTGTGGAAGGTGAATTGGTAGATAAGAACAAATCCTCAAGATCTCACACCACTACATTTTTTTCTGCTTAGAGCCCAATATTTATGTAGTTGTGTAAGAAAAATATGCTTTTCGTTTTGCTCATTGCAATATTGCAGTTAATTGAAGTTATATTCTAAATTTAAATTACTTGCAATTTTAGTTGTATAAGCATTATCTATACTTCTTAATTGATGCCGCTTTGAAGCTTCTGTAATTTTAAATGTAAGAAATACAGTAATAGTCACATATTTTTTCATTAACATGCTCGTTTTGCATACCCGGCAACTGACGATTATGGCTTTTGCATAATAATAAACACGGATAAACACCAACAAGAATGAACAGCAAAGATTAGAATTAAAAACGGATTTAATTATTCACAAGACGCAAGGCTGTTTTTTTTTTAAATGAATAGAAGGAAGATTCTGCTAATAGTACGGCGTATTGTTTTCATCTGCAAGTTCATGTTTCCCCAAAGGACACAAGAACTCGCTATTTGTACATTTTGTGTGACTAATATTTTAATTCAAACTTCCATTTCTTACTTGTCTGCAGAATGAAACGTTTTGTGAAAATAAGTTCTATGTTGATTTGTTTTGAAAAAAATTATTAAATGGGAGTATTTTTACACAAATAGGGAGGTTTTTTATTGAATCTACCAGGTTCTGCTTGCCCTCTAGTTAATTGTCAGTATTTATCGCCGTTCAGTTTGAGGCGTTTGACTTACCTATGAATGTTTTGTTCTATCTTTTTTCTAACCCTCAAAGTCTCAATCTGCGAGTAAAAAAATCCCAATGGCTCCGTCAGCGATTGAATGGTTCTGAGTTCATTGCCCCCAAGCTTTCTTAATCCAAGCAAGGATCCAGAACAGCTCTACTCGCTTTTTCCCCAATCAGCTCCTTCAATACACATAAGCATCCCAGAATCAGCTTTGATGCACTGGGAATGCTTTACAATGCCTCTGCACTGTATAGATGTGCACACTAATGTTATTATCTTGTGTAGCAAGCCAAGCCGCGTTGACCTTTCCCTCTCTCACTTGCTCCAGTCAGATTGCCTTTTTTGGATACATATTTGTGGTAGATTTCAACAGACGAAAGGAAGCTGGCTTGATTTTAGTCCTATTTATATCTTTTATCCTAAAGTTCGTCATGGCAACCTGCACGTTGATGTTAATCTACAAAGACCCAACACCCTGAAGCTTATACAGTCGTCATTCTTTGCAACTTCCCTTAAAGTCAGTCCTTTAGGTTTAGGCGTTTTCTTCTCCTCTAGTTTAATTTGCTATAGAGAATGACCTCGAATATCACTGGCGCTTCTAATCGCCAGCCATACCACCTCCTTGGTTACTTGTATCATCTGCTTAGAGTTAGGTTGCAGTTTTTATCCTATTTGTAATCTTAGTCTTCGTGAAATGGAACGAGATTACTGTTGGTGAATCATGCCTTTGCTCATTTCAGTTCTATTTCGACAATTTATAGTTAGATGTCTAGAACAGGTCCAATGGTTATGATCAGAACATGATCGACGTAGCCCACTACAACGCACTTCATTACACCCACTTCCCTCAATGGTTACTTCAAGCTTGTCCACCGCTGGTTATCGTATAGTTTCTACATTTTTCTATTAAAAGAGATAATTCTGCTATATTAAGAATTGTTGAAAGTTCTTTGTATAACCAAAAAACCATTACTGCAAAAGCCCTATACGGTCTCTGTTAATTTTTCAGTTTGGTAAGAATGCTGGTTGTCGTTCGTTGATCTTCAGGATGCAGGATGTTAGGCTTATAAGGTGAAAGTTATTCGATGAGGGGTAGCTCACCCCGCCTGATTTTGATTTGATAATAATGAACTATTTTAGCAATTACAATGATAATTTACATGTTTATATCTGCTGTTAGGTTTTTTATCAAGTTGAGCTAGCCTCACGTTACTATATACTCATGAAGTTTCCTTCTTCTTGTTCTCTAAATTTCGTTATGCCCTTTCGAGCGTCAGAGTATTAGGATTTCAGTTCTCCATTCTCCTTCTATCTATTTTTTCACTCTTTTCGATCCTCTGCTATTTCATTCTTCTGCTGTATTATTTTCCTTTCCTGTGTGCCTTCCTTATTTTCTTATGTCTTTTTGCTTCTGTCAATTTTCGTATTAGGCTTTGTAGTGTTCCTCTTTTTACGTGTTCGTACCAGTTTAAACATCTCTCAACTATTTTGTTTCCTTTTGGTTCCTATTTTTTATAAGTGCCTCATTTCTTATCCTAGGCATACTGTTTTGTTTGTACTGAGTACTTTCAAATATTTTTGAGGTTAAATTTTCTGGTTTGAAATTTATCTGAACTAAAACTATTATAGATGTATTGAAAAAATTTTTTATTATAATGTTGTATATAGAATTTTCGATTTAGTTTTTAGTAAGTATCCAAAATAATCGTAAAAATATGTATGACATACATTATTCCTACTTAACTTTTAGACAAACTTTCTTAAATAACTAATTAGCGCTCAGTTTCGTGTTAGAAACGGGCTAACTTTCATTAACATTCAATTACACTCAAGTCTTGGGACTGCCATCGTATACTTAATGGATGAAGATTTCTTGTTCCAGCGTTGTCTTAAAAATTAGACAGTCAGTTCTACACCTGCGTTCTTTTTTATCCCTTGCTATTTCCAGACCAAATGTATCCAAAAATGATAATTCGTCTATATTTCCGTGAAATTTTTCTTGTTTTGCTAGAAAACATAGTTATTAATTCCGTTCATTAATTTATTATACAACTCAAAATCACTCAAAATCAATTGAATGAAAATGCACGAGCTTGAAATCACGTATCAATAATTGTTTTACATGCTTGTCTGTATTGTTAATTGATCCTTAATATAACTGTTTATTAAATTAATAGGAATAGTTAACGTAGACCTATCTGTTCATTCACGTGTAAACCACTCCACCCCTACATTATTTTTGATAAATTCCCCTTTTCTCGCTACCTAGGTGAAAGTGAGGGGTTGATTTCCCAAATAATCAACCAAGAAATTGAAAATATATACCCTGTTGTTCTGTCGTTTAGTAATTTCCCGGAACCTAGTTGAACGATTTTTATATATATATTTTTTGAAAATCCCTAATTTTTTTTTCATTTTAAAAGTTACATTTAAATGAAATTTTGGAAAGTCAAAGGATATTTTCTGCAAAAAAATGGTGGTACCTTCATATGATTCTAGGATTTCAAATGCGGCAACTATAGGTGACTATTATTTTAAGTATTTTGAAAAATGAATACTATGTGTTAGAACATTTATTACTGCTTTATACATTTTACTCATCCAGAACACAAATACTGGGGCCGTTTTTTTTTCAAAATCCGATCTCTTCGTGCAGACACTACCAACTGACATTCGGGTGTCAGTCGGCGTTGTGCTACAGCCACGTAAACATGCCCGCCATTATTGATGCTCCCGCCATTTGAGAATTGTGATTCGTTTTCTACAGTCTGAAGGCCATGTGCAACAGAAATCCATCGAAGAATGGGTCGTGTGTATTGGGAAAACTTCATGAGTGATGGTGTTGTGCGTGAATGATATCGAAAGTTGTGCATGTGCATGTTGAAGGGGGCCAAGGACGCAAATCTGTCGTTTCAGAAGACCTGGTTCAACGAGTTGACAGACTGGTTAAAGAAAACCGCAGATTCACCATTACTGCTTTGTCTACGGAGTTTCCAGAAGTTTCAAGGTCTGTTTTGTACTCTATAGCTTTCATCGATGGTAACAAATTTCAATTTGAATTGATAGCAATAACTTTTAGATACTTTGTTTTTATCATTGCAAAAATCATAAACTTGAATAAAAATATAAGCAAACGTAAATACTGGTATCAAAATCAAATTATCAGTACAACTATTATGAATACATTACTGTTAAAACCAAAAAAACTATAATATGTGTTCGAAGTGGGCACCTTGCACTTCTACAAACTTCTAGAGTCTACGGAGGATATTTCTGTGAATTTGGAAGAGCATTCCAAGATTCTGCCCTATAACTTCATAATGGAAGTTTATTCTATCGATCATTTCGTTCTTTGTCTTTACCGGTGTTGCTTTTAAGATATTCCAAGTGGCGAAGGTCAACAACACCAGCTTTGGATCGAGTTCTTGCTAATCCCACAACTAGCGTGTGCAAAATGTCACTTCAATTTAACGTATCAACGACAAGTATTCATAGGATTCTACGGGAGCAACTTCTTTACCACTTTCACATCTAGAAAGTGCATGCTATGGAAGTAGAGGATTATCCAGCAAGATTGGTCTACGCTCGTTGGTTTCTAGATAAACAACATACATTTGTTGGAAAAGTACTGTTTACTGATGAAGCTGGTTTCACACGAGACGGTTTATTAATTCCCATAATTTACATTTGAGGGCAGATGAAAATCCTCACGGTTCAATTCAAACAAAGAATCAACATCGATTTTGTGTTTTTATAATAATTTCTCCAAAACCATTTCCCACCTATGTTATGTGATATTCCTCTAAGCTTCCTAGATGATGTAAAAATTTTGCTTTGCCATCACGTTCTCCTGAATTAAATACAATGAATTCATTTTTTTGTGGATATCTTGAAAGCTCGATATGAAATAAACTTCCATAAGAATAAACTTCCATTGTGGCGATATAAGGTAGAATCTTGGAATGATTTACTGATTCGGAAGTGTGTAGAAGTGCAAGTGGTACACTTCGAATATTTATTATAGATTTTTTTTGGTTTTTAATTGTTCATTTCAATTTTCTCCTTATGTAGTTCAATTAGAAATGTTTGTTTGTGTTTTAATACCTCCTGTAAGCATTTTCACTAAATAATTACAATTTATGATAATTTTCTTCAGAATGTCTTTTTATGGCGAACGGTTTCCTTAACATGTTCAACGATCTAAAAATCTATATAACTCCTAAACCATAAATTTTATCGTGTTAAACAAATAGTAACTTTGTGGAGATTGCTTACGAGATCATTTTTCATCTCTAAAACTATATATATTGAAAAAATTGATGATTTGCATTCCGAGTCCGTTCAGGCGTTCTACCCAACCGATTTGCTTAATTTTTTTTTTCAATGGAAGGTAGTGATGCACAGATCAGCCATCAACCATCGGATTTCATCTAATTTTCACCATTCTCAAGTTATACTCAAATGCGATTTCCCCTTGTACATTACTTATGGGAGTTTTTCACATACACACGTTCTATCCTCAATATCTCAGGCTCTATTCAAAATAGAGACTTCGTTTTGGTTTAAGAACACTCGCTGAAACACCTTCTTTCTTTTGAGCTTTTGAACACTTGAATCGGTTGAGTTGGAGAGGAGCTAGGCGCGCACATTCAATGTGGAGTTATGGATTTTTGTAGGTTTTTGGCAGTTTTTCTACATTCAATGATCTATATCTCAGGTTCTAATATAGCTACAGAGTTCGTTTTGGTTTAAGAACACTCGCTGAAACACCTTCTTTCTTTTGAGTTTTTGAACACTTACATCGGTTGAGTTGGAGAAGAGCTCAGGTTCTAATATAGCTACATAGTTCGTTCTTTTCTATTATAATGATTTCTGATACTTAATTAATGGATTCGATGTGAGCGAAGCCGCGGGTAAAAGCTGGTCCTTTCTTAATTCCATCTGCGTTTTGAATACCTTCTGTGGAATCCGACGCTTGCCTTTCACTTCCAGCTGGTGACCAAAGTAATAAGTCCTGTTAGAAAAAATTATTAGCGACGTTAAATAAGTTAATTCAAAGTGGTAAAACTGAATGATGCAATTTTGTTGTGCAGTGTATTTAGTTGGGTTATTTCAATGTGAAAGTCTTACATAATTAAGTCTATTGGATATAAAGTTTATCCAAAATCCAGTTTTCTTTTCATGTATTCATATTTGATTAAGATATGTTCCAAAAATATTAATATGTCCAATGGTTAAAGTGTTTCCATTTAACGATCTGTACGTTATGTAATGTGGTATATAATGATCCAAGTTTTGGAGAAATATCTGCGGAAACTATTAATATTCGAGATCGTACCCACTACAAAGTTCGTACGTACGTGTTTATTGGTAGGGTCATGGAAATAAGAGATAGTGCCTACTACCACGTAAACGGACCATTTGGAATGCACTAACAATCGTTAAAATGTATTAATTAGGAAGTAGTCTCAGATTAGTTTCCCAATACAGTTGTATACAAGTTCGTTTGAGTTGAGGTTTTAGCTATATTATCACTGAAACATTTTGTATTTTCTCTTTAATCAATTGCACATGGAGAAAGTCAAGTGTTTGGTGCAAATGAAGAAGATTTTACCGGAATCTTGATAGAATTTTAATATTAGAGTTATCTGTTGATGGTGGAACTCATACATAGAATCGCTCAGTGTAACTTCTGGTGATGAAGCACTATCACAGAAGATTGCTTACGATTGGTTTACAAAAATTCGTCGTGGTCGTACGTCCGTCAGTGATGAATATCGAAAAGCTTAGCACAAATCGGTTGTCATTCCGATAAAGATCCATGCTTTGGGTAACATAATTGAAGAAGATCGGCGTGTGACTTACAGACAGACAGAGGTTTATCTTAGGATATCGCAGACTGCAATACAATCGATTTTGCATTTAGGTGTGAGAAAGATATGTTCCAGATGAATTCCGTATGCCAGCGCTCATAACGAACGTCAAATAAAATATTTGAAAGAGAAAAAGATCTAATTAATTTCTCATTTTCTGTATTCACAGGTTTTAGCCTCATGACTTCGTCTTGTTGACTAAAAGATGCACGGACAGCGATTTTGAAGACTTCCAAAACCATGTTTCTACGATATGAGTTGTCGGATTGAAATTCATTTAATCAGAAAAAAATATATCTAGAAGTGGTTTTTGTAAAAATGTATATACCTAAGGGGTGAATATTCCGAAAAGCAATAAAACACTTTCAAACTTGCTCATATCTGCTCTTGTTCTTTCTAAGTTGGAATTTCTGGAACCGTTGGCGATATTCATACTGAAGGTAAACAGTCTCTGAAGATGATAATTTGGTTCTCAAAACGCGCGTCAGACAGTGTAATCCTGAGTGTTGGTGTAGTGGTGGTGTAAGCAGTGTATTCAGTATTTGTTCTTTTTGTAAAAACTTAGAAGGTAACCTGCTTAGCTTTCTAAAAAGCTAAATAATTGAGCTTATATAAACGAACTAATCTTTAAGGACGACCTATTAATAATTGCTTAAACAAAAAAGAAAGAGCAATGAAACAGTGACCTAATCACCTTTAAATCATGGTGAGATTCTAATCTTCTCTGTCTCAACGTTTCTAATACCAAAGTTTCATCATATAAAAATACATTGCAGCTTTATTTATCAGATAACACCACAATGAACGTCGTTAGATCTGTAAAATTCTTAGGGTTCCTCCTGTTTTGCGCTGAGATTAGTTTCCAAAGAACTGAACTTATCCACCTCCTCAACAGTTTATTTTACCCTTATTGAGTCGCATCTCTGATATATCCTTTCCTTCTGGGGTACGTGCAACATTTGCCCAATTCGTAAGCAGGTTTTTCCAATTTCAGAAAGATCGTTGAACGGGTATTCACTTAGGAACGCGGAGCAAGACCTTTACCTACCTACTCCACGTTCAGAATTAGTTAAGGGCTCAATATTTTACAATACAAAAAAATGCACAATCACTTGCCACTCGAAATCAAATCGATATCATTTTTTCCCGCATTCCGCAATAATTTGAGCTCATATTTACTACTAATACTACTAATAATAATTTATTAATTCCGGACATGCTGCATACTGGTTTAATTTTTGCTATGGACTAATTATTACCTATTACTTTTACCTATAATTTTCATAAAAAAAAATAAGACATGTAAAAAAAAATTATAATCTACGAGTTAGTATTTAGTACCAATGGTACGCTTTAGTACTGGGTACTAACTGATATATTGGAACCAAAAAAACGTGTGAAATAAAGATATTGAGAAAAGTAGCGGAGTGTAGATACTAGATTAAATGAAGAACGATCAAAACATTCGCGAATTGAATGTAATTAGCACGATAGACGCAATCTAGAAACAGTTGAGTACGGAGTACGGTGAAAGCTCGCACGAGCAGCTCGAAAGTGAAGAAAAAGCTCGTCTACTATTGTAACAGTCGAGTGCTGATCTATTGGGAGTTTGTTGCACCTAGCTATATCATGAATCAATTACCAAATCGCGAAATACTTGAAAATCGCGAAGAAAGGTCAACAGAGTTAGCTTCGACGCGTTGAGTTGCCACTGTCACCCTACTCACCGGATCAATCGCTTTGTGACTTCTTTATTTTCTCTAAAATCGAAAAGATAGTAGAAAAAACTTATTTTTCATTGAATTAAAACATCCAAATAACTGTGACGAGGGTGCTGTTGGAGGTTCCAGACAATGTCTTGCCACAAAGACTGGGAAAATCGCTGGAGCAGGTGTGTTAAAACAGAACGAATTACTTTGGAGAGGATCTTGTATATTTTTCTCTGGAATTCTACTCGAATTATTGTAGTGGTATGATGAATTTTATCGATTTTTATTAATAAAATCGATCAACAAATTAGAGGAAGAAGCAAGAAATTACAGACTGGAAATAAATGCAGAAAAAACAAAATATATAAAAATAGGAGGAAAACCAGAACAAAATTCAAACTAACTAAAAACTAGCAAATACAATTTTGAAACAGTATCGATCTTTAACTATCTAGGAATAACGTTGGGACGAACAATCAGAGAGAGGATGAAGGATAGGATTCAAAAGGGCTATCAAGTCTATGGAAGAAACAAAAACATATTCAAACAAAACAAAATAAAAATGTACAAAACCCTAATAAGACCAGTAATCACATATGCGATGGAAACAACAGTAATCAACAAAAGAGAAGAAGGAGAATTTAAAAGAACCGAAAGAAAAATAATGAGAACTATAACAGGCCCAAATATAACACAGGAATGAGAAAGAAGAGCAAAGAAACACGAAGAAATAGAAAAATAACTGGGGAAGGAGAATATAGTGAGATACATAAAAGCATAAAGGCTCAACTGGGCCAGATACATAATGAAAAGAAAACCAATTGAAATGATCAAAAGAATAACGCAATGGATCCCATTGTGGCCAAGGAGAAGGGGTAGGCCAAGAAAAACTTGGAGAAACAAAATAGAGGAGGGCATAAGAGCACTCAATATTGAAAACTGGAGAGCAAAATGCCGGAACCGAAAAGAAAGGAAAATAATAACAAAAGCAGCTAAAAAAAAACGACAAACTATAATGAAAATTAAAATTAGAAAACGAGGAGTAATCCATCTCAAAAAAAGGATTTAAAGTGCCAAAAGCGATAGCCATAATCCACATGGGAAAGGCTTGATGATGATGATGATAAATTACTGACGCAGTTATTATTTTTATATTAACATTTAATACAAACTCTGTGTTATGTTTAGCTAAAAAATTCTGGATAGATATTGACTTGTACATTTCAAGCAATCTAAGAAAATTGTAAACTAGTTTTGGTAAGTCCTTGTTTACTTGAAAATGCATATTCCGACATTTAAAGTGAACTAAATGTGTATTATAAATAGTGTCCTAAATAAACATCATATGTAATATCCTGCAACGTTGATGCTTAGGGCTCACATCAAAGGGTTGAGTATCTCCTGCAATAATGTCAAGGAAGACATAGGATACAAGCGGACGATCTTAAAGGGATTATGTTTGTTGAGGACTGAGGACAGTTTAAGTCGAGAGAAGCTTGCTTGGCATAAAATATACATCAAACACGTTGATCTAGGGCCTGTATTTAGAAACGATATGTGCCTTGCTTATAAAATTATAGGAATGGTGTAGGTCATATAATCCAGAAATATATACATTGTTACTGGGCTATAGAATATGATAAATAGCAACAGAATTTGTGCATAATTTGCTATTTAGTTTGTTGTATTGGAAAACAATTTAGAATTTTATAGAAATTTCGTCAGCTCCGATCCGTAATCGATATTATCAACTGAACAAAACTGAAGGGAGGAAATTGGTTATTGAAAATAATCAATAATTAGAAGCCTGAACTATCGACTGTTACATATAAACTACTTTCTGTCCTGAGAGCCGGTTTTTTCACGTTCTAATAAAGTGCCAAATAATTATTAGCCTTATAACTTTAGTAGGAACTTTTAATTGTCGAATAAATAACACTGTTACTAATACTGTTGGTAACACTATGAAAGATGTCTATATAGCCATCGTCCATGTATTGAATAAGGAAAGAAATAAGCGAAAAAACGTTCTTCTATTGATGTTTGTGATAAAGATCTGTGCGTAATTATATTTGCACTTGCTTTGTTAAGGTTAATGTTGATAAAGTTGCTAGTTGGAGAAAGACGTGTTGGTCTGAAATTTATAGTTTACTAGCAGACGTTGCTGTGGCTGAGTAATTTGATTTGAAATAATTCTAATGACAATATAATTGCTCTCTCTTCTGCTTGTTCAATGAAGTTATACTGGCATCCAGTTGTTACACGTTCTTCACATAGAATAGATCTGAAGAAATTTTGGATCTTCATTTGGCAGTGGCATCAATGATCCAATTTTATGATATACCTGGCCTTGAATTTTGAATGTTGTCTCAAAATTACGACCATCAGATGACAAATCGCAAACTTTGGATGCTCCGAACGACATCATTTGGAAGCAAGAATTAAATTTCCGTGTCTTATGCAAAAATAATTTTGAATCATTCGAATTGCAAGAAAGAAGGGATTTCAAAGGTTCAGGTGGAGTAGGAAGTGGTGATAATACAACTTTTCGTGATGTGCAACACATACCGGGTTTTTCAATACGAAATTTTAACGCCTGACAATAATTGCATATTTTTTCCATCGCACCAAGAGTAACTTTGGAATCAGCCGAGTAATTGATGTCTGGTTTATAATTAAATGCAACAAATGATCCACGTGTTACTGCGCGGTTGGTTCAATGATTTTCTCGGTTTTGTTCTCTATATGAATCTATGTGTTGTTGACGTGCCACCCTGGTTCTCAATGCATTTTCTTGTCGACGATTATCACGAATTTCAGCTGAGAGAATTCTTTGAGCTGCATTTCTTTTTGCTCTCTGTTCGACTGATTCATGAGCTTTTTCAACACGTTTACATCGAGTCTTCTTATAATAATAATTGAATTTTTAATGTGAATGAATTTCGCTGTTCTCTGAATAACTATAAGTTAGAAGTAAAAAAAAATATCCGAAGACAACGAAGACAAAATGAAGAATGATTTGAAAAAAGCGTCGTTAAGTGGTATAGGCAAAATAAGACATGTATAGTTTGTAGACTCTCTCACATTAAAGTGTGGCGCCATCTATGAGGTGCAAAAGTCAAAATTTCACAGTTCTCTGTAAAGAAATTCGCTTAAGGCGCCATCTGTTCCAGACTTATGGAAACTTCGATTAATAACAACAATCAACGTTGATGATAAGTTTATTATTAATTATCAATTATCGACACCATTAATTTGAATAATAACTATCCTATCATTTAAGTTGCATCAAATTACATATATATGCCAACTTTCATGAATATCAGTTGACTCGTTTTTGAGTTAATTCGGAACATAAACACGCGGACACTGAATTTTTATATATTAAGATATTGAAAATAATTGATAGGAAAGAAAAAAGAAAACGTCAAAAAATTTCGTCATTGTAATAATCAATTTTATGACGAACGGAATTAGCTTGTTCTGAAATTTTCTATATTTCTTCTAAATCGAAATGAACTAATCAAATATACACACAATCAAACCAATTTTTATGTATATATTAAAGGTTAAGTTTCTACTAAACTCTTTAATTGAAACTTGTGACTGCCTAATAACTTATTTGGCAAATAACTCGATTTACTCGGAGCTTTACTTTATTAGATTGTGACGCCACCGAATTTTTTAGTTATTCAGTAAATAATAGTTAGTAGGGACTTTATTAGGAAGTGAAGAAACCAGACCTAAGAGTATTTTTGTAAGTGTCGTATCTCGGATGCCAGTTCATCGGTCATTCTCTATTTGATGAAGACAATGTAGACACAGCTTTGGAAGTACACTCATACTTGATTTGAAGCTATATTCTTCCAATTTATTAAGATATTTGTTATTCGCAAATATTTTAATATTAGTTTGTAATATAGAGATAGATTAGGTCAACTTGTTTTATTGACATAATACATTTTGGTCCTTTGTTCTCGTTTATACAAAACTATCAGTGACCTGTTGCACATTTTCATGAAATAATGTATGCAACCTACTTTCAATCTGTTTATCTCCTGTAGTTAACACTTCCACCAGATGTCAGGAGCGTCCGCATGTTTCATTTAAGCGTTTTATAAAATAAGAATGGAATAAATTTGTGAACTAATATAGAATAAATTCATTATGTTTTTTATAGAAATATTTGGAATGTCAATTTTTTAAAAGACACTAATTTATACTAATTCATACCCCAGCTGAACGTTTATCATTCTTATTTATAAAGATCAGAAAGAGAGGGCATTTCCTTCAGAGATTCAATGTATTTTACGAATGGTCCTGATGCAGAAAAAATTTTTCTCTGCAAAGCTGGAATTCTAGTGATCTTTAGGAGGAGGTTTCCTTTCGTAGAAAAGTTTATAGGAATACTTAGATAAAACGAATTATTGTCTGAAAAATAAAAAAAAATATGCTTTTGCTGTTAATCAAACTAAAAAAGGAAAAATGATCCTATTAATATAAGAATTAACAGATCGACGAAAAAATTAATTTCACTGTAATAAAAGCGTCTTTAAATTTGAAAAGTGTGTGAAATTTTCTGACTTTTGAGCTAGGGCAGAATCGAGTTCAAAAATCCGTACAAGTGCAAATAGGCGAACCAATTAAAAACTAGTTAATAAAAATAAAAACATTATAAAAATCGAATTGAATAGTCGCATTGTAACAAATAAGAGGGTAATAAAATAATGAAGCATGCGGAATCCATAGGCGTATCACTTCTTTTAGTAAACAGTTGCAAACAAATATTTTGCTTCATTTTCCACAAGGTATGAAGAACTTTGTGTCATAATGTGTAAGGGTGTAAGTAGGTTTAAGAGCTTAAATTTTTAATGCTCAACAATGTTCATACATAAAAATTTCAATAGAAATAAAAAGTCACCAGTATAAGTAAACCAGAACAGGAACTGTTGCAGTTTGTATTTACAATGAATGGTTTGATGATTTCATCAGTAATCTTGTCCAACTCCCACATGTTCTCTTCTTCTTTAATCATGTGATTGTGAAACAGTTGTTTAACAACAACAAAAGAATCATTTTTTCATCAAACTTCTCCCTTTTTCTGTGCCATACCACGTTTAGTTCTCAATTGTACAGTGGAGCTCTAACCATCGTAACGATTTAATGCAATTTCATATTTTTCAAATTTTTTTTTATGAAGGCAACGCAAAGAATTAAATTAAAAAACCTTTAACTTGTTGTTGTTAAAGTGAAGTGGTTCCATAATCGATTTGTAAGGGTATCTCAAGTAAAGACTCCTTTAAGACGTTGAAAAGAAAATATTCAAAAGAAACAAAATTAAACGTAGGAGTCAGTGTTGTTTTGTCGCTTACATTTCTTTTGGCTTGATCTTTGGTGGCGTGTTGTTGTGTTTTGTATTTGCCAATTCAATTTTTCATATCAATAATTCCATTCAATCATTATTTTCATCATTTTTAATCGTAAGAATTAATGGTTTTACATAATTTTCATTTCTACGACGTTACTCGTTCCGATGATATGATGTTTTAATTTTAATTTTGTCATGAGGTATCTCCGAATGCTATATCCACTGTTAACCACTAAAAGATGTCTTCAAAAGTGTCCTTCCTCAAACTGTCTTCTTAAAGCACCGTCATAATGTTACGAATCCGAGGCCGAGCATCGCATACAGTTTGTACGTTTAATGCATAACACTACAAGGGACGAAACCTGAATTTTCGGCGAAACTGAGGGCATCATGATGCGCAAGACCGAGATTTCAACTTTCGGCCCGTGTAGTGTATACGATTTTTATTCATAGCCGGTCGAAAGTACGTTGTTATTTTACTTTTTATAAGTTAAAATGTTGATAAGCAGCTTTTATTTTTTGTGTTCTCTCTGGCACTTTTGTACGAGTCGTAAACAAGATTTTATCGATCAACAGACTTCTTTTGCAACGTATATATACTGATTATCAATCGCGCTTCTGCGTCAAAATCTCGCTACTGGATCATTCAATTGACTTTAACATTAAATTAACAGCAGTAATTATTTTTATGATTAGATGTAGCAAAATAAATGACAGCAATTGGAAACTTGTAGCGACAGAATAAATGAATTTTTTTCTCACGCTATTATAGAGAGCGCGCGTGTACTTTTTACAGGAAGTAAATTTTAAACTTGCGTCCCTGATACTAACTAGAGCCGCCTGGTGACTGTATCAAAATTAAGAAGCAATCGATTCCACTTATTGTTAACGGGAAATTCATTATTCGATACATACCGAATTTGATTAAATTATGCCGTAAATGTGGGCTTAGTAATTCGAAATCGTTCGCACAAATCCAAGTTGTTATATATTTTCAAATAGTTTTTCTGTCGATATATTTTTCGTCTTCGGGCAATAATATTTCCCTCTTCGGATGAGCTTTAGCTCGAACTTGATGTAGCACGATTTTTAGCCATTTTGCCATAAACCTTTAATTTTTTTAATCTTATTAAATAGACACCTGGGTCAGTTTAGAATTCAAACATAACCTATGTCTGTATTTGACGTTTGCTGCTAAAGGAGACTTGCTAAAGTGAAACATTTACCTTGTAGGTGTACAAATTAATAGTTATTTGAATGCTCAGGTCGCGAAATACCTTTTTAATGTACTGAAAGAACAGGCCCCTTGAGGCCGAGACAAGATAATCGCGCCCATGGCATATACACACTATTTTTCGTGCAATCGTTGAAATTATTATACTAGGTAATTGTGAATAAATATATTATTGCTCTAAAATTAATATGAGTTCAATATATTCAACAATGTCACCGTGTGCTGTGGAAATGATATGTTTCAATATATACAAAATATTTGGAAAGTTCTTGACAAAACGCAAAATTTCTTGTACTGATAGCGATATTTGAGTACCTTCCACTCCTCCTGAACTCAAAAGCGTTATAAATTCTGCGCTTTCCGTTTTAATACCCGAAAAATCTAAACGGCAGTACGAAAAATGTTACGGCGAGTTTAAAGATTGAATGTTAGACGTCTAAAAACATTTTATTGGTTTATTTGATGCAGAAATCAAATTTTGCAAAAATTTCAACTTTATGGAGCATCTATTCCATGCTGAAGTGCATGCTGAACATACAAGACAATATCAACATCAAGCATTTTTCAAAATTAGTACCAATTCTGAAAAGAAAAGCAGTAGTAGTAAAGTTTTTACGCGTGAGCAAATTGATACATTCCTGAATGAAGCTAATGATGAAAAATACTTATTGCTGAAGGTAAGTGTCATTTACAATTTTTTTATTTATTGTACAGATTTTTGAAGGTAGTTTTGATAATGGGAATATCTGGTACCTTGCGACGAGATGAGTTGGTGAAAATTTTCATTGAAGATGTTCATGTAGAGAATGTTGTATTAATAGTAACCGTTCCCGATACCAAGACGGATAAGACGCTTAATTTCACTATTCCTAATATTGATTTCATAAAAAAACACCGCAAAAGTTGTTGGAGTGCATACCAATCTAGTATCACAGATTACCAAATCCTGAAACATACACGGGTCACTGTTTTCGGAGAAGTTCTGCCACGCTGCTTGCCAATACTGGGGCTGATATGTCAATTCTTAAACGTCACGGTGGATGGAAGTCCACGACAGTAGCGGAAGGATACATAGAAGACTCTATCGAAAATTTTCAACTCAATTTCTGGCGATATAGTATCTGGTTTGATGTAGGCAATAATCATTAATGAAGTAATAATACAAACTGTACAATTAATGTTTATATTCATCCTAAATAATATGACTACTTATTTATTTGTTAATATTCAATAAAAAATTGTTTTTGTATTATTCTAGAAATTTAAAATTTGAAAGTGACGTTTGGTTTCGAGGCCGTAGCTGCGGGTAACGGCCGCGAAATTAAATTTCACGAACTGCGCTCAGAACGCGAAATACTGACTTCGCATGCAATTGCACGAAAAATTTTTTATGCTAAATAGCCATTATTAAACGCTATTTATAGTTTCCTTTGAATTTATTATGATTGTAGATAAGTTATTTTATAAACTATAAAAATAGGTAATTTTCTGTTCCGATTATCAACGTTAAACTTTTTTACCTTATTTTGAGTTAATGAATCTCAATTGCAACTATTCTCTTAATTAATTGAATCATTTTTACTAATAATCAATAATTTATTTCACACATTTCTTAATAATGATAATGATGAAATTCGTCTCAGATAAGATCCTTTAGGACTTTTTGTGTTACGTCCTTGTTAACACAAAATTGCTTTCGGTAACTTCCGTATTCGAGACGAAACGAATCGATCGACGTTCAGCATCCACTGCTCTGCAGTTAACTTCTGAATCGGCTGCGGGGAGTAGGGAGTTGCGAATTGGAAGTTTGGGATTTACGCGCTCGGGATCACCAAAGCGGCAAAGGCCGCTGGGATGTATCACGCTTACGATTATTTCAGATACAGTCCGTTGCAATTGCATACAAGGAAATATAGAGTGACAGGTATGGGTGAATTGTGTTCCGTGAAAATTTGAGTGGAATTTTGTGTTTTAAGAAATGGAATGTTATTATGTTGAGAACGAGAAGATGAAAAATCGCTTCAGATACGCTGGTTTATTGGATAACAGTCCGATGTTAAATTTGGTCAATATTCTACGATCATTCAGAGTATATTTTATGCATTGATTATTTTTTTAGGAAGAAATAAGTTATTACATTAATTTAGTTGTATTGACAGTTATTCTGCTGACGGTTTATTTTGAAAGTGGTCTAAATTGATTTATCAATTAGTTCAAATAGTTTGTGTAACAAGTATGACTTCCAAAAAAAAATTTTTTAAAAATTATCTCCTTTTAAATCTACTCAATTGTTCCAGAATTTTTCTCGAGAGTTTTTCGCTGCGATCATCTCTTTATTTGCCTAAAAACGCTTTAACCCAACAATTTTTTTATTATATATGGAACAGAAAGTGATCGGAGGAAGACAAATCAGATGAATTCTCCGAATGGGTCAATAAATTATTCAGCATTATTCCTGTTAATGCGGTCACGTTTAAATAATAATACAATCATATTTTATGGAGAGATAATATTTACTTCTCATCGGTTTCTTAAATTGTTTTTTATGTCATACCATACTTAATATTTAAATTCTTAAATGAGTACTTATAAAAGCTGCTACGAGTAAACAAAACCAATCAAAAATGAGTATTAATTTAGATATACAACTACAGCCCCTCAATAACAGTATCGATATACCTACAAATAGTAGAATTTGTTATTTTACAAATTAAATTTAAACCTTAAACATCAGTTTAAACCACTGATATAGATTTTTTACATTTTATTGATGACGTTTAACGACAAACTTCGGTTTGAACGTTACCTGCGCGTTGGAGGTGGCTTAAATTTCAATTTAATTTGAAGCCAATAATTGTAACATACGAGGATGGTCTCAGAAGTACCTGGCTTGACCTAGAGATGGCGGTAGTTGCTTGAAAAATACCACTGTATTAGAAGGTACTATACAGCACATGTTTCAAGTTTGAAGACGCCACGTTCTTTAGTATTTGTTTGGCACCCATCAATAGTGAAGGTTTTCATCGAATTTGTAAACATGGAAAAATTGCAGGCATCAGCTCAACCAATATAAAAGCTGAACAAGTATCTACTTTGAATGTGACTGCTTATTCGTTATCAACAGTAATAAATTGGTTTGCAGATTTTGAACGAGGATTTACGACCTGCAAAGACCAGTATCGTAGTGGTCGAACAAATGAGGTGACGACTCCCGAAATGGCGAATAAAATCCACAAAACTGCGGTACGTCACATTTGGACATTAGAGATCAGTGCGCAAGATGGGTGCGAATTTTTGCGCCGTTTCATAACCATGGCCAAAATTAATGAATTAAAGTTTGAATTGCTACCTCATGCTCCCTATTCGCCAGATTTCGTCTCCTCGGATTATTTTGTCTTTCTAGACTTGAGAAAATGGTTCTGTAGTCAAATATTTTCCAATAATGAAGAAGTGATGTCGAGAGGCTGTTTTGAGAGCTTGATGAGTCTTATTATAAAAAGGGTATAAAATTTAATGAACATCGCTGGTAAAAATATATGGGGCTAAAAAGAGATTACGTTGAAACATATTTTTTTCCAAAATTTTTGTGTTTTCTTTGTTGGACAAGGTACTTCTGGGACCATTCTCGTATAATCATCGTATGGAAAGAGTTGTCAACATTCGAAAAACTTAATCTTCTGTTAGAAAGATTAGTTCTCTAATTAAGCGATGGTCCAATTTCATTTAAGTATAAATGAAGATGTTTATTATTGACAATGTCTAAAGGCAATGATGAAGGTAATTCTAATTTTAATTAATCAGGATTCCAAAAGGCAGATTTTGGATAATTACGTGGGTTAATAAATAATGAGTAGGTTTGATTAACGCAGTTTTGTAATTTGTGTTCTCAGCTTTGTACGTAATTAAGGTAAGTTTTTGTTATGTTGTGAAGATATGTGAAAGAAAATGAGAATTGTTGTTTAGTTTTTAATTGGAAGCATGTTAAATTATACTGAATAGACTTTGGCTTCTTCAAACATTGTTATGAATGTAGTTGATCATTTTGAAAATCTCCTATAGTCTATTTTATGAATGAGACAGTTTTAAAATAATATTGCATTGGTAATCCTCATGCGTATAATTTTTTTAGTAGACAGTTGAAATAAGGATAAATTTTGGCACAACCTGACATTAGAAACATTAGAAAATGAGAAAGTAGGTAAATATGATGGAATATATAAAGGAATAATTGGTGAATGTGGAGAGAAAACAATGAATAATAATGGAAAACTTATATACCACCGAGGCCATGAAATCTTGCTTAACAGGTTCACTTGAAGTGATTCTAAATCTTCCACCTCTCCACATTGTACTGGAAAATGCGGTAGAAAAAGCATCATTTAGAATGTTCAGAGACGGAATCATCAAAGAAAAACCGTCCCTAAATATTGACTAAACCTGGAACATGCCTCAGGATAATGCTTCGAAATGAACAGAACTGGAATAGCAGTGTACGGGCCCTCAACAAAACACTCTGAAAACCTAAGAATTACGCCAAGCATTTTTCAAAATTAATGCAAATAATTAATTAACTAATTAACTCTTATCCACATTCTCTCGAAGTATGAAACATTACGAAACTTCGGAGCACTACACATGGAAGCGTATAAAAATAGAATATGAAGATCTTTGACAGCTAAATCCATCCCACGTTCTGAACTTTTTAAGATCAGCTGTAAACACTGGGTTCTCTAGTGTCGCATCAATAGATTCGTTGGGTCGCATTGTATATGATACCCCAATATTCACATACATACAACGACTGCTTGACTTTTGCCTTTTACATAACTTAATTATAACAAATTCATGGTTCCAATACAAAGATATACAAAGGGAAGTGAAGAGCAGAGAGGAAAGATCTATTATTGACTTCGTTATAATGGAGAAAATAAATAGAATAGCCATAACTGATACTAGGGTCGAACGTTATATATGTAATTAAGGGCGACAAATTTACGCAAATCACTCTGTACTCATTTTATATTTCCTAAGCAATAGCTCGGTCACCATCACATATCTATACAAAAATCTTGAAATAATAAGAAAAATATTATTTTTTGTACACTACACTTTTTTTTTCTTTATTATTGTATCAATGTTTATTTAGGTTATTTTTTATATTTCCATCACATGAATAAGTGTATAATGTATTAAAAAACCACTCATTACTATAAGGTTTTTCACATTTTTTTGTATGAAATAAACTTGGTTTTCTACAAAGTAGATTTCTAACAAAAGTCACACAAAGCAGTCACAAAATTTGACAGTAGTAATGTCATACAACTGGATGTAAACCGATGAGAGAGAACGTTCGTTAGATCCGAACGCTTCCAATATAAACACGGATGAAATAATAGAAGCGATATATTATGATATGTTAACTATATTCCGAAATTTCTATTCACGCGAAGATTTTGATCTGGTTTAGATTGATATAAAGTTCTCTTTATATTATTGACGAACTACCTCTCTTGGAGTAGTTTACACTTTAGTTTGATATCCAATTCAATAGCCAAATGAATAAGCAGTTTCTAAAAGTAAAATGAAGGTAGTGTTGAATCGAAATTCGTGGGAGGTTCCAATTAGATAGTTTAAAATGAGTGATTTTGTAATAGAAATATTCGGGAAGAATTTAGTTATTCAAATTTCTTGAGGTAAACCTAAGAGATACCTCGTATGCATAAGATCAGGAAGAACTGATAAGAAATAATTTATTTCTATATGGTCAACCTAATTCGACCCTAGTGTGGACCTTGTCAGGATAACTTGATAAGAAATAGTCTTTGTTTTAGTAAGATCATTCTGAGAGATTCCTTGCATGAACATGACCAGTAAGGCTCAAAAAAAATTAATTTATTTTCAAACGAATCTATCTAATGTGATCCTAGTGTGGACCTCGTCAGGATAATTTGAAACGAAATATTTTTCGTTTAATAAGGTTATCCTGAGAAGTTCTTTCTATGGACATGATCGGGGAAATCTGATGGAAAATTAATATATTTTAAATAGGTTTATCCCCATTGTTAATCTTGTTGTAACCTGATTATGTTGTTGTTTATGGAAAACATTCCAGTCGGAATGCTGCAGATTCTCAAGAACTGCCTTCGCTCTTCCAAATGTTGAAATGGTTATCGGTATTTACTTTATATTAATCCGCTCGACCGCTGGAAAATAAATCTACTTACAACGGTGTTGCTCATTCCTTAAATGGCTTCTCGCTTTGATGAGGTCGGCGGTTTGATCTTAGATAAACCATATCCTAGGTTCAACTCTTCTTTCGAGTCAGTACTCTCTATTGCTGTAAACATTTTCCTTTCTTTAGCGTTTGTTCGTTACTTGAATGTCTTCTCGCTTCGATGAGGACAGTGGTTCGACCATAGATGAACCACATCCTGGGTTCGACTCTTATTTCTACTCAGTACTCTCTATTGCTGAAAACATTTTCCTTTCTTTAGCGTTTGTTCGTTACTTGAATGTCTTCTCGCTTCGATGAGGACAGTGGCTCGACCATAGATGAACCACATGCTGGGTTCGACTCTTATTTCTACTCAGTACTCTCTATTGCTGTAAACATTTTCCTTTCTTTAGCGTTTGTTCGATACTTGAATGTCTTCTTGCTTCGATGAGGACAGTGGTTCGACCATAGATGAACCACATCCTGGGTTCGACTCTTATTTCTACTCAGTATTCTCTATTGCTGTAAACATTTTCCTTTCTTTAGCGTTTGTTCGTTACTTGAATGTCTTCTCGCTTCGATGAGGACAGTGGTTCGACCATAGATGAACCACATCCTGGGTTCGACTCTTCTTTTTACTCAGTACTTTCTATTGCTGTAAACATTTTCCTTTCTTCAGCGTTTGTTCGTTACTTGAATGTCTTCTCGCTTCGATGAGGACAGTAGTTCGACCATATATGAACCACCTCCTGGGTTCGACTCTTATTTCTACTCAGTACTCTCTATTGCTGTAAACATTTTCCTTTCTTTAGCGTTTGTTCGTTACTTGAATGTCTTCTCGCTTTGATGAGGACAGTAGTTCGACCATAGATGAACCACATCCTGAGTTCGACTCTTATTTCTACTCAGTACTCTCTATTGCTGTAAGCATTTTCCTTTCTTTAGCGGTGTGAAAGGTGAAGTCGCTATGGCTACGGTTACTTGATTATCAGAGCGCGGTGGAAATACAACCCTTATAAATAGTAGTTTCGGGGGAGAAGTATATTTTGAATTTAAACCGATCTATTCTTCTGGTTATACTCGAAAAAAAATTCATTCAAAAGATATAAATTTACCTTTAAAATCGGTAATATCGTTGCTTTTACGTTCACTACAAACATGACTGTTTTGAAGTTGATAGTCTTTTCGATTTTTGGACTTTTATCGTTTTTCCCAGCAAGTTGTTGACTACTATTCAACTATGTGTTCACAAGATGATCGTATATTGAAGTTTCAAATTTAAAAACCTCCTTTCTGAATAAATATTCGAAATAAAACAGGAAGGTTACTGAAAATTCTTCAAGGTACATCATTTGGATTGATACCAGATTGTTATAGTTCTAAATGTAGTTTAGATAAATAATATATCACAGTTAAAACATTATTCATAGTATATCAAATTAGTCAAAAATGAAACTGATAAATTTACTTATATATTCATTCTGTTGTTCAATATAATTATGATGTAGAATACAGTGAATGATTATAATGATTTTTTGTTTAATTTTTGAACTGCTGCGTATGATTTTCAACTGAAAATATAAATTTCATTTACCGTATGTAACTCATAAATCTGAAATTATATAAACGATAAAACGGTGGTGGAATGTGTTTCTGAAGGGTAACTGTTGCTAATACATCATTTTATGACGGTGTATAGTCATAAAAAGAGTCAATAAATTTGAGAAATACGTAAGGAAGCTACATACGAATTTATGCTCTACTTTATTCACTAGTCTTACCTCGTAATCAGGAAAACGAAGTAAAATCTAATTCTATCTAGACATAAAATGAATAATTCAAAACGTTTGTTTAGAAACTTATTTTTTTAAGGTTCCTCCTCAATTATAACCAAATTTTTCTCTTTCTAGTTTTCGAAAAGAAGTGTGAGCTGAGTTTTATTGTAAGCATTATTTGTGCTGTATTCAATAATTTTTTTTATTCGAATTTCTCCAAAAAGATAATTTTTAGAATGCAAATAGTCAACAGGAAAACGATTTATCAAGTTTGGAAAATTTCAGGACGAGCACAACAAGTACTAAAAACTTTATTCGAAGAAGACTTTTTGTCTGACCATTTTATGAGTTTTGTAACAAAACTTTTATCGAAATAAATATAAAAATTATAAAAACACATTAATGCCTGTGGATTTTGTTGTATTTTTCATATTTATGTGATAAAATTACACATTCAAATCTCCTAGTTCACTTCTAAAGAAATTGTCACTAGAAATTCTTCAAAAAAAATTCAAAACTGTCAATGTTAGATGCGCAATTTACCATAAATCCCGAATAAATTCTTTACAATATTCACACTGGCGAACTATACACATTCATAAGACTATATCTCTCCCCCCCTTGGATCAGCTGTAAATACAGGGTTCACCAAAATCGCAGCAAGAAAGGGGGGCACAGTAAATCCTTTGGGTTGCAGAGTATCCGAGATTCCAAATCCATGTATACATACATTTCTCACCCCCCTACATACCGTCAAATATACAGATCCTCTAGCATACAGTGGATTGCAAAACATACATGAAATATCCACCACACCTGAATGCACATGCTATTACAGTCTCTTACCATCACGTACTGGAATCACTGGAAATGTATTTCCAGAAATCTTACTTTAGCTTGATAATGATCTAAAGATTTTAAAAACGTCATCCATCCATTTTTCACCCTACCTCTAATTTTTTTTTAGTAGGAGAAAAGCTCTGTCAACAAATAAGACTATTAACAACACAAAACTTATTCACGGCCCAGTTTAAATACTAAAGATGTCTCAGTACGACGGAGAAACGAAATTATAAGAAAGATTCAAAAGATTCAAATAGTCCTGTTACGTTAATATGTCTTTCAATCACATCTTTGCCGATTGTAGATAATACTTTCACTTAAATCCGAAATCTTCCCTTACGGAAATACTCAAATAACCCACAGAAATCAAGATTTTCTAACAAAAGGTACTCTTAGTTTAATTCGATAAAATTTATGGCTTACGGGATATGTACATTTTTAGGTTGGAAAGGTTCGTTATAAAGAAACATTCTGAAGAAAATTATCATAAATTGTAATTATCTATTGAAAATACTTACAGAAGATCGCTGCATTATTTTCACGTCATCTACTCATTCCTGAATTTTTCGCCTCTAGTCCCGGGACACCCTGTAGAAAAAACTGAAAATAAAACTATTACTACGTGACTATTGACGTACCGCCCGTGTCGTGGTTTTGACTAGTGACTTCATTATTTTTATAAAAGACTTGAATGCGAAAACATTGGAAAAGGTATGAATATAAAAGACATGTTATGAGAAACTTTTCTGGGCAATATCATGGAAATTATATCCGTTGTTTTAGTTACTTTATATATAGTATGTGACATGATTTTCCGATCTTTTCTTATTTAACAACCAAATTTATGATGATTTAGTCGGTTGCGATCATATTTTTCAGTTCAAATGATTGTTTATGTATCACTTGAGTGAGTTAAATATGCACGTCTCGTCGTCTTCATTCATATGTTCATTTATCAAAATATCATATAATTTTTAAACATTCTTTTCGTTCCATACGTCACCCAAATAAATCGCGTATCGGAAATATGTATTTGTAACTTCACCATTGGAAATCAGCAGCCCCTGGCGAAAAATCTACATATCTCTTAAACCGTGCCTTTTTGTTGAGGGGTTTTAAGAGAATTTTCATGTCATAGTATTATTTTCACGTTTTTTATGCACTCCCGAATGTTTTTCATCATGGCTTGGAACACTCTGTAGACCAAACTTTCTTATATTTGGACTTTTTGGAACCGTTGCGTAACGTTGGTGACATTCATACTACCACTAAACCAACACTACTACACAGTCTCTGAAGACGATAACTTGGTTACGAAACGCGCATCAGACGATGTAATGGTGAGTGTGGGTGTAGTGGTAGTGAACATAGTGTACTCAATATTTCTTATATATGACTCAACCTCTTCTATCCGTTTCATCTTTAGTGTTTTGCCTTTTTACTCTTCTTCCACTCTCAATAAATTTTTCAGTATTCTGTAATTATTCATTAAGTAGACGTGCCATCTAACTCTTTGCGTCCTGAATATCTGGGTAATTGATAGTTTATTGTAAACGGCCATTTTCTTCTCCGGATTCCTGTATCAGTGTGGGCTCTTTCAAATAACTTCTCTTCCTCTTTTTTGGTTTATTTACTACCCTCTTCGAGAATATCTATAGTTCGGAGCAGTTGGACTAATAACTGTTTCATAAACTCTAGTTTTTGGTGGTCTTGATAATATTTTGGTTATTCAATGAAATCATAAATGGAACGAAAACATCAGAAATGGAATCCATACATTAGAATAATATTTCTCATAAGTGAATTGAGGTCGATAGAGAGAATATATTTCAAATGATTTAATGGTGCATTATTCATCCAACGACAGAACTTATTAAAAAACCATATACAAAAATCATTATCAAGAATTTTATAAATAAAGTATTTATGCAAACTGTAGAATGTGATTTGTTTTCATTTTGAAATTACTGGAACAAATCTATTGATTTAAAAATTCCCTATGCTCCAGCTTAATTTGGAACTAATTAAAATTAAATCTAATCACCCCGCTTTGGGTAGATTCACGTTCATGCAACTATCAATAATCCATTATATCCTTATCTTCATTTGAAATTTGAGCTTAAAGAAATATTGGATGAATTTAAAGCTTGGTTAATGTTCTGTTTAAGATAAAGGGCCAAACAAATAGGTAAGTTTCAGTAGCTACTGACGTCATTTTCTTAATTAACGCTATCATTAATTATAATTTTGAATAAACACTTCCATTTAAAATTGTTATGAATAAATACTCCAAACAGCTTCGTTGCAATAACCATTGTTAGGGAAAAAGCACCAGGATAATTGGATACAAATTGTATTAAAATTTGAAACCGTTCAATTATTTTGTTTTTTGTCTTTCATCTTAATTTTTCAACAATAACAAATTCTTGATGTGAAACATATATAGGCGGAGGGTAAACCTGATTGTTGGCGAGGCGATACAGGCCATGGTGACGTTTGTGTGGCCATGTACTATAGTCCCGTCCCTTCAGGAATCCACCCCCGGATAAATCCGCGGATGGATAGAAGAAGAACATTTCACCACCCCCTATCATTTCGACAGGTTCTTATCCTCATTCGCGCCGCAGTTTCGCGCGTAGACTCCTTCCTCTTCTCTTTAGCTATGGGAATCACTGTAGTGAGTTATCCTCATACAAAAGCACTTTCTTCTTCATCTTACCATAATAGGTCTATCGTCTGTTCCTTCTTCGATATGTTTCCTCATTCTGGTTCCAAGTTTTCTTGATTTGCTCTGGCTACTTGTTCTCTTACCACGTCTTCTACGTCCCCATAACTGGTTATGTCAATTCCATGGTACTTGTATTTTTTTCTCTGTTATAATATTTAACCTTTTAGCTCTAATTGTAATGCAAATTGTTTTTTCTGTCGTATTATACTGTTTTCCTGTGAGATTAAAGGTATTTAATGATTTTTGAAGATCATCTTAATTAATAGCACAGGATTTTGATTTCTTTTTCACTCATTCAGTAACCATTGCCTACCAGCACCTTCACTATGTGACCACCCATTATTATATTGATTGACGTAGAACTAAGCGAGTTTCCTTGTCTAATACCGCTGTTGATTGGTATGGGTTTTGCTTTTTTACCATTTTATCATTAATGCATCCGCGATTTTATTTGTTTGGCTGATTCAGAATAAACCGCGTCAATAAGGTAAATGATCATTGGAATGCGTTTTTGATCCAAAATAAGCATACTAGGTACCCAACGGGCGAATCGCTTACGCAGTCGGTATATCGAAGATGCATTTTTTCGATATGCCGCTAGTCTCTTCTTAATCCTCCTTAATCCGACTTTCGACCATTTGGTGAATTTTTTCGTTGATATCGCAGGTTTTGTTCACCTCAAACGCACGTCTTTAGTCAAACTGATACGGCCATGTTTGAATTCAGCTGCCCAAAATTTAACGTATGAATGCTAATAAATTCACTATATACAAGCTAAAGACTTTGAAGCATGTACCTAAAGTGTCACTCCAGAGCATTGGCGTCGAAACGACTACAATGCATGGGGAGTGAAACATTGGAATGTCTGGAAGAAGCAGCTGAGCTGGGTGGTAAGGACATGAATCACTTTATTGTGAACTGGAAATGCTTGGAAAGGGAGCAAGGACCTTGCAACGGAAGAGATAGGAAATGGTGCTGACTGAAAAGTCAGCAAGGGCAACACAATGAGCCTAAGGCCTCCGAGTGGATCTTGGCTGTTAATCTAACCTAATCTAGAGGATGTACATCTGTTGGCCTAAGACCTCCGAGTGGATCTCGGCTGTTAACCTAACCTAATCTAAAGGATGTACATCTGTTGGCTACAGAAGCCATTAGAGAGCTATCCAAGCTAGTCTACAGATTTTGCTTAGCTTTAAATTGCTGAAGGCTTCAAAGCTGCTGAGATCTATCACTATATTAGTGATATTTGTGATGTATACATTATAAGTGCTGGAATGGTGTGGAAATGGATCAACGCATTTAAAGAAGACCGTACACACATCATAACGAGAGAAAGTAAGCAGGCCACTTTCCATTATTACCGATGACTTGATTCAAGTCAGTAAAATGAAGAAGAATAGACATTTCCGATGATATATGAGGAATTTACTGTTTACTAATGACATTGTATCCGAATTTTTGACTGCCTTGAACGTAGGTCTCAACAAAAAACACAATATGCCCGAAATATCTAATTTATCTGAAATATTCTATTCTAATTCACTTCATTCCATTCAATCAAAACTTGTTGGTTGTTTTGTGTCCACCAAAACCAATGTTTCGAGATTTCTCAAAACGACCTTCAATTCATACATAATAACAGTTGTACATCCTGGCGTTTAAGATATTTCTTCGTTATCCTGTATATGTCGATATAAATTATTATAGATCCCAACTGCTATATCACATTCATAAATCGCGATGATTAATTTATCACAAAAAAAATTGATGAACTCATTACAACGAGTCGCATTTCCCTTATTTTTCGAAGGTAAAGTTTCTACAGTCAGACCGCGCTTCATTTATATGTTTCAGTTCTCTATCGTTTCTCATTCGTCCATGACAAATTTAGAAATAGACTGTGAACTAAATCTAATTTATTTTCGAAAGTATAAAATGGGGATTTTTCAGTGAAAAATCAATTCTTTTGAAGTTCTTCTTTTTACCAAATTACGCTACAACCCTTTCATTATGTGCATGACCGATTTCGGGCTTCGTAAGTTAGCTGGAAATCAGTTTGAAGTCTTGAAAAGTCAAAAAGCGGTTTGCATAATAACAAAAAAGGATCGTAGTCTTCTCGCGAGAAGTCTCTTGGTACTGAACTCGGTTTTAGAGTCAATTTCATGCGTAGAGATTATCTAGTTTAATGAAAGACATGCCGTGAAAACATTATGAAAAATTGTTCCTAAATATTCTTTCATGAATCTAATAAGTATTTATTATTATTATATTGCTATGAATAATACTTCATACTAGTAGAACAGATCAACTCATAGGGAAAAAAATTTGAAAACATATTGAAAATCCAGTTTTAAAGTTAACAGAGTTGTTATAAACAGATAAGACATAATTGTACGTTAATTGCCTTGCCGCTTTATAAATTGAGCCCAACAGAAAGAATAAAAAATAGCATACCAAAAACAACAGTACTATCAATTAAAAGATAAAACTTGTTTAAGCAATTAAAGTGACAAATAATCAAAAATAGAACGTTCGTAGTAAAGTTTTGCTAGTAAGAAAAAACCAGATGTATAATTGTTCCAAGCATCAACGTTAGTTATTAGATCGACCTGAATAGGATGAATCTCAATATATACGACCATTTCAAGCTCCCAAAAAAGAAAAAATATTTTTTCTAACATATTTTTGTTTCAGAAAGTGAAAAAAAAACTTGATTTAGATATTAAAGCAGTGAAAAATGAACAAATAGAACGTTTGTAGTCAAGTGAAGCTAGTAAAGTTAAAACAGATCATGTATAATCATTCCAAGTTCCAAGAGAAGAAGAAACATATGTTTCCGAATGATTCTAGTCCTTATAGTGTAATATAACTCGTTTAACCAATTAAATTATTCAAGAATGAGAACATTTTTGATCAAATCAAGCTAGTAAAGTAAACCCGACTTTCTGTTCACATTTCAAGATCTTAAAAAAAGAGAAATGAATGTTTTATATATCATACATAAACAGCTCAACAGGCCTAATAGGCTCAAAGCTTGGAGTCGCTCTACTGCTTTCCTCTATTTATTTTTGTTCATGGCTGCTTCACGCCAGTTCTCTATTCCTATTTTTTCTGAATCTTCTCCACATATTTCGATCCATTTTTTTCCGTGAACGCTTTCTTTTCCTTTTCGCTTTTTCTTCCCTTACAAAGGATCTTTTCACCCAAGTGTCTTCGTCCGTTCTGGCTACATGCCCCATCCAATGGAGATTTTTTGCTCTGACCACATAACCCATCTCATCTTGATCATTCAGTACTTGATTATACATTACTTTGATCTCTGCGTTCGTTCTTCTTCTCCACTCGTTTTCTTCTCGCACTCCTCCGAAGATTCTCCTTACTGCCTTTCTCTGCCATGTGTTTATTTTGTTTTCTTCTTTTTGTTCATGATCCAACACTCACTGCCTCACAGCACCGTTGGTTGTATAACTATCTTATAAATGTGTAACATGGCACCTCTTGAAATATCTTTTGATCTTAATAGTCCCCTTTGGGTTCCAAACGCTTTGTTCCCTTTCGCCAGTCATTCTGGTTTCACCTCCAACTTATGTCACTGTCACTCCCAGGTATTCGAACTCCTTGTTTTGCTCTGTCGTCTCTTTCAATTGGTTGCTCCTATTCAGACCCCTTCCCGTCTCCATATATTTGGTATTTTGATCATTTATGCGCAGCCCATATTCTTTAGCTTTCTTTTTTTTTCTAGATCCCTTTTTCGTTCTACTTATAAATACGACATCATCTGCGTAGGCAAGGATTTGTTATTGTAAATAATCCATTGGGTTCGGATGCCACTACTTCTCAGGATCATTTCTAAGGTTAAGCAGCACTGTTGATAGTGGGTCTCCTTGCTTTAAACCTCTTTTTGTTTTAAACGTTTCCGATAGGCTTCCTTCGACAACTACTCCATTCTCGGTGTTATTCAGTGTGTCATTTTTTTTCTACTTATTGAATCATACGTCTGTTTAAAATACACAAAGTAGAGCTTCAGGTTTAATCCTTGGTCATGGCTATTGTTCTGGATTGCTTTCAGTATGAAAATTTGATCACTAGTCGACTTCCCTTTTTTAAAACCTTCCTGATATTCGCCTACTTGTTTGGCCAAGTATTTGCCCAATGTATTTCTTATGATCCTGACTAGCACTTTGTTACAACTTCCAACAGAATGGTACCCTTATAATTCACGCACTCTGTCACATCCCTCTTCTTATGTACTGGGTAAATAATTGCCTTATCCCATTGGTTTAACCACCATACTTTATAACTTTTAATGGAATCCAATTCCTACCGACACTTTGTCCATTCTTCATATTATTCTACTTCCTCTACTTCTATTTTTGATGGTATTTCCTCTATCGAGACTGATTCATTCACTGTCACCTCTTCTTCAAACTTGTCGTTCTTGTTGAATGCATGCTGGTCAGTTATGGCAATACGAGGGTTGCTACTAAAGTTTTGAGATAGACAAGTGAAAACAAATATTTATAATTGGGTATGAATTTATTGATTTTCATAATATTCTCCATTTACATCATTACAGTTTTTTGCATGCGTTTGAACCAATTATTCAAATCACTCCAAAACATGTGATTTGAACATTCTTCTCGCAATTTATTTTTGATCTACGGAAATCATTGGGTATCAAGTAAGGACTGTACGGTGGATGACCAATCAATTCGATATTTTGAATGTCCAAAAACGTTTTTGTTTGAACTGGTGAGGGATTAAAATTTTCATGGTTTCAAAGGGGAGACAGATTCGTCTTCTGCGATTGTTTTAGCTGATTTTATCGAACACTTCTGGTAAATGCTGGTGTAATATTCAGACTTGACCTTTTAACGTTGCTATAATAGAGCAGTGGTGACCATTTTCTTCGAAGTGCTTCGTGCGCGAACAACTTTTGTTGGATTTGGCCTCGTATTGAAAGATCCATACAGTCATGATCTTATAGACGTCTTCCGGAGCACAGCGATTGATTGTATTGAGCATTTCTTGGCAACAATTGACACGAGCTTGTTTTTTGAGCGATTTTCAAATCACGCGGTGCTCAATCCAAATAAATATTTTTGACAGTCAAATGTTGGTGCAATATTTAAGGCATGCGAGTGGAATTTCCCAAGTATGCCTAAATCTTACGATATGTTATGTCACATGATCTTGCAATATTAGTTTATGCACAGCATTTATGTTTTTTGCCACAATAGCAGATTTTCGACGACTTTCACGCAATTCTCTTGTAGTGAAGCGTGACCAAGATTAAATTCAGAATACCAGCGAAACACGGCTGCTTGTCGAAGCGAGTTGACCGACACACAACTGTTGATTTAATTCACGTCGAAAATCGTAAAAAATCATCGCTCGAAAATGTTTCCGTATTATTTCTTTTTTTGATCAAGATGAATGCTTCAAGTATCTGTAGCCCTCGTATGACACACACACTCTGAATATGTTCACCATTAAATCTTTCAAAAAGGGGGTTTCGGTTTGCCAAAAATCCCCATAACCTTTTTATACGGTTGCTCCTATGAAAAAAGTGACCTAAGTAAAAGTTTGTGGAAATAGGGTGTATTCCAATTGGAAAAAAGTGTCTTCTAGGCCACCCTTAATATCAGAATTCGTTCTGGGTACGTAGACCATTAAAAATTTCAAACTTTATGATGACAGTGACAGATTTGACACAAGTCAATATTAATTTATTTACGACACAATTCGATGGGATTTATACCAAGACAAATTTCAAGAAATTAAAAATTTAAGGTTATGCAAAATCATCGAAGTGAAACTGTCAACTGTCAACATTGAAGTGGCTAGAGTCACATTTAAGGAAGTTAAAGTTGTCTACTCCAGAGCGCCCCGAAAGTGTTTTGCAGTACGGAGCTGTCACTTTCACTACATGGAACACTCAAAACGTAACTTTCGGTATGTAAATAAATATACAACGAACAACTTTCAGATTGCGTCGTATAAAAAAGTATATTTTTTTATCTTTAACCAGCCACCAAGTTACCACACTAAACAATCTATCGTTTTTGAAAGCCCTTTATCTTCTAGTTTCTTACCTTCAGGGATGCGTCGAGAGTTATTTAATTATTTTTTCAATACAGATGAGAAAAAGAAACGAAATTAGGATTGATTATATGTTTTTCATGTCTAGATTCGGATTAATCTTATTTTGTGTAGGGTTCCTTTCAGGAAGCATCGTGGTTTGTAGATATAATTTCGATAAACTTCATAGCAGAAAATTATTGATAAGGGTTCGTATTGAGACAGTATTATTCCCTTGATGACTTTTTTACACAAACTCATAGTAATAAAACTCGATTGGCCACGTTACATTTATTTTACCAGCCAGTTTATCGTTACGCCATGGAAGTTTCCAAGCTTATTAAAATAGCCATCAGATTGTTCTTATTTCCCTATTTTGTCTCTAGTTCGTGACATACTTCGCACCGATAATTTATATCCCATACTGATTAATGATTATATACGAGTGAAACAAAAATTAAGTAAAATAATTTGAGAAAAACACAAATAAACTATTTGACCTAAATTTTGCTACAATTTATCTTCAAAAATTATTTGATTTATCGGTGCTACAAAGTTGATAAAGTATATTGTGCACATATAGGTACAGAACAATGGAAGGAAATATTGAGAAACATCTTAAGTCACCAAGTTTCAACCTAAGAATTCTGTTCCAAATGACAACTTATAAGAATTTCAACTGGTGTTATATATTTGATTTCACTGCATTACAAAAAAGCTAAGAGTTTAATAGCTCCCGCCTACTTGCTTTAGAAACTTTTCTTTTGTTCCTTAAATATTTACCACACATGACTATTGTTGTTTCTTCTTTCTCAAAAGAGCGATTTCAATGTTCTATTTTTTTATTTTCTGACTACTTCAATGGGTTAAACAAGTTCTATATCACTTATTAAAGACTAGAATTGGATGAAAAATATCTGTTTCTTCTTCTTTGGGAGATTGAAATGGTTGTATATGATGAGATTTATTATAGCCACGTTGAACAGTGGGGCGCTTCTATACATTTGGTGGACAATATCTAAAATTTCAAATTTCTCCATATTTTTTTTTGTTTCTATCATCATAGTCCATCACAATTGGAACTTTCGACTTGAGATGTCTGTCTATGGAAAATGTTTTGTTTTTAAAGCACCACAACTATGCAGACCACAAAAATTATCGCATCACTGGTATTTTAGGATATTTTTAATATTTGGGCAAAAAAATATCAAAATTTCTTACAAATTTTTTTGGAAGTAAAAATACTCGAGTAAATCATTTCTGTTTTGGAGAATGCATTGAGATCGAGAACTTTCTAAGTAAATTGTGTAATTGTATAGTGAAAATTTAAATTTATTTTGTTAATAATGGATGTGCCTCAACGTTTAACAAGACATGTGACGAATGAAGAAGCCGCTAGAATCATCGCGCTCATACAAGATGACCGCAGTCAAAGATACGTCGCCGAGGTAATTGGAGTTCAACAAAGCCCCATATCCAGAGTTGTTATTTGCTACCAAGGAACAGGACAGCCAACCAGAAGACCCGGACAAGGCTGAGGAAGGGTAACTTCGGTAGTAGACGATCATTATTTGAGGTTAACGGCGTTAAGAATTAGGTCTACCACCGCTCGAAGGCTGCGAACAGGTCTGTTGGCTCGTAATGTCCGAATAAGCCTACAAACAGTTCGAAATAGGCTGAGAGAAGCAGGTATACGAGCCAGAGGTCCACGTCTTACCAGAGAATATCGAGTAGCAAGATTGGAATTTGCTCGAAAACACGCAAATTGGAATATTCAAGAATGGTCCAATATTTTATTCACGAATGAATCAAGATTTTATCTGTATTCATCAGATAGACGTGTACCAGTATATGGGCGACGTGGTGAACGGCAGGTTGATTTTTGTCAAACTGAAAACTTTGGTGGTGGCTCTACCAGGGTTTGGGGAGGAATTTCTTTCGAGGGTCGCAGTACCAGTGAATGATGGAAGACTAAATGCTGACAGGTACATATCCTAGAACCCCATGTAGTGCCTCATATCGGTGACAACTCTGTGCTAATGCACGATAATGCTCGTCCACACGCTGCTAGAGTGGTTCGGCAGTACTTAGAAGAGGTCGAGATACCCACCCTGAATTGGCCTGCACGTAGCCCGGACCTTAATCCAATAGAACATGTCTGGGACCATCTAGGATGGCGAATTCAGCAACATCTGGCACCAATAAGAACACTAGATGATCTTCAAAATGTTCTTTTAGGCTTCTGGGAAAATATGCCGCACGGATACGTCCAGAACCTGTTTAGAAGCCTTCCAAGACGAATGGAAGCTGTAATTAGAGCGAGGGACAGCAACACACGCTATTAGAAATTCATTGGCTGGTTTTAGTTTAAGCACCGTTCATTTTTTTGTATAGATGCTTTGTACATTTTTTTTGATATTTAGTATGTTTTGGTAAATCAAACTTTTTGTCCCCTATAGATTAAACTGATATAAAATAAATTTTGCAAAAGGCGTATCTATTGGTGTTTTAATTCGTAATAATAATAAAATTTGAAAAACAGTCAACACATTTAAAATATTTAAAAAATAATGAGTGATGCGATAATTTTTGTGGGGTTTATATTATGGGGAACCAAAATTATTGAATCATCGTTAACTCAACTCTACTATCATAATTTAAGTTTATGCAGCTTCATAAATTCTTAAAGTCTTTCCTAATGAAAAATTTAGAAAAATCGTAAAGAAAATCTCTCAGAATTGCTTAGAAATCTACCTTAACGGACATCAACTGTAATCTACTTTCTATTAATAATTACCAGCGGTTCGTGTCGGTTTACGACAAAAGAAACTTTCTTTTAATTTTTTTTCCCTTTAGCTCTTCCTTTGTTTCAAATGTTGTCCATAAAAATTCCAGTTTCTTTGTTTTAAATGTTTGTTTATACTTTATGAACGTAAATAGAAGAAAATCAATAAAGAAACAATTTTCGTATCGGGATAGCATTAATAACTAAATAAACAAAAATTTTAATTTTAATTTTAATTTTTCCAGAACAAACCATAAAAGTTTCATCAGATTATGACCGGGCATATGGACAATGGATTCATGATTTTGGATTTCTTAAGAAAAAGAAGTTCTGTGTGTGTAAAAAATTGATTGTAAATTGAATGATACCTAAAGGGGAGTTTTTGTTTGCTTAAACGGTTTCTCAAATCAAAGAAAATGACCTCAGTAAAATTTTTTGGAAATAGGGTGTGTCCCAATTGAATAAAGTGTCTTCTAGGCTACCCTGACTATCAGAATTAAAATTTAGATAAAAAAATTCGATTCCTCGTTAAAAAATAACGGGGGTTTAGATACAAATTTTTTACGTAAGTCCAACAGTTTGGCCTGAAAACTACAATGTTCAATAATTTGGTGTTTCACCCCAGTATGTGTTAATTTGACAACAAACGTTCTTTTTTTTGTCTTTTTGAAATCTATAGTGACTGAAAAATTTGTATCTTTCTTTTTGAGAACGAGAGTTGGGCATAGAACATCCATTTCTTATTTTTAAGGTAAACTGTTTACTTTCAGTATCTGAAGACGATAACTTGGTTATCGAAACGTGAGTCAGACAGTCTAATTGTGAGTGTTGGTGTAGGAGTAGTGTAAACAGTATGTTTAGGATGTACCTTTATTTTTGAGAGCACGAGAGTTGGATATCAAACATCCATTACTTCGTTTTTAAGAGTTCGAAATGGTTATATTTGATGAAGTTAATTCTTATTTGCTTGTTTTGACCAAAAACTTTTTATTTTTTTCCACTTTTGTCTAGTCCAATTGATTAAAAAAGTTTTATATCACTTTTCAAGAACTAGAATCAGTTAGAGAACACTTTGGCAGCTCGAAATGGTTATACATGAAGTGATTCTTTATAGTCATTTTGATTTGACCCCAAACGAACTATTTCTTCCCTTTGAAGAACTTCAGTTGGTTAAAAATCTTCCATATTTCTTTTAAAGAATTGAAATTGCTAATACAACATGTATTTCTTCTTTTTTGAGAACCTATGTCTTAGACTTTTTGCCTCCGCCTAATTATCTCCAGTATTTTCGTTACCCAGTATGAGGTGAGTGAATTTTTTGTCTTCTTTTGCAGTCAATTGACTGGTGCCTTACTAGCATTCCTACATCTCAATGTCAATAGTATTCCTAGCGAAAAATTTAATGACACATTTTTTAAAAAACTAGCTGTTTAAACAAAATAAAAAAAAACAACTTTATATGTATGAAAATATTAATCATTTGAAATTCTCAACAAATCCATTTGAAATCCTCTGTTCGATTCGACTTCTTGATATTGGAAAGAGTAAATTATTGATTATAATTTTGAGTGAAGTTTCAATTAGGTGGAAAGTCGTTATAACCAGGAAGTCTATAATCGAGCCGTTAGCATTTGAAGACAAGTAAAAAACTTGATTGGGAAAAACGAAAAGGTAGGAACCGGTAACGGTATTTTTTGAGTTAAATCTCGAGGTTCAAAATATGATTAACAAGTTTTTATTTTTGTTATCTTCATCACTTATCCGTACGTACTCACTAATTACATTTTTAGAACTTGCATAGACAAAACTATTTGTTTCAATAATGCCCGAGATTCAAGAGGCTAAATTTGCAAATCAGGAGAGCAAAACCAGTTTAATAACGATTTTTTAAAAATTTACTACCCCTTTATTAACTATGATCGATGATTATCAACATAATGTTCAGGAGCTCTAAATATTTGTCTCGATAACCTTTTTACGAGGTTTCCTCTATTGACCTTGAAATCACGGTGTTACAAGGATTGCTACTTAAGCTTTAAGATAGATAAATAGAAACAAATATTTATAATTGGATATGGCTTTATTGTTTTTCAAAATATTCTTCATTAAGACCAGGACATGAGTTAGAACCAATTGTCGAAAGATTTTTCCCATTCCGATTGGGGTGCCTCCAAAAAATGTGATTTGAAAGCTTCTTCAGGGGACCGTGATCTTCGACGTCATAATTTATTTTTGATCATTGGGTGCCAAACAAGGACTATAGATAACATTACCCATCGATTTGCTGTTTGGAATGCTTAAAAACGTTTTTGCTTAAACTGGTGGAGAATGATTCATCATCTGCGATTGATTTTCCTTATTTTTTCGAGTACTTCTGTCAAACTAGTCCGTCTGTACCATTAAAAATTGATCATATAACTTTGCTCTAATGGAGCGGTGGAGACATGTTAAGTTATTCCGAAAGAACAGGCGACCATTTGCTTCGAAGTGCTTCGTGTGCGAACAAACTTTGTAGGATTTGGCTAGTCTTGAAAGACCCATATTACCAAAAGTTAATCGGCTGTTGGTTTAATTCACGCCGAGAGTTATGGGAAATTTTCGCGATTTAATTCAATTTTTTTGACTAAGATGAATGTGTCAAGTATCAATATTTATCATAAAACAAGTGTAGTAAATTCATGAAATTTCAACCGGATATCGCTTTGAAAACCCGGAAGAAAGAGGGAATTTGATTTTCTATTCCATTTGTGATTTCTGGTAACTTAAATAGTGATGTTCTCGTATCTCAACATATATAGCTTCTTCTGGATAAATCGTTTCGATTTTACATGTCTTTTGATAGAAAATTAATTTCAAAAACATCGACTTTTCGATCTACTTCGGTCTTTTTCAAAAATTGATTTGTAAAAAATACAATGTCAGACTTCTTAATCAATATTATAATATTTTTCTTATTTATTCATACTCTTTTTATACTCTATTTATTCATAAACACTGTCTTACGTTCTTAATTGATTTAAATACTTTACAATACACTTAACTTATAATAATTAACTTATCACTAAAACTTTATTAAATTATATAATTTTTTCGGTTACTTCCTATCTCGTTCTGTTCACTATTACTATTTATTATAATCTAACTGCGCTCAACAAACTTGTACACATATCTCAAAAGAAATTTTGAAAAGTTCTAACAAAAATAAAGAAACAAAACAAATAATAAATAATAAATACACCTTCCTAAAAATTAGTTCAAAAGAAACAAAGTCAATAAATCACCTGCTATGATAAAAAATTATATAAAAAGCAAACGAATTCCGGGTATATCAAAAGTGCCGAATTCTAGAATTCCACTACAACTAAACAGGACCGGCTCCTGGACTCATATCTGGGACTTGATCGTAATAATATCATACTGGAATTTAATTGTGATATTTTTTTAAAATAACTTTTTTGGTTATAATCTAGCGTTGCCGTACGACAACATCTATTTAATATATCATACCAAAGAGGGAAGTTTGAAGGAAGAGAGACTTTTCAGTAATTGTCAACACTTCAGCTACGTCATACGATGTTATTAATTTTAATTCTACATAAATTTGACAGGCAGATTAGTGTTAATACGAATGATATAAAAAAAAAACTGTTTTCGTTGCTCGATAAATATGGATAATTTCTAATGTTAATGAAACGTAATTTTTTCACGCGAAACAAAAATTAAAGAAATCGTGAAAAAGTCACGTAAAAGTTATTATAAAAGTGCTTCTTCATATATAAAATAATTTGTAAACGGTTATGTTTTTAACAGTTCCGACAGAACACTTACAAAGAAAAATTTATAAAAATCCTGCGTGCCGTTTTCGACAAATTAGTGCGATTCATACTCGAAACTCAACGTTTGACCATCATAAATCCAAACGTCAAACAAAATATCAATAATTTTAACCAGTTTTTCGTTTATCGCTGACGTCCCCGTTTCCTTTTGGGTTACATTTCTTGTTATTCTAGTATTTCTACACTTTCTTATATAGAAAAAAATCTAATATAACCTTTTCCAATACAACGTTTCTTATTTTCGATAGAGCACGAGGAAAAAGAAGCGACAAATATAAACGTAAAGGTCCAAAAAAAGCATTAAATCAGCGAAGTGATTCGATTCTGTGGCTCTACACTCCTCAGTGCAAATGGCGACGAGGGATGTTCGATAAAAATAATTTACTTCCTTTGTAGTTTAAGCCGTATTTTCTCTCAAAGGGCAGAATTTACTTTATAACGTTGTGTGTACAAGTTCTATGAAAAATAGATTAATTTCAGCAGATTTTCAATTTGGAAACGTATTTTCTTCCTTGTTAACACTAACACATTATTGAAAATATTCACAAATTTTCCTCATTTTATTAAATTCAATGTGATTTAAATACATTTTCTATTCACATATAGTTGAGCCCTTCGACATTGAGGTTCTTGAATAATATTCTTGAAGCAAAAGCAATTTCTAAATCAACAAAGATAAAATTGTACAAAACAGTAATCTGGCCTACTGTACTGTATGGGTGTAAGTCCTGGGTGCTAACCGAGAAGAATGCTGAAAAAATAGAAGTGTGAGAGATGAAGTAGTCGGAAAAAATTCTGGAAGATGCGAAAATAAACGATGCTGAGCTGAAAGAAATATAAAACGAGCCTAATACTATGCAGTTAGTCAAAGCCCAAAGAATCAGGTGGTTGGGATATGTGTGCAGAATGACAGAATTGCCAGGAAAACACAAATGAAGAGATAGGGAATTAGAAGAAGAGGCTGGCCGAAAAATAGATGGATGAGAGATGTAACATCGGAATTGTGAGGAGTGGAGAGAAAGACAAAAGCACAGAAACAGAAAAGAACAAAACAGAGCTTAAAGATTGTAAAATATATATTTTTAACTGTAAAAAATAATGTAGCTTCAAGGCAAGGAAATTATTCAGAGCTCATTGTGACCCTACTGGCCAAATAGTGATATACAGAAGCTGCTCAATTATATTTTGGTTTGTAAATAATTGAGGGTATGGAAACTTCATCCCTAATACCTAATAGTGTCGTAGAATTGTTAGATGAAGGTTATCATGAAAGAATGGGATTTTTCCAATAGTTTTTATCGAAATACTGAAAATATCAACTTAATTGATAACTTTTTTAGATACCTACAAACGCCTAACATATGGGCCACAAAAATTTTCACGTAAATAAAAGACTCATCTACAAAGAAGTATTCCTTTCAAGTAATTTAGATAATGCAAAAATTTTGACGAGGTAAATTCAGGAACGAAGTGATAGATCTTCAAGATGAAGCTCAAGCGCATTTCGATAACAAATTTAGAAATATCTTTTCAGTTTATGGATTCACGTATTTCTTGACCAGCCAGAAGTCCAGATATTAATCTCATCGACTTTTGCTTCTGGTATTATATAGAAGAGGACGTGTAGGCATCGAATTATTGAAAAATTCGTTTTTGAAAACGTTGTCGAATGTGTATTTAAAAAAATGGAGGCCATTTTGAACAGTTTTCGAGGAAAAAATGCACTTTTGTACATATTTTTCATATTTACGTTACTAAAAATTGTTGAAACATAATTATAGAAACTGACTTATCGAAAAAATGCTGGGTAGCAAAAAAATTTGGAAATGATTTATTGAACCAACGGTGGCATTATACTAATTTAATTGTAGATAAGATTACGTGGTTTTCAGGGATCAAAACCCCCTAAATTTTTTCATGATTTTGTATAAAAACGATCTCTCAATTTCCCAAAAGTCAATCGAGTTATTCGTGATCCTAGAATATGTTATTCGGTTTTGTTAGACCCAATATATTATATAAATTGTCAAATAGTTTATTAGGATCGAGTAAATCTTCACTTTTCATTATAATATCCTAAGTATTTGAAATCCAAATATTTTGAACTTGAAACAATTTCTTATGAAAATATTTTTATTGCAGAAGCACATAGAGCTTTGGAATTGTTAGAGGACTATCACTCAAAACTAACGAAACCTCAGGATAAGCAGCTTCGACTTGCCATAGAACGAGTCATCAGGATTTTCAAATCACGATTATTTCAAGCTCTTTTAGGTAAGTTCAAAAGATATCGTCTAGAATTGGGAAAAGGCGCTTTTTAATTGTATACAGACTTTCGACAGTTGTAGTTTTTTTCTCTTTTAAAAACTTATCATTCATTATATCATGAAGCAAAGGACATGATTGGATAAAATCGAGATAAAAACATAAAATATTCTTTAGAATTTGGAACCATGTTCCTAAAAATAATGCTTTTGGTTAACAATGTATTTATTCCAGCTTCGATCCATAACTGAAGCATTTTTGTACAAATACATATCCAATCATTCACTTTTTAGCACATTTTTTATTGTAGCAAAAAGTCACAAAAAGCCGTTCGAACATGTCATAGTCAGATAGGTGGTTAAGTGAGTTCTGAAAATGCTTCGATTCCAAAAAGTGACAAACAGTCAAACAAACTAGTAATTTTTTTCAAAATTGAACAGGAAATCGCTATTTTGGAATACATTTCGTTAGCGTTTTTTCAAAATAAATTGAAAACCATTTGAGATATTTCAAAAACTTTATTATCGGGTTGAAGTACATTTATCAATAGAACTCCACTTCGCTCATACGACCATCGCGAACAGTTTGCAGCGGTTGATTCGTTGGATCCAATTTTCTATGAGTCGCCTACACATTTCGGCCGAAACGGCTGCTATTTCGTTGTTCAATGCTGGCTTTGAGCTTTTTTAACGTCGTCGGCTTATTAACATAGACCAATGACATATCCCCAAAGAAAAAAATCTAGAGGCGTTAAATCGCACGACCAAAGTGGCCAATCGACTGGTCCATTTCCTGAGATAACACGCTAATCAAACTTGTTCTTCAATAAATCGATTGTATTGCACCAAACATTTATCTTTCGTGGATGAAGTGGTTTTTCGTTAAGCACATGTGGATTTTCACTCGCTCAATAGCGCGAGTTTGTTTGTTTAGTGACAAACCCATAGAGCCAGAAATGAGCTTCGTCACTTCGAATTGATTAATCGGTTTAAATTCTTGAGTGAGCCTTGTATGGGTGTAAATTAAGATCCTTATACAAAATTCGTCATAAAGTGGTCTTGGCGATGCCCAACTCTTGAGAACGCCGTGGAATTTATTGATTTGAATCATTTGCTACGGACGTTTGAGCGGTAACGATATTTTCGACACTTCGACCAACCCGTAGTCTCATTGGCACGGCAAAATCACACAACGAATATGAAGATGCAAACTTTTTCACTAAACTTGTAACTGCCTGTCTACTAGGTCGAGAATTACGACCGAAAATCGGAGTTTACGTTCTAAAGTAGCGGACACCGACTGAAATGTTGCTCGTTCGTTTACCTCACCATGATGAAAAAGTTATGTCTATTGAATAAACTGACAGTGACAGTTAAGTGTGTTAAGTGAAAAGGTGCGTTCACAAACTAAATTCGAAATCGTCAAGTCCCTATTGGAAAGCACCGTATATATGTTAGTAATGATGACAATGTGTTTTCAAAATGAGCAATTCACAAGACGATTTCCTTATAAAAGAGGAAAATGGAAAGACAAAAGATTTTATCAATTTGTCACTTTCGTATTCCATGTATTAATACTTCCATACGAACTTAATAAGGCAACAACACCAATTTATTCTCAACAACGTTCTGTTTTAGCATGTACACATTTGAAACCATTGGTTAATGATGCTTCAAAATAATTGCAGGCTTGTTAAATTTCAAAATACAATACGGAGTTACCTCTAGAAGTATAATACATAACTGCCTATCAAATTACGACTGAAGTTGAACGAGTAAGTGCTTATTTGGTTGTAAAGTTCTTGAAAGTGGTTTTATGTACACTCACGAACAATGTGGAATGCGTTAAAATATTTACTTTGAGAATCGTTGTAGCATTTCTTGAAAACAATCGAGAAAATCCGTTTCATGCAATTATATCAAATTTAAGATCAGAATCTCAGTTTTATCGCTTTTATTATGGTAAAAAAAAAGAATTTTCAAATATTCAAACATTTCAAATAATAATAACTCTAACTAATACGATATTTTCTAGTATCATTCAAAAAAGTGCTTATTAGATAGCTTTTGTTCGAGACTTTCTGAACTACTTAGATCTTTAGAACGATTTGATATGAATAACAATATACTATAATAGAGCGGGTGTGATTTTATGTTTGTTTGATAGTTATTTCTAAGTTTATAATATCAAGAGACTTTGTAAATATTTATACGAGGAGAAGATGTGTGGAAATTATAAAAATGTTTGAACTGCCAGCTTCAAAAGAGGTAAACTTTTCATTGAAGATGATGACTGATCGGGAAGGCCAGTTTCTGTGTCAGTCCCCGAAAGTATCGATGCAGTTCATGACATGATTTTATCAGACCGTCGACTTTGGCTGAAACGGATATCTAAAGCACTGAATATTTCATACAAACGCGTTCATCATATTGTTGACGTCAATTTAGACATGAGAAAAATTGCTGCAAAGTGGATTCCCAAATGTGACCAAAAGCGTACAAGAGTAGAAGCATCGCGTTCGATCTGTACTCGATTTGAGAACGATTTAGACTTCTTAAACTGAATTGTTACTATGGATGAGACTTGGGTACATTTCTACAATCCAGAAACAAAGCAACAATCGATTGAATGGCGACACTCTCGTTCTCCAAGATCTAAAAAGTTTCGTGTCCAAAAATCTGCTGGATAAGTTCTTGCTTCAGTTTTTTGGGATTGCCTTGGAGTAATCATGATTGATTCTTTGGATAACGGTAAAACAATAACTGGGGATTACTATTCAATATTATTGACCACTCTACGGGAAAAAATTGAAGAGAAAAGACGCGGAAAGTTATCCAAAGGTGTTTTGTTTTTACAGGACAACACCCCTGCACACAAATCTCATGTTGCCGTGCAAAAAATTCATGATTTAGGGTTTGAATTACTAGAAAAACCCGCTTATTAATTAAAGTCCTCTAGACATAAAGGAAATGTGTCGCAGAATTGTTAAAATTTATCAAACGTATTGAATTTTATGGTTCTCCATATGGACTCATGAAGTTTTCACCGGAATTAGATGCAAGTCTGAGTGAGGCTTGAAGCATACTTTAGTTTTTTGAACAATATCTCTGGTTTAAGTTGTTTCAAGACTTTTTATGAATTGAAATATTATAAATTAGCAAAGGAAAGTAGTAAAGCACAATGTTTGTGACTCGCGCCTCGTTTCTAAGGACACTCTATCCACTAATACTACTCTTCCTACTTCCAGTTCTAGACGTTTGAGACCGCGTAAACATTACTTCAAAAGTTCAGGTTAAGGTTAATTTTAAGAATATTTTTTATAATCTTGGCAAAAGTAGTCTAGTTTCTGTCAGAAGCCAGTAGAGTCGGTACAAGCAAGGATGGTGTTCATGTCTCTCTGGCATATTTCCCTTTGTGCGCTCCACCGATGGTAAAATAAGAGTAGTATAGATATATAGGACTCTCGATGACATTGAAACGATACAGGTAAGCTCTGTTTCCTGTTTTTCAACTCTGGTAAGTTTTTATTGATGGCTCTTGTCTAGTTGACTGTGTTTTTCCATTCTTATTGCCATCTAAGTATGGTGCTTCGAGCCGTAGTTCCGAGTCAGTTCCCAAGTAAGTTTCATTTTATTCTGTGACTATCAAATTGGTAGCGGAGAGTTGGAAAGTACTCCTACCGCGGTATGCATGTGGGTTCTTACCAATTCCGTGCTTCCTTTCCAGACTGGAGCGGCGGAGAGCATTTTATTGCCTTCGGTCCTGCCACATTTTGCATAAGTATTGATAACGCACCAATAGGCTTTGATGTCTACTCGATGGTTTTTATCGCGTGATGTGAGAATAATTCAAAATTTGTGTCCAGCGATACTTCGAGATAATTTTGCGTTTTCTATGACTATATGTACTATAGTAGGTATGGGTCTAGTAGTATGTTTGATATCAGTAGAATAAATCCCGTTTTTTATGGAGCTAGCTTGAGTTTTCGTATGTTTATCCAGTAGCTGATTTCATCTATGGCGTGATTGGTTTTTAGAATCAGTTCTTTTTCGTCACGTGCAATAACGATGAGGGCCATATCTTCAGCATACGCGATAGTTGTTATTCCATCTGGAAGCTCCAGTTTAGGAATGCCGATTCCATAGAGTGAGGATCAAAAATAATATCTGTGAGGTAAAGTCATGGGTAGTGCAGCTTGACGATAAATTTTCTTTGTATGGCAGCAATTTCAACAATCAATCATTTGAATACGGTAGCCGATAAAATCAATGAAAATTTGATAAATATTACAAACCTTACAAGTTGTTTTCGAGAATCTCAAAATTTTTCACAACGACCCGCCACTGATTGAAATGTATTAGAGATGTCATCTAGGTAATTTAAAACAATGCCGAATATCTACTCCCGCTTGTAAATTTATACAAATTAGTTTATTGGTCGGCTTTTCTTGGCTGAAACGCTGGAATAGAATTTGTATACACGACAACAGGAGGGATTTCAACAGATTTGAGCTGTTCAACTTTGATAGCGCTCTTAGGACATAATCCAGAATTGGGAGGAAATCAAGATTGTTCTGTTTTTAAATCTGCATGATATTGTCATGTTTTTCTTCCAATTTACTTAAACGATTTCTAAAGGTGGAGTGGATTTATACACAATGTTTTTCACTTACTCAATTTATATATACGCTTACTCTAAGTACTATTTACTATTCACTAAATCAAGGCTGCTCAACCTTTTGAAGAGTCTAGCTAAACGGTGGATTCAGTCGTTAACGACTTGAATCTAGGGTAACTTGTTTATACAATCAATGTAATTTACTCCGTTGTTTGTCTTTTAATAATTTACTTTTATGTTTGGCGACAGATCCGACGTTAACACTAACAACAAGTCACAAATATGTTGCTCATTTAAAGATGTGCGGTATTTATTTTTCACATAATTAAGATCTGAAAAAACCTTTTCCCATACCTATGTTGATCCAAAACAACTTAAAAACTGTAACGCCAGGTCAGTTATTGTTGAAAATTCTTCTTTTGGTACCAATTTCCAGAAATCTGCAAAATCTTCTGAAGAATTTTGTGCTTTCGAAGACAATTTGTTAGCAAAAAGTTTTTTCAACGTATCATGATTTTGCAGTTCGACAAGTTCTAATTGAATATTGGCAGGATAAGTAACTATTTCAGCTAAACTTATCACGAAAGGATTTATAAAAATTTGTACATTTTGTTTTTTACTCTCGAAATCTTGAAATATCCTCACAAATGACTGAAATAAGCAGTTGATTTTAGATTGTTATTTAGAGTAATTAACAGAAACAATATTGAGCTCCTCTTTCAAATGTTTAAGTGTGGGGAAGAGATCAATATTTTCTGTGGCCAAATTAATTGAAAAGAAAAGCTTTGAATCAAATTACACATAGTCGGAAGTGAATAGTCTTTACCCTGTAATTTGAGATTCAAAATATTGAGGTAATTCGTAATGTCAACTAGAAATGCAAGATCACTCAACCAGGATGTATTCTTCAGAAAATCAACTTCGAATGGTAAAGCCCCTTTCTGCTCTAAAAATTACGACACCTGTTCTCGCAAGTTGAAGAAATGTTTCAGCATGCTGCTCCTTGAAAGTCATCGTACAGCACAGTACAGTTGTAACTCTCCATATTCTCTGATTTCTTTTTAAAATAATAGCCTGAATTGACGTCTGTTAAGAGCTTTTGCACTTATGTAATTTATACAGCACACTACTGGATCCATAATGTCATTCAACTCCATATCCTTTGCACACAAGGCTTCCTGGTGGATAATGCAATGATACGAAAATAAATTTCGACCGAAGAAATTCTGTAACAAAGCCACACAACCATTGTTTTTTCTTATCATTGCTGGTGCACCATCAGTTTAGTTACTAAACTATACACTAAGATATATTACTAAACACTTATGTAATACTTCACATATTAATTTATTTAAACACATTGTTTACTTTTCCATATCGATGTGTTCGAGATGATATCAGATTATTCACTGAATTTGTTGCTGATAAACAAGCGCATATTTATAGGAAACGGATTTCTCGATAATTCGGATTCTAGAATGTAAACTGTTAGAAGACTGTTAGAAATTGATTCTATAAATCCTGTAAACAGGTTATAAAAAACAATTAAAAACTTGACCTCTTTATAATCGTTCTTAGAAATTTGTAACCGGCGCGTCCATTAAATTTCCGATTCTATTATTCTCTCAATCGAGCAGGAACAGCTCCACGGTTCATGTTGTGGACGAGCTCCTAACAATCTTATTTTCTCTCAAAATAAATAAATAAAACTACAAAATGATATCTTGAACTTATGTACCCATATGGTGAATTCCCATAGGGTTTGATTCAAAAGAGTGAGCTACGCTAATAATATCAAATTATTCAATTTTGTGACATATACAAAGATGTAAAATAAATTTAACAAAGATGCTAGAAGCATAAAATTTTGGTAATACAGAATTGAAAACATTTTCAAAACCTTATTGAATCTCAGTTGAAATACCTCTTAAGACGTGTTTCAAATCTCTTTATTGATATTTCATGACAAATCAAATACGTTTGATTCGTCCACGTTTGAGCCGTGCACCAATAATTACATAAGCGAATGTAACAACTGTATTTTCTAATAGAAACTTATTTCACGAAAGCCTAACTGATAATAAAGGGATTTCCAATAAGAGGTGTTATTTTGAACAGCCCGCTATTTCGGTAAATGTTACTTTTGAAGCTGTCATTTTTTGACATTTGACAAGTAGAAACTACGCCATTAATGAAAATGGAACGATACACGCCTGAACAACGCATTTAAATTATTAAAATTCACCAAAAATGGTGAAAGTTTGGCAAAGACGGTTCGTAAAAATAAAACATTTTTGGGTCGACGTGAATCACCCTCTCGGACCGCAATACAGAAATTGGTGGAAAAATTTGAGCTGTTGGGGCAAGTTAGTGATGTGAAGAATAAAACCCGTGCACGTTGCTCAAGAACAACTGAGAATATTGCTGCTGTAGCCCAAAGTGTTGAAGAAAACCCAGGTTTGTCCATTCCTCGTCGTTCTTTGGAATTAGCCATTCCACAAACGTTATTACACCGTATTTTGCATAAAGACTTGGGTCTTAACGCCTATAAAGTTCAGTTAACACAAGAACTCAAGCCGGTCGATCATCAACAACGTCGTGTCTTTGCTGATTGGGTCCTTGAAATGCATGAAAATGATCCGGAATTTCATCGAAAAATCATCTTAACTGATGAGGCCCATTTCCACCTTGGTGGTTACGTCAATAAACAAAATTGTCGAATCTGGGGCTCGGAAAACCCAAGAATTATTGTTGAAAATCCTCTCCATCCTCAACGCGTGACTGTTTGGTGCGGTTTATGGTCTGGCGGTGTCATTGGACCTTACTTTTTCGAAAATAAGGCTGGAGCAACAGTTACGGTAAATGGATTGAGCTATAGAGATATGATTAATGATTTTTGATGGCCGGTATTGGATGGTATTGATTTAGACAACGTTTACTTTCAACAAGACGGCGCTACGTGCCACACAAGCAACGCAACCATCGATCTTTTACGGGAAAAATTTCCGGACCGTGTTATCTCTCGAAGAGGTGATCACAATTGGCCACCGAGATCTTGTGATTTAACACCTTGACTTTTTCCTTTGTGGCCACGTGAAAGATAAGGTTTACGCCAACAGTCCAGCATCGATTCAACACCTCAAAGATGGAATTCGTGAGGCTATCGAGGACATAGGGCAGCCGCTTTGCAATTTGGTTACGGAAAATTTCATGAAAAGGATATGGTCCTGTAAGCGCAGTCGTGGCGGACATTTGGCTGATGTTGTGTTCCATTATTAACGGCATACCTTCCTCTTTATAATGAAATAAACATCCGATCATTTATCTCAAAAAATGGCATTTTTCTTTGAATATCAAAATAACACCTCTTATTGGAAAACCCGCTATAAGAATGCAACTTCCAATTTACTGCAGTTGCTTTTTTAATTCTAATCGCGTTTTGGAAAAACACTGCCAGTAGAGCTACTTTTCCAAAATAGACAGTTGGTGTGAATATCCAATCTGGTTGGAGCGAGTTTTCTGGTCACTTGTTTCCACTTACTACCGACACTGTTGATAGTTACCAATTATCCATCTATTTCTCTAGAGTGTTCTTAACTTATTTGACTTTTTCATTTTATGAAAAGGCTAAAGCATTGACTTTGCTATTCTTTGTCATTGGTCAATATTTTCAAATCATAAGAGCAAATTCAATTTCCAAAATTGGAAAAAGCATCGTCCCACCCAAAACGCACTCAGCTTTACAAAGATGTGAAAAAGATCTAATCAATCTGTCGCCTAACTACTAATATAATAAAATGGGAAGTTTTTCAATAGTTGTAGTCTAGAACATCAACAAATTATTCTATTTTCTAATTTAAAATTAACCAAGAGAACTGTTTGTTTCTATAATATTCAGGATGTCATGCGTAATTTCAGCATATGTGATGGGTACAAATTAAAATTCCACTCGTCTTTAGTTACTTTATTGGACTTCTTTTAACTTGAATATATGTTCAAAATTGAAGTGCATGTATCATTTAAAAATGGCACACAAAAATATGTCATATTATATGCATGTCTTGTTTGATTAGTGAACATGTTGCTTAATCAATGTTTTCATTTTTATTCTGTATTTGAATAAGAACTGCTACGAAAGACCAGGATGATTTCAAAATCTGGAAAATGAGTACTTTTAAATAACTTTGATAATAATTTTATTATAAATGAATCTAACACCATCAATAGTAAGATATCCGGCAAGAATGCGGAATATATGGACGGGAAAGGCCCCGAGAGCAGCTGGGGCTAACATGAGGGAATATGTATAAGCAAGAAAACATAAACCAGTAGTGAAAAGATCAGAATCATATTCACTGATAAGTGAGTGAGACAGTTGGTCGTCGCAATCTCAAAAATGACTGCATATTATCAACGACGTAGACAGTAAGAAATGAATGATGTTATTTATTAAACGAAATCAATGATTGTACAGACACTAAGGTTTATAAGTCCACTTAATACAGAGGTGTCAAACTCAATTTTGCCATATATTAAATTTTGAATTCGTGTGTGGGCCAGATTGAAAATAAAAAATGAACTGAGTTAAACCTAACGTTTTATTTATCAGATACCTGACTTCTCTTGTTTTTAACAATTATGGATATCGCACGCGTACCACACAAACAAATGCACAATACCTTTACAATCAGTACTTCGCAGTACAATTAAAATTCTTCTCCTACCGTATCCCTTCGATTACTCGACTCAAATGACTCACGTCGCGCCGACGCACTCGTTTTATATGGTTAAGGAAGGTTATAGTGCGCGTAGACAAAAATAATTGGATATTTCCGCTTACTATTGAGAGATGGCGATACTCACTTTCTCTCTCGCTTGACTAGGCACGAGCCCTTGAAATTACTCATAAACATCTGTAGAGGAATCGAATGAAGTCTAAAAGCTCTAACAAACATGATTCTTCTTTCTGAAACACATTGTGATCGCGGGCCCTATTGATATGGCCCAGAGGCCGGAAGCGGCCCACGGGCCGTATCTTTGGCATGACTAACTCAATAGTTATTCATGATACGGATGTGATAATTACTATTAACACGTATATCATACATAATATTTTATAAAACGCTTCTTACAAAGAAAACATAAAAATTTTATTCTCATCAAAATCTACTTAAAGAAGTTTATTGATTAGGACTCGTTGATGATCAATATTTAACTGAAAAACACGGAATTCGATGTTATCAAGTATTGATATGACAACATTCAAACAATCAGAAGATTAGTTTTAGGAGAAAGAAAAAACCTCCAATTTTCATCTAGAAACACTCAACTCCAGAGTTGATTTTCTCTCTAGTCGATGATCGACTCCAGCAGCATCTCTACCGGTTATACATCCAAATACCAAGTCAGAAAACAGTCACCAAACAGGACTTGTGCAGGTGTCTTATCTGAAGACCTCTTGCTTGAAGCCATTTTACAAAGTCCACGATACGCTATCTCGCCATGAAACAAAATTTCGCAGGTGTCTGATTAAAAAATCTCTCTAGCTGCATCTTTACCTGTAGCTACAATTGGTATTATAATTCACAGAACCGTGGCGGATATTTTTCAAAACTTATTCTTCATGGTACCGTCTCTTTACTGAATCAACATCACCATTGTTCATATTGAATCCATTGTACTTCTGCGTGCTTACCTTTTGTTGTACATTCAATATATTATCTGGGAGCGTAATTTTCGTTGTTCTTTTTTGAATACTTGGCGTCTACTGCACCAAATCAGGTAGGTTTCCGAAGACGATTACTTAGTTATCTAAACTCGCGACAAACATTCAAGCAATATTGGGTAATTGTGATTGTTAGTATGGTGGTAGTAGTAAAAAGCATGTTTAGTACGATATAAAGTAGCAATACTATCCAATAAGTCTTGTAGGGTGACATCTCATATTCACATCATTCACATTACATTCTCCTATGTATTTATTGGTATCATCAACTTCCTAACCTCTCTTTCAGCTGTCTTCTGAGCCTCTTTATCAATAAATGATTCCATTGCTTGCTGGGCATTCCTGCATTATAAAAAAATCGAAGATAATAATTCTTCTTAAAATTGTTCTCTCACCTATCAAGTGATGACTTGATTGCTATGCCGTAGAGTATTCTAGAAGGTTTCATAATATTTTATGGATGCCGAAATATATGGGGCAAATGCCAAATTAAAGAGGGAAGAAGAATAATACGAGGGCTGTTTCTTTTTCAACCTCCGATAGGCTATGAATAAAAGGCAAGTTCATATAAAACAATAATTTTATTACCAAAAAATTGGTACACTTACGGTTACTTTTCGACATAATCACTGAAGAAATTGAGACATTTGTCATATCTGTGGACAAGCTTTTCAATACCCTCTTCAAAGAAAGTTGCCACCAATGAATTCAAGTTGAGCATAAATCAGACCTTGAAACTTCTGGAAATTCCTTAGACAAAGCAGTAATAGTGAATCTGCGGTTTTCTTTAACCATTCTGTCAACTCGTTGAACCAGGTCATCTGTCTTTAAGCTTTCGCAACCATTCACGTCCAACACCATCACTCCTGAAGTTAGTTATCCTCGTATACATGGATGGATTTCTGCAGTATTATTGCCTTCAGTCTGTAGACACACTTCGCAATTCACACTTGGCGGGAGCATCAATAATGGCGGAAATATTTACGTGGCTGTAGCACAACGCCGACTGACGCCTGATGGCAACAATGTCAGAGTGTGTAGTGCTAGAGCTTCGCAGTCGCTTACAGCGCATTCCCGCTTTCTTCTGCCCGCGTAGCGTCTGCACGGAGCGATCGGAGGTTGAAAAAAACGGCCGTCGTATATTACATCCACCAGGCACTTATTGTTGATATTTTCACACCAGCTCAACTCATTAGGAGAGAATGTGTCATCAATTATCTTCACGACTATTAATAAAATATCATACATTCTAGTAGCAAAATTTTATTAACTATTTCCAAGAATGAAATAAACTTTTACGAATTAATTACTGATTTGTGTTAACTTACTTTTATAAATGTGTCCAAAGACATAGTGAAAAATCCTCCTGCGTATAGTTTAAGTAGTCTTTGGGATCTCGTCATGAAAAATATCAAGTTTTTCCGAACTTGAAAAGAATAGTTTATCCAGTCACTATGATATGCTGAATTGGTTAATCTGTCACTCTAAAATTGATTCACGATTCATAATGAATGATGTGATAGATCAATATAGTTGTCAAAATTTCGAGAATGTGGAAATAAATAATAATGTAACGACGGGTTTGACAAGATAAAGTTGACAATTTATTTTTTGGATGAATAAAAAGCAGTATAAAAGAAATGAGAAATAGTTTTGATCTCTTACGAGAAGAATTGGAAGCAATCATTGATGTAATATGGATCAATATGTGCAAATTTATGTTGATTTCTGATATTATTTATCATGTCTCGCTTTCTCCAGCTTGGATGCTTACAGAGGTACTTAAATTTAATTTTTATACATTTACAGAGCATTGAAAATGAATTTGTTTGATAAGTCTATATAAAAGTTTTATATATAATATTAGAAAAAAGCCGGAAACCATAGTCATATATCTTGGCCGGTGGCAGAAAACATCTAGAACGGATTTCTCTAATCGTCTTTCTCTGATACACAGTTGCGCAATGCTCTGGTGCAAATCACGTTCGATACAACAGAGTACCCTTGTTGTAAACAATCGTTTACGAGTACTAAGCCCATTTCGGAAACCAAATTGATTGTTTTTAATTAGTTCTCCATTAATTTTGTCAAATAATCTGTTGTAGATAATTCTTAAAAATATTTTTAATACATAGCTTATTAGGTTAGTTTTAAAGTTACTGTATCATGTTATATTTGCTTTTTCGGAATGATTTTTAAAGTCGACTTGAACCAATATGGTGGAATAGAGCCAGTTTTCTAAATATTATCAAGCAATTTTATTTCCACCGAATAGCTTAAGTGTTTTTGAGTGCTCTTCATTTATTCGTAATGCTTTTTCGTTTTAATGCGCAGTTTGTTACTCTGGATACTTTCTCTTTGTTTATACTAGAATTATATAACTCAATTCACCAACTTGCTTTTTAAAAACAATTTATTTAGCAAACTGAGGATTTAGTAATAATTTGAAGCAGAGGTATCAAACTCAGCTTTGCAGAGGCCCATATATTAAATTTTGAAATCGTAGGTGGGCAAGATTGAAAATAAAAAAATTGAACTAAATTATAACTTGCTTTCCGCTAAGAGATTGCGATACTGACTTTCTCTCTAGTCTAGGTATGCGCTGCCTTTGAAATTACTTATAAACATCCGTAGACTTGAGAGTACGAGTATTTAAAACATCCGTAGAGGAATCGAATGAACTCTAAAAGCTCTGAAAAGCATTATTCTTCTTTCTGTGATACATTGTGACGCGGGCCTTATTGATACGGCTCAGGGGCCAGAAGCGGCCCGTGGGCATTATCTTTGACATCACTGATTTAAGTTACAGTAATCTGACTGGCGTACTAGACGAATATCAAATTGAATGAACAAAGTATTATTTATATATTAGTTCTTATCTTATACATTAATAATTATAAAAATAGATAAAGATATTTATGGTTCATTATAATCACATTAATAATAATTGAAGAAGATAAGGTAATAAATAAATAATTGATAATGATGCGCCGTTGTGATAAGGGTTGTTTTAGATTACTAGATTACTTAACTCTAGCACCAGTTGTTGTCCTTATATTTTCGTAATCTGATCTATTATCAACAACATCAGATATGCTGACGACGCAGTAATTGTAGCCAATAACAATGAAGGGCTACAAAATATTATGCAAAAATATACGCAGCACGTGGTGAAGAATATATCAAAAACAAAACATATGATCATCAGCAAAATTCAACATCCTCCAGTGCGTCTAACGATAAACGGTCAAAACAACATTTAATAGAAACGTACACATATTTCGGAACCACAGTAAACGCGAAACGGGATCAGGCATCAGAAATTCGATAACAGATAGAAAGAGTTCGAGCTGCGTGTAGCAATGTGAAAAAATTCTATGCCAGTATAGATATTTTCTTACAATTGAAATTAAGACGAGTTGGGTGCTACATATTTTATATTTTGTTCTATGGTGTAGAAGCTTGGACCACAACCAAGGCTACTTTGAAGTCTTTTGCAATGTGGATATATCGGTCTATTGAAAATATCCTGGACGGATGAACATGGAAGTTTTGCTAAGACTAGGTAAAGAGAAAGAAGTCGTCTTAAGGTTAGGTCTTTAGGTCAGTAAAACAATGGAATCTGGAGGATATTGGTCAAATACTAAGACATGACAAACAAATTCTTTTACAGTTGATTGTCTAATACTAAGTGGATATTAAGAGGGGACCAGGGAGAAGACCGCATTCATGGTTGCCCAACCTACGCCAATGTTTGGAGTGTCATCTGTTGATCTACTCAGAAACTCAGTAAACAAGATAAGAATAACGTTGTTAATAGCCAACGTTCGCAACGGATAAGGCAATGAAAGAAGAAGAATATTTATCATCATCAAATATTTCCACTGTTTATTTTTGCCAACGTTAAGTTGCTAATTGATGTTGAGCATTTTCGATTTGTTTTCATATTCAATATTACTCAATGTATGTGGTTTATTCAGACCAGCAATAAACTTGAGCTTCTTACGCAAGTTAAAAGAGTCGTAACTCTATAATACAGATCTATTTTTGCACACTATACGTTGCTCTGACTGGTTACACTTCATATTATTTTTTTACTTTACTTTAGTCGAAGAAAAAGAAATAATATTTTGTAACATTTTCATCAGTGAATGTTAGATAAATATATTGTTACAGACTAGTTCGCCCTTAGGTCGGTCCTGTCCAGCTACAGTGGAATTTTAAAATTCGGCGAATTCGCGCAGCACCTTACATCTGTTTTTTAATAAATCGTGGACGCGTCTTTGATGTTTTAGTTTAGATCTTTTATTATAGCAGGCGATTTATAGGAATGTCTATTTATTTATTTGTTGTGCTTCTTTTTGTTCTAGAAATTTGTAGAAATTTATTTAGGTATATAAATGTTTTGTGTTAGTTTAGTTTTAAATAAATAGTCGTAATGAAAAGACTGAATTAGTAAAACTAATCGCACAAATTATTTAAGTGATATTTATAAGTTAAGTGTATTGTATAGTGTGTTAATAAATTGAAAACACAATTGACAGTTTTTATTAATTCACCCCATGAATAGAAACTAAATAAATCCTTACCTCTACAATAACTTCATTACCAAAGTAACAAATTGGAAATATTTCAAGCAGCATACAATACTGATATAAAACCATGGAGAAAAATCTTACGCTTATTACGGGTACCTGAAATTTGGGAAATTATTACTAAAAAAATTGTGGAGTACTAAGAATTTCGGAAGATGAAATCCGTAAATCCAATTCATTTTAAAAAATGGTACGAATGGTTCAAATATAAACCAGAATATTTGATAAACGCGCAAAAACTTTATTATCGTAAACGTGGCTACACTGGAGAACAGCTGGAATCGCGCAACCTCGCTTTTTAGTGTACTTATAGCCATGGGCGGTAAAGATGTACTAGTGTCTGTTTTTTTTTGGTCATAGAAAATGATAGATCAGCGTAAATTCGGGGATGGGTACCTCTCTGTAAAAAAATTCATTTTGGGAGACCGACCCAGTACTGTATTGAGCATCGGCGTGAGTAGTCTTAAGCAAATAATTCATGAATGGCTTGGTTGGCATAAACTGTAAGCCAGATGGCTGCCAAGACTTCTGAATTTTCGCCATAAGACTTGGGTATAACACTATATTGGGTTGGGAAACACCCTCCTTATAATTCGGATTTGTGTTTATGTGACTATAATTTATTTGGTCGATTGTAAGAGGTACTTGGCGAACTGCGATTCGAAAGCTATGCGGAGGTAGAATCCTACAAGCGCGAATGGTTACGTGACAAACCCAAAGATTTTTACGAAAAAAGCATGCGAAAGCTTCCAGAGAGGTAGCAATTATCTAGAAACTCTGAACAAATTTTCAGCTCTGTAATTTAATTCTATAACAAAATTCCGGTTTATATTCGGATCATCCTCACTAAATTATTTATTGAAAGATTTTTTATTTAAATTTTATTTTATTCTCTTAACGTTTCGCTCCTTACTAAGAGCATTTTTTTGAATAAATTATAATTGAAATTGTTAAAAAATATGGTTCAAAATGGATGAAACATGAATTGAAAATTCATTGTATCCAGCAAACGTTATCCAATATACCTGTAAGAGTTTATTCGTTCTTTGTTAATCCTAATTATTTCACTATAACATTTCCTCTAGTTTTATTTCTTCAATTCCTTCTGTTCGCTCTGTTAATTAACTTATTGATTGTCGTCATCATTTTCTATCGCAACTCTGGTTGCTTGTGTAGAAATGAAACGACATTAGTATGACCCAAATGTAAAACCAAGACAAAATTTAATCAGTCTTGGTATCTGTCTTGTATCAATGATCTTGGTATTAGCGACAAAAAAACTGGGTTATAAAACTTCCAAGCTGATGATACTACGAGTCCTGTCATAAGAACTAAATAATTGTGGTATGATGAGGCCAGATTTGAAGTTATGTTGATGATACTATGAGTGGTGTCATAAGAATTAAACAATTGTTTCAGAATGAGCGACGTGCAGAGAAAGCTCAATAACCGGCTTCTATTTTGATTTAGGGATTTATAGCATGTTTAATGCTTATAATTACTGAACAACTTAGATTTAAGACGTGCATAAAATATTGAATATATTTAGTTTGAAAAAAGTAGAAGATTTGATGTTAGAACACATTACACTAGTTTTGAAATGGACGTCCTATAGTCCATATTTTTCGTCGATTGACATTTTGTGGCTTCCAAACGTTAGTTGATAGTAGGAAATGTGAATTTTTATTGACCCAGCCACTCCATTCTTTCGGACTTTATTACAGTTCTGCTTCTCAGTCCTAATTCTCCCTTCTTTTATTCTCCTAGTATCCTTTTAAGTATTTTTCGTTTCGTTTCCGTAGCTCACTGTTGATTTATTATTGTTTTATATAGTTGTAGCTTCGCCTTTGTGGAGATTTTTTTCGAACTTATTATCGCATTCAGTACTCCGAACTGTTTGCTTCCCTTCGTCATCCTTCCAGATTTCGTCCCTCGTCACTGTCGCCCTTGGTCTTTGATATACATAACTTTGAATTTCTCTAAGTTCATTGCTTTTTCATCGTTCAGTTGTGTTGACAAAATTATCATTCCTCTTTTCTTTTGTGGTGTTGTTAATATCATGAATTTCGATTTATCTTCTTTGAATCGTAGTTTCACCGTCTTTGCTGATTCTATGAAGGCTCTGCAGATTGATTTAAGATCGTTTTCTGATATTGAAAGGTTTAGTACATCGAATGCGTATGCCAGAAATTGCGTTGTCTTTGTTTTTAATGTCCCTGCTCTGTTCAAACTGGATTTCACGTACTATCCATTCTAATACTATATTCAACAGCTTATTGGATAACGGATCTCTCTGTTTTAGTCCTGTGTTGGTTTGGAAGCATTTTGATATTCTTTGGTTTGTGTTTATAATCGTTTTTGTATGTTCGAGTGTCATTTTGGTAAGGATTATAAGCTTTTTTGGAATCCTAGGATCGTTCAAATTGATATACAAATAGTTTCTGTTCAAAGTACCATAAGTTTTTGGGAAATTTATGAAAACTGAGTAAATTGGCATACCCGATTGTTTGCATTTGCCTCAGAGTGAAAATTTGGTCTGTGACTGATCTTTCAGATCCAAAACCACATTGGTAGTCTCCGAACAAGATGCCTTCATATACTTCTAGTTAATTTTTCTATAAAAATGTACTGTTTTATACTACAAATGTTTCAACTTTACTGAGACGGGATTCGTATATCATTTACTAACTTACCATTGTCATTTCGAAAAAAGTTGCACAAAAAACAAATCCACTAACGACAAATTGCCAAAACATACACATTGTGAAGAGTCCAGTTACATTATCAGCAAAACTACAATTAAAATTTGGTTAGAGACAAACAATTCTATTTGCAAACTCAAATCTATAATTTCATTAACAAAACGTATGGCATACTATACTAACAAATATCTTTCAAATTACTATAATAAGCTTTGATTGCTATAGTCACTTCATTATTTACTGTTTGTCTTTGGGAATAAACTTACTCGATTATAGCTCTATGATGCTCAATGCATTCAATAAGTTTCTGGTTAATTATATCTTCCCTTTTAGATGAAATAATCCACGTAGATCTCTTTCGTTCCAGCTCTTTCTTCGCCATTTGATTCAGATTAATTAAGGAGTCATTTAAAATATGCAATTGTGCACATATAACGATGATTAAACCTAAAACTCACAGTTTTATTGGAAGTATCACTAAATTTAATCGTTATTATAACATGCCAGATTGCTTTTTATGTTTTCAATCGTATATCCTCCCTACTTTTTGGTTTTATCTGTATCTTAGACTTTTTACTATGGCATACCTAGTTATTTTTATATCTAGTACGTCGAACCTCTGCTAATAAGCATCAGCGTGCAGGTTCTCAAATGAACAAAGAATCAAACTCTCAACTAGGCATAGGCTGCAGAAAAAAGGGAAGGCAATCCTTATAATTCCCTTTGACAGGACTCAATGGATATATCCACTTGACAGAAAATTCAAAGTCAACTTTCAACTGCAGTAGAAATGGAACCAAATGAGATCAGCTTACCAACAGATAGAGGTCATATTTACCGCGGTACAGCTAGTCTATAATATAAATATAAGAGTACACAGAATGCACAGACACTACAACTCTGAAAGCTCTGCAAAGCACAATGAATCGAAACTGATTATATAATGCTACAAGGTGCTTAATGAGTTGGTTGGGGAAAAGGTAATATAGCTGTTTAGGATCTCCGGAATATTTCAAATTTACAACGACCTGGTTAAGCTTGGATCCACTCAGCGGCTTAGAGGACTCGAAGCTAAAATGGTAATCCTTTCCTTTGCAGATTGATAAAGATCTTAAGCTTAGGAAGAGGAAGTAAAAAACAGGTGCATGGTTCCATTTTATCTAACAGGTCAAAACTCTCATAGGCGAGGTAATTCCTTTGGACAAGGTAGCGGAAATACTGCAGTTGAGTAGAGGGAAGTCTTGATTACAGTGTACAAGTAAGCTAGGACTAGATCACTCGAAAAAGTTCGGCACAGATAGTACCAGAAATACTTTTTGACGAGACTACGTAGTGAGGTTATGAGTTCTTGGATTCTTGTAGGAAATAGAGTGCTTTCGGAAAAACGAAAAAAATTTTATGGACGCTTCAGTTACATGTCTCAACAAGTTTCACATGAAGTTTCAACTTGCTCTTTCGATCTATTTTATTATAGTAGAGCTCGAACAACAACTTGGTTGTTTTGAAAAATGTCTCATATCTGAGTGTCGCGCTGTTATCAAATGCATTGTCTAAAGTAAAGACGAGAATCAGATGATCCACATGACTGTAAACAAGTGTGTTCTAAGGATACTACATTTGAAGTAGGTGCCTCGAAATAGTAGCGCAGTGCGAAACCAGAGTGGAGTAGAATGTTGTGAGCAATTTTTAGCGTTTAGCCTGAAGACCAAAAAAGTTTAATCCGATCAAAAGTAAAAGTTGACGAAACTATGGTCTTTAATTATGATACGTCGTCCAAAAGATATTCCATGGAGTGGCATCGAAAAGGAGAGCCAGTGCCAAGAATAGAGGTCACGAAAAGCACCAAAAAAGTGATGACTACTATATTTTGGAACAACGGAGTAAACTTTTGATTGACTTCGAGGAATCAAATACCACCGTTAACGCGCCATAATATTCTGACTTACTAAAGCAGCTGCGTCAAACTATCGAAAAAATCAGCCGAAGTGTTCCTTCGCTTAATGACAATGCATTAGTCCATACTACTTCGCTTTCCAAGGCTGCGGTACACAAATATGGCTTCACAGAGATTGAACACCCACCACATAACCCTGACCTGGTTTTGTGCGACTATTTTTTGTTTACAAAGTTCAGAGCTGAGTCAAGAGGTGACCCTAAAGTTGCTTCATATTTTTATAGTGGCATAGAGGCTTTAGTCAGACTTCCTGTAATGTGAGTAGAAATTAGGAGGGAATATATTGGAAAATAATCACAATTTTTTGTCTCCATGATCTTTCTTTATATGTCAGGCTAGAGGCAGAGGATACGACCGCTTTGGTTTATAGATGAAAGCAGTTCTGATGTGGGTTGGTGGGATACGGCAGATCTTGGAATCGCATATTTTTGTACTCACTTGCCATAAGAGCGTCCACGCTTAAATCTGTATATCCTCCAATCAAGGTAGCAATAATTTCGTAAGCATAAACTAAACCAAATACACGGGAATTACTGGTATTGAAAGGTACATACGCCGCTATTGGCAAAAACGGACCATCTTCTTCCGTATAGGGATAAATTGACCAAAAACCGCAGGTCAACGTACATCCGGTATACAAACTGAAGGAAATTATTTTAGACAGACTAATATATTTTTTTAGACATTTAGCTTGTTTCGATGATTTAGGTTGAAATTCTTCACGATTTATTTTATCGGCTAGACAAAGTAGATGTTTTTGATTTTTGCATATTACGTAGAATTTTCCAATTGAAACTAAGTTTGTCAATGTGAGGAATAAAGCTTTCATCATTTCTTGTAGATCTCCGATGCTCAAATAAAGATTTGCCAACTCAGCGATTACTATACCACCAAAGAAAAAACCTGAAAATAAATATTAAAAATTTGTACTGAAATTTAATTGCAATAAAACTAACAATATCCATGCATAATTTTTTCATATGAAAAAAATTAGGAGGAATGAGGAGACCATAAGTTTGATTTGTGAATTAGTTTATAATTTATTTGATATATAGTACGGATATATAAAAATCTCTTTGTGTATTGAAAGTCATATGTACAATTTTTGGGAAATGAGAATAGTATGTGTATTTTAGAACGATGCACACCGTATATTTAATAATTTTCTGTTATAGTTTTTTATCCTTAGAAACTATTGAGGTCCCGTTCAAGTATTACGTAAGCTAATTTATTACAATAATTTACTCCTTCTCCCCCTTTGTGTCTCTGTTAACAAAGCTCTTACCTTTTTATATGCTTATGTATTGTCACATGCATTTTGCTTTTATTGCGTTCTAACGACATAGACCATGAAGCTGGTCCTGTCCGATTATGTTAATATAATCTAAAGTTTTAAGGACGCGCCGAAAATCTTTATATTATTTTTATAAGCTGTTTACATCTTTTGTGATTCTTTTTTATAGAGAGGATTCTAAGAAGGCCTTTATGTTTGTTTACGGCAAATAAGAGATTTCTAGGAAAAAAGATTCTAGAATGTGAGGATAATGTATATAAAACGAGTCTCTAGCACCCGTAGAGTCAGTAGATAATCTGATATCATCTCGAAAGCATAGGGAGAGACAAGTCAACGGTCTTTTCAAATAAATTAGTATGTTAAGACTTAGATAAGTGCTTATTAATAAGTCTTAGGCCATTGTTTAGTGAATAGTGAAAAGTTTAGTACATTTAGTGTTGGTTGATAAATAAATTAAGGGAGATACATTATGTATAAGAATGCACCTACTGTTTAAATAAGAAAAACATTACAGTATTTGTTTTTTTTTAATTGAGTCATGCACAGCAGTTATTTCTAAAATTGAAAAAATAGGCTTACGACTTTAACGTACATAATATCCTTTTGAATAAACTTCATTCACACGGTTTTTAACTTTAAGATACAGATGTTATAGTTGCAAGTGATATTACCAATAAAACAAACTTGTATATGTTAAGTATACAAATTAATTCCAATTATATAGTTTCGATGATATTGGATGTCTGCTGTTTAATGTTGTATGTCTGCTAATTTTACTTATTAGATTCTAGAATGTCTACGTCGTTCTCAACAAACCATTCAACATCTTGATGCTCTAAATTTTGAATGAATTCCTTTAGACTCTTATTTCTTAGACCCTTTTATATGTTTTTGTTGCTTAAATGTCTTGGTTTGCTTAATTATCAAAAAATTACCGCAATAGAATGTTTTTTTATTCATATTCATATTATTGATCAATGATGAATTAGAAATAGGAAACTGTAACAAAATTATAAAACTACATATATTAGTCTTATATCTTGGAGACTGTACATTCGGCAACGTGGAAAATTTTAAATTGCTAGTTCATCTAATATAATAATAATAATAATGATAATGATAATAATAATAATAATGATAATAATAATAATAATAATAATAATGATAATAATAATAATAATAATAATAATAATAATATTAATAATAATAATAATAATAATAATGATAATAATGATAATAATAATAATAATAATAATGATAATAATAATAATAATAATGATAATGATAATAATAATAATAATAATAATGATAATAATGATAATAATAATAATAATAATAATAATAACAAGAATAATAATAATAATGATAATAATAATAATAATAATGATAATGATAATGATAATGATAATAATAATGATAATAATAATAATGATAATAATAATAATAATAATAATAATAATAATAATGATAATAATGATAATAATAATAATAATAATAATAATAATAATAATAATAATAATAATAATAATAATAAAACAAGTAAAATCAGGTAGTATGAAGTGCGTGGAAACTCAGAACTAAGGATTTGATAGGTTAAATGAAACCTGGTAACTCTTTGTTTTATTATTTTAATATCTTATTATCATTTCTGGGAGGAGCTAAATTTTGATATGAAAAAATTCTCAAACTACTCACCAAGAAAAATAGTAACTTTCATTATATACTTTATAGTAGACATAGTATTGTCAAACTCAGGATACATTATTCCAAAGAAATATAAATAATTGAAACTGACACTCACAATATCCTTAAAGTTGAAGGATGAACTGTTCATTATGGTTAGCTTAACAATTTTTTGTGGACGATATTATGAATAAACTTTATATATATGCAGTATTCTCACTTGTAATACACTATTAAAAATATGAACGATGAAATTCAGAAATGATTTCTTACTCAAGAAAATAAAATTATCATCAACTTCAATGTTTGTCAAAAAATATTATCGAAACTTTTGTCTTAGTTCGCTTAACACTATCTTTAATTTTAAGTTTTTATACTGGGATACCTCAAATTATAGATTAAAATTTAGTACTTGGATTTTTTAAAAGCAAACTACAAATATACGTTGATTAAGCAACGTTTGAATAAAGTTGGGAAGTTGTGGACATAAGTTTAGGAAGTTGATTCATGGGTTTTTTGATTTGGTCTGAAAACGTCTGTTCATCAAGTATCGTCTGAGTGACATTTGTCTAGGTTGGATATTAATAAAATGACTAGGGAATGGTAAGTTGGTTTATTATTGACAAATGGTTGATAAGATTGCTGGTAAGTTGATTACATTTTTAGAAGATAAACTTATCTATATATAAAAATGAATTGCTGTTCGTTAGTCTCGCTAAAAATCGAAAACGGCTGGACCGATTTGGTTAATTTTGGTCTTGAATGATTTTGGAAGTCCAGAGACAGGTTTGACAGCTGTATAAACATGGAAATGCACGGAATTAAATAAAAACGACAATTTTGTTTTTCCTTGATGTTTTGTCACATATTAAATTTCTGAATGCAACCGTAATATTTGATATTTGACAACCAACTATGTGTAGATTGATAAATCTTAAGTTTTGTCACAAATTAAACTCCAGAACGCAACGATAATACTTGACAACCAACTAATATGTCGATCCATCCTCTATGTCGATCGATACCTCAGACAAAGAGTGCATCTTTGTAAGTGACGATTACCGCTACGGGCGCGAGAATTTACTTTACTTCGATTATCCCTTGTGATAGTGAAATGTCAAGTTATGTGCTTTTTTATGTTGATGTTTTGTGATAGTGAGACTTTACTACTAACATACGAGTATTTTGAAGCTGAAAATGTGTTTGCGAAGCAGTTGTTAGACATTGGACATAATAAAGTCACCACAGTGTACACCTCGACTGGATTCATCACATTACTCACAGATTTTTGTCACATCATAGACTCAAAAGAGGAGCGTGTTTTCCCAGATTTAGCACAACAGTTCAATAACCATAATTGGCGGGGTTAACGAGCAATATTGGCGGAGAAAAATAAAGATGTCGAGGATCTCAATACGACCATTAAGAGTTTTCTTCCGGGATAGTTAGTTTCCTTCAAATCAGTCGGCACAGTTATTAACCAGGATGACGGAGTCAACTACCCCACGAAGTTTTTATATTCACTGGAATCAACTGGATAACAACATTAATCAACCTCGACTGCGCAATGCAACAAGACTGACTGTGAAAAAGAACATTAAGGCAACATTCATAAAGAGAAAATACAAAGGAGAGGATGTCTTGATGCCGCGTATACCCATGATTCCAACGGATTTTTCATTCGATTTTAAACGTTTACAATTTCCGGTACGTCTTGCCTTTGCGATGATCATAAATAAATCGCAAGGCCAGTCGCTGGAAGTTTGCGGATCCAGCTTGGAGTTTCCGTGTGTCGCGCATGGACAATATGTCGCGTGTTTTCGCATGGGAAAACCGTCATCTTTGTTTATTTAAGCACCACAAAATAAAACAAAAAAAAAATAGTTTTTTGCAAAGCTTTAAATTGATTAACAGACTGTATCATTACTGTGTATGTCTGTGACTTTCAAATTGAAATTTATTTTAATAAGAAAAGGATTCTTTTTGTTTGTTTTTCGTTTATTTTATACAAAAGTTTAGGTCTTTTATTTATCAATTGAGGAATTACGAAGTGTGCCGGGTCAGCTAGTTATTATTAAATATGGAAATCGATACTCCGCTACTATCATTTAGATTAGTGCATAATTTTTCAAAATTTGTTCAAATGGTCTATTGTATCCTCTAGAGAGATTTGATTTTTAAGATTTTTAAGAAATAAATTATTTCACAAGGTACCACAGCAGTCCGCTAAGTGAAGCTTCATCGTAAAGGTTTATTTGGCACACTTTTTCTACGTTAGTTACATTAGGATTATTGCCAATTTTCCGTCGAACTACAACTTCATAAAAATTAACTTCGATTTCCAAAGTTCATCAATGGTTCGTTTTTAAATGGTCTCATTTTTATGAGCTCTTGGATTAAACAATTTATGATCAGCGAAACGTTGTTTTAGGGCTTCTTTTAATCTAGGCCAATCTATGTCAAATCAGAACGATTACCCACTAATAATTCTGCTTTATCTATTAGCTTTTCTTCAATATCTATGATGAGCAATTGTTAGAAATAACAGAATATTTAACTATCTTTTGGAAAATTAAAAAGGAAAAAACAATGACAGATATATTTTATACAAACTATGTAAAATATGCGCTTAGCCTATTTGGGTTTTCTTATTAATGTGACTAGGCAATTGTGGAATATTCTTAAGAGCTTACGAGAATATTCTAAAGTGTCTTATTAGGTATGAAAGACTACGATAATGTCATATTTATATTTATGGAATTGCATCACAAAATTACATTAACAGAATTATGCTGATGACATGGTCAAATTTGTAGTGGAAGAAGAAACACTGAACCAAAATATCTGTACAACCAAACATGAGTATATATACATAGATAAAACCAAGACGATGATCATAAGCAAACAAAGGAACGTACCTTGGCTCAAAAATAGCAGGAGATGGAAAATTAGAGAAAGAAATAACAGAGAGTAGTTGTACCCATACCAACATTAACATGAATAATGACGGAAGGATGCAGAGAAAAGATACAAACAACGGAAATGAGATTCTTCCGGAAAATTGGAATTAAGACTAGATTAGACCACATCAAAAACGAAACATTCAGGAAAATACTAAATAGCAAACCTTCAGAATAAAATATACAAGAAGTAGAAGAAAAAGATGGTTCGGATATGTGAAAAGGATGAGCGAGGAAATGATTACAAGAAGAATACTAGAAGACAGAACAGTATGAGCGAGAAACAGAAAGATGAAGGAAGATCTCGATGGAAGAAATCAACAAATTAAGAACAGAGTGAAGAAACTACGTGAGGTACTACCACAAACGAAACACCGAAAGAAAGGGAGAGAATTTTGGAAGAAAAAACTTCATGAAAAAAAAAGAACTCAACCCTTCGTCTCACACCAGTAAGGGTTCAATGCATACAAAGTAAGTTGTTTCAATAGTTGATGGTGATGATTTTTAAAGACGTAAAATATTAGCTACTACGATCTGTAGTGAAATATCAGGGATATTTAATTGTATATTTTATGTTAATATCGCTGCAATAGCAGATTTTACAGTGTAGATATAATTATATTAGTTTCCCATTGTGTTGGAAGAGAGTGATTATGTTTTTAAACATTCTTGAATTTTTAAGAAGTTGATAACTAGTTTCATATTTTTTTTATTATTTCGTACAAGTCTGGTCGGTAATCAATAACTCAATTTTTTATAAGGATATGACTCCAAATGAAAATTACTGTTATTTACTACCGGGTGGTGAAGTTGTTGTACCTACAACTAGTATTTTGCTTAAATTTTAGATTAAATTTTAATAAAGAATTGAAAACATGAGTGATGTGACTATTTTTTTAAAAACGAAATGTTTAATGTTATTTATTCAAAATGTTGATCTAAAACAATCATTTTTAGAAAGTATAAATGATTCTAGCATATAAGAAAATAGCTCTAAATTTCTCAGTTATCATTTGAAAAAAATTCACATATAACGATTTTGCGCGACAGCTTCTCGAGACAAACAGGCCCGTGCTAGGTACGTCGAAAGGATGGGGACAGGGGTGACTTCGCGCAGAAAGAGGTTGACACTAGGCTTGTTTCTTGCTCTTCATTTCCAGTTTTGAGTCCCTCTCACCCACGCATAAGAGTTCAAAAATATTGAAGAAAGAAACTTGAAAATCGTTGCATTTGTAGGTTATGTACCAACAAAATACTAATACCAACAAAAGACATTCTAGAACTTAAAACGCAAACTCCGTTGTTGAAAGCTTTCGATGCACGGTAAATATCTTATCTGGATTTTACTTTTACCATAGGTGCAACTGGGGGTGTAAAGTAAATATAGACGATGACATTTTACTATATATTTATGTTTAAAACTTAAAAAAACGCCAAAAAACATCCAAAACAAGTCGAGAATCAAGTGTTGTGAGTGTTTAAAATTAAACGCTAAATAATATATTTCCGACAACTTATTTAAAATATTTTACATAGAAAACAACATATTTAACTAATACGTGTAGAGGGGATATGTCTTATCCATTGAATTCTAGCTTTTGCTTCCTATTTAGCTCGTTTCTAATTCAGTCATCTTTTTCCAAGGTTTTTGGCTATTTCTCCATTCCATTTCCTTCTGAGCCTGCCACTTCTCTTCTTTTTGTTTGTTTAGCTTTCCATATCACTTTAACTGTTCTGTCTGCCTTCATTATCACTATTTGACTAAATTATCTCAATTATTATTGTTCGATGTTTTGCACTGCACTCACTACGTTCAACTCGCGTCTAATTACGTCGTTTTTTATTTTATCGAGTCTCTTCACCTCCGCTATTTTTCCTTTTACACTCAATGAGCTTAATGAATATAAAATGAAAACTGTTGACACAGATAAAATAATTGTCAAAAAACTGGTAAATTTTTAGAGTAATTATAAAATATCTTTGATAAGACAGTTATAAAACCAGGCCACAATCTTATAACCTCAACTTAAATTTCATTTAGATGACCAAAAGTCTTCTAGTTTCAAAACTCGATTCACACACTTTATCAATTTCTAAACTTGAGCCAATATTAATTAATATGTCTTTCTTTTTGTGCATCAGGACAAATGCTTCTGAATTGTTATCAGTCATTAACTTTAACTTTGAAAAAACTCGTTTGCAGTTAAATTGTGTTAGTGGAATCACTAGTGAATATTCGTACACATTGTACAGTTTCGTATATTGAAGAGAAAACGTTATTCTGCACTAACACTTCAAATTCACAGTTACATTTACATTTTACTGTACAAGTGCATCTTCTATACTTACATTTTCTTTATCTTCTTCATCTTCAAGTAGACATAAATCGTTATCCATATTTTTAATTTCATGAATGTTTTCAAAACTATCAGATCTTTCAGTCTTAGAGGTACAATAATCTCCTCAATTGACTTCCTGCTTATACTGGGTCAAACATTCGTTAACGATATGATTTCTTCTCTATGTTCTCTTTGTCAACAGTCGCAATCAATGCACTTACTTTTTCTAAGGCATTTTCTGGCAATAAATCTTGTAGGGTCGAAGACAGCCAAGTGCAGATACAGCAGTTTCTGCTTGGCAAAACGGATTTTCGTTGTTTGATTTATTCTGTCTACAATCCTGTTCTAGACATTTATCCTAAAAGCTTCCTCAAGAGAGGAAGAAAATCTTTCATCGTTACATTTTTCTCTGTCTATTTTCTTTACTTTCAGTGTCTGCTTGATTTTGAAATTAGGCTTAACAAATCTTTCAAATCTTCGAATTTTGAGGACGCCTCAACCTTTACATTGAATTTTTAGTCTTACTCTATTAGTCTTCAGGCTTGAACAAAGTTAAGGTTCGCCTGATAACGGCTTAGTTACTTTGAATATCTGCAGAAAACTCATTGCAGAACTATTCAAAGTCTAGGAATTTAGTAAGTTGACGTAGGGTCGAAGGGTTGAACTCAGCTGAGGAAATCTTTTGTAAAGATGCAGTTAGTCCAGAGAAGACATGTTTTCCTTGGAAAGGATCGAGAGTGCTTGACGTCCAATTACCTGCCAAATATTTTTTACGGAGGAGTCACTTCTACTTAGTTAAAGAGTTGCACCAATGACACCCAGGTTGATGCCACGAATCAAGTATAAATTTACTTCATAAATGGTGGTAATAAAGTGTTCTTGTATCAATGTCTTTTTTTAAACGAAAAGTATTTTAAGAGTCAAAAATAATTAAAGAGACATGAACTAATTCACAGATATTGTATTGTGATAAACTCCGCAATATGCAAACCCGCCTGGCATCCGAAGCTTCCTCGTATTACAACAGCCTCAATGTGCTACTACTAGGTTTCTAGTCGTGCTCAAAAGTGCTTCGCTACTGAATGCTGGCTCTATTTGTACGGGGTTGTGTCGTTATCATATGAATTTTTTTAACGTGGCTGAGCTATAAATTCTAATTCTTCATTAAGAATATCTCGATTTACATTACGAATTGTATTAAAAGTGATTCAGGATTTATTCTAAGACTTTTATTCCATATCCTTTCATGTTATCTTATCCTCGAAAATCATGATTTCGCTTTGATTTTACAATATACAGGGCAAAATCCAACACTGGGCCTAAGGCAAGATCGAACAAATATCGAGACTTGTAACGTGAAATCTTTGGAAATACTGAATTTCAATAGATGATATATAGGGTTTTTCCAGTCTGGAAAAACGTATTTAAGCGATAAGGAAAATATATTAACGCAATTTTGAATATAGCTAAAATCATTTTGTGGCACTTTTAAGATGGGATTCCTGAGAAGTTTAATATGATACAGAGAATATGTTGACATAAAACAATTTCTTCTGAATTCTTTTTGTAGATGGTCTTGAATAATTATCGATACTTGAACAAATATTGCTCCTACGAGGGCGAATCCCTTTGCTCCATTCTCTCCACCACTGAGAAAATTCCAAATACAAGATACAAAAGGCAAGATAATCGATGGAAAACATGTGTTAGTCTTAATGGAGACTTTATTAGAAAATAAATATGATATCTGTACCAATTTTAATGGTAAGTGGCGGAGCAGAGGGATCAGTGCAATGTTATTTACAAATTATGAGCTCTAAGAGATAAGTCTGAAAGTCTGCTATGATATTAATAAATTTTAGTCGTTGGCCTTTACATTGTTGTTTGATCTTCCGTTTTCATGGAAATATAATGAAATTTCTTTTTTAAAATGGACCAATCTGTATTCTTATTCGTTTCTGGAATCCTTTCGAAACGTTTAATATTTTTAATGCAATGTGGATCTTTTCTTTACTATGTATGCTGAACACACTATGCATTGTTAACTTAATAAATTTTGATCAATGCTCCCTTGGTTTTTACATTGTTGTTAGATCTTTTATTTTTATGGAATTTAATGAAACTACTAATGTTCGTGGACTAATCTGTATTCTTATTTGTTTCTGAAATCATTTAATATTTTTCATGCAATATGGATCTGCACCGACACTAACAAATATTCTGTCTGATACATGTTTCGCTAAAACGTCTAGGATCTATGCCTGGCAAAACTGTTTTCCATTGTTTGATTTATTGTGTTTACAATCCTGTTAAAGACATTTATCCTAAAAGCTTCTTCAAGAGAGGAAGAAAATCTTTCATCGTTACATTTTTCTCTGGCTATTTTCTTTACTTTCATTGTCTGCTTGATTTTGAAATCAGTTTCTATCAATAACTATTTCCTCGAATTTTGAGGACGCCTCAATCTTTTCATTGAGTTTAGCAACGAACGTCTTCTGCTTCTAGTGTTTCATTGAACCTGTCCCGAAGGTCTTTCGGTCATACTCTATTAGTATCCAGGCTTTCGTTGAAAGACCAAAGGTAAACAGAATTAATTTTCCTTTCATCTCTGATAATTTGTGGTATAGTGTAGTGGTAGCGTAAATAGTGTCTTCTGTGTGAACATCGCTAACGGTTCCAAAAACTCCTGCTTACTAATGTGTAAGTCTTCTTTTAACATGACATAAATATGTGTTTTCAATTGAAGCAGTTTTTCTATGGATAAATCTTTATCGGATCGATATTGGTTCAAAACTTTGACTAACTGATAGTAGATATCGTTGTAGAATTTCGGTTAGGATATACATTATTAAAGATATTCCACGTTACTTGTTAACGACCGCATTGAAATCTCGATTCATTCTTGGATGAACGATCAATTGAAAGTTCAAAGAATCACCAATAATATTTATCAAGTAAAAAAAAACTGTTTTAGTTAGATTCATGGGCATGTTAATCTATTATTATATCGACATAAATATGCGTACTTACTGCCATTGTAGCTAGAACACTGATGTTTCAACCAACAAACTACTTCATTTTTACTGAAAAAGTCAAGATCTGACAATGATAGAAGTGTTGGTGTGATACGAGGGTTGCTACTTAAAGTTTGAAATATGTCAACATTGATGTGAATATCTCAAATCTGACATTGCCGTACTCAGAAAGTGCTTTTTGAGTTGTTTACAGATACGTCCCGTGATATATCATTGGGCATCAGTTCCACTCGCCTATATTCAATATTTGGCTGTCAAAAAGATTTGTATCCGTTGGATTTGTATTACCCATGAGGTCAGTGTGATTGATTATTGAAAATTATGATTATCACTGATGATTGAAAAGTAAATCTTTATTAAGTAGAAATTTAATTATAGTTCCCTTCGTAAAACTCAAAAGAGAACTAGGGCCACTGCACACAAATACTAAATTCTGAGCAGAGTCTCAACTTAAAATCATTATTAACACGTTGACTGCCTAGGTAATTCTCACAATTTTATTTAATCACATTGAATCGTTTAAAATACTAACTAAAATACAAAGTTATCAATGAAAGATAGAGAAATGTGGGTTTCTAAAAACGTTTTTTTTTCTAGTTGAATTATGTAAAAAAATCTCCTTGAGGGGATGAATGATGAGTTATTTCGTAGTTGGCGGTCAACGTGTTAAAAATCCTAATAATTTTTTTATGACATACAGTTGCAAAGAATGTGCATTAACAGCGGCTGGATCCAGAATAATTGCAATCAGCAAATCATATTAGGAACTCATTCAAGAACAAAAAATTTTTGCTTGCAAGTGCTAGATTATGTGATGTTGCACTGTTTGAGTGTTATTACATTTATCGGTACTAAGAAAAGAAAATCAGAAAATTTCCTGAAGATTTGTTCTTCATTTTAGTCATATGAATAATTTTTCAACATTTCGACCTAACTTATATTAAAATGTAATTTGACATTGACAACTCGGGCGTAGCTCTGGATACTTACATCGAAATTTATAAAATGTGACCCAAATTGGTAAGATTTTATTTTTATATTATCAACAGATTTCTCATTTTGATATTTACGATAAATTTTCACGTTTTTTTCTCATTTTATTCCATAGTTTCATTGCAGATTTATGTTTTATCGTACTGATGGCTTCTTTATCTATTTTGCGAATATTGCGATATCTGTCCTATATAAATAGCATCACTAGAAACCTCATAACAATATCACTGTTATTCCACTTTTATTTTTTGATATTTTAGATTGTGTCAATGGATGTTTTCTTCCTTCCTCTAGCAATCATCTTATTTTAGGATTCGATTTTTTTGGTAATCTATTGATGGTCACTTATTTTTTTTGGTTGCATACAGTGTGACATCGAGAAAATTATTTTTAAGAATTTTGTTGAGTATGAAATATGAATTTAAATATTTCATGATAAGAATTGAATAATTTCATTTCCTGTTTTATGGAAAATAGTTATTCAGTTATTCATACCATGAAAAAAAAAACATACATATACGAGGATATATTGAAAAATTCTTAGCTCACTATAGAACCAAACAAAATTTCAATCTCAAAATATTTTGTTACTCAACATATTCTCCTCTTAATTGGATACATTCATTACAGCGAACCTGCAACGTCTCTAGACCTTTCGAAAAAAATGTTTATTCTTGCTCTGCAAACCATACCTTCACAGTTTTTATTACCTCCTCGTTGGAAGAATATTTACGACCCTTTAAACTTTTTTTCTGTTGAAGAAAGAGATGATAGTCGGACGGAGCCAAATCTGGTGAATAAGGGGGTTGTTCTACTAATTTAAACCCTAATTTATGAATTTTTTGCATGGCAACATGAGATTTGTGTGCGGGGGCGTTGTCCTGTAAAAAAAAACACCTTTGGATAGCTTTTCGCGTCTTTTCTCTTTAATTTTTTCCCGTAGAGTGGTCAGTAATGTTGAATAGTAATCTCCAATTATTGTTCTACCCTTATCCAAAAAATCAATCATGATTACTCCAAGGCAATCCCAAAAAACTGAAGCAAGAACTTTTCCAGCAGATTTTTGGACACGAAACTTCTTAGGTCTTGGAGAATCAGAGTGTCGCCATTCCATCGACTGTTGTTTTGTTTCTGGATCGTAGAAATGTACCCAAGTCTCATCCATAGTAACAATTCGGTTTAAGAAGTCTACAGCGTTTTCAAATCGAGCACAGATTGAATGATGGCTCGATATTCCATTTTTTTATTACTACAATTTCGGTGGACATCTTTTTTTTTCCAATTTGTTGCGTAACTCTGATTTACTATTTTCACGTAAAACTTTACACTAACACTTCTAATAAGTTATTGTTCGATGCTATGGTAACGCAATGTTTTGTTTATGCAGGGAACTGGTATAGGCTAACTAGATATTAATACATCCTCGTATATTAAATTTGCTTCAGATAGTTTCCTCAAAATCTTCCATTACTATTATCGATATGGATGCTTCCATAGCACAACCATCTTTTAATGTATGTTTTGATCTATCCTGTATGTATCATCATTATAAATGAGCTTTCCAAAAAAACTGATAACGTTTCAAAGTGAGACTAAAATCTAGAATATATATTTTAGAAATCAAATATATGTATTTGTGTAAACATAAAGTTCTACATTATTATATTCGTGATACTGTGAAACTATTTTGATGTGATGCTTCAACATTCCATTCATCTATTCATCTATTCATTGACGTTCAATAGTACTGCGAAGTACGACCAAGATGATTTAAGTATCTAAAACATATGAACAGATATATCATTAAAAACTATATATAATCATTCAGTAAGTTCATCAGGATTTGGGGCAGCTGAAATATATGAGTTCTGGCTACCAGAAGTGTATATAATGATGAAATGTATAATATACAAGTCCCAGAAGTACCTGAGTCAACAAAGAAAACACAAAAATTTTGGAAAAAAATATATGTTTCAACGTAGTCTCTTTTTAGCTCCATATATTTTTCCCAGCGATATTCAATAAGGGCGATACCATTTTCATAATAAGAATCGTGAAGCTCCTCAAAATAGACATTAACTGCCAACATCACCTCTTCATTGTTGTAAAATCTTTAACCACCGACCATTTTTTCAGAAAATAATCCTAGAGAGCTAAATATGTCGAATGGGGCGCATGAGGTAGCCATTCAAACTTTAATTAATTAATTTTGGCCATTGCCATAACGGATGTATCAGATGGTCAATTGTATTGATTAAACAACACTTTCTTCTTAGCCAAATGCGGCCGTTTTGCTTGATTTTTTCGCTCAAACGTTGCAATAAGTTCGCATGATACTCGCCGTTTATAGTTTTTCCTTTTTCAATACAGTCGATACAAAATTATCCCACGCGCTTCCCAAAAAACCGACGCCATGACTTTGCCTTCAGGTAAAGGCTTCTTTGGACTCAGCTTTCCTTTTTCAGTCCATTGTTTTGATTGTTCTTTTATTTTGGGTGTATAGTGGTGAACTCACGTTTCATTCATGGTTACGAAACGGCGTAAAAAATCGGCTTTATTTTTGTGAAACACTCGATGGAAACATCTTTACAACGCCGCCGTTTGTATTGTATTGTGGGCAAACGCTGCACCCATCTTGCACACAACTCTCTTATGTCCAAATTTTCAGTTAATATGGATGCATAATAAATATTACAAACTTGAAACTTATGCTGTATAGATTGTGTATTTTATAATACAGTAGTATTTTTTAAACGATTAACACCATCTCTAGGTCAGGCCAGGTACTTCTGGGACAAAATGGGATGAGAACATATTCGATTGAATGAAAATTTCTTTATACAATTCTCTTCGTGTTTGTATTATTCAAAAAAAAAATAACTATCGAATAAATTTTTATTTCCGCCCTGAATTTCTAGGAAGGTGATGCCGTTGTGTTTTTATTGTTTCTATCACCATAATACAACGTTCGTTTACCGTAGGGCGTTATACTCTTCAATTCATGCTCCGTTTATTCTTTTGTTTTTTCTTTTCGCAAATATCCTTCACTACATTGGATTACGTGGTATTTTGCCACGATGGAATTTGTTATTCCAACAATGAATTATACGCCGACTTCTCTCCAAATATCTGAAATATTTATGCACTAAATGCACAAAAAGCATTCTCGTATAAAACGCAACTGTTTGCATGAAAATTGGAAACATTACATTTATACTCTAGTTGAAAACAAGATTCAATAGATTATTGAAAACAACATATGTATGAGTGGTGATGAAAAAAGTTGAAAGAATTATTTAAAGAAACCCCCACAATAGAACTGGAAAGAATGGTAAAACGTCTAGCTTACAGTGAAAATGGATAAGAAATCAAAATGAGAAAATAGTGAGATTATTGACCTAACTTGAAAATATACTGTACTAATGAATTATACTGATTAAAAGAAATCAATGGCGTTCATAAAAAAACAAATTAAGTAAGTCGTCTAGCAGAAAAAGAAAACTGGAATACCAAATCTAAGAAGTTATTCATGATAAAAGTGTTAGAAGTAAGATTTTATTTTTGTGGAGATGGTTGAGAACCATTGTTTCACCAAGACAATTCACCGATTCACAAGTCGATGGTAGTTAATGTTAAAAAGGAACGAATTACATTTCTAATTGCTTCTCAATCCACCGTATAGTGAATATATTCGCTGATCTCAAAAAAATGCTCGCCCGAAAGAAAATCAACTCAAAAAAATAAACAGTTGCTGAAACTGAAGCCTATTTTAAGGCAAAAGATAAATCCTTCTACAAGAGAAGTTAGAGAAGCGTTGGAATGATTGTATTGCTCTCGAAGGAAATTACATTGATGAATAAAACATTTTTGAGAAATTTTTTATTAGTCACACGGATTATTGAGTGAGAGCGAACTACTTTATTGTCAAAAAATTGTTACAATTTGTAGACAAAAGTTTTAAAAACAAAAAAAAAATATAAAAATAACTGAATAAAGATAAAACAAATAAAATAAAATATTGAAATACAGAAGAAAACCACAATGAGTAACAAAATTATTACACTCTTTATATGTGGCGGAATAAAAGTCTTTTTCAAACCACTAACAACGATTTTACACAAAATCCGTTAAAACGACAATGTTTAACCTTGGAAAATTCCAATAATATCCTGAATTATTGCGAAAAAGGGTTTTATCATAAAAATTATTCTATATTCGAATGCTCCCCATCAATATACTCCCCTTCCCTCGCCACACACCTTTCCATATGTTTCTTCCATTGATCCTTTAGGAGCTCTACCGCTTTTTGATTTACCGCTTCCATCGACTCAAATCGGGTCCCTTTCAAAGCAGATTTTATCTTCTGAAACACAAAAAAGTTGCACGAGGCCAAATCTGGTGAGAATAGCGGATGTTCGAGCACTGGAGTGCGCTTACTGGACAAATACTGCTTCACAGAAAGCGCGTTATAGGCAGGTGCGTTGTTCTGATGCAAAATCCAGTTCTTCCACAACTCATTCTCGCAGTGTTGCCAAAACTGGCAAATAGTAAGTCTATACCGTTAATGTCGAAAAAAACGATCAATATTGCCTTGAATTTTGATTTGCTCTCTCGGCCCTCACTAAAGCTCTTAAACCACTCAAAAACACGTACACGAGATAGAGAATTGTCCTCATAGGCCTCTTGTAACAATTTATAGCACTCAGTCGGAGTTTTTTTCTAATTTAATGAAAAATTTGAGATTGATAGAAACGTGTTTTGGGACGTGTATAGATAGATATCTAGATACCCAACGCACCACCCGTCTAGGGCGGCCTCCAGTCGCGGAGTTTCGTTATTTTTATAGCCAGACCTCGTATTTTGAAACAACTTCTTTATTTCACACGTATAACGGACAAGAGAAGTTTATATTTACGAAGAAAACGCATTTCTGAGAACGCAGAAGCAACTTCTTCAACACGTATTGGTAAAAGTCTAGTTCCTGATTACTATATCCCGACTAATTTCGTTGCTTTAGTGGTACGAGGCTATGGGATGATAATATATTCACTTAACAAGCTCGGCCGCTTGCTTCACATAGCTTTCCGTGATCTTGTTAAAGCTGTACATAAAGATGGCTGTTCTAGCTCTGTTCCAGCTAATCAAACACCACATGAGTCCCAGAATATGTGTGACCGATAATCGAGCAATATTTCACTTTGTATTTGCTTTTTTGCCTTGTGGGAATAAAATCATATGAGGTGTTAGCCCTCAAAATTGTAACTTCCAAGAAATGCTTCATATTACAGATAGTATAGATTTATAAAAGCTCAGTATTTAGCTATAAATATGATTCTCAATTAAAGTCAAGCAACAGATCAGCAACAATATGCTGATCTTCGCTGAGTTAGTTCCAACTCTGGCGTGATTTCATTCAGAGAGTTTTTTCAACTGTCGTTGAAGAGTTGGTAGGTCGCTCATATTGTGCTTTTCGTCATCTTGCCTGCCAAATTGAAAAGAACGACTTGTTGTCTGTTCTTTGCTCCGCCACCACAATATTCCACGATTTAACTATAAATTTCAGATGTAGATACATTCTTTGTTAATAGATGACGTCTAGAACTTCCACACGTGATACATTTTCTCAGTGTCTGGTTTCAATCTTTTTGAACCATCTTAGAATTATTACTACCTATCCGTACACTAGTTTTATAACAAGTAGCGTCTTTTATTTCCACTTTGAGTAATTTTCTTCACAACATATAGTTTTAGTTGCTAAATAGTCTTATTTTGGGATCTCTTCTAATTGAAAATTAGTTTTTAACATATGTAAAGAATTGGTGTTTGGACCTAATTTTGTCTTAATCAAAATCAATTTTTTAAATGTTTCATAATTCAGTTTTTATTAAGAAAAAATCTAAAATCACGACAATCTAGCAAAAAAAAACAGATAAACGGTTCTAAGAAATGGAAAATTGATAGAATCAATTCGAGATAATACAAAATTATAATGTGGATAACATCCTCAACCCACCTTCACAAATGTACTCAGTGACAATGTGAAAATCATCCCCGCTTGAATGTTTATCTCCTTTTGAGTTCGTAGTATGATAAAAATAATTTTTTTCTTATATTCCTCATCACACGAAACCCAGTCAGATTTATAAACAGATTCGGTCAGCATGCGACTCTGGAATCGTAATATGCAAAGTAAATGTTAGCCAAATCGAATAAATTTTCATTTATGTTGCATATGAATTATTTCATACCTTCATAATAACTTCATTTCCATAGTAACACCATAGGAATATTTCTAATAGCATACAGTATTGATATAGCACCATAGAGAAAAACTGTAGACTTCCAATTGGTGTCTACAATGCAGTTTATTGGAATTATAATCTATATAAATTGAACAAATTTTAGCTTACCAATGTCATTTCGAACATTGTGATACATATTATGATTACGCTCACTATAAACTGACCTAAAATACTGTTTGAAAATAACGCCTGAAACTCGTCCTTGAATCTAAAATATTATTCATATTAATTCATGGCCTAAAAAGACAAAAATCTTATAAAAGTCGCAAAATAATAGTTTTCACTATCAAATCGACCGCATGTATGCGTTTCTTCGATTTGATTATTTAGTGGGTGTTTTATAAATAATGTTCACTTTGTTTATTAAATAATCATACAACAAGGGAACCTTAATATTCGAAGTATAGCCCATCGTATTCTATGGTTTCAAGCCAAAGTTTGGCAAGCTCTGGTAAAACCTTGGTAAAACTATTTTTGTGCTTGGATGCAATAATATTGTCGCACTGCATACTCAACATCTGCTTTCGATTCAAATTTCGCAGACTCAATGTTAGATGTGGTAGGAGTTCCGTACCATCAAGTTCTTCGACTTAATACACGCAACTTTCTCAGTATATGTCTTGTTGTAAGATAACCAACTGTCGGTATACTAAACTTCATATAAACCTCGTATATTCGCATAAGCTTTCCACAATATTTCGGCATTGATAGCTTGACCATCTGGACTGATTTCGAGGTACACTAAACTTCACAACTCCACTAGTCATACACCAAGACCTTCCGTTCGAATCTACTTCTGTTTGTTACAGCGTTGCGTTGTGTAGCATCTCTTTTTTTTTGCCTGGGATTATTATCTAAGTATACTACTACTCCTTGTACGAAGTATTGCCACCCCGGTTGCAACTGGTCCACACTCTTCATCTGACACTTCCGTTAAATATCAGCAGTAGTGGCCTGTGATCTTAAAACCATACTTCGCGAAATGTCTCGTTTTAAACCTCTGCGGTAACCCTTTCTAAGCTGTAGTCCTACTATAACTAGCAAACTGAACGTAATAACGTACATAAGCACCCTTATGTCGGTAGGCATTTGCAAAAGGTCATCTTCCACAATGAAGTTAGAATTGACTACACCGCTGCTCGCAACTTCACTTTCTTTAGAGTTTTTAGTACCCATTTCGAATTGGAAAAAAGTCACTTAAGTTCACTTTTAACTTTCATCTGAGAACTTTCCAAAACGCGCGTACACTACGAGCATCTCAAACGCGTTGGCAGGATCGCCATTTAATGTTGGGCCATAACGAGGGATAGACATTAAACAGCGATTGAACTTCACCAGTTTTCTATTGTCTTAATAGTTTGGAATTATCTTTTTATAATTAATGATGACACATAATATTGGTTCATAATTACGATATAGTTTACCTACGTAGACAGTAAATTGCAATATCACCAAAACATAGGTGACCTGGTTAGGTTAACAGTTAGTGTACAGGGTGTATACATAGATATAGATATAAAAGAATAAAATAATTGACTTGAAGGGCACCACAGTCGCATAGTGGGGTCGAATGACCAAAAATACATAAAGGTAAATTGGAATGTGGAAGAAGATTACAGAACTAATAAGGAATTTCCGGAATTTCCGGAATTTTCGTGATAGAAAGCTCTCATCAAAGTTTCAACAAGTATTTGGATAAAACTTAGAAACTGGAGGCTTTGTAAATTATAAAACTAGGGATTCAAAGTCAAAAACTTCAAATTCGAGTGAATTAGATTAACAGTTTCTTAGCTGCATCATTGATTGGTTCGGATCTCATGTACATGATAAAAGGATTCGAAGTATCCAGTAGCTTTCCTCAAGTTTCTGATGCTAAAAGTATTGTAATTCTTATTTCTACCTCTTGTGCCTTTTTCAACAATATCATAATTGGGAAAATCGACTTCTGCACTATTTCAGCACCATGCAACAACATTTTATGCACCGTGGATGGCATTTAGCCCCATGGATACTTCTCTATAGCCATATCTGCTATTTCTTTGAGAAAAACTGGAAATTTTGAGTAGAGTGAAATTTGGTCAAACTTCCATTGTTCTGACATTGGGACATAATTATTGTGAATATCCCTGAAACAGGAACAATCATGCTGTTCCCAGATCCTGTAGTTTATATAGAGTGGAAATCACAAAGTAGATAATCGAAATCAGCGCTAAATCTTCGGAATACGTTGAACTTAAAAAAATGAACAAATGGCACTTAAATGGTAGCCGTAGCGTGAACTTGCGTTTAAGCGCTCCTAGGGTCAAATTGGAGATTAAAGTATGGATAGTTTAAACCAAGAGTAAACCTGATTGCTCTATTTTACAGCTGATAGTATAAGGGAGATTTTCCTCTTACTTGTCACACACGAAAAAGTATCTCCCTGTGTTTCTGATATGAAACAATAATCCGCTTATATTAGTTTTAAAGTTTAATTTTTTAAAAAAGGTGTATGAACATAAATAGACAAATAATGCAACCTTTCTAATAACCTTCTGAAGAAATGCATAGGAAAAGTAGAAAATGTGCAATTGACAAACAAAATTTTCATAAAACTCTCAAACAAAATAATTTCTTAGCATAAGAATAAAATTACTGATAGAAAATTGTCACTAGTAAAGAATCGTGTGGTGTTTTATGACATTTTTTAATTAACTTTGCGTTTTTTAACCAATCGATCCGAGTCGGATTCCCAGTTCAAGGATTGTCCGAATGATTTTTTCGATCTATGAAAATTAATCACTGAGCAGGACTTTCTTTCTTTATTTCTTTCCACATTTTCTCAAGAAACTCGAAATGGCTCTCTACGGTAAAATGGACGGTTATTCCTCGGTGGGTCTCGTTTATAGATAACTGAAAAAGAAATTTGGTACGCGTCTCTAAGATAGCTTAACTGGTAAAGCTCAACTCGCTGAAAATGGTGATATCGAAATTTAGGAGTCGTTGTCTATCGTTATAAATTTTAGAAAGCAGCCCACGCTGTTATATTAGGGATTATCATCAGGAATTTTATTATTTTAACCATAATTATTTTCCATATTCATAAAAGCGTGTCTTTCAGTTTTCTTCTTAACTTTTTAGTATAACTGTCTCAAACGAGAGGTATTTGACCATTGCGTCGTCCCAATATTGACTTATGGCTCGGAAACATTAACATTGGCACAAAAACAGATGTACAAATGTGTTGATGGTTGCATATCGATTTTTAAGTTTGTAACTGCCCGCACAATATTTCTATTTTCATGCAAAGGATAAGAGAAGAAAGTTTTCAATATTGACGAATGTAATCAGGATAATCTGTAATTTTTATTGAAATATAACATTGTGGTCACTTTTGAACAAGTGTGCGAATTAATTCTGATCGCTCAAAGTAGGACAAAATCGAGAAAAAAAAGGGATAAGAAGCACTCGAGTTACGCTTTTATCATTTTTGCAATTCACGTCTCGTTATTCGTAAAATAATCGCTTATCTTCGAAGCTGTTCTGATCTGATAACTAAAATTTCATTATTGAGCATGAAAATCCCATAGCTTACTCTAGAATGCACTCGTGATGTACGACACATTCTGCTAATTTTCTGTTCATTGTATCCTGTAATCGTGGCGATATTTCATTTCGGCCATTATCATCTCTGAACTCATGCCCGACTTCCAATTCAGCAAAATGGCGGATATTCATAAGCGAATCGTTTAGGATACTTAATTGTGCACATACGACCATTATTAGACCTAAAATATGTATAAAACTTAGTCTACAAATCTTAATTATTTTGTTAATGCTTATCTACATTCAATTTTATTATGAGGGAGCTTTTTTAATCAAGATATATTATGAACAAAAATGCATCCATTTCTTTTGTTTTAAAAGGATTTAACGTGTTTAAATACCTCAAAGCAATTCAAATCAGGATTGTGCTGAGAGACTGCGAGCCCACCAGTACCCAAACATATTTTATAATGTTCTTCGAGAGATAGAAATCTGATTTAGTATCTTCCAGAAAAATCCAGTATATAAATACGATCGGATGGAGTGTAGTAGTAGTTTGGCATCAAAACGTGTCAGAAAATCAGTATAATATTAATCATTAATTATTGTTCTCTCTACTTCTAATCGAAGTGTCTATTGGCACCCTCCACCGAAAAATCCATGACTCTAATTTCAACTATAGAGACACCGACATTTTTAAAGAAATGAGCCGAATGAAGCTTTATCCGTGCCTCTAATTTCAGCTGTGAATTTTATGAATACTGTCCAGATAAAATATTTCTAATCCCAATATATTTTTTCATTCATTTAGAACGAATTATATAAAAAAATTATCAATAAATAATTTGACCTTAGTACTAATGAATTGATTATAGTGCTATGTATATCTCGTAGTTTATCCTCTAATTCTTATTATATTATAATTCTTATAGAGCACAACGTTACACGAGTGACTAATATCCGTGACAATTGGATACGGATGATTTGGTTAGGTTAGGTTAGGTTAGGTTAGGTTAGGTTAGGTTAGGTTAGGTTAGGTTAGGTTAGGTTAGGTTAGGTTAGGTTAGGTTAGGTTAGGTTAGGTTAGGTTAGGTTAGGTTAGGTTAGGTTAGGTTAGGTTAGGTTAGGTTAGGTTAGGTTTTAAAATTTCCTTGTTTCTAAGATTAAAATTAGACCACGTTTTTTTTTCAGTGAAGGGTGATGATTTTGGATCATATGGTAAGATTAAGAGACACGGAAAAAAGCTTCATTTTGATTAGTTTCTATACAAAATGCCGGGTCTATAAGGTTAAAATAATGGCCATGGATTTTTCCGTGGAGGGTGGCGATTTCCATGTCTCTAAGGACCACGGAAATTTCCGTGGAGGGTGCCAATAGCAGCACCTATTTCTAATTCCATAGGAATTCCAAAATTTTGTCGTCATGACCTTATTGGGCGTAAAATGATTTGAGAGCACGTTCCTTGAATGAAGTTGATTGTTTCGTCTGTATTGTTCCTGAAGTATCATTGTGTACCCAAATTTCGCTCACCTCGAAATATATCCAAACATATGTTTGAATTTTTAATGCGAGCAAGCTTTTGATGAAGTATTAAGCTTCCGCGACAATCACATTGCATATATCTTTTTTATATAAAATCTCCCATACATCAACAGGTGAAAATTATACAGGAAAACCAAGAAACATGGGTCGAAAACGTGAAAAAAACTACTGAAATGAAGGGGATAAAATGGGGAGGAATAACATAGCAAACGAAACATAGAAAGACAAAAAAAATGAAAAACTTTTATTTCTAAATATTGCACTCAACAACGAGAGCAGTTTTCTCTATAGGCGTATTAAAACGAACTAAATTTGTTAAATTTATGTGAAGATTTTGACAAGTGACTGGAATATTACGGAAAAGTCACTGTTTCATCAACTATCCTCCATATTAGTATTGAAATCAAGAATCTCAAACAATGAATATAATAATTGTAGTGATAGTATATTAGATAATAGTCTATTTGAAATATAAAATGGATTTAGTTGTGTTCAATGAGGTGCAAATGTATTGAATGCCACAAAATATACCGTGTGTTAAAGTGTATTATAGATAAAACTATTTTTATATTATTTACATATTGAACTCACCTGACATCATTGTATCAATACTAATATTGGACAAACCGTTCAATGTAGAAGCAATGAATTGATAAATAAAAGCAAGTTCGAAATTTGGAGAAGTAGTTACACAAAATGGGAACCATCCTGCCAATGGCAGCCTCAGTTCTTCTTCCGTGAAAGGATAGGTCGCCCAAAATGTACAAGTGCATACACAAGCTCCCCAAAAACTGGAAAATATTCAATTTTCCAATAATGAGATAATAAATAATTCGAGAATTATTTTCATGATATACAGGGGAAGAGGAAGCTTCAAAGTTTCTTTTAATGTATTACAAGTTAAGACAGGCGGTGATGGTTCCAGAAGAAGCCGCTAGAGTTCTCGCGGCATTAGGCCGCCATTCTCTGTCACTCACTACCAGTTGTGAGCGATATGGCGACTGTGGAGCACAAGGTGTTCTGTGTTATTGAGTTCGCAAGAAGTGAGTCGCAAATTGTAGTGCACGTGCTGAATTTGTTATTAAACCACCAACTAGAAAAAGCATTACTCGTTCGCCTAACCAATTTAAAGATACTGGAAGTGTGTGTAAAGGAAAAAACACACAGCCCGATGATGTCAGACGGATAGAAAACATTTTTGTTCGCATCCCAATACAGCTAGTAGAGAACTTGGAATACCACAACTGTATGGAAAGCTATGAGACGGCGTTTGCTGTACAAACCCTACCGTTTAGAACTTTTGCAGGCTCTTAACCCTAATGACAAAGTGAAGCGTCTGTCTCGAATTTTGCGGTAATGTGCTAGAAATGATGGAGGATGACACTTTTGTACAGTTTATAATTTTTAGCGATGAAGCAACTTTCTACCTCAGTGAAAATGCCAACAGAGGCTATGTTGCAACACGAAAGAGACTCATCGAAGATAAACATGTTCTGTGCCTTATCACGTACAAAGGTGTTTGGACCATTTTGGTTGGCTATTCCCTCAAATTATAGAAGATTCTCAAGACTTCATTTTTCAACAGGATGGAGCCCCACTCCATTGGCTTCTAGATGTACGAGGCTTTTTAAATGAATCCCTTCATCAGCGCTGGATTGGTCGCGGGGGAAATGAAGACTTGTCTCTACACTTCTGGCCACCGAGATCTCCTGATCTCACCCCATATGACTAATTCTTATGGGGTTATGTTAAGCAAGCTGTTTTCGTCCCGCCTCTGCCAACAACTCTGAACGATCTGCGGAACCGTATGACTGCAGCCGTGCATTGGAGGTCACATTGAACACTTGTGATACATTAAAAAAAAACTTTTTCATTGGCTAAAAAATTATTCATGTGGTATTTGTATTTTAATAGATACGAATTTTTAAAAATGGGTCCATCATTTAGAATAACCCTGTATAATGAAATAATGTTTTGCGAGGTGTCATATTTGAATTATTAATAATAGAACTTTAATATTATCACTATTTTCATTAATATACTTCAACTAATGCTTCATACTGTAGATTTTTCAATATATCGAATCCAGACTTTCCCGAGGCTACGCGAAGGAGCTCGAGTGCGAATGTGTGGACGGTGCTCTCGTGTTCGCGAGTCAAAGGACGAATAAATGAATATTGTGGATGGATAGCTCTACTGCCACCTGAGCTGATCAAGACTCGTGTCAGAAACCTCTTGGAGGCGATTCGCACGAATCTGGATCTGGCAAAGACCAAGAGATAGGAACGAAATTGAGAATACTTATCGGCAATTACTATGAGGGTAAGACCCACTATCTGCAATACTTTCAGTCTATTCCTAGAACACGTCCTAAGAAATATAAAAAAGACATGGTTCTGATTATGGCAAGGAGAAACATAATGGAAAGTGTGTTCAAGGGACTAATAACAAAGAAGAAAAAATTTGCTTTAAAATAAATGAAAATAAAACAAAAATTATAAGGTATGACAAGCAGTCTAAGAATAAAATCATAAATATAGAGATTATGAATTTAAAGAAGTTTAAAACTGGGAAGAATAATTAAGAGTCACGTGGTTAAACCGATAGCAATGTATGGTTCATAAACATTCAAACAAAAAACGAAGCAAAGTGAATGAGAAAATGTACTTATAAAGAGATGTTCAAATAATTTGCATCTTACTTCTGAGCATTATTTTATCATTCAACTGCCACACTTTTTCCGTCTCTCAACTTTTCTTAAGTAAACCTCCTCCACCACCGATAAGTAGTCGGTTTAGGAAAATAAAAATTGTTGAAAAATTTATCCGACAATAAATAGTTTGTATAGGGACAACAGACTTAGTCTTCGCAATCCACTCTATAGTTTATTGGCTAAGGATTAAATGTGAAATTTCCCATCGAAGTTAGTGAGTTTAAGTTTACCTTCAGTCTCTGAAGACGATAATTTGGTTATCGAAACATGGGTTAGACAGTGCTAGTGTGGGTGTAGTGGCATTGCGTTCAGTATGAATATCGTCAACGCTTCCAATCATTATAAACTATTAGATTCAAATATTTCTACCAGTCTTTCGAAAAAAGCAAGGAAAAAACCAATTTCATATGATTACAATGAGCTTAGTTCAATGGCGGATTTACAGATTCGCGGCCTGTAGGATTTTCATATTTCGCCGCTTCTACTGAACTCTGAAATTTGATAACCCAGTTCATAATCATTTGAATTAGATTTTGTATCAATAAAATTCCAACTTTACGATTTAATAACTAAAGTTTTGTATAAGATCTTCAATCATTTTCAGGTCAAATAATAATTGAATGGAATTTTCAATCTTGTAGTACATTATTATAAAATCATCACAATATAGTTTTATGTGACTATGATTTTCTAGAATCATTAATTATAACGTCCTTTGAAAGCTTGGTCTGACTCTGACTGAACAATATGTCGCTAGTATAGACAAATCAAAACGAATTTCAAAGTTTGGGTAAATGTTTTCTAAATTCTACTGCCGCAAAAGCAAAAACAGATTTGTAATAATTTAGAACTTGGTTTTATCGAAATGATTTCAGATCTAGTTTAGCGTTGAAAGTATGTATTCTTGAACTATTTTTTCTATTAGAGGTGATGGTAACAACTCAATTTGCCGCACTACCTACAGCCTCCTCGGCCTACTGGTAAATCCCCCACTGGTTTAGTTCAAATCTTTACCCGTAACTGACTATTTTTGATTTTCTGATATATCCTTCTAAAATATTTTTCTGTTTTTCCGATTTGGGCTGAAACGCTGGCCTATTTATAGACTTTATCAGTAATTTTATTCTGCTGCTATGTTTGTACAAATAAATGATTTTCAGAACTTGTACAAGATGGGTTAAAAAAAGAAAACTTGCAGATGCGATCTCTGTTATAGATCCTTGAAGATATAGGAAGTTAATAATTTCACTGAAGAGCTGAGTACCATAAATACCAACTGAAAAAGAAATCATTACATTATTATCCAATTGGAAAGGTAAATAACTCTACAAATGGAAAAAAGGATTTACAGAATTATCGAGGGCTTGCACTGGGGGATTAGCAACGATTAACTCATTTTATTCTGAACACCCCGTGTGGTGATTCATTGACAGAAGAGAATTGTTACGGCCACTAAGATGTTTTGATATCTTTTTCAAAATTTTAACTTTTTTATTAAATGCGATATACCATCTATCTAATATGTTGTTTGAAGATTCAGGAAAAGTACTATTTGAAGTCTGGCTTTCCATACGTTTTTTTCATTGATCGAAGCAGTGCTGGAAGTCTTCTTTGTTGAGGGCCCTTAGGATGTCTCCCGTTCTTTGCTTCACCGATTCCATCGACTCAAATAGGGTAGATCTTTTTCTAACTTTTCAAGGAAATCTGCGCAGACCTGTTAGGAGCTTTTGGTTAGGAGCTAGATTTTTTGACACCAACTTCGCACTTTTGTCATGTGTAATTCCTCGTGTAAATTTTTATAACCGTTTCTTTATCGGTGTTTACAGCCTCGGCAATAATCTAGATGTTCATTTGACGATTTGCACGTACAATTTGGTTGATTTTGGTCACTGTTTCCGAAGTTAAAACAGTCTCAGAGCGACCTGGGCGCTGGTCATCTTCAGTGCTTTCTCAGCCCTCACTAAAGCCCTTACACCACTCAAAAACACACGCACGAGATAGAGAATTGTCTTATCTTGTACTAATGTATAGCAATAAGTCAAAGTTTTCTTCAATTTAATGAGAAATTTGAGATTGATATGTTTTCGGCAGAAAAAACACGTGCGTCTCAACTATTGCACAAATATTATAATAGTGACGGAAATGTGTGTTGGGACGTGCATAGACAAGATATCTAGAAACCCAAAGCAACACTCGTTTTTTACTCCACCCGTCTAGGGCGCCCTCCAGGCGCGCAGTCTCGTTATTTAACAGCCACACCTCGTACACTACGAAGTATTATTCTATTATTTATGATTATTTATATTCAGATTTTCTTATTATCTTTTCCTAAGTTCCAAAGTTCTTTGAAGCTTTGCAGCGCAGTAACATTTATGCACTACCAATCTTTGTCTCGTTTGTAATTTAATTTTTTGGAAAAAGAATTAACCAAACTTCTTGGACAACTTTTGGCTCCTACAAGCTTTCTTTTTTTCCAAATTAAAAATTTTCTCTCAGTAACTAAATCAAATACAAGATGTTGCTATCAATTTCAGATGAATCCAGTAAAATGTGATATTTATGGAACGGAAATATTCTAAAGGCTCAAATAACTCTCTGCATTTTTCGATATGGTAGCATGTTGATGCATATTTGTGATTTTTAAAATTCATTACACCCCCATCTGCTCATTTTCTACCAACATGGTCAGCTAATCAATTTGCTTTAACACGTGCACATTATTGGGATGCTTTGATTTATTTTTTCAATGTTGGACTAGTTGTCATTGAAGTGCACGAGAACGCGTTTACCGGGCTGCTGAATACATTTTGTTTGATCAATCTTTTTAAGTGAAGGTAAGTGGATGAAAACGTTTTATAGAGAATGCGAATAAGGTTTGGCTTGAGTGGGAAGTGAAAAAATTGGTTATTTTTCCCATTTACAATACAACATGGATTTTGTGATATCTGCACACACCAATGAAAAATTATTTATTAGATTATATGTGTAAAATCGAATATTTCAACGTGAAAATGTTTGGCCAACATCGTATTATGAAAAATAATGAATTGGTACGAACTGAACAGATATCTCGATCGGTATTTGACCATCTTTCAACTGAGCTTGATTATTATCTGAAAGGGACGCTATATCTTTTGAGATATAAGAAAACTACAGTCTTTTAGGGAAATTATTTCATTTGTGTTCAAAGTAATTACAACCTACATCAAGACAGAAGCTTTCATAACTCAAAATGTTTTGAAATGCTCTAAACAAATCGATCAATCACGACCACATAAATGTTTCTTTTTGTTCAAGAATTTGAGCTGAATAATTTGAGAAATTGCAAAACTTGTATGCTTATTTTCTAGGAACTCTACTATTATCTCTAACCAAGTGGCTGAAAATCGGTTGAGTGTCCTTTTGGCCACCTCTATCCTTTCCCATTCCTCTTTTCCTATTCTTTCAGTTCTCTTATCGTTTATTGCTTTTCCTCATAGCTTTTTGCCGTCTGCGAAGTGTCATTTTTATAAATGGCAAAAATAGAACATTATAGACGTCCCAAACGTCATTTTTTGAGAATGTAAATATCCTTCGTGTTTTAATTTAGGATTCTACTTCAAAATTTGCAGTTTCTTTTGTTGACATGCCCATTTTAGTGAAAATAGGCTTCGACTGAGAAAACAAAGTTAGTAAAGTAGTCAAACGTTTTTCTTAAAACTAAATTATTTTCTGACTGTATCTTGAAGAGATGTATAGTCCCGAATAAACTTGTTTACCCACGCCACGGACTATTCGTTTCTATAATTTAATTAAATTTACTGTTTGCCAAAGATGAATTGGTTATAGGATCGAAATAGACGACGAGCTATAACATAAGAATTATTGTTTTTTTGAAATTTTGTTACAAAGTACGCGCGTGGAGCTATCCGTAAAAACTAAAGTTTCAAGATTACCCTCGACTCCTCCTACCGCGGGGTTTCTACGCTAGATTGTTCACAAAAGTGCAAACATTCATTACCAGTAGAAGAGTCTACTTAAAAGGTTTTCGAATTTGTTTGTTTAGAGATATATGTGACGAATAAAGAGATTCTTGATTTCTATGAAAAATAGTGTTATCTACAAATCCGTTATCACTAATATCAAATGTGGAATTCACCCCTTTAGTTCTATAATTATATTATAGTATATTATTGACTCCAAACAACCATTTATTCCTTACATACCTACATACAGTATGAATCTCATTCCGTACCAAATCCTGTCGCATGTACCTTTAAAATCCGGCATCATAAATGCGCATAACTCCAAAGCAATAGCATTCACTTGTACTATATCCTTAAAATTAATAATATCCTTTTTATTTATCATCTTCATATTGGTTGATAGAATGACCCATACGAGAGTTGAACTGAAAAATTGAATCTAAAAATATTGCTCTGATAAATTCAGATTATGATAGAGTAAACTACGACAATGCTGCTTGGTGTTTCATAAATCAAATAGATATATTCAGATTGAAGTTGAAGTAATTCTTGGAAATGGAAATAAACATTCACACCAACCTATTCAATTTCTTCAATTAACATACCAAATTGACCCCAAGATATAAATCCTCGGAAAGCCCATCAAGTGCATTAAAAGACTATGGTCAAATTTTCGGATGTTTCATATTTTGGTGGAAAAAAAAAAATAAATTGTAAGTCGGTGCAAAACTTTTAATTAATCATAAAAATGGTTGATACGTATGTACGTGCAGCACAAAATACTGAATACTCCCAAAAGCAGCTGAGTTCAGTTTTTAAATCCAGCGCTGCGTCAATCTTAATTTTTTACACACTTTTCAACAAGATATCGAATAGAGGATTAGAGCTTCGTTTCAAAATGAAAGTTTTATTTTTCTCGATGAAAATTTTCATCTCATGACAAAATTTCTGCCAACTTTTATAATAAAGAGTGATAATGAATTTATTTTGAAAGTTTGTCAAGGTTTTTACAATGTGAATAAATGGCTTATACGGAGTGTGGTCCAAGAGGTCTTAGCTTAACATATAAAGTTTCCAGTATATTCTACCTGTATTTAGACACATTTTTCGGAACGTATATTCTACTCCTCATAATCGGCCTTCATCTTTACTAATAAATAATAGTCGGAAGGGGCCAGGTCAGGGCTATAAGGTGTACAGTAGCCTTGGAAATCGAATCGGTGTGCACTGGAGCATTATAATGGAACAAACGTACACTTAGTACCTTACTAAGTAAGAGTAATATGCCGCAGTCATGGTTGTATTTGATTCCTTAGAGTCAATCGAAAGGATAGCCTTGCAGTTATCACTTTTTTGATGATTCTAGTGATCTTTGCTCTTTTCTCCTTTCCGATGCTACTGCTTGGAATCTCTTTTGGATATCGGATCATAGTGAAGGACCATAGTTTCATCAAACTTGTTTTAGAAATGCCTCTCACTCTATGTTTGATTTAAGCGTTAATTTTGGTCAAATATATTTTAGCGGCGCGAAAATCAATTCGAGGCATTTTTGAAAACGACTTGATTGATTGGTTGTTCGAGTACTATAATAAAATAGAATCTGCGAGTTGAAACTTTGTGTGAAGTTTGTTGATACTTCGTCACTGGCGCGTACAAAAAGATTTTTGCGAACGCCTTTTATTTACTAGACCTCAAGAACTACCACTTCAACATGATCTAAACATTTATATATAGAAAGATAGAACGAAAGTAAATCAGGTACAGATTTCTGTTAATCAAATTATAGAAACTGGAACAGAGCAATGGACAGTTAAATTGAAGATTTACTATCAATATGATGGAATTGCTTATCCAGAATATCATTTTCTGAAGTCCCTATTTAAAGGTTCACGGACTACTGGATATTATAAAAAATTGGCACTATTCCATCTCTTATGATTCTCTCTGAAAAATTTTTAGTCCTGCTGAGAAACACAAATAAATGGAAGGGCGATACGTTCTAGTAAATCAGAAAATAGAGGGAAAGAAATAGGAGTATATTGAACAAGAACCAAATCACCAGTATATTTCAAACAAAAAACGAAAAATTCAATTTATACATGGACTGTTAGAAAAGAGATATAAAAATTTTATCCAGCAATCCAGTGGCTATAAGAGGAAGCGAATAATCAAATTATTGTTGAAGATAAAATGTCTCAAGACTCAAAATCAACTAGACAGTGACAATATAGTATACTAAACACCAATATGATGAAAACTATGATCATTATTGACCGAGCATCAAGATGATTTCACCAACTTGTTATATATACTATTTTTTGCACTACTATCCAAATTTACGGCAAAAATTGAACATAAAATTTTGTTTCTATTATAACCTAATGTTAAAACGAGAATGATTTGTTATTATTGACGCTTATTAACAATGTGTCAAAAGTGAATTTCAAATGTACCATAATTATAAAAAAAAACTAGGAGTAAGTAGATTAGTCCTCTAAACACGTTTAGTACAATTTCCTGGATTAAGAACACTGTGTTCCATGGGCTTTCTCTTTTGTACTAAACTCAAAATGAAATAAAAATGGAATTTATTTATTATTGACTGATGAACTAATTTTAACCACTAGCAGCAATCACTGGAGTGGTAAATGTGAACTTCACGGTTGGCTAAGACATATTAACATGGCATCTACGGCTAGTAGTAGACAAAAATTACATATCTCCATAATCATTTTTATTTGTCATCATAGTATCGTTTAATTCTATACACATTCCGAATAATATTTGCCGTCTTTCGTATGATTAAAATGTTTCTTCTGCAAGTGAAACTTTGAGGTTAGGAAATAGGAAAAATTTAATGGGTACCAGATCTGATGAATACGGTGGGTTAACCAATTCGAAGTGCAGCTCGTGACTTTTATCCATATCTTCCTGATATGAAAGTAATTCCTTAATTGCTTTTTTGCAATTAGTCCCCCTATCATATCATTGAAACCGTCTTTGCTTTTTTAGGAGTAGGTTCGTCCTTAAAAATCCATTTTTTTTGTTCATCATTGAAGCATTAATACTTTTAGATATATGAAGTGAAATGTTTACCCTTGAGCTAACAATTCTTGTTCAAACTGAGCACTCTGCTAGTACTATCTACAATTACAGTTTAGATTAACAAGTATCGTCTTTAGAGACGGAGATTAATAGTTTCTTTTTTGCATTTGAAGATTATGTATTTCGAAAGACACGTCAGATATTGTTATTTTTAGAATCGTGGTAGGAAACATTATATTTATTCCTATAACCAATATCATCATCAACAGTATAATTCTAACTTACTCATGCTTATTTCTAGAGCATCATAATAATATTGATCAACGAAATAGATACGAAAATCTTATATTTTTCACGAAAGGTTCTATTCATCAAGAGCAAACGTTTCAAGAATCACAATCCGCGAAATATCTTTTATATAATATTCAAAAAAACGAATTTGTGGCTCACATTTCCACATCAACTGTAGAGACTTGATTTAAAGTTAACTTACTCAACTTATTCTCTCATTGCCTGCTTTCATCAACCGTTAACTTTCATGAACTAATTAAATAGATACTGTATTAGTTTCTTTATCTATAGAAATGCTGTTCTCATTTAGTGAAATTCGTATTTAAATAGCTCTAATTAGAGTTAGTATGTAATTAGAGCTCTATTATTCAACCCACTCATTAAATATTGTTTGAATATTTAGACAAGTGATTTGTTCGGTTTATGTATAAATTTTAATTGGATATTACGAAGATTTCTCAACGAAGGGTGTCATTTGGAAATATATGGTTCTATAGACGATTAATTTTGAGGCATTTCGGATATTACGTGGGTGTGTTTATTATCTGAACTGGATTCGTTGGAATGTTTCTTTATATGAGTTGGTAGGCGGCTGTTTGATTACGGTTAGTTCCCCGCTAGATTAACACTAGATACCCGATTATATTAGATCATAATAGATGATTTTTGTAACTAATTATATTCTTTAAATATCTATCATTTTCAATTGCTTAATCCCTGTTCTATATAGGCTGACTTAGATAGAGGAGCTTAAACAAAGCCGTAAGTTACTGAAATTTTGATAACTGGACTTACGTTGAGTACCTATCCAAAATTCTTATTGAACAATGCATGTCAGATTTTACATGCTACAATAAAGACGGTGATGATGTTCGTTCTCGGATAGTCACAACGGATGAAACTTGGGGGTATATTACAACACGTCAGAAGCTAAATGTCAATTAATGAGGAGGCACACTTGTCCCCAACGAAAGTTAAGCATTAGCAAATCGAGAGACCTCGAAAATTGAGGTGTTTTTTTGGAACAGAAAACGTATTTTGCTGATTAGTTTCTTACCACGAGGTCAAACAATCTGCCGAGGATTAGTGTCAAAATGTGTTGTTTCTCCACGATTATGCCAAACTTCACTCTCAGAACGTGGCAAAGAAACTCTTATGGGAATTTGGTTCGGACGTGTATCTGCACAGCCCGAGCATAGCTCCTAACGACTTTTATCTCTTCTTATATCTAAAATCTTTCCTTGGTGCTCAACGATGATACGAATGTTGTGATTTTGAACAACTGAACATTACACTAGTTATTGCAACGTAATATTCTTTGTCATATCATGTCATCAATTTATTTTTTATTAAATACATAACAACGAGCTAAAAGAAGATACAGGCGTCAACTTTCTATGAAGCAGTTATCCGAAACTTGTGCCAAGTGCCAACAAAATTTCGGAAACTATGTAATTCGTTGAACAATCGTAAATTCTTAGTCAATAAATATTTTTTCTGTATCTGGACATGTTTTGTCATATAACCAAACGTTGGGTTGTACCTCGTAGAATTATTTAATATTATGCAAAAGACTTGAAGGAAATCAACGCGGATGTACCACAAAGTAGTGTGCTTGGGCCGGTGCTTTATCTATTGGTTACAAGTGACATCCTCCAAATAGTAAAGGATCCTATTGACACATTTACTGTCGTCATCATGCCTGTAGTCGACAGTCACAATTTCGTGGAATCCAAAATACGACATCAACTAGGTATATATATTTCAGATTCAGAATCAATCATATAATGATTATGATTATTCTTTATATTCATGACTATATGGGTTTCCAATACCACAAACTGTATAAGAAGTAGCAGCCAGTCGCGGAATCACAAAGTTGTGGCTTGTAGACTATTCATTGCCGCCTCTACTGACCTCTGAAATTAGCTCACAACCATATATATTACATTTTTCATCAATAAAACATTATAATTTCATAACTAACTTTCATAACTTGATTATTTTCACGTATAGAATGGTTAAAAGATATTATTTCAAGCGATGAAAATTTCAAAAAAGATATTGAAACTATTAAACACTCATACAACGAGTAACGTCAATACATACACTCAAAAATAAATATTGATTATCTGTTGATTTTACTTTATTATCAACCAATTAATACCCAGAACTATGAAAATGTTTTAAAATGATTAAGGGATATGTATGACCTAAATAAATGCTTGAAAAATCTTTGAATTGTAGCTTATGATTTTATTCCTTTTGGACGTTGTGGCCACTTCTAATGTACGAGTAAGCACAATTCGTGAAATTCAAAACATTTAACGTTTAGGGGAACTAGGCAACAACGTTTTAGTGGTTTTATTCTCACAAGGGGAGCATCTTCTTGTCTCCCGAAAAATTATCCAGTGGGTACAGTAAACAGAAGCCTTTTTTTGATTAATTAATTTACTTTCATGTTTGTTTAGGAGATACTTTGAAATCTAAAATGAGAATTGTCTGCCTCTTGACCTTTTTTTTTATTATTTTGGAAGCAACTAATTCACGTTGCAGAGTATTGCTCTCCCTAATTATTCTTGTTGCTCCGAAATTCATCTAAGTTCATACATACATCAACTTCGCTGATGTAAAAAAAATATCAAAATGTAATGAAGAACGTAAACCAGAATATCAGTAAATTTTAGTATATTCCCCAATGCCTTAACTTTCTCCCTTATTAGTTTGTTAGTCATCATTTTCGCCATCATGTTCAAAGTTTGGTTATATACATATGCCTTCAGTAAGAATTTGAAAATCATCATCTAGTAATTCAGCAACTGATTGTGATTTCTTTCTAAAAAAAAATCAGAGCTGTAAATAGTTTGATAGAAGGATCGTTAACGATCCAGCGAAAAAACACGGTTCATCATTCACGTACATCATAATTAAATACAATAAAATGAAGACATATATTCACAAAAACAGCTCATATATAGATATAAATAATAATAATATATGAAAAAACTAATGACATGTAAACTACATACCAATAAAAGTTGAAATCAATATTTCTTGTTATATTTACGTTGATAATTCGCAGCGTCTAGAAACACATGTACGCTTTCGCGAGTGAAAATCCGATGAAGCAAATACGTTTTTTAAAATATTTATTGCCATCTGCAAATGGCACTACATAATGGAATCATTTTTATTCTGGGGGTCATAATCAGCCCCTTTGGGTTTTAATGGATTAAAGTTAAATTATGAAAACAATACAATATATTCTTCGCATGAAATTTTGTTGATTAGTTCTGACTACGCATAAAAGAGCTGATACGTTTAGCTTTTCTTGACTCAATATATATCATAGTTCTTTACTCTTTTCAAGCAAGAAAACCTTAAGCGTACTGGATTTCAATTTTTATTAAATTACTTTTATTTCTGTAAAATTCCGAAACTCGTCTTCTTCGTGTAAATAATGGAATAAAAAATTTGCCTCCCCTTGAAATACGTCGCCATAGGCTTCAGGCTACTCAGCTTATTGGTGAAATCATCACTGGTACCAGCCTTGTATCGAAATGGCGCTGTTTTGAAATAGAGTAGTTTCTTCACTTTTTTGAATCAGACTAAAAGGATTTTATTATAAAAATCATTCTACATTCGAATGCTCCCCTTCAATATACTCCCTTTCCCTCGCCACACACCTTTCCATACGTTTTTTCCATTGATCGCAGCAGTGCTGGAAGATTCTTTGGTGAGTACCTTTAGGAGCTCTGCCGTTTTTTGCTTTACCGCTTCTATCGACTCAAATCGGGTCCCTTTCAAAGCAGATTTTATCTTCGGAAACACAAAAAAGTCGCACGGTGGCAAATCTGGTTAGTACGACGGGTGTTCGAGCACTGGAGTGCGCTTATTGGCCAAATACTGCTTGACAGATAGCGCGTTGTGGGCAGGTGCGTTGTCCTGGTGCAACATCCACGAGTTGTTCTTCCACAACTCGGGCCGTTTTTACGAACTCATTCTCGCAGTGTTGCCAAAACTGACAAATACTAAGTCTTGTTGACAGTCTGACCCTCTTGAACCCATTCAGTCATCACGATACCGTAAATGTCGAAAAAAACGATAAAAATTGCCTTGTACTTTGATTTGTTCTCTCGGCCCTCACTAAAGCGCTTACAACACTCATAAAGACGCGCACGAGATATAGAATTGTCTCCATAGGCCTCTTGCAAAAATGTATAGCAATCAGTCGGAGTTTTTTCCAATTTAATGAGAAATTTGAGATTGACGGAAACGTGTTTTGAGACGTGCATATCTAGATACCCACCGCACTACTCGTTTTTTACCTCACCTCATCTCATGCAGTCTCGTTATTTAATAGCTAGACCTCGTATACGTGACCGCTCGTACCAAAGCTTTTAACTAATTGATAATTTAATTCTCGACAATGTAAATCTACTGCTAGTTCTTCGACAATTGTTAGACCAAAAAGTACCCAATCAATTTTAAAACGAAACAAGAAAATTGAATTTGAAGTAAGATATAAAAGAATCAACTACAAATTTTTCTTAATTCCGCATAGTGACACAGTGCCGTAACATAAAATTCTCAGTTGTATTCCATATTTTTTTACTAAGCTACCAATAATTAATGTCGATATCTCATTTATTTTGAGTGTTACGGAGTGTATTTAATATTAATTTTGGTGAGGATAAACCAAAAAAGCGAAACAAAAGTAATATAGTGTTACGAACTCGTCCACGACATGTCCCATGAAATCGGTCCTATTCTGATGAAAGTAAGTGGCCATTGTCGGAAACCTTTTATATTTTATGATGGTTCACTTGTTCTTATATATACAGCGGCGATTTGTTTATATTATTGTCTAGAATCAATTTCTAAGAAGGCCTATTTATTTATTTGTTTGTTTTCTCGAATCGAAATATTCGAGAAATTATTTTTGGTATAAATACTAGTTTGTTCATCAGCTAAACAGTTAGTAAAATATCAGATATCATCCCGAACACTTCGGGATAGACAAGTAACGGAGTGTTTAAATAATTTGATATGTTAAGAATTAGATAAGTGTAGTATTAAGTCTTGGTGTATAGTTTAGTGAATAGTGACTAGTTCAGAATACTTAGTGTTAGTTTATAAATAAATTAAGTAAGTGAGAAACGTGTACATATAAGTCACCGCAGTTTAATTAAATTATATTAGAATAAGAAGAAAAAAATCAGAATATATTAGATTTCATAATTTTTGAAAACAGTTTTTTCTACTCGATTGTACAAATTTTCATATTTCTTATTATAAAAAAATATTACCTTGAATTATCGAGAAATATGATGTTTAATGATGATTTAACGAATCTATGAAACGTACAACTAGTTTAATTAAATTGTAAGACTACTTGGTTAACATTCAATTATTCCAGGAACTGTGGGCTGAATGGTTAATTGATTAGTTTATTGCTAACAATTTTCCCGATGCACGTAATAACTACTAGTCCAGCAATTATCAATTTCTGTAAACCTTATAATTACATAGCAATTTCTCTTGTTATCCTATGTAGGTATATGCATATATTAGCCTCATTGAATGAGCTTTTCAGAGAAAGTCAATATAACAATGAAAATTTATGCAAAACTAAATTTCATTTATACTATTGTAGAAATTTTCATACTGTTGATCACATAGTAAAGGGCGTTTGCAAAAATCGTTATGTAGCGTCAGTGACAAGTCTCAACAATCTAACCAAACTTAACCTTACGAACCTAACCTAAGTAAAGTTAATACGAATTTAAAAAATCGAGTTTCGTGCTGTAATAAATTTTTCATTAAAGGAGGATTAACACCAACATAAATCAAAAACTGAATGGACGCTGTTTACGGTGACTTTACAATCAAAATGAATATCTTGATTCAAATAATGCTTGCTAATGAATAAAACGAAATCGGCAACAAAAATTGTTGTTTTCAGTTATATATTTGAGCTTTCTCTTAGTAGCACATCGAACTTGGCATCAGTTCTTGGCCTCATATAGTGGAGTGCGTTTGCAAAAATCGTTATGCACGCGTTAGTGCATAAGTTTCAACATCCTAACCTAACCTAAAAAAATCTCAACAAACAGGCAGTCAAGTAGTTGTGAATGTGACAAATTGAGTTTCGTACAGCTACAATTTTTTTCATTAAAGCAGGATAAACACCAATACAAATAGCCCCAGGGTGTCAATCATTTTTTATCATTAAAGATCAAATTTAGTTGCTTTAGTCAAAATATTTTCTCAAATCAAACCTCAATAAACAAACCAATCCTAACCTAACCAAAACTAAACTAACCTGATCTAATCTAGCCTAATTTAACCTTATCTAAAAAAATCTCAACGTCTACTCAGTCAAGTTAATATGAATTTAAAAAAAAAATGAGTTTTGCGCTGTTATAAATTTTATGATTAACACAAACACCAATCAAAAACAGAATGGAAGCTGCTTACGGTGTCAATCATTTTTCATAATTAAAAATTGGTCGGTTTGCTGGGGACCAGAATCATAAGAAGATGACCAATGTGCAGGAGGTCATGTGACCGGCACGGCGCCTTAAAACGATGACAAATAAAATTACAGACCAGTATTTTGAAAACGTGTTCTAAGAAGCCTACTTAAGGCATTTTAATATGACAAAAATTAGTGCAAGTTCAAGTAAAAGGTGGCTATCGATTTTTGAAGCTTTGCCTTGAGGACGAAGAAAGTGAAATCTGACCAATTGTGCGTGATGAACTTTTTTTAATCACATGTAATTGATAAGCACTTGATTTGGAAAAGGCGAAACCAGTTTTTACGACAAATTCAGTTTCATTTGTCAAAATATTTTCTTTTTTAGTCTCACAATAAGCTTCTAATTCAGCGATAAACTACTAATTCGAATAACATTACTTCGAGCATTTTTTCATGTCTATTGACAATAAGTTGCTAGAGGATAGATTTGGAAAATAAAATATTTATCGACTTGTATCCCGATGTACTATCTTGGTGAAACAAAATCATTTTTTTTAACATGCGGAACCGGTTTATTGTGATTTTCTCTTTCATAGATTCGATAGTCTACGGAAATCATCGCTAATAATTATTTTTTTCTGTTTCGAATGGCCATAACCGATTGTTACGTTTGTGCTGATAGCGGATGGATTTGGCCAAGCCCAGATCACTCAGGTGACTGCCATTTTGATTCAGGTGTGTAGGGGTGAATCCAATTTCCATTCAGGCTACATATCGATGCATAAAATCCTTTTACTTGGCCTAAACAGCTCCAAATATTGCCATTAATTATCAATTCGTTGTTGTTTCTGTTCCATTGTGAGGCTAAATGAATTATAAACTATCAAATAGAAAAAGGCATATACGTGAAAAACTAAGAAACCAATTTTTTTGTAAAACCATACATAAAATGCGTTTTGTAGTACTAGACTCAATATACTTCTGTGTAGAATAAAATACGTTTTGTTCTTTACAAATGTTAGTAAGAAATTTGATCTCTTACTGATAAGTGTCCCCGGAGCACATACGAATGCTTTTGACCTTTTGGCAATCCTCGTTCGTGTAAAATTTTCCAATGACTTTCAATTTCCTTAACTACACTCCGATTCAGTACACGTATAAAGGAAGTATAAAAATGTCAAATATATTTCACAAAATGGTTGAGCTATCCACTCTTAGAGTGATTTCATCAACTACGGTGGATAATTTCGTTCCATGCACTAAAACTTGGTAATGTAGAAAACACTATGTAATTCACAGAGAAACTTAGATCTTGGTTTAGAGAAAAATGTCATAAAAACTAATAGACTATGAATAGTATCCTACAGAAAGAGATAAACAGAATTACCACAATCAATGGAAATCGAAATAAGGAATGTACGAGGTTTATCACAAGATTATTGAGTTTCAGTGGCTTATTTGTTCTGAAATTGTCTGAATAACTATAACTTGTAAAAGGTTTTTATTAGCATATGTTCTTGAATGATGAATTATTGCTATACAAGAAAAATATGGATCACCAATCCCTAATTTGCTTTTTAACCGAGGTCTTTACTTTAATTTTTATTTAAATAAAATTCTCGTTGTTCCATATCGTGTCCTTTCTGTTCTCAAATTTTCTATCACTTGTCATTATAATGGTATATTTTGAAAATTATTTTTTTCCAATAGATAGCATGACAACGGCGGTTAAACGATTTTCGAACTTTGAATTTCCTGCCAATGCTTCGATTCAATTTAAGTTAAAAATCATTTTTCAATTCATTCAATTATTTCTTAAATAAATAACAGACAGTTGAGTTCCTCATCGTTTATTATCAAGTTATACATCATTCAATAAGTCGTGGGACTAAGTAAGAAAAACACAATGTTTTTGCAAAAATCGATTTTATTCGTCAATGTAAACTCCTCCAATGCTTCTCTAACTTCTCGATACCCGTGCTTGTAGAAGGATTTGTCTGTCGCCTCAAGTTCCAATAAGTTTCTTCATTTGAGTTGAAGAACCAGTATTCACTGGATGCCTAATGTGGACTATTCAACTAATTTAATCATCGTGGCCATCGAATTGTGAATCGGTGTATTGTTTTTGTGAACCAGTGCTTTCTTCTTCGACATATGAGGCCGTTTTTCCTTGATTTTTGAATTTTAGAGTGGTCAGTAAGTTGAATAGTAATCTCCAGTTATTGTTCTACCCTTATCCAAAAAATCAATCATGATTACTCCATGGCAATCCCAAAAAACTGAAGCAAGAACTTTTCCAGCAGATTTTTGGACACGAAACTTCTTAGATCCTGGAGAACCAGAGTGTCGCCATTTAATCGATTTTTTGTTTGTTTCTGGATCGTAGAAATGTACCCAAGTCTCATCCATAGTAACAATTCAGTTTAAGAAGTCTAAATCGTTTTCAAATCGAGTACAGATCGAACGCGATGCTTCTACTCTTATACGCTTTGGGTCACATTTGGGGATCCACTTTGCAGCAATTTTTCTCATGTCCAAATTGACGTGAACTATATGATGAACGCGTACGTATGAAATATTAACTGCTTTAGATATCCGTTTTAGCCCAATTCGACGTTCTGATAAAATCATGTCATAAACTGCATCGGTATTTTCGGGGACTAACACAGAAACTGGCCTTTCCGATCGGTCATCATCTTCAATGGAAAATTTACCTCTTTTGAAGCTTGCAGTCCAATTTTTCATGGTCGCATACGAAGGACATTGATTACGAAGGGTCTTGAGTATATCTTCGTTAATCTGCTTACCTCTTAACCCTTTTAAATACAGGTACTTGATGATGGCTCAATACTCCAATTTTCGATTTCCACAATTTCGGTGGATATCTTTTTTCTTTTAATTTATTGCGTAACTCTGGCTTACTTTTTTGACGTCAAACTTTACACTCACACTTCTAATAATTTATTGTGTGTTGCTATGGTAACGCAATATTTTGTTTATGCATGGAAGTGGTTTAGGCTAACTAGATATCAATACATCCTCGTATGAACTCCCTCAGATATATTCCGGAGCAACAGGAATAGTAGGTAGTTAGAGAAAACAAAACTATTGAATATACATTAGTTGATTAGAACAATAAGGGGAAATATTGATAATGCGGTGAATAAAGACAATGGTTCATCTGCATGTCTTCCATTGACTCGAACTTACGCCTTCTGTCGCCAGTACATATTCTTAATTATACGTATGTTCTTTTCCATCAACACCAATGTCTGTTAATATATTTAAAAGCGTGTTGCACTTTTGTCGAAGGCATTTTCATAATCAACAAAGCACACGAAAATATCATTATGTTGATCGCAACAATTTTGAAGGAAAAAATTCAAGAAACTGAACTGCGTCTTGTCTACACCATTTTCGGATTTGTTTCTTATTCGAGCGTGTATGAGGTGAATAAGGAATTTTAGTTTGTAACTCATTAGCTGTTTTTTCGATACTTCTCTCATGTTGTATATATCAAAAAAACTTATGCTGATAATTTGAAGTGGTTATATTAGAATGTCATCAAGTCTTGTTGCTGTTTCTTTTTTTGTAGATTTTATATCAAATGAGATTCCAAATTTCAAACTTCCGGTCCTGCATTGTCGTCTATAAGAGCCATCGTGGTCGGTCTATTCCACTAGACGATAAATGTTTTGACCAATTCAATAAATTGTAATTACAATTGAATCATTTCCATTTAAAATTTCTTTAAATGAATAAAAGTAACATCATCTTTTATTTATTTCCCAAATGCAGGGCCGGATTAAAATTTATAAGGCCCGGGGCTAAAATAATGACGGGGCCCCTTAAGGAATTCGAAAACCCGGAAAAATTCACAAAATAATATCAATACGTTAGATTTGTGATATCAACACATTAAAAAATACAGAATGATTTCCAAATGATGGGGCCCTCTTGGACCTGTGGCCCGGGGCTATAGCCCCCCTAAGCCACTAGCTTAATCCAGCCCTGCCCAAATGCCCAAGTGGTCGTTAACTGCCATTGCTATTACAATAAAAAGATTTCTTAGGTTATATTCCATTTTTTTCACAAAAAACATTTACTTTAATCATTTTCATAGTTCTGGGCAGTAATGGGTTAATGTTTGAACGTCTGCATGTTGGCAGTCATCACCGCTGCTTCATCATAACTCTGAGTTTTGTGAAGTTGAAAGATAAAATGAAAAAGCACAGTTCTTCTTCTTCTTCTTCTTCTTCTTCTTCTTCCGTGTATTAAGCGTAGACGCCTGTTTTATCTTCGACTTCCTTGCCTCATATCCTGCTTCAATGTTGTGGCTCAACCTTTTTCTGGTTCGGCCGGTACTCCTTCGGCCCAATGGGGATTTATCGCGCGGTATCTTGACCAGTCTTTTGTTATCCATATCCATAAAAGGACAATTATATCCGAAAAATTACCAACCATAGACTCATTCATTCTAGAAATAATATAATAGAAATCATCATATGAAGGCAGGTGTATAGCCTTGACTAAAATTCGCAGGTATATTATGGCTCAATGGAAAAAGCGCCAATAGAGTATCTCGTCCCCTTTAAAGTTAATTGGTGATTCAACGATGAACAGGATAAGATCTGCAATCAGCTGATTCAGGATTATAGTTTCCGAAGAATCCTTATAACCATTCTTTCGTTGAAATTTGAAACAATAGCTTGACGGGAAAACGCTTTAGGGATTATAAAGAAGAAGTGAAAGTGGCCGTAAATCTTGTATGTGGGTACGAGCACGAGGGAAACTTGTTTGAAGAGGATTGTTGAAATTTAGCCATGAATTATAGAAAAGGGCATTAACAAACTAGGCAACTATGTAGAAAAATAGATACAAGTATGGATATTCCTAGAATAAAGGTTTTTATGGACAAAATTCTTATAGCGGTGCTTAATTAAAAATGGCTCTAGTTATATATACGAGGATGGTCCAAGAAGTATCTAGACCAACAAAACACAAAAGTTTTGGAGAAAATATATTATATAAATATCTCCTTTTAGCTCCTTAACCAACTCAACCGTTTTAAATAATTTCTCTAAAAAAATGGAGTGGAACTAAATTATAAAACATATATTTAAGAAATTAAATATATTTATTTGTGTAGACATAAAGTTCTACATTATTATATTAGTATAATGAAACTATTTCGATGTAGAATCAAATGAGATGCTTCACCAATCGATTCATTTATTCATTGACGTTCAATAGTACTGCGAAGTACGACCAAGATGATTTGAGTATCTGAAACATATGGACAGATACATCATTATATAGGTATATAATCACTCAGTAGGCTCATCAGTGTTTGGGTAACTGAAATATAAAAAGTGAATATAAAAAAACACGAAATATTTGGAAAAAATATATTCATATTTCAACGTAATCTCCTTTTAGCTCAATACACTCTTCCCAGCGATGTTCAATAAGTTCTTTACCCTTTTTATAATAAGAATCGTTAAACTCCTCAAAATAGCCATTAATTGCCGACATCACCTTTCCATTGTTGGTAAATCTTTGACCACCGAGCCATTTTTTCTAGTCTCAGAACAGAAAATAATCCGAAGAGGGCTAAATCTGGCGAATAGGTAGCAATTCAAACTTCAATTAACCAATTTAGGCCATTATAATAACGTATGTGTGGGCTGGTGCATTATCTTGATAAAACAACACTTTCTTCTTAGCCAAAATGGTCGTTTTTGCTTGTTTTCTTCGCTTTAACGTTGCAATAATTTCGCATAATACTCGCCGTTGGTAGTTTTCAATTTTTCACGATAGTCAATGCGCATTAATCCACGCGCATCCCCAAAAACCGACGCCATGTTATTGTCTGCAGATGTAACGGTCTTTACCTTCTTTGAAGCTGGTTCCTCTTTTTCAATCCATTGATACGATTGTTCTTTTGTTTCGGGTATGAAGTGATGGACCCACGTTTCATACACGGTTATAAAATGGTGCAAAAATTCGGCTTCATGACTGTGAAATATTGCCAAACACTCAATGAAAACATCTTCACGACGCTGGTTTTGTTCCATTGTGAGAGAGCTCGACATCCATCTTGCACACAGCTTTCTCATGTCCAAATGTTCAGTTAATATGCGATGTACTGCACTTTTTGCAACGCCTGCTTTGTCTGCACTCTCAGTGGACTATCATTCAGTACCGATTTGTGGATTTTCATGTCTAGAGTCGTTACTTCGTTTGATTGACCACTGCGATGCTGGTCTTCTCAGATCGTATAACGAAGGAGCAGTCTCTCATAGACTATAACCTAGTTCAGCTTTCATATTGGTTGAGCTAAAGCTTTTCAAATAAAAGTATTGTCATATCACATAACGATGACCAATTTTTTCCAATGAATTCACAGAAAACGTTCACTATTGATGACTGTCAAAGAAATACTAAACAACATGACGTCTTCAAATTTAGAACATATGTTGTTGTATAGACTGCCTACTTTATAATACAGTGTTTTTTTTGAACATTTAACGCCATCTCTAGATCAGACCAGGTACTTCTGGGACCATACTCGTAAATGTTTATGGGGCGCAGATGCGTCTCCTGTTTCTAAGAATTGTGAATACTCAATATTGTATTTCATTTGTTATAATATTTGTTATTTACATTCACTAAAAACATTCTCAATTTCTGTTTTTCTAATTTTAGAATAAAAACATCAAAATATTTTCTAGTGGTATCGTTTTTTGGAAAATAAAAGTTTTTGAAAGTTCACTCATAACTCTGCCTAAAAGAATTCCCTCGTATAATGAAATAATCTGACAATAAACGGTTTACACAACAGTTAGCGAAAGAAAATATTTCAAAAAACAAGTTTACTTTCATTAAATTTTTGTATTGTAACATCAAAATTCGTCTTTCTTGACGTGCCACACCTGTTTTGGGATCTGCTTTTATTTCGGTAGTTTAATATTGATCGTTCACCAGAGTCGGGTCAGTTTAATTCAATTTTCAAACTTTCTTTCTATTAAGAAATGGTTATGTACGCACTTAGTTAGTACATGATGTAGTCTACTGCAAATTGAAAATGTACAAGTGTGTTTGGCCATGTTTACCCGTAATAAATCAGATCAGAAACATGGTCCCATCACTTCACTCCGGAATCAAAACGATCATCATTTAAGTAGATTGCAGCCGGTGAACCACGTCCGAAGCGTCCAAAGGTACAACAGTCAACTGGGAAGGTTGTGGTTTCAGTATTTTGAGATGCGCATGGAATGATGTTCATCGACTATCTCTAAAAGGGAAAGACAATCAATAGCGAATACTACATCGAGTTGTTGGATCGATTGAACCCAAAAATCAAGGAAAAACGGCCTCATATGTCGAAGGAAAAACCGCTGTTTCATCAAGGCAATGCACTGATTCACAAGTCGATAGCAACGATGGTTCAATTGAACGTATAGTCCATATCTGGCCCTCGTGACTACAGACTGTTCGTTGATCTCAAAAAAATACTCGCCGGTAAAAAATTCAGCTGAACGATAGAGCAATTGCTGAAACCGATTGTATTCCTTTTGAAGAAGATAACATTGATGTATAAAATCGATTTCGGGTAGAAATAATGTATTTTTCTTAGTTAGTTACACGACTTATTGCGTTTTGGTTAGCTTAATCTAATTATATAAAGCTTAATGTGTTTAATCAATTAACTTGTACATCGATAGAACTAAAATGAAATTCGTACACAAATTCGACATTTGAGTATTAATATTCAGTGTGTTTTCAATAAAAATAATAATTTGAAATCAATTGAATTGATAATCGCAATGAATTATTCTATTGAATTTATTTAATTTAATAACTGAATATTATTACGTTGATTTACATTCCGTCTATTTACGACATTTTAAATTAATTTACTTATATAACTAATAATAACTTTGATGATTTTAATTAATTAAATTTAAATGATAATCGGACGATGTTATTCATCCGGTTAGCGGAATACTAGACACTTATATATATATTATATGCTTGGGTACAATTTTATCAGGATACCTCTTTCTCCACTAAGTTCGATTAATTTTCCTTTGATTATGAAAATGTTTCCCAATAATAGCATACAATGAGGTTTTCTGATGTGTTACTGTCAAAAATGCTGACAGTTTTTGCTGCCAATACAGATATTCTTGGGTCGTTATTTGGTATCGACTTTTTGTCACGAGGCTGGAGACACACAATGATGAAAAGAAACTGTACTACCGCGTTACATCTTAATTTTTTTTCGAAATTGCACAGATTCAAAAATTATTGCGAAAATATTTGGAATTGAGGAGAGCAGTATCGGTTATGAGCGCCGCGTTTAATTACACAGCTGAATATGATTTTTAAAAAATCGGCATTCAAATCTTCATTTATTCATATTAATGGTGATATAATAGTTTGAAATAATTATAATTTTTAAATGTTGTAAGTTGCATGACGTGTATTCGGCTGCTGTCTAACATGAAGTGGATGACAGTTCAGATTTGTCCTGTAAAATCCTAGTTGCAACCACTTATGTACTTTTTTATACAAAAGGAACACAAAAAACTGCTTGTACTCCTGAATCTATTATGAAGTTTGGAGGTTATGTTACTATGTATGTGAAAAGTTGTGAAGTGCTAAGTAAATGCGAACTTGTAGACTGCCAGCACCTCTGGTGGTTAATTCAACAAGTTACTTCAGTACCTAGGCATTTAAAAGCGCTTTCACTGCCGGCATTAATATTTCACTTTACCGATTTCGAAAAAACAAATCTTTTTGTTAATCCAAATATTAGCAAATTACTCCACATTATCAGCACACTGTATATATACCAATTCATTCCATTAGGTATGAAAATGGAAGAAAGAAATTGGTGAAATTCATTTTCACAAAATCTACATTATGAATTCCTCTACCTACAGTCCGAATAAGGTCTATGAATTCAATTCAATGATTGTAAAAATAACAAATGAAGTATTTATTAAATCAACGTTTTTGGATATAATATCAAGTATTTTTCAGTAAAAAAATATTTTATTTGATATCACTACAAACTATAGACTAGATAACACCTGAAATAATGCACAATACGAATTAATATTTATAACCCTCGTCGCCATGGGGATTATAATGAGAGTGATCATACCCGGAAGCGTACCCTCCCGAAGAATAAGTACCTCCTCCTAGAGAGTATCCACTTGACGGGCCACCAACTTCGAAGCTTCCTAAATGTCCTCCACCATATCCACCAGACCCTTGAAAACCAGAGCTTGAACCGAATCCTGCATAACCTGCATCGTATAATAAACCTCCGTTTCCACCAACTATATTTCCTCCAAATCCGACAGGACCTGCACTAAAACCTATTGAAGCATCTGTATTTGATCTTATAGGAACTGGAACTTTGACAAGAACTTTTGTAGGCACTGGAACTGGATAAGGTTTTTTCACCACTACTGGATACGGTTTAGGTACTGATACATGTACTGGTGTAGGTATCTTCACAAATTCCTTGACTTTGACTGGTACTGGGTAGGGTTTGGTTACTGTTACAGGGACCGGTCTAGGTACTACAACTTTTACTGGATGGGGGACTTCTACTCGTACAGGTCGAGGTACTGGTACAGGCCTGGGTACTGGGACTGGTACAGGGACTGGACGATTCACTGGTATCGGTACAGGCTGTGGTACTGGGATCCTGACCTGTTGCGTTTGTTGTGAATATGTTGTACCTCTATATACTGTTGGTCCTGTAAAGAATAAAACGTAATTTCGTTTGAAGACCTTATCAAAAAAAATTGGAAACCTCTTATATATATCTTTTGATAAAATATGGGCACTGACGAATCCTTATTGACTCATTTGATGAAATTATCTCTTCTGCTATCCATAACTAGACCAATCTTTATATACTAATTGATTAACATATTATGAAACTATCTCAGCTGTTAATCACATCATCATGGAATATGCTGTCTTATAACTGGCTGCAACGAAGTTTTTATTTTCTATGTTCAGTATTTCAAAGATAATAAAAGACTTCTTCGAGTAATGACTTTGTTGTAGAACGTGTAGTTGAACGTCATGGGATCTCTTTTCATGGATCTATTCGGAACCAAATGAACTGATAATCTTAAAAAGTGAATGGAATGAAGAAAAATCCCAACCAAATTATAAGTACTTGCCTCTTCACTTATGTGTGTATAAGACCAGCTCATATTCTGTTTACTTTATGTATTGAAAAGAAATGACAACTTAGAAAAAGATTGTGCCTTAGTTTAAATCTTGAAAACACCTTTGGTTAACTGTTGACCAAATACTTTGTAAGAACTTAATTAACATTTTAGTGACAGTTATGGATTGGAAATTAAGGGGAAAACTCTGAATGTCACCCAATTCCATGGTTCAGGAAAGACAAACTTGAAAGGAAAAATCATCACATACAAATTAATTTATGATCCTTCCTGCAGTTGCCACAATTGTGGAATATCATCATAAAATGTTAATATTGATCTTGAAAAATATATTATATCATATTACCTCCATTAGCTACACCAGCACCTCCATTAAATCCTGGTCCTCCACCAATTGTTGGCCCTAATCCTATTCCCGGACCACCAATGATTCCTGGACCACCAGCAAATCCGGGACCACCAATAATTCCTGGTCCACTACCAAGTCCTGGACCAATGCCAAATGATGGGCCGCTGTCAAATCCTCGACCACTTCCAAATCCTTGACCGTTTCCAAATCCATTACCGCTACCAAATCCCGCATCACTTCCAAAAGCTAGTCCTCCACCCAATTCTCTTCCATTCGATATACCAGCTGAAATACCTAGATTTAAATTTCCATGTCCACCGGCTACGGATATGTCAGATAAACCACTTCCGTAGCCAGTTCCGTAGGCAGCGGATGAAGGTGGAGGCAATAAAGAAGTAAGATCACCACATTGTGCTGTATGTAGTGTTACAGAAAGAACTAACGAAATCAGCTGGAATAAAAAGAGAGAAAATAATAGTTTTGAATATTGTGAAAATTGAAAACTCAGTGGATATGGCGCGAACTGATTAAAATTATCGTTTCAGTCTTTTTTTTGGTGTTATTCAGTCAATGAGTTACATATCATCACCAAATAATTTAATTAAGTTGAAATAAGTGCGTGAATTGTATAAAGAGTAGTAGAAAAATGATGATAAGTAAATGATATTGTTCATAAATATCTCATTTGGATTAACACATATTATTTAAACTGAAATGAAGCTTTAGAATGTGATAACTCCAAATGATTCTGATTTTTTTCCTGTTTAAAGTTACTTCATTGAATGCCGTATTTTTTCATTACAGTGTATAAATTAGCTAAATACACGATCGTTTCCAATACGCTAGATTAACCACTTCAGAATGGTTTTCCAGTGGTTTACGGTAAAATGAAGCCAAAAACTGTTACAGATAAATTCCACTGGAGAATTTATTTGTAAACAAGCTCTCGAGGGCGCCGATATATTAATTTTATAAATGCTGGAACGGGGGTAGCAAAAAAGATGGTAACGGTTTTTCTCGATCAAAATAATAAACCATAAATAAACATAGATCACTTTAGGGCATTAAAATAAACCCACGCAGAGTACGGGAATGAAAGAAAACTTTTCGTGGAAAATTTTGTTATCATTTTAGAATCGTAGGGATTATTCAACTCGAAAGTATAGACGAAATTTGAAAACAAAAATTTAAAGGAGACTGATTTAAGTGTAAGTAAGTAGTGTATAACATTATCCAAGCAAATTGAGTTAGAACAGCAAAAACTGAGTATAATAAAATATATTTCCGTCTTCAGCTAGGTTCTAGCGATGTTAGAAGAACCTGTCAAAAACAAATTGTTATTTTCGGGCCTGTTGAAGCATGACCAAGAAAATTATTCCTCTAGTGATAAATACCATTTTCAAACAATAATTTTAAATGTGAGGGAAGCGTTTCTCAGCAGGTTTTACGTATTTCAAAACAGCATAGCAACTTCAGCATTTGTCAAAATCCTCTTAATACTGTGTTAACCGATTGGAAATTGACATTAGTAGCTTTGAAATACAATTGCCGAATTTAAAAAAACAAGGAAATATGGCTCTCTAAATTCGAACGTCTTTGTGTTGAATTGGAAATATTGGAGAATAAAGAATGTGGTCTTAGTTCACAACACAAATGGTTTGCTTGAAATGACCTGGAGAAGAAAGACATTTTGAACGTTTCAACTCTTAAGATCAGTTGAAAAAGCTTGCATTTGCTGTTCTTTGCCTTTTCGATTCTATTTACAATTGCGTCCATATGTTTAGCGTTATTATGTACTATGTGAAAGAAACCTGAGACAGGCCGATTTTTATTCTTAAATTGACAATTCATAGTATAATTGAAGAATTTAACAATATAACCCCTGAGGTCATATAAAATGTATGTATGTCAAAAAGTGAATGATGATTATTTTGAACATTAATTTACTTCTAAAGTACATTGAAAATACATTCTTTATATTATGCGACATTATTATCTTCATTCTAAGTAAAGTTTTGTGATGAGACATTATCAAAATTTTACATCTTAAAAATCAATTTTCTCAGTTATGATTGCACCAAATTTGAAAAACTTTATATTGATGAACAAAGGACTAAAATCCCTTTCCCTTTCCAGTGCAATGCTTTTTCTAAATTAACGATAACAGTTTTAGTAAGTGACTTACAACATATTGTGATTAAAAAACGTAAAATTCATTTGCTAGTTCTAATATTATTATAAATCATATGTTTTCCCCAGAGCAAACCCCAGAAACAAAACCAGATAAATCAAAAACAACTCTTGGAGACCACAGAAATGAAAATCCTCAGGCGAATCTAGGGTAAAACACTATTAGACCGGTATAGAAGTGAAAATATCAGACAATCATGTGACGTAGATAATATTAACGAATGGATATCACAGCGTAAAAAACAATGGTACCAAGTTATGAGTCGAATGACAGACGATAGACTGGTGAAAATAGTAAGGGATGGGATGGGATCTCCAATTGGAACACGAAGTAGAGGTCGACCATGAAAGACGTGGACAATTTAGATCCAGAATGAGGAAAGATAAATATTGACATTTAAAATAACTTAATTTGAGGTTTTTTGGATTTTTCTCGAAAACGGTAAATGGTAAACCCCAGCTCTTTACTAATATTTGATTCTCCGGGAATTTCTGTTATTTGACCACTATGTTTATGTCTAAATTGACCGTACTAGTAGCCGTCGTTTTTTTAGTGATACGTATCCTGACATTAATTCTCGTATATCGAAGTTTACAGTTTGAATGTGTCGAAATTTAAGGAAAAAGAAGCCACAAATGAAGGTGATGAGCTTAATGTAATTCTAAGTGTACAAGAAAAAAATAATTCAATATCAAAACTTGCAATTAATAACGATATTAGTCAGATATCTGTAAGGATACTGGAATAATCAATTTCATCATCATTAAGTGCGATAACACCAAGAATTAAATGAAGATGATCCTCACAAACAATTATAGTTTTGCGAAGCAATTATGTATAAAATTGCTGTGAATAATACATTCATGAATAACATTGTGTTTTCCAATGAAACCTGAACGGATTTGTAAATCGACATAATTGCCGGTAGGATAATACTCCACATTGGATGGAAGAAGATTATACGCAATATCCACAAAAGCTAAACATTTGGTGTGGAATAATTAGAAGAAAAATAATGGGACCCGTTTTTATGAGAGACACATTATATTGTGATAGATATTTACAACTTTGACGAGATCAGATAAAACCATTCGCTTCCTAATTGTTTTAATCAATCTCTGTTATCAGAAGACATTTGGTTTCAGCACGATGTTGCAATTTCCATTGAATATCATTTTATTCAAGACATACATTTATTTTCAATAATATATTAATAAAACTAAAATAATATTAATAAAACTCAGCTTGGTACACAGGCGATCCGAATTAAAATTGTTGTATTGGATAGCAAGGGCATGTTGTGTTGCTTAGAAGATTTAAATTCGGCTTAAAAAACGAGTAAGACACTGTAACAAGACGGATTTATTGAATTAAAATCAACAATAATATGAAAAAGAAAAGATCGGTTTAGGAGAATGTTGTCCCGAAGAAACAATAACTAATATATTTAAAAAAAGGATGAACAAATACTATAATTAATTAAAAAACAAAAGATACCCTAAATATGAAACTGCAGAATAACTTTTACTACCATATGGACAAAGACAAGAACTGTATAATTATTTTAATAAAGTCGTAAAAACCATAACACATTATCGAAATATATTACAAAAAAAAAACTAAAACACAAAATCGTAAGAAGTAATATTATATATGAAGATATAATAATTGATACGATGTATACATACATAGGACAAACATCCCAATGTTTGGAAAATAGTTATCAACACTACACGAAGAATGGAATTTAATTAATAAACCATGAAATATCAAAAAAACATACATTTGATAATAAAATAAGATAATGTTCGTCGAAAGGGAGTTTAATGCAAAAAAGAGGATTTTTATAAAATAATCACATACATAGAATCGAGAAAGCCAGCAATAATTAAATGTTTCTTACTCGTGATGTGACATCTAAGCATAAAATTTTTGACCTAGAATCAAGATCATTTATCAAAGATTATACCAAAAAGGTGTAAGAATTGGAAAAAAGTTCCTTTTCTAATTACCAATTTGGAAAAATCTTCTTCAAACGTTCTTAGATTTCATTAGATGCAGAAGAGGACGAATTAACAGCAAAAAACTATGAACGATGTCAATCCACTACCGTAACAGAAGGAAACGTCAATCGTCAGTAGAAACCGAACTTTTTATTGAATTAAGAACAGATTATGGACCTTACGTGAATGATGAATCCTAAACCGATAATTCAAAAAAAAAAGAAATAAAGTCTTTTGTTCGAAATTACAAAAGGATACGAATTTTCCTAATAAAATTAATTTTAGATAATTTACATAACTGTTTCTTAGGGTTTGCTAACCATTACAATTAAAATGGAGGTGAATTATAAGTATTCTTCAAATTTAAGCCATTTTTTCACTTGTTTGTTTGCAGCACTCGTCCTCAGGTTCTTTTCAAAAACTTCCACAATCTTAGGAACAATTGAATGTAATTTGATCAGCAATATACCATTTTGTATTTTATATAAAACAAATTAGAAATCAACTGAACTTATTTGAAGGAAATGGGTATCACTCCTGCTTATGAAGGAATTGTTTGGGCTATTCTTTGTGAAAAATTGACATATTTCTCGTTAAATATTTTCGTGATAATTATAAGAAGCCACCGATTTGTTAAATGATACATATACTCATATTTCCATATCTACCAAACTTTTATACAACTCACAGGGTATATTATATTCCCTGCTGTGGACGACAAACGTTAGCCCTCAAATGAAAATAATAAACTTGATGTAATTCTAAGTGACATGTTTCCCGTCAAATAGTTTAATGATATGTATACCCTTCCACGATATCGTCGGCCCTTTGTATACTCTTGATATGGGATTTTCTCATCAAAATCTATTCCTGTCTGTCTGATAGTCATACCCTCTGGTACGTTTTATTCCAGCCATTTTGTAAGTTTCTTATAAAATTCTTGTATGAACAATTTATATCATTATATCATTGCATTGGCTAATTGATTTAAAAAATCACAGTAAGCACGTTCCATATTAAACAATTAATTAATTATATCAACTTTGATGCGAGTAATCAAAAATTCTAATCGGAAATCTAATTACTATTAAGAGTTTCTTACCAGAAATAAGTGCATCTTTGCTCTTGAGTGGAGACGAATTTTTTTGTTGTTAGGTATAGAAGAAATCGGCTTTATATATTTATAGATTACCACACCTGGCAGGTTTAGTGTGAATATAAGATACAAAATTTTACTTTCTCGCCATTCTGCATAATCAAGTGAAAGAGGGGCCAAACGTTCAGATTATAAGTTGTTATGGTCTTCTTCTTATTACGACTTCAGATATATTTTAAACTGTCACAATATTCTAAGCAGCAGTTGGAATATTAGTTTGAAACATTAATCGATTTATACATTACTAGCAAAACCCGTCGCGGCTTCGCCAGCGGTTTATTGAACCTCGCGTAATATAGGGATAATTCAATGAGAAATGACTTGTGTATTCTATGCATTAATTCAATTTGGAAGTGATATAAAGAGAAGACACATTATCATTTAAAAATTACACACATTTTTTATTTATACGATAAACAATATAACAAATACATACATACATTTCATTAACATGAAGATATTAAATAAATGATTTATTATTAAAGTAACAATGATTACAAAAACGCAAAACAAAATATTGTATCATATATAATTTATGTCAATACTTCTCTGTAAACCACATTAGTTGTTTTGCCATCTTTTGCTAAAATAACTAAACTTGTCATAGCAAAACAGACTCTAATAGGGAATTGCGTTCTTTTAAATTGAAAAGGGTAGTCTGATTCCCCTCTGGCACATCCGGTTGTAATTGTAGCCTCGAATACGTTTTTCTGAAGAGCGTTCACACGTAGTCTCGTACCGTTGCACAGTTTAGGAGGATTGAGATTTCGTAACAACATTATCGGTGTTCCAACCTTTAGAATAAGTCTATGTGCCGGGAAACCTGAAGAATTGAGCGTGTTTAGGAACTCTGATGAGTATTGCACAGCATTATCAACTTGTAACACAGAATCTATAGATCGAAACTCCATGCATTCTCCATAAAAGAGATTTAACCCTTTTTAAAGAAATATAAAAGATATTTCCAAAAACGGAAAAATTAGTTTTTAGATATTCACACGGGACCAATTTCTAAAAAAGAATCGCTTTGATATCTCATTTCCGTAATAAAAATTTTTGTTCAACTTTTTGAATCCTTTCGAAGTCGAATTTTGAAAATCGCAAAAATTTGTTTTTAGGTATTTGTACGGAGAATGTTTCAGTGCAAAAACGAAGTCGATATCTCACTTAGCGGACGAGAAAAACGAAAAAATCGAATTTGCAAACATATCCCTTTTTACCCCTTTAAAATCGAAATTTCGCAAAATCTTTTCTTAGCGCACCTCTACACACCGATACAAACACCCTCGACATTTCATGTCTTTATCTTCAATAGCTTTAGCTGGGCATTGATTAGTGAATGAATCAGTCAGTCAGGACATCCTTTTGTATAGATATACTCGTACAATATTAATATTATTTTGTGTGATGTTTTAAATTAAACTAATGAAGTATTCCTAAGTTGAAATTTCTGTGACCGTTAGTGATATTCGTACTGAACACACTGTTTTTACCACCACAAAAATAGTGTTTAACACACTGTTTTTACCACCACTACAACGCAAATTAGTTTACCTTCAGTCTCTGAAGACGATAATTTGGTTATCGAAACGGGCGATGGTTAAAAGAGTCGAAGGAATTCGTGTTGCACATTGTTAGCTCTGGAAATGAATGTTACCTTTCTTTCTATATCACTATATTAATGAATAATATTATTTGAGGCGATTTCTACATCCAGGAAAATATCCAATTAAGATTCAAAGAAGGTAATTTGGGAAATGTAAAGGAATCGGTGAGAAAAATATTTCGTTTGAGTATAAAAAATAATTGAATGAATTTTGTTACACTCACAATAACAACTGATGCCTTCAATTGAACTTCCAAAATTCTCTAAAATGTTTCGTTAATTGAAATTTTTCTTCGATTCAAATGTTATGGTCCAAATGATGATTTTATCATCCCATAAAACAGACCGCTTGACTTACAAAATGGATTACGTAAGGATTCCTCTTTAGGAAGTTTAAGGTAACAAATAAATTCAGTTTTTTCAAGCTTTCTTCGTCTTTTTGTTTTTTTTTTCTTTTTTCTTCTGGTGAATAATTTGTAGTTATTCATTTGTAGCTGGAATCATCAGATATAATGATACTTATCCCTTCTTGTCTGCACTTTCATGTTTAAGACTTTGATTTATCGTAATAAACTTCAAGTCCACACCACAATTATTATTATTTGCATTATATTCATCACTGAACTGTTTTAATGCTGCTACATTTTGTAGTTTTAATAGTTTTCTTTTGTATTATAAATGTCAGTAATATTAATTTGAATATTTTGTTTTATGTCTGTATTTTCAGCATTGAAAAACTGATCAAATGTTATGAATTTTCTCGTTTAATCATTGAAATAGTTGAAACAAAGTTAATTTCACCTACAAGAACCTTACAGACATACGGATAAATAATATGAGATGGTTGGCCACTCTTCTTGAAACTGATTTACCATTTTGTGAATGACAGTGTGTACTTCAGTTCAAAATATCTGCATTGTTCTTCGACCATTATCTTTTAAATTCTTCAGTACAACAAATTTTTTTCCTATTTGATTTTTTCAAATTTTTATTTCATCCACATTTCTCGCCGTAGCTGAGCTGCCCAAATACTAATTTTAGTTTTCTACTACTATTTGGCTACTTGATATAAATTCAGTTCACAAGCAAATTTGATCAACTAATTTTTTTAGGGCTCTTAGTTCTATTTACTGCTAGCTGTCGATAAGACATTTATTTTTGTTGGTTTTCATTTCAAGCTCTTGTTTTCTCTTAATATACTCCGGGCAGATTTTGACATTATCTTGTTGATCTCTGCAATTTGTGTATTTTGCGGTTTTTCATGTTCTTCTGGTATTCATTCAGGTATGAGACGTGGTCCGGCGGTGCATTGTGGGTTGTGCCGTACAAATATGACATTGAATTATGTATAGTTCTTCCAATATCAATTGGAGAAGACAGTTATGCGAGGAACAATCAATATTTCATAAATACGCACGGTACTCATAACAAATTAACAAATTAAGAAATGAAAAATAATGTTTACTCCCCGTATAAAATTCGGTAAACATCCAACAAACCGTCAGTCCACATGGACTCATCATCTCCACTGTCCAACTGTCGAAAGTCGTATATACACAATTTCTTTGAAATATTCCGTCAGTCTGCGATTAGCAGTGGCGTGGCTTATTGAGATTTATTTAATTCATAAATTTTATTTACACAAATAGAAATATGGCATTCGTTAGACCAGGGGCGAATGAAGATAATCAGTAATAAAGGTTTCAAATTTACGAGACTGGAAGTAAATTACTATTGAGCAAACTTGACTCATGAATTAAGTGTAGTATTTAAACATGAATTTAGAGTTGAAACAAAATTTTGACCAAAATTTATAGAGATTATTTTCATAACTACAAGTAAACTTATAAACTTATGCCGTTATTATAATCCGTAAGCTTCTATTTCATTCTGAAACTTGAGAAGGGAATTCGATTAAAGTAAATTAAAATAGCAAAATCGGAGACGGAAACGTCTATCATAATTCCATTTTGGAAACTTTTGATGTTCGTATACAGAAGTTTAACTAAGAGTTTCTAATAGTCGTCTAGTCAAAATATTGACTATCAAAGTTCTACTTTCAACAAGTTGTGAAACATGACCATTTAATCGAACGTGTATCAGGTGTCTGAGAAAGATAGTGTGTCTAGAACAAGAATGAAAATTTCATGATATTATCTTCATATATTTCATAACAGAAATTTTACTCAAGAGAGTATAGATAGAGTTGTGTTTTTTATATTCATTAGTAGAGCTCGTGGATCTACGATTTATATAGCGATGTTCCATCAACATTTTTTTCCATCACCGAGTTACAAAAATTACTTTAGTCTATTTACTATATTATTTATGTAATACTTCTGATGAAAAGTTTTGAGGTGAGTTGTATCAACTCAATAATAACATAATTTCTCTAAATATAATGCGATTCTGACAACTAGATATAGGAATTAATAGATCAATTACCAGACATTTTTCAATCTTTTAGTTGTATTCCAAAGTTGTTGTTTTGTTGTTCATAACATTTTATTTGTGATAGGTAATCATTATATCATCACTAATGTTCAATCTACTCGTATCAACTTCATGAACAAACGAATCCAAAATAACCTACTAAAAATGAACAGTGCTCAAATTCTATACACTAACAATGCAAAGTATTTGGGAATGACCCTTGACTTTAGACTTCGCTGGAAAATCCACATTAACAAGAAACGGATAAAGCTACGTATAAAATATAAAAAGATTTTAGAAAGGAACTAGGAACTCGAAATTGCCACACACAACAAACTGTTTCTCTACAAACAGATATTAAAACCCATCTGTACATATCGCATACAACTTTGAGGCTGTGCCAGTGATATTCAAGTGATATAACTTTTCCAAAATAAAGTATTAAGGAACATCGTTAATGCAACTGGGTACTGCTATAACAGTGATTTCAATGTAGAAACTGTTAACCGCACTAAAACAAAATTTTCCAGTAGTTCCGAATAACGGATACTAAAACATGGGAACGTTGAGGTTATCCAGCTCTTCGATAATAGAAATATTTGTAGTATTAAAAAACTGAAAGGCAGTGAGACCATCATACCTTCATTTTATTATTGAGGAAGAAAGGTAGCAGTAAATAACTGTAAGGCAATGTGACTATCGAACGTCCAGTTTATTACTGAGGAATACAAGTAGCTGTAAAAAACTGTAATGGAATGAGACCATCAAACGTCCAGTTTATTACTGAGGAATGCAAGTATCAGAAAAAAACTATAAGGGAATGAGGCAATGAAACGTCCAGTTTATTACTGAGGAATACAAGTAGCAGTAAAAAACTGTGAGGGAATGAGGCAATCAAACGTCCAGTTTATTCTGAGGAATATAGGTAGGTGTAAAAAACTGGGAAGGAATGAGTAAATATCCAGTTTATTACTGAGGAATACAAGTAGCTGTAAAAAACTGTAATGGAATGAGACCATCAAACGTCCAGTTTATTACTGAGGAATGCAAGTATCAGAAAAAAACTATAAGGGAATGAGGCAATGAAACGTCCAGTTTATTACTGAGGAATACAAGTAGCAGTAAAAAACTGTGAGGGAATGAGGCAATCAAACGTCCAGTTTATTCTGAGGAATATAGGTAGGTGTAAAAAACTGGGAAGGAATGAGTAAACATCCAGTTTATTACTGAGGAATACAAGTAGCAGTAAAAAACTGTGAGGAAATGATGGCATCAAACGTCCAGTTTATTCTGAGGAATATAATTAGCAGTGGAAACTGTGACGAATTAGTAAGAACGCTTAATAGGATCAAGCCGTTTGAGTTAGTTTATATGACGGGGTTATTTAAAAGCATCGCATGAGTATTGATCACGTGACACTTAAACGGTAGTGTTGCTAAAATTACTACACACAAAGGTATACTTATAAAGAGGACCGTGAATTTCAGAATTTCAATGTTAGTTAACTTAGGTGCGACAAAAAATTGCTTATTGATTTTCATGATAAGAATGCAATAATATTAAAATGACAAAACTATCAAAGTTAATAATTTTATTTCAATTTTAACTTTAAAAAACATAGGATGCGTTCACGTACAGAACTGGCAACAAGCGCAGTAGTTAGAGCTGCAACGAGATGTTGTAAAGTGAATTATTTTTGATAGACAATGTTGAGTTAAAATTATCGAGGAAAAAATATGATGTACATGAAATTATCATTGAACGACAAAGAAAGATAAATACCATCATCTATTTCCACGAGCTAGATTTTTTCTGTACATGCGAATGGAATTAAGCACTCTCAACTATATTCTAGAGAAAATTGGGGGGACTGACACAAGCAACCATATACTCGGAAGATATGTTTGTTGTTCAAGGTAAGCCTCATAACTTCACCTTTCATTTGAATGAATATCACCTTCCAGCATACGTTCTACTCGAATGAAGTTGTTGCGGTTATTCCAAATAGTTTCTCTATCGAAAACTTGGAAAATTTACTTTTCTGTGTATGTTAACTAACAAACTGCACATGTATACAGAACGGTATCCGGCGGCTTACTAAGCGCTGGAAAATAATGATTCAAACATTATTGTTTGGCGGTCATAACTTGCAGTAAGCGCTTGCAAGTTTGATGAGGAAAGTATGGAGATATAACCAGCTTTGTACGTGAATCCACTCATAAATACGTAATTGCTCTTTTTTTAATTAATAATAATAATATAAATTTCGAGCAAAATTAGGTGAAGACTTCTATAATTCCTTCTATAAATATGAGTAATCAATTAAAATGAACCAACAAAATCAAAAGTTCCATAAAATACGCCTATATGGTTAATGCCATGGAGCTGCGTATTCCCTTCCCTTCACACTTCGAGAAAATGTAGGTAGAGGTCACGTCCTCTACATTCAATAGATCTTCTTTGTTCATAACTTTCTAGGAGTATGTTGGTGAGCTTTAATTATTCTAATAACTCACTTTCTATGTCTACCATTTTCAGTATTTTTTCTATTGTCCCGTAGCCCCTGCTCTGAGAAGTTTTCTATTTCATTTCCAACAGACTCCTCTTTTCTCTATTTGTACAACATTGGTTACTTTTCTTGCTATTATTATTTTACTCGGCTTCTCGATCTCCAATTTCCACTCACGTTATTGGCAGAGATATTGAATTTATTCCTTCTATTTGTTATTTATGCCTCCATCTGCCTCTTCTCTGTCTGTATATATCTCTTAGATATTCCATACTGTGTCCAAGGTCTCTTTATTGTGGTATATCTCATCTGATTCCATCTTGTTGTTTATGGTGTTTATAATAAATATTTATTGGATGTTTTAAATTTCTTCATTCCATACATTCACTCAGTTTCTGTATCTTACTTCTAGTATTTGCTATCAACACCGTATCATCTGCAGTGAGTAGTAAATTTATTTTAATATTTTATTTTCCTTTTAATTAGGTTTATTGCGCTAAATATATTGTCATCAGTTGGTCTTGCTGGCTTTAATACCACCAGATTGTAATTTTTTTAGTACTTAGACGTAGGATCTATAATGGTCACTTTAATAATGCTGTTATCTTCTTGTTTAATAGTGTTCTTTGTTTTTCAAGTCCTGTATGATTTATTTATGAAGATAAGTTATAATTATTATCATTTAATTGAAAGAGATTAGACATAAAAGCAAATTCAAAGGACATTTTGCAACTAAATATAGTGAAAAAATGATAATGCTTTTACCCCACTTAAACTATCTTTTCCTTTTTACTATTCTATTCAGTAGTTTAAGCCGATAACACCAATATTCACTAAAGATTCAATTCATAATACTAATATTAATTATTCTCAAATAGCGCTATGAAAAAGTCGGTAAATTTTGATTTTTCTTCAAACTACGATATATTCTTGACGCAAAAACGGACCTGTGCTTCAATACGTTCGAATAAAAGCTGTTTAGATGTAGGGTAAAAATATTCACTATTAATAAAGACGCTCATATACAACCAAAGTATCTTTTTATTCTAATAACGGTCATTTCACATTTCCTACCAACGAGAAAGCTTTATTTTTCCAACTCAGTCTCTAGCGTGTAATTTCTAGCAAAATTTATACCGTCATTTATTCGTCTAGTCCAATTTCCAAAGTAAATAAAATGAGCTATGTTTATGTGGTTTAATATAAAGAAAATCATCTCATTCATTATCAACCTACTTTTGTTTTTCTTTCCAATTTCTGTGATTTAAATGAGTTTGAATCCGTATTAGTTAATGAAGGTGTATTGAAAAGGACAATAAACAAGAACCGTTTGATGTCTCTTGTATATGAAACAAGATGGCTGCAACGAAGACTGAGTATACGGTTAAATGGTCGCTTCATCCTGATGGATCATCTTTTTAAGCTATTGTTACCAGAAAGAATAGATGAAACAAAACTAAATAAACAAAAATATCCTTCCGTTTACTTATTAGAACAAATTTCTTTTTGTTGTTGAGATAGAATATCCGTTAATATACGAGGATGGTCCCAGATGTACCTGGCCCGACAAAGAAGAAACAAAAATTTTGGAAAAAAATATATACATTTTTCATCATAGCTCCACACACTTTTCCCAGCGATATTCAATAAGTTCGATACCATTTTCTTAATAAGAATTGTGAAGCTCCTCAAAATAGCCATCACCTCTTCCTTATTGGAAAATCTTAGACTATTGAGCCATTTTTTTAAGTCTAGGGGTGATAAATCTGGCGAATAGGGTGCATGAGGTAACATTTAAAACTTTATTTTATTAATTTTGGCCATTGCAATAACGGATTTGTGAGTTGGTTAGTCATAGTCATAATCTTGATGAAACAACACTTTCTTCTTGGCGCTTCTATTGCTTTATTTCTTCACTTAAACATTGCAATAAGTTCGCATAAAACTCGTCATTTATAGTTTTTTCTGTTTCAAAATAATCAATGAAAATTATTCCACGCGCATCACAAAAAACCGACGCAATTACCTTACCGACAGATGGAACGGTCTTTGCCTTCTTTGGAGCCGGTTCTTCCTTCTGAGGCCATTGTTTTTTTGTTTCGAGTGTGAAGTAATTTACCCACGTTTCATTCATAGCTAAAACACGGCGCAAAAATTCGGTTTCATTTCTGTGAAACATTGCTAAACACTCGATGGAAACATCTTCACGACGCTGTTTTAGTTCCATTGAGAGCAAACAGGACACCCATCTTGCGCACTTACTTTTTAACATAATCTTCTTTAATTTGTAAAATATTTAGTTTATTTGGTTCCTTGGTTCCAAAATATTTGAAAACAAATAAAACTTATAGATCTCTCGAGCAGTTACTAACCAAAACCCATACTGCAAAACCCATAGTGCAGGATGGATGATCGAATGAATTTTGAAAATCGAGCTATTGTGACTTAGTTCGATGCCATTACTATCTTATATATTAAAAAAATTGATGATTTCCATTCTGAGTCCGTTCAGGCGTTCTACCCAACCGATTTGCTTAATTTTTTTTTTCAATGAAAGGTATTGATGCACATATCAGCCATCAACCATCGGATTTCATCTAATTTTCACGATTCTAAAGTTATACTCAAATGCGATTTCCCCCTCTACAATACTTATGGGAGTTTTTCACATACACACGTTCTATCCTCAATATATCAGGTTCTATTCAAAATAGAGACTTCGTTTTGGTTTAAGAACATTCGCTGAAACACCTTCTTTCTTTTGAGTTTTTGAACACTTAAATCGGTTGAGTTGAAGAGGAGCTAGGCGCGGACATTCAATGTGGAGTTATGGATTTTGGTAGGTTTTTGGCAATTTTTCTACATTCAAAGATCTATATCTCAGGTTCTAATATAGCTACAGAGTTCGTTTTGGTTTAAGAACACTCGCTGAAACACCTTCTTTCTTTTGAGTTTTTGAATACTTAAATCGGTTGAGTTGGAGAGGAGCTAGGCGCGGACATTCAATGTGGAGTTATGGATTTTGGTAGTTTTTCGCAATTTTTCTACATTCAAAGATCTATATCTCAGGTTCTAATATAGCTACAGAGTTCGTTTTGGTTTAAGAACACTCGCTGAAACACCTTCTTTCTTTTGAGTTTTTGAATACTTAAATCGGTTGAGTTGGAGAGGAGCTAGGCGCGGACATTCAATGTGGAGTTATGGATTTTTGTAGGTTTTTCGCAATTTTTCTACATTCAAAGATCTATATCTCAGGTTCTAATATAGCTACAGAGTTCGTTTTGGTTTAAGAACACTCGCTGAAACACCTTCTTTCTTTTGAGTTTTTGAATACTTAAATCGGTTGAGTTGGAGAGGAGCTAGGCGCGGACATTCAATGTGGAGTTATGGATTTTGGTAGGTTTTTGGCAATTTTTCTACATTCAAAGATCTATATCTCAGGTTCTAATATAGCTACAGAGTTGTATATATCCCTATCACGTGGGAAATCGTTCAAAAATGTCAAGGTAGAGATTAAACCAAAGGGTCGACGCACAGCCAATGTTGTTTGTATTGTGAAATTACATAGTCTATTGTATTATGAACAATGTAGAAATGATGACTGATTTTTTGACCGTGCCCCGATACTTTTTGTATACCTTTGACAACATAAGTATTGATTGATTTTATGACGAAGCTATAATTATCCACATAGTCACTGCTGCGGAGCAGCACGGGTCCGGACTAGTATCAAATAAATCAGAAGATGGAACGGCGTAAAATAAAGGTGCAATTTTCGTTCCATTTCTGGGCATTTCATTTATACGCTACTAGCTTTTACCCGCGGATTCGCTCGCATCGAATCCATTAAATAAATATCAGAAATCATTATAATAGAAAAGTACGAAGTCTGTAGCTATATTAGAATCTGAGATATAGATCTTTGAATGTAGAAAAATTGTCAAAAACCTACAAAAATCCATAACTCCACATTGAATGTGCGCGCCTAGCTCCTCTCCAACTCAACCGATTCAAGTGTTCAAAAGCTCAAAAGAAAGAAGGTGTTTCAGCGAGTGTTCTTAAACCAAAACGAAGTCTCTATTTTGAATAGAGCCTGAGATATTGAGGATAGAACGTGTGTATGTGAAAAGCTCCAATAAGTAATGTACAAGGGGAAATCGCATTTGAGTATAACTTGAGAATGGTGAAAATTAGATGAAATCCGATGGTTGATGGCTGATCTGTGCATCAATACCTTTCATTGAAAAAAAAAATTGAGCAAATCGGTTGGATAGAACGCCTGAACGGACTCGGATTGGAAATCATTAATTTTTTTAATATATAATATGAATTATTTTTAATAGCCATCTCTTTCCAGCTGTTCATGAATATTCAATAACTTCTTCTTCTATGTTGTTAGCTCCACTTCCGTGATATCTTTTTCTGTCCTCATATTGTCTTATAATTCTCCTTCATATTCCGATTATTCTACTCCTTTCATGTTTTCGATTCTTTGACTATATTTTGCTTAAAAACTTTTTCCAGACTATCTCCAATCTATTGTTAAGTTAAGCCCAAATTAAACGATGAAAAAATTGGATAATAGTTCTTCCATATATGTGATCTCATATTTTGTGTGAAACGTAACGAACATGAATTGAAAAGAAGAACAGAAAATATGAAATCTTGATAACTTCATTACAAAAGAAGACTGTTAGTATCTATCAGCTTATATTTTATGAAAAATTAGTCTATTATTTATTACATATATAAAATAAAGAAATATAACTTCGTTCACAACAAATTTGTTCTAAAATGTATTATTTTTGATAAAAATTGCACGACTTCGTCAAATTTGCTTTTCATTCAGAACCGCAAAGGTCTGTATTGAAAATATGAGTCACTTTCTACAATAACATGTTTCAAATATAATTCGCTATAACTAAAACTATACTAAAATGGAATTAGTATGTTATCTAACGAGTTTGGAAAGTGATACATAGTTACTGATTTGCACAAGCCACGTAATGAGTGCTTAATATAGTTTCCAACGAGTTATGCACACTATTTTTCCTACGACCACGTAAACAACTATTTTTTTTAAATAAGAAAGTCAATTAAATAATATCACACATGTGTTGAAAAGTGTATAAACACGTGTGCTGAAAAGTTAAAAAATCCTACAAAATATTTTTATTTTGTAATGGTAGAGATGACAAAAACGAAAAGAATGATTATGAAATATTTTATAAATAAAGAACAGAAAAAGAGCCAATAGAACAATAAATTTCTGCAACTATATTAGATACCTAACAAGAACTAAATAATTATTAATGATTTTGGTTCATTTTTTTTTTGAGACGTCATAAGAGTTAAATGTAAAGTTATTTTGTAATTTTGCATTATTGGTGGTATCCCTAACATATGTCTTTATTGCCTCTTGTTGCTGTATAGATGAAGTACACAAACTTTCCATTTTTATTACAAACACTAATATAACCTCAAAAAAAATACTGTCTACTTCTTCAGTCTTCTTAAATTTGGCCTTTTGCCTTTCGGCACCCAGCCAGATTCATGTTGTATTCGTGTATTCCCTCTATAGTTCGAGACCATATATAACATAAGAAAAAGAAACATTTCAATACATGTATGATTTGTTATTTTTTAGTACATGTGTGAAATAAGCTACTGTCTAGATAAAAATGAGTGTGCAATCTAATATTTTCAAAAGTAGTCGTAGGAAATTATGTTTACGCCATGTTTGTTGAAAGTTGACAAAAACTTGGGCTGCATCATCTAATTAGATGTAAATTCCAAACTTTAATACGAATAACACTCGTTATTCTTTATAAGAATTTAGTAATATTTAAATTTGGAACTGTAGCGATTTTTTATGACCCATGTTCTCCTTTCCTCCCAAATGGTTTAAGGATTAATCAATTCATAGTATGTAGTTCAGTCAAAACGAAAAATAACTTTCTAGTAAATTTTACTTTAAAAAAATAAACAGCCAAGTACTTTCACGTAAACAATTATGGTACGACAAAAAACAATATACCTATAAATAAATATAAAGAGATATATCTTTTAATTAAAACAGTATTACAATTATCAACACAAATAAATTCATTTAAAAAATATAAATTCATAACTTTGCGTATTTAGATTTGACTTTTCACAAAATATCAGTAGTTTGAGATGGCACTGTGGATTCATCACTATTGAATCCTTCTGATGATTCAGTTTCGCTTTCAGTTGCACTAACTGGAGTTGGTGTACTATTTTCTGTAGATTCAACGGCGTCATTTCCGCCCTCCACGTTTGATTTGTCTAAATCTCCAGATTTTGCTTCTACAGAAACAGATTCCTTTTCATCGTTTATAACTCCATTAGATAGGTGTGTTTTTCTATAATCTTCATACGATTGGAGCCCGTCAACAGAAAAATCAGAAGTTTGCTGGAGACCTGGGAAATAGTTTCCACCGAAACCAGTTTGGAATCCCTGATCTATTCCGAAGGATTGACCACCAAAACCTTGGACTGCTTGATCATAACCTGTTTGGCCTGATATCAAAGATTGTTCCGAAAGTTGAGTAAGAGTTTGTCCAATCGCGGCACTTTCTTGTACACTTGTTGAAATGGAATCATCAAGCGATTTTGCTGCTGATGAAGATGATAAAATGGTTTTACCATATGAAGTTGGTATATATGCATTATCGACTGATTTTCCATAGACAAAGTTTGGTACACTGAACGCTGTAACGAAAATACAAGAAATTTTTATCATGATATCAAAAAAATTATGAATCTTACCGTTATCGTATGTACCTACTGAGGACACAAATTGAGGCTCTTTGATAAGAATTCGTTGTGGTACTTTAACACGGACGGCGCTAGGTACCTCCACAGGGTATGGTTTTGGAACTGGATAACGTACTTCTATTTTCTCTTTGACGTAGACGGGCTTTTCAATTTCCACTGGAACTTTCTTAGTTTTGTAAACTGGATATGGTCTTGGAATTTCTATTGGTACTCTGCAATTATAATAGATTACTACGGGAATATTGGGTTGTATATAAGGATATTCCAACGCAAAATAAGGAAATACGAAACTGTGTATATTTTTTTAATACAGATATATTTGGAAATATATATTTTACCTTTCGGCTACTGGAACAGGTACTTTGTGTTCAATTTTTACTTCGTATGGCTTTGGTATTTCCACTGGTACATTTACTTTTACTGGCACAGCGTAGGGCTTAGGAACGGTTACTTTATAAGGAGTTGGAACTTTTACTGTTTTCGTTACTTCGTAAGGTACTGGTTTGGAAACGTACACAGGAACTTTTTTGTTGATCACATTGTATTGGGGTTGAACTGTCAACAAATGAACATACATTCTAAATTTTAATTAGTAAGATGAGAAGATACAATTCGTAAAATTCTAAGTATATCATAAGTTATATACCATACCATCATAAGAAATATACCCGTTGCTCTATTGTAAGTATAAATCACATGTCTTAAACTTCCAAAATATTGATTCAAGAATTCCACCTAGAAGACTTCTGTGGAATAAAATCACCAAGAATATCTCAAAGGACACCAAATGTGAGAATAAAGACACTGCGATGGAAGTGCACTATGATGAAGGCAGATGATCAAAGCAACAGTTCAGAGCGAAATTTGAGGAAAGTGCAGAACTGGTGTCTTTCTGCAATGCCATAAAGACTTGTCCAAGATCAGGATGAAAGAAAGTGGTTTCAGAAAAAGCAGAATCACAAATTCAGCACAGTGCAACGTCTTAATGGCTAAATTCTCGTCCCAGAACTTCCAATAGATGATTAATATATAACAGGTTATGTCGAGAAGATCGAGATCGAAATCAAAAAGAGAATAGAGATGCCTTCAAAACAATTTGGAAAGGTGTACTTGGCACGATTCAATAGGACCCTTGAAAGAAAAGTTCTATCCATTGGAGGGTGAGTACGAATTTGATAATAAACTGTCAGAAAAGTCTCCCTCAAAGTGAAGAAACTCTGGTGATTAACTCACTAATAATCCAGTTGATCATAAAATGCCGAGAAACATTTGAAGAACGAAGCAAAGAAAACAATTTTTTTCTTCTATGGGTGCTTCTCGTCAGAGATTTACACGTGAATCAGAAAGCAAATATTCTGGCGAAAAATGGAGTTTCTTTACCGGGACAAGAGCCGTCCTGTTCTCTGCGAAGAAACCACTTGGAAACTAAATTAAAGGAAATAGAAAACCACGACCGAGCACTTGAATAGGAGGCTATACTCTATCCGACTATAAACTTTTAATATTATTAGTCGGAAATAATTAATGCTCTAGTTACTAGAGCTGTACCATACATATGCAACCTAGCAACTAGTTGAAATGTAGAAATCCCTTATATGTTAATCTTAGTCTATATTTAGAGGAGAGAACATCAAATTTGTTTTTCTAATGAACTGCTATTTAACAAATTTAGCTGTAAAGATATAAAATCAGCAAATATTGAACCATTAAAAACTTACCATAAGAAACAGAAGGTGATTCAGCTGCTGTATATGATTGCAAACGAACTGAGGAGACGGGAGCGGATTGATATAAACCCGAATCAACTGTTGGATAATAACTCGAACCAACAGATGAGATGGAAGGAGAATATACTGATGTGTCAATTGCTGGATAAGAAGTCAAACCAGCGTTTGAGAATGAAACTGAATCAGCTGTTGAAATTGGTGATACATACGCTGACCGAGAAGTTGATATTGGTGTTAAATAACCGGATGATAGAGGAGCTGAACTAATTATGGATCCTGGAGCTGAAATAGCTGATGAATATGTTGAGTAAGGAGCTTGGTAGTCTATTCCTTGTACTAAATCATCGGAGGGAAATAAGTAGCTTCGTTTATTGACATCTTTTTTGTTATTTTTGTTAGCTGCACTAACAAAGACTACGTAAGCCAAAAAGATAATCTGCAAATGAAAAAATACAGTATCACAATCAGATTCATTTTACAATACAATTATTTATATACGTTTTACTTCACGTATTGGCTAAAAAAAATCAGAAACTCCTCGGATGGAACACTTTATATATTCTAGAATCAGTATATTGCGATAGACTAAAGGAAACGCATTATTAAAGTCAATTGGTAGCTAAACAAAAACAAACTGGTCCAGTTGTTTGGTATTTCCTATTTTAGTTACCAGATAAGTTTACCTTGAAGTAGTGTTGCATAGTGTATAATAAAAATGAGTTGAATTATTGAATTTTTAAATGTATAAAATAAACATGATGATTTTCTAAGACCTACTACTATAAAAGTTTTTCATTGTAGAACTGCGGTATAAAGTAACGGCTCCCACACGAAAAATTTATTGACCTATCATCAAAATCTTCAATTCTAATTTCAACTAATTTCAGAATAACATCTATTTGAATTAATTACAATTAGAGTCTGAAAAAGAAGTCTAGAGCCTCCTTAATTTGAAGAAGATAAAGTTGTTTCAAAGTAGATATTACAAATGAACAAGATAAAAAGCTTTAAGGGAAAGGTAATACAGAAACAATTGATATAAAGTAACTTCAAAAAACATAAGCTCGTTAAGAGATTCGAATTATTCAAGGTAAATGAAAATACTCACAGGTTCATAGTAAATCTCCTCAAAACAAATGGAATTAATAAATGAGCCATTTAGAATTTATATTGAATAGTTTCAAACGCAATTGCTGAATTTAACAACAAAAAACTCACGTTCACACAGTTAGTTAGAGCTCCGCTGTTGAGGCCCTCATATTGAGGATACAAAATACTCAAACGATGCAGTGAAGTAATTCAATGGTATATTGAGTCTTGAGGATATCCAAATCGCTTGAATCATTAAGAGTAAAGTTTGTAAACAGCTAATAAATAACAATCTCAAGTCGTATTTGAAATGACAAGGTATAAGTTAGATTCAATCAAATTTTCAGGATGTATAAACAACTAAAGCTGCCAATAATGTAACTTTCTATATTTGTGATTTTTTTAAAGAAAAAAGATAATTTTTAATGGCTCTTGAAGTACCAGCAAAGTTTGTAAACTTCTACTTTTGACTCCTCTTTCCAAGAACAAAAAAGGAATACAATGAATAACGAAGCCCTGGAAATTACGATTCAGGTCAAAATTATAACCAAGAAAACTGACGTTCACCTTCAGTCTCTGAAGACAATAATTTGGTTATCGAAACGCGAATCAGATAGTGTAATTGTGAGTGTTGGTGTAGTGGTAGTGTAAACAGTGTGTTCAGTATGAATACGGCCAACGGTTTCAAAAACTCAAACTTAGTTATTCATATGTTTTGGGGCAAATCATTATTTTCTGCCATAGTACAATTTCATCTGTAAAAATTTGCAACAAAAATGGTTTAAAAAAAGGACAATTTTGAATTACATAAAAAATATGTATCAATAAAATTATCTTTTAATGTCTATAAGTCAAAATTTTATTAAAAATCAATATTAATTTGAAAAAAATTGAATTATAAAAATTTTAGTGGATTCTGTAACCTTCTACTGCTATTATAAATAATCTCAATCACTATTTTCTTCGATGAAACGGTAATATCGCAACTATGCCGATAAATTTATAATTTTTTGGATTTTTTTTATTTCAGTTTAACGTGCCTCGACAGCGCTGGTCATTGGCACACAAAAACAATCATACGATACTCGTACATAAGTTAAATAAAGGACTGTTACAAAATCTATTACTCGTACAATACGTAAATTATTTATATTTTCTCATAAAACTTTGTGGCTTTAAGAATCTCCACACGATTTTCCTCATTTCCGTTGGGCAGTTAAGTGTCTCCTTGAGGTTGATTTTCATATCAAACTGTTGGTATGCGGTAGAATATTCTTTGCAGTTGGTGAGGATGTGCTTAACAGACACAGGAACTTGACTACTTTGGCGACAAGAAGACTTTCTGACGACATTAAATAGCCGTAAGTTTTGTGTTGATGATACGAAGTTTTCTTATTGTCACAACTTCTTTTCTATTCAAAAAGTTTAGGGAAAGGTGAGATATAGATGGGTGGATGTTATGTAATTCTCCATATATCGCGCCAAGATTTTCGAATGAGGTTTTTGAAGTTAGTCTTCAAATCATTGGCCAGCTCAACTGGGATTTCAGGAGGATTCTGTGTGGTTCATTTGACATGGCGATCTGCAGATTCATTTCCAGCAATTCCAGTGTGCGATGAAAGCCAGATGAGAGAGACTGTTATATCAAGTCCAATGAGAGTTTGGTAGATGACGTGAATGAAATGGACTATTGGATGGTCGATGAATATGGTTTTAGTTGACTGTATGGATTAAAGAGAGTCCCTATGGCGATTTTTTAGATTTGTAGATAGATTAGGTACAATATACAAAATTTTGACTAAGAATATAGATAAAAGTTTGAGTGTATATGGAGAAAACTTGTTCGGTGGCTACCAATGCGGGCTTAGATCTGGAAGATCAGACATAGACCACATTTTCACTCTGAGACAAACGCAGTGAATGTACAGCATTATGAACAATCTTAGTATTCAAAAAAAGCTTACGAAAATGATACTTGAACATAAAAAAACGGAGGTAAAGGTATATCAAAATGTTTCCAGACCAATACAGGACTAAAACAGGGAGATCCTGTGATAGTACGTGAAATCGGTTGGACCAGAACAGGGACATTAAAAACAAGAACAAAGCAACTACTGGTTTGCGCCCACGATGTAGTTATCCTTCCAACATCGGAAAACGAGATTTAAGAAGCCTGCAGAGCCTTCATAGAAACGCATTGAATCTACGAGTCAACGAAGATAAATCGAAGTTCATGATAAAGACAACAAACGAAAAAAGCAATGAAAATTTTGTCAATATAACTGAATGAAGAAAAGGCAATGAGCTTAGAACAAGTTTAAAGTTATGTATATCTTGGGGTGGTTATCAAAAACGACGATCACGAGGGAGAAAATCTGGAAGCAAGGATGACGAGGGGAGCTGGAGCGATGAACGCGATAATAAGATCCAAAAGATCTCAAGAAGACCAAAAGTGAGCTACGGAAGCGAAACGTGGATTCTTAACAAAGCAGAGGAATAGAAGTTAGATATATGGGAAAGAAAAATACTCAGAAGGATAGACACAAGGAGGTAAAAAGGAGGGAGTAGTTTGGCTGAGAAGATCAAATATATGAAGACGCAGAATCAACCAAAATAATAAGATCCAAATAAATAGAGTGGCTTGGTCACATACAAAGAATGCCAGATTTTAGAGCAACAAAAAAATGATGGACATAGAACAAAGAGGAATAAGAAAAAAAGGAAGATCAAGGAAAAGATGGTACGCAACGGTGATGGAAGACCTAAGGGAGCGAGAGTCTTGTCTACTACGAATCCTTTTTTACCCTCACGTATTATTTTTTAGAGTATCTTTAAGTAAAGTTTTCAAAAAAGTTTTTCTAATGTATTATTCTTATGCTCTAATGTAGCAGCAGTAATATTTGAGTTGCAATTTCCGAAATTTAAAAGTACAAAACTTTATATCAGTTAAATAAGGATTTGAGTGAAGGGATATCCGCAACTTTAACCTCTCGTCCGTAGCGATTATTTTTTTGTAATTATAAAAGTTTTATTTCACTTACAAATTTGAAGTTTTTTCCTAAAATTATGAAACGGTCGTAACGGGATTTGAATCGAAGGGATGAATTATGAAAACTTGGAAAGCTCGTCCTTGTGAAATTTGTGCCGTACATTTTTCTTTTGACAGAATTCTAATTGGAATTATAATCAGCTCTACGTGCTCAATATATTATAATATGAAGATATTTTTCAAATAGTCAACAAATATCAACTAATATTATGATACAACAGAAAAAGGAATTTTTAGAAACGGTTCACATACGTAGGAATGAGAATTTGTGTAAAAATTGTATATTTTATAAATTCTGATGCGAAGTATGAATAATTTAATTGATGGCTGCTTTATATGAAACGTAACAACTAAGAAAAATGTTTTTTTTTTTATTTAAAACACACTTTTTTTGATACTCATATTGATGGTGATCTATTGATATAATTATGCAAATGTGTGTATGATGTCAAGTCATATTTTCATGAAGACCGAAATAGATCGAAACGTCGATTGTTCCCTGTGTTTTAAAACCTATTTCCTAGCAAAAAATAATTAAATTTAGACGATTTATCAAGAAAAACATAAAGAAAGATATCAGAAGTTATAAGTTGAAAAAAATTAATTATAATTTACTATATTAGAAGTGATTCTTGAAAATATTTATTTTAATTGATAACTCTATCAGCGCCATCTATTTCAATGTATATAGAAAATATGATTAATACTATCGTTATCAGTTGGTGGAATATTAAAAGTAACCACTACTAATTGATCAATTAATGAGTTGATTTCTTAATTGATTCAGGGATAGTCATGTATGCGAAAGATCAATTGAAAAAATTAACAGCAATGTTAATTTGATTTTGAATAAAAAATTTGTCACTTACAAACTAACAAAGTAAGTTGAATAATAAAGTGTGTTCATAGAGTTATATCTTTTAATTTAGATCCATATCATTTGCTGGTTAGCTATTTATATATATATGCCTACTTAAAAATTCCAGTCCTAAAATTTATTAAATCTATTTTACTTCATAGTGTTGTTTCCTTAAAAAATGCATAGTATGTGCTAATTATATTTTTATTATTATTAATTAAAAATATATATTATTCGTGTTCCCTAACTAACTGAAATAAATGAATGAATTTAAAATAAAATATCATCCAATGAAATTTAGAAACTGGAATAATTTGAATATTTCTATTGTTATTTTTCTTTATCTTCTTTTCAGCTTTCGAACGAATATTTCACATTCCCTTGTGCCTAATACTTTTTATCTCTGCTAATATTTTTATTACATCTAGCGTTTCCCTAAGAATCAATACGCTTAATATGTCTATTACGACGCGTCAATTTAAATATTGAACAAAAGACAAAATTTATCACACCGCAATTCTCAACTAATTAATTCCCAGACGATGAATACATAAGTATTCGAAAGCTTGGAATATATTAGAGTTAGTACACTTTTATATATATATATATATATACATATATATATATATATATATAAATTCATTTTTTTCCTCTTTCTTATTTCTTGGGTTCGTGGGTTGTTTGGATAAAATAATAAAATTTCGATAAAATATCACATTTTTATATATAACTTAACTCTATCTATTCTCCAAATATTTTAATCATCATATATTTATTATTATTTTGAAAATGCTCCCAAGGAAAGAGCGAAACGTTAAGTTATATATAAAAATGTGATATTTTATCGAAATTTCATTATTTTATCCAAACAACCTACGAACCCAAGAAATTAGAAAGAAGAAAAAAATAAATTTATACTCAAATGGTTGATGAAATCTAGTAATCTATCAAAATAAAAGATTTCTACTATTCACCATCAATATTTCGAAAATGTATTCTTTCTGCCGTCCTTTTAAGGAGAAAACAACTACTTTCCTGGCTACATCTCCTCTGAAGAGCGTGATGTCAAGGAGAGGTTGTAACTATTGACTATATAATATATATAAAATTTCTTTATTTCCTTATTTCTTAGACCTTTTGATATATTAATGCTTCTAAATGTTCTTGATTTTAGGACTCTAACTTGACGATATGTCAAGTTATTTATCTTTTAAAAATTAATAAAAAAACTAATTTTGAAACAGAATAGTCCCAAAACCAACATTTAGAAACATAAATATATATATATATATATATATATATATATATATATATATATATATATTTATTCATTTGGTGTCCCGGATTTCTGTCGCCAGAAGTTGGCAACCCTGGTCTCGAGTTTCACTTTTATTTCAATACCTGCAGGTAGTTTCATACCTCGTAACGATCATATTATCATTCTACAATTATATGGAATTTATTAATGGAACATCTATTTGTGTGTTGTAAACTCTTTGAATCAGGACTAGAATACTGTCAGGTAATTTCATAAATCTTTATCAAAATCGATTCTAAAAATTTGTATTGATTTGACACTAAAAGAGAATAACAAAGAAAGTATAAATAAATACGATTAAATTTGATGTCCACAGTTTTATGGGTCAAGGACATATCCGGAAGCTACGTTGAATATAAAATTAATCAAATGCGGTACGACCTTTCTAAATTATTGAACTGAATTCCATCGAAAAATGTTTAAATGTCAAGTTCACTAATTTTTCCCTAACCTAAAACTGGTAATCGACGCTAATATGCGTGATGATTTGCTGAAATGCTATTAAGACGAGCGACTACTTAAATATTTCCTTGTTTCTTAAGAAGTTTATTCCAGAAAGTTCAGTTCAGTAAATTCTTCGGAAACTGAGCAATTAGTAGAGAATAGTATATCAAAATTCAAGAACAGAAGGCTTTTCATTCCAGCAAGAGTTCCAAATTGTGAAGGAACCAGGGCCGGAATAAGCTAGAGGCTTGGGGGGCTATAGCCTCTGGCCTCAGGTCCAAGAGGGCCCCATCATTTGGAAATCATTCTATATTTTTTGATGTGTTGATGTATTGATATTATTTTGTGAATTTTTCCGGGTTTTCGAATTCCTTAAGGGGGCCCCGTCATTATTTTAGCCCCGGGCCTTATAAATCTTAATCCGGCCCTGGAAGGAACGAAAGCTAGAACGGCTTTCTTTTACGAGTGGTTTATACTATTTTCTCTGTTGCGGCGTGTATTCACATAATTTATCTATAGAAAAATTGTTGAAAATATCCATTAGGGAAATTACACCGTTACGGTGGTCGGTTGGTAGCACTGATCCATGTTTAACAAATGTTATTTGAATTTAAAATATTCAAATTACAATAAAACGCATCCCGTAAACGGGTGAAGAATTTACACCACCAGAATTGCGGGAAATGTGTTAATTGTTTTTTTTTTGATGCCATGAGTAAAAGTTATACATGCTCAACAATGTAAAAGACTTATTGACTTGGAAATCAACGTTAAATATTCGTCAAAATGTTGACATCTACAAATACCTGAAATTGCAATCACTTTTGAAGTGATGTTTAACCTAACCACCCTCACACATGACAGAATAATGCATCGTTCATTCAGTTGTCAAAATAAAACTGTTATTCAGGGGCACCACTACAAAAAATTACTAAAAATCGTTTAAGAATGGAGTCCATTCGCCGAAACTGAGAAATGTTTTTAACGTTGAGGAATTAAATGGAAATGGAAAAATGGAAACATTTGTTGTTTCAATGATCGCTTCAACTTTTTGTTTCTGGAATCCTTCCTATTACTAAAGTTCAAACTTTGAAATCTCATGACTACCAAAAGTAATTTTTTTGAATCATACGAAAGCATATAGAATATTACACAAGCAAAAAATTGATGCAAATGGATTCAGTAAGTAACAACACTCTTAAATGCTTAACATATTTTCATTTGAAATTATCTAGGCTGATTAATATATCTCATTATGTGCTCTCAATGAACAAAACGTCAATTTCTGATAGCTCAATCACTTAATGTGACATTATTAAGATTGCAAAGTATTAGGCCATTTCTCAATTCTAATTAACTACAAATGATATATCCAAATAAATAGAATAATAGTTTCCAAATTCGAATTATTAACAAATTGTGTTCAGGAATTTGAATTATTTGAAATTATTGCGAAATTTTCTAATACACTGATGCTGAGTTACACTGAATCTTAGTTAATCGGTGCTTAGTTATTTTGACGTTTGATGAGTAAAGTACTACTTTTGGATTATAATTCTCTTCCTATTAGTGTGCCAATACTTCGTCTGAGTTAAAAAGAAGTATTTTTAGGAATTTCGTAGTGTTTTTATACTATAGAATAAATCACGTTTAGTAGTTTGTTAATTGGAAGTTTTCAAATGTAACGACATATTAGTATCTATTAATACGTTTTATAATTCTGTTGAGCCTTCCTCAACTGTATTTTTTCCGGTGGAGTGGAAAGAACTATATATAATAACACTTCTCTAAGGAATTCAACCAACGGACTGTTTGTATCTGTTTGTGTAAATACAAGCTAATTCTAAATCAATCTAGGATTATAAATAACATCTTAATTAATCGCTATACAGCTTATTCAAAAGGACAAACTTGAGAGTGAACTGGACGAGGTGAATGCCGTCAACAATGGGTTAGTAAGATAATGTATTTTCTCAATTAACTATTTTCAAGAGGGGAAAACAAACAAAAAACACTATCAATGTACATTATTGTACGTTATAGTACCAAAATTATCAAAAAAGAGCTCTATATACAGAAGAAAAGGATTCCTTTCACCAAGATACTACCCCATGTGCACCGCTCATGAGATAAAAAATTAATGAAATGAGAAAGTTTGAATAGAAACGTATGTCGAGGTTAGAAAGAAATCGTGGACAGATTTAATGGTTATTGAAGGAAAATATATTTACTATTAAAGAAAACAATATTCATAAAAATAACAGAAAACCAGAAAAAACTATTTTTTGTTCACGAAATCAACGACATATTTATAGGTATTTAATTAAAATAGATTCCACCTAGATTTCAATTTAAATTTCAAGTCGCCTACTTCGATGAAAGTTATGTTTTGAATATATGTGATTGAACTTTCTCTTGACTACTATGAACTTCGAGGTGTTTTTGTAGATATGTAAATATCACTGATATTTTGATGAATTTGAGAATATAAACTAATTGGTATTTGGTACATTGGTAAAAACGGAAAAATTCGATCTGTTTCCAATTGTTTGAAACTCCAAGGTTTATAATATTGGTAACAACTATTTTGCAGCTCAAAACAATTTTTTAATATTTGAACATATATAATCAGAAACAATTTTATATAGTAATAAATATTGATTTGTCTTGATCACTTTTACTTTACCAACATTTGAATAGACAAAAATTATTGTATTTCAAGATGATTGAATTCGTTTTATATTCTCCACATTTCCAAATAGTGACTGATAGATATAAAAAATATTCTATTTGAAACAAGATTGATAAAATAAAAAAATCAAGTAAATACATTCGATTCTTCTTTCCAGAAATTTCAATAAAAACAAAATGCAATACTCCAAATGTGGACAAATAGTAAAAAGCGTAATATATATAAATAAGTATTTACATCACAACCATTCTACAAGAAACAAAACGGTTAGAGTATTGATATTAAGTGTTTGATTCAAAAAAGACATAAGTAGTTGATGAAGCGCAGCACTCTAATAATTAAACTTCAAACTATGAAATTTATATTCTCAACGTGTATATATATATATATATAGTAGACATTTAACTAACTGTGTTCCTTCTAATATTCTAATTAATTTATGAATCAAAATGTTAATTACGAACCACCATGTAATTTTTTTTTCACTAATACATAATGGGACGAACTTACCAGCAGTCCTTTCATATTGCTGAACGTTAGAAACTGATGCTACTAACAAATATAAAAAAAGCTTTTATAGAAGCCAGAACCTGTTGAAGGTTGATTTTTAATCAATTTTTTTCTGTCTTCAGCTGTTCTGGGCATGTTAATGAATTCCGCTGTTTGATAAGTGCTCGAAAAAGTGGTAATTTTTTGGTTAATAATTGGGTCATAATGTAGGTATCCTGGTTCAAAAATACTATAATTTGTACATTGGCGTAACTCATTGTAATATTCGCAGGTATTGTGCAAATTATAAACTAAGTTTATTTTTTTTTTAATTTTGTAATTATCTTATTCTTTATTAATATTGTAATAGAGTGAAAGTTATTTTATCTTCATCTAATCATCGAATTATTAACAAATTTTAGTTTTGTATACATTCAGACTGTTTTAAAGTGAAACCCAACATTTCGTTCAGCTCTCCAATTCGAAATGATTCTCATAACAGCCAATTTACAAATTTTTGTTTATTGTTAAATTATTCAAGAGTTTATTCCAACTAATTTTTATTACGTAAAATGTTCCTATATCGAGAAATCGAAAAACATTATTAATTAAGGACTTGAAAGTACTTGGTGCCTTGGAATGTTCACACTTTATCTTAAAATTAGAACTGGAGAAAAAAAATCGATATATCTATCTGTATATATATACAAGTTTGTTCTCATTTGGATTATTAACAATATAGAAAGTGACAATGTCATTATATTGAATAACTAATTAACCTCAATATTTGAGTCATCTGCACTATTACCAATTTAAATATTAATTTTTAAAATTTCCTAATCATTCATAAATGATGGTACTGTATTTGTTCACGGACATTCACATATTTTGCAATTCGATATTTTATATATTATTACACTATCTTTATCATAGGTATCAACAAATTTCCGAAATATTAATAAAATAAGCGTAAAAAAGTCATTTTGTTCTACGTAAAAAAATACTTTCAATATAAATGACAATATAGTTAATCTCTTGTTGTTGTACTCAACTCAATGTTTGCTACTACCTGCCCAAAACTTACAATTACACTGTTTACCTTCGTTCTCTGAAGAAGAGAACTTGGTTACCGAAATGTCGACAAGCAGTATAATTATGATCGTCAATGTAGTTGTAGTCTACACTAACTTTGAAGCTTGAGTTCATTTGTTTGATTGTTTCTTTTATCTGGAATTTTACACCACAACTATCAATTTCAATTCATTATCCAAGATTCTGATGATCTCATCTAAGTCGTTTCTAACTATTAAACTTTATCTCCTCTGGAATGATAATACTTCTTAAGGCTAGTTCCAAATCTCTGTATTAGACTATTAGAATCCATTGAGGTTCATTATTAAATCTTTTAGTTGAGTCTGGTTCCAATAGAAATATTTGCTGGGTCTTCACAGGGATAATTTAGTGTTTGAATATTAGGATCATCTACACGAATTGATCAACAATCCATTTGCTTATAAAACAGAATAATATTTTAAACAACTATTGGTTGAAGTATCAAAATCGTTTGTCTCTGATCAACCATTAAATAAAGACAATAAACACAAAAATTAGTGAGTCAAAAATGACTTTGAATCTTTAAATTATAGTTTAAAAGAGACTAAAAACACTCTTCTACAGATTCTTAAACAGGAAAGTGAAGAATAACTCTTTATATAAGGATAAATATATAATTTATTTATTAAATGATGTGCGGGTGAAATATCGGATGCTGCTAACTGCTACTACATAAGTTTGTTCAGCAAAAAACAGCTGATAAACGAAATTACTATTAACCTTATAAACTTGCCTCTATTTGACAGTTGATTCCTAATGTTTCTACGTCGATATAGTAGAGTCTGTTTTTCCGGCCGAGTCCCCCAAAAAAATAGTTAAGCCTAGTGACCTTGATGAGGACTATAGGACAAAATTTAGAAATCTCTGTAGTATCATCAGTGCTGAAAAGTATGCATAATTTTAATTCATCTCATGATTAGACTATCTAAAAATCAAGATCATCAATTTCGACACATGCTGGTCATTCTAGCAAAGATAATATCAGCATTTCATAAAATTACTGCATTGTCATCAATCTTAAACAAGTGTGCAAAATTTTGGATTTTTTTAATATTTAAAATGGTTACGAAAGTTCTAGTCTAAAAACTTTTTTGATTCCACCCAAATGGAGCTAGCGAAGATAATGTATTCATAAAATTATTCTATTTTCGTCAGCTTCTAATTAGTGTGGAAATTCTGAAATACATACAAACAAATCTAATATAAAGCCCGAAAAAAGGGAGAGCTTTACAACACTTATAAGGAATACTGAGTTAAGCTAATTTAGCCACATGTCAAAGCAAATTTATAATAAAATTGAACTAACGTAATCTCAATTTATCGGGGTAGATTTAAATAGAACGTCGCATCGCTATAAATTATAATAAGCAACCATTTCTTTGAATTCTCACTAATTTTTTTATCGCCCTACTTATGAGGATTAAAATTTAAATTTCTCTTTTCCACTCCAAGTGTATTGAATGACAATTTTGGTGTTTCTTGTATTAATTTCTTCAACTTTGTTTTGTATTTCTGTCATCTTCCACAATTGCTACAAAAATATACCCCCAGTTCCTTTATTTGGCTTCTCTACTGCTTCTTTCTTGATCTGTCTCTTTTTTTGATACTGTTTCCATTTTTTCATTATTCAACTTTTTTCTTAATATTCGTTTATATATCTTCTTCTATCTTTTGTAGCCTTCCTGAATTCCTTATTTACTCTCCCGATCTTTTATTTGGTCTATCATCTCTTTCTTAGTCTTTCCCTTATGTTCAATGGTATTTCCTGTCTTCATTCTATCATTAATCCAATTATCCTTAGTCCTATGACACGTTCATAACGTTTCTTCACTGTCCTCTGCTTTTGACAATCTTCCCCAATTCTTCTCTATCTTTGCTTCCTATTTCTTTATTTGGTTATTTCCCCTTTAGTTTTATAATTGTGTTTCCATCATTCATTTTCTCATAAATCTTACTAACCTTATTAATATAAGCCCATAAAATTTCTTTCCTTATCTTCTGTCATTTACCACCTTCCTCAATTCCTCCATAATTTTTTTCCCAAGTTACTTCACTTGGTCTATCTACTTCTTGATTAATCTTCCCATTCGTTTAGTGACAGATTTTTTAATATAAGTAAAACTGGTTCATTATTGGTGGGTTTAAGTTGACTTACAAACAATTTTGTGATCGAACTGATTCAATTTTCAACTAAGTGTGATGCTGAAAGAGCGGTAAGATATTTTCAAGCAGTTTTCTATAACGCAGGAAACTGTATTTGAATGTAGCTCTGCTACCACAACTCCTGTTAGCTTTGATTAAAATTCTGCTCAAACTTCTCGTTGATCAACTGATTTTGTTGCAAAATTTTGTCATTTTTTGTTTAAAATGACTCCTAAGAAGCCTAATGAGTCGTTATCTGCTTCTGGGAATTTCTCTATTCTCATTATTTCTCCCGTACTTCTGCTGTTACCTTGTCAAATGAAGATGTACCTTGATGTCTAGTCACAGAATTTGTGCACCTCGAGATTACATTTCACATCGCAAACTCAATGCTTCATTAAATTGAAGAAACTACTTACTGAGATTTTTGGAATTAAGAGACAACATTGGAAATTTTATGAACAAAATGGTCAAATTATAAATGAACTTCCTGATGATTCATGTATTCCAAATTTATATTTTCCAACAGTTATCACAACAAAACTAAAAGTTTACGAGGTGAAAGAAGTTGATTATCGATTGGGTCAAAATTGATTTGTACCCTATAATTAAATAACTATTAAAGCCAATATTTTTCATATATTTAACAGAAATTGAAGAATTCAACACCAGATTTTTTTGCATAGAAAAGTCTAAGGAAATGTTCACAATCTGTCTAGCTCCAAACAATGTAGAGGATCAAATATCAAGGTAAAAAGCCTAAAGAATATTGAATATCATAAAAAATATATTGTTGTAGATAAATTTTCAAATTTAAAACGTATGTATATGCGCATTATGTCAGGATTAACCTCAGCATCTCAGCTATGGAAATTTTTATCTGGCCCACTAACGTATATCGGTTACAATCAGCTTCTACCTCCAATGGAAAATTTTAAATACGTAATCAAGACTTTTAGATAAAAAAAATCGCAATCCTTGAGCTCCGCTTATGGTAATGAAGATTTATTGAAACTAATATTATTAATAGCTTCGTTTTCATAGTAAAAATACGAAAAATTTGAAATTCAGATATGCCGGTTTTACCACGTGAACCTCAAAATCAAGTCTCAATAATCAGCTTATGGAAATTGCGATAACTTAATAATTTAATTGATTTGTATTTTGGTTATTCTTATATTAGTTTCAGTTGGATCCGTTAGTATTTATAAACGAAATGTGATGTAAAAATACGTTAAGGTATTCTATTAAAAACAAAATTTGAATCACTTTCTTCCTTTGGATAACAATGCATTTCAATGAGGTTTATTTCAGAATGATTTTCATTTGATTGGTCATAACATTATAAATGTTTCTCTTTTTAGAATATTATTTATCGAACAGGGCCGGATGGTACTCAATCTCTTACGGTTACTGTGAATCCGAATAAGGACGAAAATGTGTATGCCAGAAATCCTCGTCAAGCGGTCACCCACTGCCTGTACTGGTATGTTGATAATTCGTTTCTGCCGCAATGGGAAGATGGACTAATTTTCTTTTATTTGAAAGAGTTTTAATGAAATTATTACTGTTGAAGAGCATGCCAACCAGTTGTTTACCAATAGAGATGACGAAAAAGATAGTTCAAAATGATATTTCAAGAATTGTGACCAACATGTTGAGATCTGTCACATTTGAATGCAGTCAGGAGGAGCTAATGTAAATTACAAGTTAAATCCTGTTAATTTTGGGACTTTCGGTAAGCGAATGTTTTTAAGTTTAAATGCTTTCAAACAGACATAGAAAAAACATAGCCACAATCGATATTTTAGCACTTCATATTATGTTGGGATATGATGCATACAATCTGAAAGCGTATCTATCAACACCAGCCAAAACAAAGCCGTGTAGTAGACTGCTCCAGAAGAAATCGTCTAGCCGGGGCTAGACACCTTAAAATCCGCAGGTTATTTCTTGGTAATAGCTACCGTTTTCCAAAACGAAGTATGTGTTGTAGTGGAAATTGGTTGGACAATATTTAGTCGTTATCAATATCAGTCTGGAGTCATATCTGCTATAAAAGTCATAATGACGGGACTGGTCCAATCAAGGCTTGTAGTGTAAAGTGTAAAAAAGTGTTATATGAACTGTTGAGATATAAAGTTCTCCTTTTTGAGACCATCTAGGGACTGCATAAGGTTGTTCAGCAGCAATCAGTAAAGATCCTAGATAAAGGACTATATAATCAACTGTACATCCTTGCATCTCATTTACGGTCGATTTTGAATTACTATGTTTATTATGTTTCCAGCAGATTCTCGTTTATTTTGATTGACAATAATATTTAAATAGTGTATTGCCATCGACCGTTGTCAACTGTGAGAAATTTGTTTGTGTTTGAATCAAACTTAGCACATCATATTATCACCCCGTTCTTTACAATTACTTTTGAGTTAAATTCTTGACAATGGCGTCGGTTATATAAATATGTAGCTTGAAATATTATTGAAAATGGTAAAACCAGGCAAACCATAACATCGACTAGTATAACTAATAAACTTTTTGGCGAATACATTGAGAAATATCGATTTTGTCGAAATTTCAATATTTCATCGTTATACAATTCATTTATCAAATTATAATTTCCCTCCCTTCTCATCACATCTATTTTTAAAAATCAGGTGATATAATAGCATTCATTGGTTATGTAATTAATTTATTCAAATTTTACCACCGAATACAACGTTCTGTCAATATAACATTTATTTATTATTATAAGAAAATTAATATTCAAATATTAAGATTACCTTGATGAATAATTCATCTTGAAATATTGTGTGGTACTAATGTGTGAAAAGTATTGCCAGCATATTAGTATTATCTTCAATTTGAATATGGAACTCACTAATGTACTACTTTACAGTCACAATCAATTTGGATATACAAATCTACACATTCTATTGAAGAATTGAATTAGTAGTAGGTGGCCTCCATTTTATCCCTATTTAATTACAGCTTATCACATATTTTTGAAGTGTCGACTATAGTTCTCCATTTCTTTCTGTCCTGCATCTGTTTGTTCCAGTCACGTACTCCCAGATTTTGCATATATTGACCAATCTTCCCATCTATTTTTTGGTCTACCAGGCCAATGTTTTTTCGTTCGGTTTTCATTCTTTAATTTTTCTTGTACCCTCTCGATTTTCCATTTTATTGATGTGTCGTACCTTTATATTCTTTTTGATTCAATTGTGTTTACTATATCCTCATTTTCTGATATATTCTTCATTTCATAGTTCAAACTTCCACTGGTTCATGAATTTTCTTAATTATATGCTTTTAGTTGTTTTTCTTCCACATTTGTTAGTCTCGCAGTTTCCGCGATGTATGTATCATTTTTTGTGTCATTTTTGTTGCTTTTCATTGTTCCTAAGTACTTAAAGGTGTCGATTACATCGAAGATGAGGTCATTTATCTTTACAGTTTCTTGTTTGTCAACTTCCTTCCTTCAATTTCCGTATATTTTGTCTTTTCCTGATTTATTTTAAATCTCTTTTCCTGCCTTTCTTACTATTTTTTTAATGTGTTTTCAAGGCTCTTTCGGCCCCTTGCTAATAGAATTAAATCATCAGAATATGCTTTTACTTGTATTGATATATTAATGATACTTCCATCGATATTACATTACCCTATTAAACCTTCAACTGTAAATTCCTCAGGTGGTCCGTTTTCTGTTATTAACCTTGCCCTGGAATTTAGCATAGTCATTTTCATTAATCGTCTCAACTTTTGGGGTACTTACAGTTTTTCCATGGACGTAGCCAGCGTGGGGCAGGGAGGGGCAACTGGCCACCCCTGAAAGAAAAAATAAATTAAATAATTTAAATAAACAAAAAATTAAATCTAAAATATACATATTTTTCTGCTGTGTATATATTTTGGTTATATGTTTTATATATTTTGTTTGTTTTTGTCGTCGTTTGGTTGCTTTTATGAAGATTTGATAAATAATATTATTTGACAAGATGTCGAAAATGTTTCTTATGATTTATTAAAAAAATCCACCACGAGCCATTCAAAAGCAAGTATACAGAAGTAATCCATCATCTCAATCTGCACTTGAATACTGGAAGCGGTCAATAATAATTCCCTATCTTGATTCTTTAGCTTCGTCTTTGAATGCTAGATTCTCTGACGAAAATACACTTTTGCTTTAACTTATCTTTATCCTTCAAGCATGCTTAGAATGGCTCCAAAAGATTTCAAAAATAATGCAGAATCTTTCATGGCATTTTATTAGTTGGGTGATGTCTCTGCTACTGTGGAAAGATCGTTCAGTACCCTAAGAAGGGTGAAAACCTGGCTCAGGAGTACAATGGGGTGTACATCGAAAATTTTTGAAGGAAAATCAGAACTACATAGTGAAGAGAGATTTGGATAAATTTAGTTTAAGCTCAAGAAAAATGTTACTACTTTAATTTAAGTATAATTGAAAACTCAAAGTTTTGTTTTCATTAGCCTTTTCTTTTTATCTTAAAATTTTATATTTTGAACGATAATGGACCATGACCATGGTTTGCCACCTCCTGTTATAAGTCCTGGCTACGCCCATTAGTTTTTCCATGTCCTTTATAATACTCATAACTTTATTCGATCACTTGTTTTATCATCTACTGTATTTTCTTGTCTAAAACTTTTTTGATATTCCCTAATACATGTTGAGATTTCCTCTCTTCATTATCAGTATGATCAATCTAACAAACTATTCTTTCGGCATTGCTTCTGTTTCCCATATTCTTTCTATGATCTTGAAGATTTTGTATCTTAGGTTATCTGATATAATTATATTGATCATATAATTTATTTTGCTAAAAAAACCAACATAGTACCAACAATCGCCGATTACCGAACTTTCTCGGACCTTCTGAAAATACTATACTCGAGATAGTGGCACACGAATTAACAGAGATTCAAGGAAAAGTCCAGTATAGATGTGTAAACCATGGTTAGACAAATGTTAATTCATGCGGAAAGTCTTGTTGTATGTCTGGTGGAATTAAGACGGTTTAGTGTACTTCGAGTTTATTCCAGATGGTTAAGCTATCAATGTTGAGGTATATACTGTACACTCAGTGAGAATGTATGAGGTTTTATCAGAGAAATATACAGGTTTGGTTAACCGAAAACGGGTTGGCTTACAACAAGACACATAGAAGTTTTCGCAATCTAAGAAAATGTTTTCACCAGCTAAACCTATATAAAATTTGATCGACCCAAAAGTCGTTAATTTATTGGGCTTTCTGTAGAGTCGAACTATTATAATATCTGGCATTAGGGTATATTCTATTTCATCTTATATAATATATTTGCCTCCCTTTAATACTGGAGTCTAGTTACTTTCTCAGATCGTGAAAAATTCAATACTGTAAAAATTACGCAAGATGAGATGGTAGAAATTGGTATTATTATTAATCTCCTACCACATCCAGCATTTAATCCGAACCTTGCACCATCTGATTATTATTTATTCTGATCCTTGGCGAAATTCTTCTGTGAGGAAAATTTTAATCCAAACAAGATGCTGGAAATGCAATGCGACACTTTTTTGCATACAAGCCTAAAGAATTATTTCACCAAGAGCTTTCTGAAGGTTGGTTTGAAATCATAGGATACGATAAGCTGTACTTTCTTTTCTATGATTATTCAATAAACAAAATGAACATTAGAAACCAATACTATTTCAGTTCAAGTATTTTCTTAGTTATAGTATCACAAGAGCTTCGATAAAAATCGATTATTTGGTGTTAGTTTGATCAATCTCTTCTTGAGTAGATGCACTGGATACTTGTCTTGACATTCTATGTTCGATGTTAAACACTTGAATGCAGCGCTAGGATTTTCTCCGCTCTGTGCAGTTTTGGAGAATAGGATCCAATACGGTTAATTCATCATAGGTGTCGACTTGATTCGGAGACTTTCTTAGGCATAAGTTTGTTTATTCGATGCCTTGCCACGCGATCTCGACGGCAGATATTTAGCAGACCTTTTTTGTTAGTTATCACTTGAGTTCTCATCATAGTTTTTCATAATTTAATCAATTACTTCAGTTGTCAGTGCTACGAAACTGGATTTTTGTTTCTGGAAGCCCCCTTCATTTGATCCTACTTGCATTTCTAGCATCCTGCAAGTGATTTTCGAAAATATTCCACAACTTATCCTCATAATCGGTATCATTAGCTGACTTCATATTGAAAGTCCAATTTTTAAGAATACCTGTCAAGGGTTTGTTCGAAGTATTTTCAAGAACTATTAATGTTAATATAATACCAAAAACTTCTTTTTAAAGGCGTTAAAGATTTCATAACATTATTTCTAAACTCGCAATGAATCACTTCTATTCCGATTTCGGAACATTTTATAATCACTTATTTTATCATGAATCAGATAATCTACATTATTGCTTCTGTCATCAACATACGTATTCAAAATAACAATAAACAATTTGAAAACATAGGAATAGCTATTAGGTCCATTTTGAGTATTATATTAGTATTAATTATGGTATCGTGTATTTGTAATATATGTAGAGGTTAGGGTCAAAATTAATATCCCAATAAAATGAATAAGTTATCTATATTATTTGTAAGTTAAGTATGTTGAATATCAATTTATGAGTTTGGCATTTATATAAATATTATTCAGATGATTTTACTTTATTACAATTCACACAAAATGTTACAAGTTTGAATACCTTGAACTTATAGGAGCTACAAAATAGTAAATATTCTGCTAAATAAATACTGATTTGAACACATTCGTTGCCGATCGATATTTTCATAAATTGTAACCTGTGCTTGTATCAGAGGGGCTGAAAAGGTCGTAAGCTAACACATGTTACTATTAAACCCATATAATTTTCAGTTAACCTGAACCTTTAAAAGATATGTATAGAAATTCGACTAATAGTTTGAAAGTTTTGAAGGTACTTTTGTTGGTTTGGAATAATAGATGGAAAGGAATTTCGTATGTTAAGAACGCCATAATAATACGTAAATGGGTATGATCAAAATGGGAACCACGTAGGGTTTTGAACTATCCAAGTGCATTTTTAGATCGATATATGACAGTGTATGAAACATGGCTCTATCATTTTATACTATAGTTCAATCTACAGTCAGCCGTGTGAACTGTACGTGATGAATTGACTCCAATGGTGGAAGATCGGCTGGCAAAGTTATGCCATCGGTATTTTGGGAAGGGGAATATTTTAAAAAAGAAAAATCCTGAATAGCAACTATTATTTAACGTTATTGGAACGTTTGAACTACAAAGTTCCGGTAAAACAGCCTTATTGGAAGAAATAGAAAATTCTGTATGATCAAGATATCACAATTGTACAAATTGGACTTATAATAGCTTCCGCAACTATCGTATTCTCCAGATCTAGCCTCCCATGACTTTTTTTGTTCTCAGAAAAAAAAATGATATCGAAAAATTTTATGACTACTATAATCGTTGTATTGCCCTCGAAGGCAACTACATTGAATAAAATCGAATTCATTAATAAGAAAAAGATTTCTTCCTATGCTAATCTAAGTCTACATATCTCTACAATATGTATAAAATGTTTTTCTCGGATTTTTAGAAGAAATGCACAATTTTTCATGATTACATCGGTATTCACACATTCAACTAATCGAAAATTGAATTTATTTTGTCGATGGAACGTCCAAGCGAGTTTATAGTGTTTTTGAAGTTCTAAAATCTCATATTCTAACCATGAACGACATGTTGTTCAGTAACAGTAGACCAACAAGTCCTTTTTAGAACAATTTGGTTGAATTTCCCTTCATTTCAGTTTCCTTAAGTATTAATCAGTAATTTTTTGCTTAGAAATGATCTGTGACAATATAGATGCTTTTGTTTTTGTTTTTTTTTTTGTAATTAACACTATTCAACTGTCCTGGAAGTACGAATTGAGGAATCAATCCTTTAAATAGAGCAGAAAATGAAAAAAAATCGCTTAATAGAATACATCAATTTATGAATAAGTTTAGCAGTAGTTTCTTTTTGTAAAAAAGTACGTTTTTGATATAAACTTAAAGCTTATAGCATTAGCTTTAAAATTATATAAAAGATTGTGATGTTTCTTTCTATCACAATCCAAGAATATGCTTTGATCTGTAACCACCCTTTTTATGCTTGTTTACAATAGTGCAAATTAGGGTTAACTAAACGACCCTTATAAAAGGTTATTTACCTAACCCACCACTATCAGTTAGTGATTAAACATGAACCTATACACATCTACGTTTATAACAAATAAGACTTGTACCTGAGAATAGTCACAATAGTCACTCAAGCGATCCAGACCAGAGTCAGCGGGAAGTGGCCAGTGCGCTGAATATGAATCAGTCTGTTGTTTCCAGAGTTTACCGTCGTTACCAAGAGACTGCTAATTTTCATATAAGACGTGGTTTCGGGAGAAAAAAGTACACATCCGATTCATTCTCATGACATTTCTGAGAAATCGGGTCATATACTAGACCAACAAGAGATCATAGAAACGTGGGGAGTGACTGGACAATCAGAAGACTCAAGGCGGGTAATCTTGATCCAAAAAGGCCAGCTACTGGCCTCAAACTGACCCCAGCCCACCGAGCATCTCGTCTATGATTAGTTGGACTGACTAACAATCGGGCACTTCTCAAACGAAAGTAGATTTTGCCTGCATGGTAGCGATAGAAGAGGTCGGTTGCATTGAAGAAAACGTGGCTTATGGAGGAGGTTAGTTTTAATGGAAACAAAAACTAATTTGGTTTTTATCGAAACTGACGTTGGAACGGGAGGAATAACGGCGTACGAATACATAAAAGAAATTTTAGAGGTATCACTTCATATTCATGCAAGACAATGCCCGTCCATATCACGGGATGTCGAAATTGCCGCTATGGCTAGTGCTTAGTCCGGACTTGAGTCCTATCGAGCATTTTTGGGATGAACTTAAGAGGAACATTCGGGCTGGAAATCCTGCACCAGCCACGTCCCACAATTTTCTCGAAGTCGCTTTGATCATAACTTCGACAAAATGTGAAGCTAACTAGCATTTTCAAAGTGGCTGTTTTTCGATTAAATCACATCAACCTTCTGGAAAGTACGTACAACAACACTTAACATCTCAAATGGAGATGAGCATTTGAGTGATATCTTATTTCCTACCTTTGGAGAGATAAAAAAAAAGCATGAAGATGGTCTATAATATATTTTGTAATCAAATATAGAAAACGTGAATTCTTTATCAAATTTTTGAAATTTTATCTATTATTTGTGATGTTTTTGTGCTCTCAAACTTTCTCTATCTGAGAACTTAGTTGATTGAATTTCGTTGTGTTTGTACAAGTACAGAAAATACCGAACGTTTTGGACATCCAGCTGACGATTCTTCACATGAAACGATTCACAATATGCTATTGGTCGATGGGAAAGTGTGAAACCCAGAGATTGTGCAACTCATAGGTATCTTACATGTCTCGATGGTTTCAATTTTAAATGAGCAGGCTTTCTGCAAGATAGGTTCGGCTTTTACTCACAATCGACCACTTCACGGGAGTATTTGGTTTATTTAATCCCAATATGGACCAGTTTTTTTAAAGATTTCACAACTGTGGATAAAACATGGATCCATCATAACAACAGAGACTGCACAGCAGTCAAAAAATTATTTTATTGGGATGAATCTGTGTCAAAGAAGACCTAAATATGTTTGTTAATAAATAAAGTCGTAGCGAATGTTTTTTTGGGATGCACGTTGTATAATCTTCCCTAACTACCTTCAATTGAGTATTATAATTGTGACTATTTAGCCAACTTAAGTCACTGTTTTAACTAAGGTATTGATCATATATCTCAAGAACACTAGTATTAAGACTGCTTCAGACCAATGTAAAATCTATTTTTTTATCTAGGGCCTAAACTTGGAGATACAATAATAATATGTTCCACAAAATCCAATCGTTTATCACCAAAACTATTTTCAAAATATTTAGTCCAAATAGAATAAGGTCATACACTTCGGAAACAAACAATAAATTATAATAAAACACGAAAAAGATAAAGAGGCAAATCTATACGAACTATAGAAAAACTATAGATGAATAACTGTAACAGATAAACTTAACGTGGAAAAAGGATCCAGAAATAGCAAAATACAGAATGAACTGGAAAGCTCTCACCAAAGAAATTATACAGAACCCACCAAACGACGCATGCGGGTAGCAACCTTATCATTTTATCAAAGCTGCTGAAACACCAACAGTTGACATTTGCTCCACTGGAAGCTATATGACAATGATGAAAGCTGCATAAATTTGCAGATTCCTTTGCAAAAATCCATAATTCAGCTACGAATAGCTCTCTCAAATGCCCCGAACGGTAATTTTTGTTCCAAATCAACTGAAGAAACGGCTTCTCAGAAAGAGATTGGTCTCTAAGGAAGAAATACCCATATTGATGACAACACGAATTCTTATTTTTTCAAAGAATTGAAGTAACCTGGGACGACGTGTATGGTGTTGAAAGAATAAAATGAAATTTATTTTTCATGCAAAAGCCCGTGTTTCACACAAAAAAAAATTTTTTATTCATTAAAAATAGAAATCAATTAGGAACTAGATGTGTGCAGCCTGAGCTGAGTACTATTAGAAACTCAAATTAGACACATGTATAAAACTCAAATAGTATACGATATAAATTAAATATGAAATACTCACTATTTTGTTACATTTTTAACTGAAAACTGAGAAGAACCTCGATGTAACACGAAATACTATATCGAAGCGACTTTCTACATACAAATTAACCTTTTCCATGGAGTGATGACACTCCTATTTTGAATGGGTATCCTCAGATGTCAATATAAATATTAATTCTCAATGAAATTTTGCCAATGCAATTATATATACCCGTTAAATGTTGAAATATATTAAACAGTTTATTTTATATTCTTACTACAATAAATTTTTCACATGAAATTCACGTTAATGCCTTTAGTTGGCCTTTGGAGAATTAACAAACTAGAATAACTAGAATGGAATTCATAATACCAATCTTCGTGATTTCTCAATTTTTAGTCTTTTCTAAAAATTTTTGTTGATAAATTGTCTTAATTTTAGGTCATTTCTGATTATAAATTAGTTTTCAAAACATAGGGACATACGTCTCAGAATTTACAAAATAGATTAAAGAGTCATCAATACTTTAAACAATAAAACTGTATCAAATATCATGAAATATCAGTAAAACATACATTCAATTGTGAAAATTCATAAATTGCTTAAAGAGAACCGAAAACAAGAAAACGAGAATTTTTAGAAATGGTTCACATACATAGAAACCAGTAAGCTATCAATAATAAAAAAATCTAAACAATTAATAATTTTATTGATGGCTGCTACCTATTTTTAAGATCTGACGATACGAGGTCCGGAATAAATGCTGGATGTGGTAGGAGTTCAGTACTACCAAGTTGTTATTTCGCAGTTTAAGGTTTTGTATTGTCGTATTGTAAGAAAACCAGTTTTCTGTTAACTAAACCAGCAAATTGCTTCGATGAAACATCCTCTCGAATCGACCTCTCTTTGAGACTACTTCTGGTGATTATTCGTTTTCTATCAACTGATTTTCCATGTACAGGTTGTTTAGATAAATTCAATTTGCATCGCAAGTAACAATGCGTCTGATAAAACGATCATATTTAGATACGACACGGAGATGTTTGTACTCATGAGACCTTAACTGGTTAGTACCTTAACAACATATTTGCGACATACACAAAAATAGTCAAAGCTTCAGTCACTCAGTCCCACTAATTCAGTTTACGGGATTTTAAACCTTTCAATTTTATTCAAAAAACAAAAAAGTATCCGCAAATACATTCATGAGAAGTTATTTCTCCATTATAACCGTAGTAAAACTATAATAATATTCAATTTGCAATAATGCTCATAGCTCACTCGAAGAATACATATAAATTGGGACAACCTGTACACGTTAATATTGCATGTGAAAAATCGTGAGAGGAAATTCTAATCGTTGGATAAGATGTATTTTATAAGAAGCTATTGAATTCCCTCCAGAATACAGAATTTCTGTATATATCCTATATATTTCTGAATACCACCAACCGTCTTTAAATCTAGAACGATTTATTCTTAGGGCAACTGTGATTAACATTCTAATAAAGGTCAGTCTACACTCAAAAACGATTCATTACCCTTTGAGAAATTCTCAACCACCTCTATTCTCGTAGTTCCTTTTTGTCGACCTTTTTATTTTATGAGACTTTTGAATTTATCTCTCACAGGCTCTTTATTAATCTCTTATTGCCTTCACTTGTACCTCCCTCCTTATTAATGTTCTAATTAAAATAATTTCTCATGGTTCTAGGAAGCGCAACGCCTGGCTAATGGTGTGTTTTCCTCCTATCCTTGTTCTGCTTTAAGACTGTTGCAAGATTGTGTGTATTAAGTCTACAGATAACTCGGAGAACAATATAAATTATGATAGATAATTAAATATTAACAATCCGTATTGCGATTTATTTCAATTAGCTGAAATTCCTGAAAATTTACCAAAAGAATCATTAATTCCAAAAACAATTGCTCTACACCTAATCTGTAAACGAGAAATATTAGTTACAGAGACAATAATTGGATAAAGAAATCTACAACCAATAGGAAATAAAATAGTTAAAAGATGCTTAAATTGGTATGGACACATAAAAAGAGAGGAATCCTACAAAGCTTGATAAGAAAAGAGAAAGAAGCAACAAGATATACGAGAAGACGGAAAGAAAAATACAGAAAAACTTGGCTACAAGTAGAGCTGGAGGAGGAAGACAAGGTAAAACAATACAGCAGATGAATGAAGTAGCAAAGGATCGAAAACAGGGGCAAAAATGGATTCCAACACTCGAAATGGAATAGAGGGTTATAGAGAACGAGTAGAAGTCGAAAAACTCAATGACAATACAATAATTTCATAAATTGGTATTATTATCATTGCCTAGTTCATCAGATATCATTCAATGGAAACGTTGGACTCGACTATTTTACCAACTCAGATTGAATAAATTCAGAATTTTGCACACTTGTTAATAACCGATAACAAAAGACTGATTTAATAATTTTGTTCCATTTTCTTCATCACTACCATGAAGATCAACTATTTCTTTCCGGAGAAATAAGAAGAAGAGGCATAATAAATGGAGTTTGATTAAATGACTGAATTAATAAATATTCACTACCTGAAATGTGTTGAATCTGCTGAATGTATGCTGTTGCTTATCTATGTTTTCAACACTTTGCTATGAGACAAGCTTATGTAGAAACACTTAACTGTGTTCGATCTTTATACGATATTCAAATAGAAGAATTTGATAGCTCGAAGTAGTACCAGATGAAGCATGACACGACGTGATTCTGTAGTCATTCGAGGTTATATTGAAAAATTCTTAACCCGCCATAGAACCAAATAAAATTTCAATGTCAAAATATTACTCAATATATTCTCCTCCTAATTGGATACATTTATTACAGCGAACCTGCAACGTTTCTAGACCTTTAAAAAAAACTTTAAATCAAGAATTTTTTGCAGGACAACATGAGATTTGTATGCAGGGGCATTGTTCTTCAAAAAAACACCTTTGGATAGCTTTCCGCGTCTTTTCACTTTATTTTTTTCCGGTAGAGTGGTCAGTGATGTCGAATAGTAATTTCCAGATATTGTTTTATCCTTATCCAAAAAATCAATCATGATTACTCCATGGCAATCGCAAAAAACTGGAGCAAGAACATTTCCAGCAGATTTTTAGACACGAAACTTCTTAGGTCTTGGAGAACAAGAGTCTCGCCATTCCATCGATTGTTGCTTTGTTTTTGTATCGTAGAAATGTACCCAAGTCTCATCCATAGTAACAATTCGGCTTAAGAAGTCAAATCGAGCACAGATCGAACGCGATGCTTCTACCCTTGCACGCCTTTGGTCAACATTCAAAGATTTGGGGATCCATTTTGCAGCAATTTTTCCTATGTCCAAATTGACGTAAACTATATGATGAACGCGTTTTAGCCCAATTCAACGGTCTGATAAAATCATGATGAACTGCATCGACATTTTCGGCGACTGACACAGAAACTGGCCTTCCCGATCGGTCAACATCTTCAATGGAAAATTTACCACTTTTGAAGTTTACAGTCCAATCTTTCACGGTCGCATACGAAGGAAATTGATCACCAAGGGTACTAAGCATATCTTCGTAAATCTGTTTCCTTTGTTTCCAGATTCATAGCTATTTCTGAATTCCATTTTCTTCTGGGTCTGATTCTTCTCTTCTTTTTGTTTATTACGGTTTCCCACATCACCTTAAATGTTTTGTCGTCCTCATTCATTCTTACTATGTGTTCAAACGATTTCAATTGTTGTTGTTCGATTTTTTGTACTGATTAATACTTAAATACAATGTTTCTATTTTATATTATTAACAATAATATTCTCAATGTAACCTAACCAATAATCTGCTTCTAAATATCTTCATCCATTTTCTGTTCTATTGAATTGAATGCAGTTAAGAGCACTTTCAACTTCTCACCGTCGTACCGATCCTTTGAATCATTTATTTTCAATCCTTGATTGAGAAAAAGTAGATTGAAATTTCCATGCGATTTTAGTAATTAAAATGGCTCTAACTCCAACTTTCAAACCTTTTGATACTCCAAAAGCCTCAACTTTTCGAAACCAAATCATGCCAAAACTTTCAAAAGTGACTAAATAGTAAACAGCGACATAGTTGAGGTTAAAAGAGACTACCGCTGGATAAAACAAACGCCTTAATTATATTGAAAATTCAATTTAAGCTTTAGAAAAGTTTCAGGAATATAGCATGTGTTTTTAACTATTTAATTGACTTTAAAAACAAATTTCAAACTATACATTTTCAATTTATATAGAATAGTAATAGAAATAATACTTGAAATATAATTATCAAATTGATACACTATATCACTCTATACAACACTCTATAAGGCGTGTGACTCACAAACAGGTGGCGCTGCCATTGTCAACTCCATATGACTTTTGAGACTATGTGTAAAGTTTCATGACATTTCGATTGTGATCATGAAGCTACTTTTTTATTTTCAAAATAATGGATTTAAAACAATTTCGTTTGTTAATTTATCATTGCTTCTTGATGAAAAAAAAAAAAATACTGTACAAGCTCAGCAATGGCTTCAAAAGTATCTGCTACACATAAAACTATTCTTTGGGCTTGAGTGCAAAAAGTAGCACTGTATTTTCAGCATCTCTTTTGGATTCAACTCCATTGAAAATTTTGTCATCTTTGTAAGTAATAATAATCTGATGGTGCAAGCTTTTGTTGTAAGAAAACCCGCTTTTGGGTACGACTATCGGGTATTTCTCCGATAAAGCCTCACAGATTTGCATAAGGTGTCTACTGCATCCCTTCATAATTGCCTCAGATATAAAACAAGACAATCCGTTCGAATTAAACTCTTTTTGCGATGGGTTATGGCAATAGCCTTATGTGTAACTTATGTGTAACTACTGATCCATGTTTGAGTTATGATAAATCCATCTTTTATGTTATTATGCGTCCAACAAAACGGCAATCTTTAAGCGGGGCAATGTTTCTCTTGAATATCACCTCATGATTTTGAAAAACGATGTATGATATCTCTAGTTTCCGATAATTGGAAAGTGCTAGTACTAAATTGGTTTTCTACTGCTTTCGTTGAACTTCAATATCCCACGCAAGCTCACAACTTGAGCGCGAATGACCTTTAAGCGTCTAATCTCCAATATTTAAACGATAAAGCCAACGTTTGTTCGCTTATTAACTGTATCTTCTTCGTTTTCCAATAATGTCTTAACAAAACAAAAGTTTAATATCTATCGCACTCCATACTAATTATTGTAAAGACGTACTGCGTCTTTAATAAACAAAGGAAGAATAATTTAAAAAAAAAGTGAAGCAATTGTACTTTTCATAGGATTAGGGACTAATGTTATTACTGTTATGGACCAGCTCGCGAAATGGGTCCTTAGGCCGGCCTTGTTTAGCTACAATGGAATTTTGAAATTCGACGAATTGTTTTTTATAAAAATTTATAAATGGCGGATTGCCTTTGATGAACTTTTCATTATAGAAGGCGACTTATTACATTATTTCTTTTAAGTAATTTCTAGGAAAGTGTATTTATTTATTTCTTTCTTTTTGTTTCTTTTTGTTCCAGAACTTAGTAAAATTCTATGTGTGCTAGATAAAAAAGTTTAAGTATTGCAGTTTAGTTGAGTCGTAGAATAGATCGAATCAGTAAGAGTAATCGCAGAAATTATTTAAATGATATTTATAAGTAAATTATTATAAGTTAAGTGTATTGTAAAGTGTGTAAATAAATTAAGAACGTAAGAAACGGTGCTTATTTATTCACCCCATAAATAGAAAGAGTGTAAATAAATACGAAAAACTTTACATTAAGTTACGTAAAAATTTGCAAATATGAGACACCCTTATAATTAAACTGCTTTTGGCCTACTCAGAGTTCATAGTGAACGGGCCTCAAACTTCAGTTTCACAAACCTGCATCGTACAGTACTGCAAATACGAAATATTGAATGCTATTTATAATTTCAAAGCACGAATATTTCACGTTGTTGAGAATATGATTCTAATATTAAGTCATCATGAATATGCCAATACGTTCCAGCATCTAACACAGATACCAGTTAAAACACGACGGTTTAATCTTATTTTCAACATAAAATCAGAACCGCAACCAGAGTTTCCACGATTCTATTATGTAATTTGTTTGTCACAATTTCAAATAATTTTGTTACAATTCCACGACTTTCGTCTGAAACTTTTCATGAGTGTGTCGAGTTGAATGTTACAGTGAAAGGGAAGTGGAACGCGAGAATTCCATCTAATTGTGAATGAAATTCAATGCTTTAGATATATTACAGTGTAAACGTTGTGTTATTATTATCACTAAGATTTTTTACTAATAGTTTTTTACCGCGAAAGTTATTATCACTGAGCTTTTGGTCAGTAAAAACTGTATTAAAAGAAAATAATTATTCGAAAATAAAATTATGAGCCACATATTCAAGAAAAGGATAAACAGATACAATAATCAACTGAGAAACGAAACAGAAACTAAATATAAAACATTTTTCCTTACTATATGTTCACGAACTTTCCCAACAACTATCGAATTATTTCAATGAATATGATGTTAGTATAAGTCATAAAGGACATTATAAATTATCTAAATATTTCACTGAATTAAAATCTAAAACACCAAAAAACAAAAAAAGTAATCTCATATACCAAATACCATTGTAATGATTGTGACGTTGTATATATAGGGCAGACCTCTCAGTATTTAGAAAATAGGTTAAAAGGTCATCAATACGGTAAAATAAAACTACATCAACAAACCACGAGATTTCAAAAAAACATAAATTCAATTATAAAGATTAAACAATTTTAGAAACAGGAAAAATACACAAAAAAAGAAAGCTATCAATGTTAAAGGATTTATTGAAATTTCCAGCTCTATTTTGTACATTTTAATACAGCTACAAATAATTTAATTGACTACTGACTATATATTTGAGATGTAAAAACAAGGGCAAAATTAATTTTTTTGTTTAAACAGATTTCTATTTTGATTCCAAAAACAATTTCAAATCAGAAGACAACCTGATTAGTTATTTTGTTGTCTGACATTCTTTGTACCTACATGACCACACCAGATTAGTTATTTGGTTTTCTTGACATCGATAAATATATTATGATCTTCCTTATTTTATCCTCCACACCATTATTAGAGCTCATGAGACATTGATTATAAATGACTGTTCAAAAATGCAATAAATAGGCTAGAAAACACAACTAATTTACGTTTTAGACATGAAAATATCATAAATTTGTTAATGAGAATGTTGTTTGCGCAACGACTATTTGCGATTTAGAGATTTTAAGTTACATTTAATGGAAAATAATAACGGAAAGGTCACGTATATTTATTTCGAATCATATTCAACATTAACTGCTATTTATTATTTGCTATTCGCTTACAGACTTCCTAAATCATTTAAATAATAAATGGAATGTTTTTCTTATATAGAAATGCATTGGAAATCAATTTTAGTAGTATATATGATTTTATTCAACTAAATATTTTCATATAAAACAATTAAAAATCTAAATATGAACTTTAAAGCTGGCAACACAATATACAGTTAGAATTTATGCGAACATATGTTTATTATAGAATAATAAAGAGATTAATGGATTGTATTATCACTTTATTCGACTATTTTATTTTTATTGTTGACAAACAAAAGGGTATAATACAGTATTGTTTATTTTTCACTGAATATGAACAATTTTACTAAAATCAAAGTAATTTTCTTCAAAGCGATGTTCAAAATCTCACCGAGACTCTAAATTATTGTGTAAGCATCCATTTATCATACATCTTTTCTCCATTGTGCAAACTCGACCCCCTAAAAACTATACACACAAACTTCAGATCACAAAAACACGACGTCCATTTCTCTATCTTTTCTCTAAACCTTCAGTTATTATATATGTTCTCTTACACAATTCACCAATTACAAATTATTGAACTGATATTTTTATCAAACCCATTTTTCTTATAAAAAAAAAAAAACAAAAAAAGTAGTAGTTCAGAATCAACAAACAATCGCTTCCTAATCTTTAAGATACCATTCTACAAAGCGAGGTGGAATTAGGAATGTCTCGTTAATATTACTTTTATTCCTTGTTGGGTTAAGTTAGGTTAGGTAATTGCCTCTGAATATAATGATATACTCGTTTAAAATTCTCATTTTCAAAGATAATTGTGACATTTCTCATCTCGTGGAAGACTTAATTAGTTCCAAGTTATATTCTGCTTTTTACATTGAATCAAAACCAGCACAAAAAATTCTCTTTCAGCCCAAACATTTTTCTCATGAAGTTTTTCGTTATATTCTTCAGTTGTTTTCTTCGTTATTTGTCTCTGCTGTAGACACATTGAATGCAGGCATTCGAGGACATGATTCGAAACGCGCAAGCTACTTTCAGAAATTTAAATGAATCTGTTCTTTTTTCAATGTTATGAATATTGTGAATTACTTTGTCAGAGATTTCATTCTAATTGAGCTGCTTTTCAAATAGACATAGCTAAAAATGGTAATGAAATCAAAACGTTGTCACAAAATGAAATACATAGAGGGTGGACATACTAAATGCAATTTCATTTTTTCAAGTCCGCGTGTTCGTTTAGGATACATCAAAATTTGGAAATAACAGCTTTCTACTATATTAATTGAATTGAAAGATAATCTATGTTGACATTAAATCCTTTTTGTGGATCTAAATCACCGTACAACAAACTCAGCTAGATGTAAACATCAATAAATCATCTACAAAACTTGAATAGCTTGTATTGCGAAGATTACTTTATTTCATCTCATAGATGCTCAATAGGATTGAGGTCAGGATTCATTGTTGGCTCTATAAAATAATTCCCAACTCCTCAAGTATTGGAAAACTGATATGAAGTCGGATGTTGTTCTGCAAATATATCATAGTATTTCATGTTGTTCAACCGGCGCTCGATGATTTTATGGCTTGAAGCCAGTCAAATTGCCTGTACTATGCCCAGATAAGTTTTAATATTTCCTCAAAACGGTCCAGAAATCTCCTTCAGAAGCCCTCTAAAACAGTAGGAGCTTCTATTCAATATAAACACACGTTGAGGCACAAGGGTTTATTCTGAACCAGTAGTGATTTAGTTACTAACAGTCACCACAACATTTGCACCTGAACATCAGCCAATTTCTTAAACTGACAACATAAAGTGGACATCTGGTTCCAAAGTCCTCTGAATTTTCCTCAAATCCGATCGTATTTTTGAGCTCCAAGTCTCTAAGAACTTTTGGTAAACTTACCAGCTTGAATGACTGCTACAATTTGAGTGAGCTCAGTGGATGGTACCTGGTATTTATTTTTACAGAAGTTTTACACAAATGAACCACGGTGGAATCAATTTTCTAATTAAAGTTCAGATCCCTAGACGGATCTGCCAGCATAAGCAGATATCAAACTGCCGAAATTGGTAAAAAAACTTGATAAATTAATGTTGGTATACATTGGACTCTCGATAAGTGTTGTGTATCACTTTATGAATCTATTGTTGTGATGCTTTGTTCCCAAATCCTCATAAGGATTTAGAACGTTTAATAGGACGGCTGCTGGATATAATAGGTCAAATTACTTAATATGTAAAATGTTAATTAGCTATTGTTTTATGTAACTAAAGTGAATCAAGAACCATCCATTGACGGTACTGTTCTTTGCGAGTGGCTGGTTGAATAGATTATTTATTAATCCATTGTCGTGGTTATTGGATCGATTTTAATCTTTGATTAGTGGGATAGTCATATCGTTATGATTTGTTTGGTTAGTAACGTACCAGGGGGCTCTACTGAATTTGAATGTTTGGAGTATCTTCTTATTTGTAGGTTTATTGCAGCCTCATAGCTCTATTCCATACGACCAAATTTGTATGATGAGCAATTTATTTTCGAGTCTTAGATGAGACCTTTTGTTAAAATTCAACTGTTTTCTCTTGTTTGTGTTTTCTATGTATGTTTTTCATCTAAATGCAACCCTAAGTACTTGACAACTGGTTTTATCGGAATAGGAATATTTTGTACTCTATCTGGAGCTACAGTTGAGTCTATATCTATTACTATGATTGCCATGTCGTCTACAAACGTTGCTATGAAGGTCTGTACGAAACGATAAAATGAAAACGTTGAGGGATGTTGCGTTATGATGTTCTCATGAATTAAGATAACGCAATTGCAATATCTCATGCATGCTTCGAATTCGTCGAGCATTTGCCATATTCTGTAGATTTGACTCTCGGGGATTACTGGCTAGATATTAACAAATGTATTTATATAAGGATATAACGATTGGGATCCAACGGAATATTTTGTTTACTTACAGCTTTCTTATTTTAACTTTTCTTCATTTAAAGTAAAAATATCAATGTAGAGAAATGGATATATTCTCATAATATAGGGAAAAACGCTATAAAAAATACCTTCAATATGTTATCTACTATGGAAACAGACTATTTACTTCGTTCATCTTTTGTATAAAATATTTTCATGTGAAATCGTCAATTCTACCTAGGGTAAGATTAACTACCAATCGTTTACAGTACACTATAATTATCTTCTGATATTGAATAACTCATACCAAAGTGTTTGAGGAAAAGTACCTCTAATTATATTTGAATTTATGGGTAATATTAAGTACCTGTCCTGAAGTAACTTAAAAAACGGTATTGAAACAATATATTTATAACATTACAAATTGTTTATATTTGATTTAACTGTTCTGTTGATTAATTTGAATTGCTTCAAAAATAACAAGAATTCTCATTATTTTAATCATAGCCGCTACCATTTATTATTTTATGATCGGTGAATAAAATATGAATTTGATGTTGGCGTGTTGATACAGAAAACATTGCATGAGAAATATTTAATATTTTTCATACAATGCAATGCAAATGTTTGCACGGATTGTTCTGAGAACTATTACAATCCTTTATGTATGGTCTAGACGTTCAACGAGCCGTTGAAAATGGGATATTTTTCGGAATGCCTAACTATTTTTGTCACAGTGCCAATTTTTGTATTTGATCAACAAGGATGTTACCAATGTTCAATAAGTTCGATACCCTTTTTATAATAAGAATCGTCAAGCTCTCAAAAATTTTTCCAAATTGGGAACAGAAAATAATCCGAGGGGGCTGCATCTGGCGAATAGGGTGCGTGAGATAGCAATTCAAACTTCAATTTATCAATTCTGGCCATTCCAATATCGAATGTGTGAACTGGTGCCTTGTCTTGATGAAACAAGACTTTGTTCTTAGCCAAAAGTGACCGTTTGTCTTTGATTACTTGGCTCAAACGTTATATTTTCTCCTTTTTTAAGATAGTGAATGAAAATTATCCCACGCGCATCCAAAAAAATCAACGCCATGACCTTGCCTGCAGTTGAAACGGTCCTTGTATTCTTTTCAGTCCATTGTTTTGGTTATTGTTTTGCTTCGGGTATGAAGTGATGGACCTACGTTTTACTCAAGGTTATGAAACGGCGCAAAAATTCTGTGAACTATTGCCAAACACTCAATTGAAACATCTTCACAACACTGTCTTTGTTCAATTGTGTGCAAACCCATAGCTTTCTCATGTCCAAATTTTCAGTTAATATGCGATGTACCGTACTTTTTGAAATGCCTACTGTATCTGCTAGGTCAATCCATGAGTACCCAGTTCCGCTTTATGTAATTTCTTCAACGTTTCTGGAGTCGTCACATCATTTGGTCGACCATTGCAATGCTGGTCTTCGCAGGTCATTCGGCCTCGTTTAAAATCTTCTACCCAATATTTTCACTGTTGATAAGAAGTAGCATTCTATTTGTTAACAAATACACTGAAAACGTTCAGCCTACGAAATGGTGTGACTGGCAATGCTAAATCGTGAGCAAACTCAAGAAGAAATTTATGAAGTACTGATTCGAATCGAGCAGCGTTTCGATGCGATTGCAGTACTGATAACTGCGTTCACACTGGACCAATAGACGTTGTTTGCGAATATTATGAAATAGGTGAAGTTTTCCGGAGAATTGTCAGGATTGTGCTGCCTTAGAAAAGTTACATTGCCATCATTAATTCCGCAAACAAGAGCCACTGCATTCATTGCTTCGTGGCGAAACATCAGAATAAGGAAAAACTCAAAAATACAATGGTTCCTTCTCAAAGACATAATTTTGGGCAGACATTAACGAAGTACGAGTATTTAGACTTACATCCAAGGTACTAATTAATTTTAATGTGCCTTGGTTAACAGCGTAAAATTTAGTACTAAGAATTAGCTCCGTAGTAATCATGCTTCAGATGAACCAACCAAGTTTGTGCAATGGAACGAATTTGGTGGTAAGTAAATTGACGCTTGACGCGACGATACTTAAAGAAAAATTCGATGGTGAAAAAGTTCTCATTCCGAAGATCTCGATGATTCCAACGAATTTGTCGTTTGAGTTCATAGAACTTCAATTTCCGATTCGTCTTGTATTCGCCGTGACCATTAACAAATCACTAGATCAATCTTGGAAAGTTTGTGCCCTGAATATAGAAAATCCATATTTTTCTGATGATCTATTATATGGGGGTCGAAAAACCATCTGTTGGTTCACTGATGAGTGCAAACTATGCGCCAAAATAACTGACCAGAAAAAGATATTCGATTTTCTTCTTCTGCTTCTAAAGCTGAACAAAGTTCGCCGGGTTAGCTAGGTGTAAGTAGAATATGAGTTAAAAATTCTTCAAAAGCATTCAATAATGATGGAAGGTCTTCAATAACAAATATCTCATGCTTCTGAATGTGAAATTCTTAAGAATGCAGAGCATTTTAATTTTTAATATCGTCCTATTCATTGAGGAGTAACAATGAATTACATATAAATATTTAAAGAGTTATATGCTTAATGATTTTACGTTCTCGTTTGTTATTCGCAGTTTTTGTTTTGAATAATTGCGATGAAATTCTAAAAATTAATGATCAACTCATTTTCATATCTAGCGGCTTATTTATGATTTAAGTAGATCAATAATAATTTTTTCCAGTTTTGTTGGTTACTTTTGTACAACAAATATTCACACACAACAACACATGACTTTTTTGAAAATAAAAATTCTCCAATTTGTTCAGAAAATGTATTAACAAATTTATTTTCATTTACATGTTATATCGAATATCATCATTTTATATACAACAGTCTAAAAACATTTTATTGTTTCTTTTCGTCATTTTTTTCGGCTTTACGTGCTACGATGTTGTGAACATTTCCAAATGTGTTTGGGAAAACTGCACCAGATGAAACGAATTGTGGAGAGCTGGAGTATCCATATCCGGTATTCGAAAATTCAGATCCCGATGACACGACTCCAGATGATAGCCCGTTGTATTCTCCTACAGTTTGGAAATCTGAAAGACCTGAAGATACACCTGTAGATACTACACCAGAAGAAAGGAGATCAGAGGAAGGGAAACCGGAAGAGACGAGGCCAGAGGATACTACTCCAGAAGAAAGGCCTGTTTGTACAGTTTCTCCTAATCCTACTACTGAACCGGAAGCAGATGTAACTACCGGTGGTGAAACGCGTTGCTGAACCAATACGACAGGTTTCTTGACAGTTTCGATGTTGTGATGTACCTTATATATTTCTGGAACCTTCACGACAACTGGTTGAGGAACATTGACTCTTACTCTCTTTTCCACTGGAACAGGGTAGGGTTGTGATACAGGTACATTTACAACTTGAGGAACTTTCACGTAAACTGGCTTTTCAACAGGTACAGTTACGGTTCTTGTTACTTGTACTGGGTAAGGCTTCTCTACTGGGTATGGTACTTTAACATGAACATTATATGGCACTGGGTGAGGTACATGTACGGGATATGGTTTTTCAACGGGTACTGGGACATTTACTCTCACTTGAACTGGTACTGGTTTTTCAACTTTAACTGGGTAAGGGGCTGGTACTGGAACGGTTTTTGTAACCGGGTAGGGTTGTGGTACTGGTACTGGTACTTTAACTTTGTTCACAACATTGTGTATGGTGTGACGAGCCAATTCTTGATTTGTTACAACTGGTGCGGTAGAATAACTTGAACCATAAGCTGTACCTAGACCATAAGTTGATCCCAAACCATAGGTAGATCCCAAACCATAAGTAGATCCTAAACCATAACCGGAACCATAACTCAAACCAGAACCGTAACCCAAACCTAAGGAAGAATAGCCTAATCCAGATGCAATAGTGCTCACTGGGTATTGACCATATGATCCAATTCCAGCAGCATAACCTGAACCAGATGCATAATATCCTGATGAACCAAGTCCTGAACCAATTGTGCTTAAAGTTGATTGGTCATATAATCCGGTAGATGGGAGTGTTTGTCCAATTACTCCGGTTGAGGCAAGTCCGGATGATGAGGACCAAAGACCTCCAGATACTAGGCCAGATGATGTCAGTCCAGAAGATAAGACACCATCTAAAGTCTCAGGGTAGTATAAACTCTGACGTTTCGATTTTTCTGATTTCTTAGGTTCATCAGGGGTAGTGGCAACGGCCAAAACCACAAAACTGAGTACCTGTAAAATAAATTCATATTATCAAAATGTATCATCATATCATTTTCATATTTTTTGTTCGGACATAGTTGTATCGATACTGATGAATACCAAAAACAACAATAAATTGATAGGTGGTGTGTTAATTTTGAATAAATAGATCAAAGAGGAATGATTTGTAAATGGAAAAATGATAAATATATTGAATTTGTTCTGACGAAATGAATAAAAATCTATGTCATTTAAGTTTGTACATAATAGAAAAATCTACCCACGATTTAAAGTCTGAAAAATGTTCACATTTATTAAGCAAATGTCATTTATATTTAGGTGTATGTGAAAGATGTAGTAATTTTAAAAAAATTACATTATTCGATACAATTAATGAATGTGAAGTGAATTAATGGAGAAGAAGTGAAAATAATATCAATATAACGTGTTAACAGTAATAAGGTACATATTTATTGAATATTTATAAAAATATGTTATTTCAACGTTCGTTGAAATTATAAAATTATTACAAGCAATATTTACCAGAAGTAATTTCATCTTCTATTGCTTCTAGGCACAAACAACAAATGATACGGTATTCTTTAAAAATTCACCTATTTATATGATACTATTTCCAATAACAAATTCACGACGAAGGCCATTTTCAACCTGTTTTTAGAATTGATTTAAATTGGTTGAACCGGATAAAGTTAAAAGATCGAAGGATGATCTGTATTTAATTAGCAAATCAACCTTAAAAATTATATTATATTTGAATGTTTTATGGTATTATAAACGCATATAATATTTATTCATCACTTGCGAATGTTTCTATTATTTTTAATTTGTTCCTAAAGTTTTCTTCGTTGTTTTATTCTTCTATAGTTTCAAATTATCCACGCATTTTTAAAATTCCGTTAAATTATTAGATTTCTCTATTTACGTTTAGTTGATTTTATCCTACGTCTTGAAATTAGCAAAAGGAACAATGAAAAGTGATACATGAAAGGAACGTTTCCGTTTATTGGAGGCTCAAGTGAAACTGCTCTACTTAGATGAGTTAAATAATAGGTAGATGAAGATGGAAAATAATTTAGAAAATTAATGGAATTTCAAGTATAGAATGGTATTTTCCATCGCTCATATCTAGGCGTAAGACAAGCATAGTAAAGTGCGGGGGTACTAACTCATTTTTTGTGAATGTTCATAACTTATCAGATGAACAAAATTCTTATCGAACTTATAAAGTCTTATCAAACATTCAAAAATTTAATAATACAGCCCTTATACTTTGGATTTCTATCAATATATAGATCTCGACTTCGTCACTTATTGATGTTCATAAAAAATTCTTGAGGTTCTTTCTGATGTTTTAGAAATTTTAAATCGAGTATGTAAGCTGATTTTAGTACGAAATTTCAAAACATTAACACTTCATAAGCTAGGGAATGGAGGTTTATATGATATTTCCACAAATTATAAACCTGACTGTCTGAAAATAATACTATAAATATTCAAGAATTTGTAGTTAATTATTCCACCATATAAATTAGTACATGAAATGCAAGAAATCTTCCTAATGTGTTCCATCTGTGATTGATACTGAAGCTAGTATTCGGCGCAGATTGAGCCCCAAAGTACAAAATTCATTTTTTACGCGGTTTGAATGCGCTAAATTTGATCACAATACTAGGTATTTCAAAATAGTTACGCTCACTTGAACTTTTTTTTCTTTGAATGGAATATTTTTCGTTTTTTTTTTTTTCAATTAAGTTTTGTCCATCTTTATGAACATATACTTATACGCCTCCTGAATTCCCTTGTGTCCGTGCAGTAGTTAAAAATCATTGTCCTTCATAGTCAACGCGTCTATTGTCTAAATAAAGATAAAATTATCACTAAGATGATGTAGGCGATAAGCAATTCAAGACTTTCCTGCATCCGTTGGTGATACTCATTTTGAACACACTATTCACATTACCACTACATATGGAACCAAGCTTCTAACTCTACAAGCTCTAATTTCACAAACTCTTCTCCTTAGACAAGATATATGGCTGACCATTTCGTTATTAAAAGAACTATTGTATGGTAGTGATAAGACCAAGACACATATTTTCACTAAGTCCTGAGATTTACGAAGTTGTTGCTTGTACAGTTCGAAGCTTGGTAACTTCTTGTCAGCACGAGACATTTGACAACATTCTACATGGTAAGAAATATTTGTATTAAGGGCATTTTAATCTATTTTCCAAATATAGCCATACCACAACTCCCTAAGAATCGTGAGAGTTTTTTGAATTGTCTCTTACTGTGAAAAAGCGCAGCTCATCAGATACTGGAGATACGATTTTTTTCTAAATACATTAACTTTCTATAAGTAGACTTCTTGTCACCAATTATGAATAGTATTTGCTTTTTAGTTCTAATAGGCTACTAATTTTTTTGTTGCGCTTATGGTAACCCTAGAATAACGAAACTCCCACCACATAATGTGACATGGCTCTATCCACTCGTATTTTTCCAGTTCTTAAATCCTTAGCTTTCTTTTATCTATGCTAGTGATGGTCGTCACAAAAAAGAAGAAGCGAAAACTCGAAGAACATATCACGATCGAATTTTGAATGAATTTGTACGATACGGTGGCCGAAATTCACGGTAAAGTATTAAAATTGTTCCTAAATGATTCTATGGCTCGTATACAACTATTTCGTTGTTATAAAATGCTCCAAAACCCAAAAGAAACTCACAAGAACAAGACGAGAGCAGGTAAAAACGACATACCTGTATCAAATATTCTATTACGAAGGTCTCGATAAATTTTAAATTTAGGCCAACAGAATGTGCCCAGACATCGCGTTACATAACGACAATGTACTATATCACTTTGAATGTGACCAAAAAAATCTATGGCCGCGCCAATTCTTTTTTACCAAAATCAAAAACGACTTTTTATATGAAATCCACAAATATGAAACCTGATATATACGAAATATTCAGCTTTCAGATATTTTCTATGTTTGAACAGGTTGCTAGCCCTCTACAAAAAATCCAGTTACTGCCAGTTTAGAAAAACATTTGCTAGTATGTTCCGAGGAGAACGTCTCAGGGAAATGAGGTTTTGTTTGAAATATGCCCAACAACTACGTCTATCTGAACAGTTTTTTTCACTTTTCATAAGTAATTTATATCGACCAGCTTACCAACAGTTTTGTGATTAATTGAAGTAACATCATTCAAAATATTATTTTCCAAAATAGGTTTAAAATATCCAATAAACAATAATTATTAATGTAATACGAACTTCTTCGGTGGATTTAATGAAGGTTTGAAAAGAACAAGAACAAATCGATCAAGAAAAAGTTCTTTTGCAACAGGAAAATTCAGGATCACGAACACGTGTAATTTACATTCATGAAAATGCTACAAATTGCTTTATCGTTCACCCTATTTTTCGGATATAGAACCGAGTTATCTTATCAACCGATTTCATTGATTAATTTTGGACAGATTGAAATTTTTATTCGCAATTCAAAATTCGAGACATAAAGTATACTTTTTATTCTCTTTCAAATAAAAACTCACTAAAACGTTCAAGTTCCTTGAATAAATATTGAAAAAAAATCTATTTATCGCTTATGACATCGCTCTAATGGCAGATAGTTGATTGTTATTGATAAGGACTTATCCCAAAAGTTGCTTTCAAGATCGTAAAAAATAGAATTATAACATACAAGGGTATGTATACAATTCCAAAGGCATTGGTGTATTGATCAGTATCATTTGAAACAAAAATTTATTTGAGTGAGATATCTGCCTACAAAGTAGTTCGTCCATTTTGGCAATTCTGGATTTCTTACAAGGGATTTTCTTTATAAATTAAAATAAACACCCTTCTTTAATGATATTTCAAAATATGGTCCTTCCTCTATTAATTTGCGAAAAAAAACCATTACTTTGCTCAATAAAAAACTTATTCCTTATAAACATATATTAACAAAAACACTACAATTTTTGTCGAATATCAACATTATATATTACCAAGATTGATAAAAGAATTTACTGTTTCTTTTCTTCTTTATTTTCGGCTTTACGAGCTATGATGTTGTGAACATTTTCATGGTGCGTGGCACATGGTACAGCTGAACCAGAAGTTACTACTTCTGAGCCAGATAATCCAGACAGACCGGTATTAAAGAATTCAGATCCCGAAGTTTGGAATCCCGAAGAGTCTACTCCAGATGATAGTCCGTTGAATCCTCCTACAGTAGATTGGAAATTTGAGAGTCCCGCTGTAGAAATTCCGGAAGATATATCAGTAGATGATATTCCAGAACCGAAAAGACCAGAGGAAGAGATACCGGAAGATGCAAGGCCAGCATTAGTAATACCTGATGAAGTAAAGTCAGAAGACGCTAATCCTGAAGTACCAGAATATATTCCAGAAGATACAACTCCAGATTGTCCTGAGGAAGTGAATCCAGCGCCTAATCCCCCTACTCCAGACGAAACAGATGTTACAACTGGTGCTGAAACTCGTTGTTGAACTAATACGACAGGTTTCTTGATAGTTTCGATGTTGTGATGTACTTTATATATTTGTGGAACCTTGACGACAACGGGATGAGGAACATTGACTCTCACTTTTTTCTCTACTGGCACGGGGTAAGGTTGTGGTACAGGTACTCTTACAACTTGAGGAACTTTCACGTAAACTGGCTTCTCAACAGGTACAGTTACGGTTCTTGTTACTTGTACTGGATAAGGTTTCTCTACTGGGTATGGTACTTTTACCTTAACTTGATATGGTACTGGGTGGGGCACTTGTACTGGATATGGTTTTTCTACAGGTACTGGCACATTAACTTTTACTTGGACTGGAACTGGTTTATCAACTTTAACTTGATAGGGAACTGGTACTGGAATAGTTTTTGTAACCGGGTAAGGTTGTGGTACTGGTACGGGTACTTTGACTTTATTAACAACATTATGTATCGTGTGTCTGGCCACTTCTTGATTAGTTACAATTGGTCCTGAGCTGTAGTATTGAGATTGGGGGTAAGAATATCCTGAACCATAAGAGGAGGAACCTAATCCGTAACCAAATCCTGTACCATAGTTCAAACCTGAACCATAGTTCAAACCTGAACCATAGTTCAAACCTGAACCATAACTCAATCCTGAACCGTAATTCAAACCTGAACCATAACTCAATCCTGAACCGTAATTCAAACCTGAACCATAACTCAATCCTGAACCGTAATTCAAACCTGAACCATAACTTAATCCTGAACCCAAGGATGATATGCCCAAGTTTGACGATGAGGTATATCCTAAATTAGAAGAAGAAATTCCAGATCCGATTCCAGAAGAATAGCCCAAACCGTACAATCCAGCTCCAGAGGAATATCCCAGACCAGATGAAGAGATTCCGGATCCAATTGAGTTCAATGCCGATTGACCGGTATATTCAACTCCAGAAGAGATACCTAAATCTGACGAGGAAACTCCAGATCCAATTGAACCTGATGTTGATTGTAATCCAGCAGAATAGTCCAAACCAGTTGAAGAGATTCCGGTTCCAATTGTATCTAATGCAGATTTAACTCCAGAAGAATATCCTGAACCGGATGAGTGGTATCCAGATAAGCCAAATCCAGAACCAATCGAGCTCAGCGAAGATTGACCATATGATCCGGCAGATGATAAGATTCCGGTTGAATCTAGACCGGATGATGAAGATACGAGACCTCCAGACACTATACCGGATGTTTCTAGTCCAGTAGAGATGCCACCGTTACCTTGTGGGAAATTTTCAAAAGACTGTTGGAAGTATCCACTATGGCGCTTAGATTTTTCTGCTACCTCAAGAGATTTTTTGTTAGATGTTTCTGGAGTAGTGGCAGTAGCCAAAACCACAAAGCAAAGTACCTATGAAATAAAGTTCAATATTCAATATACATGACAAGTAAATAATTCAATGGAAGATTTATTTTTTTTTATTACAAAGATGGTCGAAATGAGTACGAGTCATAAAGAAATACGTAAATGTTGTTTTGAGGATTAATTGCATGATTCGTTGAAATAAATTCATTTTATGAATTTTAGTTGAATAAAGTTTTGTGAATCATTCCAACTTCTTAAAAACAGAACCAAAAATATTTGACTATATCTGGAAACTATTTGAATGGGAACAATTATTTGTAATTTGATCAATGGATTGAAAACTGTTCTTTAAATTCACTGCAAAGGTTTCTGAGTCGATTAACTTGAACATCTAAATAATAGAAACTTGCAACAAGTTGAAAATACTACAGTGTATGACGAAGTTGATATTTTTTAATGAAAAATCATTGTCATCTTCCAAGTAATGTCAATATATTAGTAAAAAAAAATTGTTATTAGTGTTTATTGATGAAGGAATTTAATATTAAACTTACCAAAAATGCTTTCATCTTCCAGTAAGTCTAAGACACAAACAAGAAGTGATAATGTCTCCTCACAAAATTTACCTATTTATATGATAGAATTACTAGCATCAGATGTCAAGATGAAGGACATTTTCAACCAGTTTTTAGTATTCATATTTCTATTTTTCTATGATTCATAAATCTAATTGCTCGTACCGGAATCAATTCAGAGATAAAAGGATGATCTTATGTATTGAAACAGGTATTTGATTTATTCTAGCGACTCTCAATTTTATTTAACTTTATGTAAATTATCAACAAAGCATATAACTTATGTTTTTCTCCAATTACTAAACAATTCCATTACTTCTTAATTCTTAACCGGATAAACAAAATTTTTGCGATAAAAAGTGTACATTTGAAATAAACGAACGGTTGCGTAAGACACACGAATGGCAGTAATTGATTCCACCTTATAATACAATTTACATTTCTAATTATAACATTAAAATATTGGCTTTAGTATAATCTCACAACTTTGCAATATTATACTATTCCTATGCTACAGATTTTTAATAGTTTTTAGTAACCACTGTATTCATGTTTAAAGGATAGACCATAGGAAAATATTCATGTTTTCAATTCTATTTTTTTAATCATTCAACTCCGACTAATAATAACATGAAGATTGAAAATTATTATGGTATGAATCTGCTTCTTACCAACATCCAATTTTCTTATTCAATAATTTTAAGGAATTAAAATAAAACTTGAAATATCAATTTCCAACATCTTTATTTATGAAAAGCATTGATGAAGATATGATAAATCTATTAAGCATTTTACAATTTTTACAATAAATAGTGTTGGTTATAAATGGCATTTGAGATATTACTGTTTCTTGGAGATATTTTTGTGTGTTTTAAAAATTAAAAGTGATGATCTTCTGCTATAGACAAGGCTATAACACCTCACGAACATACAGAAAATGGCTGCTGTAATTAATCATATCGTTTCCGTTGTGGAAATTCTGTTGTCTTCGCTTCTACAAACCTTTCACTGAAAAAGTCGATGTAGTTTTCATATGAAATACATCGACATGCAACTTTTTGAGATATTACTGATGTACTCGACATCAATCATTATAATATTTCAAAAAGGTTACACTACGAAACCTGAATTGACTAAGGTTATGCTGTGTGTAGTGTGAAACGGGTCCCTACTTGACTTAATTACAGAGGGAATTCAAGGAAAACTTCTGGAGTTAGCGAATTGAGGTATAGTGGTCCACCATGACAACGTCAAGCTACACATATTTTTAGATGGACTTATACCCACCTCTTCATCATTTGTTTTGGTTTTTGCAGAAAAAAAAGTGGATGTTAAAATTTTTTTGCCATCAAGCGACTGAAATTCTATATCAATGTGAGTATGAAGCTACTAGAAAAATGGCAAATGTTTAAATAACATCTATTTGAAATAAAAATAAATTTTATTGAAAACTGCTTAACCCTATGCATATATGTAATGAAAATTGATTTAAGCTTTCTTTGCTGCCTTATTCTGCGTATTGCGGGCCAATATGTTATGATTTTCCCAAGTTCCATAAGTTTCGTAGGGTAATCCCCAGTCGGAAGTTTGTTCATTGTATACAGGCAATTGTACATCGTTCACTACTGGAGAAACGTGGTTTCCCGTGTAGACAGGATTTTTAATTTTAACGATCATTGGATCTGGTACAGTAACAGTTACTTTACGATTGACGGCAACTGGGTAGGGTTGTGAAACTGGTACTTTAACGATTTCGGGAACTTTGACGTAGACAGGTTTTTCAATTGGTACTGGTACGCTTTTAGTGATTGGTACTGGATACGGTTTTTCAACTGGATACGGCACTTTAACTTTTACAGGGTAAGGTACTTGGTGGGGTACATGTACGGGGTAAGGCTTTTCGACTGGGTATGGTACGTTTACTCTAACTTTTACTGGTATGGGTTTCTCGACATGAACCGGATACGGTTGAGCAACTTTAACAGTTTTTTCGATAGGTACCGGAATAGGTTGCGTTACAGGCACTGATATTTTGTTTATTACATTATTAACGGTACGTTGTGAGTAATATTCAGGTTCTACCGAGATGTATGGTGATTGTTCTTGATAGTACTGGAATGTTTCTGGATAAAAAGGAGTATCCTGATAATAATCTGGCGTATTGAATCCATCGACGATTTCCTCCAATAGTTGACGTTTTGATTTCTCACTGCCAGAGTTCGTTTCTTTAGCAGCGATCACCAAGACTGCGCACGATAAAATCTGAAATAATAATTTAGATATATTCATATAAATGAAAAAAATTCTGTGCGTGACGGAAATTGGAGATAAAAACCTCAAGTCATGAGATATTGATTTATTTTGACGTAGGATCTGGATAATTTTCTTAAAATAGTTTTATGCCTTATGGATTATTAAGATTCAAACTAATATAGCACTAAAGCTGAAATTAATTCTATTTATTCTATTCGTTACAAAATATTTAATTAATCATGCTAGTCAGAAATAACGCTTTCTGTCATATTTATTGGACACCAAACCATTGTGACTACAGTACTTTCTTAATTTGGAGACTATTCAAATCATTATATAATATTTAATACTGTCAGTTATTCTTAGATCCATTCAATATCTAGTTGTGCATTATCATCAACCTGATTTTTCGATATACCCAAATGCTGAAGGAAGTAATAATTACCAACTTCTAAATGTTTGTAATAATGGTTCAACTTACCAAAAATGTGTTCATATTTGATAGAACACTTTGCGTAGAATGATATCTTGACTCACTTTACATATTCTTTTTATATATTTTGGACTTGATATCATTAAAACCGTCAGCCTGTTTTCACAATGAATATGGATCACAAAACGTATAAACTGAAAATACCTGATTAATGATTTGACTTAATTCAATTTCGGTGAGATACTTTATCAATATGCATGAGTTGATTACAATAAATAAGTTATTGAAGATCCTATAAGATTGAAATTATTATATTTATTGGAAGAATATACATTATTGACATTTTGTTACATATTTTAAATATTAACCTCTACGGTTAAGACAGATATTTGAATTTTTCGTTATCTTATGGAATAAGAATTGTCTCAGACCTGCGGAAGAAGGTTTAACGAGATTTTTGAATCTATCGATGAATTGTGATGCCCGGCATTCATAATCAAGCACCAAATTATGTATCCGAAGGTTTGAAGAAAGTGGAAAAAAGTCAGTGAATCGTAGAATAACTCTTTCTAGAAAATATCTCTGGAAAAATTCACGGTATCACTATGACAAGTCCAGCTGAAGAAATTGGTCCCTAAATGTGTGATTGCATGCAAATCTCTTCGACGTACTGACGAATGATTCTGAGTCCCTAAACTACATTTTAGACAGTTTGTACTATTTAAAGTAACGAAGCTCTAAAGTAACTTTATGCGACGATAAACATGGTCTAACAAATGAGAGATAAGCTTCGTTGACATTAGAAAATTTTACAATTTTATCGACAAAGCATCTTTATATTGATAACAAACTGATAGGAATGAGAATTTTTTTTAGAACCAGAGCCTTTTTTATCAAAACCGCTCCTATTACTGTACTAATACATCACTGCATTTATCAAATTCAGTTTATTTTTCTTGTTCTTGAACTAATTTGTTGTTGAACTTGCATGACAATATTGTCAGAAATAATGTACTTCATTTCAAAATTCTATTCTCCTAAAATTAATGTATACATATACTGTTTATTGGCATAAAAAATACATGAAATAATTAATTACATTGAGTTGAAATATTTGAATATACATTCACTTCAATAAACACATAAATAACCACAGAAACCTAATCCTAAACTTATTTAAGTTAACTGTTACATAAAAGAAATGAAACAAATCAAAAAAGTGAAGTAAAAAATTAAAATTTTTTCATATAACATGAAATCATTTTTGTATAAATAAAGCATTACAATCAATGTACGTTCTCAGTTTCTTTTTAATCAAGAACTGTCAATTAATTTCTGAATATCTTTTTTTGGTTGGGTTCCATAAATATAATTTTTTAGTGCAATCTTGAATCTTCTTAGTACATTTTCTTTTTTTATATCATATGTTATATCATACAGTCCCCAAGTACAAATAACTTCTCTGTCCTATGTTCTTTTTCATAAGGGGTGCAGCAAACTTTTGTTTATTCCTAGTTTCAAAGCCATGTGTTCGTCCTTGTAATTTATCTCTGTTATATTGTCTTAAATTAACGTGTGAATAATATATTTGAAGGACATCTAATACTTTAGCTTCGATGTTTATCAGTGGGGTACTTGTTATTCTTGTTCAGGAGTGATTTCAAAATTGTATTTTGCGAAACTATAGTGTGTTTCTGAAACACCACCCCAGCCTATGATGCCATAACCTCCACTAAACTTTGATAAACCATAACTCCCTCTTTTATATTCAAAAATTCGACAATTTCTTTAAAACTATATAGAAGGCTTCTTAATTTTTTTGTTAAGTCTAACATTATTCCCAAATTTTCAATTTCATTTGCTGGTTTTATTGTGAAAGAATTTTGTATTGTTATATCAAATTTTGAAAGAGCTGTCTCGAAGCTGGTAGATAAACTGTTCTTTTCAAATTCACCGTTAATAATCTATAGTCCAACCAAGTTTTAATTTCTACAAAATCCCTTTCAATTTCCAATTTCAAGTTGTACCAGTTTGTGTCTTTTTATACGACCACAGTCTCATCAGCAAAGCTGACGATTTGTTACATTTTCTCCAATAAAAATATATTATTCACGTAAATAGTGAATAACAATGGGCCCATGGGTCATAAATCGGTGTATTGAGCTCCCTATAAAAATCTAAAATAATTTTTATACCCTTTTAATCCCTGATTTTAGACAATACAGTCATTCCCTAGCGATTAAACTCTCACTTCATTTCCCCGGGAGTACATTTAATTAGGAAAAATGTCATATTGATTAATTATAATGTCAAATCAACGTTATACTGCTCGTATACGATAACTTGGACAACCTTTATATATTTTAAGCCCAAAATTAGAATGAACCATTGTATGTTCATGACTTACCCAGATATCTCAAAGACTTGAAAGCATTTGATCGTTACATTGAGGGTGTAGAATAAAGAGGCATTAGGTTAGATGTAGTCTTCCTTAATGAACGTGTTAATACTGTATTCAACCTTCACTCACTGTTCAAAAATACAAAATTCACTGAAACATTTGCTTGTTATGAATAATAACTGGAACTATTTCAAATAGTTACGTAATTTTAATACTTCAATGATGAAAAAAAATTGTGCTGGGAATGTTTCTTGATAATACAGGTGATAAATTAGAACGGAAAAAATTTCAAGTGTTTGCTGCAATGCGTTCAGAGGAAGATTTTAATAATTGAGGTTTGCCTAAATTATTGATATAAATTACAGGTATTCCACATTTAGAGCAAAAGACAAACAACACTTTTTAACGATCTTTTAACTGAATTCTTTAACTAACAGAGTTGTTAAGATATTTAATATTGGAGTAGTACCCGTTGAATGGTGCATTTTAATTGTTCCAATATTTACAGAAATGTATTCCTGAACACAAAATATTTTCTATTCAACTCAAAGCCTATGGTATTGGCATATCGGTCCTAAAAACGAGAACTCGAATCGCGATTTAGGTAACTGTTCAATTTATATAAGAATATTCAACATGCCTTTAAATTTATCTCACAAATCAGTATAATAAATTGAAATAAATGAAACAGCACAGTACACCAATTCTTCAGCTATAGCGTGACGTTCTAATACATTAAGTTCGTTCATAGAAAACCACTGTCAGTCAAATGATTGATGTTTTGCGTATATCCGCTCAAGGATATAACGTGGCTAGCATAAACAGATCTAGGCTCTTGTATTATACAATAAACTGTTCTTCTGATATAATAATATTTTCAATACCATACATCATTGGTCTTATCAAAATGATATCTTTAAAATCATTGGGAAACAAACTGAATGCATCTGAATATAATGCAGAAATTTGTCGATTCTATTTAAATTGAATTTTACGATGGTTTTTCTAAACGTTTTTAGTATTGAAATCATGGCAGTTATTGACTCTAGAGATTCAGCTTTGAGTTTATGAAGAATAAAAGATAGTTTTCTAACTCACCCTAATAAATAGAGATATTTATTGTGTTATCCTAAAACTCACAAAGGATATTTCCATTTTTCTCGGAATAACGGGTTTCTATTATGTCAAAATATCAAATTTCTGATTTAATGAACTCTCAATCCTGTAACTGTACACTTATACTCCAATAATATAATGGGGCTTTCATTGAGCACTTGTTATCTTCAAACTTAAATAAAACAAAGAGTGTGAGGTATAATCAAGATTTTAGATTCATTTGAAGCGCAGTTCAGATCTTAATTATCCAAAGTGAGGCAATTCGATTGTAAAGGAGGCCAAATCGAAAATGGACAAGTGCTTAACTCTTTTGCTCTGGGCCATTTAAATGCAGGTCTAGATTTCTGCGACAAAATTGAAAGAAAAAACCAAATTCTCAAATAATTGCGGTCATTGAATATCAACTGGGTGCCGAGTGAACCCCCTGATGCTTTGAAATCTCGTTAATCAACGCATTTTTCGTTTCAGTATCAAATAACTTCAATTAATGAAGAACGTGAGATGAGGTGACTCGTAAAGAATCTGTAGTCCAATGATGCCTAGCGAAAAAAAAGCTCGCACGGTTGTTGTAGCCAATATTATTGGATTTTTCGGATAAATCAAATATGCTGAAATGCAAAATGATTAGTTAGAAATTTATTTGATATAAAAGAAGCGGTGACATGACTTTGTGAGGAAACAGATATCAAATATCGAAATTTAACCCGATGTGTCTGAAAACTATTGTTACCGTTTTCTTTATCTTCATATTTAGCTGAATGTGGATTTAGCTGTAAATGATTTACTGATAATAAAAAACGAATTTGTCTGGATATAATAGTCCGGACAGATTTAGTGATTTCTTCCTAATACTTATCATTTAAGATTCTCAATTGAACAATTGAATTTTTTAATATTGAAAATTAAGTATATGTTACCTAATTGGGCATGAGAATTTAGGAAAGGTTTGGGTACGTCATGGCCCAAAAATGTTGAGAAACATTGCTCTTGCGCATAAATCAGAGTTTAACCGAAGGTATTTGCTATGTTGATTCGGAAAACCGATGAGATTTGTGGATTATTTGCTTCTTTGCAATAAAGACACACGGTCTTGGTGGACAGTTGATATCTCCTCTACTTGATATTATATGGTTCACAAATTATACGTCCAATGTGGCTATTTAGCTCGTAGCACCATCCTGTCGAAATCACATAAGTTGATAATTATTGATCTATAGCCCTCGACGTTGACAGTTACATTTTAAAAATGCAATATTCTAGTTTTATTGTGGAGATATTGGAGATATAGAGAAATACTTTATTGTCAAAAAATTGTTTACCATTTGTAGACAACAGCTTGTAAAAACTAAGAAACAACTCTACAAATAACTAAGTAAAGACAAAAGTAAAATAAAATCTAAATATGAACTATATACAAAGAAGCTACAATAAATAACAAAATCACCTTTTAAAATGTACATGTGAGAATTAACTATACGGTAATCTTACAATAGGTGATAATTTGTATTAAAAATCAATAACAATGTTGAACCAATACGCAGCATGCTCCGAATTAAATATTATTATTAGTGAATACGTCTTCAAGTTATTGCGAAATGTGGGCTAGGTATAATAGATTTGATTTCAAATGGCAAATTATTGTGCATTTTTTTACATTGTTAAGTATTGAGCCCTTAACAAATTCTGATTGTGGAGTAGGTAGGTAAAAGTCGTGCTCCGCGATCCTAAGTGCAACGATCTTTCTAAAATTGGAGAAATGTGCTAACGAATTAGGCAAACGGATTCAAAGATGAATAAGAAAGGAAGAGAGTCAACAGCTCTCTTTTGTAGTTTGAAGGGTTCACACACTGCTCAAGTCAAACGTTGAATTTTAAACTCTTACTACTATTTATTAATTACCCAAAAATACCACAAATCAAACATAGACTTTGAAATTGTTTATTCTACAAATATAATTCATTCCACCTGAACTCATTGCCAATCACCTTTCGGAAAATACTCACATTTTATCACTTCCTGTAAATGTTTCTAGTGATAGCAACAATAATGCGATTGGAGTATTTTTACTCATTATTTCAAAGTTCAGTAAACTGTAATGCATACCATCACACCTTTCCTGTCGAAAATGAAAATAGTTTATTTTAAAATAGTTTTTTCTAGTACCAACATCTCATCTAGATTAATCACTTTATCGTTTTATTCTATTTCTAAGCATTCCCACTGATTTACCTTCAATGTACAAAAAAATGTTTACATCTTTGTCCTCCACGATCATATAAGGACCTTTAAACAATTTGTGCATTTAATTCACTTTATTATCGTTTCGTAATAACATTTTTTCACCTAGTTGATAATTAATTTCTATCGAAATATTCCTTTTCTTTTATTTTGAATCTAAAATATTATTTCTCGCATCATCTCAAGCCTTCTGTAATCTACATTTGAGTTCTTGAGGATAATTACAAAGTTGTACAAGGGATCTATACTATTGCTGCAATTACGTAAAATTGTACAAGATTTTTCGAAAACTAGCTCAAATAGTGTATATTTGTACGTGTATTATTATATGAAAAAGACTAGAAACGTTTCCAGGCGCTCCAATTATTTATACCCTTAGCAACTTGCATTCGATCATATGTTGTTGGATGTTTATGCAAATTTTCCAAAGCACCCAAAGTTTCGAGAGGGTGTACGCTGGAATTTAATAGGTTAATTTCCAACATCTGACTAGTTTCCTTGAAAATATTTGACAAAAACATGAAAGTCTTCCCATAGATCTAGTTTCAAGAACATTGTCGATGTCTGTCACCTGTCAAAGCACTGAAGTCCATAGTAGAATTTCTGCGGCCCGCTAATCTTGTGCATTTTATTCACTTTATTATCGTTTTGTAAAAATACTTTTTCGCCTAGTTGATAATTAATTTCTTCACAATTTTTATCAAAATATTCCTTTTTTTTTATTTTGAATCTAAAATATTATTTCTCGCATCATCCTAAGCCTTCTGTAATCTACATTTGAGTTCTTGTGGATAATATTATACAAGGGATCTATACTATTCCAAGTAATTGCATAAGATTTTCCGGAAACGAGTTCAAATAGTGTATATTTTTTACATGTATTATTAAATGAAAAGGACCAAAGAGGTACCCAGGCACTCCAATTATTTATACCCATTCGAATGTTTATACGATTTTTCCAAACCACCCAAAGTTTCGAGATGGTGTACGCTGGAATTTAATCGGTTAATTTTCAACATCTGACTAGTCTTTTTAAAGTCCTTACAGGGATCAAGTAGATTGTTCTTTAACCTTATCGCCCAATGAAAATGAGTTTCTAATTGCTACAAAGTCCATTCAGCGAACACATGTCGTTGACTTCCAGAATCTGAGTCAGTTGAATGGTGGAGGTTCCTTTTATGGTACAAAATCCACCAAATTATGATTAGATTAGGATGAACTTCATGTGATTTAGATTACCAGTTATTTTCTCACTAACAAAAGTAATATTTTTGATATATGGTCCATTTCATTAACGTAAAAATGTTAAGTCTTTACTGAACGGACGATCTCAAACTTATATACCACATTGCAAACATTCCTCTAGATACGAAGTTTATTTTGAATGTAAAAACGCGTGGACATTTAACCAAATAAAACAATTATTTCAATAAAACTCATTATTGAACGTAAATAAATGAAAATCTTCCTATAGATCTTCTGCGGCCTGCTGTTCTCGTGCTGGAAAGCCCTGCTAAAAAACATTGTTTCCTATATTTCTTATTCAAACGCTAATCTTTTGGTGGTAATATATAATAGACGATTATTTGTTTGTTTTCAGGTTGAAATGATCTGAAAAATATGAGAAGCATTCCTTATTCTCGGCATAACTTAATGTTAATACAAAGTTGTTGTAACAAAATCATGTTGTTGATGTGTCTACAATGATGTATTTGATGGATTTATCGAAAACTTGTCTACTGACTCGATCCGGTATCTCACCGAAATTGAATTAAATCGATTCATTAATTAAAAATTCTTAATTCGTCTTTTTTTATAAATATATTTTCATCATCCATATTCAATGTATAAACAAGTTGTTCAATTTTTCGTAAAAAAGTTCGAAATGAAAACTGTATAAAAAGGTAGAGTAAGCTGGATTATTATCATTCTAAAAAGATCGCTTCTTTACACAAAGTCTATGAATATGAAGACATTTTTGGTAAGTTGAATAGTTATCTCGAATTGTATTTTAATAATTCCAAATTTTGGAAAGAGAAATTTACATTCTTACTTTTTGCCACAACAATCTTGTCATCAAACATCGTACTTATTCGGTCTCAAACACATTGAATTTAGTGAAGGTTCTATATTATGTGAAAATTTATTACATCAGAAATATAAAAAACCAAAGACAATACATTGTTCAACATTGGAAATGATGCTATTAATAAGATGAGTTTGCAATGGAAAAAATTGCAATGATAGAGCAAAAAGTCAAGTCTGGTGTATACAGTTTAAGAGTTTATAAGAAATGATAAAAGAAGAATTTCAAGTGGCACTGCATGATACATTGAGAAGAGTGTTATCAAAATCAATAGCTGAAGATTGATCTTCACAATTGATCGAGTTTGTTATCATTCAGTTAGGTGAGTTGAGAGAAAAATTATCAGAAGAATATATGGATGAGTTAGAATAAACAAAACCGACTGGAAAACTCGAGAATATAGAGAAATCGAAGAAATACTGGACGATGAAAATATCGTCCGATTCATTAAAGCTCAAAGGTTGAGATGATAGCCACATTCAAAGAATGGAAGCCTAGCGGATGCCTATGAGAATAAACAGCAGTAAAAAAAGGATCATAACCCGTATCAGATCAATTTCAGGTTAACAAACTACGAATGTGAGTAGGTAGGGAATATTAGCGAAGAACATACCAGGAGAATGGTCGAGAAGACCAAGGCTTACACCGAGATGTAGTGCTAATTGGTTAGTTGTTGTGGTTGAAAGTGTCTTTGTAGTAAAGGAAATTGAATAACGATATGTTAAGTGAGAGAGGAAGATATAAATATATATCAAGCATTTAACATAAAAGATTGTTCTTATTTACAAGATATATTTGAAAAAACTTAATATACCTTGTCTTTAGCTGTACGGAAAGAACATGAAAATAGTCGATTATAGTGAAAATATTGATTCTTTCTGTTATAAAATGATATAATGGCATAACAAAATTAAAAAAGAGTTTGGAATTGTTAATCACCTAATAAGGAATGATAGCCGTACAAAGATTTTAAGGACTTTACAGATTATGACAGTACGTTGTCAGACTTCAGCTTGGTTTTATAAACAATCGTAAACGTCGGATTATCACTGCAGGAAGGAAAAGAACAGCCCATAGATATTTCATCGAGTACCTTACAAAATTCAAGTCATGTTAACAAATCTTTAACTCTAATCCTTTTTATCTACAAGGCTTGTTACACTTAATTTCAAATATACTATAAATAACGTTTCTATTTCAGATATTATCTTGTGCTGTTCTAGCCATCGCAGCCAAAGAAACCGTCTCCGGTGGTGATAAATCAAAACGTGAAATATTCAGCGGACTTGATTATTCTGGAAACTACCCTTGGCAACCAGAATTCTACCCCGAACACCCTCAGTATTACCCTCAACAATCATTATACTACCCAGTTCAACCTGAATACTACTCTAAACATACTGTTCATAACGTAGTCAACAAAGTAGCGGTACCTGTACCTCATCCTGTACCTGTACCCTTCGAAAAAACCGTCACATATCCTCAACCTTACCCAGTTCACGTTGAGAAACCTGTACCAGTACAAGTGAGGGTTAACGTACCATACCCAGTTGACAAACCTTACCCTGTACCTGTACCCCATCCAGTACATTATCCAGTAAATGTGAAGGTGCCATTTACAGTTGAAAAACCATATCCAGTACCAATCACCAAGAATTTACCAGTACCAATTGAAAAGCCAGTCTATGTTGGAGTTCCCGAAGTCGTCAAAGTACCAGTTGCTGATCCCTACCCAGTTGCAATTAATCGTAAAGTTCAAGAACCGATCTACACTGGAAACGTCCTTTCGCCATTTGTTAATAACGCCCAGCTCTCCCTATACAAGCAAAGTTTGAACTGGGATATGCCCTATGGAGCTTACGGAACTTACGGAACTTGGGGAACTCACAATATAATCGCCCGTAGTGCCGAAAAGGAAAAATCAAAGAACGCCTAAATTAACTATTTATATTGTATTTGTATTTTCCTGCTAATAACTCAGAATGTGGAATGATTTAATAAAAATAATTTCACTAAAAAATTTTTTATACACTCCATAATAATTAGAAAAAAGGTTGTTGAAGTAATATAATGAAGAGTCTAACAATACCAACGATCATCATAAAAGAAATGAAAACAAGGGAACAAAAAATGAGTTTTTTAGTCAAATTTTGATGTAATAAAAAAATTTTACAAATATTGAGAACAATTTTCCAAGAAGATGATTTTTATGGCCTCCAGTAACAGATATGGCGAATGATAAAGGAACAAAGAAAAGAAGTCTTCGAGACTAACCAAATAGAAAGGAAACATGGGTCAAGTACTTACAAGAACTGTACGGGGAATGAAGACGAAAATAGAAACGAACCAAATACATCTGAAATAACTACAGACGAAAATCTACAGTTTGAATTGACAGAGATGCAAGCGGTCATCAAAAACAGATAAAGCCCAGATCAAGAAGGCATAACTAACGAATTACTCAAATACGGGAGAGAAAGCCTTGCCAAGCAGCTAACAACTCTCATCAACAATCCCTAACGATTGGGGAACGAGTACTACGATTCTCATGTTCAAAAAAAGAGATAAAAAAATACCATCTGATTTTAGAGGAATCAATTTGCTAAAGCATTCTGAACCTTACAACAAAAGTCATCACAAATGAAATAAACATCGTCTTATCACGTTAACAGATGATCAACAGGGATTTAGATCGGGAAGGTCATGCACTGATGCGATCTTCGTCATTACGCAGATCACAGAAAAATCGATTGAGTACAACAGACTAGCATTTATGTGCTTTGTAGATCTATAAAAAGCCTTCGATCGACTTGATAAAAACCATTGAAAATATATACATGGACCTCAAAATCCAAGCCAAATTGAAAGTGCTAAGGGAGCAAATATTAGTACACAAAGGGATTCGTCAGGGAGATTCCTTAAGCCCCTCGCTTTTCAATAACATTATGGACGAAATAAGTAAGAAAGCTAAGGGTCTACCAGATGGGGGACCAAAATATTACAATATTATGTTACGCTGATGATGTTGTTCTAGTAACAAAAATGAGGATGATCTTTAGGCTTTTACATGTGTTTAACTGCACAGCTAAATCTTTCAATATGATAATATCTGCGTCCAAAACAAAGTGTATGACCAACTCCGATAAAATGGGAGCTACTCGTAGAGTAGACCAGATAATTCACCAAGTAATGAAATTCAAATACCTACTAAACGAGATTTCAGGATTTGAAGACGTAGAGAACGAAGTAATAGAGCAAATAACCAAAGCCTTAAGAATAGCAGCATGCTTGAACGAAAGCATATGGCGTAATAAACATATCGGAATAGAAGCCAAATCGAGAATATACAAGGCCACGGTAAGACCTATGATGACCTACACCGCAGAGACACGGCCAGAAACGGCGAAAACCAAAAGAATGATGGAAACAGCAGAGATGAAAGTGCTACGCAGGGAAAAACGGAAAAACCCTACTGGACAGGGAAAGAAGTGAGAACATCAGTAGATTTTGCAAAATGGATAACAACAGACTGGTCAAGATAGCGCGCGATAAATCTCCAAAGGAGTATCGGCCGATCCAAAAAAAAGGTGTTGCGACAACCTTGAAACAGGATAGGAGGCAAGGATGTCGAAGATAAAACAGGCAACTACGCCTAATACACGGAAGAAAAAAGAAAGGAAACTCTGTATGCAATTTTAATAGAGCGATTTTACTTTGCGCTCAAAATAGACTGACTGCGATTGAGCAATGATTTTATTTCCCCGTTCAATTTTCTAGATGTCAATGAACAAAATGTCGTGTGTATATCAAAAGAGACCATAATCATGTTAGTCGATCGTCAGTCACTGCTGACTTCGAACCGTTTACGTCGTATCTCTCAATGTTTCATATGTGGTCGTTAAGTTAGCGGTGATAAAGTGGTAACCGCGAGACTTAATGTTCTCTAGCTATGTCACACTTTACTCTTTATATAAGGTTTACAAATATGCATAAGTTTTTTTTTTAATTAATCTCAATTCTGCGACTATTTCATTGGATACTAACCCATCTAAGTCTTCCTTCTTCCACATAGTATTACGAGTCCTTTAATTTTGAATAGTAACTGTCATTGTCCATAAATATTGACTGGAATATTTCTAAAAAAATGTCAGCCCTTAGTTCTATATAATAGAGTCTTTCGTAAGATTTTTACAAAACTCTATGAATAAATTCTTCATTTCCAGCAGATTTCTGACGTAACCTCTCTATTACGCGAAAGTTTTTCTGCAAAATATTCTTCGTTCATCTATATTTTTTTTATTTGAATAGAGAATATTCTTGTTTTCTCCTTTCAATTCTTCAATCACGCTTAAATATCGCCTATCTCCAAAAATAAAACAAATTCATTTGAAATTTTCCGCAGTTAGTTTCTCTTGATGTTTGACAAAGTTTCGTCTCCTTTAATATCTACTAGAAGTTTATCCAAACTAGGAATCTTTTGAATAAAATGGATACACTCAACTCCAGTCATAATTGTACCCTTAGAAACTATACACCGAACAGTAACGTTGGAATATTCACAAGAATTTGCTTACAAGACTATACAAACAGAAATGTAGATATTTTCTGAAATTATTTACAATCTAAATAACACTTTCTGTCCATTATAAAATTAAGAGAAACTTGAATAGATCTTGAGTAAATATTCTCTACTAGATTACTTACTTACCTGTTGATTAAAATGACAAGACTTGAAATAAATTAATATTTTAACAGTTTTCTTATTTTGGACCAAAATTGCTAAACATTTTATAAATTCTTAGTCACTTATTAATTATGTTATCTTAGAATGTATAGAGATTGTTAACTGTCCAAATGCAGTACTATAACACGACAGGTAGCTATCACTTGACCGACAAGAACTGTCATTTTCATTTTCCTGTTTGTCAAACAATATAAAGTGGAAACATCTTTTTCGAAATTTCATTAAATTTACGTTCTAGTAAACTGATTATAAATATTTGTGTTTTAATTTAATTTTCATCAAATTCATGTCATAAATCTTCAATATCTTCGTTTGATTTGATAAATCATCATCTTCGTTTCCTTCATTTTTCTCATTCGATAAAGCCACTTGACATGGTGCAAGAAATTACATACAATTCCTTGTAAAGACAAAATATTGCATAGATGAATAGTGGATGTCGCTTGAAATTATGCAAGTCTCTTGCCATTGCATCATGGCTGCTAAAATTTTATTCATTACTTTGTGAGCAGTTTAAAAATGATGGTAACAAAACTGAGTGAGTGAATAACGAAGTGAAAAAGTGGTCAGTGAATAACTGTCAATAATTATATCTGCTGCTACCTTGGCTTTGGAGCTTGATGGACAGGTTGGTTGCTAAGACGAAAGTAAATAGATTTCTTCCTAGAATTACAGCTTGCACGCAATAAAAATGGTACCAAACCGATAATGCTGCAAGTACGAGATCTTGCATGGCACAATTAGCTGAACTTTATCTGAGCATGGTTTTAATCAAGAAATAATACGTCTTGCATTTGCATTTGCATTTGCACGCTGTATTTTATTATATCAAGCGGCCTTCATAACTCAGGTTGTAATAATATGAAATATGTTAAAAAATTTGAGGAAATTTATCAAATTCCGTTAATTTCAAATAGGAATTCAATCGAAGTACCGCGTTAACGAACCTTGTAATTAGTGAAGCAATGTGGCCCATAGTATTTTATGATTTTATCCCAAGGTTTAGCAAGCTCTACAAGACCTTGTTAAAACTATTAATTGAGCTAAGGTGCAATAAATTTTCGCCTTTGAATTCAATTTTTGTCCACGCGAGAATAAATAGTATTCTGACGGAGAAAGGTCCGGACTAAAAGCTGGTTGTAAGAGGAGTTCAATCCCACAAAGTTCTTCGAGCTTATTCAGCGTAAATTTCATAGTATGTGTTAACTGAATCTGAAAATTTCTCCAAAGAAAACCTTATAAATTCGCATCAAATGGAATTGACCATCTGGATTGATTTTGAAGTACAAGAAACGAACAACAACACATTCCGCTCGAATCGATCCCTCTTTGTGACGGATTTTTGCTAATTGTTCTTTGTATGAGCACCTATTTTCTGTGTTCAAGTTGCTTAGAAAGACGCGTGGTTACTTACGAGGATCATCTTTCCGCAGCGCAAGGAGCTCTTTCTTCATCTCTACTCGAAAGCTTTCACAGATTTTCATTGATGATTTTAAATTGCAATATATCGTAGCTTTAATAGGTCCAAGGGTGTTTGAAAATTTGGCGAGTACTGGTACTAGGTTGGTTTCTACTAGACTTGAAACTTGAAACGATTAAACCAACGCTGTGCCGCTCATTAACTATGCATTTCCTTCGAATTTGACATATTTTCCTTGCTGTCCCGGTTGCTTTGAACTTTTGTTTCCAATAGCGCAACAATATCTACACGAACTGTTATTATTTGTTAATATTTTGTTCGTAATCAATAGATTATGTAGTAATTGTAAATAAACATTATTTTTACGTGAAAACTAATTAGAAAAACCGAAAAATTATAATCTAAAAGTGCTTTATCCCATAGAATGATTTATTTCCTGAAATCTTTCCGTCCTAATGAAGAAACAAGTTGTCCTCAACATGAACGTTTGCGCATATGAAACGTCCTCGTTCAAAAAAAATCTCTCCTCTGATTGAAACTTTGAGGATAGGAAACAGGAAAAAGTCGTTGGGGCCAGATCTGATAAATACGGTGGGAGATCAACCAATTACATTGTCTTAATGGGGAAACACTTTTATTTCTTCAAATACAATCTCTTTTTTGTAATTTATTCATTTACTTTATCTTGTAATTATGCATAATACGCTCCTGTAATTGTTCTATCTTTTTAAATTTAGTCGATCCCATAAATATTCCAAAAAACGGTAGCCAGAACTTTTCCGGTCAATGAAACCAACGTTTTTGCTTTTTTGGGGGCAGTTTTACCCTTTGGAATCCACTGTCTTGACTGTTGATTGAAGAAATCTTAATCACTTTGCTTAAACCGTATCAATAAATCCTGAAAAATGATGATGATGATGATGATGCAGAGCCGGCGTATTGTTTCTCAAAAACAAATATGTATATATACTAAATTATTTCCGGTTTCATAAAAATCTTCACAACTATTTATTCATACAATTGTCAAACAGAACCTAAGCTTCCAATATGTTTGGAATATAAGTAAGAATTTCTCAACACTTGCGCAAAGACATTTCTCCATTCATATCTCCTGACATCTTCAGGTAGAGGTCGGAATCTTTTCAGAGAATTCTCGTAAAATCATGGGTAATACCGTTTATCCGAGACCGTCTTTTACTGTAACTACTAATAAAAGTATTTGTGATAGCTATCTGCAAGATGGGTACTGTAATCGTTTAATGCCGATCAAAAGCATGCTCGCGATAAAAATTCTAACGAAAAAACAGTAGGAAATGTGGACATAATCACAGGAACTGGCACACAAGAAAGTTTGTAATTTCAAAGGTGTAATCTGAAAAGGGGGAAACGATATGTTCATTTTCTCACACATTTTGATTTCAAAGAAAGGATTGATGGGAAGTATTTTCTTCTGTGACCGGGAAAAAGTAACTTTTTATGAAATTATTTTGTTCCCCGGGAAAAAATGAGTACTTTTTACACGGATATCCAACGTAGATATTTGATTTCAGAATATTTCATCGTACAATAAAGTTAGATTTCCTTTATATCCAAAGAACAATTATCAAATGTGCATTGCATGAATGACACGTTCCATAAACTATTCAGTACCACAGTCGAAGTTTCTTGTGTTGAAATTATATTTCTTCCTGCAATCACAACTCCCGTTCATATTCTGAACACTTTATTAGCTATTTCTGACCTGCTATTTATAATCGGTAAAATTTAACATCAACTACGAATCTCCTGTTCACATCTTTTTTCGTTACCTTGGCTTTCACAATGAATAACGTTCCCGAATCTTCAATATCATCCGATGTTACCTGGCTGATTTCATAAATTCGACAAGCTCCTGCAATCTCAAATACAACAACAATCTTTATTATTGAATAAACTTCGTCGGCAGCATTATTTAAAAAAAAAAACACTGGTTTGTGTAAAAATGGCAACTTTCTTAGCCTTGTAACCTTTCCCATTTTGTTTCAGAAATGTAGTTTAAAACATTTTTGAATGTCTACATTATTATTGGATCGTAACATACTTTTAATCATTTAACAACTCGACGCCGCTTTTGATGGCTTTTGTAATGCCAATTTCGAAAAATGAGTCGATAACATCATCCCCGAGGAAAAAATGGAAGTTTTTTTTTCATTTTCCAATCCATGAATCTTGAATACGCGGTTTCGTAAATTTTCCGTGATTTAGCTGACAATAATTTTTATTTGTCTACTTCTACTAATTCCGGTTAGGTTCCGGAGTCAACAAAAATTTGGAATCACACTTCTAAACAACCACACACAAAGTTTTTAAATCATATTCCCAGCTATTTGATTACTATAAAAGTTTCCTTAGCAACGCAGGTGTAGTAATTGTCACTATAAGTTATATAACTCTCCAATTTTAAAGATCAAATTTGATATCGATAATTTTGTGACTTGAATATTATAATAAAATTATTTTTCAATATTAAACCATCGTTTTCTCGTCACAGCGTGCGCGTTGGGAGATAATACAACTTCAAGATAAAATCTAGTAGTTTTTTGCCTTGTATAATAAATAACAATTGTTCCATAATGAAAATGCACCTGTCCATTATTGAGCTATTGTTGCAGGAAAATTAACCGAACTGCGTTATGATTTATTACCTCATCCGGTATATTAATCTGCTCTGGCTCCCTCCTTCCTTCCTATTACCAAAACATGAAAAAATTGCTTGATGGAAAGAGGCTCAAAACAAATGATGAGTTGATGGCAGAGACAAATGCACATGTCGCGAATTTTTTTTGATTGTTCGAAAAAATTAGAAATACGTTGCACCAAGCGCATGTAGATGAAGTTGAAAATGATAGACTTCTTTTTAAATGTCTCACTTCGGTTAAATTGTCCTCGTATATAATGATTTCTGTATATCTATTCCGGATTTAATTTTTTTTTTCTAGACTTTATATCAATTTATTGTCGTATTAGCAAAAAATTACAAAAACATAAATTTATGGGTGACATTAATTTGTGATCGGGAAAATGTCAAATGTAGATAATTTCATAAACATAAATATTGTCGACTTGCCAGGTATCGACAAAAACATTAAAAGCTAAATTCACAACTTTGGCATTGACCCTGGCATTAGTTATTTGATAGGTATTTTAAATTAATTCAGATGTTCCTCGTTAACATATATAGTTGCTTCTGATTAATATACATATATGATAAATTTGACATTTTAATTACATTAGTATTCCAGTAGAATCCGCATTTTTATAACATCTATAATAATTATTAAAAAAAATCGAAGGATAAATGGAAGTAGTTCTTCAAAAAATGACTAGAATTTTGTAGATGAACCGCTTGCAAAGAATCTAGTGTTTCAATTCCTAAACTGTTAACACAATTAACTACAGATATTATTCACTACCATATATGCGCATATCATTACGAAAAACAAACTTACATACATCACCAAACGGCAGTTCTTAAGGACAGCACAGGTCGGATATCCAAATACCAGCTGGTTTTCCCGAAGAAAAAAATGGACAGAAAAATTCATGTGAAACGCGCGTCAAACCTTTTGTAACTTGAAGTTTGAGCGCTGTAATAGCGCAAGAAGCTTCGCAGGCTGGTAAACCCTCGCAAAAAGTGATCGAAACTGCCGGAAAATTCATGTGAAAAAACCCATATTGTACGAGCGTGATTTTTGGGGTCTGAACTAAGAGCGGTGCAGGACAAAAAACCTCCGAAAAAGAAAATCGACGTATATTTGAAAATTATTTTTGATAGATCCATTCAAAATGTCCGTTTGAGCTACTCAAAATTAGAAAAGAATAACCAAAATATAATGGAAACTCGCTGAAAAATAGTCAGTTTTTATTGAGCACGCGATTTTATAGCGCTACCTATTCTAGCCCCCGCTGGCAACGAAAACGACGCAAAAACATGTTTCAGATTTCGATTTTCAAAAATTTCTGGGAATAGTTGAACTTTTTCATAAAGTAACTCAATAATGATTACCGGTTCATAATATCCCAAGAAACTTCGACAAACGTCGAGGTAAGATGATGATCGCGCTCGCTTCTATCAGCGTCAAAATTCTTTTTATATGCAATATTTAAATAAAAGGGGTATGATTGAGTTGTTTGATCAACAATTTGAGTAGCACAAATAGACATTGTGAATGGAGCCATCAAAAATAATTTCCCATTGAGTCGAATGCGCAAAATTTTCATTTCAAATATAACTTCTTGTATCGTTCTTAGTTCAGACTCCAAAAATTTAAGATAACATTTTCACGCACGTACCTTATGGGTTTTTTCACATGAACTTTTCGGCATATTCGATCTCTGTTCGTGAGGGTTTCCCGGCCTGTCAAACTTCATGCGCTATTACAGCGCTCTTATTTGAGGTACAAACTTCAAGTTACAAAAGAATTTTCAATTTTTTTTCCGGGAAAATCGGCTGGTATTGTTATATCCGATCGAATACCGTTCGGTGATGTACTAAGTTTGTTCTTCCGGGTTTACAAGCTGAAACGGTGCGTACCTTACCTTAATGACCCTATTTTCTGTAGCTAGCTCTCCGACTAAATTATTTATCCTCGTATTTATTTCAATTAATATGTCTCATAACCTTATTTCTTGACACGATAATTGAAAAGTTTAAGCCCGATGTGTCAATCTACTACTTCAACCCCTTGAAGAGGATGCCTCATAAAACATTGATATTGAACCAGTGCCAAAAAATTTCATGATGTAATAAAATATTTCTATGGTGATTATGCGGTAAATTTGATGACGTTCCAAGTTTCATAAAGAGAGAATAAAAACTGTAAGTTAGTCAGTAAAGGGATAATTACTAAATTACCATTTAAAAATGTTATTCTGTAAATCCATATTTTATGATTAAAATTATTAGACAGATCTATGGCTATGACATTGAGACGAAAATACAAGGAAAAGTAGCAACGTCAACTAAAAAGTATCCGACATCCAAATGATCAAGTTCATTGTTTTTGCGAAGGAACTGTACGATCAGAGAAACAGCTAATAAAGAATTTTACTAAGAGGTACTGAAACATTTGCGAAATGATCTGCGAAGAATAGGACCTGCCAACGATTTTTTCTGTTATTGTTGATTTGCGTCCACTGAAACTCTGTCTATAAACATCCTCTTGGTTAACCAGATTTAGCACCATGCAACTTCTTTTGTTTGTCGAAAATATAAATGTACTGAATGAAGAACGCTTTAGAATCATTATGTACATTATGAAAGTGAATACAACACAAACGAAAATCATTCTGATGATTTGTGAGTAAATTTTAAATCTCGCGACACAATTTTGGTTTAAATCTTGAGGTGAACTTGAGGTCAAATTTAAAACTTTACTTAAAATGGTCCTCACACTATATTTGACTTTTAATTAAAACTTAAAAATTCTACCACAATAATTAATTTACATGCACTATAATTTCCACGTGAAAATTAAAATTTCGTGCTGAAATACATGCATTTTTCGCTTCATATTAATCCTATTATATTAGACATAACCATAAGAGTGAAAATAATCATATTTTCATGATTCTTTTCACTCATATACCTCCCTCTTCCATTTAATTCGATTAATTTTTTCGACCTGAGTATTTCTCACCAAAAAATAATATCATAGAATGAAGCTCTCTCTTATCTGCATGTCATAAATCCAGTTTTTTCTGACAATTTAAATATTCTAGTCGTTATTGATTCAAATTTAGTTTCTAGTGAATAAAAATGGAAACATTTCAGAATGCGCAGTGCTTTTATAATCAACATTCGGCAGGCGTCAATAACGAAGCAGACTTATATATAGAATGCGTAGTTAAGTTCTACAGGTTGTTCAAAAAAAAGGTAATCCTATCTCTAAGATACATAGAAAACTGAAAAAAGGTGTTGAATACATATTTTTTCTACGACGTTTTAACTGCGTTTTAACCCACTTTCCCGCACGCATTTTAGTTTTGAAAGTGTCACTTTCCCGCACTAGTGTGGGAAAGTAAAATTATGCACATTTTGACCATATTAGATAGTTTTTCACTTCTGAGATTATAACTATTGTTACTACAGGTAAATAAATATTTACGAAATAGTCCATCAAACAAAATTTAAACCTTTTCTAGCTTTTTGTAGCATTTTTAATTTTTTGAAAATATAAAATAATACAGATATTTTTTATATAACCATGTAATTGTTACTAAAACGTCAAAGTTGTTCAAAACGTCTTGGAAGTGACCGAATAAGTACAATCTTCTTCTAAATTAAACCACATTAAACCGAATCCGATACAATAATATTAATTCATCATCAACCGAGGAAGAACTTCCCGAAGCCATTTTGAAGGCTGCAAATGAAACTAATTCTTGCCAACTGACTTAAAACCGTTGCCGTCACCGTCATCGTCATCTTTATGCGACCTGCAACCGATGCCATCCATCCTCATCGACGTCATCTACCCTCCAGTTGAAACCAAGTAACTCCACTGGATCGGCAATTCTTACTAGTCTACAGAATGCAACAAATTGTGTTTTCAATATTAATATTTATAATAATTAGTAGTTTTTAGTTACAGTTTTTTATATTGTTATGTTTGTTGGAATAAAATAATTTTTGAAAAATGGGTTGTTATACTTTTTTGTATATACGGTCGTAGAAAAAAATAATGTTCCTAACACATGCGTAAAGTGTCTTTCCCGCACTTGACCGCTTGCCCAAACTCCGCTCCGCGTTGTTCGGGACAACTGCAGTCGCGTGCGGGAAAGTATCACTTTCCGCACTTGTTAGGAAAATTTTCATAGTTACCCGATTCGTACCTAGTAGTACTGAACATAACTTTTTCGATATTAGATTGATTAATCAAAATTTCAAGTGATTTTGTTTTCGGAATATTTTAATTCGAAAAATATGGGAGTAGTAATTAGAAGACATGTTCAAAATGTCCTTTTTCTAAAAACTCCATTAATATTCTAAACGGTTCTAAATCAGATATGAGGTGAATTTACTTCTGTAGCATAAACTTTCTTGTTAAGATACGACCAAACTGTGTAATTCAAGGGATTAACATTTGGAAAATAGTTACTCGAATATCTCGAATAAGTGATTGCTTAAAAAATCCAGGTACATATCACCATTTAAATATTCAGGTAAATATGTATTCAGCCCCTTCATCTTAAATACGAAAATTTTTTAATGAGCAAACCCCAAATATTTTTCACTTTTCTATCTATCCTATAGACGAGATCACCTTTTCTTGAAACACCCTGTATGTAATTGCATATTTACTACGCAACTATTCCATGTAATAATACAGAGTCTCTATAAATTTTTCCTTTTTATATGGTCTCATTTATAAAATTTCACAGGCTTGTTTTCGTGGTCATTCTTCTATTCATAACTTGCCATGTTTTTGTTACTTTTATTCATTTCCCTTTACTTTTATATTCCTTAATTAGTCATATTTGGGAATGAATAAATTATTATTAAAATATTGAAGAAACGGTTTCCAAAATAAACTACACTGTTATATAGAAATATGTTTTTATAACTTCCATTTGATTCAGATTTCCGAATAAATCCCCAACTTAGAAAGCATTACTCCAATTTTTTATATCCACTGTACCCAATACGCTATAGCGTTTCTCAAACAATGACTATAAGTATACAAATTATTTTGATAAAAGGTGTTGCTTAAGAAATGATTGTTAATATAGAAGATTTTTTGAAAATTGAGCTGTTTCTATTTCTGAAACACTTAATCGACCATGCTTTAGTGTTTAATATCATCGTTGTGCTCTTGTCTATTTCGATGTTTATTGTTCCTAATTTTTTTGCCTTGATAAACCAAAGTTTAAAAAAAATATAGTTCATAATTTGTTGTTATGTCTTTTGATAGCTTCTATCAGATTCTCGCTATATGTCTTGTGAATACTAGATTCAGTTAATCTAAATATTAGTGCTACTTATGAATTTGGTTTTTTGATAAGTTTGTGCTTTATGTTTCCGTTCAGGCCCAGACAGCATTCCAAATTAACTTATCAAATACGGCAGGAGAAACCTGAAACAGCAGCTAACTGGAGACAATAAAATACCTGCAAACTACTGAAGCTTAAACCTTCTAAATACAGCCTTGAAGCTAGTAGCAAAGCTCATGACAAACAAAATAAATGAACTCGCCACATTGAGCGATTAACAGCAAGACTTCAGATCAGGAAGATCTTGTACAGATACGATATTTGTCCTGCGACAAATAACTGAAAAATCCATCGAGTATAACAAACCGGCGTTCATATGTTTTATAGACCTGGAAAAGGCGTTTGACCGAATACAACTGGAGGACATGGTACATCTCCTATACAACAGGCAAATCCCATATAAAATCATAAAAACCATCGAAAACATTCAACAGAGAAACAAAATATAGGCCAAAATCAACGGCATCACTACCAAAGAAATTCCTGTAAACAATGGTATTCGACAAGGAGTTTCTCTTAGCCCCGTATTGCTCAACATCGTTGTAATAGGTAATAAAAGCACTCGTAACCTGAAAGAGTATAAAATGGGGAACAAAGACGTCAAGATCCTATGCTATGCCGATGATGCTGTTCTAATTCTAATTCGAAGAATATTAGAAACCACCGAAATGAAAATAGTGCACAGAATCGCTGGAAAAACACTTTTTGACAGAGATAGAAGCGAGGACATTAGAAGAACCTGTAAGATTGATAACGTAAACGAATGGATACTGGGAAGAAAAAGAGAGTGGAATGAACACATAGATCGAATGAATGACGACAGAATGGTCAAAATAGACAAGTCGCCCTTATGGCGCCGAAGCCTTGAAAGACCCCGCAAGAGATGGAGCGACAACCTCTCTAATAATTAAACGTCGGAGGATACGAGGAAAAACAAGCATTTTGCTTACATTAAAGAAATAAGAATAAGAGTGCTTTATAATTATAAAATTATTACCATCATACGGAGCATATTTTAAACCCTTTGAGAGTTAATAAACGATCCACCATAAACCTCTAAAATTAAATTGTTTAGTACATTCTTTGTTACCTCTGTCATTCCTATTACTAATTTCTGCTTTGTGTTTTTCGATTAACTTTTCAATATCGATGGAACAATTTATCGTTTTTTTTTTAATTTCAATCAAATAATATATTGAACTCACTGATCATACATATATTTGAAAATATATGTTCACAATTAATAAATCAAACGGGATTCATTAAGGGGATACAACTTTTTTTATTGAAAGGTTAATGAACTTATATTTGAAAATAATTTACATTTATATTAAAAGTATCATAATTTCCTAGACTTTATTTAACGTATTGATATAATGGTTTGGACACGAAGAGCTTAATTATACAGTAAATTCACTCGATTGATACGTGCTCATATATTTGAATTGATGATTTGAAAGATAATTCATAAATTTGTATCCATATATATATGTTAGTTTTTTTAAGAACAAAAGAACTAGGTTCTCGGATTCAGCCGCGTTGGAATTTTGAAAATTCTCCACGTTTCGGCTCCCACTTTGGAGCCATTATCAAAATAAGTATGGGGATAGGATGGTTATTTGTACTCCACACAACGAATCACCCCTTTTCTTGGTTGATTCCAAGGCCTCTATCTATCTAATCTTCGAAATTCCAACGAGGAAATGGAAAGCTGAAAGCAAAAAAATATAAAATGATTAAAATAGAAAATAATATGCTCACTATCGAGAACACTGTTGACACTAACACAATCACTGCTGGTCTTGTGCTAAATGGCCTGGATCTTGAAATTATAGGGAACCTATTGGCGGGTTTTGTATTGGAGCGAAGAGGATTAAGAAGATGTTTCCATGTTGCCGGTAATCTCTGCTTATCGTCCCTTCTTTTCAGACAGTTTGAACACCTGGATTTGAAGGAGCGGAGTAGGGCGATGGATTTAGTTCTATTGAAATATGGACACGATGTTAGGCAATGGCAGAGGAAATAATTAGTGACAGACAACAATTGTTCCTTGACTCTGACAGATATAGTTCGATTTGTCTCGCCAATATCAGAGCGGGGGCAATCTGAGCAGGGGATTTCATACACTCTATGGTATTCATTGAATATTTTATGTGTGCGAATACCGTAAAGTTTGACAATCCTGCAAATTTTGTCTGTTAGACCTTTGATGTACCCTTGTATCTTCCACCCTCCAAACCAGTGGTGGAGGAAGGAAGAGTTGGAGATGGAAATTTGTTGATGTTCCTAGAGATTTGGATATTGGAACCAATCCGAATCAATGTTTGTTTCAAAAAATTCATTTCAGATGGTTGATTGGATTCGTCGGTCAACGAAATGGCTCTGATACTAGTGTATCAATGACGTAGTTTAGTCGGACTGGATGATGATGGGCTTGAGCATTGAGGAAACGATTGGTGTGAATGGATTTGCGATAGACGGAGCGAGAGAAGCCGTGTAAATTAAGTTTTTGATTATAACGTCGAGTAACGGCAGAAATGACTCCTCCTCCACTTCCATCGTAAACTGTGAACAAGGATTTACGCCATTCCTTGAATTGCATTAGTACTATGAAGGTTTTATGATATAGTAGTAGAAACATTATCATATCGTTGATAAAGGAATAATTAGATGGAAGAGTTGCCTATTTAAGAAGACATTGAAAATGCCCAACATTATTCACCCTACACATCACCACTTTCTTATTTAACAAGTCAAATCAAGAGCGCCAATGTATGTTTCTATCCCAGTTATATCATCTTCTCCAAAAACATGACACTACGAGGGTTGCTACTTAAATTCTGAGATATGACAACACTGATGTGAATATGAAAATTTGACATTGCCATCTTAAAGTCTTGATGGTGAACGTACTCAGAACGTGTTGTCATAAGAGTACTATTTGAGTTATTTACAGATACTTTAATCAGTTCTATAGGTTTTTCAAGATGAACTAAATCTAAAAAAAGTTGTTTGCGCAAGAAGCAGTTCGAAGCAAATAGTCGCCCGTTCTTTCGGAATAACTAGTAATGTTACCACCGTTCCATTAGAGCAACCAAGTATGGTCAATTCTGAATGTTATTTTTCCAGAAGTGTTCGAAAAAATCATGGAAATCAATCGCAGAAGACGAATCATTCTCCTCCACGACAAAACGAGCTCTCACACATCAGTTAAAACAAAAACGTTTTTGGACAGTCAAAACATCAAATTGATTAGTCACCCGTCGTACAGTTCTTGATTGGCATTCAATGATTTCTTTTATTATTGCAGATCAAAAATAAAGTGCAAGGTCAACGTTTCTCTTCATTTTAAGATATGGTTTATGCATTCAAATCACATGTTTTGGAGTCGGAATTGAAAAAGGCTTCGACAATGGGTTCAAACGCATGACAATTAACAAAGTCATATCCAATTATAAATATTTGTGGTCAAACTTAAGTATCAACCTTCGTAAAACTTAAAACTGCTCATGCTTTGTGAATTCGACATAACATAAAGAACTAATTTAACAAAGTCTGTCTCAACTATAACATGAAACCGAACAAAAAAACTGAAACAAAACAGACTGACACTGGTTTTAATTAATTTAATTAATATCATGTTAATTATACATTAATTATCCATAATTTTTGTCTTTTTAGTGCATTAATAGAATTTTTTCGTTTTCCAGGTAAGCAATTCTTAATAACAGAAGATAGTCAAAGGTGAGTATCTAAATTTCAATTTACACTAGGTCATCATGTTTAATATGTAATTTCAACAAATCTGGTAGTATAACTAGCAGTACTAACCAAATACGAACAAGGCATTCGAAATGAACTTTAATTGCCGTCGAAAAAAGTAACGAACTGAATTTGGTTTAATTTTGGTTAGAAATAAAATTTATTCCAATGCATTCTAGTGAATATAACTGATAATAATAATAACTAATAGTTTATTTCATTATTTTCATAATCAAAAATGATTTATTCCAGAAAAAAAAGACATATGTTTAAAAATATGAAATTTTGTTGAAAATTTGTATTTTAGTCAAGTTTCATTTCTATGAATTGCTCAATTTCTTGGGTTAACTTAAACACACTTTACGTATATACCATGTAGTAGGGGTTGATTTGGGATTATGTAAAAGATGAGTAGATAAATGGGTATGAATTATCTCGACCGTTCCCACAGAAACGGATGAGTTGCTGTTTCCATGGAATCACAGTACGCCGACCTCATCAGGATTTTACATTTATATAAAAGTATTTCCTCACACATTTTCAGTTAGTCAGTTGCGGCCATTTATGATTAATTCTAATCATTTAATAACTAATTCATGTAAAATAAAGTTTTTTAAAAAGTGTTAATAATTTGAAAGTTTGTATTCCATTTCCACTCGTCGCCACTAGCACTAAAGTACTGTTGAGTACACTAAAGTGTTGATACAAACTAGAAGAGTTTAGATATTAGCTGACAGTTGCATTAAAATGACTTATAAATTGAAAATAAGTGAAAGCATTAATAAAATTTGGCGGGACAAATCCCTAAGCCTAACGTAGTTCGCATTTTGCAAAACCAAAATATTTCCAGTAGTATTTATTGTGGTAAAGTCTAATGTAAAGAGTAAATAACATGTCTGAACGTCCAAAAAAGTGGAAAACCAAGAATTTTTACTCGAGAAGGAGCGGAAAGACTGGTAAGAAGAGAGGTGGATTTTCCGTGAGAAAATAAGCGATTAACAAACATACTTCAAAGAGATTATATACACCTTTGCTAACAAGAGTCATTGTTATGGACGCAGAAAATATAAGATTAATAATTTTGTACCAAAATTATTAGGGCAAACATTACACTGACAATTACACGGCTCCAAAAACACCAGCTTATTTTCGGTTCTTATTATTGATTAATCGAAATATATCAATGATTTAATTGTAGAATACAGAAATATCGAAAAAATAAGATGTCAAACGTCTCGATCGGATAATTGGATACTGAAAAAATTAGGAAAAACTGAAACAATTGCCATTTTTTCGTAATTTCATCGCTCCGCAACTTTTTAAGCTAGAGCACTAAAAAAATTTTGTGGATAGGTAGGATTATACTGTACTTTATGTGTAGAAAAGACGGATGCGGTCGCATTTTAGTTTACTGAAAATTTGCCATGCATTTTTTCTGGCAAGCCTATATACATTTCAATGACACTTGAAAATAACTTTGGAAAAGGAAAGAACAGCTATTTGAACGATTTTGAGTTAATGGTACTAGAGGATTACGATTCTTCGAATAAATTCCATGCGTGCTTTTTTACCCGACTGCCAGGAAGGGTTATGTTTTTAACGCGTATCTTGTATGTATGTATGTAATATTCTTTATTACCTTGTATTTCCAGAGCCCCTAAGCGGATTTTCACATTTGAGGTATCGTTAGATTCGTTTCATTAGCCCAAGTGTTCTTAGATAGGAGACATTTAAAAAAAAAACCAAAATGACGGATTTTGGACGCCATGTTGTGAGGTAAAAAAATTTTTTTTACTACCAAGCATATGGAGTTGGGTATCAAAATGAAGGATTTTAAACACTGATTGTAAATATGTATATGACTTGCAGTTTTAATATTAAATGGAACGATAAATAATAGACGAAATATCTATGGTGCCATATTTAAGTCTCCGAAATGTACATTTGCCGTTTCAACAATATAAAGAAAATGAAGCTATATTCGGCGGAGTTGCCTCCAGTGTCTAAGGTTTCTGGGGGATCTTATTGCTTTCGTCAGCGAGAAAGGTTATCTGCTGAAATTAATCTTTGGATTTATTCAGTTTTTGTGAGTTGCCCCAAAATATGAGGCAAGCTGGAGATACAAATTTTGTGGACATATTGAACAGTCTTCGCGTTGGAGAACTTACAATGCAGCAGTTATCTATCATAGAAAACCGCAGAGTACCGTTGATAGGGCCATTTGACGATGGAGAAGCTGTCAGAATTTTCCCAACAACTAGACTGGTTGATGCATATAACGGGACTATGACGGAAAAGTTAGAAAAGCTCACAAAAGTATACACCGTTAGTGCTGTAGACATCTCATTGGATCCTAAAACATATGGTTAAAAACCACGAGAGGAATACTTACCTGAAGATCCCAATAAAACAGGTGGTATACCAAACCAACTCAAATTAGGTGTAGGCTCTCGAGCCATGCTAAGACGGAACATCAATGTTAACCATGGGCTGGTTAACGGTGCTATCCGAAGAATAGATTGGCCAGCACTACGCAGAAAGCAGTTGGAGCCGGAAGAACTGCCACAAGCAGTATTTGTGGAGTTCGATGACCCAAATATAACAGGGAACCGACCTGGTATTGGAGTCCGGATAGAGCCTTGTGCTACTGAATTTGATGCTTTACGAGATAAAGGCAAGATCGAGCGACGAATGCTTCCCTTAATTTTATGCTGGGCAGTGACGGTGCATAAATTACAGGGCACAACTTTAGACCGAGCAGTTGTAGATTTAAGTAGAAACTTATTTGCAAAAGGTCAAGCTTACGTTGCTTTGAGCAGAGTGAAGACTCTCTCCGGACTTGCTATTAGTTCTCTTGACTCTAACAAATTGCTTAATCAACCACATGACATAAACACATTCAAGGAATTAATCCTGTTACGTAATCTTAACTAAAAAGACATAAATAAAATAATAATTAAAAAAAAACAAAAAACCCGCCTGCATGGATAACTACAATTAAAAATCAACTGAAAAGACTGAAACAAGATGAAAATTCAATGATAAGGTATCTTAAAAAAAATAATGATTAAGTAGGTACTTAAAACCAGAAACATAAATTTTTTTCACTTTTTTGCAACATTATAAACAGAATTACATTCGGAGGCATGCACAAAGGGATAATAATTTATCATAGCATTCAATTTCATGCCTCCGACTGCAATTCTGTTCATAATGTTGCAAAAAAGTGAAAAAACTACAGTGCTGATATTTCTAAGTGTACATTATGCAGTTACATTGGTTTGGTACTGTTTCAATTTATGTTTCTGGTTTTAAGTACCTAATCATTATTTTTTTAAGATACCTTATCATTGAATTTTCATCTTGTTTCAGTCTTTTCAGTTGATTTTTAATTGTAGTTATCCATGCAGGCGGGTTTTGTGTTTTTTTTCTTAATTATTATTTTATTTATTTGATAACATCTCTCAACCGAGTAGGATCATTAGCGTAATTGAGCCTTACAAATAATGTTTTATAAATAAGATTAACTTCAATATATCTATTTGAAAAACTCTTTTGAATTATGCACATTACATTAGGATTCTGGATGGTATGATAGGTTCGCCAAAAGAAAGTTGCGTCTGTTACCTTTTCTGCATTTTGGTTTAGGAACCTTGCCGATGAAAATAGCCTTGGCGTAGTCGAGTTAGCAATAATTGTCGATAGTCGGTAACACAGTCCAAGGCTTTGTTGACTTTTTCACTTTGTTCAACTTAGTTGTCCTACTATTCCACTAGTTTTTCCACGCATTATTTATTTTGGATTTTATAGTGTATTTTATACCCTCACTCACTAATGATGTAACAATTTTCGTTATGGCGGTTTCTGTTGTTTCTTTGGCGTATTTGTCTGCTTTTTCGTTACCATGGATTCCTATATGGGATGATATACATTTGAAAGCAATACTCTTGTAGTTTTGTTCTGCAAAATAAAGTTCTTGTCTTTAGATTTAAGAAATATTCATTTATGAGGATGAAGGCTTGATATAGTGCAAACAGTTCTGCTGAGTAAATAGAGCTTCTACCAGTCAAAGCTGGTGTTATTACAGATACTCCGACTTTGTTGGAGAACTTTGAAGCTCAGCGTAAATGTAATTGAAGAACTTTCAGAGTATGCTAATCAACATAGATTTGATGATGTTACGATTCACAGAATATTTGTCCAGTTGTGATACAAACTGGAGTTTTCATTTCCATGGTGGTAAGGGAATGAGCTATTTAGAATAGCATTCTGAAATTGAGTAGTTGAGTATTGTTAGGTAATTTTTAATTCGTACAAAAATGATTTGGAAATTCTTGGTTTGGGAATAATTTGGGAAAGTTTTCTGTGGAGGAATTGTGATATGTAGAACTGGGACTGTTTTGCCTTATTTCTAAAAAAAGCTCTCGATTAGTATGGTGCAGCATGGACCCTATTTATTCGGCTCAATATTGATTTACATCGTTTCGTGCTGTACATGTCTTTATAGTATATAATCAGAAGCAAATATATGTGGAAATAGTAAGAAAAGAGGAAGTTCATATACCAAAAACAGTTTACAATTTTAAGAACAAAAATGACACGAAAAAGAGATGAGCTGAAGAATTCATGCAGGATATTGGGCATATAGTAAATATTGATTCATAATGTATATAATAAGTATATATAAATATATTATAATAAATATAAATAAGCAGCCTAATTAAAAAATTACAAGATTGCTATAAAACAAGTAGTTATACGAAACTATGACACTAAATTGTATAAAAAATATGGTACGGACACATTTAGAGAATGAGAAAACGAGGAAGGATAAAGAAAATTACATAATGGAGACCGAAAAATGAAATATTGCGAGGAAGACCAAAAATTAGATAGGACAATGGGGAATGGGAAAAGTTTGGGAATACATGACAGGAATAGATATTATGCAGGACAGAAAGAAATGGTGAAAGATTGTCAGTAATACAAAAATATGGAATAAATGGTAAATAAATAGCAATGAAATGTGGACTGCCTTTTCACAAAATACAGGGTCGAAAAGCTCAATTTGATCGGCGATATATAAAGAAATTAAATATGTATAATACGTTGCAGTTTATTATTATCGAAATATAAGCTGAAGATTTAAACCCGAAGTGAAAGTTATTTTTCACCTAGAGATTTACAAAATTTTTCTAATAACTTCTAGGACATTTTAGTTGTCCCTTTTACTTTCTCAATATAAGTAACTTGGCGTGGTAAAAATGTTGAAAAATTTTCCAAACTCACACTCTATAAAATTATAATTGTGTGTTAATGAGAACCTTTATCACGGGCCACGGGCAAAAAATATCCATATCTATTTGCTTCAACAGGAAGGCTATAAATACAACTTATAGTTATTAAGTTTTGAAATTTTAATATACTATAGTTGGAAAAATAATCTTATTCTGAGTATTTTGTATTGAAAATTAAGAACTCTTCTCGTAGGCTATTCTACATAGTATCGCATTCACTTCTTCTTAATCAGGTTATCGTTAATTTAGTTGAAGAAATAAAAGTTTTTCATTCATAACAAACATTTTATTAGTTTACTACATTTATAAAATCAATTCTATAATTCTACATTTGTTGTCGGCACTAATCATTTCGGTAAATCGGTTCTTAATAACATGGAACGTTGCTTGCGACCACTCCAGAATGAATGTAGTCGTTTGGTAAAACTGGAGCAACCATCATTTCAGGGTATACATTTTGTGATCCATATATGTAATTAGCAGACTTCACTATTGGAACTGTTACAGGATGTGTGTATGCTACAGGAAGGTCATGGTGGTAAGTTTGAGGCATAGGCTCGTAGTAGTAGTCGTTGAGTAAGTGACGTTTTGATTTTTCACCCTCAGAAGCGGGAGCAGCAGAGGCAGCCAAGATGACGCAAGACAAAATCTGTAAAAAAAGGTTTCCAATTTATTGCATATCTAAGAAAGAAATTGCAGAAATATTCCGTAGTATATTTCAGTTTCTACTCCCAGCTATAATCGACCTACCACATACAGGTCAAAAGTGAATAAAAATACAATACAAGATGAGTGTTTGTAAACTAAATATTTTGAAACAAATGGAGATGAATGGGAAATTTCCAAAATATACAAGAAAACATAAAGAATGCGTCTATATGTAATATGCAAGCACTATAATTTAATAGCATAAATTAAACTAATTCATTAGAAGATAACGAAAAAGTAATGTATGAGTAATGTATGACCACCAAATATAAAACTATGAGTCCTAACAGATCAGACATGTGAAGAAAAACAAAACAAATCAACAATTTATTCCGATATATATAAAAAAGCTTAAAAAGTTCTGAATATATAGAAAAAAAAGTGTAATAAAAAGTAGGATGCGGAATGTCAAAATTAAAATCATAAGTTACAAATACAGAAACAGTTAGTTATCTTTGGAAGGACACAAATTTTGAGATAAGAAAGAACTAATAGATAAAAAACTCAACATGGTTTCTATTCTGGTTGACACACTCTAGAAAGAATATAATGGTTATAATTGATCCTTTTATTGGTAATTTGCGATCCCAATAATCATACATCTCTTTATTATTTATTTATTTTCCCGAAATAAACAAATCTAGCTACTATTAGAAGACTAAAGTCCTCTCTCTACTGCTACTCACAATCCTAAGAAAATTAATATCTTCCTCAATATGTAGTCCTGCTTAGAATGGAATCTTTTTTCCTCTCTACTCGTTAGGTAACTAGTGGTTTGTCTGCCATTGTATCAAAATATATCAATAGTTTCATTACAATCTGCTTCTTAGTGCAAATGAGCCAATTCAAACAACCTCAGTGATACTTTGCACCAAAATCAGCACTTTAGTTCAATTGTCAACGCTAACGGAAAAGAAAATGAAAATCGTTAACTTAACAAATATGATTGCTAAGCATTTTCCTTAATTCTTGGTATGAATAAGGTACATTTATTTATATTACATTACAAATCTTCGAGGCAGTTTTAATAGTCGCTTTTTACTATGTCTTCAGGTCTATCAGCGATGAAGTGGCAGTTTGAGGTGATGATTATTCTCGGAATATCAAGATCAGATTGAGATTAACTCATAAAATACTATGCCTGTTCGACTAATCTAACTAATCTCAATTAGATTGTTGTAATTCAATACGAATATGCCAGTAGTTTTATCAAAAACTTAGCCAATTCCAACACAAATTTTGGTTCAATAAGTTTTATGTTTTCAAAAAAAAATTGTCACGACATGCCAGTCTTATCAGTATGTATTGATTGTCTGATGTTACTGTTAAGGGCATATTTACAAATATCGAAATTCAAATGTATACAGCTGGAAAACAACTTCATTTCTCAAACCTACTTTATATATTAAAAAATATCATTACAGGCTACGTATTGCTGCCCAAATGTATCTTGTGAAAAACCCTCACTGATTTCAAATATACAGAATTGAAAAGGAACATTTATACTTACCAAAAATACCTTCATGGTTCCAATGTTGAGTATTCTTTGAAGAGGTATGGGATTTGAATGATAATATTGAAAATTCGTTTTCTTTTTATATACCTTTTTTGCGAACAAGCTTGAATCAATTAGTTTCAAATCAAATTATTAATATTCTAGAAAGGTCAATCCAGTGTTTGACCCAATTTGAATATAGCGAGATAAAGCAGATGGGAATATTATAAAATAAATCCTGCGGAAAGTTTAATCGATTGAAATGGAATTTATGAATAAATCGAATATTTTAAATCAACTTTGAGAATTGATTTGTTGCTTAGGTACTTAATATACATCTCCTATTTTAAAAGTGTGAACCATTGAATTAATTAGCTTCTGAGATTATCCGTTAGACATATAGATCCCAGGTATTTATTAGAATTTCCTCCTGATCCATATATGTCCCAATATGTATCATAAACACAAACTTGTTTTCTTATGTAATATAATGTATTACTCTTTATTTGGGATAAAACAGAAAACAGCACTATAGTTAGTTATTAATAAAGCAAGAGATAAGGCATAATCACGCATTATATTTACATTTATTCAGGTTCTAGAAAAAAAAATTGTTATTTTCATAAATAAGTCCATTGTTAGATATTGTACAAGGTTGTCAATTATACTTTTTGTATGAATATGAGGGTTGCTATTTGAGATATGGCAACACTGATGTGAATATGTCAAATCTGATATTACCATAATGAAGTTTGAGATTTTTAATAGTGAACGTACTCAAACGTTCATATGAGTGCTATTTGGGATGTTTACAGATACTAGAAACATTTATCTTGGTGAAAAAATTTTCGTACGATAATTTTCTATGACTTTCGACGAGGTTTAAACCAACAGCAGTGTGCCGAATAACTCCCTTCGACTTTTGGTGATGAAGCACCATCTCTAGCTACCGTGTTTCGCTGATTTTCCAAATTCAATAGTAGTCGCACTTCGCTACAGGATGAATTTCGTCAATGTCGTCCAAAATCGGCAGTTGTACCAAAAAACATAGATGCTGTGCGTAAACTGATATTGCCAGATCGTCATGTGACATACCGTTAGATTGAGGCATACTTGGGCATTAGTTCCCCTGGTATACATCCCCTGGACATCGCATTTGATATGGATATTTGACAATCGGTCAAAAAAAGCTCGTGTCAATTGGTGCAAGGTAAATATTCAATCAAGATCATTCAAAAGAAGAGCCAAAACCAATAAAAGTTGCTTGCGAACGAAGCACTTGAAGAACTTCGGAGCAAAATGTCGCCTGTTTTTCAGTATAACCGGACATGTCGCAACCGCTCCATTAGTTGAATGTAGAACGAATTCTAAGTGGTACCCAGCATTTTTTTGTCAGAAGTCTTCGAAAAAACCAGGAAAACCAATCGCAGAAGACGAATAATTTTCCACCTCGAGAATGCGAGCTCTCACACATCAGTTTAAACGAAAACGATTTTAATGTACATGCTACAGCTCCTATACTCTCGTTAGAAAAATAGTTGAAGTAATCAGAATAATCAAAAGCTCCGAAAACAAGATAATGACGACACTTGGTGCAGTGAATATCCATTATACCTATTATTGGTAGGAAGAAAACCCATAATGGGTTCGATTCACTCGTTTCCAAATAGTCTGGGGTACAAATGTATAATGTGGTCGATGTTCATTGTATAGGGTTGTACTATTGACAACAATTCGACTGACTGGAGAAAGAAATTTACATGTTTTGCTAAAATAAAATGCTCTCAACAGAACGCTGCTTTCGCTCATTATGCAGATGTTGGTTGGAAGTGATGAGCTTTTTTCCAATGGATATAGAAAGCATGTAAATTTTACTGATGTTTCAACACATGCTAACCATCGGTAGTATATGCTGCAATGAAATTACCAAGCTTCATTATTACTTGTTATATCGACCAATTTTGAAACATAAGGTTATAAATTCAGTTATATTCAAGAAGTTGCTTATTTTTCTTCTTCAAATTGTATTGCAACAGCCTACTACATATTTATCATGGATAATTATCTTCATATCTCAAGTATACTTTCTAGAAATATCGATTTGATATATTCTAAGCACAATATTGACGAAAGTATGGTAAAAATATTCCCAAGGAGATTGCAATAACAATTGCCTCAAAAACCAGAGAAGAAAGACATCAAACTATGGTGTAAAGCAGATGTAACGCCCAAATAGGTAAAACCTACGACATAAATTCTTATTATGGCAAGCATAAAGAAGGGGATGCTATGATAACATCTTTCTGTAATAGCATGTAAGTTCATTTATAGTTCTAGCATTGTTAGATGTTTTCATTCAGTAAAACTAATGGATGAGTTTTGGTACCTTGCAGTTGCAACCGCAATTCTTACTAGAAGATACATGCTCAAAGAATTTTTGGAAAAAAAAAAGGAAAAGAACGAATGATAATATTACCTAGTAGATCCAGTGCTTTATCGTCAACACAAAACCATTGATCCTGCTTGGCAATTATTTTGGTGCCAATCTAGTGATTGTGAAGTAGAAAAACTGAAAGGAAAGTAGACGTTCCTTGCTGTTCTTGCAGTGAAATTGAGAGCGGGATAGATCTTGCAGATCAAATAAACGATGTTTCTAATATGGACCATATCTATTACTAAAGCTAATGGATGAGTTTTAGTATCTTGCAGTTGCAACCGCAATTCTTACTAGAAGATACATGTACTAAGAATTTTTGGAAAAAAAAAGAAAAAGAAAAGAGTCAAATGAGAATATTATGTAATGAAGCCAGTGCTTTATCGACAATATGCTTTCGCTCCACCACAAAACAATTGATCCTGCTTGGCAATTATCTTGGTGCCGATCCAGTGATGAAAAGGAGGCGTTCCTTGTTGCTTTTGCAGTGAAATAGAGAGAGTGGTAGATCTTGCAGATCAGATAAACGCTGTTTGTAATATGGATCAAACATCCTGCAAGAGGTGAATGAAAATACTTTATTGCTTACTAATGATATCAGTGGTTGATATTTGTCTTTTATTATGGAATAATATACATTTAAAGGACATAATTGCAAAAAGTAAGGAACTAACCTTTGCTAAAATTAATAGAAGTTCTAGAAGCCCTCGAGATAAATTGATGAAAAATGTTAACAAGCACATGTCGATTGAGACAAAAATGCGACTCTGCGTTAGTTATTTCCCGATAAGACTTTTCGAAATTTGACTGATTCATTATTCATTATAATCTTTTACCTTTTCTATTTTTGTTTATGGGAATTCGTGTTAATTCTCTATGTCAAATAGTTATGTAGTGTCCTTTTTCATTTTTTTCTAGTTTAAAAAAATTGATAGTCACTCATATCTTGTTAAATGGAATCATAACTTATGCGGTGAATATGATACATTATAAAATTTTAATTTGTAATATCCGTTGGGATAAATTAATTAATCCTGAAGTAAAAACTCTATTAAATTGTTGTATTTCTCTGTGTATATCCTAATAATTATTTCATATTATCACAAATTAGTAACTAATACGTTTAATTTATTAAAAAATTGATGTTTTTGATTCGGTAAGTTTCTTAATATTTGATCTAACAATCGTAATGCTCAGTTACGATTCACCTTTTTCAAGTTCTCCTAATTAGTAACAAGTCTTGTCAAATATATGTTATGCTTATTTGCATCGTACTATTTGGACAGATACTCATCCACTGAGTAAACTCTCGGAAAATTTTAAAACGAATTGCAGCGATTTCAAACGAGAAGGTTAGAATTTCTCTGATGCTAAATTCATATCAAGAATATAAAACTTGAGGCAGTAAAATTAATCGAAATAAATCATAATACTAGACTTAAACGAGCGATATGTCGATGAAAAAGTTTTAAAGCATTAAAATGGTAATTGAAGATAATAGATCTACTTTGAAAAGGTATAACTGTTTTTTGGAAGATATCATTCCACGGTATAACATAACCTTTGATTGCGATAAATAGTGTATCTGCACGTTTACGGTGGGATTACTTAAGAAGTTGATTACTTCGAAAACAACTTTTCAGCTTATCCACGTCTTATATTAAGAGAAATCCGGTGGCTTTTTGTTAAGATTTTATCCGAAAAACTTGATATAATTTAGAGATGGTGAATTTTCGTGACGTTATAAGTACTGCACAAACTAAAATCATTATCACGAAGTATAAAACTATAAATGTTTTGCCGTACTTTCATTCATTTCCTCCTTTTGTTGCAGTTTGCTCATAATGTCATTTGTTAGATCGGCAAAGTTGGTTAAAATTCCGTCATAAGGATCTTTCTATGGCGGTGGTTGTTTGTTTATACAACGGAGACTTCAATAGATTATCATAGTTTCAATTTTTTCACAGAACAAACATACTGGCTCATATTTTACAAGGCAATGATAAGACCAATCATGGTAGTAGACAGAAGAATAATCATGAATATAAGAAATCGCTTACGATAACTACTTGAGCTTGGACTTCCTTCGAAATTTTGTGGGGATAAGCTATCATTGAAGATACAGAAATGGTAGCGATTTAACTAGACTGAAGAATAAGAGAAGAATCAGCAATAGTGTAGGTGTTTGTCTACTGTTGCCTCTGTAAAATCTTCAATCCATGTTTAATCTAGATGCAATTAAATCTACCTAGTTGAATGGGTCAGTAATTTTTAGATGTTGATTACTGTTTTGAATGAGTCTAATTGCTAGGAAAGGAAGGAAACGTCTGGGTGGTATTTGGTAGTATTCGTTTCAGATGTGTCTAAATATACAATGCTGTCCATATATATGAAATAAATCCAATTTTAGCGTTTTTATGTACTATGTAAAAAAACCTAAAACACATCGATTATTGTTCTTAAATTGACAATTTATAGTTTGGGAAAATATTATCCCCTTCGAGCAACTCCTTTGAATTATAAGCTCTCCATCTAAAATTTCAAATAAGAAAGAGGATCGTGTGACACTTTTTTGTGGAGGAATTTTAGTCCTCTGATTAGAAATATGAAGTTATTTTAAATTTGGTGCAAACATAACTGAGAAATTAATTTTTAAGATTTTCTCTCTCTCAATGTACTTTAAAATTGAATTGAATGTTTAAAATGACCACCATTTACTTCTTGAGGCGATTTTGGAATTCTCGGACAACATTTCCTATGACCACAGTTGTTATTCTATTAATTTCTTCCATTACCCTAACTTTTAAAGCAGAAATATTATCTGGTCTATTAAAATATACTTTAGATTTTAAATAAATCCATAAGAAGTAATCGAGAGGAGTCAAATCGGGGGATCTAGGTTGTTATTCGATCGTTCCACGCCTCCCGATCCACCTATTGGGAAAAATCTTGTTTAAATAATTTTTAACTGTACGTGCAAAATGCTCTGGAGGTCCGTCTTGTTGGTAGTGAAGAGATCGATCTATTACATTTGAATGATTAATATCAGGAAAAAGTCTTTGAAATGTAGGCATTAAGAAGTTAATCAAAAAATCTAGATAAACCTCATCATTAACTGTGCCCTCAAAAAAATTAGGGCCAAAAATTTTATTGTTTATGATACCAGATCAAACGTTCACTTATTTAGGATATTGAGTGTGAGCCTCAAACATCCAGTCAAGGTTTCTTTGCTCCAATATCTACAGTTCTGTTTATTAATCGTTTCTTTTAAATGAAACGTCGGTTTATGAGAAAAAAACTATTTTGTTTGTGAATTGAAAATCTGCGCTCAATCTGTTCATCATCAATTCACAGAATTCTTGCCTTCTATCTGGATTATATTCATTGAACTACTGAACCAACTGAACTTTGTAAGGGTGGTACATAATAACGGTAAAATTTATTTTATTCAATACATATGGACCGCATTGTATACATACATAATTCTTTATAGCCTATGAAGAAGTGGAAAGATTTTGAAAAATATTGTTAAGAAATGTAATCTTCTTTTTTATATTGTTAACGCGATACATTGAGCTCAGGGTTTGCGGACCAATTTAATACTACTCTAAGATAGGTCAGTTGTCTTTTATTTCCTTCTTCTTTAGCATTAAGACCCGATTGATAGTTTTGAATATTTCCTTGGTAACTATAATTTCTTGTTTTTTAGTGGACCACAATTTAACGTTAGCATTCACAAACTATTCCGAACTTTCCTGTAAATACTTTTTACCTCAATCGATACCGAGAGAGATGTTTTACGGATCTATTATTTTGACTTAGTAACATCCTATTCGAAAAAACGGCAATTTTGTGAGACTTCCATTTGTTACTAAGTCTGGAAAAAAGCCTTTTGATTTAGTTCATCATTAGAATAGTTTACAAAAATGTTCAACATATTGCAAGCTAGCTCTCTGCTCTACACTAACAGTAGCATTAAGATTTTATTACAAGACTTCCATGAGGGGTTTAAAATAAATTTTATACACAGTGGTTTCAACAATTCAAATTTTCATTCGATTGAGATAGTTTAGGCAAAAATGCCAAGACACGTCAAGACATAGATTCAGTTTTGCTTTAATTCCAAATAACCATAGCTATGATCACGTCATTCAATGTTTTTTCCTAAAAAAATCTTTATTTTTCATGAAAAATTTGTTATTATTTCTAAATTCTAAAAACCTTATGTCATAAACAATGACGCATTATGTAAAAGTGATGAACATTTCAATTTTCAGGATCTGTCGGCTTATTTGCTATAGAAAAACTCTAAGAAAATTGAATGACGTCATCACGGCGTTCTCGTGACATCATTACGGCGTACTTGTAACATCCCCATAGCTATAGTTTGTATAAAAGTAGAACTAAATTTACACTAGTCTAAAAACCTTATTCTAAAATCAAAGATTGATTGTGTAAAAATAATGAACATTTTGATGTGTCTCTGAAAGTTTTGCCTAAGCTTGACAAAAAGTTGACGTTTCCAGTCCATGCATATACAAGGCGTAATAAAAAAGATAGTCAATTATTTTATTGATAAAACATGAAAGACGAAAACATCAATTTAAATCGATCTTCTCCAATGTACTGGCTAGCAATGCAGTTATCCTAACGTAGAGTCCATTTGGAAGCCTTCATTAGAAATAACTTCGGTATGTTCTGCCGTTATATTCTCAATAACAAAGATAGAATCAAAAAGTTTTCGTTTTAGCATAATATCCATTTTTTGGAAAGATCAGAAGTTATAGATAGAACATTTAGCAGCTGAATAGTCAAGAATCAAAAATTACTGGCACGACACGTTGTAATTTTTCATGTCTAATTCTTTGCTAAGCTTCGGAATAATTAATCGTTTCTTTGAACGAACAGGTTTGCTAACGTTTCGCACATTTTCTTCTGTTTCTAAGGTTGAAATATGTCTAGACCGTTTCCCGTTTATAACTGACTCATTTACATTTTTAAATTGTTCATACCTTTTATAAACAGTCTAAAAAGTCACTACATTATTATTATAAAAAGATTTAAATATCATATAATAGTAATATTTATATAGTGAATAAGTTTCTTATGAATATAACTAAACTATCGTAGTCGAATTCGGAAAATAGTGCCCAGAATTAGACTCCGTACGAAAATTTTTGAATCCTTATCATGTCTCTCAATTCTAAAAATATAGTACGATACACCTCATATTTAACTTAACTTTCAATATCAAAATCTAGCATGCAATTTAGTCAAAAAAACGTACTCTATTAGCAATCAGCAACTTATCATTTATCAAATATTTTGCTGAACAAAAATCATAAAGTTGAATACGTTCCCTAATTCTTATGTCTAGTTAAAGCTAAGAATATTTGAACCATATCGTGCAGCTTTTTTCAAACTATGTGACAATATCTCTTGAAGTTATTTTAGTGATAAATTAAATGCAATCACGCTTTTTTCAGTAACAGATAAATCCGAGTAATGTCAAGATTCCAAAATTTACAAAAAAACTCGATTTATCAATCACGCATGACATAAAAAAAATACAACGAGATCATACACTGAAATTTTGGTTTAATGATGCCAATAAAACTGTAATCGCATTTCGAATCAGTGATTGTTTAAGATATAGCACGAGGTTTGTCTGAGAAGATTCCGACCTAACAAAGAAATAAGACATAATCTCCTTAATTATTTCATTACAATTAAAAACAAGTTACTAATGGACAAATCTGGTGAATACGATAAGTTGTCAATCAATTTGAAGTGCAAGTCGTGAATTTTAGAGCTTTCTCTCCTTCAAATGCGATCAATTTGTTGCAATTTCTCCCTTTACCTCATCAAGCAAATCGTATGCGTAATACTCTCCTGTTAAATCAATAACTTTTTTGAAGATAGTCGATGAACACAAATTCATGACTATCCCACTTTTATTACAAATTGCAAATGAAACCGTCTTTGCCTTTTTCAGAATAGGTTGGCCCTTGGCCATCCACTGGATTCACTGTTTTTTTTCCAGGACTATATTGGTTTATCCAAACTTCATCAACTGTTATGAATCGATATGCACAAAATTCAAAGCTTGAACCACGGCAATAAGGCCTGGAAAATATTTATTTTGAATGCGTGTTTGATCTAAGGGCAAACGATACAATCCACATCCCCAAATGCGTTCTCTTCATATGTCAATAGCCTATTTATCTCTCTAACTGTAATTCGAAGGCCTTCCAGTACAATTTTTGAATGATATCCCTGGTTGTCGCAGCTTTAGGCCGTCTCGAACGCTCATAGTCAGTCAAGCTGATACGAACCATTTGGAATTCAGCTGCACAAAGCTTAACAGTCGCAAATGATGATGCAGAGTCAATATCTTATTCATTTGCGTGACTTCCTTACATGATTATCAAATGAAAACTAAGCATCTAAAATAACTAAAACTTTAGTGAGAATCTCCAAAGCATTCGCAAATTCGCTGACATCTTCAGGTCGAGGTCTGAAACTTCACAAATAACCCTCGTTATCTTCAATAGATCTAATGTACGTGGTGTGCTTGAAGAATAAGAAGACTTTCTATTTTTCAGGATGATAATTCATTGTTATATTAATATATTTGTCCTTAAAAGTGATCCCACTAAACATAATACGATTTCAAATATTCTAAGAACCTCTTACATGTGCGTTTTGAGCTCTTCCAACGATGTTGTCTTTATTTGGATAATCTGTTTTTCTATTTTTGATTACTAACATTATGGGGAAGAGAAACAACATTGTCTTGAGGATGATTGCAGTTTAAGTTTTTGACTGAAAACTATGAACAAGTCAAGGTAGTGTAGATAATGTAGAAAACCGAAAATAGTTTTGGTTTATGTTCAATTCTATATTCGGTTTGTTAACACCATAATATATTGGTTGTTTTGTTTGCACATTTCCTAATTTTCTATTTCTTTAGTACATAATTTTCTAGTAGAAAAAGTCTCAAAGCAAGAGATGCTTGTATTAATAATAATGTGCCCATTGCCTTTCACTTTGACATTTCCACAAGGAATTTCATCAGTTTGTATAATATGGAAGTAATGAAACAAAAATGTATACAAAATATTTTGTATTTACAGTTTTAACATTCATCCATTAAAAATTGAAGTGCCTGTAATTTTTTAACAAATTTCGAAAACTAAATTTTGACAAAAATTAATTTATTTTTTACGACTAGGAAAAAACCATAATTTTTTAAAAACATTTCCTTTTATCATAGATCTGTTGCACTGTACTTGTAGTCATAAATTTGTGTAATAGGGAAACCAATTACAAAGCGTTGTATCCACCCAATTTGCTTGGAATGTAAGATTTCAATAACCCATTGTAGTTATTTCCATGGCTGTAACTGGTGTAAAGTCCGTTATTGGCACCCAAACCGTATGAACCGTATCCGTAACCTCCATAAATACCTGAACCATAAAGACCTGAACCGGTGCCATAAACTCCTGAAGAGTAAGTTCCTACTCCAGATCCAATACCAGAAGTGTAGGCTCCAAGACCAGAGATTCCTGAGCCGATTCCAGATGTGTAAGTTCCAAGACCAGAGATACCTGAACCAATTCCAGATGTGTAAGTTCCAAGACCAGTAATTCCTGTGGTGTAAGCGCTAGAAATTCCGGAACCGTAACCGGCGCCTATTCCATAACTGCCTAAACCATATCCTGAAACAAAAGTCAATCAAGACTATTGTGTAAAGTGAAATCTATAAAATTTATAACGATCGAGATGACTTATCATATATTTCCGAAGTGCTTTTAATAAATAAATATTTTAAATAATAAAAATGATAATTTGAAGGTAAGTGACAATCTAAAACATTTGCATCCTCTCTAGGATTATATCTATTTTGACATTGAAAATGACCTAATAAGTATTTAGAAAAATACGGAAAACGATATAGAATAATTATATATGATTATATCTTAGTAAATTCAATAAATTATTTATTTACCGTATGCAGAACCAACGTAGTTTGGTGCTTGAGGTGCGACGACTGGTTTGAGCACGATTTGGTTTCCAGGAAGATGTTGGTTAGAGTGCGAGTAAGTGTGTACTACTTTGGGTTCCTTTACGTAAACTGGAGCAGGTACCTTAACTTGTTCGTATTTAGTAACTGGTACTGGGTAAGGTTGTGGTACTGGATGAGGTACTTGAACCAATTGCTAAAAACAGTAATATCATCTATCATATCATCTATTATATTAAAATTTATTTATATGATCATTTTATCACAAGTTTGAATCTTCGAATCTCAAGTACCCAATTTAATCATTACTACTAGTATTCAACACAAATTCTTACTTTGACGTAAACTCTCTTTTCAACTGGTACAGGAATAGTCTTGGTGACTGGTACTGGGTATGGTTTTGGTACTTCATATGGTACATTCACTCTTACAGGTACAGGTACTGGCTTGGGTACTCTAACTTCGTATGGTTTTGGTACTTCGACAGATACTGGTACCTTCACGTGAACTGGGTACGGTCTTGGGACTTCAACGGGTACTGGTTGTGGTACCTGTACGGTCTTGGTTACAGTAACTGGATAGGGTTGAGCTACTGGTACTGGTACTTTTTGGGTTATGTGACGAACTTCGTGGCTATCATGAATATTGGCGGCAGCTAAAATTAAATGAATATATTGATTACTTCAAGTGAATAATTTCCAATTAGCGAATTACCTCCGTATGGTAAGGTATTGTAGTATGAACCTGATGAACCTATCAATCCCAATGAGCTAACCGAATTTACTGATCCTACTCCTAAGGTACCGACTGCGGCAGTTGAGTCAAAACCGGTGCTAGGGATGTATCCACTAATGCCATCAGACACGAAACCAGCATCGGGATATAGTCCATCTATCTGGCGCTTAGCAGTTTTCTTATCAGATTTATCTTCAGTTGCGGCTGCAACTGCTAGAATAGCTACAAACTGAAATAAAAACGGTATACAGTTCATATAAATTTATGTATTTATTATCAATATGAACTTATTTGTTTTCCAAAACATTTACTTCAAATGAATTTTTCATTTATGTAAATTTTTAGTCAACTGAGGTTAGCATGAAAATATTTTTCCTTGGAAACTTCTTTTTGTGCCGTAGATAAATTTATAACCGCATCATATGGAAGAGAAAACCCCAAAATAAAAAGAAACGGTGATGTATTACAAATTTTTCCACCAAGCAAGATATCTCGCATTATTTTCACTTCCTAAACCTCTAGTAAAAAAAAACGATTTTCGTTATGAAAGTTTTTGTGAAAGCGATATGTCGAGTAAGGGAAATGATGAAATATTTCTATTATAAAAAAGAAAGAAATTTATTAGGTGAGAATAGCTTGCATTGAGAACATTCATAATAAAAATTTAAAAACAATTTAAAATTGACATGAGAAAGGGAAGTTTTCAATATAATTTCGTTGTAGCATACATTGAAGGATTTATATCTTAAAAAATTTTAATTTGATCTTATCTATAGAAAATAATGAAAAATTGATCGTCAGTTCATTTCTCTGGTGATTTAAAAAATATGTATGAGGAAAATATTGAAAAAAAATATGGTGAATAATTTTTTTTATGAAATCGTCACAAATAACGATGATTATAGTAGAAACCAAAATATTTACAATAAATGGATAAGCTCAGCTTCCGCAGTATCAAAAAAAAAATTGGAAAAGTCGAATTTCTCTCATTGTTTTTAATTTTCTTAAAATATAACAAATTATCTCAGAAATTTATTTTTTCATTTAAAACAACAATAATCTAGAATAATTGTGTATTTTAAGGGTTTTTTTGATCTTAATTTAATTTTAATTTATACAAATTCATTCTTTTGAATAAATCGGAAATATATTTCTAAAATCATTAGTTGACTTTTTAGTTATAATCAGAAAAAATCACACTTGCCTATTTTATATATACTTTTCGATAGTAACGTCAACTTATTGCCTGTTATTTTAAACTGATTTTTCTATCTCAAATGACATCTCAAATCAAAACAATCATCACGAAAGAAAAATAGATTTTTACAGCGCTTTGTTAAGATATAAATTTTTAACATTTATTATTTAATATCTCGAATTATAATAATTGTAAATTATAATGTCAGAGAATTTGAAAATAATTTTATGAAAAATTACAATCCCCACAGCTTTTGTTTTTCTCATAATTTTCTATGTTTTCAAGATATTTTCAAAAACGTGTTTTTGGTTATGTTATCCAAATTGAGTTAAATTTATTTTAATAGTAAAATAAAATTATATTCAAATATTTAGGATTTTATACAGATCAGGACGGTCTACTATACAAAATCTATGTAAATCATAATCAGTTTTGTTATATTTTATTTTAAAAACTATTTTGGGCACTTAGTAAGCAAATGACGTTGCTCCTGGTAAATATTTCGTGTGAAGTAGTGTTAATCATTAATAATTTATAACCATACATAATAATAATTGTAAATAAACTAACAATCTGACAAAATACAAGATCATACTCAAATAAATTCTGTTAAAAGAGGTTCATAGTATTATTTGGTATTAAGTATATTTTAAACACTTATTAGCAAGACTACATTCAAGTACTTGAAAAGAAAATCGACGTCCCTAATATATAATAAAGTTATGACTTGACGGAAATCGAATTGCTGCGATATTTAAATCATCTTTATATTTTGAAAAATTTAATAAATTCGTGTATCATTAAGAATAAAAAATGATAAATAAATGTCATATAAATAAAAATATTTGAGTGAAAATCAAGTCAACATAAAATATTGAATATTCATAGAAATACTCAAAAGCGGAAAGAAAAATTTAAAATATCCACTAAATTATACAAAAATTCATGTATGTTAAACACAGAAAAATAATAAAAAACCCTGATGGGTAGAATAAATTGTAGAAAAACTAATACGAAAAATAACTAATTTTATAACTAATAAGTTCATCATAAAGATAAGTATATTCCTAAATTTCACTAATAAAGTATGCAGGATTAAATCAACTAAAAATAAATGGTTACCAAAAAAATGCCGATGATATTACGATAATAAAATTTCAACTTTCGAAATATTTGATTTCAAAATGTTTCCTTTTGAATCAACAAGAACGAATCTAAAAAACTAGTTATTCACATTATTATGGTGATACTTTTGGTCATGTAAGAAAAGTGAATTTCAGTAATACAAAAGGAAATAATGGAAAAATTATGGAGACAAACATTAATTCATTAATTTTTGTTGGATTGAATTGAATTGAATAACAGAAATTCGATCTAGGAGCAAAACTATGGAATGAGAAATGCTAATATGCTTTTATAATGAAACAATTTAGGATAGAAGATGCGGAAAGCACATGAGGAATATAAATGAAAGTTAGCTTTCAATATACATACATTTAAATGCAAAATGTTAAAGTTTGGATTATGGTTGTGAGTAGTATTATAACAGAAATTGAAAGAATAGAATAATCATGTCCAAATAATATAAGACTAATAGTTCTATTGACTTACATCCTCAATAATAATCAAATACTTTTTTTTCGGAAACAACGTGCATTATATGAAAATGCATTTAATTTGAAGGAAAGTTTGAAAATATCATTTTATGAACAAAAATAATGTATTTTGTTAAATTGTGACTTACTGCTAAAAACGCCTTCATGCTTGTTCTTTTGCCACTGAATGCTGATGATGATAAAATCATTTCGCTATTTATATATAGAATAGTAATCTGAAATACTCTGCCTCCAAGGACGGTCACTGTCAGGTCAGCTTCGGATCCTTTAGATTTTTTCTAATTTCCATGTATCAAGGTGTTAAATAATAATTAAAACATAAAATAATTTATTACATTTATTTGAAATTTTAATTATTTGTATCACATTTTTTAGCGATGATTATTAGTTGTTATATCATCTTGTATATCCGTTATCAACTTATGAGGAATAAATGCCTTATGTATCAATAGAACTGGAATAGAGTAGTTGAAACAATCCGCCTGTTCATACTTTATTTTTACCATTTCATTAAATATTATAATAACTGTCTATCTGATAATTACTATTGGAACAACTTCCTTAGCTCGCTGATTTTCTGATACGCAAAAAGTACTTAAATGAATTTATACACACCAGCTAGCTTCAAGCGATAATTAATTCCGAGACCAGGCCAGTTGAATATTACACAATATACTTCAAATCTGAAAGATAGTACTGTCATATACAATTATTATAATGCGTATTATATCCAAATGAGTGGGTTGATCATGTCTTCAGAAAATCCTCAGTAGCAATTAGACATTATATTTCAATGTTGGTTATAAAAATATGGTAGTAGACTGACAAAAAATTGCTTATATATTTCCATACCAACCAATACATTATCATCACGCACAGATGCATTTAAACATTTCGTGACTTCTTTGGCGTCAATTTAAAACAAAACTTGATGTTAAAACGTTATTCCAGTTCTGTTTTAATCCAGATATTAAAATCTCGATCTAATAAAGCACCTGGAGAAGTAACCAAAACAAACTTATCACTTATCATTGTTCCAAATTATGAGAATAAGAGAAATCTTAATTGAAACAGATGCAGATGTTAGAATTCATATATTGAGAAAACTAACGTTAAATGTTAAATCTTCCAAAATCCCATTTAGAATCTGTTGTTCACCAAACTTATATTTCGAATAGAATACCATAATATGGATCTAAGAAAGTGACTGTCCTCTTGTTAATATATGATATTCAATAAATTAGAGTTATATTTATACCTAACCCTAACAGAATCGAATTACATATGGTCCCAAAGTCTTTGTCTGTGACAGTTCATTTCGAATCACAAATCAGTATGTAGTGTTTGATAGTGTCTTTTAAAATGTCTATCAATCAGGGCAAATATTTACCCGTTGAAGCAAAAATGACAGTTGAAAGGGTATGATGTACGAAACTGCATTAATTTCTTTAAGACTTAATTCGCCGCAGTCCTTATGGAATGTATGAAAAACAAAAAGTGCCAACGTTGCCCCTTTCATAGGACTGTTCCAGGAAACTGATGGTGAGATTTATTGTTCCACTACACATTTATGACGTACTATACGTCGTTTGTGGTATTATTTCAAGAGAATATAAAAAAGGCAAGTTGTAATGGAGTCACAACGCTTTCAAAAACTGAAAATATCTCGAAAACATAAAAACATACAGCTAAATCGGAAAACCCAACGATAATCTACCGCGATGAGACTTGGTACGACACCCATTGTACACCAAGTAAACGAGGGGTTGGTGACGCGGAAGATACCACAATGTCTGTTTTTAGCAGCCAAAAATATTTGGGTTTCCAGTCTAGATAATCACTACAATACAACAATGCGAAGATTGGTTGCAAAAAAGGGGCCAAATATACCATCAAATAGCTGAATTGTGATAGATAATGCATCCTACCATAATCGCCAGTAGAATAACGTGATAATGTGACAGTATAAGGAAAATGTATTGTATCATAATATAATAGTATGACCCTATAGAATCCTCTTCGAATAAATAGACATAAATTTACGACTTTTAAGTCTTACCGAATTTTTTATCGGTTTCAATAGTAAACGTAATGAAGATTGTGAAAAATACTAAGCCTCCTGCACTTCACCAAATTACTATGCACTACTAATTCATATTCTCTAAACACTAATTACCAATTTATATCCCAAACAATACAGAATTGTCTTTGATTTTAGTATTATTAAGATTATTATTTTGTAGATAGATATATGTGTATGAGAGTTTGGCCAATGCATTGCAACCTAAAAATTCCATTTTGTTCCCAACTTTGCTAGACCTGTATGTGTGATACAGTTCTTCGCACTTCATACAGTATTGATGCTACTACAGATTCTGATAGGTTTCTATATAGAAACACCCGAATACGATGCTCTCTCGATGTATGCAGAAATTATGCATTTCGTGTTTCGCATGTACACGAGACCTGCAGTTTTATTCTCTCAAGTTACAGTATGTCGTAAGGAATTCAGTGAGAATGGGTTTGGAATTGTTCCTACAAAGCTCGATGTATTTATCTTTTAGCGGTCATATTTCCCTAAGTGCAGTCCCATTATAGTCTGCCATCGAGTGCTTTTCTGAGCTGTTCTATTCTTCTCGGTCCTTCTTTAAAGTAGTCGACCCCTCAGAAATAAAAAATTTTTATCCATTTGGAAGCGATTAAATCCAGTCTTTTCTTGCATACCTTTACGTAATTGGCTGGGAAAACATTGTTTCTTTGTTTCAGTATTAGAACGTTATTCTCGCATGCATTTTCGTGCAAGAATGGATTGCATTCTTAAACGATTTTTGGTAATTTCATGTCGCGAGTTGGTGACCCTGAACAACAGTTTCATTTTGACAGCCGACTGTACTATGCATAATTTCAAGAAACTATTTACAGTAAATTATAATGAGTTATAGATATAGAATATGTTGTCATGACATATGGACAAAACATAAAAATCTACAATGAATAAATTTCTTGGAAACACCTAACCTCAAAATAAATGACTTAAGCAGATTTTTTAATTCAAATAATATTTCCAAAGTCAACTGTCAAACATGAACCAATGCTACCAACCGACCATATACGTTATAGTGTAATTTCCCTAATGTATATTGTTAACCATTTTTCTATGAATAAATAATACAAGCCAAAAACAGTGAAAATTGTATAAAACTCTCATAATAGAAGGCCATTTCAGCATTCGGAATTTGGAACTCTTGCTGGAATGAAAAGCCTTCTGTTACTATTCTTTACTTAATTCTAATTCTAAGATCACCTCAAACTTGATTATTTGCCTTAACTGTCGTTTAGGATTGCTTTAGTCACCGTCCAAATTGAACTCAATGTGTTGAACTTCTTTCTGAGAGGTACTACGAGAGATTCTTATTAGTTTTTAGTATTTGGTTCCTGGTCCATACACATGTCTGCGTTTCTATTGCGGCTTCTAAGTTATCAGTATATCATGCCATGGTGTGATTTCTGACTGAATTAAGTGTGTGGTATTCCAACCAACAATTCTGAAACGTTATTCTCGCAATCACAAGTTTTTGATAAACTTAAACTATTGATAGTTAGGTTAGATTAGGTTAGTGTTCTATTCTGCTGAGTGATATCTCTATTTTATAAATCCGATTCCGACTATTGTCTACTACTCTACCTCATATAAATAAAAAACATATTAACGAATTGGTAAAATACGACAAAGCAAAACATATCAAAACTTCATGGTTTTTCACATGCAAGCGAATCAGCCTTTGAAGCTTCTATGTATGTGAAAACAATAGACAAAGATAATAATTCCTATGTTCATTTAGTTTGCGCAAAAGGTAGCGTAGTTTCAATTAAAATGCAAATTTGGTCACGATTAAAATTATGTGCTTTCTAATATTAGCAAGACTAGTGAAGGAATTACTTGCTTTTTTTCGATATTTGATAATATAATATGGATATATTCAACAATATTTAAATGGATGGCTGAAAAGCATTACTCACTTACTTATCAGAAACTTTTATTGTTAATAGGTTGTCAGAAATTAAAAATTAATTGATTTTCCAGAAAAGTTGGACTCTACGCAGCTACCTGATTTACCTAAAGTAAAGATAAATTCATCCTTTACCGTTCAATTGAAACCAGATTTATTTATATTTTAAAATTTATCAAACTTGGTAACTTTAAAACTCCTTGAGGCTTAAAAAAATGCTTAAATTTCGAATAGGACAAATCTTTCATGAAAATATCTCAAATGCGTTGATTTCCTCGTGGATATTACTTTTTGAGGAATAGAAATTAGTGAAACATGCTACATAGCATTTGGTGTCTTCAGTTTGAAACTACGACTATGTAATTTCTTTATTTCGACCTTTTTTACTGATTTTGTTGTCTTTCTTCCTACAGTCATCACTCTACTTACATATTGTGACTCATTTTTCCGTTTCTATTTTTGCTGGTACTCTGGTATCATTTTATATAGCTGCATCTTATACTTTTTCCACGTGAACGCTTGTTTTTTGCTTTCAATCGTTTTTATTTCACCGATTTCTCAGAAAAACTATATTAAATAAGATGTATTTATTATCATTTCCTTTCCAATATTTCTTTCGGTTCTTTATGTATTTATATATTGGCCCTCTTTCATCCATATTTGTGGCTTTTCAATTCTGTACTTAATCCTATTAATAACTTCTTTGGATTTCCAAATTTCGGTTCTATACTTCTTCTTGTTCAGCACTTTGTTCTGGCTATAGATGACGATTGAGTTTATTAAATCTAGGTTTCTCTTTACTCCTTTTATTACTTATACTGGAGCTATCTTTTCGTCTTCTTTTGGTCATTGGTCCTCCGTTTTTCCTCCTTTTTTTAGTCAGGACCATAATGCAATCACCACAACTCCATCCCTAGAGATGGGTAACTCTTATATCAAGTCAAACTCCACCAAACCTTTCTGTATAAAAAAATTTCCCTTTTCCTACCCAAAAATACTCATAATACCCATCGAATCTCTCTTAGAAACATGATGAAAATTAACAACATATTAAATATAACGAAAGTTTTATTATCAACCTCTAGAAAATCCTTCTACAATCAAACCGTCCTCGTATACATATTTAGAACCGAATATTTTGGAGCCCTCTTCAACAATGGATAAGTTTGAAAAAGTTTTTCGACTGTCTTCTGCGCAAAACTCGACCCTTGAAATTAGAAATTTTTTCCCTCATTTTATATTGCTGTTATCTAATAAAGATTGTATCGTCCATTTCCTGTGAGAATGTACCAATGACAAATCATTTAATGAGAAACATTAACTGTACCAGATAAGTTCTTCGAAAATATTCTAAAATTAGAATCAAAAGACTAAACGTTGCTGTGTTTCGTTAGCTTCTCACACTTGATTACCTTAAAAACGTCGCGATCTCCTGTGGTTATTTGTCAACAAGCAAATAAAATATAGTTTGAATTTATTTATTTTGGAACCTCAATAAAAGTGGATTTTAAATTAGATTAATGATACGATTTGTTTAATTGAGAGAATCACCTTTGAGGACACTACATTTTGAAGGTTTATTTGAGATTTATAAAGTAGTTTGCACATCCATATTATTCTATTTTATTAATACACATCAATCAGTTATACTTTATATCGAGTTACGTGTTTATACTGTTTGCTTAGAAATGATTGTAATGACGATAGCTTCAATAATGTACCGGTTGAAAATAACAATATTTTTTCATTAGCTTGTTATTTTTTAGACCCTTTCGAACTTATATATTTTTTCATAATCCTACTTTATTTGCAATGTTGAAAGTAGTTACAATTAACAGGACATATAGAAAATAGTCCAGTCCTCTTATTCAAAATTTTAAGTAAATTAATCAATACTAAATAAACTGACAAAGCACAACATTCAAGGTAATATTTTTGCTTTGATACAACATTTCCTAACCGATAGATCATTCCAGGTGTCAATTAACGACCAAATTTCCTCGAAACACTGCGGAGATATTGGCGTGCCCCAAGAATCAGTCGTGAGTCCAAAGCTCTTCATAATAGCCATAAATGATAAGATATCATCTTCAAGCGACTCCCCTATTCAGATCTCTGCATACGCAGATGATCTAATCATCTTTTGGAGCAGTCAAAATAATCAAACCACATGTAACTTAACTCAGGAAGCGGTAAATCAACTTAGTTAGGAATTTCAACTAATTGTCACTTCTAAGCCTCCAAATAATAAATCATTAAATTCGGTGAAGCATCAAGATATAGCATACTTCCTCGAATAAACAAAATTTTGCGTTGATTAACCTGGAAGGATCGTATCAAAGAAATAAAAAAGAATTGTGTGGTACGGACAAACATTTTAAAATCATTGGCTCGACTTCAATGGGGTGCTAATGAAAAAACCCTACTACAGGTGTACACTCCAATCAAAATTTATTACATTAGTAAATATACTGAAACTTTGATTTCTAAATTTTATCAATTCCACTCACTATAATAAAATTCTGTATACTAATGCATCTAAATCTGAGATCGACGTAGGTTGTGCCGTAGCCAATTCACATCAAATAATTAAACGACATTTTATACCATCTTTCGCTAGCGTCTCTACAGAAGAACTATATGCAATCCTTCAAGCTTTGAACTCCCTTTTCTCTGATGACAAACATTCAGCTATATGCACAGATTCTTTCACATCAATAAACTCCATTAAACAAATCCAGTATATTCTATTAGTCAGAATATTCCTACTGTATTAACCGTCTTGCAAGCTCTGGTGTTACCAATAATTTAGTATGGATACCGTTTCACTCTGGAATACATGGGAACGAACTTGCAGATCAAGCTGCAGCTCTAAGCTACATGAAAATGAACGGTCTCTCGACTTCAAAAACCCACCTCACATGAGACGTAGAGACTCAGTTGTTGCACGCAGGCTACGCATCAGGGCATACTCGATTGATTCGGGGCCACTTCTGATTCTCCCAAATGTCAGCACCGCTAAATACCACTGACAGTTACAGTTAACCACGTACTAGCAATACTCCAACAAACGCCGTAACCACCAGCTAGGAAATTCGCTCCAAAAAAGTTTAAATAATGCGGAACAGTTACCACGCCTAATACATGTGTCAATAATCTTAGTTGTCGAGACACATTTATTCTAATAAAAAAAATAAATTTTTGACTTGAGTATTGGGGTGTATAATAAGCGAATCACTAAATTTATGAGTCTTTTTGAGTCTAAAAGTCCTAAAATCTATTAGGTAAGTCACAAGGGTAGTATCTAGTCAGCATCTACCGATTGGGTGGTACCACTAGGATATTTGACAGATTGTCAGGATGGTTGCCAAGCCTTAGAGCGTATTTTTGAGATAAATTGGATATTTCTTGTTCCAAACTTTCCATTCAGGCGTCTTGAGCAATTAAATTATTAGGTACATACCAAGAAGAGTTCACAATGCTAGAAGATCTTTGGACATTTCTAAAGTTACAACAATGTTAATTGACTGTGATCGGCGGCCTACTATCCATTTAGTTAACTGAGTCTCAATTCTAACTATTGACTTGTGTAATTATATTAATCAATAAATCCCCTGATATCTCATAGTTTGCTCACGTAGTTTTATTTTTTTATCGTATTGATGACCTTTTATTCTATTTTTTAAATACTGAGATGTCTGTCCTATGTAAATAACGTCATAATAATTACCTGATATTTAATATTGATTTTTTTCATTTTTGAGTGTTTTAGATTTTATTTTAATGGAATATTTCAATGTATTTGTCCTTTATGACAAATATTAATAACCTATTTATAGAAATATTTTTATGATTCTACATATGGTGGGAATAAATTTAGTTTATGGCGGCTACTTATTTTTCAAGTGTGAAAACAAAGGAAAATTTATTTTTGTGGTGATAACAAATTGTTAGCTTGATATTCATATTGTAATTGATGACTTCATTCAGAAGGGGCGTCAAAATAAAATAATTCAGCAACGAAAAATGTTTTTCCTGGATATCACAAAATGAAACTCCGACGTGTGAAGAATGCAAGTAGTTACGAATAATTTGTAATATGAATATTTTCTTTTTCACAAACCAGTAAAGTATGCAAACAAGACATTTTCAGATGTCGAGGTTGTTTTTGTTCCTTGTCAAAAATCCATGAAACGTTTATTAGCGTATTCATATTTATATATTAATTTATTTCACCATAAATTTCTCAATGATTTTTTTAATAATATCTGCTAACTTGGGTGGGTGTTTCGTCTACCTACATATACTGTCAATTTCAAATATTTTTTATAGAGCCAAATAAAAAATTCGGTCTGATTTATTGAATCGAAAGTACCAATTTGAAGAAATGATACCGAAAGTAGGTATTTTCCGAGTTTTTTGTAAATCTGCCGATATTAATTCTTCATTGTTGAAAAACCTTTGACCACTGAGGAATTATTTCAAGTTTAGATACAAGAAATAATCCTATGGAACAAAATCTGGTAAACGGTTCCAGAAATTGTTATTTTCTTTTTCCCTCCTATGAGAAATATATTCATTATCCACAACATTTCGAACAAACCAAAAGGCTTTAGATAAAATATTGTACTTAACTTAGTTCAAAAGGATTCTACTTCTTCGTTAGAATATCATGTTCTGAGATCATTAAGTAGTAAATCTTTGACTTGGAAATGATTAAATAAACAATGTTAATCGAAAAATAAAATTTTATTATACATTTATAAAAAAACATAAATGTATAATATGATAATAAAAACACATTCCCGGATATCACTCATTATATGAATATAAAAATACAATCTGCTTCAACGAAGTTTATTTCAAGGGTTTCATTCACTGGTTTATGAAGAAGAAATAGTCTCAGTCAACAATGAATTTGGGTAAAAATGGTGGTGAGGAAGCACACATTTTTGCTTCTGAAAATGCAACTTTGCATTATCCCGATGCGAAGGAAGCTTTTTCTCAGCCAAATGAATAACTAAATTGAATACTAATAAAAAACTAAATTGAATACTAATAAAAATAATTTCTGCCATCCCTTTCAAAGGTAGTCATTGGAGATTATATAGTATCCAACTCAAAAAACCTGCATCCTCTGGGCATGCAAAAGGGCCTTCGGTTGTTCATGAGTTCTTCCACCTAAGATCTTCCACTGGATATATACCTCAATGTTCCATCCCCTACTCACGTATTCCCTGTATGGAGAAAGAAGAGTGCGACTACACAGCGTTCAGCGTCTTACTTATTTCAGTATCAAGGCCTGGAGCCATGTTTTTGAAGTCTTACTCGGTCTTCCGAGTCTACCACGAAGAAAACAAACAGGTTGAATAGTCTCAAAGAACTATAGGGTAGACCAAACAACTGCTTCATTTCAATAGTGACGAGACTTTTAACCTAACACGATCATTCAAAGCAATATCTCCACACTATGGGCATCACGGATGCTCCGGAATGACGCTGGTGTATGGATGACGAAACTGCAGACCATCTGTGAGTGCCTAGCACTCATACAGGTACTGTGCAAACACTTGGACAAGCCTCACAGTTTGCCTAGTGACGTCAAAAAGTTTTAGCATAAGTGGGGCATGGCGGGCCTATCGGAAGACCTTGGCCACCCTCTATCCTACTATGAACTATGATCGAAGCTTGAAGAAACTGATCATTTTAACTGCGCTGTTTTGTTATCCCGGCTGTATCTTTTCATTGCATCCAACATAAGATGGCCAGTCTTCATTTCGTAGTACATTGTTTAATTCACTAACCATCGAGAGATATAACAAGGAAAGGACCTTTATTGAGGATGTTTTCCCGCTGGAACGAATTTTCGTGTGAGAAGGTTTATTGGTGGGAAAATTCAGTATAAAATAAGAAAGTCAAGCTATTAGATTTTCGTACATTCAGTCTCTAACGACGATTCCTTGGTTATCGAGACGCGCGTCAGATAGTATAATGAGTGTTGGTGTAGTGGTAGTGTAAACAGTGCGTTCAGCAGCGAGAGGATGTTGAATATATGTTATACAAATCTGACATATTTGTTTGCCTCGAGTAATACCTCAACATTCTATTTATAATATTTCATCTAAAACTATCTAATCATTAGAATCTAATCATTAGATTAGAGTTTTTGGTTATACATTGCAAAACTATTTCTGATATGAAAAGACAGAAATAAGTGGAAAACTAAAAATTTAATTACTGTAGCGAAAGTGTTGTCAACCTCTGAAAAGTCATGCTTCCGTCAAGTCAAACCGCTCTCGTATAGTCTTACGAATTTACTTCATAAGTTTGGTTTTGCTCGTCAAACTTGTCTCACAGTTCGACTATTTTATGGCGTACATAATGATCCATCGAAGCGACTATTTCTAGTTAAATTGCTCGTTTTTTGACCACGATCAATCTTACTGATAATGTGCATATCGTGCGCACTGAAGAAGCCGTTGTACATGGAAAAACTGGGATTGTATCCTTCCTCCAATTTGGATTGTAACCTAAAAGCTTCCAAGCTTGAAGTTGTACAGGAATTAGAAGAAACTTTCGGTGAAAGACGAATTTCAAGTGATGATTCAATTAAAAGGCTACCAAAATCGTTCATTTAACCCCATCGGATTTTTTTAGGATTATATAAAGTCACTACCATAAGTGGATAAACTAGTGAACATCTATATATTAATATACGAAAAAATATTTGCGAATACGGTGGTATATTCTGCTCAAAGTTTGTAACAATTTGTATTCTAGTCTATATATCCAGCCACGGTCTGAATCATATTGTTATGATGACTTTAACTTGATAACTGTAAAACAAACCTCACATTCACATTTCCTATTTTACCATAAAGAATCATTTTCTAGTTTATTGTGTCACATTAGAATACTTGAGCTTTGTGTTTTCAATTTATAGTGGCTCTTATTTACAGCTTTCTGTGCTCATACACTTTTAAGAACCAGCTGTTAGACGTAGCCGTCTCGTCTGCTTTTAGATTAAACTTCTCTGAACGAAAGATCATGTCCTTATACCGACCAGAGGTCGAAATCAACGCTTTGCAAGCTATACATTTCTTTTTGCGCTTATAAGTTGGTGTGTATTGACAATAAAGCCAACCAACGTCACGTTTTTCGAACAAATGAGATTATGAGAAATACGATCCACTCTTAATAATTGAGTGTATACCGAACTAATTCAACCTAATATCTTAATGTTATAGAAATAATTACATACTAATGTTAACCAGGTTAAAGTGTCTTGTTACAATATTAATTATTGATGATTAATATAGTCATCACTTATTTTGTTTCATTGTCAGATTTCAATATTGAAAAGTGATTTTGTATGAAACATTATCAAACATTTGTTGAAACCATGGTTGTTATGAATATAATGATTTTATCATATACAAGCTGACCCGGCAGACTTCGTACTGCATCAATCGATAAATAGAAGACTTAAACTTTTGGATAAAATAAACTTAAAACAAACAAAAGTAATCCTTTTACAATAGAACAAATTTTTAAAAAAATACTGATAATGACAGACATACACAGTTATGATATCAATTTAAAGCTTTCTAAAAAACTATTTTTTTTTTGTTTTGTTTTGTGGTGCGTAAATAAATAAAGATGACGGTATTGTCCATACGCGAAACAGGAAAACTCAAGTTGCTTCCACATACTTTCAATGAATGGCCTTGCGATTTATTTATGGTCATCGCAAAGACCAGGCCTATCGGAAATTCTAAACGTTTAAAATCGAATGGTAAATCCGTTGGAATAATCATCACCTTTTCCACTGCCAGTCTTGTTCCAACTGATCCTACTTTTAATTGCAAATTGTGAAGTGGTAATCGAGGCAATTCCAGTTAATTTAAAAACTACGAGATAGTTACGTAGTAGTTACGTCATCCTGGTTTATAACGGTGTCGACTAATTTGAAGGGAACCAACTATCCCGGAAGAAAATTCTGAATGATCGCATTGAGATCCTCGACATATTTATTTTTCTCTGTCAATATTGCTCGTTCCCCCAGCCAATTATGATTATTGAACTGATGCGCTATATCTGATGAAAACACGCTAAATTAGCTCCTTTTTTGAGTCTGTAATGTGACAGAAATAATTGGATGATGTGATGAATCCTCGAGATGTCCAGTGCGACTTTATTATTTCCAATGTTCAACAACTGCTTGCACTTTTTGTCTGTCTATGTCAAATATGGTTGCGTTCAGAAATTTTATTGGTGACAAAACATCAAGGAAAAACAAAATTGGTGTTTTTATTTAAATCCGAGCATTTTCATATTTTCATTTTTTAAACCTGGATTTTCACAAATAATTCAAGACCAGAATTAACCAAATCGGTTCAGCCGTTCACGAGTTTTAGCGAGACTAACGAACAGAAATTAATTTTTATACATATAGATTATATAAATAGATCTTTCCTCGTGTTTTGACTTTTATAATGAGCCCTTCAAATATACGAAATATTTCAAACTTTAGCTTTATTTATTTGTTGGATTTTGATATCATCAAATGACTTGTAGTTTAACGTTATTTTTTCCACATACTACAGTTTCGTAAAAGTATCAAAATTTATCTAAAACGGCCCTGTACTTCTGAAGATATTTTAAGATTAAGGTATATACGAATATATGAAACATGGTTACACGAAACATCCGTTAACTGAAAGGAAAAAAGACAAAAATTCAAATTTAAATCGTACGCCGACCCTTCGAAGCTAAGGTACATTCGTCAGTGACAGTTCGTATGGTTTCCTGTTATGATGTTTTATTGAGACTATTGAGATGATATATTGAGATATATCTGACTATTTCACTGATTATTGATGTGCCACTAGATATGAAAAAAAATTGAGTTTTTTTTTCCAAATGTAACCTCATTTCTCCAACCGATGGACCAAGAATCTGCAAGCTTCAAACGATATTACAGAAAATATTTGCTACGTATGGTTATGCTTGGACAAAATCTTGGATAAAATCTATAAACTGATAAACGTGAAGGAAACTGTTTATAAAGCAGCAGAATATTGGGATTGCGTTACTAAAATAGCTTGGTATAAGTTTGCAGAAATGAAACTACTCTTGTATCTGTGAGACCCCCGAACCTTTCTGTATAAGAGCTGCTGAATCAATCTCTGTGGCGACCACGTTTTGAAATGCGTCTCTGTTCCACGCTAAGATTTATCCATTCCCTTATGTCAGGACAGGATTTCTTCTTCCTGTCGACGCCTTTTCTTCCTCTAGTCTGCCCTGCATTGTGTTCTGTACCAGTAGGTATTTGTCGTATGTAAGATGTTTTTCTTACTTCAATAATATTTGTAAACAGCTTTCTTTTGCGACCAATGCGTCTTAGTACTTCGCCGTTGATGATTCTGTCAGTCCAAGGTATCTTCAGGATTCGTCTATAGAGTCACATCTCAAAGTTTTTTGATCATTTGAGCTTTGAAGGTCCAAGTTTCCACTTCGTACAGCAGTACTGACTACATTCCATGAATCCTATTCTGACGTGATTGCTTAGATTTCTGTTTGCAAACATTGAGGAGTATTTGTCCAATGCTTTTCTAGTCATTTCAATTCTGATCTTGATTTATTCGTCTGGATCCATTTGAGCGTTTATGACTGAACAAAAATACTTACATTTTTGAATTCGAACATCAGCATTATAAAAATATTCATGAATAGCTTAAATGTGATGACGATGAGGATATGAAGTGATGGCGGACGATTACATAAAACTTAATGTTTAAAAAAACGAAGATAACGATAAAAAAAGGATTATAACATAGAGCTCGTTGATGAAAATAGCTTCTTCACAATCAAGCTTTCTACTACCAAGAAGAAGATGCAATTCAGTTGCTAAATTTGCTATTTTGGACTTTTTTGAAAGATTCTATATCAATGCCAACTAATTATATTAAGATATGTATTTCATTCTGTCCATAAATGACCGATTATTAAATTGTCTCGGAAAATCGAAGATTTGTAATACCATAGCAACATCTTATAGTTTCATGCTGAAGCCAAGATATAAATTATTTTTTCGTTTTCATGTATTACATTGTTAACGCATTGTCTTGTATGTATATCGCTGGGATATATAGTAAATCATCCATATCTTTTTATATTACGTAACTTCTTCCTCCATTCGATTCGATGGATAAAAATGAAAGATTTTAATATTTTTGCGAATTGTGATAGAAAAGAGCAAATGGTCTGTGTCTGTGATATTCGCACAGGAAATATAGACGTCATAGCAACTTGAACGATATCGTTGAACGTGCGCAGAATAACTAAGTTCCTTCAATAAAACCTTACATATTTCAATGATTTATCATACGAGGTGCTGAAATTAATTCCATGAATTCATCAATAAAATATAAACTTATAAAGCTTCTCACAAAATTTTATTATCTACTTTATAATAGTATCGATGCAATCCTACATAAAAATACCACAGTTACAGCTTATTTGATCTTCTCTACGCTACCATGATAAGTTCTATTGAGATGTGATTTTATCCTGGAAGATGAAAAAAGTCGCCGGGGACAATATAAAAACTAAATAGTAGAGTCGGCTCCGTTGGAGTGCCTTTATTAACCTTTCGCCCAGCGCTACGCCGTCCATTGGACGACAGACAAGGATATTCTTTATTATTAGGAAATTGAAATTTGTCAACTGCCGTCCAAAGTATCTACTGACAATTGGTATTCAAGTGTCAACTTGACTCAGATTCTTTTAGCAAAGAAAGTTCCATTCCTGGGCACCCTGAGGAAAAATACATCGGCCAGTTCCCAGTTCGGCTTCCAAAAAGAGTTGCCGAAGGAAATGTGTAGTTTTTATTTAAACTATGCATAATAATGATGAAATCGACAAGCACCAAGAAGCTAGAAATTATTATGGCTTAAAATACAACCGAAGGAATTGACACTGTCAACAAATTATGTCGCTGGCCGATTGTAATTCTTATTATATAATGAACGTAGCTCGAATCAAAAAACAGATATTGTTCAATTCAGGATTACCAGTAGAAGCTCCCGGTCGAAGAAATATTTTTCTCAAAATCTGGCTCAAGATTTAATGAACAGATCAGACATAAAAAACCTTCCCGTAAATGTGAAGACTTCTAAGAGAGAATATCAAGTACTATAAAAGAGTTTTCAGAATTTGTGTGTGAGAAACATTCCAAAATAATATGCGAATATTGTTGGAAAGCCATGGAAGGTCTTTGCGAAGGTGTTTATTTTTTTAAAGCAAATTAAATCATCATTAAGAGTAAATTGCGAAGTGAAATGAAACAAATGTTGCCCACCAGAATACGGCTAGCACCTGATGGTGTTGCAAAAGCATAAGCGCCTGGCATAAGGTTAAACAAAAACTGTAGCTCAATCAATGTGGATTGAGATATTGGGTTGCCTCGATACAAATCCTTGCATATACCTTTCGATTTTGTTTCTGTTCATAGGCACTAATTTTGCCAAAATATTCTGCATGTAACATATTGCTGGCGGTTTCTTTGTTGATATTCAACTCATTAGACAACACAGGCACCGATCAAATGTGATAAGTGTTTGCTAACGGCTCTTTTACGTGGATCGTCTTCTACTGATTCAAATCCCTTGATTTTCAACATTAATGGTTAGATTTCGCTAGAACGTTACCCTAACGTGAATTTTTTCTTCAAAGAAATACGTATGAAACACAAACTTTAGGCCTAGGCAGATAAACATAAAGTACCGCAATATTGCCATTTCCAAGTTATGAAAATCAATAGCCACATCTCGTATAATATGTAATAATTATGAATTATTGCTTCTGGCATAAAATTTTCTTGGCTTGCTTGAAAATGTACAATTCTTTTCCTTATTTATCATGCAAAAAGTAATTTTTTTTATATCTCGAAATAATGAATTGAATAATAAGCTTTCATAATGCATATTGGCAAAATTTCAAGGATTTATATCAAGCTGATAATAGAGAAAAATCGATAATTTGCTTATAACTTATACAACCCTAAAATATGCTGGACATAAAGACTATATTACATAATAAAAGATACGTCCTTTGTGCACAACCTATGTAGGGATCTCTCACCTTTGAAAAATCTGGATTCCTTTCTACTGACAATACACTTTTAACTACTAGATAAATGGGTCAATGAAGGCTGTCGAAAACAATTGAATACTAAATCCTAAAGTACGGAAAAAGCGAAGGAGAAAATTGTCCTCAGGACAAGAAATATGTGGTACAGAATTAAACGAAGTGGTTATCACATTGTGGCGTGTGTAGTTTCATTATTTGAATATTTCATCAAAATATATTTTTTCCTTAATTTTTTATTTCTTAGATCTTTTGATATGTTTATGCTTCTAAATGTTCTTGATTAAAAGTCTCTTTTATTTTAAAATTAGTTTCGATACTGACAATTTACGTATTTATATTAGTCAATAGATCACTTACATCATGAATATCAAATTAAAACCAAAATAGAAATTTGTTCAAATAAGAAACATTAATTTTTCGTTAGTACTTACATCTTAAATTTATATCTGCGATCAAATAAATTATTTGTAATTTTATTAGAATTTACAAAATAGATTTTTCGTTCTTAGGAATGTGAACCATTTCTAAAAATTCTTTTTTCATCTATTAGATTCCGTGGCACGAATTTTTGAATCTTTATAATTGAATTTATGTTTTTTTGTTATTTCGTGGTTCGTTAATACAGTTTTATAATTTTTTCATCGCATTGATGACCTTTTAGTCTATTTTCTAAAAACTGTTTTGTAAATTCTAATAAAACTTCAAATAATTCAATAGATCGATCACTGATATAAATTTAAGATTAAGGAGAAAAAGTTTCTCTTCGATAGAATAAATTTATTAGATGATTTAAATTTCTTCCTCATCAAGGAATAACACAACATTTCCCCCTCAGTATTATCCGATTCTGATTGAGAACTTAAGTTCAATAACAACAATTGTTTTGTTCGATTATCAAAAATTTCAGACATTTTATGATGTCGGCTAATCGCGAACTGCCAATCAAATCCAAATCCCACCGTTTCCTTTTTGAAAACGCGTGTCCAAATATGCGGATCACCACGCTGCACGTGTAGAATGTACGAGTTGTCTCTCTCAATTCACGCTACCTCACACGTGCTATACGTGCCCCAATTTGTACCTTGTCTAATTTTTAACTCTTACGTTTGTCTTTTAATTGGCACTTGTTCGGTTGGTTAGTGTAGAAATGGATAAATAAGTAAACAAATAAATAGATAAATGAATAAATAAATATATTAATAAATAAAAAACAAATAAAGTCGGTACACCTTAATTTAAACAGGTCTATTTCTATAAAGAATTGCTCTACAGTCTTTTAATCATTTTTTTTGTGTCTCTTGACGACTTTTCATGATAAATAGCGGAGTACAATAAATATGAAATTCATTTATTGTTAAGATATCATTGAAAATAAATTTCAAGCAGCCGTGGTAGAAAATATATGAAATTGAAGGGGTAGACACAGTTTTGATATTGGATATTTAACATTTGAAAATCGTTGGCGCTTAGGTCGTCCGCTAATATGAAATATTGAAGGTAATAAAGGAAACGGAGTAAAACTAACCTATTACCAATACTCGGACTCCCTTGAACCTACTAAAAATCGTCATTTAAAATCATTAGGCACTATCTATAAAATATGTGGAAAAGTGCCACAAGAATTAACTTGTAAATCAATCGAAACTTAGAGCAGAGGTTATCGTAAGCTCTTCGGTATTTCAAACCTACAATCATAACTAAATATGCAACGTAAATTCAATTTAAAAAAATGGTCGCTTTTATTTGTCTACATAATATTTATACCTATTTACAAATATATACACGTTATTATTAACCTTCCATTAGTCGCGCGTGTATCTACGAGATACGTGGCTAACTTTTTGCTAAATATTTATTTATGTAATAGCTCTAGAAAATGGAGATTTGCAGTAGTTCTCGGCAGATGTATCTCGAAGCCTCTCCTAGAAGTACAATCGGCTCATTTTACTTTTACAACCCCTGGCCGTCCGACCGCCGGATTTGTACCTGCTAGATATAGCGCGACCAAAAGCGTCAGTTTATCTTTAGATTTAGTTGGGATAAGTTCTCGTTCATTTCGACGTTTTGTAATTATTCAAACGTAAATTTTATTGTTTTTAAGTATTTATTTGTTTATTTGTATTCTAAAAGTGCTTGTGCGAGTGTCAAATTGAAAATTTACAAGAAGATGTGGATGACTCTGATGAATCTAAAACAGAAGACCACGTCGAGACACGATCAGTTGATTCCGAGACTGATCATGAACTTGAAATAAGCGATGACAGTAATTTTTTTTTGGGTAAGCTAGAGCTATTTTATGCACTTGTATTGTGTTACATTGAAATGCTCATTGTAGGCAAAGACGGAACACGATGGAGTAAAATTGTACCAAGAGTAACTCGAGCCCGTCCTCATAATATGATGAAGTTACCTGGTGTAATTGGTCAAACAGCCATAAACGCCGAAACTGAAAGAAATTGTCGTCCCACAGACTTGATTGAAATAAGAGCATTGTTTGGCCTGTTATACCTAGCAGGTGTATTTCGAGGAGGTCACCGCAATTTGAAAGATTTTTGTGCATCTGACGGGCCAGGAATTGATCTTTTCAAAATGGCAATGACTGAAAAGCGCTTCAGATTTCTACTCAGATGTCTAAAGATTTGATGATAGGTCTACAAGAGAAGAAAGACGTGAATTTGACAAGTTAGCAGCTGTTAGGAATCTCTTCAGTAATTTCATTGAAAACTGCAAAAAACATTATCATCTTGAGCAAAACGTGACCATATATGAAATGCTGCCAGCATATCGTGGTCGATGTGCATTTCGACAGTACATAGCATCGAAACCAAACAAATATGGTATCAAAATTTTTAATAATGTTGCTAGATCAACTAAGAGGTGGCCGATGGTAATTTTTTACCATTTACTGAATGTAGCTGGAATCAACTCGCGGGTGGTATTTCTTGGAAACAAAAATACGTTTGTCACAAGAAGAGAATATTTGAAAAAAATAGGACTAGCCTTACTAGAGAACAACTAAAAGTGAGGGCCCAAATAAGAAGTCTCTCACGACAAACCAAAGATTTGCTCAAAAATTACAAAACCTTGGAAGCACAACAAGAAGTTCAAGAGGCAACACTTGTAGAAAATAAGAAAACGTCAGTGTCTGCATATTGTTGTAAAAAATGTGGAATTTATTTATGTATAAAACTTCATACAAATATGATTTGTAATAAATGTTATAATAAAGAAATTGAAGAGGGTGATTATTCCGATTAATTTTATAAGTTTGTAAAATATTTTGAATAAACCTAATTCTGTCGATAACATAATTAAAATTTTACATATAAAATAATTATTTTTTTTTTTTACTTGAAAAAATGTTAAATTAAAAGCGAAGAAAAGAAGTATTCATATAAAATTTGCTGTATTGATGTATTGAAAATAATAATAACAAAAAAAATTTATTTGATATATGTATCTGCTAGATACAACGCGACCAAATACGTTAGAAATACCCGCGCGCCTAATGGAAGGTTAAGTAATATTAAATACAATTTCGTTCACTCTTTCAAGTACATATTTGTCTAAATTCTCGACTGTAAAAATTTGTCTTCTTTGTTCAAAATTTGTATAAGGAGAAGCTACGTTCTACGTAAATGGCGCATATTCTAAATCTAACAGAAATTTATGTTCAATATTTTATTTCTGATGAAAATTCTGATCTCAATACTTTTGATGCATTAGTCAAAATGGAGAAGCATTTGTTTTCATCTATAACCATTTATTTGTTTTTAAATTGATTGGGCAACAGCTGCCTAGCCTTTACAAACTATCGACTATAAATTTTGTTGTATTGAGTGGAATAAAGATACTTTTTCATAGTTTAGAAATTGTTTCAATTATTTTTTTATAATTACTGAGCAAATAATGAAAAATAAATGTGTAGACCACAGTAAAATATGCCAAAGAATCTAAAAATGCTTAGAATATATACAATATGTAAAATAAAATGTGATTGAGAAAGTTTGTGGAATGAGCGGAGCGAATTGAATAATTTCGTGGACAAAATAAAATCACTTTTAACACAAATTTCATAATTTCTTTGCGTCACTTGAACTCATTTTGACTTTAGATAATTATGCGAAAATTCATTAAGAAAAATTTGCAAAGTATCATTTTCAAATGTTTCATTACTCAGATACTCAAAATGAAGAATGCCAACGTGCTGATCCACTGAAAATTCTTTTAAAATAAACATCGTTGGTGTTTACTCTTTACCCTTTAATTATAATAATTATTAATAAGAACTTGTTACAAATATAGATAAATTGCAATTACTGACCTCACGTGTCAAAAATATGTAAATTAAAACTCATGTGTAATATATTGAATATAATTTATTATCAAAATTGAGATGTTTTTCTGTTATGGTTTCCATATACATCCTGGTTAACCTATTACGTATAAAATATTAGGTATGCTGACATAATTTAATATGATTCGAATTGGTCGTTTCGTCTTACACAACTTTATTTGCATTTTGATCACATCTTTTATTAAAAAAAAGCTAGTTCCTAAAGTGCAAGGATGATATTTAAAATAGTCGATTGATACTTAATGTTTCAGCAATAAAATAACGTAAGGATAAATTTTGTCATGGCTTCCAAAATACTTTACCACTTCTGTAACGATTCAAGCTGTTAACTGCCCAAAATTTTACATGGACTATTTTTGTAACAAAAAAGTATCATCATATTTTTTTGGGTCAACAATTATTATATACCTTCGTTCACTTTTATTGTTTACAATTCTAAATAACTTCTAAAATGAAATACACACACATACACATACACCGTCCAGTTAGGCAAAATCCACGTATGAATTCTAAACAGGACATTCCACCATCCCCTGTCATTTCGGCATCGTGTTTCGCATCGCGGTTTCGCGCGTAGTCTACTTCCAATCCCACCAGTTCTATGGGAGATTCCAGGAGGTTAATCCATCTTGTTAAGAGTTAGTATTTCATCTTGTATTTTGATTCACTCCCTGACAGTTTTTGTAACTTCATACGTGTTAATTTATGTGTTAATTTCTTTAAAATCTCTACACGCTTCTAACATATCTGGATTTTTCTACATTGCTCTAAAAGTACAGAGACATACTCAGTATTGTCTAATTGTCTTAACATTATTATATAGAATAATTCGAGTTTTATCTTCAATACTCAATTCTACTGGAATTTCCATCTATATAGGATTGCTAAATATTTTAGTTCAATATAACAAAAACGTGTTTAATAATAGTAAACGTTGGGCATATAACTTTTATTCTGTTGAATATACGTTGTGCTGTTACAACTTTTATAATGAAGTAGTGTGAATATAAAAGTCTAGTTTGAAACCCCGATACTAAATTTATTTACAAACACCAAACATAAGAGAATTGAAAAACTATTTAATTTGATGTTAAGTACAATAATATGTAATTATAAATAGGTGAAAAAAAAAACAATTTTAAGTGGAACAACGTGTAAGATCTTTTGTAGAGAAATTTTTTCCAAGCTCTAGCAACAGACTGTGATATATTACCAAATTGAGATATTGACCAAAACCACTAACAACAAATTAGAGTAAACAATATATTTGCTCTGGCTCTGACTCATTTATAAATCAAAATATTTTCACCTATTCATGATTATCATTAGGGAAGCGAATACGTTTAAAAAATTTAGAGTAACATATAATGGAAAACCTATAGAACAAGTAGAAAAATTTAAATATCTAGGAACATGGCTCTATGAAGAATGGTCGTTTGGTCAGTGCTTCTTTACGGGATGGAGGGCTGGACCCTTAAGGTAAAAAACATCAACAAATTAGAGGCATTCGAAATGTGGGTATATCGTAGAATCCTGAAGATACCATGGACTGCCAAAGTGAGGAATGAGGATATTCTCAGGCGTATCAATAAAGACAGATTGCATATCTTGGCCATATAATGCAAGGCCATAAATATCAATTCCTTCAGCTGATAGTCGATGGCAAGATTGAAGGTAAGAGAGTATTGGGACGGAAGAGGATGTCATGGTTGCGGAACGTGAGGCAGTAGACGGGTATACAAGATATTCAGACATTGATCCATACCGCTAGAGATAGAGAAGCCATGAAAAATGTGATCGCGAACATCCATTAATGGATAAGCATTAAAAAAAGAAGATATATCGACACACGCTTCAATCTGATCCGTTAAAGTTAGCCTATAGTAGAAGTCTCAAATCGAGAGAGCTACATTTGCTCTGAACCTGCCACATTATTACGTATGTATCGTAATCTTATTCCAAGGTATATTTTTATGATTTATGGCGCTTTGCTTGACTACGGGCACGATTTTAAAAATATTATAACACACAGAGTTATAGTTTTAACTCTTCGAAAAAAAATGTGACTTTCTTGTGTATCGATTGACAATGCAGAGTAATTTTGGAATGCATTGACAAGAAGTCTACATAGTTTACAAATCGAGCACAAATCGAACGCTATGCTTCTACCCTTGCACGCTTTTGGTCAACCTTCAAACATGTGAGGATCCATTTTACAGTAATTTTTCTCATGTCCAAATTGACGTGAACTATATGATGAACGCGTTCGTATGAAATATTCAGTGCTTCAGATATCCGATATCCGACTGACACAGAAACTGGCCTTCCCGATCGGTCATCATATTCAATGGAAAATTTACCTCTTTTGAAGCTTGCAGTCCAATTTTTCACGGTCGCATACGGAGTACATTGATCGCCAAGGGTATTAAGCATATCTTCGTAAATCTGCTTACCTCTTAACCCTTCTAAATACGGGTATTTGATGATGGCTCGATACTCCAATTTTTCGGTTTTCACAATTTCGGTGGACATCTTTTTCCTTTTAATTTATTGCGTCACTCAGGTTTACTTTTATGACGTCAAACTTTACACTGACACTTCTAATAATTTATTGTGCGTTGCTATGGTAACGCAATATTTTGTTTATGAATGGAAGTGGTTTAGGCTAACTAGATATCAATACATCCTCGTATAGTAGTCATATTCATCATTTCACATCCTATTGTTTTCTTATATTTCAGATTTATTTGAGAGAATACATTGAACGTCGTTTTTTCACCAACTTTTCTAGCCTTTCATATCTATTATTCATATCTCTCTCATTTTTTAGTAGGTCATCAAACAAAGCGACGGAGTTCGCAAGAAATTTATCTTGTTTTTGAACTTCAATTCTTATTAACTTCATTGATTTTGCGCTTTCTTATTGGGAACGTGGCAATGAAACAAATATTTCTATAAACGTCAATTTGAATATTGAATTTTGAAACCTATGAATTTTAAAATTTTTTACAAGAATACGATTCAAAACCACCGAAAATCTTACTTAATTATTTCCCAGACGATGAATACGTGAGTATTCGAAAGCTCGGAAAATATATTAAAGTTTGTCCACTTTGGTGTTTCATTGCCATGTCCCCAATAAGAAACCGCTCCTATATATATATATATATATATATATATATATATATATATATATATATATATATATATATATATATATATATATATTTCTTGAATTAGTCTTCAATGTTTGTTTTTCTATAACTTGAACAAATAAAATATTCGTATCTGGCGCAGTCATAATGACGTCAATCACTTGATATTTTCTTGCACTTGTCAGATACAAACTTGAGTCAATAACATTTCTCTCGATCTGAACCTGTTTTGATAAACGTCTTTTCCTTAATAAGAGCAATCATTTCCAGCAATTTTTATGCAAATACAGAAATATTTTATATTTCGTTGATAAATTTTTATTTATTAAAGTTTCTTTATAGCTACTGAGAGATATCGACTTCGAACTGAACAAACTAAATATAAATTTTGTGTACTGAATATCTACTTATAATTTCTCATTTCATAGACATTTAGAAAACTATATTTAAGTTGATACTTATTTATGTTTTCGTTATTAAATTGTATTGCTTTCAAATTTCTTCTGATAAAAAATTTTAAAACCACTAAAAAAGTGACGTTTCGACCTATTTCGGTCTTCATCAATATCAAGACAATTTAATAACAAAAGCATATAAAAGGGTCCAAGAAATAAGAAAGTAAAGATATTCTTTGAAAATTCTAATATTTTTTCAAGTTTACATTATTACAGAATTCCCAAAAACTACCAATTTACAGATACAAATCATCAAAGCCTAAAAAACTCTATTACATAGTTATATATAAAAACATGCATCACCCAGCATATTATAAATTTAGTTTATTGGCTGACTCAAAATACTTCTAAACAGACACCACCGATAATTTCAAACACACCAAAACTTCAGATCGAAAATATGAACGCCTATAATAGTATCAATATTATAGTAGCAACATGTAGGGAGTATTGATGTCTATTATTACTACCCAATCCATATACTATTAATATTTTGGTGATACAAGATATTTTATTATGATTTGCTTATATTTTATTTAATCTCAAAAAAAATGTGGAGCTCATAATCTATTTTTGTTAACATTAAATCATTTTATAATTAACAATTAATTTTTTGACTGACCTAAAATTAATTTTACTGGACTATCTAAAATGATCAATAATTAGCGACAGCTATTGAAGAACTGTTGAACTAACTTGAGTTCTTCATGTTTTCTACTGCCGTTTCACGGTAAGTTTCTTATTTTTCACATAGATGTCGCAGACATTGATTTTGGATATTGATTGCAGTTCAGAGAATTCAACCAAATTTAACCTAAAAGTAAGTTGCTTGTTTAGTATGTTATTGTATTTTACATTTAAATTAAATATCTTATTATTATAAAAGTACAACACTATTGTATTAACTGTATGTTAAGTAAATAGACGTTTTCGATTCGTCTATAAATCAGGTAAGTAAATTTATAAGCCAAATCAACTATGTATTTACAATATACAATAATTTTAGAACAATGACTTTTATGACTGTTGCTCATTATTTACAAATTTTGGATAAAAGTTGGAGAAATCTGGATGGTAATAAAGTAGCATTATTTATTTCCTTGAGACATGAACATGCTAAATTTCCAAATTATCAGGTGGGTTGAATATTCAAAAATAATTTTTTATTAGGTTTAATAATAACAATTTTAGGTAGAACAACCAGACAGGATCGTAAATAAATTTTTAACTTCTCCTCTAGATGATCTCGTGTGCCTTCATTTAAGATGTCTGTTTTACATAGGAAAAAACAATTTTATAGAAGCTTATAAAAACCAAAGTACTCTTGTACAAACGTTTGCAAAGATTTTACAAGTAAGTATTTATATACATATTGAATATTTTAGCTTTAGATAATATTTAGTACATTATCATCAAAGGAAAATACTAATTTTAACAGGACTATTTTCTAAAAATCATTATCATATTTCAAACATTTTAACCTCAATAGGTCCCACAATTTTTGTTATTGTTTACTTAATATGTAGAAATGCTCATTTTATAAATAATATGGAATTTGCAGATACTTCAGAGCCATATGAGAAACGTAATATTTCTTGTCATACTGAGAGAATCTTCAGATGAACTATAGGATAATCAAAGATGCATAATAGGGCCGGATTTAACATTTTAGCCCTCCTAGACCCATTAATTTTTTCCACCTCTTAGTTTGGTTAAAATAACTACTAAAAAATTTTACCAAAAAATTATACCAGCCTAAAAATTTGAACATTTTTTGAGGAATTTACTTGTTTCTGGGCTTAACAAAATGCTCTCTTTAAACACTTCCATCAATTTTATGTATTAAATATATTGATTACTACAATAGCCATAAAATGGACCCTCATAAAAAGTTGAACTTTGTTATGGAGTCTCCTGATTCAGTTTGTAACTATGTATTTATGATGAAATGAAATGCAGCTGGAAGTAATGGTCCCACATTACTAATGCTTAAACTCAGTTTGCCCCCAGTACTAAATCTCTTTGCTAATATTGTAAATTCTTGTTTAGAGACTTTCTACTTTTCGAAAAGGGTTGAAAGGCAGCTTTAGTCCATCCAGTGCCTAAAGTAAATTATCAGAGTTAAGAGATTTGCGCCTTATAAGCTTGTTTCCTCGAATGAGCGGTGCACACACAGATGAACTCATTTTTTACATTAAAATAATCTTCCTGTGCGTTAGTTAGGATTCCGTAGGGGGAAAGCACAGCAACTGCAATGTTAAATATCATTGACATAGCATTGGATGAGGAGAAGGTTGTCATAACTGTCTCCTTGGATTATTCCAAGGTATTTGATGGAATATCTTGCAATTTTTTTGGGTTGTACTTAAAAGGAAGAAGAAGGGTTGACATGGATCAGCGTTCATCGGATGCTGGAAAATTGTATTTGATTTGCCACAGGGTTCAATAGTTGGTCTACTTATGTTCCTCATATATGTTTTTGATATTTAAGCTATTTATTTTTGTTTATAGATATTTTATTCACTGACATATCTAATAATATTGATAATATGTTTGTAATATACAATCTGTTTTCATTTAAATAATCAATAATTGTTTCCAAACTGCTAAATATTGAATTGTAGTCCCAAAAAGAAGAAAATTGGTCTCTTCCTATTATGTTTGTTATTTGCTCTGACCTGAGGCTAATTGCTCAACAAGCTGAAAAACAAAGAGTGGGCAATACGGAAAATCCAGGTGAAATTTTAGAGAAAGCTGCAGAGTGCCTGATGGGCTGCTTCAGAGTTTGTGCTGCAGACAATAGGTATGTTATTGAGTATCAATTTTTTTAATTAAAATCTAAAAACACTTGTCATTAATGAACATTATTTATCAAACAAAAACTATGATTCTATACATACAAATTCTCATTTAACTAGCCTAAGGTGTGTAAGTGAGGAAATTTTCTCTTGACCCTTAAGCGAATAATTCATATGAATTATATCGATAGTATGAATCACAAATGGGGTATGTAGGATGAAATAAGATTCCTGCTGGGGCTAAAGCAGCACTTACATTGGTAGTACCTAAGTATCGACTTGAATATCAGGAGATAGAGGGGTAGGTTTGCTGAAACTTCTGTACTCTCTCCAAAATGGCGATTAGGTCATCTTTCCAATTGAGAGTGTAATTAAAACGCAGTGCAAAATAAAGAACATGGCTATGGATGAATCTCGAGGTATTCACCCTAAAGTGTTACATAAATCTAATGGAAGGAGGTCAATTATTATGTAATATGCTCACATTTAGTTTTTTTCCAATTATATATGGTGTATAATCACTTAATTTTGATTCTGCAAACAATTTTGAAAATTGATCAAATTTTTGGAGTTTTATTGATATCAATCGTATGAATATGAAAAAAGTCTTTATTATTTGATGATACATTTTATTTTGGTGTTGATCATTTTAATTTAAAACAAAAAATCAATTTCTGGAGTAGTCAAAGACAAGGAACAGTAGGAATTTCTACTATTGATAAAGAAATTGTAGCAGGAACTAAATGTTCAAAAGAATTAATTTGTTCAATGAATCTCTACAATGGAATTATACAATTGAGAGGGAATTGACTGGACTAAATAATCCACCTCATCATTCACTATCCAGGACCGGAAACATATATATTTTTATATGAATTATAATTTTGAACTAAAATTATGAATAGGGTTGTAATGAGGTAATAAATAGTTATATTGTCAAAGTACTTGTTTAAAAAAATAATTGAAATACAAATTATTCTATGAGTAATTTTTTATATGTTGAATTATTACAATAAAAAGTTGAATTTTTGAAAATTCATAAATTGATTGTGATTTTAAGTGTTATAATTCTTTTCTGTAACATGTGTTAGAATTATTCCTGAAATTTGGCTCTTTTTTTAATATTCCCTTTTGAATCTATAGAATCCATTCATTTCAAATATAATATACTTTCAGATCATCTGACGAAGATACAAAAAGAATAGGAATGTTGGGATTAGTAAATCAGTTATTCAAAGTGTACTTTAGAATAAACAAGCTCCATTTGTGTAAACCTTTAATAAGAGCAATTGAATCGTCACAGTTCAAAGACATATTTCCATTAGGACAGCAAGTGACTTATAAGTAAGTACAAAATAGAATTTCAATTTGGTATATACAAAAACGTTTCTAAATAAATGGATATGAACATTTGGTATTTATTTATTCCTGGGTATCTTATTCACTCAGTCGTAACGTTTTTTTCACTTCTGCTGAATTGAAAAAGTTTGCGGTTCAGATTCAATTGTATTCAATTTTTTTTAGAAAATTAAAGAAAGCATTGGGATTGACAACACTTTGGATATCTCGCATCCTGTGCATGAAAGTGACCTAATACAAATTTTATGGAAATAGAAATATACATTATGGATGTAAAAAGTCATTGTTTATCACCTACAAAATCAAAAACTTATTTATTTCCACTACTGAAAGCTCCAACCTACCCACCTCTTTAATTTCCTATTTATATTTCTTCGGTACTTAAGTGATTTTTAATAAAGTAGAAATAAAATATTTCTTGGTACCTCTAGTATAGTATAGAAATAATGATATTCAAATATCCCCAGTTAGTTTTAATACTAATATATGTCATTAATTTAATTTATTACTACATCCAGTACATGCATCCACAGGTAGGCAATTGTACCGCGTTGCAATTCATTTCTTCTCTGTACGTCAAATAAACTAGTTGACATTTTCCACTTACTGTGACGAGCACCAAGCAGGAGATTTTTCTACTACTTTAGTATGTTACTAAAAGAGTGGAATGTTGGAGACTTCAGTTACTTTAAAAACTAATGTAGTATTTATGGAGTAATCAACTAAAGAAGTTTTCAAAATATACTCAGAGGAGTAAAATATTGTCAGTGTGCACCACTCTGGAGTATGATACTAAAGTAGTAAGTTTGGAAGTAGATAGGGCTTTCCTGACAGTCTCTTTTTATGTTTAACATGGATTATATTGACTATTCATTGGATGCACCTATTGAACGTGTCATTTGAGGTAAGAGAGATCCCTTCGACATTCACTCTGATGGAGAATTCCGAGAACGAATCAGTTTTCCTAAAGGGTCTGTTTGTATATCCTCGATATGATAGGTTCATACCTTGAACATGATATAGACAGGAACTTTGCATTTTCACCAAGACTTCAGCTTCTTTGTAGTCTAAGGATCTTTCGTACATGGCTTCCTCAGATAGTTGCTGGGGACTTGATAAATATACAGAGAACAACAGCTGGCAGGGGTTTAAATCATGTAGTAAAAGGTTTTCTGGCCTTAAAATCTCTATACAATGTGATTCAGGTTCATATTCTTTTTTAGATCCTTCCTCATCACTGCATATATCTTCCACCTCTTTGTCATCGTCTTGCTTCCAAAAAATTGGGGAATTATTTCAACAATAACTTTCGATCCATTTAATTTCATAGTACTTATTTCCACTACCTGTTTTAATCCTTTCTCTTTTGTCTCTAGACATCGCTTTCTTTGCTTTTACTTTATATTCCTTCCAAAAAACCTTTAACTGGTCAATAATACAAACATGATGTTTAATCACTTCAAGAAATAATGCCTTGTCACCCTCTGAGATGTATTTTTCTTTCTTTTTCTTATCCTGAGAAGCCATTTTTCAAGATAATATACTAAAGAAGCCTATTAGAATGTAGGGAATGTCACAAAAAATCCACTTTTCACCACACTAAAATGATACAATATAACAACCAGCCCATGACGTTCTGTTCAAATTTATAGGGATATTCTTCTTATGTTCCATAAAAATTTTTCTGATGTAATCTATAAAGTACTAAATAATTCTACTGCATACTGTCCAATTCTGTATTCTGAATTTCATGTTATAAATTAGAATATTTTTTTTAGGTATTTTGTGGGAAGAAAGTCAATGTATGATAGCAATTACAAAGCCGCAGAAGAATATCTCTCTTACGCTTTCGAGAATTGTCACAAAGCTAGCAGAAAGAACAAGAGGTTAATTCTCACTTATTTGGTTCCAGTTAAAATGTTATTGGGCTACATACCAAGTCGACAAGTTCTGGAAAAATACGATATAGTAGTCGAATTTTGGGACTTGGTTCAAGCCGTCTGTCAAGGAAATTTAAAATTATTCGACGACCTTATGGAAAAACATGAAGCATTTTTCATCAGCAGTGGTATATATTTGATAGTAGACAAACTTAAGATTATAGCTTATAGAAATTTATTCAGAAAAGTTTATTTAATTTTGAATACCCATCAGATACCCGTCGATTCTTTACAACAGGCTTTGGAATGTCTTGGACAAGACGCGGATTTGGATGAGACTGAATGTATTGTTGCTAATTTGATATACGAGGGTAAAATCAAAGGTTATATATCACATCAACATCGAAAGGTTGTTGTTAGTAAACAGAATCCGTTTCCACCATTAACTAGTTTAAGTTAGTCAACTTGTACTTATTTTTGTAATATTTTATTTTAATGATTTATTTTAATATAATGATTTAATACAGTGTGTCTAATAATAAAACAGCCTTAAATTCTTGGATAGTACACGAAAGCTTCATTTAAATATTAACCCTCTCTACCTGTAGTTCAGGTGCTAGACTACCTGTTGCGCTACTTGTGAGGCTTCAGTTGTATGTAGCCTTAGCTCAAACCAGTGTCGAATTTGAGGTTTGGTGCATTGTATCTCAGTGTGCTAATCGTCTTGTTAAGAAAGCAGAGAAAAATTCATTCCATGACGATATTATGTTTAAAGTTATGTGGAATTGAGAATTATGTAAGGCTGTACTTGGATAGTATATAAAATAAGTGATGCCTGGCCTTAATTTCAACGGATACTGAAAGCATCTGTATGATCTGCTTTTTAGACTTACACTACACAACAATGCATAATCGACAAAAAAACAACAAAGCCACGTTTTTGGAAGGAATTTTCGCATTTATTCAAGTAGCAACACCTCAAGAATGCCATTCGTAGTAAAACTGAAAATATCTTGAAGCCAACAAATAATTTTATAAAGCTATAAATATGCATACAGAAGTTCACGGCAAAAGCATTTGCTTATACCACGACGGTCATTTTTATATAAGCATCAGCTTATTTTGACAGTTTTTGAAATTGTGGTCCAAGATATTGTAGATATTTCTATTAACATTATATAGACATGTAATGTACACAACTAAGTGACTGAAATAGGAAGAGCCTTCTGGGAAACTATAACCAGAGAAGACCTGCTGAATGTATTAACCTATGAATACTAACAGGAGTCCTATCGGGGCATTGTCGCCTCAACGAACACCTGAAGACGTCAGACTTACCTGGGAACGTATGAAATAGAAGACGAAGATCCCTGCCAACTACAGCCATCCAACATTCTAGACTTGTTGAAAGGATTATCCTTCCCTCTATATATCTGTTTAAGGTTCACAGTCTAGCTTATATCTGTCATAATTTCGTCGTTTCATTGTAAGTGCTATTTATATTAAAATACAGGGTCCTTCACGACAAGCTGCATCGATATGTATATGGGAAAGTACTGCTACTAGTGTTCTGAAAGATTTGATTGCATGAGTTTTCCCAAATGCTTGTTTCAGCTAAAATAATTTCAGTTTTCTGAAACTTCCGGTTACACCGGAAGTGGACACAAAATTCGATATTTTAAACGGAATGCTATGGTTTTTATTAAATTTTTGGAATTTACGCAAAATTTCAATATAACTGTATATAAGGCGTAGTATGCCTAAAGTCCACCATTTCTTAATTATTTTACATTTTCGAAATTTTTGGGCACATGCAGCCCTCCACTAAAAAAATTATATTTCTAAGTTTAAGTGATTCAGGACTAATATTTTTGGGATTGGACAGTCTTCTTTTGTTTGTTGATTTGTTAGCTTTTTTTTGGTCGCTCCAGACAACCGACAATTAAAAACCATGAAGATTTCAGTTTTTTCAAGTATATAAATTTTTGTCAAGATTTACACAGATTTTGAAAGCTATAAGTGTTATTTGTCCAAATCCCAAAAATGCTAGACCTGACTAACTTAAACTTAGAAATATAATTTTTTTAGTTGTGAGCTGCATGTGTTCAAAAATTTCAAAAATGTAAAATAATTAAGAAATGGTAGAATTTAGGCATACTATGCCTCATATTAAGTTATATAGAAATTTATATATGTATAGATTCCAAAAATTTAATAGAAGTTCAGAAAACTGAAATTAGTTTAGCTCAAACGAGCATTTCGGAAAACTCATGCAAGCAACTTTTCAGAACACTAGTCGCAGTACTTTCCCATATACATATCGATTCAGCTCATCGGTCGTGAAGGACCCTGTACTACATTTTACTTATTAATAATTTCACAGAAAAATGTTTGATATTCCCAAATTTGGTTAGTTATAAACTGTTCCTCATCTTCAAATCAATTAATTTGTTTAGAAAATAGAAAGTCATTGAGATTTGTCGATGTAAAAATGCTGAATTAATATCACAATATCATTATTTTTGAAGGCAAATTTAAAAAATCAAAAAAAAATATATGTAGGTTCGTTACAATTTTCAAACAAAAAAGTTATTATACAATAACTGTATTGCCTTTTGCCGTAGGTAAATGCAATTGCACACGATGTCGTTTGCTTAGTAGTAATATCGAGCAATAACAGTTAGATTTTCTTATCTCATTCCCTAATCTAACAAACGGTTAGAATAACATGCCGCCCAATGTGTTCTTGTAATATCGAGTCTGCTTTGTTTATTAAGAAAATACATGAGCACTACCCGGACTACGAGATTGAAAATATATTGGAGAATCTCATTGGTTTCGGATTCTATTTGTATGATCCTTTTCAAATATATGGAAAGTCTCACGTAAACACAAACACGAAATTTATTAGGTCAAAATCAATAAGAGCTTGCCTCAAGATCTTCGAATGTTTTCTATCTTGAAATAGTGATTTTCATTTCATTTCATTTGTTTCAATTATGTAATAAGAAACTGTTTATTATTCATTAATATTCATTGTATCAATAAAGTTCCTTGGAAATATTACAAATTTAGAAATAAACGAGAAGACTTTGTAATTTTCCACTTAATAAATTATAATATAATTGGCCTCGATTTCTCTATGTAGATAAGAAATCCTTTTCCGATTCGATTGAGTTTTTATTGTCTCTTCCAGCTTAGGATGACTGGACGAAAAGGATTATGGGTAAAGCTACTTTTATTGTCACTCAATAGCTCAAGATTTCCCTTGTTTCTTTTGTTTTATTCAGGTGATAAATTTTGTAAGGATTTTCCAGTTTCCGTGTTTTTGTTACGTCTTTTTCCATTTGCATTGGGTTAATAATATTTTTTTGTTTCTGAAGACTTCAAATTCCTTCTTTTCCCAATTTTTATTATTAAATTGTTAATAGTTATGAAAAGGGCGATATTGTGCAACAAGCGCAATATTTGTCAAAACGAGCGCCAGCGATTGATGCGGAATCAAATGGTGATAAAAGTATTGTTACCATGGAAGCAAACAACGATTTTCTAAAATAAATCAAAACAAGTCAGAGGTAATTACTTGAAATGTCTTCAGATGGCGAATCAGACATTCCATTTTATGTAAGAAAGTTTGCAAATGCTGCAGTGGGTAGTTTAATACCTGAAAAATCAAGAAATATAAAGAACATCAACGAAAAGATACTACATGCTTATTTTGAACATTTAAAAACATAAAATGTGTCGACTTTGTGGACTGCATATTCAATAGTGAGATCTGAAGCCATAGTACGCAAAAATGTCAATATCAAGAAGTACACTTTGCTTTTGGCTTGGCTGAAGAGATAGTCAGCAGGATTCAATGCAAAAAATCCGGAGATTTTGATCGAAGGAGAATGTGGAAAGATTTATAAAAGATGCTGAAGACGAAATATTTCTATTTGCAAAAGTACTATTTACGATGTTTATAATTTATTATTAAATAAATCTGTTCCTTCGGTCGAAATGATAGTAGGGATTGCGGGAGTCTGCAAGAAGGCTGAACTGACGTTCCTACAAGAAGGAAAATTACATTTCCAGAAAGCAAAACACATGTTATACGCGAATTTGTTGTCACTGCTGGACATATTGTTGGTATATTATTATACTAGACCTCCTGCTGTGAATCAAGAGAGATTGTTTGTGCGATATTATAATGGAAAATGTAGCATACAACCCGTGGGCATTAATACCATTGGAAAATTACCAGCAAAGATTGCTCAGTACCTGGGTCTATCTAATGTATACAGGATACAAAGGACATTGTTTCAGACGCTCGCCAACGTCTCTCCTAACAGACTCAGGAGCGGGAAATGGTTGGAAATCCAACAGTGTAGCCGAAGGTTATGTTGAGAGTTCATTGAAAAATAATTGGAGAATTCCACTAAACATTCTGGGCCAAGCCCCTGGCATACATCTAGATATCACAGCTTCAAATGAAATTAACATTAGAGTAGATGATGAAAAGAATATTCACCCAGAACATGGACTTACTTTAAATAACTGTGTCTTCAATAATGTTGTTTTCTATGTTTATATATCTTAAAATACTATTGAATTAAAATAATGAGTTAATTGTCAGTTTTTACATAACTACTTTTCATAACTGATATATGAAAAATGTGACGTTTCCTAAAGTCAAGGAGAGAGTTAAAGTGTCACATTTGATAGTGGAATTAGATTAAAAAATTTTATTCAACTGCTACGGCGATTTAGACAAATACGTTTATTCACACCTGTAATACTAAATTTGCTTAAAGGTGGAAAATCTCTTATCATATATCAACTTCCGAATCCCCTTGACCAACGTATGCTCCAATAGTTTTGGCACAAAATAGTTAATAATTGTATATTTTTGTGATAAGAATCTTTAATGAAACTTTCATTTGCCAAAATTAACTTAACTAAATGGAAGGAATCGTGCTTCTCAACTAGGCGTAATATTCTACGAATATCTCAAGTTACAGTTTTTCTAAGTAGTCTCCGACACACTTTTGCCACTTTTCCGAAAGCTTTCGGATGACTTTCACGTAAAAATCTCTCGGCTTATCACGTAACCATTCGCGTACGAAAGATTTGCATTGCTTTCTAATCGCAGTCTGCCAAATGCTTCTTTAAATAGACCAAATAAGTAATAGTCGACAAATCGGAACTATAGAGGGGGTGTTCTAGTGTTTCCCAATCCAATTCGTACAACGTTTTTATCGTAAGCGTTGGCGTTGTCTTGCAGCTATATCGTACGGATTGGAATATCGGGTCGTTGTGATCTGTAGGCAGGTTTCACCTTGGGGAGGTTACTATGATACTGCAGTTCTTTGTTCAATGCGAAAATTAACCTCAATTACACCTGTCATGTCCCAAAACACGGTACACAACACCTTCCTCGATGACAGTGTAACCTTCGCTTTAACAGGCGCGCCTTCGTCTTTTACTCTTCGGTATTGGTGGTGGTATAGACATAGCGCTGCAGAAGACGTGGAAACTTCAAATCGTGTGAATTTCTGCTCAAAATTCAGAAGTCTTGGCACCCATCTGGCTGAAATTTTGCAATAACCAAGCCGTCGGTCTCCCAAAATGAGTTTTTCTCATGGATATAAGTACAATAAAAAAACTAGAATTTTTTTCTGCGTTTATTCACTAATTACGTTTTATATTTGAATTTTATCTTTACTATGGAATGTTGAGCTTTTTTCGTCTTAAGTTCCAAAGCGTATCGCTATTATATCCAGGAGATTCGCGTGTTTGTTGATATACATCCCAATGTACATTCATTAATGTTTTTAATTAAGATATAAAACAAGGCAACGCTAAAGTTAATCACTCGAGGCGACAAGGATTCCGGTTGATAGTTTATTAGACAAGCTAGAAAATGGTAGAAGTACATAAAACACGTTTAATAGTTTCCATTTATTTGCTAAGAAATGCTGACAAGAAAAAGAAATTACAAATTCACTTCGGAAGCTATTTGAAAATGAGTTATATAATTAACATTTCACATTTATATGGAGGGGTATAGTTTGCAAGTTTCATTCGATTGAAACTTTGATTCCATTGACCGCGTGATTGCAATTTTACTGATTTCGAATAAAAGGTTGAGAACTTTAACTGACTTATGCGACGTTCAGAGAAGGAATGAATCACGTGGTACATTTAAAATTGGTCTCTTCTCGAAACTAAATATGAATCGATATCTTAGACACACTTCCAGCTCGGCTCCAAACTGGTAGCCCATCGAGTTGCCGTCTCTCCATACTCTTACTTTGCCATATAAAACTTGTACCTTAAATCGAATACGGCTGCTGCGGCTTGAAATACTAATCAAAAACTTTAAAAAGCTGGGAAAAAGTTTTTCTTCAGGTTTGGCAGGACTTATTAAGTCAAATATCAATTTGTATGTCTCTTCGTCACATTTATTTAGTAATATCGCCTCTATTTTGTCTTCAACTGTCTCTTCGTTTAGTAACTTTGCTTTGAAATTGGACCAATCACTGCTTGCTGGAAAAAATTCTTTCAGTGTTCGATTTCCGTTATTTTATTAATTATTCACTGCACTACTTTTATTTCACGCGTGGATATTCTTTTTAATCCTTGTCGTCAATTTATCGTTTGTTTACACAATAGATTTCCAGGATCTTGAATAAACTTCTTTTTTTCTCAGAATCGAATAGTTCATTATTACCTACGCACCTATTCATTTTTTAATTAAGAATTCATTATATTCACTATCAAAATGTCAACTCACTAATTATTATTTATAAAATTGATCAAGTAATAACAGACAGACAGGCAGAAGGGACTCTTAAGTAGCGATTTAATAAATTAGTCGAGTGGCTTGGTTTTTTAAAAAAAATATGTTTCTCATGGTATATTTTTGGTCTAAATACGAAATTCCTGTATCCATTACTCATCACATAAAATTTTAATATTATTTGGCAATAACTATTGTGGGTCCTGAGCCCAGTGGTAGATTTGCTGATCCCAATCTGATGATTGAATCAGCCTCGTTATTATTCTAAAATATTTTTTTTTGTTGAATAATCTTGTTGTGGAGATTCTATAGAGTTTGATTTTCTTCTAATCTTTGCAGCATATGTTGAGAGAGTTCCAAATATTTCTACTTTTGGTCTTCTGTACTGGCTCTTTTTCAGTACTCTATATCAGCGGTACTCGATGTTTTTTTTTCTAGTCTAGCTAGACTTGTGAATCGCTTTCATATTTATAGGTATGATGGTAATTTTATAAACGACCGTATTATTATTATTCAGTTTCATTTATTTTCATCTTATTTTAAAATGTTGTATTCTGGATTTCCGTTTAAGTACCGCTCGCTAGTGTAAGTACGAGTTCGTGACGGGGAGCATGATCTGGCCTGGCCACAGTACATTAAACTTAGGCAGTATCCTATTTCTTGAGTAGTCATTTGATAAAATAATTGTCACGCATATCATACTCTTACTACTGTTTGAATTATAAGTATGTTGGTAGAAAACTAGCCTATCCGACTGAGGTGGTAATCTAAGAATGATATTTCTGGTTTTGTTGAGTTGAATTTAATCATTCTTACACTGAACAGTAAATACAGCGACTTGATGTCATCATTTCGCGTTAAAATATGTAATATGCGGGCGACACCGTCGTCGCACTGATACACCATACTTGCGCGACGGCGGCACGCTTGCGACTGTGGCAGGCAGGCACACCAAGATCAGCGGCGCACCCACTGCAGTCAAGGCTATTCAAAAAGACGTGTGAAGATATGGAAAGTAAGCTCCAATCACTCCTTCTACACACGGAAGTGAGATGTCAGATTATACGAATTGCGCAATGAACTTACAGACCTTCCTTTCATCTGCAAGTCCTAGCCATCTTGGAATTTTGCGCGACTAGTGGTGGTCAATGAGATTGGATTATTTGGCCGACATTTTTGATAATCTGAGCACAGTGAGCAGCTCTCTGCAGGGAAGAATAATAACCATGTTTACAGTAAGGGAAAAAATATCTTTATTTAAAGAGAAAATCGACTTCTGGATTGAATGTTTTGGGCAACAAAATTATAACTGCTTTCCGCTACTTCAGCAATTTGTTACGTGAACATTTGATAAACCTGACAAAGTCTTTGGAAGAATATTTTCCATAGATAACGGGATATCGAATGGGTTCAAACCCTAAGCACCGACTATTGCCGAATATGAAAATTTAATTGACATTCATCCACACTCAAACACTTTTTCGAATCTAAAGATACCACGAACCTGAGCCAATTATGGTTCGGTCTGAAAAACGAATACCCGGGCATCGCTGCAAAGGCTATCATGGCATAATCCCGTTTGTGTCAACTTATAGATGCGAGGCTGGGTTTTCAGTTTACGCCTACACGAAAAATAAGTTCAGGAGTAGGCACCAGACCTCCGTATCCAATTGTCAGACATAAAACCTGACTTCAATGTTATTCTAAGGAAAACTATGAAAATATTTCATTCATCACATTAAATTAAGTAAATATATTTTTGTTATAACTTAATAAAAAATATTTATTTATTTAGTTATAGCTTAAAGTCCTTCTTTTAAAGTCAAACTATACTTACTAGATGCGAACACCAAGACCAAAAGTCTAGTATGGTTAATTTACTTCTAATTTGACATAGGGTTCGGCCCAAAAATGGTGAACCAAAAAGGGTTCCGTAGCCAAAATAATTCGGGAACCGCTGCTCTATATAACATTTAAAACGAATAGAAGTTCATTTGATAATTCCTTTAACTTATTTTCGGATTTTCTAAAACATTTTTATGATGTACTAAAATAACTTTTAATGTTAAATTATAGAGGCGATTCTCAAAAATTCAAGCAGTTTTCAAAGGAGAAAGAGCATACTCATTAAAAAAATTGTAATATATTCTTATCAAATCATCTGAAAAATTGTTAATTTCGTTCAACTTTTTATAAAACATTCTTTTGTACCTCTCAAATCGTTATTTATTAAATGTGCAAAAGTTATCTGTTATTCACAGAAGGAATATAATAACAATCATTTCATTCTCGTTCTAAAACGCAAATCTCAAAAATAAATTGATAACAATGAGAAAAATATTTCTTTCTATATTATAGAGAACGTTGCTTCGTATCACATTTTGAGCATAGGAAACAGAATATAAAAAGTCTGTTCATCGAAAAGGTTGAAATGACGCTTGGAAATTTGAAAAAAAATACATGATATTTATATAAAGCTGGAAGCTACAAGCATAAGCTATATCACATGAATGTGTCCGTAAAAAATGAGTGATATATTTGATCCAAAATAGAGAATTTTTAAAAGAAAAATATAGGAGGAATTTTCAATATTCCCAACAAAGAAACCACTGATCGATACAATTGTTCATGTAGAAGTGATGCAAAATTTCTGAAATGAAGATTATAGTCTTAGAAAAAGAAATATTTGAAAAGAATTTTTGAAAAAACGGGGCTTGAGTATATTGACTCCATTCCAAATATGATGAGTTATGAATATGTAATGGAAAATACGTCAGCGATAGAAAGGACTTGAAGACCGTTTGATATGAAATATATCAGCTATTTTATTAATGTAATATTTTGCATTTTTGTTTTATTGGCAACGTTATTCTAAATATAGTTTCTTTTGGATCCACAATCAACAGAAAACAGTCCGATTGATTGGAGAACTATTGTGAAATTAACCTTTTCGTCTTCTGTGGTAAAGTCTTCTGTAAAGTCTCATTGAACCAATATTCTTATTGTTGTATTGTTTCCACTCAACTGTTAATTTTGACATCCAAAGAGAAAAAAAACTGATGAGTTTCGGTTGGAGGCAACCATGATGCAATGGCTAGAGTACTATATAATGTCACGGATGAGTTTAATAATAGTTTTCCACATGTCCTCGAGACATGGTCACCTATTTCTCGGTGAAAACTTTGGAATCTAAAACTTATTTTTGCTTAACTTTGCTACACTATTCGACACCGGTCGAATCTATCAAATTATTTGGTTAAGACTTGAGGCGCTGCAAAAAAATATCTTTACTTTTTCTAAAAATGAATTCTACATACTTATTTATCCCCGAATGTTTACGAACCAATACAAAATTCAGTTTACCCCGTAACTACTCACAAGTAAATAATATATGGAGAACTGATTCGTATCCTTTGTAAGGATATGCAAACCTTTTCAATACAGATTGCTATTCCCTTAATTAAATTCCATCCTGGAATAAAATATTACGAAAACGACTAGGCGGTCGCACCGATAACTTCTGGTTTGGAAAGGATGCTTTTCCTTTGATTCACTATTTCTCACGTACTTAAAGAAGGGGATTCCTTCGCAAACTTTTGCAATTTGAATTTTACTTTATACCTACGAGCGAGCTTTATTACTAAATGATAATTTTTATAAGACACGAATAATGAATACAGTTTTACGTTTCATACTTGTTGTTAATAGAAAAAACACTAATTACAGCTCCGAACGTTTTTCTTAGAAAATAATAACATAAATTATAAGGAAAGTAATGTAATTATATATTTATATTTATGTTTCTAAATCTTCTTGATTTTAGGTCTCTTACGTTTTTTTAATAGTTTTTGGAAATAAGATAAAATTGACGTTTTGACTTTTCTTTGGGCCTTTCTTCCAAAAATTATTAAAAAAACTAATTCTGAAACAGAACAGACCTAAAATCAAGAAAATTTAGAAACATAAGCATATCAAAATGTCTAAGAAATAAGAAAAACACAAATTACAATATCACAAATGAATGAACTCTATTAATTTCAAGCGATTGAATTAACAAGATTCATTGAATAGTGTTTATAACAATCCTATTTTTATATTAAAATAAATTCTGACACATGTTTTTTTGCCTATTAATATTTAGAATATTCTAGTATTTTCTTCATATAATTATGTGTTCAGTTTAATAAAGGAATTTAACTTTAAAAACTGTTCGTTGTCAACAACTTTTTTTGTCTTTGGTTCCTGTTTAGTAAATAAACTTTTTGCGTAGTTTAAACGCACACTGTTGCCACGTAGAGCAATATATCAAGAATTTTCACACAATCTGTTAATAGAATAACTATAATTTATTGATATATAGATTTTTGTTAGGTTTACAGAAGAATATTGAATAAAAGTTTTTTCCAATAGTTCTGTTGAGTCGATTAGTAGAGTGGAATATTGTGTTCAAGTGCATAAATAAGGTAGAGCCTTGAAAGTAGATAAATTTGATAAAACAAATAAATGGGGTTAGAATAAATATCCACTTAGAGATGAAATAAAATAATAAATATTATAATGGATACTACTCAGTTATGTGAATATCTTATACTCAGATAATGAAGTCATTGATCAGTGAATATAAGAAACACGTGATGTCAGTTGATCTTCTCAATAACCACTTAAAATTCACCATTATCCTTGGTGATCCAACCATCTGGTACTCGCAGCGAAAGAAACAATTTAAATAATACTAGCTTTTACCCGCGGCTTCGCTCGCTCCAGTAAGTAAGTATCAGAAATCATTATAATAGAAAAGAACGAACTCTGTAGCTATATTAGAATCTGAGATATAGATCTTTGAATGTGGAAAAACTGCCAAAAACTAACAAAAAACCATAACTCCACATTGAATGTCCGCGCCTAGCTCCTCTCCAACTCAACTGATTTAAGTGTTCAAAAACTCAAAAGAAAGGGGGTGTTTCAGCGAGTATTCTTAAACTAAAACGAACTCTGTAGCTATATTAGAATCTGAGATATAGATCTTTGAATGTAGAAAAGTTGCCAAAAACCTACAAAAATCCATAACTCCACATTGAATGTCCGCGCCTAGCTCCTCTCTAACTCAACCGATTTAATTGTTCAAGAACTCAGAAGAAAGAAGGTGTTTCAGCCAGTATTCTTCAACCAAAACGAAGTCTTTATCTTGAATAGAACCTGAGATATTGAGGATAGAACGTGTGTATGTGAAAAACTCCCATAAGTAATGTACAGGGGGAAATCGCATTTGAGTATAACTTGAGAATGGTGAAAATTAGATGAAATCTAGTAGTATTCCATTCATATATACAAGCGAACCAATAGTTAGATTTATTGGAAGGTAGTAACACCAAAAATAAGAACGATTTTTATCAATATTTTCATTATATAGCAGCCATTTTAAGTGAGTAATGGATCCATCTTTGTGATGGAGAAACAAAGATACAGAAAACGAAGTGCCAATTTAGTGATAAGAGAATCGCCGAGGGGAATAATTTACGCGGGAGAAGGTTTATTGGTGAAAAAATTGAGTATAAAACAGATTAGTTAAATCATTAAGTTTTAGTTTACCTTCAGTCTCTGAAGACAATAACTTGGTTATCGAAACGGGCGTCAGACAGTGTAATTATGAGTGTGAATTTTTCTGGTTACCCTCAGAAATCTTCCGTATGAATATATTGGATAAATTGTCTTGTGTAACGTTTTCTTCACGTACATCAATTATTTCTATTCGGTTATTGCTTATATTCCGTTGTTAATTCTTTCTTTTTTGCGTATGAATATTCACAAGAGTTCTTGATATTTATTAAGTGGAAAATAACTTGTATACTCTATAATAGTATATTGTTATTCAGTTTAAATCATCCTAAATAGTTCGGAATGTCGCGAAAAAAGCTATTTACACGGCATCAAACCATCATAATACGCATTGTGATGAACTGAATGCAGAGTAATGAAATAATACTCCAGTCTTAGACCGTGCCTTATCGAAAGATCGCGTAGAACGCTCTCTTGTATCCCAAATTGATAATAATATAACTATAACGTGAATTGGATAGTAGGTGGATTATTGAAGTGGTCAAATTTTATTTTCTACGCAGTTGTTTATCGAAGTATTACAAGACGACCGCGAAATATCTTTTGACTCAGTAATAATAATTGCTCTCTTAGTTGAGATTAATATAATTCAAATTAGTTGATTATAATTCATTTTTTTTTTCGTTTGATCTAATTATTTAGATTATGTAATTATCTCTCAATTCAGTTCTTTAGCAACGCAGCGCTTATGCACTGGCCGCCTTTGGTGTTTTTCTCTTAGATGGTGGTGTATTACATTCCCGATATTTGATTATAGAACTTCGTGGTTTTTCTACCACAATAAAATATCACACTTTTCAACGACAAATTCATCTTGAGGACAAGTTGAGTATGTGAAATACGAATTTGATTTGTTATGTTTTTCCTCGAACTTTATACACTTTTAAACTGAAAAAACAGTGGAAAACAACAACAAACTTCTTTCATTCTAGTTTGGTCTCCTGGGTTGAGGTTAGGAACAATACAATAGTTGTCATGTTTTAGTAAATGTTACAAAACATCGCTAGAAATGACCCTCTCAATCAAAAGGAAAAAAGCAGTGAATATGGAGAGACACATGCTTTTGCGCTGCTGCCAATCTTCCCACAATTCCTGAATTCCAGTTGACCTTCTAATTTTCAATAATTAGACAAAACTTTTTTAGATTTTATGAAAATATATTTTGGGTCGTTCTTTCTTGAAGCACAAATTACGAAAGAAGTGAAGCTATGAGGAAATATGCGAATGTTAATTGAAAATGTTGAAGCACATATGAGATAAATTTTTGTTGATCTCATTCACTAGAGGCCGTTAGTGGATTTTTTACCGTATATTTGATTATAGAACTTCGTGGTTATCTTTTCCCAATAAAATATCTAATTTCTCAACTACAAATTTATCTTGAGGACAAGTTGAGTAAGTGAAATAAGAATATGATATGTAATGTTTTTCTTCGAACTTTATACACTATTAAACAGTGAAAAACCACAACAAAATTTGGTCTCCTGGATTGAGGTTAAGAACAATCTAAATGTTATAAAACATCACTATTAATGACCCTTTCAATCGAAAAGAAAAAAGCTGTGAATATGGACACATTCTTTTGCGCTGCCTACAATCTTCCCACAACAATTCCTGAATGCCAGTCGATCATCTAATTTACAATAATTAGACCAAAATTTTAATGAAAATATGTATTCGGTCGTTCTTCCTTGGAGCACAAACTTTAAAAAAGTGAAAGATTTCAGGAAATATGTTAATATATACAGTGGAATCTCTCGAACCTTGTTTAGTCGAAAAAAATTTCCTTCCGCTGAATCCCTAAATATGCGGTATCTCAAATTATTTAGACTTTGTCACTCGAACATAATGTTATTTCCCTAAGAAATATTAATAATACATATTTTTATACTCTATAACTCAAATTTCAAAAGGGAGACTTTGTAAGTAATAAAATCCAAAATGAATGTTCGAGGGGTTCGGGACATCTAATCTGTTGTTTTTCTTTTCTACACGTACAATAAATGAAACTTTCGATAATACAGAGTTTGTTCGTCAGTACTTATTTGGCTGTCAACTAACAACAACATGAGTCCAAAGCGGATGTGATGAATAGATAATTGAATTTTCAAAATTTATTGAAGGATTATGAACCAAAAGATGTATTTAATGCTGACGAGACTGGCCTTTTTGTTCAAGTGTTTACATGATAAAACAATTATTTTTTAAAATGAAAAATGTCATGCTAGTAAGATCAGTAAAGAGCGATTGATAATACTGCTGGTAACAAATATGAGAGGCTCTGAAAAACTCAAACCATTAGTTATAGGAAAGGCCAGAAAGCCTCGTTGTTTTTCTGGTTGTAAATCTCTACCACTAGACTATGATGCTAACAAGAAAGCTTGAATATTCATAGGATGGCTCATTAAGGTTGGGTTAGGTTAGGTTAATAGGGTGATCTCCACTTTTCAGCCGAAATCCACTCGGAGGCCTTTGCAGACTTTTCAGTCAGCACCATTTCACTCCCCTTCCTATCTCTTCCGTTGCCAAGTCCTTGCCCCCTTCCCAAGCTTTTCCAGTTTGCAATGAAGTGATTCAGGTCCTTATCAACCAGCTCCGCTGCTTCTTCCAGACATTCCAATGTTTCACTCCCCATGCATTGTAGTCGTTTCGACGCCAATGCTGTGCAGTGACACATTAGGTGTCACTCGTCGGTTCTAATACCCATTTTCCTGAGTCTAGAGACTACTGTGCAGTGACCGGTAATCACTGCTACGACCCTTCGGATCGAGGCTTTTCCAAAAAAAAAATGGCTCATTAAAGTCGACTAGAAAATAGGAGAAACGAAAAATATTACAATCCATTGACAACTGTACAGCTCACAACGTAATTCTATCATTGAAAGCAGTGAAAGTTAAATTTTTTCCACCCAACACAACATCAAGGAGTAATGAAAAACTTCAAATCCGCTTACAGAAAGGAAGTTGCTAGGAAACTGATAACAAATATGAAACAACAGTCAGCTTCAACTATTAATATATTACTTACAATTAGGATGATAGATAAAGTTTGGAGAAGTGTATCTAAAACTATAATATCAAATTGCTTCAAAAGCTGTGGATTTTCTATGCCACAAGAAGAAACTTCCGAAGAACCTCTTGAACCGGATATGAGTGTAGAGACTGACTGGAATAAACTTCAAAAAATAGAAGTGCAATTTGAAGATTATGTGACATGTGATAAAGGGAGCACTGATGATGACGTTAATGACAATGAAGTTAATGAAAATGACGTTGATCATACTGATCCAGCAAGTTTTGAACCACCAATAAAAAATAAAGAAGCTAATCAATACACTAAGAAGTGGATTTTTTTAGTGTACACTCTACTTTCCTAAGATGTAATTTGTATGTAAAAAATAAATGCATATTATAAAAATTAAGTTGAATTGTTATTTGGACATATGCATCTCGAAGTTGAAAACTCGTTAACTCGAATTTCTTTGAGTTTCCCTTGACATTCGAGCTATAGAGATTCCAGTGAATATGGTATATATGCGTCAAATATGAAAAAAAAGAATTTTTTTCGATAAATTTTCCAAAATAAGAAGTTAGTTTCTACCTACAACGAGAGAAATAGGGGAAAATAGAATCTTTTGAGACAAAATACGTTAATACAACAATACTCAAAGATATCTCATACATTTGAAAATCTTATTGATAATTCTTGTTACTGTTTTTTAATTCCATACAAATTTATACATTGGAAATTGCATCTATTTTTCCAGGAATACCATATCGACATTAATATCTTTTATTCTTCGTTATGTCTGTTTGGCAACTCTGCAAAAGCGTAGCGAGAGTCAAATTCGCGCCGAACATCAGATCTGAGGCATCACGACGCCCAGTTTGCGGAAAATAGCGCCGCGTGTTGCTGTGAACACGAAGCGTCTTGTTAATTTTTTCGAAAAGGAACGATCGTAGACTATTTTACCGAATTATTTCCGATATTTTTTGATAAACATTTTTTTGTGAGCGCGTTTTTATAGTAGAATAAACAATATTTAAAATTAATTTAAACCGGTTGTGTTAGTGCATTATATGTATTGTGTTATGTGCTTAAAATTAAAAAGCTGATGCAGTATACAAAATTCTAGTGCAATTATCGTATAAAAGGTGTATATTGATAATTCGGATAATTCGTTTGAATTGAAATTTGTATGAATATTTTAAGCAAATTTAAAACAGTGAAAATTTAAAGCAAAGTGAACAATTCCGCAAATTTTGATTTCTAGATTGCTTGAAGTGTGAATAGTTGTGATTTCTCTTTTAAGGAAATTGTGAATAGTAAGTATAGTTTTATCATTTAGAATACAAGAGAAAAGTGATCTTATTCAAATTGATTAATAATAAAAAAATCGCACGAAAGACTTCATTCAAATGAAGATTTATTTCCACTTAGGCTACAACCCATTTAGCTGGATTAAGTTGAGGTGGAATGAAGGATAAATGTAGGGTACGTTTTATTTGCGAATTACAACGCCCGAAGTAGTTTTTTTCAAATAAAAATTCATAGATTTGTGGTGAGAAAATGTTGGGAAGGCTGATCATGGAAACACTTATCAGCTCTTTACGGGGTATTTAATTATACACTAACTAACCCTCAAACATAGTTTAAATTTTTTATACAGAAGTAGCATGAAGTAAACAAAATTATATTTCCAAAATTATTCCTCGACATATAATTTATAAACGTCAAATGCAGTTTTTTCTTTTTTCGGGTAGCATTTTGTCTCCTAAAAATAAAAGAAGTAACCTTGTAATGATTGTGATATTGTTTGCACAGGGCAGACATTTCTGTATTTAGAAAATGGATTAGAAGGTCATCAACGTGATAAGAACAGATAAAACTGCGTTAACAAACCATGTAATATCAAAAAACATACCATATATAAATTTAAAAATTTTTGAAACGGAATAAAATAAAATAAAAAAAGAATTTTTAGAAATTGTTCACATATATACATTGCGTAAGCTTTTAATGATCAAAAAGACTTGAATATTTTTGAATAATATTCATAGTTCTATTTTCAAAATGTAACAACTGAGGAAAAACCGTTTTTTGTCGGAAACATTGTCATTGTCAAGTAATATTTAGATAAACACCGAAACGTCAATTTTCACCTGCTTTTTGAAAGGAATTTTCCAGTACGAGACTTAAAATCAAGATCAATTAAAATATATAAAACGTTGTAGGAAGTAAGAAGTCTAGTGTTCTTACAGTTCAATTAAAAAATAGGTTATTTATCAAAATTATAAGAAGTTTTTCCAAAAAAATATGAATTCTTCCAATAAATATCAGTTGGAAATAATAGTGAAAATAACATAAGAAGTTTTTCCAAAAAACCCTGAATTCTTCCAATAAGTATCACTTGGGAAGAATAGTGAAAATAACATAAGAAGTTTTTCCAAAAAACCCTGAATTCTTCCAATAAATATCAGTTGGAAATAATAGTGAAAATAACATAAGAAGTTTTTCCAAAAAACCCTGAATTCTTCCAATAAGTATCACTTGGGAAGAATAGTGAAAATAACATAAGAAGTTTTTCCAAAAAACCCTGAATTCTTCCAATAAATATCAGTTGGAAATAATAGTGAAAATAACATAAGAAGTTTTTCCAAAAAACCCTGAATTCTTCCAATAAGTATCACTTGGGAAGAATAGTGAAAATAACATAAGAAGTTTTTCCAAAAAACCCTGAATTCTTCCAATAAATATCAGTTGGAAATAATAGTGAAAATAACATAAGAAGTTTTTCCAAAAAACCCTGAATTCTTCCAATAAGTATCACTTGGGAAGAATAGTGAAAATAACATAAGAAGTTTTTCCAAAAAACCCTGAATTCTTCCAATAAATATCAGTTGGAAATAATAGTGAAAATAACATAAGAAGTTTTTCCAAAAAACCCTGAATTCTTCCAATAAATATCAGTTGGAAATAATAGTGAAAATAACATAAGAAGTTTTTCCAAAAAACCCTGAATTCTTCCAATAACTATCAGTTGGAAATAATAGTGAAAATAACATAAGAAGTTTTTCCAAAAAACTCTGAAGTTTTCGAATAAATATCAGTTGGAAATAATAGTGAAAATAACATAAGAAGTTTTTCCAAAAAACTCTGAAATTTTCGAATAAATATCAGTTGGAAATAATAGTGAAAATAACATAAGAAGTTTTTCCAAAAAAATCTGAAGTTTTCGAATAAATATCAGTTGGAAATAATAGTGAAAATAACATAAGAAGTTTTTCCAAAAAACCCTGAATTCTTCCAATAAGTATCACTTGGGAAGAATAGTGAAAATAACATAAGAAGTTTTTCCAAAAAACCCTGACTTCTTCCAATAAGTATCACTTGGGAAGAATAGTGAAAATAACATAAGAAGTTTTTCCAAAAAACCCTGAATTCTTCCAATAAATATCAGTTGGAAATAATAGTGAAAATAACATAAGAAGTTTTTCCAAAAAACCCTGAATTCTTCCAATAACTATCAGTTGGAAATAATAGTGAAAATAATATAAGAAGTTTTTCCAAAAAACTCTGAAGTTTTCGAATAAATATCAGTTGGAAATAATAGTGAAAATAACATAAGAAGTTTTTCCAAAAAACCCTGAATTCTTCCAATAACTATCAGTTGGAAATAATAGTGAAAATAACATAAGAAGTTTTTCCAAAAAACCCCGAATTCTTCCAATAACTATCAGTTGGAAATAATAGTGAAAATAACATAAGAAGTTTTTCCAAAAAAATCTGAATTCTTCCAATAAATATCATTGGAAATAATAATGAAAATAACATAAGAAGTTTTTCCAAAAAACTCTGAAATTTTCGAATAAATATCAGTTGGAAATAATAGTGAAAATAACAAGAGAAGTTTTTCCAAAAAAATCTGAATTCTTCCAATAAATATCATTGGAAATAATAGTGAAAATAACATAAGAAGTTTTTCCAAAAAACTCTGAAATTTTCGAATAAATATCAGTTGGAAATAATAGTGAAAATAACATAAGAAGTTTTTCCAAAAAACCCTGAATTCTTCCAATAAATATCAGTTGGGAAGAATAGTGAAAATAACTTGTGAGTCTTGGTCTGTTTAAGGATTCCAATATCTCCTGTCTATTATTTGCCAATTTATCAGGTCCAATATTATATTTCGATCAACAATCTTGTTTGAACTTGGAATGATATTGAGAAAGCTCATTAATTATAAGAATCATCCACCTCAATCTTTGCACTTTTATCTCTTGCCAGCTCAAACTTATATCGATGGATTTATCTCTCACATTCGTGCCTTCCGCCAAGGTTGATACATTCTAAGATGCACAGTAGTAGTATGCTGTTAGCTATTTTCATATATTAAGCCGCTTGGCCTTATTATCGTTAACAATCTATTTCTTTCTTGCTGTTGGGGTTTTAAGGTTGTTATGAGTTGCTTTGAGAACAGCGTAAGTGCGGCCGATGGCGTCCAAGTCTTCTAGAAAGCATTCAGTAATGTTCTACTTGTCCCAATATCGACAAGCATCAACCCCATGGTTGAGAAGTAGATATGAAAAAGATAAGATACACAGAATACATCATTTTCATGAGTTTAAAGTTATTTCTAATAATGTCAATACTTTCCTTATTATTGAATTGCCAAATTATTAATTTCAACTCTTCAGCAGGAAAGAGATCGCTTCTCTTGACAAGATTTTCATAATTGTTTTCGCAATTTTCACACGATTTTTTTTCCAGATTGGTAGATTATAGGCTATTTAAATTTGAATCTTCCCAAGAATGTCTATTTTTGATTGCTTCCGTTGTGAAACTAATAATTTGTCTATCCACATCAGATATAAAATTAAAAAAATCCTCCTCGTTCATGTGGTTTCCTTCTGCTTACAGCATCATTATAATAGAAGTTTTTTTGTAATAAATGGTAGAAGTATGTAGTGGACGACTTAACTGAACTCTTAGTTTAGTTAAGTTTGTGGCTTATTTAATTAATGAATTAAACTTTTTGGTTTTGCTTTAGTTTTATTTACACTATGTACTATCGCAATATGAATCAAAACTTTACTGTTAGTCATTTCAAACCTCCATTTCTCATGCGACTCGACTGCTGACAGCTTGTCCTTTCACGGATTATCCATCCTTGACCTTGTTGCTGTCTTTCTACATTTAAGGTCTAAACACACTACAGTTACTATCTGTTTTTTCGCTCATAATCTAATTGATAGTGTGAATTATCTGGTTTCATTCTATTGCGCTATAAAATATAAAATTTCTTGTTCATTCGACCGTCTCTCAGGTTTCGCGATTGGATAATAGATTCCCCTATGTGAAAATACCATATTAACCTATAATTTTAGTTGAAAACAAATGCATCATGTTCCGGATCACGTTGATACCATTATAATGTATTAATTAATCTCATGGACAATGTACTGATGCGAAAATATCGTTAGTTTGATTTATTATTATAGTTTAATGAAATGGACAGAAATCGAGATATAGATAACAAATATTATAGTGTTATTTTAATCCAATTATGTGAATAATATGACAATTTTATTAAAAAATATATATTATTTCGTAAATAAATAAAATATAATGTTGGGATTTGCTCAAATATATATTATAATCGAAAACATAAAGAAATCGGATACGTACAATGTGTCCCCGAATAGCTGACACGATTCTTTTAACAGATAAAAAATTCTCGATGCCAAGTTTTATTTTGTTATATAATTTGAGCTTTGAAAAATCAAGTTAGCCTCTGAAATTTTGTCGTGGATCGCCCTCAAGGACATGAAAGGAAAAAATTAAACAGGCCATGAACACAGACAGACAGAACTATCCAGGAAAACCAGTGGATAAATAGGAAAGTGTAGCGTACGAAATGTGGGATGCGCCAAAGGAAGCTGTAAAAAAAATTCAAATTTTGCCTATTACTACTGCCTCAAGACTAGATTGTGATAATTATATACAAGTTAAGAACCTTAATAAATTTTATGTCCACTAATCTATACTTTGCAGATTTGCAAAGAAAACTTCCATAGTAAAAAACAAAGTTCCTTGTTTTTTACTAGTAAAAAACAAAGTTCCTCGTTTTTTACTATTATTCAGAATGTATTATTTACAAACCATTTGTTTTACCTCTCCTCTACAACATTTTCTTACTCGTTCTCTCAAACCATTTTCCACCAAACTGATTATTTAACCAATCAGTAATTCTCTGTGTAGAATGAACAGAGTAGCTGCAACTACAAAATAAGTCTGTCGAATATTTGAGAAGTTTCTGAATACATCTTCACAGAATTTGTAAATAGGTGTATCAAGAACTAATAAGACTTAAGTACCCTAAAAAGCTGATATAAAAGTTTTTTATTGAGAGCTGCAGGAGTAAATCTTAGCTTTGTACTCATTTTAAAACTTCTATAAGTTGAGCTGTAGAAAGCGGTTTGATTTTTCAAAGGTCACACATTTGATCTAAGGTGATTATATTCTTTGTTTCTACCAATATGATAAACTAGTTTGAATACTCATATAAATGAAACTGTTTGCGTTCTTGATTGAATAAGGAGGGAAAAAAAATTGTGTTACTAAAATAATATTTTTCTCGTTTATAAATAATCAAAGGTTAGGTTAGGTTAGGTTAGGTTAGGTTAGGTACATGAATTTTGATTAATGGACAATCGAGGAACGAGAAGATAGCAAAAACCGGTTTTCCAGTCAGAAGGTTATGATCACAATCTTTAATGATTACTGATTACATAGAACAATTACTAGCTAATGTTTTGCTGAGTTACTCATACGTTTTGCTGCTAAACTTGAAAAAACTACTCATATTTGTTAAAGAAAAGAGTTTTATCATGATAATGCGGTCTCTATTTTTGCAGAAAAATTAGCCAATCGGTATTATGATTTATTGTTATTGCCTTGATAACTTTCTGTTTCCAAAGTTGAAAGAATGTTTAGATCGGCAGTGATTTCAGACAAATAGTGATATGATGACAGAGGAAAACTTCTATTTTCCTTTGTTTCATTTGATTTTTATTGGTTGGTTAACAAAAATTTAAAACTTGTTTAGTCTGCGAAGGTATACGCATACATTTAGGTCATGGCTAAAACTGCCGTTTTTAAACATGACCAGAAACTCGTCATGAAATCTGTCTTTAGCGAAAAAGAGCATATTCAAAGAATGTAAAGAAGTGGAAGCAATTTCAAGTTCATTACTGTTTATTTCAGCCTATACCGTATTCAAAGGTGTATTCTTTATGATACAGCACTTGCTTTTAACAGAAAAAGTCACTCAAATAACTACATCTTAAAAAAATTAGCAAAACTATGCGTTTTTTTCGAATATTCAAAGCTTTCTCATTTTTTGAACTGAAATACAAAAATTTTTGGAAATAGTATTGATCACATTGTTCTTCATAAGAGTAAAAAGCGGGTACCGTATTAAATCTCATCTAATTGTCTAAAGATGTCGCGAAAAATTTTATTATTTAGCTGTATTCTCTTATCTCTTATTACATTACTGCATATCTTCTCCAAGCTGCAGGATAGACATTTCCTCTCGCATTATCCCGAAAAAAAAAACAATCAGCATACGTCAGCTGATGCTTCGAACATGAAAAAAAAAATTATTTTCTCTCAAATAAAAACTGACAGCTGATATTTTGGAAATTCTTACGTAGAAACCGAAAACAGAATAATGATTGGTTTTATATAAACATTGCACATGATTATCTTCGTTTTTTTTGTACCACCACCTTTTCCTTTAAAACGCCCTCGTATATATTGATATGAAATCTGTAAATCTGAATTTCACTTGAATTTATTTTCGATATATGATACTCCAACACTAGTATTAGAATTTGTTAGTATGAACACATTAGTAATAACTCAAAAATTTTAAGAATATCTTTATATACAGATCAGGATTTTCTGATTTTTAAAAATTCATTTAGGGATGTTTTTTGGAAAAACGATGGTACCAGATGGTGTTCTGATATCAGAAATAATTGTAGTTTTCAATGAAGAATATGAAATAGGTTATCGATTCATTTTCGGTAGTTAAAAGTCTCTTGGAACCTCTATGAAAATGGTTTTTTTAATAATATAATTAATACGTATAGAAAATTGTGTCAATTAATTAGTGAAGATTCACATCAAGTCATGCTGATCATTTAGCTTTCACAATATATCATAAAACTATTCGAAAGGAGATTTATCTAATTCATAAAAAAATTTTTCCCCAGCAGAGCTGTACAAGTATATAATCCATCTATAAAATAATTTGATTCTGATTAACGTTTCATACATAAGTTATAAGCCCCGAAACTCTTCAAGTTGGATGAGAAACTTCATAATGTCGAGTCCGTTCTGATATGCCATTCGAAGAGATTGTATATGTTATTTCCATTAAAGCTTATCAAAAATTATTGCGAAAAATTAATATATTGAAGAGATTGTTATTTGAATACAATTTTTACCTTGGAAAATTGCATAATTTCTAGAATTCTAATTCTGTTGAATTAGATCAATGAGTTTTATATAACGTATCGTATAAATGTTTGAATAACTATTTTTTCTTCTAAGTAAAGGCTGATAAATTTGTATCGGATCATAGATTGAGATGAAAATTTCGGTTTTTGAAGATTTCCTTCAGATCAATGTAATATCTTTTTTTAAAAAAGATACATTTCGAAAGGAAATTCAATTCAATGATTTTATAATGGCATAATAATAAAGTTATCTAAGATGAATAATCTAACGGAAACCGCTCTGCTGAACCGTAATGTAAACTATATTTTTATATAAAAATTAGGGAAAGACCTAATAATTCATACGTAGTTTAAATAAATGATTCTGTATGATTGAGAAGAAAATAATCACAGATGAAAGAGCTATTGACTGCTAAGGCTCTAAAGTTCAGTGGATAATAATTTGAATCTGTCACTACTCATTGCCGTAATTACACATTTAGTTGATATGCTAATAGGGGTAGGAAAACCCATTTTCTATCAATTACCATATATAATAAATATCCGGCTTTATTCATTAATTAATAGTAATAGGATTAGGATGAATTAATTTGGTTCATGTTGAAAATGTCCGAAATTCTTTACTAGGTTATCAGGCGAAACCTAATATTGGTTATCTTCATTTCTGAATTATTATAATATCAAAAAGATGAATTTGAGCAGCATCATCATTCGTTGGAATGTATGTACTTCCTAGAGAAGCGAATTTTTTGCATTATTGATGCTAATTCTAAGTAACTTCGAACGAAATGTATAGTTTAATAAAGGTATATGCAAAATGTTGTTTTACGATTTATTAAACAAAAATGGTATTGTCAGCGCATCAGCGTTGTTGTGATTTGGGGAAGGAAATGCGAAGTAAAAGTTAGAACTGCCACAAATTTGGAGCTCATGTTTCCGAAGAAAGATCCTCATCTTTATGAGGACAGAAACTTACTACCTGTAGTCTAACAGCTTTAGGAAAATGATTATAATGAGTGATATATCAAGAATATCTTTCCACTGAACTATATTTTCGGGAGAAGTTTCGTTTTATCTCAAGGGAGTAGTTTCTGAAGTAAATCCGCACGGCAGCGTCTTAATAAAACAGCAATATCATTAACAATAGGACGATAAATTGGGTGATAATGTAGAAGATCTATGGAATAAAATAAGCGTGGAATCGAATAATATATTAGCTGAGGCTATTCAGAAATATGTAATTGTGTCCTACCAACGTCTGCGTGCCTTCCAAGTAGAGGATGGACGACATTGTGAACTTCTCGATAGAACTAAGAGATTATTTGTCACTATTTTGCTTCTAAAATGATGTTTTTTAATCTCAATGATAAATGAGAAAAAAGGATATGATGAGATTCTATTTTCTTTGGCCCTATACAAGACATACCTCTCCATTAAAAAAAATTAGGTTAGGTTGTAGCTAGGGGATGGAATGAAAGAAGTAGCTGTACTTAAAAAGGTTAAGAGGTGAAAAAATTCACGAAGATTTGCTTAATACCCTTGGTGATCAATGTCCTTCGTATGCGACCGTTAAAAATTGGACTGAAAATTTCCAAAGAGGTAAATTTTCCATTGAAGATGATGATCGATCGGGAAGGCCAGTTGCTGTGTCAGTCCCCGAAAATATCGATGCAGTTGATGACATGATTTTATCAGACCGTCGAGTTGAGCTAAAACGGATATCTGAAGCACTGAATATTTCATACGAACGCATTCATCATATAGTTCACGTCAATTTGGACATGAGAAAAATTGCTGCAAAATGGATCCCCAAATATTTGAATGTTGATCAAATATCATCTTTTTCCGCATTCCGCAATAATTTGAGGGCATATTTAATGGAAAGTGCCTTCTACTCTATAAAGACTTCTAGTCTAATAAAAATATTTAATTCCGGACATGCTGCATACTGGTTTAATTTTACTATGGACTAATTATTACCTATTACTTTTACCTATAATTTTGAAACTCATTGGTTTTCTTCTGCGTATTGAAATTTTATTTTATTTGTATCTTATTTAGTTATTTGTATGTTTATTTTTTTAGTTTTTACATTTTTCTATGAATTGTTACAATTTTTTGACAATAAAACATTTCTCTCTCTCTTTTTTTTTCTCTAACCAAACAGGGTGGAAGTTTTTTTATGTTACTGGTAATAATCATTATCAACTATGTGAAAAGAGTAGTTTTGGATCCACAATTTGTGAATATTGTTTATTTCATTTAGTAATTATATTGGGTATCGTGTTTACATATGTAAATTTTTTTGGTCGATTTATTTTTCGAATGAAATGTATTCAAAATTACAAAATATTTACTTTTTTTGGTCAATTTAACGAAAATAACAACGTTAAGTCAACAGTGTTCAGAGTTTAATGAAGTTAGCTGTTGCCAACATGAAATACAAATATGTAAAAAGATGCGGTTTCCAAGCAAACTAATGTGAACTTTTGTGTTCGTTAAATTTACTGAACAAATCCGTGCTGGATATTTCATTACGACCGTGAATGAAACATTGTGAGTTTAATTTATAATGAAAGCTACCACCCAAACTTGATATTTCTATTTCTACGAAAAAAATTTAATTTGGCAGAACTTGATATTCTTACTATAGTTTAAATGATAATCCATTCAATACTATTTCACAAATATATCAGAAAGTGATATTATTTAAATTAATTCCCAAAGTCATTTGATAAACAGTTGGTATAGGAGTTAATTGAAATTTTTGGAATTTTCACAAAACCATATTGTTGTAGAGAATTTGGGATGACAAGAATAATTTTTTGTCAAGCTCTCTCCAGTTGTGGGGATAATTAGCCATTCAAATATGCTTTAATACATAATATATTGCCCAATAATATGATTTCCAAGTAGCATTCACGAGTAGATTTCTTCTTGTGAAATGTGGGTATAACACTTTCTAAAACTATTTCTTTTCAACTATTCTAAATAATAGATGCTATGTTTCTCTTCAAAATAAGTGTTTACCTATGCTGTATCGTCCTTATCTCTCCTGTAAACAAAATTTTGAGATAAGGAAACAGAAAAGTGTCGAAGTGCAATTCCAGAATTTTAGCCATGGTAAACACCGAAGTGTGTGGAGGTACGTTAACCCGATGAAAAAGTCTTTTTCATTAAATGTTTTTTCACCATTTCTCTCTTCATTTTATTATCTTACTAAGCGATGATGGCAAGTGCGTTCTTTTGATATTTCGCTGGTTGTTGCAGCTTTGTGCCGCCTCGAATGCTTGTCGTCGTCCAAGCTCATATGGTTACGTTTCATCTTCCAAAAATTGATATTGAATTTATTCCATTTTCTGGAAATATACTCACAACGATTCACTCAAAGTTTTCTCAGACAACGCAACTAATTTTGTTGGTGCGTATAAATAAGTTGATAAACGTTTTGTATTTTATTTTTAATTAATGAACAAGCTAAAACTGAAATTACAAAGTTTTACTATTTTGCAGAGGTCTATGGAAGGCAACCGTGAAGTCTTTAAAAACATATCTTGAGAAAGTTATCAATAATCGAGTGTTTAATTTCGAAAATTTCATATTCTTGCTTGTCAAATAGAAGCCTGTTTAAATTCACATCCTCTAACATCCCTCTTCTTAGATCCATCAGACATTCAATCCAGACCATCTTCTGATATTAGCTCCTGCGAAAACAAACGAATCGTTTGAATAAATTACTCATTTCTGGTCTAGGTGGCCAACGAGTAGGATGAATTACTTCCACTCCAATGAAGTACAAGCCGCACCAGTAAACTTTTTTCGAATTGAGACGGTCCATAAACAAAATTTGTATTTTACCAGTGGAATTTTAGTTGGTTGAAAAGCAGTTGTTTCAAAGCGGCCCATATGTTATGAAAACGTACCATTCAACAGAAAACGCACACATTCTGGCAAAGTCGAGGTTAAGGGTATTACCATTCGATAACAGAAACTAGTCTATCTTTTTTTATCGACAACAAGAGACAGCATTTTTATTTTATATCAGCTCAGTTGTAATGAGATGTTGACAGAATAAAGTCTTGGTTAAATTTGAACATTATTTCAAGAAAAAACACATAATACTTGTTCCCCACTGATATATTGATAAGCGCTGACATCTCCAGGTTGAGGTCGGACAATTTTAAGTCAACCTTTGTATACTACAGAGTTGATCGAAAGAATGTTAGGACAAAAGATAGTACTACGAGATCGTACGATTTGAAGGGATTTTTGACGAAGGCACACGCGATACTGCGAGACAAATAGTCTTCACTTCCAGTCATATCTCTGTACGAAACTAAAAAGTAAAAACAAACAACATTTTGTTGCAAAGGATACCCTAAGAATAGGTGTTCAATGCGTCATCTTGGTTTGTAGTAAGAAATAGAATTACAGTCAAATTATTATAAAAACTACACGCGAGTTATTTTTTTGATGATTAAAATGTACTCGTATTTATGCTCTTTGTAATATACAGAGTGATTTTTATGTATGAAACGCCTCAATTATCTCGGAAACGGCTTCTACGATTTTTACAAATTTTTGTCCGCGAGGGTCTTGTGATAAAGCCGATATTATGGTGGTATCACATTGCTGTGAAATATCTCCTCTTTCCGGAAAAATAATGAACTTTAATATTACCCTATATATTTTATATTTTCAGAAATTTTGATTATTTATAGCTATATTTACTGTATCTCCACCAAAGTTACAATTAATAATGTACATTTAGATGGCTACGATTGAATATTGAGATAATACATACATAAAACCCACTCTGTATATTAAAATTGTATTAATTCTTTTCTTTAGTGTTTGATTTCGACTACTGTAGTTGTAATTAATGATTCGAATTGAATTGTTTTCAAGTTTTTAAAAATGTTATTTATTATAAAAGAAATATTTCTTAGTAATCATTATCATTGGTAACTAAGTTGGAATTTGTGGATCCGTTGGTGATATTCATACTGAATACACCTGGGTCATCTTTTAATGATTCACGTCCCCAGCAAAAAAGAAATTTAATTGACGAACATGATGGACACTAGTCAGTGTAAACTGCCCCTATTCTGTATTTGATTTGTGGTAAAGCTTATTTAGATTTGTCAGTGACGGTGCGTAAAGATTTTTGCGATTGCATTCTATTCATGATCATGCATCGCAATAAATACTTTCAAGTTTAGAACTAAAAGCCCAACGGAGTCAACAATTAAAAATCTGTAAGGTAAAAAATATACTGCAAGCTTCTTAGAGGGCGTATGATAATAAATATTGACGGTGAAGGATCTATGGTTAACTAATTGCTAAGAAAATTATTGACTGGTTATTTGTTTGGATTTAAATAAAATTTGTCCAATGCTGTGTCAATCAATTTATTCAGTAATGGAATGTTAAATAGAAAGTCGAAATACCTACTAAGTGAAATGGTAAATTACACCGATCTTTATTAGATTCCCGCCGTTGGCGGTTCAATGTGTATAATCATATTAAGGGTTTTTAATTGGTATAAGTTTTCCATTTTATTATATCCAGCATTGTAAATGGATTGATCCACTTTTAATTCTTTTACAAAACCACTGAGCTATTTACTTATCTGTTGAAATTCATCAGGATTTATTCAAATCTCTTTTGAAGTTTCCAGTGAGATTAATGAAAAACCTGCCGATGGTGTTTAAACTTGCAAGTAGAAGTGAATTAAAGAATTTTCTACTCAGAATCTCATGGGAAATCTCGCAGAGAATTTTCATATACTCACATTAACTCTACAAATATAAATGGAGAGGTTGTGTATTTGGCCAAACTGATTTTAAAGTTTTTTATTCTCTTCAACTTCCGACTTTTTTTTTTTAATATTCATCCCTAGATATTTCAAACAGTTATTTGAGTGAATATATAGTAACGTCTAATTTATGTCGAAAAATTATACAGTTTATCGTAAGCTTATTTCAACATCTACCAAAGAAAATCTGGAAAATCTATATCTACATCAATTTTGAAATTTCCATTCAAAGGTTTAAAAGACTGTAAACGTTTTTCATTTACTGAATTACGAATTTTAACTGAAACTTTTGAAATATTTTTTTATTTCTTTCATTAATTTTAACGGATTCTATTGAAGATATTTTTCGTTTTTCTAAATTAATTATAGTTTTCATTTCACTACAGTAATGCATGTTGATTAAGGTTAGTTCATATGCCAATGAAGCTTTTATTAGCAATTTTGTGCCTTGGTACTACCTTCAGCATTAAACTCTTCAATTCATTCATTTCTACCAAATGTCGTTTCCAACCAAGTTTCCTACTTAGTCCACTGGTTTGCGAGGCAAATACTTTTTCCACGCTATCAACTAAAATATTTAGATCAGAAAATTCACATCTAATATTATGTTCGGCTACTCTATTGTATTACGTAGTTGAGTAGCTTTAACCTTGTAGCAGAAACTACAATAAGTATAAAAACATTTATAAGCCTAAACAGACATCACGCCGCTGCAACTTTTGCTGATTATTATTAGGCTTTCGATTGTGTTAATCATAATATTTTAATTAACACATTGCAGTACTACGACTTCAGGGGAAGACCTCTCGCATGGTTTGAGTCGTACCTTACCAACAGAAGTCTTCTTGCAAGCCAATAGAATGTGGAGTGCCCCAAGGCTCAGTACTAGGCCCTATTTTGTTTCTTCTGTTTATAAACGACATCGCCTATCTAGACAGTGGTGAAATATGTCTATGCATTGTTGCCTTTCTTATTAAATAACACCACCATTGACGTCGTGGAATCGGCATAATTCTTAGTGCTTGTTGTGGACAATTCCTTGAAATGGAAGTTACATATTGCCGCCTTATCTAAAAAATTAAGTTCCTCCTGCTTTGAGCTGAGATCAGTTTCCAAAGAACTGAACTTATCCACCTCCTTAACAGTCTATTATGCCCTTATAGAGTCGCATCTTCGATATGGCCTACCTTTGTGGGGTATGTGTGGTGTGACTCAATTTGTCTGAATCTACAAAAGTGAGCTGTTAGATATTTACTCGGACTAAACGCAAGGCATTTCTTTGAAGGATTGAAAATTCTAAGTCTTTATTCCTTTTGCCTATTACTATTACCTATAATTTTGTTACTCATTGTGGTTTCTTTCTGTATATCGACATTTTATTGTATTTGTACCTTTATTCAGTTATTTTTATGTTTGTTTTTCAGTTTTTGTCTACAAATTGTAACAATTTTTTGACAATAAAGCATTTCTTTCTCTAAGACATTCATAAACAAATCTTAAAATACTTAAATAGTCCGATTTCTCTGTTGATATGCTATTGAATAAGATTCACTAAGTTTATCTTCCTGTATCTCATCAAAAAATTAACATCATAACCCCCACATGAATCGGTAGTTTCGTCGACAAAAAATGTATTGATTCTCTTCGATCTTGTTAGTGGTATGTTTGTACAAATCATCGCCTTACGTAAATCAGCATTGTTCATCAGATGAAGTTATGAATGACGGTCTACCGTCTAAAGGTGGTTAAATTATTTTCGAATCATTCATCTTTTTGCATTGTGTCTTGTATCTGTCTAAATTTTGAATATTCGAGAACCAACAAAATCTTCGTAAATACTAAAACCGAAGGAGGAAAAAACAATCTTGGAAAAGTTACCATTCTAGTAGAGGTTTCACAGCATATTTTTCCATTGATGTAGACAAGCTCCGGATAGCTTCTGATCGAGGAAAGAACCAGGATCAGATTGTCATTCGGTATTTTGCACTTCTAAGAAACCAAAATACTTTTACTGAAAAATTAAACGTTCATCTTGATTTACTAACGGTCACTGATAAAGTGGTAAAGTAATAAATTAATTATGGAACAATATTGCAGCCCTCAATCCCCTACCGCATCGATTGAGGAAATAGTTGGAAATCCCTAATGGACTACCTGGAATATTTTACTCGGTAAAGCCGGAAACTATACCATTTTAAGTCGCATTAGAATAATCACATTTTTTGAAGAATCAAAATGAAAATTGTCACAATATGTAGACAAAAGCTTGTGAAAACTAAAAATACAAACATAAAAATAACCAAATAGAGATACAAATAAAATATACACTTTATTAAGGAAGGAGAATATAGTATCATTTGTGCATTTGTTATTTAAAAACCCAAATTGATGGGTACTAAGTATTTTATATTTAAACAAAAATGATAAAAGCTTCTTTTTGACCATTTTTTTAATCTCAAATAACATGGGAAGGAGTGGATTTGGGTGATAATTCAATGCATGATTTTTATCTTCTCCTTTATGCAAAGTTATAATTATAGCCGTCTAAAGGCAATTGGGAAAAGTGCTATTTTGGAAAGAATTGTTAATTGAAGTGGTTAGGTGCTTCAATGTGCAATCGGGCAGCCAGTCTATCAGTTTCATTGACTATTTATTTTTGATATCATTAATTGTACTGTGAAGCTCTGCAAAAAACTACGAGCATAAAGAAGAAACTATCTAAGTTAGCATTAGCATCAGGGATATATGAAAGTTGATCATTAGAAGGAGTTATAGAATTTCATCAATTCTATTGAGGTGAAATAGAGATTGTGCTTGTTGAAGAAGTCTTATTTCTTGGATCTTTCACAATCGATCATGCTTCTTCAGAAACATCACGAGAATTGGCGAGTCTCCTATCATAATAAATATCTTTGGCAGCTTCTATAATATAATGATATGATTGACAAATTAGACGAATTTTTAATTATGATGATTAATTTGTTCTAAATCTATTTTGTATCAAAGCTGTTGATCAGCATGATACTGTTATATTTTTACAAAAATTATCGGTTCTACTTTCTATCAAACTCCTGAAGAAGAATTCGTCAAATTCGGGTTGTTGTTTAAAATTGAAATGTTTAAAAGCTTCAATAATTACACTAATCGAGTAAGTAGTGTTAGAAATGCCAAAACACATGATTCCAGTAAGGGTAATCCACGTCAAGTATATTCGTATTATGCAAAGTTATGTAAATCTGGCTTTGTTTCCATTATTAGATATGTTGTATGGCTCATGGGGTGAATGTTTGGTTAGAAGGATTAGTAGGATGTTAATGTTAGTGATATTTACACATTCAACTTAATGAGCTATGTAGTATATGGAAGCGTAGTAACAATGTTCAATTAGCGTATGTAAATTCATTATCATGAATCAGTGAGTATTTAATATAAGACAATGAGTATTTTCAGATAATATTTTGTTTCTCTTATCTACCGACTTATTATGTTTACCTAGAATATTGCTTATTATATTTCATCCAATTATACTAGTATCTGTTCCTGTATAGAATCAAAAAACTTGCCAATTGAAGTGTCTTCGTCCTGTTTATTATTTGGTAATGACAACAATGTTATTGTTGAAATGTATACATATGTGTGGAATAAATTCAATTTCAGTTATTATGTACACTGTGAAAAAAAACCTGAAACAGGTCGATTTTTATTCTTAAAATGACAATTCACAGTATGAAAATATCATCTTTTAGCACTCCCTCTGAATTATAAGCATCCCCTAGAAAATTTTAAAAAATTAACTTAACTTTTTAAAATGACCATCATTCAATTCTCGACAATAATCGATGTGATTGAATTACCCCAAGGGCTCTTTTATTAATTTCTCCTGTTATTCCAGCTGTTAAATCAGCAATATTGTCTAGTCTACTAAAATATACTTTAGATTTGGTAAGTAATGAAGAGGAGTAAAGCCGGGAAATCTAGCCGGTCATTCGATCGTTCCACGTCTTCCAATCCACTTATTGGGAAAAACCTCGTTGAAATAATTTCTAATTGTTGCGGTTGGGCTCAATTTTGTTGGTAATAAATAGATCTTTCTATATCATTTGGATGACTAGCATCAGGAAAAAGTCTTTGTAATGTAGGCACTGAGAAGTTAATCAAATCTAGATAAACCGGACCATTAACTGTGCACTCAAAAAAATTAGGGCCAATAATTTTATTGTTGATGATACTAAATCAAACCGTTCACTTTTTTGGCATATTGAGTATGAGCCTCAAATATCCAGTGAGGATTTTCTCTGCTCAAATATCTACAGTTCTGTTTATTAAACATTCCGTTTAAATGAAACTTCGCTTCATCAGAAAAAACTATTTTGTTTATGAACTGCAAATCTGCGTTCATTCTGTCTATCATCGACTCACAGAATTCTTGCCGTCTATCAAGATCACTTTCATTCAACTCCTGAATCATTGTAACTTTGTAAGGGTGGTATTTTTCTTTATGCAAAACTCTCAAAATAGATTATTCACTTTCATCATTGTCGGCGGCAAGTTCTCGAGTTGTCTTATGCGGATTTTCCTCAATCTCTAGAAGTACCAGTTTTTTTCATCATTAAATTGAACATTTCTACCTGGTTTTTCCACATGTCCAGTTTCATGAAACTTTTCTCCAATTTTGCTAACTGTAGACTGCGAAACGTGTTGGCCAGGGTATCAATTATTAAAAATTTTACAAACCTCCTTTTGAGTTCTTGTATTATTACCACAAACTATCATAATTAGAATCTATTTTCTTTGAGTCTCGGACAAATGAGATATGATTAAATTTAATATGCGCACAAATATTATAAGCGCCAAGGAAAGTTGACAATGCCTATACTTACATGGCAAATCACACTCAAGAACCCTTCAATTTATTCAGTTAAGAGGTTTACCATAATTCAGATCTTGCATCTAGTAATTTTCACTTGTTTTCAAGAAATGAAGAACTATATAGCAAGAGGAAAGCTGTAAATTGCTTCATTTTACTTCCATTCTCTCTATCAGATAAAGATAATTTTTACTTCGTTTCTCACGTTCTGAATGACCTTTGCACATATCCAAACCAATGTACTAAGTCGATATGGTTTTCTTACATTTCTATGACAAACATCTGAAAATTTCGATTTTTTTAATCTTTCCTGTTAATACTCTTGTATCTTTATCCCAATTAGCAGTTAGATAAGTTAAATTGTTAAATTGCTAGAATTCAAATGGTCGGAATGATTAATTATAAGGTAGTATATCACATAACTTTCAAATTTTTTATGACAATCTGCTCTTAAAAATTTATTCCTCTACAAGAGTTTTCATATAGTTCTGTCGACAATTTTGGATGTTATGATCAAAACAGCCTTTGACGATGATGAATATGAACTGATTTCGATAAGAAAATGTCCTCTTCTTTACGTATTTCAATTGATTTTGTTCCAATTATGCTTATGAAGGTGATGCTACTTCATTATATTCGTCAACCAAAATTGTATGCCTAGTTTGACAACATGGATGCGAGAACAAAACATCCGTACAAACTGTTTTGATTTAATTAATTACACCTTAGTCTACGAAATTATGGTTACTATGATTATATACATTTTATATAACTGAACCAGCACAAAGTCTAAATTTCCTACTTTTTTTTATGCTGCATTAAATTATGAGAATAACTCAAAATTCTTATTTTTAACTCTTCATGTGTAGTTGATTCCCAACCTTCGGAATATACGTTTCGTTTCAGTTCCACCGAAAACGTTCAATTGGCTTCAGTTGAGGTACATTATTCCCAATAAACGGAATATTTAATTCTAATAGCTTCCACAACGTCCTTTGCGTAATGGGTAGTTGCAATATTTTACCAAAACACAAAATTTCCTTCATGGTGCTTTTTCTTTATAAACTGCATTACTCAAACTCTAACACATTCTTTTTTATATAATTTGGCGGTTACAGAATTTCTAGAAGGACAAATGTATGTTGAGGAAAGACCGCGAGAAGATATCGCCAACGATACCAAAACTTTGGAGTTGACCCTTTTGTGTCTTTGAAATCCATTTATGAATTTACTTCCTCACCTTTCTGACAATAATAAATCTTATTATTTGCAATTCCATTCCCGTCAAAAGTGAAATATAACTGACTCGTCGTTGATAATGATTTCCAAATCTTTAGTGGGGAAAAATTCGTCACTAAGACTTCTAAATTATGATTTTTATTTGATTTGTTGCTTCTAAGAATATTTTGCTGCCGGTTTTTACAATTTTTAATCCACATTCTGTTTTTTTAGAATGCTGCTCACATTTTCCTTATCGATTTTGCATTTTCTTCTTTCTTTTTTGACATCTTTTTTTGCTTTACTGCCTGATCCTGGCTTTCTTTCTTAACACGCCGACAGATATCGTAAATTGTTTACCTGGCTATTCTCACTCTTACAAAATGATTAACCATAAACAATTTCATCGGACCTTGGGATCTTTATTTTATTCATAAAACTTGGTAACTATTCTGTCGTTCTTTTTCTTTCAGATTTTCCATACTTAAAACTAAAATTCTAACAGAGACGTAGTGTTCATACTCGTACTTGGGACATTTCACAACTTTCCAAATTACGAGAAACAATTCTCATTGAACGCCTATTTTAGTAGGTAAGCTGCTACAAAATGTCCTTATTTTCTATACTATGATTTATTTCCCAGCGAAGAAAAATTTTTTGTATTCAGTAAATTTATGTAAGACTAAAATCCAAAAATGTATTATTCATTTTTACAATTTTAGTTGAAAATCAAAATCAAATTTTCTTCCATCCATCTGAAAATTTCTTATTCGCAGCATCCTCAAGTATAGAAAATATACCTACTGGAAAATGTTTACGTCGAGTTATTTAATGCAAAAGGTCCATTAAAGGGACGTATCTCGTAACCTCAACTCAGCGTTAAATTAAGAAAAAATCGTGTTTGAACTCAGGGACTGTTGGATTGCGAAGTACTGATTAATGTAATTGGATGTCGTTACATAACTTCAAAATCTCCACATTCCAACGTAATCAACGTAGTCAATTCTGATTGTGGATTTAGATTTTACGCCCAAAATTAATATGGAAATGACTTTTCACTATTCCAGAACAAACTCATGTTGACCTTTCTATTGAATATTTTCGTTACAACTGATTTTCGTTCATTTTGCTTCGACTCTTTGTGTCAAAAATCTCTAAAAAAGATATTTTCTAGTTTGTGTAGTGAATTTTTAAATCTAATAGTTTCATATAGTGCTATTCAAAACTTCTCTTCCCTCCTCTTATCATTAGAACGATTTTACATAAATGTGCAATTTAAAAATTGAATATGCATAATTGTGAATATCTTTATTAATGAAGAAAGACGTATTCATTAAAAATAACATGACAAGGTCATTGTGACCAATAATCTCAAATGTCAAGCGATACCTAATTTCAAAGTATTAAAAAATCTACTCAATGATACTGATGATGAAGTTATTCATACTGAATGTAATTAAAATTTTGATTTTCTATATAAATGACTGAGAATGATTGAAAAAACTGTGATAATTGCTCGAGGTGACCTCCTAGCTGGAAAATATGATAAGTTAAACTTCTTGGTATATATTTTCAAACGTGGCTACAAGCTGTATCAAATCGTCAATATTTTCAGGTTCAGTAGAAAACCACAGGAAAATCTCAATGTGATGGATCCGCAAAGGAGCTGGGCGCATGATAGAGCAAGTTGTTTCTAATAATTCTAGGAATAATCCAAATTAGTTGATTATATATTCGTTCCAGACAAAAGTCTTTTTCTTATAGCTCGTCCAAGAGTTTTTACTGGAATGTTTTGAGTAGCCTCTGCAATTCTAGAGACTTTCTCACTTGATACTTTAAGCTGCCGTGTACCATAATGCTTTTTGGAATTATCTAGCTATCCTTTCACCGAAATCCTTTCAGTATTTTGAAAGAATTATGGAAGCAACTGGCTCTTTCATTATGGTTTCGTCTGATAAAGGAATGTGTTATCGCTTTTGCTCTAAATAACAAAAGAAAAGTACTTCTTCTACCACTGAAGTTTCTGGCAACTTAAGCGTTTTTCTTAAGTCTGGACCTTTTTCGGTTTGAGCTACAATCGAGCGCAGTTTCTGTATTTTTTTCTTTAAATCAATATTTGTTGATTTTTCAACACCGTACTTTAAGAAAAGATCAGTTTCAGACACTACATCTTTTACACTGTCCGATATGGCACACATTCAGTTATAGTTAAAGTTTTGTATTCGCATATTGTTTGAAAACTTGTTGCCTGCGAGTTCAGCTCAGAAAAACGCTACTACATTAGCGGAGATAAAACATAAGATCAGTAGTCACATATTTGGTAAAAGAGAGCGAGAGAGCGTCAGTCAGTTGAGTACGGATTATTGAGGCTGTATTAAAAGAAGGTGAAAACGCTTGGAATATTGTTTAAAAATGTTTAAATAATATGAATTCTTATGCCAATCAAATTAATATATTTTGGGGAATTTATTTCCAGCAGGCTGGAAATTGTTTTAAAACATCTACGTGGTCCTACATATATGCGTGTAATCTGAGTTTGCACCATTTCAGATAGTAAGATTAACATTTGGTAGCCAAAAACCATCAAATTATATCACTATTTCTAATTTTTAGCTGGAAAACTGTGCGTCGGATGGAAAATGTTATTCTATTTAATTAAATTCTATATCGACTGTTATATAAAACCTCAAATTTGATAAAGTGGTATGGCCAAAAACGATTATTAAAAACAAATAAATAGTATTTCGGTGCAAACTTACATTTTGTAACATTTTTAAAAGAAGGACTCCTATTGAAAAAAGGAAAATAGTAATATAACTGCCTCAATTTTCAAATCAAGTCAATTTTGAAACAACAAATTTTACATTTTCACTTTCCGAATTGTGCGTGTAAAAATTTGTTTATACTTATTGATAAAAGAAGTATAGCAGGGAAGATTGAGAAGCATCTTCAGCTTCAACGTCTTCAGCTTCCGTTGTGATTTACGACAGGTGCAGGATAATATATTCGAAGGAGAAAAGATGTGACTAAGAAAACCTAAGAGGCGTAGAGCCTCTCGACTTTAAATTTGTCATATGTTGAGAAGACACATCATAGGAATTTGTGACTAATGAAAACAAAAAGCCTCTAAACAAGCGATTTACCGTGCATTATGTGTCATCAATTGAATTTACAAATTCCATCTTGACTGGTTCTGAATAGTAGCAGGATGAAGAGGTACTTGGAAGAATTTTTCTTGAAAATGATTACGATGTTCAGTTTCTAAAATAAATAGGAAAAAACTGGTTTGTCAGTTGGCCGACCTTAAAATGAGAGAAAATAAAGACCAATGCCAATTCCCTATGTCAGGAATGGAAGACTTCGAAAACTTTGTCTCAACTCTTGAATTCCTAGTGAAAAAGCTGTAACTCAGTTTTGATATGATTCCATAGATGTTGACGTAAAAAAATGCGAGTTGGCATGTTGAAAACCGCCTCTGCCATTATCAGTGAGGATATTAGGCTAGTGATCTATCCCCTTGATATTTACCCCAAAGTAGATGAATTTCTGAAGGACATTCCAGAAACCCTTGAAGTACTTGTAGGGTCAATTGTAAACGCCAAGAAGGGAAAAATACTTTCCATTCGATGTAATCAAAAAAGAAAACTTTTGCTATTGTTCACGCAATATTTGATGCTGCAAGACTGCGGCCCTTCCTGTCTCGCAGAACTTTAGGAAATTAATAATAATGATAATAATTAGACGATTCAATGGTAATATCGAAATTTAATAAACTTAATATTGGTTTTTGTACTATTCGAATTTCTACTGAGGTTATGGATATTCCTTTACCATAAATTTACTCAAAACAACGAAAAAAACGATTTCGAATTAATGTTAAATTTCTAATTTTAAATGAATGTATTCAAAAACTGAGATATCTATGTAACGTGAAGTTTTATCAATAGGAGTATCTGTTATCAAAATATGTGGACGCGAAATGTAAGTTTGCACCGATTTTTTTTTTATTTTGGCTACACACTAAACCGAATTTGATTTTTGGAATGTCAGTCGACGCAAAATTTAGTCCTTTGTATTTTCAAAGGGAAACATTTTACGTTTGACGCACTTGGCTGCAGCTACAAGAAAAAAACTCAGAATAGTGCAGTAATTTCGCTACCAAATTTAGTTTTTTGGATACTAAAAGTTAAACTCCACCTAAGATGATGCAATGCTACAACCAAATGGAGGTTTTAGAATGATTTCAAGCTCTCTGGAAATTAATTCCTCTAAACGGATTTTTTTGAATTAATTTTACTGGCCTATTTCTAAGAAATGGGATAATCTTCTTCGGCATTTAGATTAATGGAGTGGCCACCTTAATCTTCAGATTCAACGGTTTTGGACTTTTTTTGAATAATAGTTACAGAAAAAGTTGCTTAAGCGACAAAAATGTACGTTTTGTGAGAATTTTAAACAGACGTTCGTTCCTCAAGAATGTAACTAAAACCGTTCTACGAATGAGTCTAACTGATGGTGGATGCCATTAAAATTTCATAGAAAAAAAATAATTCAAGAAGTAAGTGATATATCAATCAATATATCTCGCTGAATTTGCTCGATTTGTGCCAAATTTTCGATGTTCTGTTGTTTGGAATGTAATTTCAACATTCCAGTTCATTTATCTCTAAAATAAAACAAATAAAAAACTCATTTTGAATTCCCGAAGAAATATATTCTCTGGAAAAAAAATGCTTAATAAATGAAAATCATAACGGCCCTCTCATTTCGCTTCTATGTTTATTACAAACCGTATATATACCGAAAGTAAATGCACTTGTAATATAAAACAGAAATAAAAATGAGAGAATTGGCTCGAAACTCTCCCACATAGCCCCATTATCTTTGATGGTTATATATTTTTCCATGCTAATTCACGTATCATGCTTTTACGGTCTTTGCTTCCCCTCGTTGCCGCTTTTGTCATATTTGTGTAATGTAATGAAAAACGAACTAAAATAATTACTACAAATACAACGTAAGACCAGAAATAATTGGAATGATTGTCATATGCAGCATTTTATCTGTACGAAAAAAGGAATAATGGAAAAAGTTTGGAATAGTTGATTGTTTCTTTTTTTTAACACGCTTATATTAGCTTCAACTGTGTGTAGGATTGTGAGCTTGATTGTTTGTTTGTAGCTTTCCTTTGTGGCTTATTAATGTTAGTATATCCCACCACTAATTATGTTCGTTAGCCGATTGGGCTGAAGCGTCAACATTCAGATTCACAAGTGATGGGCTAAAATCGCGTTCACACTGCGAAATATTTGTTTTTTTAGGCAATTTTTTTAGAAATTATCGCTGCAAATTTTTTCTTCAAATCAAAACAAATTTTACAACTGCCTGCCTTCTGTAGGAGATCCACTATTCTATCATCATCACTATTACTTATTGAAAAAAAAAAATTATTTTTCACAATAAACTGAACTAAAAAGTGGAAAAAAAATATTGTAACGAACGCGTCTCCCCCCTATAGCCGGTTCTGCCTAGATGTAGTGAACTTCTAAAATTCGACGGAAGCGCAACGCTTTTGATGTACGTTGGAAATACCCGGAATCTGTTTGATGTTTCTTTATATAAGTTTTTATCATAGAAAGTGGTTTATTTACATTGTTTCTTTATTGTTTTATTCTTTATTTGTTTTTTCTCATTGTTTTTTTATTCTCTACAAGTTTTGAGAAATCTCAAGTAATCAAAGACTTCAAATAAATTATTCGAATTAGTTAAGTGATAGTAATAAGGAAATTATTACAAATTAATATAGTGTATAGAGTTAAAATGAATGAATAACGTGAGAGACGGTGTTTATTAATTCACCTCACGAATATAAATCGAATAAATAAATAAGAAAAACATTACAAAGCACACTTTCACAGCATATGAAATTAAAAAGTGTAAAATTTAGTTTAAAAAAACTAAAAAACATGCTTTCAAAGCACAAAGCACATCGAACTGAAAAGTTGGAAATAAGTTTTAAAATAAACTTTTTTATTATTTCAATGTTTACCTTCTACCCTTAACAGCTACCCATTCAGATTTTTTTGATAGTAAAGGTGTTAAAGTTAAAAATAAAAAATAAAAATTGTGAAAAAATAATTTATTTCAATAATAACTCTTTGAAATTGAAGAGACTGGACAAATTATCATAAATAAAACTAAAACGTCGAACGGATCAAGTGAAACTTGTGATGAAAACCTAAATCTGAAACATTTTCAATTGTCACAAATATAAAAGCGAAAAATGAAATCGATGCGACAATAAATATTTTAAAAAAAGTCTATTGACTAAATCATAACGATAATTAACAACTATCACATATATAAGTAACTGTTATTTTAGAATCATTACATCATCCTTTGTGTGAAGATTACCACTTCCAAAGTGAATTACATTGATGCTAATACACTACAATGGGTACCCAGATCACTCATACTATTTGGTTTATAATGAGTGCCGAAATAAAAAAATTGTTCACATCCTCAGGCAATCTCGGAAAACAATTTGCAATGGTCTTTTGATGCTGTATATCCAAGTCAATGAAAATTATCTTTATGATGTAGGAGCCAGAATGTAGAGTAGTGAGTGAACATATTGAGGTTTACCATCGAAAAAAAAATTCAGGATAGAGCTTTCAGCGAACAAGAAAAATACTGGGAGAAGTTTTTGTCTGTAGGATAACCCAGTAACAAGGTTACGATTGTAACAATGAGGCAGACTTCCAATTAATTGAGCATCCACCGTATTCTCCAGATTTACTCCCCCAGCGACTACCGACTGTTTCTAAAACTTAACCGTGAGTTATAAACGATTTTTTTCTCGATGGAGGGTGCAGTTAGTCGCAAAATAATACGGGTTTTCTTGAAGTACATCATTTTAATGGGCGTTCATTATTATTTTTACATTTTTAAGGATTTCTATTCCTAAAAAGTTCTTTATTTGAAATAAGTTCTTACTCGTATATAAAAAATTAGAATTCCTTTCATTATTATGACTTCCAATCTTTATTGTTGTCGTTAGGGCTTTATTTTCAGCTCGTTGAAAAATTACTTTCCATGATAAAACTGAAAACTATGTTGTAAATTCAAAAATTTTATGTAGTTGTTTAGATTGTGATAATATGGAATAAATTTTAATCAGTCCAGAAACTGAACGAGACGTGATCAGAGTTCTTGTTGTTTTTCACTCTATAATTCATTAGATTAGTTTTTTCCTCTTTATACACAAATATACTCATGTTACCTCTCTATTTCTTCGATTTATATATCAATTCAGTGCTAGCATTTTTAAGATGACATCCAATCCTGATGTTTTTGTTTCTTAGTTAGAATATTGCTACTACAACGTTTTCTTTCTCTCATATATATGCATATATATAGATATACATGTCATACATAAACTTCAGTAACAGAACGACGCTATCCGAATGACCCACACTGCTATCTAACCCTCTGAAACCATCCTACGAAACCACTTGGCGTTTATCAACCCACATCAGTCGAGTTTGATATTCCATCCAAGTAGCATACCGAAAATGTAGAAAAACGTGATTTGGAACCCAGCATATCCATTAAGGATGTATCCTCTCACGAATTTTCCGTCGTGTTACCACCTCAAATCGTAACCATTCACCAACGTTTTTTTATTACACTATTGACTCTTATAATTCTCAAAAATTAAATCAGTAAAATTCTCGACGATGAATTCTTGCAACTTTTGAGAGAGGAATGATTTTTAGTTGGTAGTTAGTTGAATATTTGCTTCATTGGATGTATTCATCCACCTTTACCATCCAACCTCCATGCGACTATCTGCAGCGCGGCTTTAATTCTATTACACGGACCAATATCGTTATTTTTGGCTCGGTATCTCAATCGTGACGTTTTGTAACTATTTAATATTAACGCTTAAATTTGAAAAACATTTTATAATGTGTAATTAACCCGCTACTTTGATGGAATTTCGCCTTCTAGACATATACTTTGAAATAGTTCATTATTGTATAATAATGAAATTGTTGAACATTGTTCATTATAAGTGTATAGCCTTGTACACTTAGAGAAGCCGACCACACTGATGAAAGTAATCTCTTTGTCAGACATTTCTTTTGCTGATTTAATCAGTTGAGGGAAATCAATGCCGGTGGTTCTTTTCGTGTTTTTCTTTTTAACTCTTTGAGAGTATTTTTATTTCTTTGAACCATCGTTTGAGGTTGTGTTTTCCTATTTCGTTTTGATGATGAAGCTGGTTTAATTTGCCCCGTTTGAAATTTGTACAGTTTGATGTTTTACGTTAGAGAAAGAGTTGCACCATAAAATACTCTGAATTTAATGAAATGAGTGAATATTTGCACGAATGTTGTATATTCTCTTTTATAAAATTTACACAAAATTGGTACCTACATAATTATAAAATTGTAAAGTATACCAAAAATATGGAGAACAGTATTGAATGTTGTAGTTTGTGAAGAATTATTGATTTTATAGCTACTTGTTGAACCTGCTCTTATAACCAACTTTTAGTATAAAACTGAATAATTACAAAAGTTATTGTTTGAAAGAGGTTCTCGTTTTTGTCAATATTTTGTATATCAATAACATGTTTTTCTTCATTAATTTGATAATTAGCTTAGCTTGAAATATTAGACATAATCTGGTCAAAATAATAACTAGAACAACCCAACTCCACGTCTATTGTTATCAGTTTTGGTTTATTTCTAAGGTACCCAATTTTCATCTCTATCGACGGAAAAACTGAATTGAATTATATTTGAGGACATCCAAACGTCTTACATGTTATCATTCATTCGAAATATTTATTTTTCTGGCTATTTCACCAACTTTTATCCGACGATCACATAGTAAAAGGGAACAGATTCTATAAATTATTTCTGAAGACGTTACAGAAAATGAGATAATATTTACGCAACTTTTCCTTGTTTTCTGCTATTTTCTCGGATTGACTTACATTGGAAATGTTTCAGAGTCTGCTCGATTGCATATTAAATCACCTTACCACTTTTAGATTCAGAAAGATCGTTGCACGGCTAGCCACTTGGAGCGCGACATTTACCTACCTACTCCACGTTCAGAATTAGTTGAGGGCTCAATATTTTACAGTACAAAAAAATGTACAATCATTTGCCAACTGCAATCCAATCGATATCATGTTTTCTCGCATTCCGCAATAATTTGAGGGCATATTTACTGCAAAGTGCCTTCTACTCTGTAAACGACTTCTATTCTAATAATAATGTTTAATTCCGGACATGAGTGTGCAGAAAGATATTTGAAAGAAGAATGGCGGAAACATGATCAACCCTCCAGTTATAAACAAGAGAAAGAAATAACAGGGCAAAAAAACGGTGAAGTATTTCAGTTTTTTTGTGTGAATAAATATCATTTAAATTTATTCAATACTCTCAAAACTTTTTTGATTAGTGGAAAATTTCCTTTGTTTATTTTCGTAATCTATTGGCATTGATTCATTAAAATTCCGATGAAAACATACATTTCGTAAGTAGAAATATGGTTTCCTTCAAACCGTGTTTCATTTATGTTGTTGGTATTTGTATTGTTTCGGTTTTGTTGAAAACTATGCAAATAATAATGAAGGTTACAGGTACGGCAGTTTCAAACTCTAACAAGTTATCAAAACTATATTGCTATAGTATTTCAATCTAGTCAGTGAATTTAGTTAGGTGAAACTGCAATGAATGCGTTGGTTGTTGAAGTATTTCCTTTGTTATAGTTTGTATTTCATCGTTGATAATTAAATGTAATATAAATGATAGCTGAATGAATATCTATTTTACACCATTGATGTGTATAATTTTTTATATACCAGTTGTATATCGTTTTGGTTTCGTGGTTGGATATTTTTCATTGGAAAACTTTGATGTCTTTGATTCATTTAACTAGCATTGGATGAAGCAACTTATTACACGGCCGAGGTAAAATTGTTAATAATGTGAAATAATATTAAAAATGTTACATTATGTACACAATATTTCAGTATTATATGAACTGGATATCAAATTGGCGTGTTATTGAAAAATTACTTATCCCTTCGTACTTTAAAATCACTTTTACTTATTGAAATTTGTAAACTGAATAGTAGTGATTGCAAATTTGCCTGCTAGAAATATTGAATCCTCATGTGTTTCCGTCCCACTTTAAAATTCAATTTTTTAACAAATTCAGCTATATTTCTATCAGGTTTAAATTTACTCCTACACATTTTTCATAAATTGAACATTCCTTTATCTTGTTCTTAATCTGTTAGTAGAAATCTGTTTAACCTCATCATATGCTCTATTAGAGATGCTGACCACTTTTTGTTAATTTTTCCAGTCGTTTATGTGTGATTTTTTTCCTATTTTCACTCATTTTACCATCTGCTTTCTATCATATTTTCGAATTCACCCACGTTTATGTTCTGTAACCTACCTCACCACATCTTCAATTACTATTTTTTCTCTAATATCCTGATTACTCATTCTATCTCTGAGATATTGATATTTCTGCTCTTGGTTCCGTTTTAAGCGCGAGAATAGGTCTTATTGTTAGGCACATTTTGAACATTCTCATATTGCTTTGTGTACTCATTATATTGTTAAACATAATTTCTCTTAAATACCCAACTCTTAATGATTTCATAATATAAATTCGTGTCTCTCCGATCAAATATATTTACTTGATATTGCGGCTACATGGTAATTGAATTCCATTGTTTGCTGTATTGTTGTCGACAGTTAATTTAAACCTAATTGGATCTTTGGCTTGAGTATTTTCAGTTGCCATTAGGTTGGGTTCTTTATATCGTTTAAACAAAATTCTCGTTGGACTTAATTTATTTATGTACATCACAAAAATGCTCATACTATTGACTATTTGAAATGATCTAGAACCGATAGACAATCGTTTTTAATACAAAATAGTCCGAAGGATTGAAATATGTCGATATCGGTAGCTATTAAATAGGAACCCTTCTTTCCTTTCACCTAATGGAAAATATAGCATTAAGATACTCACCAAATGAGGAGGTTTATCATTTTGTATTCGTAACATCAACATGTACAAGCCAATCACGGGATTAATTTTCCTCACAAGATATCCAAATATCGTCCTCCGTTAGGAGTTTCGTCGAATAATGTTACTTCACAAATTTGGATTCCGGCAATCTCTGTAAAAATATTCATTTGGTTAACGATTTTTTTCTACTAGAATGTTGTGCACAAAATTCTAGTCTCTCTCAGGATTATCTAGTGGTAACTACTGGAGGATTCTAAGTTTTTGAGGACCATATACTTTGTGAAGTTATCGATGATTACTTGTTTCTCTCATATTTTTGTTTTTCCTATCCCCTCACTCTCTGAAGACGATAACTTGGACAACGAAACGCGCGTTAGACAGTGTAATTGGTAGTGTAATGGTGGTGTATTCAGTATAGATCCGATTTTACTAAAGTGCTCCTGTTATATCCATTATTTAGATTAAAAGAAAAATATGTAATAATTCTGATATCATCCATCGGCATCGTTATTTATCCGAAAATGAGTTTACTTACTACCAATATGTAATATCAAACATTACGATACTAATATGAGTTTCGTAATGAGATACTTTACCGCACTAGTGGAATGAACTTATGAATAAAAAATTAAACCTCATTTATTATAATAATTAAACACAACACCTGTACAATTGGTGACGTGGAGGCAGTCAGCTGGAAGAATTGTAGAATTTCAATTGAATTTTTTGTAGAAACGATTTCTCCTCCCATTATTTTAGTAGCTATATTTTTTTGTTTTCTAAGGATGTTTCTACACATCCTTCAGCGACACTACTGGATTTGTATCCACCATGTCTCTTCAAAATGTCCATATCAACACCAGCATCAGAAAGTAGGGATGCTGATGATCTTCTAAGACAATGACCCGTATATTATGATGGATTTGGTAGCTCCAGTAACGTTGCTATTTCTTTTGGAATGCGCCCAAAAGTATTGATACCAATTGGTTGAGAAAAGTTATTTTCCTAACAAGTACGAGTTAGGAACATTATTTTTTTTACGACCGTATGTACAAAAAAGTCTATCAACCCATTATTCAAAAATTATTTTTATTTATTCGGCTTGTTACCTTCACTTTTCCGCTTCAAAAAAGCCAATAGCTGTGAATATTTACTCATGTCCACATTTTTCTTCACAGATATCATTGTTCTCAGCATACTATAATGTGTCCACAATGATGATGCCTTTTCTTTTTCAGCTTTCCCAGAAAAATAAGCTAAAAAAGTTTTCTCCAATATATTACGGACTTTTTTTGAACTGCACCAGTCTTCGAATTGTCTTCGGGTACTAGGGTTCTGGTATTGCGTTATTTGCAGCAAGTTTTATATCAGAATCCACACTCTCATAGTCAGAACTCATGTCGATACAATTATACCAAACTGAAGTGAACGCACAAACTGTTCAAAAGTTCAAAAGCAGAATAAATCAAAAATGAACGGCAACGCTTGCTTGTTACATGATTCTAATATCATTAATTTCAGGAATATTGACTAATTTTGAGTAAATAATTAACATTATTGGTAGTAGGTAAAATAATGTACTATATTCTTTATAATATAATCTTTTACGACACTTACATCGTAAATATTTAGTCTGAATATATAGGTAATATAGTATGTTTTATCGGGTCTAACAAAATATCAGACTTATCATATAAAATTGGAATCATTATGAACACTTTAGAGATTTATCAGATAGAGAAAAAGTTTCTAAACTTTTGCTCAGAAATGATAAAACCTATTATCGAACTGATGATGTGAAAACCGTGGATTTCCGCTAGCGAAATAAAAGAAAGTAGAAAATAAGATGCGGCTGAAAGTCGGAAAATTATAGCGAAACAGACAAAACGTTTTATGTTGTTAAGGAGTTTTCGTAAGTAAATGAATGGATGAAAATAAGCGGATTCGTCTTGTGATTATTTTGATGTTGAAATGAAGTTTTTGGTAGAACTTTTACATCCGAATAGGAAACTTTACTTTGTGTTAACCGACTGTAATTCATCATTTCAAACAAAATTACTGCTCTTATAATTTACTTGTCTGAATATAAATTTGTCCACTTCCATTATGGAGATATTATCTTTAAGTAGAAAGTAGAACATGGAAAATGAGGATTATTTATTTTAATAATTTACATTGAACGGAATTTTCTATATTACGGATGATTTCGGAGCAAGATCACCCTTTTTAATCCACTATTATTTGTACTGTTTTGTCATTTAAGGAGTATATTGGGGGATTTAGGTTCCATTTACAGTTATGAACCAACCCAGAATATCTGACTTATTTTGCGTCAGTGAGATATGGGAACTGCTCATTCGAATGCGAAAGTAGAAAAGATTTCATTTACCAGATATAAAATGCAAATAATATCTTTTCCAAAGCTGAGTGGGAGCTATTTTTTCCATCTATTGGCTATTATATGGATCAAAAACATGAAAAAGATTTCGAGTAATATCTTTAGACCCACTACTATAATTTATGTTTCTAATACACAAGCAATCGTGTGCCTAAGCGTCTTTTTATTTCTTTTTATGGGGTACTTCTAAAAACGATTGTTCATAAATCTAATTCCGAAATACAAGCCAAAGTTTTTGAAACCAAAAAATATAAAAAAACTTTGAAGACATGGAGAAAATTCAGTCACAAAGATGAAACCATAATATAAGGAGAAGATGAAAGGGAATGCGACGATAGGGAAGGGAAATTACGAGAGAGAAAGTAGAAGAAGCGATAAAGAAAATCAGGATAGGAATAATAGTAAAAATGAAAAGTTATTTAGAGCAAACAGAGAAGAGGTAGATATTTCATACAAGGAATACAAATAAAATACTACATACTGGGAAAAAACAAGCAATGTACTTATCCTCAGTTGGATTGAAAATCTATACGAGAATCACAGAGACAATAATAAGGGACTAAGTTAATAAGGAAAAATGTTTTTATATAACCGCTTTTTGCTCAATACTACGTGAGAGTTGAAGTTTTGTAGAAGACAATTCTTCTTCGAAGCTCCAAACTGACTACTTCTTAGTTTCAAAATCGTACAACCACCATGAACAAGAACAAGTAGTGGAAAATGTTGATTAGAAGAAATGAAAAACACGTGTTTTTTTTTGGTAATCTCTTCTAATTTATTTGAGAAAATCAAATTCAAAGAGAGGATGACAAGGATGTCACACTGCATAACAAGGGTATTTTAACTTAGGTGAAATTATTATTTTTATTATTATAACCGCTACGTTTATCGCACATTTTTTGTGCCAAAAAATGCTTTGTACCAAGCCGTATTTTGTAGCATCCCATATTGATATCATTAACTCCACCCATATGGCGTGTATATTCTCCAACTATATTTGATCAATCATTTCTTTCGGAATTTTTTAGACAACACTGACATCAACAACATGGAAATTTCTTTGTCTGTAGGTAATTTGCAATCTGGAAAACTGTCTCGCCGTATTGTATTGTAAGAAGACTCGGAATATCATTTTTTGAGAAGGATTCTAGCAGTGATGAGGTTGGAAAGTGATTGTCAAAATATAATACGTAATTTCGACTGCCAGGTATTTCTCGTAATAGATGTACGTTAACATTTGAGGAAGCACCAAGATCAGGTTCGTTGGGCAGTACCAGATATTCTAAGTCCATCTAGCTTCACTATAATTGCTCATTTCAGTCATTGCTTTGGCTATCCAGGTCGAAAAAGTCGAAAAGTCATACTTTAATGTGATATATCTGCTACAAACAAACCAAATAGTCAAACTGATCAAAAGCCGTGATTGACAAATAAGTGCTGTCATACAAGTCGGTACATTGGTTTGTTATGGTGGCCGAAATTTTCTCTAACATTTTTCCCGACCCCTTCATCAAATTTCTCAGTCATAAGTTTGATGAATCAGTTAACATTGTCAATATTACTTGGTTAGATTTAGGTTATCATTAACAACTGTCTCACATCTTTCATTTTTTCTGGGCTCTTGGAGGTAGGAGGTTGGCAACGATGAGGTTTGTTTTCTAATGTTCTTCCTCCTCTCTCAAATTCTACATACTATTCAAACACTGTTACAAGCGATGGAGAAGACAAGCCACATGACATTCCACTAAAGATTGATGACATTCTTCTTGTTGTAGGTTTCATCGATCATGCTCCATATTAGCACAAAATTTTACAAATTCGTAAGGGACTATGCATAACAAACTCCCCTATTTATTTAACTTCAAATACTAGCATAATCCTTGTATAATAAATAATCATCTTGGTCTATTGTTTTCATCAAAATATCAAAACAGCGAAACGCTCTGCCTTTCTGAATATAGAGATAATTTAGTTTCTTAATAGATAATGATTGATTGTTTGTGTTAATTTATAACCGTAGATTCAATCAATCATTGGTTTTGACAATTTTATCTTGAATAACAACAGGCAATTGGCTCGAATTTTCCACTCATTTATTGGAAAAACGAAAACACAATGATTGTTATTAATTCAATAACTACCCTGAGCTGCAAAGACAGATAAGATTGCCACTTAAAATTTATTGATTGTATACCGAAAATAGAATACAAATTTTATGGATATGAAAAACTCATTCATGAATAATATATGAGGAAATAAATAAATAAATAATTGATATTTGTCTATACCACCCTTCATTCAACTAACCGTGTAAATGTGTCTGTTTACATAGAATTTTTAATGAATCTATTGACTAATTTCGAATACAAATATGGGACATGCCTCAGGATGAAATACCAAAAAGTTTAGTTCTAAAAAAAATTAACCTCAAAACTAAAAAATAAACGTAAATGCTAAAAATGGTGCACGGATGACTTAAAAACATCAAACTGAAATGAAATAGGAGTTAAGGGGCCCAATGTAAACTTTTGAGTCTAAGTATATTTTCTTAAATTATTAATCAGATCAAAGAAAGAAATGTGCTGTTTGGAAAACAATTTAATATTCTTTGATGTAAGTATAAATTTATAACGAAACTTCTTTAAATATCAAAATTATTGCGTTTACCACAGAAATTTACATAATATTAGTTTCTTATAATCTCAGTAGTGTTTAAGTGTTAGTTTAATTAATATTAAATCACAAAAAGCCGCCCAAGCTATTGCTTTAATCGAAAATGGCCTTGGTCAGCGAGTTGTTGGTAAGCAATTGGATATAGCCCTCTCAAAGGCGATTCACAACCTCTTGTGATGACCGCTTTATTGTCTCAATAACGTTAACAAATCACGACTGCTAATTAAGGTGTGAGGAGTGACTGTTAGTCAGTGGACAGTAAAACGAAGACTGCAGGAGAATAATCTAACCCATAAAACACTGTTATATTATCAGTTGAAACCAGAATATGCATCAATAGTAGTGACCGAAGATGGAAAGAGTATCGAAGACAAGGAGAGCGATTTCTATAAGAGAAAGTTATCGACCCTGTGTTTATTCGTAGGGGCGACCATATTCACGGAAAAAGAGATTAAACGGCTGATAGATATATCTAGAAGATTTTACCAAACCTTACGTCGACTACATTGGGTTTTTGGGTTTTGGAGAGGCCAGCATATAGTTCTGACCCAAATCCGATAAAAAATATAAAAGGATAAAAAGGAGAATTAGAGCTAGACCACCCCAAACTCGATCAGAGTTTATTGTTGCACTATTGAATATATCGATTTAAGTACGAAGAATTCTAATAGCGGTCTTGGATACTTGAAGATGCTGAATTTAGCAGATAATGCAACGTGTAGTTTCTGATATCTAAAGGACGATAGCTCTATCCACATTCTCTAGGAATGCGAGAGACTACGGAACTCCAGAGAATCACACCTGGGAGCGTATGGAATAAGAAATGAAGATCTATGGTACCTTAAACTTTATGAATGATAGATCAGGTATAGTGCAACCAGACCAGTGCAACAGTAAAAAAGGGGCCACAATATATCTTTGAGCTAGACATCTTGAATAACACATATATACATACTAGCCGCAAATAACTTTTCAAAAAAAAAAAAATATAATGAGGAGGATGTTCACCCTGTTGGTTCTGCTTTATAGTTCTCTGTAATCACTCTTTATGTACGTTCACATCAAGAAGTAATTTATAAATGTCAATGGTTCTACTTCAGCTGTTACTTTATCATAAAGATCCAGTACATTCTTCAAATAAGGAAGTTGAACGTTCAGAATCTATTGCCAACGTTAAAGTTCTTTTATGTTGTGAACGTGTTTACAGTTTGAAGTTGTTGGATATATATATATATATCGTTCAAAAAGAAGGAATTTCATTTTAAATTTTATAGGTATTGTGTTAGTTTCACAAAGACATAGATCACGTATAATGAAATTTTTCGCTTTGAACACTTTATTTCCGTTTTCTAGATACTTTGTTGTACTAACTTTCCAAATTGTTCGAAATCGGCGCTTATACGGAAACAGAATGATGATGTGATAGTTCCAACCTTTAAAAAAATTTTGTTCCGTTGTTGGATACGTTTCATACAATATTTCTACTGCAACCAATTATTCCGAGGGCTTTATTAAATTTACTGTGATATTTTTGGTTTAATACTAATTAATACCGTTGCTGTAGAGCGACATTTGTTAACGATTCAATTTTATAGGTCAAAAATATATATCATTCTCATAATGATAAATCTGCTATTGACTTGTTAAAAACTATCTATTCATCTGGTAATTTATGTAGAAGTAATATAAAATGTTATCTAATGGGGACTCTTAAATGAAAAAGTAACTTTACTAACAACAAAGTTTTGTTTTTCGAAATTGGCAGTAAAGTTAAACATTAATGCCGGTGGGTTTATATCAGAAATCTGCAGTGAAATCTCGCTTTGATATCTAGGCATTGAAGTAACTGACTTGTCCGCTTTATTTTTGACAGCAGCCGAATAAACGTCAATCAGCTCACAACCATTCAATATTAAGAGTAATTCAAACTGTTCTATGAATGAATGAGAAAAAATTTGCATGCTAATTTTTAAAAAATGATCATAGCTGTGTAACTAAACGCGGCACTCATAACCTCAATTCCGCGGCAGCTAATGTCCAGCCCCGTGACAAAAAGTAGTGCCTTGATACATGAATAAGTATTATCGAACTACACTTTTTAAATCTGCGTTAATTTCTTCCATAACTTCTCTATATTTCGGATATCGAATGATTTTCTTATTTTAGAAACAGAAAATGATCTAAGGTAGCTAGTTCAGGTGCACTTTTTCTTAAGTTTGGCGTAAATTTTTTTATTATAAAATAAAAATAAAATACAGTATGAACGGCATGGATAAAACCAAGAAGATGATCATAAACACAGAAACAAAGACACACGACACAAATAGAAAATAGAAAAATATAACAAATAGAATATTTCATATACCTTGGGTCAATTATATCAAGGCAAATTAGAGAAAGAAATAACAGAAACAACAGCAAGCGTGGGAAAACTATTGAACGAGATAGAAACGTCTTCTTTAGGAAACATTGGAATACCCGAGGAAATAAGAGTGGATATTTATGGAAGAGTAGATATACCCATACCAAACTATGGTTCCGAAACATGGAAAAAAAACCGAAAGTCACAGGCAAAATATACAAACATCCGAAATGGGGTTCCTTGAGAATACTAGATTAGACCACATCAAAAACGAAACGTCCTAACTGAGATATTCCGGACATTTAAAAAGAATGTTCATTCTTTTTAAAGGATTACAAGAAGAATACTAGAAGCCAGAACAGTAAGAGTGAAAAACCGAGGAAGATTTGAATGAACGAAATTACAAAGCGATTGAGAACAGAGGAAGAAATCTACATGAGGTACTACTGCAAACAAGACCGAAAGAAGTGGAGAGAATTTCGAAAGAAAGACTCCATGAAAAAAGAAACTTAACCCTACGTCATGAAGATTAAGTAATCTTGATATATCAAAACCTTATTGGATCAAAAAGCACGTTCCTCAGATTTAGTTCATTTTTTCGATATTATTGCGTGTAGACGGATGAACCTTTTGATTAGGTGTGGAAATATCCAAACACTCGTTTGAATTTTTGATAATTTGATATCAATATTCCTGTACTTCTGAGACAAAGTATTCCAAGTCCAGGTATTTATTTTCGACAAATTTTACTTCATTGTAGGTTGCTATCTATATGTCCATTCTTGTCATTTATCATTCTAGAAGTATCTAATCGGGCATAAATTGCAAAGACTGTAAAATAATCTTCTTCTTATTGTGCCTTGTCAGGTCCCCTTAAAGCTGGCAATCACAAGCCACTTTAAACAATTGTTCGATGCTGTGTATGCCTATCCGTTCCCCGGATGTTCCTCAACCAAGACATTTGTTTTCTTTCTACGCCCCTGTGGCTCTTTATTTTGCTCTTCGTTAGATGCTCTAGAGGTATGACAGGGCTCGATATTTAATTGTTGTCAAACTGCATCATGTTGTCGACTTCAATTTCCTTGCTTAGCCTTCAGTGTCCAGACTCCAATTTCGCACAGCACCACAGACCAAATATAATATTTAATCATTCTTGATTTGTGACTATCGTACAAGCGAAAATGAGAAAAATTATCAATATTTTGAACATTTCAATTGAGATTAGAACAAATTAATAAAACAAAAGTCGAATTTCTGTTATTAAATTGTCTACTCCTCTCTTCGGCATGTTTAAATGCCACCTTCAAATGATTATTCTTACATAATCAGACAAATAAAAAATGGCATTGCGAGTTGAACTTGGCACTTTTTGCATGTGAGCTTCGTACTCTAGCCACTACACCACGGAGACCTTAATAAAACGTTTTTCACATAATACTATTTAAAGTTTTACGGTAGTAAAAAAAATAAGTTGTTGGGATTAAAGCTGGTTGTAGAATTCATTTAAGGGTGTAAATGGCTGATAAGTAGACAATAATATTTATTAAAAACATGAAATCTATAAAGGTTAGTTATTAAAATTGCAGAACAACACAGTCGTCCTCAAACTTTTGATGGAAAGAGTTCCTTACAAATCTAACGCTTTGTAGTTGAAAATAAATTGTCTAATCTCCTAAGCAAACGAATGAATGAATCAACAAAATGTTATGAATATTAACACACAGACGTCTCTCCCATTGAATCCAGTAAAACACCCTCCAGAAATCATATTTGCATATTTTTAAGTGTGAAAAACATTTTAAGAGAATCTTCAGATATTTACTAACGAAAAATCAAGATTGAGGGAAATTTAAATCTTGTAAAAGGTTGAGTTACGATTCTCCGTTTGCTTTTAATGTAATAGTAAAGTAAAATGTAGTATGGTAGAAAATAGAGTGAAGAGTAATTTTCCCAATATTCGAAATGAAAAGCTTCATACAAACACTATTCTCAATGAATAGATTAGTCAGCATTTTATAAATTGACTACGTAGGAAATTTCTCAATAAATCAATTAATATTTTTAATTTCAATATATTATAGCGCTTAGTAAGTTCAATTTATCTAAAAGTTCTCCCATAATGAAAGTTTCTGCTTCATTTCTCTCATTCTAATTAAAATCCCGTTTACGGTGGCTAATAAAATATAATGAATGGCCAAATAGCCGAAGTCATTGTCCGAACAATTAAATCAGAATCACAGTTTTTGACGATGACGGCACAAACGAGCTGGAAAATTGATTTTCATGGGGTCGAAACATCGGACTTCAATGAAAGAGTATGTGGCGCTGTAAATAGCAGAATCCGGAAACTAAGGACCAATTTAATTATAGATTTAAATGCTGTTCAAACTTTAACGACCCGCGTAAAATCTAATCTATTGTAAATAAATTTTAATTGCGCACAACCCGAATTTGTAAATACGGTTAATAAAATATTATGTCAACGACGATAGTAAAATCACGTTTGCCCTCCGAAATCTATGATGAATTAATATTTACTAGTTTGTTTTCTATTAATAATACAAGGGCATACTAAACACACTATTTACTTGTACCGCCACACCAATATCCACAAGTATGGCGTGTATTTTGATAACCCAGTTATCGTGTTCAAAGAGCCAAATTTACCAGGTAAATTAACTTGGTTAAGGCGTCAGATAGTCTAATTGGGAGTATTTGTATAGTGGTAGTGTGAAGATTCCGTGGTAGGGCTCCGATTAGATGTGAAGATATTCAAAAAGTCGTTTGAATTTTTCATGAGAGAAAGAAAGCTGTTGACCTCAATATTTATCTACTCAGAGCCATATATTCCAAATTCAGGTATTTAGTTTCACGAAATTCTTCTTCATTGTTGGTATCTATCCGGACAGCAACGTCTAGGACTGTAAAATAATCTTCTTCTTATTGTGCCTTCTCAGGTTTCCCTAAAGTTGGCAATCCCAAGTTTATCTTTCTTTTTAACCATTCTTTACAGTTGTTCGATGCTGTGTGTGCCTATCCATTCTCCGGGTGTTATTCAAACAGGACATTTGTTTTCTTGTAAAGCTATAAGGTTCAATTAACTCAAGAGCTGGAGCCTGCTGACCATTTCAAGCGTCATCAATACGCCGAATGGTTCGTTGAACAGATAGAAGTGAATGGTGATTTTACAAAGAAAATCATCTTCAGCGACGAGGCACACTTTCACCTCAGTGGATTTGTTAACAAGCAGAATTGCCGCATTTGGACAAATGAGAATCCACAAGTGATTGTTGAAAAGTCGATGCATCCACAAAGAGTGACTGTTTGGTGCGGTTTATGGGTTGGCGGCGTCATCGGGCTGTACGTCTTCGAAAATAAGGTCGGCCAAGCAGTTACGGCGAATGGTATTGGCTATCGCGAGATGGTAACGGACTTCTTATGGCCAGAAACTGAGGATATGGACCTGGACGATATGAGGTTCCAACAGGATGGTGCCACTTGCCACGCAGCCAACGAAACAATGGCTCTTTGCGCGAGAAATTCAATGGTCGTGTTATCTCACGTCGTGGCAATGTTAATTGGCCGCCACGGTCATGTGATTTGACACCGTTGGATTTTTTTCTTTGGAGATATTTTAAAGAAAAAGTGTACGTCAATAAGCCAAGAACAATTCAAGAGCTAAAGGATGAGATAATTCGGCATATTAACGACATTGAACCTCAATTATGTCTCAGACTCATTGAAAATATGGACCATCGGATAGAGGTATGCCACAGAAGTCGTGGCGAGCATTTGGTCGATATTTTGTTTCACACATAATTGTTATGTTTTCATTATGAAAAATACTAAGATAATTCTCTGGAAACTTTTTGTTTTATTTACAACTAACATCGTGCGTTATGGTTTGGACCACCTTTTATTTTGTCTTTCATTTTAAATTCTAGAATCCGGTGACGATTTTCTCTGATAACATGCCCGAGGTATTACATTGTTAGATATTTAACTGTCGTCAATGCTTGTGAATATTGATCTTGACCTTCTGTAGTTAGTAGTATTCAGGAAAGACATGGTGGCTGATTATACTGCCTAGCGTCTATCCAATAGGTTGGATTATGTTGCACAGCTTGGAAGAGCATTTGCCGTCGATAAAGGTCAGCGATCTTTCTTCTATGTTCTTCCAACGCCTATAAATTGAACTGCTCTTTTCTGTATTGAGTTCTGCATCTTCAGGGTATGCTTGGGATCCGAGCTCCAAATATACGAGTACTATTCCAAAGATGGGCGAATCTGGGTCTTGTAGAAGATAAGAAGCTGTTGTTGAGTATATAGCTTTTTGGTTTTGAAGATAGCTTCAAGTTTTTGTGAATTTGCCTCAGCTAATCCGACCACGTGATGTGCCGGAACAAATTTGTTCAATCTTAAATTGCCAATAATCTACTCTGAGAAATTCATCACAAATATTTTTTGAAATCAAACATGTTTCAACTAGTAGACTTTACTCAGCAGTTCTGGGTATCATATTCCTGTTCGCAAAACACATGGATCGAGCGTTTAGGAGTAAACTAGCAAAATGCAACAAAAATGCTACTGCTTTGTAGGGAACAACTTTCAGCAGTTCTGGATATCATATTCCTGTTCGCAAGACGCGATGGATCGGCCACAACCCTCTAAAATAACTAAAACAAACACTGGAAGGAGCAAAACGAATGCCAACTGGTCGCCCAGCTTCTAATGAAGTTCTCAAAAAAAGGGAATATAAATTGGCAAATAACGTAAAACATGCCAGAAGTATTAAGATACTAATTATTTTTCATCATTAATTTGCTTTTCTTTCAAATAATTTCAATGTTTATCAGTGAACAATGAAAATGCAACAAAAATGCTACTGCTTTGAAGTGAACAATTTTCAGTCCGCCTAATTCTATTAATTGGAATTTTCAGTGAACTAGATAGGGAATAAACGGATTATGGATCTCATTAGAAGTAGAAATTAGTGTCGAATCAACCGAACAGGATTTGAAAAGGAGTAAATACGGGTATTAAAAGGTATACTGAATACATCAGCTTCATGAAGAGGATTTTGTCAAAGTAATTAGATTTTCTAGATTATAACTTCAAAAAATTCTGATGTATATGACGTTTATGGGCTCTGTCTGATCGATATCGTTAAAATTGTGATTCATTAGCGAGAAAAAATTGATTGAAGTTGAAAATGGTCAATCATAAAATAATTAGTACTTCAGAAACAACATTTAAATACTGAAATGTATTTAAATAATAGTTCAGAGAAACATATGTGCTCAATTGAGTGACTAATTCAATGTGATTAAATAATGTTAATGCTGTTAACAGTAGAAACACCAATTTTCCATGTAGATAATTTAGTTATAATTTGAATAAATTAGAAAATAAAAAAATACATCGTCAAATAAGTATATTTTCTGCCGAATTTGAAAACTCTGGTGGCTAAAAACACGAAACGAAGCATACTGCTAAATTTTATTTAGAAAACCGCAATCTATTTATATTATATTTGCATCCTAATTACTTTATATTTTCAATTGGATGGGAGATTAATTGCTTGAGCGGTAATTCTGTTTGCTTGGGTTTTTTTGACGAGTTTCATTCTGTTCAATAATACATTAATAAAATTTCTAAGAATATAAAGTATGTTTCAAAATCCATGTTTATTATTTTCCCTATATATATATATATATATATATATATATATATATATATATATATATATATATATATATATGAAGCTATTTTCGGGGGCAAACCAAAAATTGGATTAAAAATTTCAAATATTCCATTAAGAGCTATGGATAGTGTAACAACTGAAGAAGACTTGGAAAATGTGATTAATTCCATTCATGCTGACATTGGAGCAGCTGGAAGGAGTATTAGAAAAAAATCATGATAATGGTCAAGACATTTCATGTCCGATATGCAGTACTTGTTTCAATTCCGTGAATGAAGAAGGTTTCGATGTTGGAAACCCATATTCGGAAAATATTTACAGTTTTTGTACTAGAAACAAAAACATAGCATTAGCAAGAAAAGCTGCTCATGATGGATTACAGCTACAGGCAAAACGAATGAAAGTAATATCAGATAGCACCCATCCAAAACCGAAAATCGGATCAACTGAATTCCCGTTCCAGACGTCGATTAAGGCAGTGGAGATGCTAGGTCAGTTTTAGCTGTAGTACTTACAGAAGATTGGTTTTAGCACTTGGGAACAAAACAAGGAGTTATTTCAAAATACTATAACCGTTCAGAATTTAGTACGTGGCCTGCCAACATTTTGAAAATTGAAGAAGTTTCCAAAGACAGGGAAATCCCTCTTAAATCGGTGACTACTGCTCTATCGACAGGACATAGCAAGATTTTAAAAAATGTAATTGTAAGGGTAAATGTCAATCAAAGAAATGTGCTTGTCGAAAAGGTAATGTATTATGTAATTCTAAATGCCATAATAGCTTAAGTTGTACAAACAAATAAAAAAAAATTAAATGTCCTGATTTATATTCTTTATTATGGTGTTTTTATGTATAACTCATTTCTGTAATAAATAAATAAAAAATTTGTGTTTAAATATCTTAGAAATACACATATGGCGCAGCATATAAATAGACTAGGCCATATACGAAGATTTATTGAAAAATTCTTAGCCTACTTTAGAACCAAACAAAATTTCAATGTCAAAATATTTTACTACTCAACATATTCTCCTCTTAATAGGATACATTTATTACAGCAAACCTGCAACGTCTCTAGACCTTTCAAAAAAAATGTTTGTTCTTGCTCTGCAAACCAGACCCCCACAGCTCTTATTATCTCCTCGTTGGAAGAAAATTTATGACCTCTTAAACTTTCTATAAGTTGAGAAAAGAGATGATAGTCGAACAGAGCCAAATCTGGTGAATAAGGGAGGTGTTCAAGTAATTCAAACCCTAATCACGAATTTTATGCATGGCAACATGATATTTGTGTGCAGAGGCGTTGTCTTGCAAAAGCAAAACACCTTTAGATAGCTTTCCGCGTCTTTTCTCTTTAATTTTTTCCCGTAGAGTGGTCAGTAATGTCGAATAGTAATCTCCAGTTATTGTTCTACCCTTATCCAAAAAATCAATCATGGCAATCCCAAAAAACTGAAGCAAGAACTTTTCCAGCAGATTTTTGGACAGGAAACTTCTTAGGTCTTGGAGAAACAGAGTGTCGCCATTCTATCGATTGTTGCTTTTTTTCTGGATCGTAGAAATGTACCCAAGTCTCAAGCATAGTAACAATTCGGTTTAAGAAGTCTACATCGTTTTCAAATCGAGCACAGATCGAACGCGATGTTTCTACCCTTGGACGCTTTTGGTCAACATTCAAACATTTAGCAGCAATTTGCCTCTTTTGAAGCTTGCAGTCCAATTTTTCAAGGTCGCATACGAAGGACATTGATCACTAAGAGTATGAAGCATATCTTCGTAAATCTGCTTACCTCTTAACCCATTTAAATACAGGTACTTGATGATAGCTCGATACTCCAATTTTTCGATTTTCCCAATTTCGGTGGACATATTTTTTCTTTTTATCTATTGCGTAACTCTGGTTTACTGTTTTAACGTCAAACTTTACACTGACACTTGTAATAAGTTATTGTTCGTTGCTATGGTAACGCAATATTTTGTTTATGCATGGAACTGGTCTACTCTAACTAAATATCAATACATCCTCGTATATATCATTTGATAATACACAGAGCTCCGCTACTTGCAGAGAAAATATAAAATTATTCAGAACTTTTTAGTTTTAAGTAGTTTAATTCCAGAAATATGGATTTATATTGATTATATATATTTATATAGTAAATTGTGTTTTGCATCAGTATGATTCATAGCTGTACTCTATTTCCAATACCTATAGATTGAAAAATAATTTCTAAGGTTACTTGTACATATAATAAACTAATATATTGAACTTTTCTCTCTCTCTATAAGTTGTTGATATGGAATCATTATCCAATTCGATTTATGTCAGCCTGTAAATTTGAACTTTTATAAGAAGTTTTAGGAGAAAGGCGAGAAATCCAGTCGCTAAAAGAAAAGAAAGAGATATATAAGACTGTCCCAATCATAAAGTTATCTAACATAAAACTTTTTTACTCGAAACTTTTCCTGTCCCATATCCGGAAACTCGAGACCCACATGTAGTAACAAGCGGTCTATTAACTTCAAACGAGTTTCACCGTCAAGAAATGAGTACTCTGTCCAACAAAGCAAACTTCCTACTAAAGTCCATAAAATTATGCGGGATGTTGTTCTCATAATATCGTTGAGTATCACTGAAATCTGAAACGATCATCCATCTCAATGTTATTCAACGTTCTTTCACGAGATTCAACGCGCTTTATTGTGTTGGGAGTTTTGTTACACGTTAGGGAACTCGACCTATATGTTTGCGAGTCGTATATTCATTCGATCAAGATATCGTTATTGTTCTCTTGATTCTGTTTATAAAGGAAGCTCCGTTAATAATTGGAAATATTCCACTTTTTGATTTGAACAAGCAGCTACAATTTTATTTTGATTAATATTCTGTACTCGTTGAGACCCATTTAACATTCGCACATTAATTCTATCTAGAATCTTCTGTTTTAGTATGTTCGTGATACCTATTTTTTTCCAAATTTTTTCTCATATCTTTTTTTTCTCTAAATCAACGACTGACTTGGTGGTGACGCCTACAGTCATTTCTTTCTGTTCCCTACTGAATAACGTAATGACTATTGAACCGTCTCATTGACCACACTGTTCTACTACGTCCCTGATGACGATAACTTGATTATCGAAACGCGTATCAGACAGTGTGCTTGTGAGTGTGGTGACAGTAAACATTGTGTTCAGTATGAATATCATCAACGGTTCCAGAAATTCCAAGCTAAAGCCTCATCGAAATTAACTATGTCCAAACTAACTAGTCCTGCATGTAACGCTCAATATATGGCGATTCCATTATGGACATAAGTACTTGTATTTTCCATAATCAAACCCGCGGTTAAATGAAGTTCCTTTATACTTACACTCAGAAAATTCCAAAAATTTTTTCCGAATTGTATTATGCTCTGAACAGGACATCAATGGACAGAACTGTTGCGGATATTGTTTGCTATTTTAACTGATATCAAGAAAGTTCTTTCTTAAATAGTATAGATTAAGAGGAATGCCTCAACGATTTGATTATTAGGGCAATCTGCGTTTTGGAATGTAACGAACGACCCCAACCACCTTGTTGATGTTCGGGATTTGAAAAGACGTGAAACAAATTGTACCATATCTTTAGAAACAATATCTTCATGACTTCGCTGACAATTAGTTACAGTTTTAAATTACAATATAAATTTTACGGTTTCTTTTTGGAAATTTGCAATCAATGTTGTACCCTGTTTTTAACTAGGAGGACTATTTCAATAAACTTGAAACACACCACTAGAAATCGATGGAAAAGTTACTAGATTGGAAGCGATGGCTTAAAGTACTATTCATACTAAAATTATAAGTCTGGAACTTATTGTAGAGTCAAATCTAAAGAATTTCAAGTTCGGTGACTACGTTTGTACGAAAGTTGACAACAGCTGTCAAATTCGATGGCATATGAAGTTTGAAAAGCTTTATATTCATAAGTGAAACAATGATAAGATCTGAGTCGTTTCTGATCAAATGTAAATAATTCAGAATGAAAGAACCACAATAGACGAAAATTGAATTATCCAGAGAGCAGAGGATCTTTGTTTTTCGAAAATATGAGATATGAAGATCAGTTGAATGAAACATTAGTTGAGTATGAAATACTAGAAAATGTTCTAATGCAAGTATTAGAACCCATTGATTTAAAAATAGAACAAATATTTGTTTATTCGAGAAATAAATCATCGATAGATTTCTTATTTGGAATATTTCATAGCAAGATTAGATACCTATACAGAATAGGAAATTTGAGAAAGGTATAAAACGGCCTAATTTGCAATAGACAACGGATCGTCGGTGCTGCAGGTTTTCTGCGGTTTCCCTGTAACCTAGTGAACCGGTTCACCAACCAAATGGCCGACGATAGGGAATAATGCAGCCGCATCTGTACCCACCCGCCCCCCATTTAAAATTAAAAATAGAAAACATAAAACTTCAAAAAACAACTCACAAAAACTTGTATCTCTCTTTCCCATAAACAACGTAAAAATAGTTAATCCTCATTCTAACAACAGTAATTTCAGTACTTAGAAATCAGAAGTGATATCAAAATAGTATAATCATTGAAAGAACTATTTGCATAATTTTTTATTAAACATTATTTTCAATAAATAAACATTTCACAATATATCAGAACTAATAATTAGATTGTCTATTAGTTATCAAACTCAAGAAACGCTAAATAAAGTTATAAATAATTATTCACTGAGAATCTGCCTTACTGTCATCACTAGAGAAAGAAACGATTATCGATTCTATAAGATCATCCACAATTCTAGGTTTGTATAAAAAGATCTCGTAAATCTTTTAATTTCAAATCAATTCTGTAGGGCTCAATTCACAATTTGTTGGTAGCCTTAGTAAAATTTTATTATATATTCATATCAAAATGTATATTCTTAAATGAGACAATAATTTCATTTTTTGACACGTGAACTATAATAGCACTACCCATGCAGGGAAAACCCCAAAGTTGACAAATGTAAAACCCAACTTCTGCATACCTATATCGGCCCAAGCGTGGGTAGGAGTGCTAAATGCAGCCTGGCAATGCCAATGACTAGCTAAGCTTGGACCAAGACTGGTTGGAGCAGCCTTGGCCAAGTTAATGATTACCTAGCTTAACCTAGCCTTGGCCATTCGTTGGATTCCCAAGTTGGGCAGTTCAGTCATATTCGGCGTGATCGGAGTAGGTTTTTACCGGCACAACGCTTCAAACCTTGGTTCAATTATGTATCAGATCACACAGTCGATTCCGGTGACATGAGACACAAGACAAGACTAGGAGATGTTGTCATACATTATCGTATAGATTATTCGTCATAAATATTGATCCGGGTTCAAATATTGACAATCAAACATAGCCCAGTATTGATAACCAAATATGGCCCAGTCCTGGCAATTATGCTTGGCCCAGTCTTGGTCCCATCGTTATCACTCCAGACCACTACCTAGACTGAGTCAAGTCTGCCTTATAGTGTAATTATTCAGAAAATAGTCTAGAGTTTTTTATGAAGGATTATCTAATTATTATTATCGTTATCAATAGATCGAAAATATTTTAAATAAAATAATTATTTTGTGTAAACTTATGTTTTGGGGGTTAGATACTGAGACTTAATAATCGCAATATTTAAAAAAAACTTATTTGTAACCTATCTTCAAACTGATATTTTATATTTCTAGGACTGAATGGATTGTAATATTCTCATTTTTAAGTAACATCATCTAAATTTGAAAGATTCCACTTCCTATTTTGATTACATTACCCATTCCGAAAGTCATCCATTTCATTTTTTATTAAAAGGAATTTTCACTTAGGAATATTAAAACTATTCCTCATTTCTTCGATTTTCATCAGCACACAAGTTTTCAATTAAAAAAATCGAAGTAATACCTTATGGCACTTTCTAGAAGTTAAAGTTTTGAATAGCTTTCCATAACTTTGAACTTTTTAAGTTGAGATCAATTATTTTAATGGTCATCACTAATACAAATGGAAATTAGAAGGTTTTTTCAACTTAAGAACTTGAGTTATAATCTAGATTTCTAGAATATTACAATATGAATTTAAAAATATCAGTTCTTTCCCCTAGACATTTTCATAAGTATTTTCCAATTTATTAATTTTATTTATCTTATATAAAATTCAAAGTATCATCTACCATCAGAATCTGTTTTAAGCACACAAATATTTTTTGTCCGCAATTGTCGGAAATCCTAATCGCAACATATTTATGATATGAGGATAAAATTGTAAGTCACGCTTGTTCAAATGGACGAAAGCAGTTTAAAGAGGAAACTATCACATGAGGATTCAAAAATTTAAATATATATGCCTAATACCTGATACGATCTATGAGGATCTGTCGTACCGCTTTCAAAGCGAAGGCAGAAGTTTGATAAGCCAGATAATCACTGCAAATGAAGTCTGGGTATTTGAGTATGACCGCTTGGTTCATAAACAATGTCATAACTATTGTTATATAGCTTCCAGTAGATCAAAAGGCATCTGTCAGTGTCTCAGTAGCTATTAGAAAATGACGAGTTCGCTATCCGACGCTTTTTGGGTTCAGACCAATTTTGTTGACCAAAGCTCTCCATATCTATCTGTTTTTACCTATTTCACTAACCTCTTTCCATGTTAAGTTTATCTGTTGCAGTTTTCTCTTGTTAGTTCTTTTCTTTTTCTTTTGACTGTTGGTATTATAATATAATTCTAGTCTGATTATGTTTGTTGCTGGTTTCCGCAGTTTGTGACCTATCCATCTCTATTGTCACTTCATTATCATTACGTCTATTTCATCTTTACTTATATTCTAAAGGTATCTATTCTTCAGCCTCTCTGGCCAACAATTGATGGAAATTTGAATTTTCTGAAAGATATTTTTATCATATTTCGTTTCAGTCACATAAACAAAACAGATTTTACATTGGTCTGAAACAGTTTAGTTTTGTTGTTCTCGAATTAATTATTGGAGACCATATTTTAGACAGTGACTCAAAAGCGTCTTGCGTCAGGCCACTTCCTTTTGTTATTATTCTCAGTATCTTCTTTTCTATTCACTACGCTACATGAATACAAAAAATTTCTTGATTTCCTCTATGTTTCTTTCTCTTTTTGGTTTGACTCTTCTGTTGTTAATAGACATATGGTATCCGCGAATTCAAGATCCTCCAGTTTTTCAATTATGTTCCAATTCACTCGTAACCTATTATAATCTACTTCACTCATTATTTAATTCATTACAGTATTAAACAGATTTGCGACAACACACATCCCCGCCTAACTATCTTTTTGATTTTGAAACGTGTTATAAGTAGATATACATGTTTGAGGGACGTCCAAAAAAAGCGAAGATGTTCAACTGAAGGTGATATTGATCGTTATATAATCAAGAAGATTCACAGTCGCTGTAGTTGCGGAAGCAACAACATCTTCTGGTGCGCAGTTTAAACTTTCTTAACTAGTACTCTCTATCGCTAATAATAATACTACACCCTTTTAATTAGACACAACACGTATTTACTTAAACGAATATCAAGAAATAAAAGTGAGACAGTTTATCGGAGAAACGAATTGACATGAGAAAGTGAGCGTTCACTGCCCATTATTTTGATACAACAATTTTATAATTGCGTTCAAAAATGACACGTTAGGGCACTTTTTTTAACGAAAAAGCGTGAAAAAATGAACCGCTATGGTATTTTTTTCACGCATTTTGATCTGTTCATAAATTACATTCTTTATGAATGCAAATAAATGAAAAAAAACGTGAAAAGTTATATTATTGATTGATGTTTCAATTGAGGTACTAGGTATCTATACTTTACACCTTCAGCGGTACTAGAACCTGAGCAATACTGTTGAATCTTAGTTTGTTTCTCCTTCAACATATACCTTGGCTAATATTAAATTTACCGACCTACCAGAAGTACAGAAGCAGCTTCCCCAAATTATTAACATTTGACTGTTAATTACAATTTTGAGTGATTCAGGGTGGTTCTCCAAATTTAAAATCCAGATGAACAAGAACTACCAAAAAATATATGTAAGTATATCTTATTAAAAAGTTCAAACTATCCTCCGAAAAGCTAGCTGCTATCGTACGTATGAAACATTTGTTTTATCTTAATTAGAAAAAATGAGAGAGGAGTTCAAACCAGTTCAAACTAACTTTTGTTAATCGAGTTGCCCTCTAAACAAACATGGAAACGGAAATTAGGCATGAGCATCTGATCAAAAATGAAAACATTGAATCATTAATGGAATCCAAACATAATTTCTTATGAATCGCTAGGAACCATAAAGATGATTTTCCATTTTAATGAATATGGAATTATCTTGTTATGATTCTATATGAATAATACGAAATCCGATTCCTCTTAAAAAATGCTTACAAAGAATTTCTTGCAATTGAAATTGATGGAAAAGACTTTGCGATGAATGATTTCAAAAACATTCATTTTCCTAAATTGGAAAATGCATACGAGGAAAATTGTTTTTCGAATGTGCATGTGCTGGCAAAAACGTATGTCATTCCTTCACTTTATATAGAGAAGCGGGTTGGGACATAAGTAATATATCAAATGAAATAGTTTTTCTTGTACTATTTTATGAAAAACGTATTCATAATAAAAACTTTGTTGTTTTATGCACATGTTCTGGATTTAAATAACTTTGTTCCTCTTATTTTCAATAACACTGGCAGTTAAAAAAAATGCCTTGCTTTTACACCACAAAGCGAAATAGACAAATTAAATTCACAAGATAATATACTAATTGAACTAATTTGGACCTCATTATTTGATAAAATGTGTATCATTACATAATGTGGTAAATATACTTCAGAATATTATTCATTTTTGACCCCAATCAACAAATATATAATTACATATATCATTAAAACTAAGTATCATTTAGTTTTTAACGTCAATGAGCAGTAGTATTTAGAATTACACTTTAAATGTACGGTGTTCAGAGGAACAGTTATTGTTTGTTATAGTTTATTTTAGAAAGGTATAGAGTAATAAAACCTAACGAATATTTAAGCCACTTTCATAGTTTGGCATTGATTTTATTGTATAATGTATACAATTTTATAATAAGTGCAGGTAGTACCACCTGGGTTGGGGTCAATATATGGGCTTAGCCTATTGTTATTCATTCACAAACACTGAAAATAGTGTGCCAAAAGCGTGCCGGTAGGATACTCGTAAAAAGGAAAGAATTTTATTTTAACAGAATAAAAATTAGGCATTATGTACATAGTATTAGGTACACTTATTTTTTATTACCTGTTAAACGCAAAACGTAACTGTATAATCTACTATCTAAGTAATCCCTACACAATATTTCGATATTGACACCTCAGGCCAGAAAACATACTTTTCCTAATTCTCGTACGCAATTACTTTAGTATTACAAACAATATCATTTCAAGACCTAAGGCCGACACCGAAATTGAGCCGAACTGGACAGAAATCCCAATTTCATTACTCTATACCTTTCTGAAATAGACTGTAGGGCGAAATCTCTTGGAGTTACATTTGAGAAAACCTTGACCAGAGCCCTACTTATTTTCGATAGTTTATAGAGGAATTTTCATGGTATCAACCGTTAATTGTGAAATAAGCTGCGAATCAGTTTGAAGAAGCTCATCACTCGACAATAATTCTGATAAACACTGTTTTTGTCACACGAATTTTGTGAGGATTTTTGTTTGTTTTGTTGTACCTTCATCCAAAAAAAAATATATATTATTTTGTTTCAGCCACATCCAGTTTTTTTGTGACAGTTATATATTCTTTACTGACTTAAGTTACGTGTTTTTGTTTGAATAACTTTTACATCTCAGCATCGGAAATTCACGCCATTGATTGAAAAGTACTATTTAGACTATTTTCGTTTTCCAGTGCACCAACAAGATAAATCGTAAACAAGAATATTTGACTTTTGTTATAACAATGATTTGAACCGAACCAAAAGATTATGTAAGTGATTTTTTTTTTGCTTCATCCAAACAAAAGCCGTTACAACCAAGTCCAAATACACTTTCCAGTACCCAAACTAGTCATTGGTCAACAGACCAATCCTACACAGTACCGAAGTGCCTGTGCCAAAGACCCCAAATCAAGCAGAAATGCTGGATTCTGTTCCTAGTCTGGGATTTGTACTTAGTCAACCTGATAAGGTAAACGTTTTAGTACGTGATTTGAATTTGTCTAAAAGACAAGCTGAGCTTTTGGGGTCTAGATTAAACGACTGGAATTTACTTTCTCCCCGCACTAACATTTTTTATTTCCGATATCGTGACGAAGAAATGGGACTTTACTTTTCTACAGTACATGATTTCGTGTATTGTAATAATATTCCTGTACTGATGAATATGATCCGAGTCCCTGGCGATTGTTCATTAACTCCTCAAAAACTAGCTTGAAAGCTGTGTTACTATACAATGGAAGCAAATGTCCTCAGTGCTGGTTGTCCGTGGCTTTGATATAAAAGTGACTTACGAGAACGAGTTCCTGCTTAAAAAAATTAAATGCAGTGAACATGTTTGGAAAATTTGGGGAAACTTTGAAGTCATTACTCTTTTGCTTGGGCTACAGCTTGGTGGCACAAAATATTGCTGTTTAATTTGCGAATGAATGAAGAGAGACAGAAACAGTCACTACACAAAGAAAGTATCGACCAAGCATGGATAACTTATTCCAGTGCAGATGGATGTTAAAAATGATCCTTTACTGAACTCCGACGACATACTGTTACCACAGTTGCATATAAAGCTCGTCCTGATGAAAAATTTTTTAGAAACTATGTCTAAAGAAGTCAGTGGATTCTTACACCTGAAAGGGACTGTCCCAAACTTCGAAAGCAAAAATTAAAGAGGAAATATATATATTGGTTCACAAATACGGGAACTAATGAGGGATACAAACTTTGAAGGAAAGCTGAATTATCAGGTAAAAGTCACCTGGAAATGTTTTTGAAATGTCGTCCAAAATTTCCAAGCATACAATTTCAAACAAAACTTCAGAGTGTGATATGTCTTTAGAAATAAATATCCTGCAATCTCATCTGTATTTCTTCCCCGAGAATTTGGGTGTTGTGAGTGACGAATAAGGTGGAAGATTTCATCAGAACATTTCCTTAATAGAAAAGCGCTATCAAGGGAAAAACCCAGAAATACTCGTAGATTACTATTGGATACCTAAAAGAGACTTACCAGAAGCCAAACATTCATATATTTATTGTACATTGGGGAATATTTTTTCTTACAAAGATACTTGATGTGTCAATTTTTTTTTCATTGATATATTATTGTTTGGTGACCATAGTACCTTTAAAATTTGGTATACGTTTCCGTGTGACAACAAAAAGTTCAAATTTTTAGACGCCCATTGTTGATGTGAAATCGTCATTATTAATTTTGGTCATTACATTTCTTGGAGCAAGTCTATCTCTTTGAACATCTGGATTCCAAACCAAACTATAAGTACCGTTTGGCAATGGACCAAAACACTGATTTGACTCCTATTATATTTTAGTTTCAACTACATTTTTTCATGTGATTGTTCCCGATCATTCAAAATACTTTGCTTTGTGGCTCTTCCGCACTACTCATAAAGCGGTGACCTTCTTATATATTCAACTTTTTTCGTCAAATCGTGTTGCGGGATTAGCTCGTTTCTAAAGAGGACGTTACGAAATTATGCGAATAATTTTATCCACATTGCGATCCGAGTCCAAAACGCAAAAGTTGAGATTGAGTACCATGTATATGTTCCAATTTAAGTTTTTTTGTTACACGAAAAAATCGCGTACAGATCAGTTTCATTTAATACTCATTTAAAAACTACCCTTACACGTCTTTTTTCCGTTGTGTGACAACTATAATTGTAACATTGATTGAGCAACAAATCAAAAATATGCGTTTGTACACAATTTATTTTTCTTTTATGGGGGGCATATCTTTCTTATTGAAAAACCGGCATTAATTATCCATTATGGCTCGATCCCATCGTCTTTGGGACTATTGTTGTGATATCTTAGTGGAAACTGCACCTTGCTCGACGCTGACGGCTTCCAAACTCTCAGGAAAAAAATTAAAAATAGAAATAGAGAAAACTTTGTTCGTCAGCCAAAAGATTTATAGAAAGTTTATCAACCATCTGTTCGTAGTTTGCATCCCTATTGTTGCTTAAAAGTTCACGACATTAACAAATGAATTCCAAGCTCTAAAATTGTGAAATTTTCCTTTAGCTTGGCGTTAATTAAGTAGGAAGACACTTATATATTCAAATAATCCACTTTCTTTATTTGTAGCGTTCACAAACTTTGTCAATGGTACAAGTTTAATGTGAAATTAAAATTGACATTTATTTTAACTTCAAGAAGCATATAATGAAAATTTTCAGATTTTTTTCTTTTAAATTTACCTCACATAGCTCTCATTCATTTCATGATTGTCCCACAAACAATTAACATAGCAATATTTCGTAGAATATCTATTATTCTAAAATAACCACGTGTTGTAGTTTATTTTATCCAGAAGAAGACACATATTTTTGTAGGTTTCTTTCAGTTTCACTGAATTAGTAATTGGTATTATAGATGATAAAATTTTCTTTCAAATGAGTATATGAACAAACGCTATTCAAAAGTAGACTTCTTGCTAACGAGTTTCTGCATTAAACCATCGATATCAGTACAGACACATAATGAATTTGTCATATCGTAAAATGAGAAAAGCGCCGCATTTCTCTTTCGTAAAGTTCTGATTTTGTTTTCTGTAAAAATCAGTTCTTTTCCTTAACACCGGAATCGAGAAGTTCTGGCTGTTACTTTAACAATAAACAGTTTACTGTCAGTCTCTGAAGACGATAACTTGGTTTTCGAAGCGTGCGTCAAATTTTTCTTACCAGAACTGGAACCAAGCGTGAAAGTAGAGTCGCTACACATTCCTCGGAGCTTCCCGAGAAACTGTTGACATCTCCATTATTTTCCGAAATAATATCATGCCGACATCGGTACTAGTAAGTGTGCCTTGCTAGGAAAAGATGATTTGTTAAATTTCAAATTTGGATATTCGATCTTACGCTTTTCTTTTTGGATCAACCTTCAGTCTTTGTTATACAAGAATACCATTCATGAAAATAACTAGTTACATACTTTTTCTTTCTCCTTTCATCTAAAAACAATATTTGTCGTTATCACTGAAAACAACGAAAAAATACATGAAAGAACCTTTTTCACAATTCCACAACTTTGTCTGGCTTATAACTTTCCTATAAACATTATAGAAATATGATAAAATTTTCCCAATTCCTCTCAACTCAAAGAATAGTCTTTTTGCAGGTTGTAACCTGTTTAGTTGTAACAGTTTTCATAGATCTTCCAATTTATACCCCAATGAATAACCCAAAGTACTTATGAAAACTTGAGTCTAGCCTATGAGTATTTCAGACGAGTCCAAAATATGAAAAATTAATTCTCGATTCCTTTGGAAGACGTAACGTGGAAACTAAATAATATTCTCCCACAAGTACATAAATGGATTTCAATGGAGTGATTTTGTGATACAAAATAAAAGAGAAGAAATTTTAGTCGCTTTGAGGTTTCGGTATTTCGAATTCCATGTATTGGAAGTGATATGATGAAGAAATAAGAACAAATTTCACGAATCGACTAAACGGGGTGCACTTTGAAGCTCTATAAAACCGACCGTCTACTCAAATTTAGCAAGACTCAATTCCGGAGCCCAATATTTGATTTCATAACAATGTTAACTCTATTTTAGTAATTTGTAGTATGCTTGAACATAATTCTATAGCGAATACAACTTGTACTGACTGGGCATGGAATTTTATGGAGAAATATATTAATTTGCTGCAAAGTTTAATTATTTCAATAAATTTCTCATAGGAATATTTCATGAGAGTATAATTTGCTAGTTTGATCCTAAGAGATTTCTCTAATTGGTCATCAAACCATTCAATTAGACAAGAAGTAAACATATTTGCTAACACTACTACACCAAACTTATTAGAGATAACTATGGAGTAGATTCATATACTTATCGTTTTCGTAATTTATTTGGAACACCTACATCATTTTGAAAAATATATGTATCTTTTTTAAAAGCAATATCGTGATACTGTAAACTAAAAAATACTATGTGGAAAGGTCATCATGTAGTTTCAATAATTCCGTCCTCACAAAACGATTTTGCTTTGGTATCGAATGATTCCAGTGTCCACACACAGTACTAGGGCGGCTAAGTATAAAAGGGAAAAGATTTATGAGAAATTCTGATTTCGTCAACGTCAACACTAACTCCACAGTCCAGCCAGAAGAAATGCAAGTCTCCAAAGACATATAAGTGTTACTGTACCCTTTAGTGATTGTTTTGATATCAGTAGATGTCTTCAAATGGAGAACCAAGAAGGGTTGCAAAGTCGGCTTTAGATCCAAAAAAGCCCTTTTGTGTGGTAAAGTTTAAGAAGAATTGTACATTTTGGTGGACAAACTGTTAATGTAGATCTCCATGTGAAAAAATGGTTGGAGAGAACCAATCTTCAATTGAAAAGTATTTAGCAGTTTTCAATAGTCATACCTAGGAAAAAAATGCACTAAAACGCAATTTTTTGTGGTGCGGAATTCTAAATTTACACACTAGGTTGTAAAATGTTGTTGAATGTAATTACATTATTAATAAAAATAAAAACTAGTTGAAAATTTATTCGTTTGTATTTCATTTGAGGAAGCGACATTACTTTTCGGTTTCCCTTTATATTTCGACACCAATTAAAGTTATTTTCATATGTGTGAGATTAACAAAAAGGTAATAAACCAAGAATTCAGGCGAACATAACGAATCGGGGAATATTCTACGGGATTTTATAATGGAAATTTCAGAAAATCCACTAAAGAACATAATCTGGAGAAGAATATACTGGAAAATGTAAATTTGTGAAATCTACCGACTGTTTGCTATTGCAATGTAGGGAAATGTGTTGTAAGACGATCTATCATCGTTTCATTACTTTGAATTGGATGATAATTGATTTTCATTTGTATTTAAATAGAATTTCATTCATTTGCAAAAGGTTTTCATGATAATTTAATTTATATACTCATTTTTTTTAATTTCCTGTCTCCTAAAATCCTTATATCCATGTTTGGTTGAAATACTACTAACAATTGCAAAAGACAGTTATGCGAGGAAAAATTAATATTTCATAAATACGCACGACACTCATACCAAAAAAAATAATATGAAAAGTAATGTTTATACCCCGTATAAAATTCGGTAAACATCTAACATATCGTCAGTCCACGTGGACTCATTATCTCCATTGTTTACTAATAAAACATCGAATCGTAAACATAAATGCATCTCTATTGCAGAATAAACTGCCGGAAGGCATATGTACACAATTTCTTCGAAATATTTCTGCCAAAATGTCTGCGATAAGCAGTGGCGTGTTGAGATTAATTTAATTCATAAATTTCTTTAAATAAATAGAAATATGGCGTTCTTGAGACCATGGGCAAATGAAGACAATGAAATTGCACTGTGTAGTGAGAATAAAAACAGGTATGAATTTAATAATAAGGATTCATATATACAAACACAGCAAATTAGTTTAAATATAATCGAAACGTTACGTCAACAATAAAAACTGAATAAACGGATGGCAAAAACCGAATCGTAAAGGTTAGTTCGATGGCGACTAGATTATTTGCGTCAGACCAGTGAAGCTCTAATAGACGAATAGGGTACAAAAAAGGGCTCAGCTCACGCCTGGTATCCTGTTTAAACCAAACTCCCTTACGGGCAGGTACATTTTACTCGTTTATTTACGTTTTATAATTTAATATTCAGTTGTAGCTAGTTAACGAGGTATAATAATGTATAATAATAAATTTATAAAATGAGGTATGCAATTGATATTGGAAGAGCTATAACTTTTTGTATAATTTCCATTAACTTTCGCTTGGGTGCAGTAACCTTTTGCATAGATTCAATATTGCATCTTAGCTTTTCTATTGTTTTCAGTGTAAATCTATTCGCTCTGTTGCCTGTTATCCATTATCCATTAAAATATTCCTTTCTAGGAAAGACCTTAGTTTGATCTACGTTCCTTTTTACGTGATAATTTCCAGTTTTTTTTATATAATTAACCCTAGAATAGATTACGATTAGAGTCAGCTATGTTTGGTAAAATACCAATTTCTTAAATTCTTTTAGTTTTGAACACTTTAAAAAAAAACTCATTTTTCACTACAGTAAATTGTCATTTATGTGGCCAATACAACAAAAAGTTATTGAGATAAGATGTTTAGAATAAACATTTATTTCCTCATTCCAAACATCAGAATCAACGATCAACTACAACTTTTAATTTTCTATTTATTTCACCAATTAAAGAATAATATTCATAACAAAGATTACAATGGGAAAATAAAGATTTGTCCACATCTAAATTAATATGTTAAAGTAAACCGTCACACATTGCTGTATTAAACTTTAACTTTCTAAATACAATGTTAATATCATATAAAAGCTATGTAACCAAATAGAGCAATGATCAAAAGTAATACTTGAAGTTTGATCAAGAGATTTCGTTCAAAGGAAACTATTATGAGAAGAGAAATATGACTAATTATTATTGAGTTTATAGAAAGTTTCTGTAATAAGATTAGTTTCTAGAAGGTAGAACGTTCCCAAATAGAGCAATGATCAAAAGTACTACTTGAAGTTTGATCAAGAGATTTCGTTCAACGAAAACCATTATAAGAGAAATATGACTAATTATTATTAAGTTTATAGGAAGTTTCTGTAATAAGATTAGTTTCTAGAAGGTAGAAGGTTCCCAAATAGAGCAATGATCAAAAGTAATACTTGAAGTTTGATCAAGAGATTTCGTTCAAAGGAAACTATTATAAGAAGAGAAATATGACTAATTATTATTAAGTTTATAGGAAGTTTCTGTAATAAGATTAGTTTCTAGAAGGTAGAAGGTTCCCAAATAGAGCAATGATCAAAAGTACTACTTGAAGTTTGATCAAGAGATTTCGTTCAACGAAAACCATTATAAGAAGAGAAATATGACTACTTGTGATTAAGTTTATAGAAAGTTTCTGTAATAAGATCAGTTTCTAGAAGGTAAAACGTTCCCAAATACAGCAATGATCAAAAGTACTACTTGAAGTTTGATCAAGAGATTTCGTTCAAAGGAAACTATTATAAGAAGAGAAATATGACTAATTATTATTAAGTTTATGGAAAGTTCCTGTAATAAGATTAGTTTCTAGAAGGTAGAACGTTCTCAAATACAGCAATGATCAAAAGTACTACTTGAAGTTTGATCAAGAGATTTCGTTCAACGGAAACTATTATAAGAAGAGAAATACGACTAATTATTATTGAGTTTATAGAAAGTTTCTGAAATAAGATTAGTTTCTAGAAGGTAGAACGTTCCCAAATAGAGCAATGATCAAAAGTACTACTTGAAGTTTGATCAAGAGATTTCGTTCAACGAAAACCATTATAAGAAGAGAAATATGACTGCTTGTGATTAAGTTTATAGAAAGTTTCTGTAATAAGATTAGTTTCTAGAAGGTAGAAGGTTCCCAAATAGAGCAATGATCAAAAGTAATACTTGAAGTTTGATCAAGAGATTTCGTTCAACGGAAACTATTATAAGAAGAGAAATATGACTAATTATTATTAAGTTTATAGGAAGTTTCTGTAATAAGATTAGTTTCTAGAAGGTATAACGTTCCCAAATAGAGCAATGATCAAAAGTACTACTTGAAGTTTGATCAAGAGATTTCGTTCAAAGGAAACTATTATAAGAAGAGAAATATGACTAATTATTATTAAGTTTATAGAAAGTTCCTGTAATAAGATTAATTTCTAGAAGGTAGAACGTTCCCAAATAGAGCAATGATCAAACGTACTACTTGAAGTTTGATCAAGAGATTTCGTTCAAAGGAAACTATTATAAGAAGAGAAATATGACTGCTTGTGATTAAGTTTATAGAAAGTTTCTGTAATAAGATCAGTTTCTAGAACCTTATTTAAGATGAATTGAATCTTTCCGTTTCTCCGCAAAATTCCGTGTTCTGTCGCGATTATAATTATACCAGATTATTGGAAATTATTTAACAGATAAATATTGAAATATGAAATTCTTTCTTAGTAGAATAGTATTACATCATGGATACTGCCAACTTTGATTTTTTATTCCATTAAAGTTGTTTTCAATCTAAAGTATGGCTTGGGAAATGGAGACGTGACGCGTAGAACCAACAAAGGATCTTAAATGAAGAAAAGAGAAAACAATGGGATTTCAAGAGATTCGGAAACGAACGTAGAAGTTTCTACGAACGATTTAGGTTTTATTTGATTGTGTTACTTATACAATCTAATTTTAGAAGTTTTATCGTCTATTAATTGAGAATGTTAAGTGTGTTTCGTTGTTTTTCATCAAAAAAGTTTTGTCAGAATAGTTGTTATATTAGTCAACATACTGTATGAACCCACACAATTCAAATTGAAATGACTGATGGAAAATAGAAACAAAGAGAGTAGGATAATATGGGTGACTATTGTCTAAAGTTTGCTAAAATAAATAGTAAAACCTCTGTATTTATTGAATTTATTTTGCATGAAACTTATCTGCGTTATCAGTTTTTAAATGTATTGGTACAAAGAACAAACGTAATCTTTTCAGATGAGATTTTATATAAATAACCGACTGAACCTGTCTAGATCTAGGTGTGTCTAGTATAAATATCTATCTAGTATAAATAAGTTTTATTGTTGAGCTGTATATTTCCGTTGAAATTGAAACTTAAGCTCAATGATCCGTTTATTGTTCTCAGTTTTTCTTATGTTTTATAGGTTCATATATTCTTTTAGACCACTACTTTCATTTCCTCGAGTATTGATTCTACTTCGTACCAACTCAGCAACGGTAGTCCCTTTTGGTCTTGTATTATAATAATTATGATTACTGAAGCGTATTTCTCTCAAATATTTTTTATTTAGAAGAGAAAATCTTATATCGTTTTATGAAATATGTTCTATTTTTTTGTTCATCTAGCTTTGAAAAAAGTATTTTTTTCTTTTAGTACATGAATATCATATAATGGTAGATTATTTTCACCTGTCAACTATGCGCACATCAAAACTTTGTCCTTCCTTGTTATGAATTCTTCAGCTCTGCGCTTCCATTGCCACTGTCAATGTTATGTTCTTTTTTCTGTAGCATCTGCTCCTTCCAGTGATATCAAGTCTTCATTTTTATGAAGCCAATTCGAGTAATTTTGCTCTGAGAGAACATCCAGGATATACGAAACATCTAACCCAGTTTTTTCCAACCTTATTTATGCCTTGTCGTACCCAAGCCCTTCTATAATTCTTATGCCCTCTTATGTAACAAATTCATTATTTAATTATACAATATTGTCCATCCAAAATAAAAAAAAAGCTTTCATGGGAATAATAATTCTAATAGTAGTAGCTGATTAGCTAATTTTTTTTTCTTCCAATTTTATTATGTTTTCTTATTCAAGTGTCACATCAATTTCTTGGTTTACCAGTGGTATTTTAAGGTAGCTTGACATGGTGCAAGACAACTTGCGAGAACTTGTACGCAATTTTTTCAAAAGTCAAAATATTTCATAGATCAATATTGCACATCCTTTGACATCACCACTCTTACTACTACCACTACGAACAAACATTCCAAATCTCTAACGTCAAATTCTATTCAATATTTTGTGACAGGTTTGAAAATGAAAATAACCGAGCTAAGTAAAATGGTCAAGAAAAAAGTGATCAGTGAATGATTGGCAATAATGGTTTTTACACCTAGAATTGCACGCAATAAAAACAGCATCAAATCTATAATGCTGCAAGTGTGAGGATTTTGTATGAAATAATCCGTTGAATTGCATCTGCTCTTACTTTTGATCAAGGAATATTACGACTTGAACAGCGTTGTACGCTTTATTACATCATGTGAAGCGGCCTTAATTGGCTCTGTAATTTTTTTTCAAAAACTTTGTTTCCCCTTGTATTATTGATTATTTGAGCAGGATTGGCTTATTGATTTTGCTCACCAGAAATATGAGAATATGAAAATCTCTGGAACGGGGAACGAAAAATCGGAAATGCAGAATTCTGCAGAAATTTGAGGCAAGTCATGCGGAACGGTTGATAACAATTTTGTATTTTCTATTCAGAAAGCATCAGCATACGTATCCGAATCCAGATAATTTGAAATAGAAAAGAGTATTTAGTATTATATTTATGGAATTATACTGAAATCGAAGAGAAATGGTGTGATTACCGTTTGTCAATTGTAAAAAAAATTATTCGAGTTTCATTAGTTTCCTTTCAAAAGTAAAAAAAAATATTTTAATGAAAATTTTAGTAAATAGAAGTAAATTAAATACGAGGGATACTGATACGATACATGATAATTTTTTTCCATCGTTCATCACTTACTAATTCATATTTTGATAGCAAGCTAGAAAGAAAAGAATTATTCTCGTATAGATAAGAACTTGATTTCAATTTAAATATTTTTATGTTGATAAATAGAAAATATTACTCTCACCTTTCGGCTTGCTTATTCGTGTATCCTGGTACAAGCAGGCCTTTACTTGTTTACTCATATTGACTAAGTAAACACGACAGCACAATTCGCGACAAATAATAACTTTCAAATGCACAAAAATGCAAATAACTAATCAACAAACAATATCAAACACCTTTGCAAAGATTTTATAGGTGGACGTTGTTCATTCAATAATCTTGGTTGTTTCTCGATTCATGATTGCAACTTAGTTTCAGAATCCAGATGGACAAACATTCAAAAATAAAACACCAAAAAGTGAGCTTTTAGATGTAAACCGATAACATAGATGGCGTTGAAAATCGAGTAGTTCGAGTGGTGCCTGCCATATAGAGATGATATCGATCTTGTACTTCTGTAGGCTGTAGTGCTTGGGAAATATGTGCCTTGGTAGCGAATTCTACAGGTTTGCACTTCCTCAAAGAGAGAATCCCGATAAATTAACGTTCTGGGCGTCTGCAGGCAAACTCGGTGTTCATGAGCTATGTTCTGCCTGTCGAGTAGGTCTTACAAAAACTGTTCTAGGCGGAATTATTTTAGACAGCTCTAAAGAGAATTTGCCGTTGTAGTATCTGTAAAACAGAGTCAGTTCGGCGATCTTTTTTTATGCTTTAGGCTGTCCAAGTTTCTGCTCAACTCCGATCGCCTATAAGTTGGAACTGCTATCTTCTATATCAGCATCTTCAGGGTATGCTTGGGAACCCAGCTCCAAATGTGCGAGCAATATTCCAAAAATGAACGAATCTGGTCTATGTAGAGGATGACAAGCTGTTGTTCAGATAGAATCCTGAGCTGCAATACCAGCCTGTAAAAACCGCAGCCTGAGTCTTTGCTCCATTAAACTCGGATTGCTTCCATCCCACTCGTCTTTTCACTTTTTTTTTGGTATTAATTGAACCCGAGCAAAATTTCTAAGAAAAGAGTTTGCATAACAGACTTGTTAATTCAACTGCGCATTCTTCAATACGATTGGTGATATTTGATCGGGGCCAGTGAGTCCATTGATGTCCAAACCTTCACATCTCAGTGTGGAAATTCTCTAGGCAGGATCGATGGTAGTTTTCCCCGCGAGTCAAGAGTTAAATTTGAAGAAAACATACGACACAAGTATGCCTTTTCTTTTAGGTTGACCATTTTTGTTACAGACTAAAAAGGGCAATTGAGAAATTTGTTCTTTACTATCTCATTATATCGCCCCTTGCAACCTTAGGATTTGCTCTTTTCATCGTCAATCTGCCTTTCGCACTACTCACTGATGGTTTTCAGGGGCTTCCTAACTAATAATAGTGATTTGTCTTCTATTCCTTACCAGTTCTTAACGTTTTCTACCTGAAATGTATTTTTGATGCTCTCACTGTTTAATGATAGCTGTGTTATGTTGAGTTTTGGTGATGTTTGTCATAGTTTGTCTTACAATTGTGTAGATGTTACATTTTGCTTTTTTGTTCCGTTCTATCTGTTTTCTAGCATCCGCTCATCGTTTCTATAGCCTGATATTTCCATTTATTAATACTTAAACCTCTTCTCTTGCTAAGTAACTTCTCCTCCCATCTTAGATCAAGTTTTTTGCGATGGAGTCGTCATGATTTGGTAGTGTAGTCTAATAAATGTGGTGGTTGCATTGACTTGGAAAGAAAAGATAGACGATAATCCATTTTTTGATTACAAATTTCTATAGCTATTGGATCTGCTAGACCTCTTTTTACTTTTAAGTGATTATCTCTTAACTGCCCTTTATTAAATAATTCTCCCAAATCAATGAAGCACATATTGTATGAATAATTAATGAAGTGACAATATTATATAATCGTTGCAGTCTTTATGTTATTTAGGAGCAATTTGTATATTTTGTTTTAACGCGAAAAAATACTCCTCTGGGAACTATGTAACACATGTTGAAATCTCGTATTTTCATATTTTCCTGGTTGTGACATGTCCATATGTTTCCATACTTCAACTCTTCTTGTATGTATCTGTCACTTGCGCTTGTATTCAAATTTTTCTACGGTCCAATAATGTAGCTGACTAACTTCATTTTTAGTTTGTTAACTTTGAACAAATTATACAAGTTTTCATACTATTCGATAGTTTCGAGTAACTTTATATTTGATCTGAAATTTTAAATGAGTTTGGGAGTCATATATATTTAATATAACTTCTCACCAACTTTGTTATCCGTTTGATTACCATGCGTGTAAGTTAACCTTCAGATATCTTGTTGAATTATTAAATTCGGAACAACGGACAACAACTATAAAAGTTTTATTAAGTCCTCGAAATGGGAAGCACGCAGCTTAGGTGGTTTATGAGGGTTGTGCTGGTATTCTTTCCACGTAAATTTCCAATTCGTTGCGGTTTTCTGAAGTATCTATTGTCAAATATAATAGTGATGCATCACTCTTTTGTGGATGAAATAAACTGCATTGTTATCGACTAGGTACTTCGAAAATACAGAAATTTTGAAAACAAAAATAGATCGATTATAAATTAGATTGACATTTTTAGTCACAAAAATCGAGTAGTCTTTTTTAAACTAAATAAAAGCTGCGAACGGGCGCATCGTATCTAAATTTAGACAAATTTGAGGTTATATACAAGATAACCCTCGTTTTAGCTCATTATGAAACTATGTACAGAGTTTACAACATGTTTTGCGGTATTCTCTCCAATTATATCATCATAACTTCTTGATTTTATAGTTTAAAAAATTCAATTCATACAATTTTCTTTCCTACTTTTATTCAAAAAAGCATGATGGCAGTTTTCCTGGCAATAGTAAATATTGATACTTTTTTATCTAGATTTCAGTTACTTGGTAATTGCCTTAACACACCTCGTATACAAATATACATTCAATAATTCTAAACCTCAGTGATGTCATGCAGGTTTTCCACAATGTGTGTCTTCATTGTTTTAAAAAGTTTAGTCTACTGAAAGTTCATACAAAATAGCTTTTGTTGATAAAATGAATGTACTTTTCTTCTGATAACTAAGTCTTCTAAAAAATGATAAAAAAAGAAACTAATTTTGAAACAGAAAAGACCCAAAAACAAGAATATTTAGAAACATAAATGCAATAATATTTATATTCAAACATGGACAAAAAGAAATATATAATGAATTCTCTTGATGAAAAAGATGCTGAGATTTTGAAGAGACTGGAATTAGAAACTGGTCAGAGGTGAACGATAGCAGTAAAGGCGAAGAAGACTATGTAAAGGAAGTACAAGAAAATACGGACACAGAACAGAAAGGTTCGAATAGCGATGAAAAAGAAAAAAAAGATGATTTAGAATGTCACGCCAAGTTTATATTCAGTAGAGATGGGACAACTAAATGGAGGTTAGATACCCCTGCACAGAATGTAAAGACACGTTCACATAACATTGTTAGTCATTTTCCTGGCGTTAAGTGCGTTAAGGACCGCTTCGACATGTTGGAGTTTCTTTTTCAACGATGACCTTTTGTAGGGTTTGTGTACATGGCAGGATTTCATAGAAATTGTTGAATAAATACTGAAGATCTTTGAAGATTCTGGTATAGAACTTTTTCGAATGACTATGTCACGCATAAGATTCCATTTTCTCTTACAAAATCTTCGTATTGACGACAAAGACACCAGAAATGAAAGGAGAGTCATGGACAATCTTGATCCTATCAGACAAATATTTGAGTTTGTTATTGTAAAGTGTCAGAAAAACTAATGCGTTGGCGAATATGTTACAATTTATAAAATGTTACCGGCTTTCCGAGGAAAACGTCCATATCGTCAATATATACCATCCAAGCCGACTATGTATGGCATAAAGATTTTATCCGTAGTGGATGTATAAACTTATTACACTTATAACTTGGAAATATAAGTGGGGAGGCAGCCTGATGGTCCTTACCAAGTTGATAATAGTGCTAGCTCGAGTGTAAAAAGACTGTGCACAACAATTTTTGGTTCTGGGCAGAATGTCACCGCAGATAACTGGTTCACAACCAAACGAAATCGGGAGTTGATGTCGTCCAACCTGGCCCATGACAGTATTTTATACATTGTTGAACTTAGCTGGTATTAATGATCACATTGTTTATAAGGGAAATAAAATCGATGGATTAGACAAAAGAAGACATTTTAAAAAGATTAGCCTTGGAGTTAAAGAGAGACTATATACAACACAACTTGCTTATACTAAGTGTATTTTTCAGTAGAGTTGAAAATGTTTTTATTTTGTGGGCTAATTACTAATCGAACTACTCTGGTACATATACGTCACTGTGAAGGACATAAAGAACATATCATTCATTCCTGATTTTAGATCCTTTCCAGATATCTTCTCCATAATGCACGTTGCTCTTATAAGTATATTCTCACATATTTTAGTTCATTCAGTCACCAAATAGTTTTCATGATAATTTTCTCCAATTTCTGAACGCTAGCAGCTGAAATGAAAACGTCGCTTTTGAAATAATGGAGGCGTAAAAGGCTTTTAAATTGATTACATCTTGAAAGCTTATGTGCTGTGTATATATGAAATGTATTGTTATTTCCATTTATTCATACCGGTTGGAAATGGAAATTTTCAATAAGATTTGAGTATTACGTTTGTAGATTTGAACACTCTTCACTTGGTATAAAAAAAGTTGCTGAAAAGATGGGAACATTATACCCTATATATTCATTTAGACACCTGAAACCGTTGGTTTTATATTTATCTTATTACTATTCCCTTCATCTTTTTCTTTCTTCCATAATAGATCTATAGTCTGTACCTTTTGACTTGATTTTCAGGCTCCAACCTAATCAACCTCAAACAGACGCAATTTATGGTTTTGTAGAGTTTCAATTACCTGACAAAATAAATTTAAATTACAAGCGAACTGGAATACATAAAGTACGAGGTCTGGTTATCAAATAATGAGACTGCCTAAATGGTTGGGGTGAAAAACTAGTAATGCGTTGGGTATCTAGATACCTTATCTATGCACATCCCATGTTATTTTCTCCTGCCGAAAACAGGAGCAGCGTATCAATCTCAAGAGGCCTATGGGAACAATTCTCTATTTCATGCACGTGTTTTGAGTGGTGTAAGTACTTTAGTGAAGGCCGAGAAAGCACTGAAGATGACCAGCGCCCAGGAAGCCTGTTTCAACTCCGGAAACAATGACCTTAATCAACCAAATTGTGTTGCAGATCGTCGAATGAGCATCCGGATGATTGCCGAAGCTGTTAACGCCGATAAAGAAACGGTTAAAAAAATTATGACAAAAATCTGTGTGATGTTGGTGTCAAAAAATCTGACTCCTAACCAAAAGCTCTTGCGTCAACGGGTTTGCTCAGATTTCCTTGAAAGGTTAGAAAGGCTAGAAAATGATTTGCTTTGAAAGAGTCCCGATTTGAGTTGATGGAAGCGATGAAGCAAAAAACGGCAAAGCTCCTAACCAAAGAAGACTTCCAGTACTGCTTCGATCAATAGATAAATAAAACCTCTTTTCGTAACCGGTCTCGTTATTCAATAGACAGATCTCGTAAAAATAAAACTCAAGAAGACAGCTCTTAAAAATGTCATTAGTAGGACCGCGAAGCATTCATAATGAAAAATCGCCGTTTTCGCAGACAACAGCTACAAACATAACTGTAGGGTCGGGAATCTTTAACACTTTCCTCATCCTAACCTTGGGTTATACCTCTTTCGCAGTTGGCCACATTATTTCTTACGATGTGATACTCATTCATTATTATTCTCCGAATTTCAATTCCCATGGTTTTCAAAAAGATAAATTCACTGAATCTACGTACTTTACCTCACTCAGCTTAGATTCGCTGCTTTGTTCGCTTCCTTCCGGGCTTCCCCCGTATACTTCATACTTAGTATTGAGAGAACTGCCTTGAGCAATTGGCTTCAATACAATATTGTCTGATACTTCTCGATGTTATCCTAGTTAATTATATTTCTATATTTTCAAATTAAGTATGGTTGTTAAGGCAGTAGCTTCTGCCACATAAATCACTTTTAGTCCAACTCTTACCTTAAACATAATCTGCTCAACTTGCGGGATATGCTTCGGTTCTGTATAATTTATCAAATTCAATCTTTTGACGTACTTCGATTATTTGGAGGCGGAAGAAGCAGTTACATAATTAAACAAGTTTCTGTAAATGATGTCAGCACATCAATTGGCTTACGTTACATATTTTTCAATCATGAAACGTCTCACAACAAAACTAGTTCCCAATTTACTTGATTTTGAGCAACGTAATTTGTTTAATAAATTAACTTTTTGTTTTTTTTTAATATGATAGGTGATGTGACGTATTGATAATAAAATTAAATAATGAGGTTGCTACTTAAGTTTGGAGATATGACAACACTGATGTGAATGTATCAAATCTGACATTACCATCATAAAGTTTGATATTTTTAATGGTAAACGTATTATATGAATGCTATTTGAGTTGTTTATGACTGCCGACGTGGATTAAATCAATAGTAGTGTACTGATAAACTCACTTCGACTTTTGATGATGAAACATTATCTTGAGTTACCCTGTTTCGCTGGTTTTCCACAATAAATCTTGATCGCACTTCGCTACAGGATGAATTTCGTTGGCTGTAGTGCCAGAAAACATCGATGCTGTACGTAAACTGATATCGCAAGACCGTCATTTTCGGAAAAACCATAGTAGAAGAAGCCAAAACATCGAATTGATTGGTCACCAACCATAGGTACAGTCCTTGTTTGGTACCCAATGTTTTTATTCCATAGATCAAAAAAATACATTGCGAGGTCAACGGTTTTCTACACCTGCAGAATCGGTTTCTGCGTTTTGGAGGTACCTCAATCGGAATGGAAAAAGTGGTTCGACTATTGGGTCAATCGCATACAAAAGTTTATTAATTTTAATCTATCTAAAATATCTAAAACTATAAATATTTGTTTTTATTTGTCTGAAAACAAGCAAACTTGAGAAAGTACATTGTTTCAATTGTATCTTATTTCTGGGGTTTTATAATTTCATTTACTGGGACTATCGACCGGAAAATTTACTTTGATTATGTCTGAAGGTATCCAAAAATTCGTGTGGTATGAGCGAACTTTGATCAGCATCAAGTAATCGCGACATTCATTTTGCAAATAGCTTTTTCATATATGTAACCTTTCATGCAAAAAAGTGCGAAATAATTAGGTTAAAAGATTAACTTTAGTAATTATCTTAGAGTTGTTTTATTCAACAAGTTCAAGGATAAGGATTGTAAGGATACAGTTTACGGAACTTTTGTTTGATTTACGTTCAAAATTCTTTCCTCTCCTTATTTACTCAACAATGGAAAAAAGTGTTTTCTATGAGAATATCAATTTGTTTGTTAAATTCATGTAGAATTTCTATTCATAAAATATGGCGGATAATTTTAACACAATTACTGTATTGAAAGTGTCACTCTTTCGTCAAACTATTCTGGAATATCATTTATTACACTCTAAGTTAAGTGAAGAGCTTTATAATTTTGATACAGAATAATTTTATCATCTATTTCTAAGCTTCTCAAACCTAATTCGGAATTAAAGTCTTCGTAATGCAAAATATATTATATGATGTGAACACGTTTCGACTATACCACGCGAAGTTTATATTACAAAACCAGCGAAATTTATATCCGCTTCCACAAACGGGTTTCATAGCAGAGAAAAATGCTACGCCACATGTCTTTCTAAAAGGCAGACAGTACACTTGAATAATCTCCATTTTTTATGATTTGTTCAATGTTTCATGAAAAAGTACGTGTGTCGTTGTCTGAAGAGCTAGTAAATAAAACTTATATCGTACTTCAAAAAGGATGTCACATCAAACTACCATTCTTTTAAACATTATCGATACGTACAAATTTATTTTTTTATCCGGTGTATTGAATATGTAAAAAATGAGGTTATATAAACGTTTAACTTTGATTAATAACGTGTCGGTGATACAGGTTTTCTGTATTTTCCATGTAACTTAGCAAAGTTCTTCATGTGTTGTTCTGCAATTTTCTTACCATCACCTTTTTTGTGTTGATATTCTCCAATTTCAAATTCCATATTCTCAAATAGAGTCAATTGAGATTGAAAAATAATTTATTTCATATCAACACTCATTTATATGTGTACAGTATAGGTTTGAAGGATAAATAGGTACCAATTACAGTAAAATTGACATTTGTTGATATCTAACAAATTATAACTTACATTAATTGCTTATGCTTGATGCTTCTGAATGTTCTTAATTTTAGGTCTTTTTTGTTTTATCTTAAGTCTTTTTCATCATTTATAGCTTTCTCGTTCTTATGAACGTAAACCATTTCTAAAAATTTTCTTTTCCGTGTATTAGATTCCGTTTCAAGAATTTTTGAATGTTTATAATTGAATTGAATATCCAGTTTTATTTTTTCTATCGTATTGATGATCTTTTAGTCTATTTTCTAAATATTGAGAGGTCTGCCCTATGTAAACAGCGTCACAATTAGTAACAAGGCACTTGATGTATAATATTTCTTCTTACAAATTATAACAAGACTATAAAAACGTATAATCAAATGAATATTAAACAAACCCTGAGTTAGCCTGAAAATGAGTTAATTCTCAGTAGAGTCACTTATACCGTATAACTCATGCTAGGGGATACCATTATAATCCATATTGACAATTCATCAATTAGGCTATTGAAACCCTTAAACACAAAAGTATACAAGGAAAGAAATGATTTCTTTGTATTAAAATCTATTGGTCTGTTTTCATGATTTCTGAGGAGTGGATTATCGATGTTTCTGCTTCTTTCCTTTCTAAGAATAAGCATGAAGTCATCTTCCATACGTGTTTTTTTGATTGTTGTCGTATACTAGTCTCCCATACTCAAATTATTACCAAATTGTAAATTTGGTAATTAAAATCTTGACTGGATTTAAAAAAATAAAGTTCTCAATGCACCCCTTTTCAGGGTTGTTTCTCCGTTATTACTAAGTATAATGGAGACGTACTATCGGATTAAATAATAATCTAAACAACTATAATTTCATCCTTTCATTGTGTTGTTTATTGCCGGAGGATTCATTTTGATCTTTGTAATTACTTAGAATGCACCAAAGGATAAAAGTGCAGTATTTTATAGCACTAAAACATCCTTAGTGAGAAATTACGTTCTTAAGAGCTACATTACTTTTTATAATTGTAATTTAAGTTCCTTTTATCTCAAATGTCTATTTATCTGTTCCTTTGAAGGTCATCCAAAACCAATATTCTTTACTTTGCTCCTTTTTCTTAGTATGTTGGCTAGAACGGGCTTCTTGAGAATAATATACAGTAATCTAATAATAGAGAAAACAAAATAAACTCCCATATTTTTCTTTTTAATCACCGCATTATACAGGGTGTTTGGAGGGTGAGTAGCCATAGGAAAATGATCGATAGGTGATGGTGTTGGCTACGTGTTGCGCCTACTTAAACAACATTTTGCCTTAAGTTTAATGAGTAATAATTTTTTTTCTATTTTTCTAGAAAATCTCCATTTTTTTGTATAAAAACTTTAATTATTTTTTTAATAACCGCTGAAATTTTAAAAAAATGATGTCATTTGTTAGTGTAGTCTTACCTTAATCAGATTTAATCATAATTTCATACAAACTATTCAAAAAGAAATAACAGTGAAGTATCAAACTTTCATAAATCGAAAAAAAATTATCCTTATGTCAACTTGTAGATGGTAGATGGTAATAATAAAAAAAATACAGTGTATGGCATTTACAAATGTTTTTAAAAACTTCTCTAGTTAATATTCTTTCGAACGGTATGTAACATGTATCATAACTAACCAGGTAACTCAACAAAAACCGGTTTGTCGTCACGAATGCATTAAAAGGGTGAAAACTATTCGGTTATTTAAAGAATAATTGAAGTTTTTATACAAAAAAATGGAGATTTTCTAGAAAAATAGAAAAAAAATTATTACTCATTAAACTTAAGGCAAAATGTTGTTTAAGTAGGCGCAACACGTAGCCAACACCATCACCTATCGACCATTTTCCTATGGCTACTCACCCTCCAAACACCCTGTATTTCAGTCTGTTTCTAAGAAATCTGATACATCAAACGTCTTAATTTCAAAATGGTTGTAAATCAATGATATACTCAAAGGATTTTGTTTGTACACTGAATATCATTTGTTCGTTTTACTCAAGTAATAATTAACTGCTGTCAAGAAACAAACAAACAATGTGCTAACGGGAATTTGTTGAGCTCTAGCTTGTTACAAATCCAACACAAATACAATTTTCCATTGTCAACAGCTTGGTAGCTTCTGTCGTTTGATTACTCTCCTGAAGTGTGCTGTTGCTCTTTGGAACAAACAAATACCGAGTACCGATATATTTCTACTTCTGTTTAAATAATAATACATAAATATCATGACAGATATGTACCTTCTGAGTTAATTTAAACTTTATTGTGAGTATTATGATTCTAGATAACAATTGTTATGCCTGAGAACTTTCATATAAGAGGTTTTTACCTTTTTCCCTTCACTTTATTCACTTTTCAATCTTAAAGCACTTGATGTAGTTTTCATCTGATAATTTATGTTTAATAGAAAAGCTCATTTCAGTAAAAATCAAGTGATTATGTGATTATCGCTAAATAATTCCAAGTTGAAGATGGATTACTACCTTTTTTCTTCATAAACTTGTGAAAGACTGAAAGTTGTATATTCAATAAACTAGTTTCCCAAAACGTACCATATTTTGAATCAGAAAGTTGTTAATTCATAAACTATGGAAAGTTAACAAAAATAAAATCATAGAACAACAAAATATGGAAATGGAAGTTATATTTTTATATCGGTTTTAGAAAATGAAATATCAAAATGAATTAAGAAGTTCAATAATTACAAATTTTGTTTTAATGTGTCATCCCCACATCCTGCACACATTTCATGAGCTCATTAATTGCATACTAGGCATCGTGCTATATCTTCAATTTTTGCTTCATCACATTAAAAACAAAGAAATTCTTTGTTATCAAATGAAATGTCTACATTTGCTGTTTCTATAGGCTATATCCGAACATCTCTGCGTTTTGCAATTTTTATCTGTTAAAAAACATGACTTACTGTAATCTTCACATTCTTCCTTATCTCCCTTTTCACTTGCTTTTTTTCGATTTTTTCCTAAAGAGCTGGAAGTCACGATGTTTGTTTCCTGAAGTCCATTTTTATGTGCCAAATTGGTGGCTTCGAAATTTTTTAAATGGGTCGTGTGATCGTCAACTACTGATGAAACTTCAGAATCTTTACTTGGTTCCACGTATGGTATAAATTATTTCAACTACTTGACGAGAAGCAAGGAGTTCATGTATCCTAAATCCAATACTTCGATTACACTTCCAGGTGTTGCACCGTTCCAGAGTGCATCCTCTTTCGTTGGAAAATGATTGGCAGAACAAAATTGGCCGAAGCACCTGTACAAGCAACCAGGGTCGTGTTGACTCCTCGTTCTCCATTAATGGTTAGACAGTGCACCTATTTGATGTTTTCCTTTTTGTGCAACGACTTTTGAGTCTTTTTTCTGTACAGTGGAGAAACCGTATTCGTTGACATTGTAGACGGATGAAGTATCCACTTTATTTCCATCACCAATTTTTCAAGTAGTAAGTCAAAAAATTTGTAAATGCGTATACTGAAATTAGGATGCTCTTAATAAAAGAATTTATTTTTCAAGTTTGGATTCCTATCTGCAATATCGTATAAAAGCTTTCGTATATCATTTTTCGTAATCCCGAACAGCGACTCTTCCATTTTCATAATGTGGGAAATTAGTTGCTCTCCATCTTCAGCGGGTAAAGCAGCTGATAGCCTTCCATTCAGTGAATCCGATCGTCTAGATACCTCATTTTTACCTAATCTCTCCATACCTTGTGAATGTTTTCTTGAGTATATCTTATTTTTCGCTCAATATTTCCTTTTTTGTACACATTCTTTTAGCATTTTCCATCTTTGGGGCTTCTCTTGCCGTATTGCCTTTTCCCCATTATTTAAATCTACTCCCAACGCGATTTGCGCAACGCACTAATGGTATGATATGAATTGTGACATTTTTCGATTTAAAAGTATTTCTAACTCCTAAGAATCAATCACAGAGTTTCTCTAATCTTTTAAATTGATAGAAAAAAGATTGTGCTTCCATCCTAGATGTGAGTTTACTTATTATTATCACTTGCCTCACTCACATTTTTTGGAAAACTGTTAGACAATAAATTTTGATTCAATGAACCATGTCAATTTAATGACACTTTCTTAGATGGCCAATATGCCCAACAGTTTTTATTAAATCTCAATATTGGTGTGATTTAGGACCCGGTTCTATATTTAACACTATATTAAGAATTACTTTTACTTAGATACCATTTTTCCATCACAATTAATCAATTTTGTTTTGACTACAAAAAAATATTTCAAAATAAACAATAATAGCATACAGTAAAGCTTCTCCATGTATTTTTGTTCCAAATGCTGTCAGTTACTAACCTAAAATTCAGTTTCCGTGTTTACACAACCATCATTCAAGGTACTGATCTGTTACAGGTACTTTGGCTAGATGCATCGGCGTCGATAATGTAGCAGACTGATAATTTTCATATAAAATGTGCTATTAAATTGAATCTAATTGCTATTGATATTTTAGTTTGGATAGGCGATTAATTCTCTGAACAGTAATTATGTAAGAATTAATCTGTTCAACAATACGGGCTCATCAATAAATTTTTCAAAGCGATTCCTATTTATTCAACTGATATATTAAGAGAAAACATTTTTATAAATTCATAATTTTTTTAATAAGATTTGAAAGATAAAAGTTCAACTTGTTTGTTTCTTTCAAATCTAGAAATTTTCATCTTACTTATAATGAATGTAATGAATGCTTAATATAAGAAAATATGTAGAAATGATGAATTATGGTTCAAAAGAAAACCTAAACAGCACGCTTTTATAGTGAATCGAGATAAAAAGTGATAAAAATTCTTAGTATAATAATAATATACCTGAAAATAGAATTTCATTCTTATACAAGCGTTAGTTGCTTTGTACTACATTTAAAAAAATGTAACTATGTACTCGTACTTTGTGATATAACTAGTGGAACATTCAGCAAGCGTATAATAATTTTATCTTATATTTCACCATCAAAAGCGACTGCGCCAGTTAATTTTTACTTATTAAGTTCTGGTATTCCTATACCGTGCAAGTATCGTGAAGGCTTAAATCTGAAGATTAATTAGATCTTCACAATTCATCTTTCACAAACGCCGACATTGTTTCTATGGATTTGTTTATACAATGATAAATTGGTGATCCAAGAATTTTGTGACTCAATTCATCACAAGGCTCATCTATCACATATTGTTTATTAGAATTACTGCATTTAACAATTTCTTGCTTTTTGATGTATATCTAAACTTTTGGAAACTATGAAGGTTGATGTTATTATTTTTTAACCTTCTGCCTGGTATCATGCATTGGACACAACAATTACTGATTTGGAAGATGGGGTGCGAGAAGCGCACGTGCATCGAGCACATTAACTGTGTCGAATCCAAAAGATCATTCGACGAGCGCAAAAGAAAATTTGATCTGCTGAGGTGAGTCCTAGAGATGGGCAAACATACTCACTTTTGAATAATTTTTACCATTAAGACAAAACGAAAAACCATCAGCAACATCTACGATTTTCCAAAACGAGCAAATGTTCAATATTATATAAAATATTGTACAAAAATTGATAGAAAAAATTATATTTTCTAAAGATGAGTGCATATTATTAATTAATAAATGCGTATTTTGAATTTTGCACAAAAAAACCTTTTAATTTAAGAATGGTAAGGTTAGGTCAGGTGAGGATAGGTTAGGTTAGATTAGGTTAGGTTAGGTTAGGTTAGGTTAGGTTAGGTTAGGTTAGGTTAGGCTAAGAAGATAAGGTTAGGTTAGGTTAGGTTATGTTAGCTTAGGAGACTGACTATAATCGCATTTATGAGAAACTATCAACTCTTTGTTACTCTGTTGTTCAGTATTTTATAATTTTTGTTCTTTTATTAACGGTAATAAACATTTCAAACTAAATACAAGGATTGGAGATACCGTCTTTATACCTGCAAATGTGCGCTCGATGCACGTATTCAATTTGGAAGTAGGTAGTAGGAGTCGATTACCAAATCTATTTCCAAATAATGAAGAATGTCCTCGGGGTAACCGGTCATGTAATTTTTTATTTGTTTAGTTGATACCATCGATATACCCTGTGCACTACTATGATCAGCTTACCTATAGAACACGTATCTTGAAAAATAAAGTTGTTTGAATCATTTATTCATTAGGAATTCGGTTATCAGAAAAAAGCTCAGTCTGAATTAGAAACTTCACTATAAATTATCCTTGTAACGCCATTGGGTTACTGTCACGTTAGACAAAGAAATATCGAATGTGTGTCTAAAACAAATGCATTCGTAGCACCGCAATGACCATTCCTTGAATTTATATTCCAGATAATATCTATAAGCTACTAAATTTGGATTCCACAATTGTATAGAGTGACTTATATTTTATAGGCCAATCAAATCAGACGTTGATTCTGTACGAAAATAGTTGTTGTATTTTTGAATCCCATCAAAAAAGTAAAGATTTAGTTTTAGTTGATAAAAAAGTGAGCTTCAACCCAATGAAAAATCCCAAACATATCAATACATGATCAAAAAAGAGTTGTAGTATCTAGAAGAGGAAACTATTTTAGAAAATATCTGAAAGAAATTGTAGGGATTTAAAATGATGATATATTATGCAGACGAAATCTTTTTGATTGAATATATCGGCACGAATTAAATTTAAAAATCAATTATCAAGCTAGAGCTGGTTTATCGAAAAGTTTAAAAGCACCAACTGGAAAGGAAAAAACCCTTATTATTCCCTTATTGGAAGTGATTTGAGATTCATTGGAGAAAGTTTAAACGTATTTCTCTCCAGAAAAATGTAGATTGCTACGAGGAAATGGATGCAGCATTTCGTGAAGATATTCTTTTGGAAATCAATTTGTTGTTGTTTGATAAAGCTGCATCACAGCCGGTGTATGGAAAATTCACCAACCACCCAATGGAGAATAGCCCACATTGCAGACTGCCTTGATAAGAAAAATCTTTAATTCAACGAAGCAATTTTGAAAATATAATAACTCAACTTAGCAGTATGTCATCAAGATGAATTTATAAAATATGTAGTAGAAGAAATGGTACAAGAACAAGGCGTAACTGTAATTTGATTTGATCTATTGGACTTATCGCATCGTGGTAAGATGGCACTACCACGATGAATTAAGTCGAATAAAATTTATGTAGGCTCAAATAATGAATTAAGTAGGAAGAAACAATGTTTGTGTGTGTCTGTGTTTTTAAATGTGCTTTGATACTAAAGCAAATATGTCAGCATATCTCCACACACTTCTATTAGCGCTCCGAGGTTTCCATAAGGCACACCTTCAAAAAATTTTCTTTTAAGCGTACACGTGGAAACACAAATAACAGGGTGATAGTACTTTCGCTTGCAGAAATAATTACAAAAGCACGTTTTTTAAATTAAAGTCACTTCTCACAAGTAATGACCTTAACCGAGAACACGCTGCAGAATAACATAATGCTATGTTTTGACTACCCTACTTTATGGTGTTGAGAGCTGGACTTTGAAGGTCTCCATCATGCGTAAGGTGGAATGTGGCTCTTTAGACGGATCCTTAGAATACCATTGACGGATTGGGTGACCAACGACGAGGTGCAAAGACGAATGAACAGAGAAAGAGAGCTATTAACCATTGTAAAGAGAAGGAAAGTTTCCTACTTTGGCCACATTTTTAGAAATCAAAAATATCCCTTGTTACAGCTGATTATCAAAGGGAAGATAGAAGGCAGGCACGGCCTGGGTAGAAAAAGTTGAAAAACCTTCGAGATTGGCTCCATGTACGTGATGCCGTAAATCTAATACGCATGACTGAAGATCGTGAGGAATTCCAAAGGATGATGCCAACCTTCATTAGAATGAAGCAGACACTGGGAGAAGAAAAATGTCATTAATTCGCTTCCTTCCGTTGACACGATTTGTACCACTTATTATTGTGATTTAGGAGCCAAAATTTTAGGAATGTCTAAAATTGTAGACACGTTGGAATCGTCCAAGTTAAATTACTGGTTACTGGTTACAGCAAAAATATGTAGCTGTAACACATCAGCCAAATCATTATAGAATTCTAGGTCTGCAGTCTTATTGATGGCGAAGGATCAAGCTGCGTTTATCCGTACTTAATGATTTGCCCTCGTAGTTTATACAAATACAGTCCTCTGTATTTGTATATATAATATTTCAATGCCATTGAAGAATCTCAGTAAACACATGTGAGATGGCAGGAGAGAAGAATGCGTCGAGAAAGAACACGCATGAAAAGAGACATTATGTTTTTTTTTTTTCTTTTATACATAACCGTATTTCATATCGTATTGCTTTGTTACATATAAATCACGTTAAGTTGAATAAAGTATTTTGTTTTCTCAAACGACGAATCACTGCAATCACACACCGTACTTTACAGCATTTGTATTTTCCGGTTTTCGCATACTAAGATCTGCATTTTTTTCTTTATAGTAACGCATCCACTTTTTTTTATCAAGCATAATCTCCACTTCACCTGATAACCTTAATAATTACTTTGTGAATATAGCCAAAAATGTATGAAATTCTATAACTCTTTCTCGTGATTAACTTTCATATCTCCCTGATGCTAATGCTAACTTACACAGTTTCTTCTTCATACCCGTAGTTTTAGCAGAGCTTCGCAGTACAATTAATGACATCAAAAATAAATACTTATCTGGTACTGATGGATCAAGCATGGAATTATCACCCAATTGAACTCCATCTCACATTATTTAAAATCATAGAAAGATTGATCAAAAAGAGGCTTTTATCATTTCTGTTCAAATATAAAATACTTACTACCCATCATTTTGGGTTTTTAAGTAACAAATACACAAACGATGCTATATTCTCGCTCCTAAATTATGTCTACTCCAGCCTACTTCACTACAACAACTTTTTGTGATATTTCAATTAACAAATTGCAGTACTACAGTTTCAGGGTTACATGGGTGATTCCGTTCTAACTGTGATATTCAATGTCCTGTATTGTTTTTTTGTACTAGTCATTAATTAATAATCAATTAATAAAAATTTTGTGTTAATTGAATAATTCTTAAGATATTTAAACATTATTTTTATACAATATAACTTGCCACTTAAAGAAAACTTATACTACATCACTTGAATGTCAGTACCGTGTCATGTCCATTCCTAGAATTTACCGATAAATTATTAATTTTTTTTGTCGAAACAAATGATTTAAACTAATTACCTTATAAATTCTAATGTTTATGATCAAACTGAGGAAAATTGATGCACTTGTTGTTTAATATCTTAAGTTACCATGTCAGTACCGTGGATAAATGAGTCAGTACCGTGGAACTCAAAATCCGACATTTGTGTCTTGCTCGTGATACTTTGAAGTTGTAGTAAATTCCTCTTAGAGTTTTATTTTTACAGTAAAATAGATGAATAATATGCATAAAAAAGTTAGAAAAGTTAAATTTTAAAATCTTGAAATTTTGAATACAAAAAATCACAGTTAGAACGGAATCACCCACATCTCTCGCTTGATTTAAGTCATACCTTACCAACAGAGGTCAGCTTGTATGGGTTGATACAACGATATCTTTTTGCAAGCCAATAGAATGTGGAGTGCCCAAGGCACTAGTTTCTTTTGGAACCACTCTGATCTTAAGGCACTTCATACAACCATATCTAGTGACCTAATTACCCTTAAATCATGGTGCGATTCTGATCTTCTGTGTCTCAACGTTTCTGAAATTGAAGTTTTAATATATAAAAATGCGTTGCTGCCTTTTTTATTAAATAACAGCATCACTCACGTCGTTGAATCTGTAAAATTCTTAGTGTTTGTCGCTTTATCTACAAAATTAAGTTCCTCCTGTTTTGCGCTAAAATCAACCTCCAAGAAACTAAACTTCTCCACCTCCACCTCAACAATTTTTTATACCTTTATTGAGACGCATCTTCGATATGCCTTTCCCTTCTAGGGTACGTATAGTGCGACTCTATTTGAGCGGCACTTCTTTAAAAGATTAAACTGAAACTTCCTTCTTTATTCATCTTCGAATCCGTTTGTCTAATTCGTAAGCACGCTTCTCCAATTTCAGATCGTTGCACGGCTATCTACTTAGGAACGTCGAGTACGACCTTCACCTACCTACTCCACATTCAGAATCAGTTAAGGGCTCAATATTTCACAATGCAAATATAATGCACAATCACTTGCCAAATGAAATCAAATCAATATTATCATTGTGGATTTTTCCTTTATATTGGAATTTTATTTTATGTGTATCTTCATTCAGTTATTAGTATGTTTGTTTTTCAGTTTTTACAATCTTTTACAAATTGTAACATTTTTTTAATTTAAATTTAACGCTTTCGCGTATCGATAGACAAGTTTGTGAATTTGTACTATTACCACCCCTACCACTGTGAGCTTAACCCAATGGGCTCATATAATCAATGAAGTAGTAAGGAACGAAATTACATGACATAAAAGATGTGCTTAGTAGTACCCAACAATGTAATAAGGGTAACTTTTATCCGCTATTATTTTTTTTTATATTTTAAAGAAAGTACATCACAATTTATAACCTAAACATATCATAAATTTGAATGTACTTAGTTCAAAAGTATACTATATATAATATAATGATGTAATTTTTTTCTCAAATCATGCGTGAGTTTATAATTTTTGGTAACATGATAATTATAGGTGCACGCCTATGACTATTACTCCTTGAATCCTCAAAGGTTTACGTTGAAAGGATGAGTCTCATTCGTTATGTCCTACTATGAGGAATTAGTGTTCAAAATGAATATGATGAGCAGAGTCGTATCTTGAGCGTTTCAATAAGAGGCCGTCTCTGTGTACTAGAAATTTCGTTCCAGTTCGATTAAATTGGAAACAACATAATTTAGTATTAGAGCGAATTTCTGCTGAACGGTAATTTGTAAACGGATGCGTTTTAAACCGTTGAAAGTTGCCTCGACTTTGGTTGAATTTATTTTGGTGGGAAATTGCTTTCGATATTTGCCTATGTACTCAGGAAATTACGCTTTTTACAGTGTATTCACATTTTTAGTGGTCCAAACAAGGAAATTGAATCTCAGTGGTATGTACATTGCATTCCCATACCAAAACAGTTGTCGATTTGAATATCTGTGTTATTAAAATATTGCGTATTATTTTGTTTTATGGTGCAACTGTTTGTAGGGCTCAATTAACCGCAGTTAAAATTAAATTCTCCCATCGTAATTGATGGTTCAATGTTACTATTTACCTCAGTTTATGTTTTGGAGATAATAACATTATGGAAGATCATAAAGTTATAAAGCAGGCAGATGCAGTTGATGCAATTATTGAATTTGTCCTTAAACTTAAAATAAACTTCATAAAATTCAATCAACGCGGTTAATAAGAAACTGATGATAATAGTTTGGATGGTGGTGTCAGGTATAACTGGAATAATCTTCATAAAATCGATGAGCCAGGTGTGAGTTCGACAATACAATTAAAGCTGTGTCATTTGTGAAAATAATGCAGGGATGTACTTTATTTTAAAATATGATTATGACTGTATAAATGTGCGTGTAATATTTCCCTATTTTCAAAATGTAATTATTCATATTCTTCCTCTCTCTTCATTCGTCAATAATAGTTTAAAACTTTCTGAATTTCATTTACAAATTGAGCCGATGTATGAGGGCAGTAGGCTGAATTTACATAATTGTAATAGAAAATATTTTTTCAACGTGTTTCCATATATGAATTCGAGTTGAAATAACGCCTTTGAACTTATAAATTCAATTGTTTTTTGAAACGCAAATCCATTTTCAATCATACCTTTCAATGTTTTGTTTATTGACTGAATGTGTAGTTGCATCATACACTTTGTTGTCCAATGAATTTACTACTGAATTACATATAAAGTATGGCTTTCAAATTATGAGACTGACGCTGTAGAATTTGTTGAATTCATTTATCTTCACTATATTATATCATGTCGAACGAAGAATATGATGATGAGGGCAGCAGAGATGGAAACATTGAGAATTAACTATTAAAAGTTGAGCCCAGAAATCAAATGAGAAGCAAAGATATAAGAGAAGATCTGACGACAACAAATTGATGAAAGTTGGATGAGCTAAAGTATAAAAAATCAACTTTAAGAAAAACCTCCCGGTCGACCTCCCAAGAGATAGCGTGAAAGCTGGACATCTACTTCTCAAGAGGCTTAATAGTAGAAGGAACAAGACTTTTATTTTAAGAAAAGAGAAAGAAGAAAAAGACTTCATTATATCCTCTATTCCTATAATGTTCCATGTGAACTTATATGTTTGAATCTCAATTGGACGTCTTCTTATTCCCGTTTCTCAACTCGCGTATCGTGTCCACTTTTACAATTCATTATTTCTATTATAGATTTAACTTTAGAATACAAATCGAACTTGCACAGAGAATAGAAAACGGGTCGTCGTGTTACGTCGCTTTGTATTGATAAGAAACCCATGTAGTATCTTTCCACAGAGCGGATCATATTTTCTTACAAATTGTTATGGAAGTTTAGCTCAAGGGATAATATTTTGATCTTCAAGAACCAAGTGATGGTACACAATCCCGTTATCATGGCTTTGAACTTTAATTTGCTTAATCTACTCCATTTTTGCCATTGGTGAAGATGAATTCTCATGCTGATTGACACATTTTCGTCACATGTGATCCTTGGTTTCTGTTTCTCAATGACATTCTAAGTATCCCAATTAATATTTTTGCAAGCTTTTTGTTGTCAAAATTTTAGGCAATTTGGCACGCACCCTTTCCATTTTAGAATTGTAAATATCACATATGTTCAGTTTCAGCTTCCATTGACATTGACATACAGAAACAAACAAAATAGTTTGAAGTGAATGAAGGCTGTGCTGATTTGTTCAACAGAAGCACTGCAATAATTGTTACTTTCCAGTTTATTAAGCACTTTGCGGTCGAAGCTTGAGGCTGATGAGTTTGGCACACAAATCAACCATAGATTACCCTTTTCTGCCCTTTCATCGTTTAATAAGGCATATTTAGACTTTGCTACTGCATTTGATAATGTGAAAGAGTTTTGTTTTGATTTTGTGATTCTTTTAAGAATTCAAATTTAAATCTGATGGATATGAAATGAATCTCTACATGACCTCTGTGTTTACTTTTGAAGCTAATGAAGTCCCAACATTTATTTGGTGTTTGAGGGGTGAGGGGAATTGTGTTTTACGTACTGATAAAAAAAACGAAAATGTGCTACATGCGTTGGAAGCATTGCGCACGTATTTATTCGATTGAGTGCTCAAATTCTGCTATTAGAGAGCAACAAATAACATGAGGTTTCACAGGAAAAGCTGACAACTGCTGGTGTTTAACACATCTGCACTTTAAAAATAATAACAACTGAATTTAGTCAGGGTTATAATACACCATAATGTAGTTTAGACTTTTGGATTATTTTTAATCAAAAGCTGCAGTATCTCACTACAGGTGAACAATTTTAAATAGTTATTTAATACAGAATATAAGCAGAAGAGATATCAGTAGTATTTGCACGCTTATAACTATCCCTATAGCTTCTTCTCGCTTATATACAAGAGGTTTGAAGCAAAGTTTGACTAAAACCAAGTATAAATGAATAATAATATGGAATCTTTCTCGAAATTTGGAAACAAAACAATCCTCAATCTCTTAGTACCCATCTTCTGAACAAAAGTTTTCGCACTTAACCCTATATATATCGGAAATAATGAGAAGAATAATTATTCTGGATAATAGGTTAGTTGACAAAATTTGAAAATCAGTTTAAAACTATAGCTTAGCATCTATTTCACCCCAAAAATATATTATTTTAAGTAAAATAGGTTTTTTACGTTAGTATTTTGAGTTTTTGTTTATAACAGTCAATTGTATTTTTTAATAAATAATGAATTCCTCATATTATAAATACTGTATAGGGCCACAATGTGAAAGTACAACGATAAAAATGCCTCACGAATTATTCATATACATTCCAAACAATGAAGAAATACGAAAAAAGTGGTTAAAGATGGCAAGGAGACAAGATGCTCTTACTTTATAAACTAATTCCACAAATTATTTCTGTGAAGATCATTTTGATGTAAGTATCAAGCAAAATTTGATGTATCTATTCATAAATGTACAAAATCTACCATAATATACCACATATAACATATAAAATGTTAATTAAGTTAAAGTTATTGAAACTTTGTATTCGCTAATTTAAAAAAAAATAAGTTAAGAATTTTCATGCCACAGTGGGTAAATGCGACTCTCTGACTGGTAACTGCTGATTAAATAAGACTTTATTTGTTTTTCACATAATACTTACATATAAGTTACTGCGAAGTTTTGATGAACAAAAGTAGGTGTTTAATGCAAAAAATTTGTCAAGCATAACTGCGTCAATTTTGGGCAAATTACTGCAATTTGCTTTGTTAAATCCTGATTCCATGGCAAATTATTCGTGTGTTTCAAGATTAAATTAAAATCGAACTTTATTAATTAAACAATAATTGCTGAAAACTCGAAATAACCTGGTTACTTTATACGAAAATGACAGCTACAGCACAGCGTTTCGAGAGGTGTGACCTCACGCCTCATTTTGTCGATTTTATTTTCCAAAAATATTATTAATCTTTTATTATTTTTGTAGAAAAGTTGTTTTTTTTTTATTTACTAATTATCATGGTTAATCATTGGAAATTCAAAGCCATCCGATTTATTTTCAGTGGAAAGAAGCCTATTATATTAGGAAGTTATGATTTTATTTTACTCCGTAAGATTTGGCTAATTGGATGAAAATTCGGAAAATTCTCTTCGTACAACATCTTAGCATTTTGATACCAAACAGGATTTATTCTGATCCATTCAAATAGCTATACAAAGTTGTGTACGAGTCTCTAGCATTAGTAAGAATAAACTGGATGGAAAATAATAGGATTTCCAATTTATTTTTAAAGCTACTCCAGCCGACGCTTTTATATAACAGGGACTATATGATATCCCACCATACATTTGTACTTCTACTTATATAAATCCTGAAAATGAGCAACTGCTACATCCATAAAACAGATAGATTCATGTAATGTTTCATCTAATGTTCGGCAGTGATAATACTCATATTTTTTGAGAATCACATTTGAATTTGTTCGAGCATATTGAGATTTATGTATTAATAAAGTGTTGCTTGTAGAATGGAGACACCTTCATATTTAAAATACTTAGATTCACTAGAAAGAACTCTCATAATTGATCAAGTTGATTAACAGACTAGTTAAATATTTGTATGATTGTTTTATCGTTATTTGTTGAGAAAGTGTGTCTAATTTAATAGATGGACATTTCTAGATTGTTATACTCGAAGAAAGATTACTTCTTATAATTTCTTGAACATAAATACCAAGGTTTTTCAACTAGAAACAATAAAAAACAAGTATACCTAACTTGATCTAACCTAATGTGCAGGATTTTCTCTAGGAATAGCTGTAATATTAAATTGAATTATTTCATCTTTCACCAATATTTACAACTATAAATACCAACATTGTATTCGTCGCAGAATGCTTATGCTGTATGCTTTTTAAATTGCGCACAGTCTTCTTGTTTACGTAGAGTAATACTAAAAATATATTAGTAATGTCTGCTAAGAATATGAAGAGAAAAATCGAGATTTCAACTGTGAGTCGAAAGATTGTGTTATTGTTAAAAGAAGCAATAAGTCAATGTGACATTTCTGTGAACAAAACTTGTCACAGTACAAAGCCAGAAATAAAAAGCGGTATTATGATACTAACCATAGGTTTTACTAAAAATATTTGATATTTAGTTTAGATGTGCAATCGCGGTGATAATAAAATATATTCAGGATACAAAATTCTGTTTTCGTGGAGCACAGATTTCTAATTCCGAGCGTGTTCTGATTTTCTGAACTCATCCAATGTATCCGTGGACATCGGTAAGGATTTTTAATCTGGCGCATGTACATTAATACTTTTTGTGATATTTAGCTCGAAATAATCTCTAATCTATATGGTTTTTTTACGTAAATGTATTTAAAAAACATGGTTGTTAATTTTATACTTACAAATATCTAAAATAAAATTTCGGTCAGTTAATTATTCTAGCTAGTCTTGAATTCAAATTATAATTTTAGATGTTCATGAATCGTTCGTGGAGGAATATACTGAACAAAGCATGCGCATTTCACAAGTCCAAAATATATTCAAAACATATTCGGAATGTGTCTAATGCGAACGAAGCTAATCCTAGAGAATTCCGAGAAATTTTCACAGAGTTCGTATTGGTTTTTAACTTAGCAAAAGCGGAAAAACCTTCTAGATATGAAGAGAACATTAAAAAGAATATTGTTCCTATTTTCGATCTATATAAAAAAAACTGCTAAAAATTGAACAAATTCCTGCTATTAGGCTCAAAATTAGGCGGAAGGAGAATTTATGTTATTAGTGACGATATATTGAGTAATTTTCAACAAAATCTAAGCAACTGTTCAGCTATGAGTTTAGCTTTGCATGGAATAAGGGATATCAAAGGAGAAGAGCTCTTAGATCCAGTCACACTAGAAGAAAACACTCGTGTTTGTGACATCGAAGAAACTTATTAATAAGATTGTGAGTGCTGCTACTAACGGTGTGCCATCTATGACTGGAGAAAAACAGGGTCTTATCAAGCTTTTGAATGTTGACAGCTTATTTCCTCATTTCTTATTTGTGCATTATACTATTAACAACAGTAAAACATTTTGAATATTCACATGTTATGAAGGTATATTATTTATATCAGAAGTTTGAATATTTCGTAGAAGACATCGACGATAACAAACTTTCTGATGATATGGTTATCATAAGACAAGAAATCTTTCTCAACTGCTAAACTCTTTTAAACGAGTTGGTGTTGAAAATTGGATATCATACCGTTAACTTGATGACCCACACTGGCTATTGAATTCATCTTTATTTCTGGATATTGTTCATCATTTACAAACATTGAACATACCATTGTAAGGAAAACGAAATTTAGTGTCTGACTTAGTACAGTATTCCTATCAAATTGAGTCTGTTCCAGAAAGATCTTAAGAGAGAAACATTCTCTTATTTCAAATGTCTCAATATAATCCTCTATAGCTTTCCTGATATATTAGGGGAAACCAAACAATTCTTGAAACTCACGCGAAACGTGAAAATTGATAATAAATTTAGTAATTCAAGAGCTCTTAATCCATTGTGAGTCTCACTGTGGTTTTTCTATAAATTAGTTTATTTTACAGTAAGAAAACCAGTTGCACTTTCGGGCATCATTTACGTATAGCCAATTTTTTTATTTAGGTAGGCCGTATTCCAGAAGTAAATGGAATGTCCTTACATTCAGTAGGTAAGCTCATCTTGCAGGTATTCAAGCAAGACCTATTCAGGTGTAACAAATTTCTTAAAATCAATGTATTTTCGCACATTTGACAGTTATTTATATGAAAGCTTATGATGCGTACATGTTAAAAAACTTGTACGGCTGGTACGGCTTCATAACACCTAATATTCCAGTAATATTTGAGAGAAATTCTAAAAATTTCTTATATTTTGCTTTTCAATAATAGATATATATGGAAAAATCCCGAGAAAGGCGTCTACAGAATTATTATAATTCCATCCACCGTTTTCCATGACACAAAATTTGTAAATTTAAGTTTTTTTTTTTCAATTTAATATTTGGAAAGTTACATTCTGCCAAAGGTATTAGATGTCAGTAGTAAGTTAATTGTATCAGAATCAAAATACGTATGTCGACCAAATAATCCAACCATACCTGTGAAATATTTATTGTTACATTTATTTGTTGTTTGTTACCTCATATTATTATTTTATGGCACTATCAGGTTAGTTTTCCCACAAATAGTGACATCTTTCTAAAAATTCCAAAGTGTCATCCAAAGCTTCTTGTTTTATAATAGGATCGATATTTTTAAAAAACAAGCAAACTCATTGGTGACGCCAAAAGGAATCCTAATGAACTCCCACCAATTTCCGCACGCTCAAAAGCTGGAATAGAAATTTGGTGGTAGGCGCTACAAAAATCTATACTGGGAAATTTGGTGCACCATTTCTTCAATACAAGGTAAGGGATACGAATCCAATAACCACTTTGTTAAGTGTCAAAGAACAGTCTACAACTTTCAATTTTCATTAAGGTGTGCAAATAGAAAATATGTTCCTACTTTTGCCACAGCAAAACTGCAGATAGAAATTTCCGGCTTATTTCCACCACAATTCCACCTAAGTGTTATCTAATAAGGGCATGGCTTATACTAAAATCGGTACACCTCTTGAGATGTAAAGTTAGGTGGTTTCGTAAGTAGTCAGATTTGAGAACAACTTAATTGGCGATATTCATACTGAATACACTGTTAACACCACCACCACACACTCACAATTACACTGTCTGACGCGTGTTTCAATAACCAAGACTAAAGATAAAATAAAATCTAATAACTTGACTTACCTGTTTTATACCAAATTTTCCCACCAATAAACCTTCTCACGCTGAAATTAATTACAGCGGGAAAAAACTCCTTGTCGGGAATCTTCACATTCATTTCTTGACTACTAAATTATAGAGTGGGCTGTAAGGAATTGGCCCTTTGTCCCTATTTAAGCTACTCTCTTATCTAAAAATTTCAATGCTTTCAAATGCATCCAACAATTCATTATTGGATACATTTTTTAATAATTTTACATTATAAATATTTATGTCATGATTATGTCTGGAGGCGCCCATATTTTAAATGAGTTATGTGCTCTTTAAACCGGGCAATAACTGATCTCTTATTCTGCCCAATATAATTTCCATCACAATCACCACAGCTTATTTCATATATACCACTCTTCTCCAAATTTGGTATTTTATTCTTAGGATTGCCCATTAAAACAATTGTTGGGCAATGGTCCTGGAATTAATTTTCGCGGGAGAAGGTTTATTGGTGGGAAAGTTTAGTATAAAATAGGTAAGTCAAGTTATTAGATTTTAGTTAACCTTCAGTCTCTGAAGACGATAACTTGTTTATCGAAACGCGCGTCAGATAGTGTGATTGTGATAGTTACTGTAGTGGTAGTGTGATTAGTGTATTCAATAACAACTTAATATAATCCACTGACGGTCACTTAAGTACGGAAGCCACTATACTAACATTTAATTGAGTGGAAATTGTCTTTATTTGATTTTTGGTAACAAAGGATGCTGATATGTAACTGTCGAAGCTACATGTGTCAAATAGTCCTTTAGTAAAGAGATAGTTAACATCTACGCTAGTTAAAGCTTACGAAAAGCAAGCAGGAGCAGCCGCAGAAAACATGTCAGTTGAAGCACCTGTTACTTTTTTTTTAAACGCTAGTCTGTTTTTCGAGAGACATACTTCCCTTTTCCCACAAAAAGAATTATTTGCAGGACACTGGATACGAGGATGTTTCGAATTTTCACATGAATTGCGGCAGCAGTTACGTGCTCGTATTTATAAGTTTTGGTATTAGAATTAGAATTATGTGTTTATATTAAATGCTACGCTATATATAATATGATATACAAAAAATATATATATACAATTAAAAAGAAATGTGAAACTAACAAGTGAAAAACTTCACCTGATTAACTCACCGATAATTCGAGTTCATAGGAGTTACTCATGTGGAAGTGAAACTCTATGATAAAATCATTAATCACTTAAACTTCCATTTTACCTAATTGCTACATACGGCTATAGCATACTTGAAATCTGCGAATTCCCTCTGAAGCGTTAACCAAGATTATCTACGGTCGTTGTTTAATACGTTCGTAGATAAAATATTAAGCCGACACTCTCACAAAGCAGTGGCCGTACAGTTAACCATAAATTATGACCAAGTGTGAGGCTAGCAATATCCTCTATAGTAAATTATTTTAGTTCCTTATCAAAATTTCTATTATGGGTGCCCTTACATTGGAGTTTATCGTCCGAAGTAATGTCTAAACGTGGCATTATAGGTGAATTTCTTTATATATCACGACACTATTTTAGTACTGATACTGTTATGAATTTAATAGTAGTTACAGTTTCTAATCACTGTATGTATTTTTTTGTCACTCATTTCATAGAAGATGGCTGCCACGGATCAGATTTTAGGAGCTAGGATGTGAAGGACGTGAATCGACTTGTATAACACTTTGACCTATTGCGTACCTTGGACTGTTTACCTGCAAGGTAGCAACTACTTTACTATATGTCTGGCAACTACGAGGCTTCCTTTTGGTTCTAAGAATACTTGTGTTTGTATGTGTGTTTGTGAAAGAAAATGGAAGCAAGTCCATCAGTCAAAGTATTTCGGTTATCTATGCTTAAAAGATGTGTGGTGTTTAAAGGTAGAGAATAGTTTTGTTTAACAAGTAACTGCAACAAATTTTTTGTTATATGAATGTGATTGCTGCATTCGAAGAAAATGTGATTGAGATCATCACAAGAATTATCATAGTCGGTACAGTCTGATGATTTTATAATACCCAGTTTGGTAAGATGCACGGTGTACCTTCCATGACCAGTCTTCATTCCAAGTATATTTGCTGAGTAAAATAGTTGATAGACACCCTTGACACATAGAGGAGGTGCTCGATTGTTTCCTCTATTTCATCCTAGAAGCGTCAAAATCTAGCGGAAGTTTCTCTTATGTACATCAGGTGGTAATTCATCGGAACGTATCCAGCGTACCAGTTTCCTTAGTTCATCTTAATTTGGTACTTTCAGGTCTGATTACTGAAATGAGAGAGAGTATTCTTCTATTGGTTTAGACTTGTTGTCTGACTCTATGTTTCTGATTGCTCTGAGCTGCTCCAAGAGTAACTAGTATTGTCTTCCAAAAGACATATTTTACCACTGATGTCTAGATAGGCCATATAATTTATAAACAGAAAAAACAAAATAAGGCCTAGTACTGAGCCTTGGGGCATTCCACATAATATTGGCTTGCAAGAAGACATCGTTGTATCAACCCTTACAAGCTAGCTTCTGTTGGTATGACTTGAACCATTCGAGAGGTGTTTCTTTGAAACCGTAAAACTGCAATTTGTTAATTAAAATATCATGATTAACACAATCGAAAGCGTTAGAAAAATCACAAAAAGCTGTTGCAGTGGAGTGATTACTGAATGAACATTATTTAGGGGGGCGAATATAGCATCATTTGTGCATTTGTTACTTAAAAATCCAAATTGATGGATAGTAAGTATTTTATATTTAAACACAAATGATTAGCGATGAAAATAACAATGTTAGTGTCAACAATTGTATATGTAACAAAAAATATTTCACTTCCTTTTTGCCGTTTGCCGCTTATTTACAATTCATTTTCTCTTTGTTGCGGTGTCGTATGATACAATTCAATACTACCCTGAATTCCATATGTAATCGATAGCTTTTTATAAAAGAAAACTGTATCATTTTTTGTGTGGGTCTGCTTATATTCAGAATGATTAACATCGACGAATAAACTTTTCAACCGTTGGAAATATATTCGTTGGAAATATATTCGTTGTATACGTATAGTACAATATTCATTTGACTTTTCATTTGTAATAAATCTGATTACTCGGAAATTGCAATGGGAGTATTATTGTCATTATAATTGAGAAGAAGCATTGAAAAAAGTAGAAGAAGTATGTAAGCTTTGAAAAAATCTAGGTTAATCGCTCTAAAGCTATAGAAGGTGCACTGATAGATCGCTAGATAAGAAAATTGAGTTTGTATTTTATTACATATATTGACCCAGAAAAATCTTGTGTAAAGTGGAAACTCAGTAGAGTCTATTAGAAAAATTGCACTTAACCAAATCATTTATACAGAGGATTTCAGGACTTGATCCGGAAGTGTGTAGAAGTACAAGGTGCACAATTAAAACATTTATTATAGTTTTTGTGTGTATTTATTTGATAAGATGACATTTTATTTCATAATTTAATTTTTCTACATTTCAATTCTCTCCTTATGAGAGTAATACGATTTTCGCCAGTATACAATTGAATTAGAAATGTTTGATTATATTGAAACACCTTCTGCAAGTATTTTCAATGAATAATTACAATTTATGATATTTTTATTTGGAATGTGTCTTTATACTTTGATAGGATAAAAACTGAAAGAAATCAAACACGTCAAATTTTCATCAGTCTTTAAAATAATAAAGAAGAAACTAATTTTAAAACAGAAGAGACCTAAAATCAAAAACAATTAGGAGCATAAACGTATCAAAAGGTCTAAGAAATAAAAAATAAAGAAAAGAAATATATGTATAAATTTTTCATTAACCGATATATTCTATCAAGAAACTCATCTCTAAACTTGATCAAATCCATGATTCTTTCTATTTTCGGTTTGTTACCATTCTTACTTTTTCTGATAAATACTTTTTCCATTCGGTTTCGTTTGATATCAGTTTCTTCTGAGATCAGTTTTTCTGATATCAGCACCGTTTTTAATCTCTATACCTTAATTTTCACTTCTCACAAACTCTTTTTTTTTATTTTCATTTTTCATTTTTCTTATGTTGTCCTCACGTTATCTTCCAGTTCGTCTTAAGTTAAGTTATTCTAATTTTTTTCATATTCTCCATTTTCATTCATCCATTCATAGTTCCAAAATATCAACGTGTAGAAAGGATAGTTATGAATAGGTACTCTACAGACTTTATAAAATAAGAAACAAAAAGATCGGACACTACTTTTGATATTTCAAATTCGTCCCAGCTCTTCCAGCACTGATTGTTTTCTAAATAAATTTGATTAGCAATAAAACTTAAATCAGTCATATCGATTTCTTAGTTAGGTGGAGATTATTCAATATATAATGATTGCTTATGATATTTTCCACTAGTAACTAATAATTGCTTCCTGATTAATATTCTCAGGTTTCTTGCATCCTAACAATTTGAATTAACATGGATTAATGAGAACATTCAACGGATCTCTTTTAATTCTAATTCAGTACAATAATAGTAGCTACGTCTCAGACAAAAGTCAATTCAATTAGTGAAACTGGAACTTTCCTAATCAAAAGTTGCCTTTTCATCGTCTTACCGATAGAAGCTTATTTAATTCTGCTCTGAATTTTCTTTTCTCGAAACATGAATACTGTCACTTTACTTAGTTTTGCGACGTATCTCTCTACCTTCTTTACTTTCCAACGGGCGAAAATTTCTTTCCTCAAAGAAAATAAGAAAATGTGGTTTTTCCTAACGAACACAAGATAATCCACTTAGATAGAAGTATATCTTTAGAAGTGTCTTATTACGTTTTTAGTAAACTAGAGAAAATACAAAACACAAGTTATATTTCTACATTTTACCGATATTTTTTATTCAGTTGAAGACGTGAGTTTCTCGAAATGTGTTGATGAAAGATACCATATAAGTTCTTTTGAATCTAATTCAACTTCAAAAAACATTTTAGTCGTTGTGTAATTGATTCTATTATCGTTTTTATTTTTACTAGACGCTAATTTGTTGTCTGTAACCTTTAGTGTTGTGTACGAGACGAGACTGAAGAATCTCTTTTTGTATTTCAATAGAGTGGAAATTTTTTATGTTCCCAATGTAAATGAAAACCCCAAATGAAATTATATTCTTTAACAAATTTGATAATTGAAAAAAGAAAATTTTTTACCCACGCTATAGTTTGCATGGTACACCACAAATAAAATATTATAACTAGTAATAATACCTGGTAATAATAAAACTATATTCTGTAATTTTGACGTATTTATCGATGTAACCCCCTTTTGCTTTTATTATTTCGGTACACAATTTTAGCATTCTCTGCAACAGTTTCCACAAATAACCGTCGTCTATTTGGTACCATTTATTTTTGAAGATATTTCAAAGATGTTAAGTGAAAATAGGACACTGCTTTCTGACTTTCTAGGCCAATTTGTCTCACAACTCAATCGGGTTGAGGTAGGTTAACTGTGACGACCAAATCATTACTTTCAGAACATTCTTCCTTTCCAACTCCTTAATAATTCTCTCTAGTTCAAATTCTATGTTCTTTAGCCACCTAAAAACTTATAATTTGATGTCTTTAAGGAAGTTTTTTCACTATCATCCTTCTTTCAATCTCATTCTCACTCTAGAACTGCTCAAAGGCAGTTCCCTACATTCATTGATTTTATCTGCTATCTCTGGGCCCTTGAGTAGTGGATCACGTTTAGTGATCTTCAGCGGTTGAGGTTTAACGAGGCCGCCCTGAACTCTATCACCAAAGTGGATGCATATTTTTTCACGTTGTAGTTCACAATACGTCGAGGTATTTTGAATTCGGCGGCAATGGTGCGGTTACTTTTGCCTAAGCTTGCTATTAATGCATGAGCTTCAACTGGTATTTCTTTGGTTTCACCCGTTTTTTGAAACTTAGTCTCAATTTGCGTGGAAGAGAACATTTTGTATTCCAATTTCACAAACAGTTGTCCAAGAAATATAAATCCCAGCACTTTCTCACGTCTTACAAAGCTAACTGGGACTAAACTATAATCATAAACACTGAAGAAATAATTCACAGTAGAAGAATAATAAACAAATCATCAAATACAAGTTTTAACTTGTCGCACCCGTCGACAAAATATAAACATACGCTCGTATAAAGTAAACAAATAACGGCCTTGTTTGACAAAATGAGAGAAATTTGTTCAAGTGTATTACTTTAAAATTTGTTTGACGAATTATGGGGTGAGGAAAAACTTTTGATCGGTAATGTAGGTAAATAAAATACCAAAAATGGAGGTTGAGCAGTCCTCAAGCTATTGAAAGGTTTAAGTATGTCTGATTATGTATACTGAAATGAGAGCTTTTAGATAATTCATTAATATGATTCATTCCTCTTCGAACTCTTTATTTTAACTCGTAGATTTGACTAAGAATACTTCAAACCAGGATTTTATTCCTAATGCTTCGGATCTGGGATCAACGAGTTATTCCAAGAAGAACCTACGTACTGAACTTTGAATATAGCGTATATACAAAAAATTGAATTATGAGGATGTCCGGTATATTGTGAAATCAATTTTTCATACTGAATTCATAGATTATTTCCATGGAGAAGAAAATTTTGTTCTCCGTTATTCGTGTTCCAATATTTTTTACTGACAAATGATACGTCAGCTCGGCTCTATCCAATGTCTATAATTAATTATGCTTGTTTTAGCAAAAAACAAAGGCTTATATGCGAGACATATCCGATTCTTCTATAAGACGGTTTATAATATGGTTGTAAAACCTCGTCTTTGTTAGTCGTTGAATAAGTAGAAAGATCTTCCCCCTTCACTGTCGACAACTTTAACCCAAAGATTAATTCGCTTCTCATAACGTCGCCCTCTCTCCTCATTGTTCTATTAATTTTTCTTGTCATTTGGAAATAAGAATTTTTAGGATTATGGAAACTTCCAATCGTTAAATATATTTAGGAATTTTTGTGTGTGAAAAATTCAGTACAAACATGCTCAAATGATCTTACGGAATTGATGCATACGTATTCAGAATCTGTAATACGATAATACGAGGGCTGCTACCTAAGTTTTGAGATACATAAAAACAAATGCAAAACACTTTTGCATGTGTTAATTCTATTCTTTTACCAAGATGAATGTTTTCAGTATATGTACACATCTCAAATAGCATTCGTATAACAACACTTTCTGTTTATATTCACCATTAAAAATGTAAAACTTGGCAATGTCAGATTTTACATATTCACATCAGTGTTGCCATATTTCAAAACTTAAGCAGCAGCCCTCGTATAATTGAATATAAGCCTATTTTGTTCATTCCAAAACTATCTACATGAAGTCGATAATAATCTTTGGACGCTGTAAATTGCAAATAGTAAATAGTAACAGGGTCGTACTTCAAAGAAACTTTATTTAGACTCTCTATCTCTCTAATTATGTGGATTAAATGAAACAGAAATTGAAATACAAAACTCAAAAGTACATAAGTTTATTGTGGTAAGTCTGTATTAAATTGACAAAATATATATACGAGGGGTGTCCGAGTTTCCAGCCTGAAAATGTCAGCCCTTAACATTAAAAGTTGTGATATATATTTGCGCAAATGTTGAACCTCTCATTTTATTTATATAAAAAAGATATTTTGTATTCAACTACAAATTAGTATAATTTGAGTCTATTAACATCGGTAACTATATGTTTAGATAGTATTTTAGAATGTGCAAAAATAGCTAAACTTATTAATTGAAATCAAACTGGTCAAGTTAACATAATTGAACTTATCTTTAATGATTCAATATCATTATTTATTATATAAATGAACGAATTGAAAACATCTGCCATATTTTGTAACCACTTTTCAATATATTCCGCAAACTGTTTTATTACATTCTTCACAGAATTTTTGCGTTTTTCCGGTTATTCAGGCGCCCTGTCAACAAATATATTATGATCTTACAGCAATTTTCAACAACTTGTAGAATTTATTGGTTTTTCATGTTTTCGATATTAATCAGAATGATAAAATTTTCATAACTTGCTTCTATCAGTGGCATACATAATTCTCCCTTCATTTATCTTTTTATGATATTTTTTTAATATATCTCAATCGTCAAAAACTGTTGCTTGTATTCGAAGGAAAGAATGAGAAGTGAATTGAGCCACTAACCTTAACCTGAATTGTCGAGGTGTTCTTAGCCAGGTAACTGTTTAATTGTTGATTCTGGGGTAAGTCTGAAATGCTCGTCTTTTTATTTTTCAGAAAAGATGATAGAAAAAATTGTTGTTTTCACTAATTTTACAATATTTTTCATTTGTAAGTTGATTCAGTCCGGCTCGAAGGACCAAATGTTGCTTGTATACGAAGGACCGATTTGTTAAAATGATAAGGACTGTATTTAATTTGTTTATTGATGTAAAAGCCTAAAGATCGAACTAAGATTAGTAACATATTCTCGTCTTCACGACTACCCTGACTTAGTGAGATCCCCTTCTATATCTAAGGGTAGCAGATACAATTCCCACTTGTTATATAAATATTAGTATATAACAAAACTTATTGATGCTCGTATTATAGAGAAGTGAACTTTTATATGTCTCTTTGAAATTAGAAATATTTGCTGACATGAGAATTTGAAAGAATACTCTTTTACATGAAATTATTTTACCACAATTGCTTTTATATAGAATTTTATATAGAATTCTTGTTGGTGCAACTAGCAAATTCCTCAGTCAATTTCATTTATTGATAAAGTCTCTATATTTGTATGTGGGCCAGATTTTTACCGAAGAATACTTAAAGTCAGTTATTATTGGTTGTATCTTTTGAACCTAAAAGTTTGGTCTGTTCCTGTAAATATTGTCAGTTGTGACGATTCACCATAGGAATATTTTGAGTTAATTCATCATTCATTTTGTGATTTCGCTTTGTCTTCGATTGTATGGATGATGAAATTCTGATTATCAAACCAGAGTGTTATGGCAACCAAAAGTGTTACTTTGAAATGGTTTGTATCTTCCTTGAATGTAAAAAACGGTTTTTAAGACTAATTATTTCTTTGGTATTTACTAATGACGTCAGATACTTAAGAATTAATGGTAAAATCACTTTATTTGATTTATCCTACAAAGGAGTTTGATAACATCTAAAACTCAACGATTTTCAAATTCGATCATGGTTCTTAGTCTCCATTTTGTAAGTGCCCTTCAATGATCTGTACATGTAGTGAGTTTGGCAAAAAAATTATCCTTTGCTTGTTTTGCCATTCAATCTGTGTCTAATCAGCTCAATTCTCGTGCTTCAACAACTTACTACACGTTTTTCATATAGAATTTTCGCTATGGTTTGCCTTTCTGGGGTCTTGTAGTTTGCATTGCGAATTGTCCAGGAAATCGTAAAATTTTCTTGTGACAATAAAGCTTATTTCTCTCTCCCATCCTCGTCGGATCCAACCCATTTCTTACGATATTCTACTAAACATAGAATTATTATTACCAGCGAACGTTTTCGCTGGTATAGCGAATTCAAAAGTGGACGTATATCTATGGGTGATGACACATTATTGGTTCTTCGGAGACAATCGGAAACATTTAGAAAGCAAGACGTTTTATGGAAGAAGATCCAAGATGCACCTATCAAACATTTGGTACAATTCATGGTAATGGAGCCGCAACACTATATTTCATTCCAATTGATCATCTTCATAGGAAAATAATTGTTACTAGTCGGTTGAGGCTTACGATTAACGGTTTCCAAAAGGCAGAGCGGGTAAAAATTGCACAGGAAACTTAAGAAACGTTTTAAAATGATGATCATCATTCTTCCTAAAATAGTGAGAGGTTATGAATTTTCCATACCATTTTATAATATTTCCACCTGCCAGAAAAGCCATGTGTGGTTTGAAGACGATTCACTAATACCAACAATGAAGAGAAAGGTCTATCAAGAAAATTATATACAGTTTTCCTTAGTATTTAGGTTATAGCAAAGTGGTATACCACAAATTGTTCACCTGCGGTTTTTCGGATTTATCAAACTATTATATTTTTCTATTGGATCCCTGGAAACAGAAATTACAACTGCGCACAAGATGTTATTAATCTGTTTACAGTTATTATTCTGACAAAAATTCCGTGATGTCGATAGAAAACTAGTGATGAAACTTATGAATACATAGTTAATTATAAAGAAATCAACTTTAAATTATTGTAATGTTCTTCTTATTCATTTAAGCAGTTTTTACTCAGAAAACTGCGGGGTTCATTTATATACACAGTGCACCAAACTTACGTAATTCACTTATATTACTTACTATGCACTAACTATTACTATACCGAGTGAAGGTGTTAACTACAACATTAAATTGGTTATTGACTCCTTGTTGTAACAGACTCATTTTATATACACTACCATCACATTCCAAAATCTTTGATTTCCTGGATATCTCTAAATTGCCACAAACAAAAAAAAAGGTTTTCTTAGAAATAGTCCTTTAAAAACAGTCACAATATAATGTAAACATAAAAAATAAAAAGTAATTGCCTCTAGAATAACTTTAGCTTCGATTAACATATATTAGAACAGAACTGGCTCCACGGTCTATATCAGTGATGGAGCTCGTAACATCGCAAGGTGATATAATGGAACATTTGCAAAACGACGTATGAAAAAAGAAGTTTTTTTTATTTATCACAACGAATCCATCACTTTACCACGAGTCTAGCTCCGGTGTCTATCTACATACCAGATTTAGCATCATGCGATTTCTGGTTCGTCACGAAAATAAAAAATGAAAGGGAAAAATTTTGACACATTTTCAGATGTTGAGATAGTCACGGTAAAGAGATAAAAACCATCAAAAAAACCTTTCGGAAATGATTCTTGAGATAAATTTAACGTTGAGATGAAATTTGTCATAATACCTCTTATGTTGCATTATAAATAATGCAAACAATATTTTAACATTCTTGTGAATATATGTAGCAAAAATAAGAAATTAAATTACTTCGCCTAGTAATGAACCTCGATCAAATAAAGAATGCCTAATGAGGCTGAATTCTTACCTCCGAATCAATTCAAATGCGTCTGTTGCCTCAACTAGTTTTGTTTTTGATTTGCTGATACTTGCATCTTTCCTACGTCTAACTCAATAGTTGTTAACAAGTATATACATAGACAATTCACTAACTAGTATCAAATTACCCGAGGAGAATGTGGAGTATGGTACAAAACATCTTTGAAGCTGTACAAGGCATCGATTGGAGTGAAACTTTATCACAATTACATGAATACAAAACACAGTTCTGATGCACATAGTATTGAAGTTGGAAACTTGATATTTCCTTGAAATTATTTCTGTACTCATATTTATTGAATTATCTATCTGAAATTACACAAATATGGAATATTCTAATAACAGTTTTTCATTATAGTCGAAATTGCGCTTCAAAAAAAGTAAAACGCTTTAGTATTAAATAACAAATTTATCTCAGTCAAGTGAAAATTTTCATTTTTATAATAGCCAACTTCTATCTACCTACACTCTCTTTTGAGAACGTGCCAAAAATATCACTGAAATACTGGAAACATTAACTTTTCTTTGTTGTCAACGTTCCAGAAAAAAATGAGATATAACTTAATTCTATTGTTTCCAATGTTCTGTAAGTGAATGTTAGCTCAAGTTAAAGAGTATCAAGTAAATCATATTTTTTTCATATCTACACTTTTGTATTTATATACATTACCATTATACAATTGATCAACAAAGACTTTAATTTCCTTCAGATTTATTACAATTATTTTTGCACGCATACATGAAGCATTTTCTTTCTATTTCAACTATGAACTTAAATGGAAATTGAAAATATATTGAACTATTTGAACGCCACGACAATATTTTCAAGTTGGAAAACAAACCTAGCCCCAAGAGTATGGGATTGTGACCCATCTAACTTCACTATATGCTTAATTCTTAATTCGAAAAAGTACGATTCCCCAAACGATGGGAGACAGTTTGGACGTGCAAACATGTGTCTTCCATATGAACAAGTCTTCTAAGATAACACTCTTTGTAAGTATAATGAAAATTAACAACTTGCGGGATTGCGTGGAATATTGATGATCTCTTTATTGAAAAATAATTAGATGGTTTTAATATTGCGTTAACACGGCACCCACTAATATCCAGGGTCCTTCATGACGAGCTGAATCGATATGCATATGGGAAAATACTGAAAATTTGCTGACATGGGTTTTCCGAAATACTCGTTCCAGCTAAAATAATTTCAGTTTTCTGAAACTTCTGGCTTTCAATTTGCTGCACGGTGCAACCAACTGACCGTGGGCTTTACAATTATGAATAAGCCGTGTAAGTGTATCAGGGGTGGGTCGTGGTCTACCCGGATATCGCAAACGGAAAGTATGGCTGGCTCGTTTAATAACCCCATCACATTCTCCGTATATTACCAGCAAACTGAAATAATCTTCATGATGAACAATTTTGCAACGCTTCTGCAGACAACTGACAAAATGGGGGTTGCCATTTGAAAAAATTAAGTTTTCGAAGTTTTTAGACAGCGAAATTCGGCACCATTTTCTGAACACCTTATATAAATAAGTGTTATTTCTCCAAATCCCAAAAATATTAGACTTCACCCACTTAAACTTAGAAATATAAGTTTCTTAGTGGAGGGCTGCATGTGTCGAAAAATTTCGAAAATGATTGAAAAATGACTTTAGGCAAATATATATAAAGTTATATTTTAATTTTGCGTAGATTCCAAAAATTTAATAAAAATCATAGCATTTCGTTTAAAATAACGAAGTTTGGGCCCTTATTTTAGCTGAAACGATCATTTTGGAAAACTCATGCGAGCATATTTTCATAACCCTAGTTGCAGTACTTTCCTATGTACATATCGATTCAGCACGTCGTGACGGATCCTGTACAATTCTAATACTTACCGTGTATCTGTAATACTAAGATAGTCCCAGAACTACCGGGCCTTACCTTGAGATGGCGGTAGTTGCTTGAGAAATACCACTGTATTAGAAAGTACATAATCTCTACTTCATATATTTCAAGTTTGAAAATGCCACGTTGTTTAGTATTTGTTTTACAGCCATCAACAGCCATCAGTGAATTTGTAATGATTACAGATTATAGTTCTATTAATACTAAATTTTTATCTATATATGTCCAATATCTTTCAAATATAAATATCAAAATCGATCGAATTGTTTTTATTTGTTGTGTATCCCGCGAACTATAGGGTGGGCAAAAACTTTTGACCGATAGTGTATGTATATCAAAATGTATGGAAGCTTTGAGTTATAAATTCGATCACTTTTTGAGTCGTTTGAAAAAATCTTTATCCTCATTATGAGTTTCCCCACATATTTATACTTTGTACGCTAAAGATTCAATTTATTCCTTGAATTTACTAAAATATTCGTATATTTTGTGTAAAGTTACTACGGATATCTGCATCTGTTAATACTAATTTGTGAAATCAATTAATTTGCGTAATGATTCAATTAATTGAAGTTCAAGATATTCGACATGTTAATTCCACCGCAAATTCCCACTATAATTATACCGTAATCTATTATCGCTGACGTGGCTTTGAATTTTACCAGATAAATTGTAATTGTGTGGAATTTATTGATTGAAAGTGACGTATTTGTTTAGAAATCCATTAAACAAACTCATTATTCTCCTTAACCAAATATACACTGAAAACTCAATGTTTTTCCTGTGGTACAATTTTGATTGACTTTTGATTATTAGGGAAAAGGCGATTCGACCTATTTTTACAACATTCATCCTAATTCAATAGAGAAATATCGGTACCAATAAATTAGAACTATCATATATAATATATGGCTCTATATTTTTACATTGATTACCCCTATCAATATTCACAGCTCACCAGGTTTCTTGCCTGTATCATATCATGTATGTTCAGACAATGACGAGGCATTATGAAACTATGTGAATAGACTATAATCGTCAATTACTGCTAGACCTTATCTCATATATACACCTCCAGAGTGAGGTTTCTTGCTTATTTCGAAATAGAAGCATTTCCGTAGACATAAATTTTCCGGGGCAATAAAAAGTTCCTTTTTTGCCAGGGCATTGGACCTTCAATTTATTTTGATTTCTATTAATCAAGCGTGTTTCATCAAGTTTTTTTCTGTCAGCATCCAAGGTCTTTGCCGAAGGAATTCGGTGCTTTGATAGCTGTCTAATTATCAAAGTGAATTGATTTATAAAGTTCCCATTTTTTTTTCCCAGGCTCATTTCTACGTATCTTTAAAAGCAAGTTACAGAAAAATAGCCTAAGCTAATCAAATCTTATTTGGGAAAAACGTATTCGTTTGTTCATTCATACCCAATTTTCCAAATTTTTTTATCAAAACTTTCCTGGAAACTTTTTGTAAACTGCAATTAGTTATTATCGGCAATCCTAACATACCTTGACCATCAGTAGAAGTTAGTTACCGTATTATAACGACTTTGGCGTTAAATGTATACCTTGAAGACACCTTTACGGGAACAGAGTATTTGGTACCAGCTACAAATACTCCATATACAGTTTTTGCATACCTTCTAAACGTATTTTTTCTGAAAGATTGAGTGATCTATTCTTTTCTTCAGTCTCATGCACTATTTCGTAACTGGGAAGATATACTGATGTATTTGGTTAGAACGGATCAAGCTCTCCGATTTTGGATACTTTAACTGCCTTATTTAATAATCTGAGAATGAAGTGACTGCAATCATTGTCTTGATATCAATTCAAGAACTCTTAGAAATAAATTGCCCTCAGATAAAAAACGGAGTGTCCAAGATTCATCGCCACGAAAGTTTGGATGATATATAATAGTGAATAATATAGAAAAGAGATGGAAGGAACACACAACTTCAAAATGCATTAAAGATTTTACAAAAATTCGTCCTGAACATGAAAACGACATATATTAGTACTGACAGAAATAGTTGATGACAAAAATAACAGGCGGTAACTAAAAAAAAAATGCGTTCAGTAGTCTATGAATATTACAGTTTTTTTATTTTATACAGAACATTACATATATAATTGGAATATAATATTGGATACATATCTTCACCGATTGCAGACTTTATTCCACTGCATACCATCAGTTTAATCTGAAGACTAATCTTAAGAAGACTACCCGACAGACATCAAGAAAGTCTTGGAGTTCCTTAAAGTTGCCGAGGTGTTTGAACAAAAAATACTGTTAATCATTTTAGTGTTAATAAAATGAAATCTAACAACAAAGTTTTCTCCAAATTACTACTGTAGCTAGATATAACAAGGCTAAATCTATATCTGGAGGATAACTCCTCAGTAATGGTACTCTCAATAATAGAAATGTTGCAAGCAGTAGCAAATGTCTTCAGAAACTGATGGGCCTGAAGTGGAAATACTGTACAATTTTCAGGTTTCCTTCCTTATATATCGATTTGAAAATGTTCTAATACTTTCTTGTCCACAATTACTACTTTTAGTTCAAATTCTTTTAGCACTACGCCTTCACAATTGAAGAAAACATAGACAATTACCCTGATGTACGACTATAATTGACGGGCTTTTTAGAACAAGGTGGGTCAATGGTTTTCCATTGATAATTTTGAACTTTTGTCTCAAAATTATGACCATAGATTCTAGTAACTATTTTGGCAATGACATCCGATTTACCAAATGGAAACGCAACCTTTTATTTATCAATTAAAAGTTATACCTTATTAAAATGCTTTGCACGAGAGTTAAGTTCTTGAATATTCGGTCGCAAATTTCAATGAGCACTTTTTGTATAATTTTATCCGTTTTTGAGATCGAAAAACTGCTAGACTGTCATTCGTCCTTTTTCATTCATTTGCAGTAATTTCTGAATCGGCCAAAAAGTATAGTAACGTGTCATTTTTTAACGCAATTATGAAATTGTTTTATCAAAATAGCGGGCTGTGATCGCTTTTATTCTCATGCCAAATCAAGTACCAATAGCAATATATAACTTCTTCTTCACTTCAAATTAATAATGCTCACAGTGGTACTTTTAATATTACTATCACAAAATAAAAATTGATAATAGCTTTTATCAAATTTTGTCAAGTCTACAGACGTAGAAAAATTTTTGTATTAAACTCGTGAGTAAAGTAACTTCTTTTCACTTGTAGGTCAAACCGTCCTACTCGTTAAAAAAAGTTTTACTTTACTCACTTGTTGCATAAACTATTAACGTATCGAGAGTTTAATCAGCAATTTTTTCACTCTTGTCTTAATATTTGAAATAGATGCAGCCTAAGTAATCGCTACCATGAAAATTCATTCAATTAAAACCATCATGAATAATTATATCACTGAACTATTCTATTTCCAAAAAAATTCAAAATTCCAGAAGAATTGTTAGTACATTGTTAGATACAAATCCCAGTAGAATTCGTTACTGAAATACAAAATATTTATCGAGTATACGATTAGTTTTTTTATGTTATACGTCAAAAGATGTGATTGAAACTATATCTGTAGGTATCAATATCATTTTCTCATTTATCTGTTATTCTGGATGAATTTTTCATGCTTGTGCCATTTTTTTGACATTAAGTTCAAGAAAAACTTTCATGGCATTCGAGATTAGAGATGTTTTCTAGCTAATTACAAAAAAAATAGGAACTAATGATATAACTTCCTTCCATAAATATAATTTGATCGTTTATGGCAAACTTATACGCCACTGTAAGCAATTTTTAACGTGTCTCTTTATATGACACGTGACAGCGCTTTCGTAACCTATGCTATTACGTACATGATATTTTACAAGAAAAAAAAACTCTGCGAAATATCGCGCAGAATAAGCAAAAAGGTATGAAAAAGTGAAACTGTGTAGTGAGACACGAAAATTTGGAAATTTCTATTCGTCATAAATAGTGAAAGACTGAATTTTATGTATTCAATGGTTATTTGGAAGTACAAATTTAAACACATTCGTGGCACGTTGAAGTCGAATATACAAGTGTGGTTCAAATATGAACTGTAATTTTTGAATAAACGCGCGAAAAATGCAGTTTCCCAAAAGTGGCTGCACTGGATATTAGACTGGTCTATTACGAAGCGTAGAGAATAGCCAGGACCTCGTAACCTCGCTTTTTAATATATTTATAGCCATGAGCGAGAATGATGAACCAATATCTGTTGCGCAACGCATCATTATTCGTTCTTGGTCAAAGATAATGTGAAAATTATCGAAAAATACTTGAGCAGTTCGGGTGCCTATTCAAGACTCAAATGTATGAATGGGGCTCCTTTTTTCAAAACGTGGTGACAAACTTTCCACATGCCTGGCGCCCCAGATCAAGTTTTCCCAATGAGAACGTTAGCGTTATAAAAAACCTCCTCTTGGGAGATCGATGCAGTGTTGCACAAGATACGGTTGAGGAATTGCGCATCAGCCCAGATAGTATTTAGCAAATGATTCATGAAAGGCTCAGTTACCGCCAAATTTCAGACAGATGGGTGTCAAGACTTTCGAATTTTGAGAAAAAATTCAAACGCTGAACATAAAGTATAAAATAACCCCGAATGTTCACCACAGATGAGACTTGAGTACACCACTATATTGCAGAAAGTGAACCCACGTCTTTGAAGTTGAGGATGAAAGGCGAAGGCGGGTAAATTATAGCGAAGGTTACACTTTCACCGGGGAAGGTGTTTTGGGATATGAGAGGAGTAATTGCGATTGATTTCCTCACTGAACAACGAGCTGTAAACGTGAAGTATAATAGTAACCTCCTAAAAAATACGGTGAAACTTGTCTACAGATCAAAACGACGCGACGTATCAATCCGCTGTGTATTGCATTTAAAAGCAATTTGTTCCAATAAATAGTGCAAAATTATTATCATATTATACTATATTATCTGTCGTGGTTATACTACTAGCAATTACAATGATGTGCATAATGCACATAATAGATACCATCATCAGAAGCTTTAGAGTAAAGCTGAAATTTCATGGTTCTACTATCCGTTGAACTAACACAAAAACGGTTCTCATCGGTGAACAAAATCTCACCAAACTATCATTCCAATTTTGGTTTTATGAAGCCTTTGAACTTAAAGGTGCTTCTTTTGTCCTTTACACTTCCAAATTACCTTCAAAGAAATTGTTAGTTCCTTGATTGATGTTGTACGATGCTACTCTCGGAGTAGTTGAAACAAAAACTGGTCTAACTCTTACTATGTCTTACGTTTTTCGCCTGGTTCTTATCTGTTCGTGTTCTCACTATGTTATCTAAAACATCTTGATGATGTTTTATGTCATTTCACTTTATAATAGACCAAACTTCAATTAGTGCCCAAACTACATTAATCAATTACAAATTATCCACTGTGATGTTAAGAGAATAAACCAAACACGGATAATTACTTAAAAAGGAACCAAAATGTTTGTGACCGTATTTTGAAAACCGTAATGCCACAAGTATTTGGCAATTAGGAAATAAGTTTAGGTTTTACAACTGTGTACTTCATAAGCCATTCACCCTTTCATCTAAGTTCCTCTAAGTTTGTCAGTATGTTTATTCTAACTTTCAACAACAATCTAAAATTTTCTTTGATTGAATTCCGCAGATAAATTTCTGATTCTCTCCATATTACATTTTAATAGAATTTAATTCAAAATGGAATTTCAAACATTCTTTCCATGTTTCGAATATCGTTTGTTCCAATATTTTTTGTTCCGCCTCACAAACTTGATCTAGATAAATTTTTTCCAATACCATATAATTTTAAATTTTCTAATATTTCGATTGTTAGGATGCCGATAATTCAGGCCATCTGTATAAATTAGAAGTATACACAATCCTCCTAAACTTCAGTTTAGATCATAATGAAACTTTCATAAGAACTGTCTGCCTTAAGACCATAACTAATCTGAAAGTGGTTGGATCTTATGTTTTGTAGGAAAATCTAGTAAATCCATTCGGAAAACTGTATCATAGCACAATGTCAGTGTAATTTAATATTCATATACAGAATATTAAGAAGAATAAGTATCATAATCACAAAGTAACGATACTATAAGAATGATATCGTTATGAAATTTTGAGAGATCAAAATTCAAAAGATATAGTCAGGATCTTATTTGACAATATAGACATTTTTTTACGTATTATATAATGAGAAATTCAAAACACATTCCATGGTTACGAATGTTTAGTACACAGTTACATACTTCTATGTTGAAAATGTTACTCGATATTGCCTAAAACTCTCCAATAGGATGAGCCTGGGGAACATTTCAGAGATTATCTTCTTTGGCTACAAATGGTATCTCGTGAGTCTTTAACCAATCTCTGGTTACTCTGGCGTAATGACAAAAGTGCTAGATCTGATCAAAATATTGTTTGTCATTATGTGCATGCAACGCCTAATACCTAATATTCCTGACCTAAGGACGTGGAATGCCTGCTTCTGATACGGTACACCAAACCAAAACTTTATCTTCAAACTTCTTTTTGAATTCCTATTTCACGTCATTGAGACAATTTTCTTTGTAAAATCCATGATCCAAGATCACAAGTCTGTAGTCTACGGAGTGACGTGTTCTTAATGAAGCATCTCGGAATTCTGCGCAACTGATCTTCAGTATATTTTGGACATTTCTTACTTTTCCGATGTTCAACTCCCTTTCGCTTCAGTTCTCGATTGATGGTCACGTGGAAAACCCGAAATTGACGAACTACCCTTCGAATTGATGTTCCTAATTCATCTTTTGCACATTCCACCAATCTATTTGACTGGGAATCAAAGCTTCAGACTGCCCAGTTTTTAGAAGGTTTGGACATGGTATTCTTTGTTCACTTTCACTTATTGTTTCATAATTGGTAGACAGAGCAACATCCTGCTCTCTAAATATATTCACAATATTAGTTTTTGACAATAGTCCAAATACCTTATATATACTTTTTCGGATATCTAAATTGAACGAGTTAAAATGTGACAAAAATTGAAACGACATACGCAAATTGAAACATTATGAAATCTGTATATTCTATAGCGACTAGTTATTTATAATTAAATTGAAGGCAACGAATGTTTTCCGAAATATTTTGTTACATAAGTTATTTATTATTATTATTTTGGATTATTTTCAATCAACACCATGCGAATATATTTGAGTTACTTCATTTTACGAAATCTTCATTAGTTGATATTAAATATCTGTGTTTTTCAATCATAAAATCATAAAAATTGTCACCATATTTAGTGTTGTTGAGATCATTTCAGGGTTAACCCATATAATCATGTAAGTCGGCTAAAAAAGTAAGTTATTAATATTTTCGCGTGGATAGGAACTCAGTTCATAAAAATACCTAGTTTATACAACTCCCATTCGCTATTGAATATTCATAAGAAGCATTGGAGATACGACTTTATTTATTGAACTTATTCCAGAATTTCCGGTATATAACAAATTGCTTTCAGCTCCTAAATATTTTTTTGTTATACATGCCAGTGACTTTTACTATCAATATTTCTTAATTTATATCTTTTGCAAATGAAATTAGTGATGAATTAATATCTTTGTTAAGCCTTTTCTTGTATTTTATACTAAGTATTGTATAACTTTGCAATATACTCGAGAAGGGTACATTTACATGATAAAATGACTTCTATTTATAAAAACTGAGAATATCTCGTTAAATCTAGATAGTTAATCACTGGTTAAACAATCCTTGAATGATATCACCAATTTATTTGAAGAAATTATTCTAGTTCGCTAAATCCTAAGATACACGCTTCCAACTCTCTAGCAAAACAAAACAAAACAAAACAATGGTGAATAATTCATACAATGAATAATTCACTCCTGAATTAATTTACGTGTACTTGAAATGAACTCGAAAAACATATATTGTCAAGTGTCGAATTTAATAATATTGTCAAGAACAGAATTCTTGAAGACATGAGTTATTAATTCACAAATAAAAACAGGCAGTTGGAAATACGAGGCTAGGAATACAATTATTTCAAAGTTGAATGGAACTGGAAGCATTCTTAAGAGTCTTCTTTTGGGATGACTTTCACCTGGTCCGTAGTGACATTACTAATGTCGTAAATGGCGTCAAAACGTTACCAATTTAGGAACCAATAGTCGCATAGTGCTAAATCTTGTGAGTGAGGAGGATATGATAAATTTTAGAGGCAAAAAACTCATTATAGAAGAATCGCTTCATAAATTTCCATTTATTTTCGAGGTCGAAGCACATCTCGACCGTTCTTCAACTTAATTCAGAACGAGTTCAGGCATTTTTTATCATCAATATATCAAAAAGAAAGTTAATATAATAATCAGTAACGTGGGATGATAATGGTGTAAATAATTTTCAATAAATCTGGATTGTGTAATCAAAAATGATTATTTGAACTTATATTGACTCACAAATAAACTGCTTACTTACGTAATATTATCTTAATATGGAGCTGAAAGCGTCAAAATCGAACATTTCTTGACATTGATATTTCATTTCTAAATATTGTCAATTTTAAACAATGTTTTTTGATAACATATATTTTTTCCACAGTTTTCGCTTTTCAGGCACATTAAGTACATTGGAAAAATAAGTTCCACCTTACTTGGTTTGAATGTTGATGAGATTTATCTCGATTAATACAGGGGGAAATCAAAGGATCGATGCGCTACGTATTCTACGAAATTTCTTTTTTCCTGAAGCGAATCCTTGCTGCTCGTTTGTACTTAGTCGGTTCCCGTTCATCCTCTATTTTACGGTGTCCTGCCCGGAAAATTTCTATTTTATAAGGTCTTTAGAGCTTGATCGACTTCTTGAATAGTGACATCCGCTTTAATCCTTATGTGCGGTATGTTGGTTTCATTTGAACAGTTCTGTTAAATAGTCTATTCATTTGTCCTCTGTCCTCAGATATTTCATTTCTTAATTTTTTGGAGAACGATTGCCAATGTTTGCTTCTCAACACGCTTATATTAGTTTCAACTCTATGTGGACTTGTAAGTTGATTGTTTGTTTATAACTGTAGGTTATTATTGTTAGTATAACCCACCACTTGCGTTCGTAAGCCGAGTGGACTAAGGCGTCAACCTACGGATCCGTCTGTCGTGGGCTCAAATCCTGTTCACAAATTTATTTTTTTAAGCCAACTTTTTCAGAACTTATAATAGAAAATTATAATATTATATATTCGATTTTGTGGTCTCAATCTACCTACTACATGCAACGAATCATCTCTTTTCCTTAGTTGATTCCAAGGCTTCAATCTGTCCAGTTCTTGGAATTTCACCGAGGAAATGAAAAGCTGAAAAACAATATGAAATTATTTGAATTGGAAATTCTGATTTAAAATAGTTTCTTTTATAATATTTTAAAGAAACTTTTTCTAAATATCATGCCTTTTCTCTTGATACTACTTATTATGCCTTCCAAAGCTAGATTAAATAGTACCGTTGACAATGCGACCCCTGCACCTTATTATAATCTTTGTTGTGCTTTGAACGATTCACTTTTATTGTTATTAATTTTTACTATGTTGGTTGAGTCCTCTAATGTCATCTTAACTAGTTGAATTTCTTTGTTTGGAAGTTCTAATTCTCGTAATTTTGGATCAACTTTTTCGGCTCAGACTATCGTAAGCTGCAGGGTCTGTGCTGGTATCTCATATGATAAAGTCGAAAGTTTCAGTTTCAAAGTTTCAAAAAGTACCTTTTGAATCGTTTGACTTGTTTTGATTAACAAAACTCTTGCTAAACAATCGTCGGATTGCTGCTCAATAATTAACAATTCTTGAAATTACAAATTAGAGCACGTTTGCCTGGCACCATTTCATTTCACTTTTTCATGATAACCAACTTTGAGTGTGAGGTGAGTATAGGGTCAAGGTTGGGTTAGGTCGGGTCAGCTGTCTCTTCTAAACCCTCCTTGGTACTGTTCAAACAATTTTTCTTCGTATGTTTCCAATCTTTTCAAAAATAATGCGTATATTTTTTATGTGACGTCCAGCAAGGCTATTTCTCTATAATTTTCACATAATTATTCGTCTCGCTTCTTGTAAATGAGTAATATACTGGATTTTCTCCATGCTTCTGAGATTTTCTTGGTTTTTCAAATCTGACAAAGTAAATTGAAAATTTCTTTTTCAAGCTGTTATTCTCTTGCACATACTCATAATTTTCTGCAGCATTTTGGTAGTTATGAATTGCTTTTTCTTCTAGTTTTGTTTTTATTCGATTAGATGTTTTTTATTGTAATCAGATTCTTTTTTATATAGAGTTTTGGGTTTGAATGGAAATTTTACTTTCTTACCATTGCTATAAATATTGATGGTAACTCAATATCTTTGTTAAACTGATTATCCAAATCTTTCAGTACGTTTAAATGAATATTGATGCATAATGTTTTCGTACGAGTGTTATTCATACAAACCAAAAAAACATTTCCATAAAATCACAAATCTAGTCATCAGAGTTCCATTTGGTACTATGTACATTTTAATATTCTGTTCTGAAAACAATGGATGAATATTTATTTATACCGTAGTATTCAGTTATTATCGAAAATATACAATTAACCGATAAATGAATATATACATATGAAATAATTATTTGATATGGCTGCTAAAATAACCTCTCTTGTGCCCACAATAGGAATTGCATTAACTGATGCCTTTAATTCGCATATATTACACATCCACACTCCGAGAGAGAGAGAGAGAGAGAGAGAGTGAATTCGGTACAACGCCCTATTTGAATAATCCGATTTTATTATTCTCAAAGTGGATGCTAGATGAAATAGTGTTTCTAGTATAATGGTATTAGGTAATTAGTGCTCTAAAACTAATATCTAATAAAGTTAAAGTGCATATAAAATAATCTTTTGAAATAGTTTATCAGTACTTACAGTTAGTTAGTTAATTAATCAGCCATAATTGCTTTATTAACATTTAGTTTGGTTATTATTGAGTTTATATGGTTCATCGATCTCAAGGGTGCTTCCTAATAACAAAAATATATTGATTTGTCTCTAGTTACATTCAAATTTTAAGTTTGCTTCGCCGTTGATTTGTGAGTGAATTCGCAAGTTCGTAATAGTTTTTATTTAAAATTTGAGAATATAGAAATTTCAAATCCTTTTTAAACTTAAAATAATGCTCTAACATGGATATATCGTTTGTTTCTATTCTTCTGTTCTAATTTAAAAACCTCACTTTGGACACAATGTTGTGCACAAAGTACTTGTGCACAAATAGATATTTTACGCACAAATACTCAATTTTGAGGCTTGGTATTTAGTATTTTACTGTGATGTTTTTCTCATTTTAATTTATTAATACTAACCCACACCTCAATCTAATATTTTCCTTATTTATAATTTATTTGAACTATTTTCCACGGGGAGGTTTGATACATAATTTTTCTTACCTATTTATTTGTACGCTTATACTAAGTACACTAAACTATTTACTATTCGCTAAACCACACACTAAAACTTATTAATCTAATTCTTAATCTATTAATTTATCTAAACACAACGTTTACTTGTCTATCTTGATGTGTTCAGGAAGACATGAGATCATTTACTTCCTCATTGATAAACATACCAGTATTTATACAAAAAAGAATATCTCGAATAATCTATTTCTAGAAAGTGAGCAAATAAATATAAATATATAAAATATAAATACAACATCTAATAATTTATTCAACTGACATATTGGAAAATCCATTTCAATATTACAAATCGAATTTTGTGTACTGGAACGATAGAAATGTGGATGTGTTGAATCGAATTCGTCAAAAATTGTTAATCTCACGGGTCAGCGTTTTATAGTCTCTATGTTTATAAAGTTCATAAACTAACTTGCCAAAATTCATATTTCTGTTAGCCTCACAAAACAATGTTAAATAAAACTTTAATCACATAATTCATAACATCCTTTCAGCTCTTCATAATCTATTATATTACTTACACAAATCGCACTCCCACACGTGAAACGTTGAGGTTAGGAATTAGTCAGATGTGGTAAATACGGTGAGTGCTCAATCAATTCGAAGCGCAATTCGTGAATTTTAGACAAGCTGTTCACCAAAATGGAGCCTTGTCCTGATGGAAAAGCACTTTCCCTTTTTTCATATGCAGTCGCTTTTCTGCAATTTCTCTCTTCACATTATCGAGCAATGATGTGTGATTCTCTCTTGTTGTTTCACCAAGACACTTGATGAATAAAGTCCCATGACTATCCTAAAAAACGCTCTCTATATTTCCAACCGATGAAATCGTCTTTGCCTCCGAGTATTTTCGCCTTTTGCAATCCTCTGTCTAGGCTTATTTTCGTATCAGAAGAAATGGGTTCAGGCTTTATTACAGTCATAAATCGACTCATTTCACTAAAATCGAGTCAATAAGGCCTAGGAAATTTTCATTTGAATGCGCTTTCGGTCCAAAGTGAGCGAACGTGGTACCCAACGTGAAGACAGCTTATGTAGTTCTTCAGTCAGCAATGCTTTTTCTTTATATACCGATTGCCTCGTTTATATATTCCTATATTAATAGTATTATGGCGATGACATTCGTTTTATTAAGAGAGTTTTAATGATTTGAAGAACTCCGAAACCTCGTGTTTGTAAAAAAAGAAGTCTTAATACTTAATAGTAACAAAATGACTAAAGGCTAGATTTCACAATCAGAGATATATCATTGCTTAAGGCCGCTTGACATGATGCAATACAACGTGCAATGCAATGTAAGGCGCAATACTTCTTGATAAAAAGCATGCGCACATGAAGTTCAACTAATTGTTCAATAAAAGATCTCGTATTTATAACGTGCAAGCTGCAATTCTAGGGAGAAATTTAGTTTCTTTTGACTTAACAACCAACCTGTCCATCAGGCTCCAAAACCAAGGCAGCAGTAGATATAATAATTGATCCACTGACCACTTTGTTACTTACTTATTTAGTTTTGCTAACATAATTGCTACTTGTATTTCCTTAACTCACTTATTGAATATTGCTATGACAAGAGACATGCGACGTGCAATATTCATCTATGCAATATTTTGACCTTGCACGCAATTTCTTGCACCATGTCAAGCGGCCTTTAGAAATTTAGAATAGAAATATCGAATTGCGGGCATATATCTTTCATAAATAATGGAGCACAACGAAGCTACAACTGATATCCTCATATTTTCGAAAATACTCATGTTAAACCTAACTATAAGTCTAGCTGCTGGAACTTAACTAGAATTAATTTTATTATGTAGACAAGAATCTTAATAAATTAGTAAACTCTAATTGATTCTGAAGCAACCCTTAAAACTAATAGAGGAAATTAGAATTATTAATCACTACACCCAACAGCCCTTTCTCTTAATTAGTAAAGTATCTATCGAATAGGTACATTAATAACAACTGAGTTGTTTTCCAAAAAATATGAATAGTTAGAACTCGAGTACGAAGAACTGACTTTCAATTTGAAAGAGATTTTTCATTTGAAATTTTTTTAAGCACTTTTAGTACTTAACATTTCTGTGTTATTCTACTATAATTAACATACTAATTTGTTTCTTTTGGGTATATTATTGTTATTTGCGTTTGTTTCAGAGTTATCAGAATTGTGTTCAGTTAATTGAAGATTTTGTTCTCTTTTCTTTCTTCTGGGAATTTTGGACAATCCAAGAGAAATGTTGAACGGTCAGTCTCATATTATACTTGCAACATTTGGGAGGATCTTCTTTTGGATATTTTAGAACTTTAAGTATGATTCTTGATATCGTCATTTGTTGTATCGTCTGTATGTTATTGCTTGTCAATTTATAGGGTTTTTGAAATCATTTTTTCGGTATTCCGTTTAATTTGGATCTTCCTAATTTAATTTTTGATGAAGTTGTCGATTTCATTAATTTATTTTGGTTATAAAGGATGTTTCTAAATCCATGCGACAAAATTCAGCAGGTAATTGCTCGTATGAAATTAAGATGGGTTTTGCCTACAACAAAATTTTCACATCTCTAAAGATGGTGACTAAAATTGAATTTACATAAAAATAAACCAAACGAGAAACAATCCTCTATAACTTTCAACGCAATACGATTCAATAAAATTGATAAAGGAATAAACAAAAATATATAAAATGAATACGTAAACTTTTCAATATCTACTACTAGAAATACGTTCGGAGAGTGTCCTTTAAATAAAACTTCATGTCTTCGAAAGTTGCTTAAGAAAATATTTTGACTTCCACAAGAAAACAATCTGAAGAAAGGTTTTATTAACATTTTCTGAAATTCAATTTCAATGTAATGAAATTATAACTCAAATATTCTCAAAATTTAGATGAAAGTTTGTTATTTTTCTTTTGCATTCCTAAGTTTGAATTTTGGAAAATTATACTATTCAATGTATCAATTGTACAAATAGTTTAAAAAATTCCTCCCGAGTTTGAGTCGAAAGATCTTTTCCGTTAAACAAATTATGAACCTTCCTGTACTTAATATCGAAGGTATTTGGTAATAAATAACCTACAATTCAGGTCCGTAGCTTATTAAGACTATATCGACAATATAGGAGGACTGTTTTCTTTTCAACCTCCGATAGGCTATAAATAAAAGACAAGTTCATATAAAACAATAATCCTCTTCAAAGAAAGTTGCCGCTAATGTAGCCTAACAATTCAGTAACATTAGAGTACAAAACAGACCTTGAATCTTCTGGAAATTTCGTAGACAAAGCAATAAAGGTGAATCTGCGGTTTTCTTTAACCATTCTGTCAATTCGGTGAGCCAGGTCATCTGAATAGACAGATTTGCGTCCTTGGTCCCCTTCATCATGCATATCTTTACGGCCAATACACACGACTAACTCTCCGATGAATTTCTGCAGCACTATGGTCTTCAGCCTGTAGAAAACGAACCACATTTCTCAATTCACACTTCGCAGGGGCATCAATAATAGCGGACATGTTTACGTGGCTGTAGCACAACGCCGACTGACCCCTGAATGTCAACACCGATCAGTTGAACACCTCCACAACGTAAACAATATTTGGTGTCAATCGTGCACCAAAATCGCTGCCCTTTGCATCAATATAGCCTGTGTTGATGGTGTAGGATTAGAGGTATAAATATGGATAAAGACGCGATGATAAACATTGATGTTAATATGTAAAACAATTAACAAATCTTTATTTATCACTGACTAGTTTAATTCCTCGTTACTAAGTGAAAAGAAAAGAAACAAAACACATTTATCATATTGGAGATGAAAAATCTACAGTTACTGTTGGTGCTTCTAAGAATTAGGATTCCATAACAGAACAGTGGATATTTTATATTCAATTAAAAGTATGATACTCCGTACAACATGAAAAATTGTTCGCTAATTTTGTTATATAGCTTCTTGAGCACGGTTATAATCGAAATTATTTCTTCTTTCATTCAATATCCAAAATTATGAGCTCTAGCTCGCTGCAGAGTTATCCGGAACGAACCCCACGCTACGCATGATGCACGCTAGGATGGGGCATAAATTTGTTCCTCTTCATATAACTTTGCTTCTCGTCGTGCTACGGTGATGTTGAATTCCTACCGTTTCTACCCTAAAAAATTAAGTATACGGTTTAATATAATATAGCCTTGAGAACGATTATTATTATATAACCCTTAGAGATGATTGAAAAATACAAAGCTGTATCATACGTTTAATCGAGAGAATTTTTACGGGGTATATTGAATACAAATATATCAGGCTTTCTCATAATGAGGATATTTACAACACGAATGCACGAATTTATTCAAATCAGACTTTCAAAAAAAATTGTTTTACTTCAACTTTGAAAGAGAACATTACAATATTTTTTCAAAACTCAACCAGGTCATTGACAACTAGGTTTCTCTTTAGTACTGTATATCCAGTACTACAGATTAGTTGTACCATACTTTTTCCCCAGACAGCTCTTTAAGGGTCCTATATCTTTCCAAAATTAGATGTCATTCGTTGGTTAATCTTTGCAGAGCCATTCAAATACCTCCAATAGCTCTCTATGCATATTATAAAAGCGTAACTTCCTAGAAATAGTCTTCTTCACCCCAATTACGCTTGTATGCTCAAACTAGTTCACTTTTTTGAATCCATCCTTGCAGTAGGTGCTCTTCGCCACCAGATATGTTAATGAATGTTTTTCTTTAATTGTAGTATTTTTCTTAGTTCATTCACGTAAATTGGTCCCTTAAAAAATCCAATAAAAATAAATCAGCTGTAAATAGATCTTGTATGTGGGGAAGCCATGGAATATTTCCTTTGTCCGAATTCGATTGTTTGTTACTGTGTTTGAGGAAACTCATCAACTTCTTTAAAATTGTCCGTTTAGTTCCAATATCATATTCATATCCTAAATATGTTCGTATAGTATACAAAATTGATGCATAAAGATATACAAATAAAAACTTATATGCAGACCATTTAGGTCCGTAGCCTTGTAATTTCTCTCCACTTCTTTTGGTACCTTGCTTTTTCTCTCCAACTCTAGATGCTCTCCATTACTCTACTCTATTACTACTCCCCTCCATCGTTTTTTTTATATACCTCTTTTCCTCTGGTATCTTCCATGCAACTGGTTTCAAGAGTCTGTCTTCGTCTATTCCTTCTAAGTAACCAATCTTCTTGTCTTTATAAACACGCTGGTTGGTGACTCATTGTGTGAATTTCATAATTCGAAGTATCAGTATAAATATTATATCTAAATAGGGTACACAGGTTTAATTACATTAATTGAATTGAATTCTTTAATAAGTTGCTTCTGTGGACAGTATCGTGAATCATTTTACAGTAATTTTTTCCTGATAACAGAAATTAATGAATGATTAATAGAAATAATTTGCAACACTTTCTGAATTTAGTGTTACCATCATTCATTTTTTGTTATTCTGAGTCAGCTTCATGGCAGTTTCAGATGATAATAAATGTTAAACGAGGACGTATCCTCCCTCTCAACTTCGCGTTCAATTTAGGATGTTTTCCTTCTCCATATTTTTTTTTTCACACCGGAACGGATAACAAAGTGAAACGAATGTAATCACGTCCCTCAGATATTTTGTTTTCAATTTACGGGGGATGAAATTTTTTTCACTCGTTAGTTTTCAAGCCGAGCTTAAAATATCTCACCTTTGAATGAAAAACAAAAATTGTTTTCAAGGCAGTCAGAATCACAAGAAAAGTGTTATTCGTGAATCGAATGAGTTTTTAAAATAAAACATTGGTGAATATTTATGTACGAAAATGAAACAAAAAATATACTTTTATGGATGAAAAAACAATTCGTAGTAAACATTAATCACACTGAGAAATATCTATATATTGGTTTGTGTCAAATTTTCGATTTATTAATTGGTGTACGATGGAAAATCAATCTTCCGCGATATTCGTGCAGATAAGTTTATGGTCTTCGTCTTCGTCAACTTTATTTTGAAAGAAGCAATACTCCTATTGTCAATGTCAACCGACATTTTAAATCTAACCTAATCTTCTAAGTAGTTTATTCTGTTAGGTATTCCTAATGCAAATTAATGTTTATGTCCCCTTTGCCATTAGAGGGCTTGGTGCGTTTGAGCCTGGGGACTATGTCTTGATTATTTTCATTATTTGTGTGGTTATGAAGTCGTTCTTCATCACTCTTAGCAATATTTTTTTATTTCTATATATAGTTCCCGTACTAAATCCGCATTGTGAAAATATCACGAGGCATTAACTTTTACCGGTACAGCCCCAATTGTAAACTATAAGCTCATACGAGTTTTAGTATTTATTTGTATACTAGTAACTCTGAACTTCAGTTCCTTCTTCTTTTATTTAAGTTCTGAATATTGGCTTGAATCTTTGGCTTAGATATTATTCACACAACTTTTGGCGATTGGAGGGGGCTAGCCATCCACACTCTCGATTTATTCAGTTAATCGCTAAGTCGACTACAAAATGGACATTTATTTAGACAATTCAAGTGACGTTTATCCCGGAAACGAATTCAATTGAAACTTTTTTCTTTCTTGGGTGCCCATTAATGATATTCCAATTCCTGTTAAATATCAATACAATAAGAAATATTACACGCTCAATTTCACTCTAAAAAGTAAAAAAATTGTATACTATCAGTTGTAACCACCTATATTTCATTCTTCATTTATCAATTCACTTTATTCTCATCCTCGCGTCCTTTGACTTGCTTCACGATACGAAGTGACAAAGAGGCGAGGCGAGAGAAGACGAGGGGGCACGGCTGCACCTTCCACGCTCTCGCTCTTGCGTTTACTCTTGGAGAAACTGGATCTGATTTCGAGATATGATTCTATGATATTTGTTTCATACTTTAAACTCGATTTTCCTCGTTATTGGTTCGTATTGGATCCTGAGTACTGCATTTATGAGGTTTGTGGTCTTTAATTGTAATGTTATTTATGTTATTGATAGGATTAATGCTATTTTTAATATTTTTTATCACCTCAATTTCGTCACAATCCAAGGCGTTATTCTCGATAGCTGAAACTTCTCTCAAAAATAAAATAAATTCCTAGTTTGAGATATTGCAAACAAGAATTTCAATAACTCAAATTACGGGAAAATCATCGATCTTTCTAGACCTCAATTGCCACCAAAAAGGTCTTGCCTCTCAAACCATTAACACGTATATATGTACTATACATAAGAAAGGGTCGCAATCTCGAGAAAACGGAACTAACAGAGTGAAAAGGGTAGTAGAAATTAACCGATATACACAGTGACACTTATCCCAGTTTATCCCATCGGTCATAGTGTCTACTAAAGTGATTTATTATAATGTGGTTGACCTATGTCAAATCATCGTCTTATTTACTCAAGAATTTATGATACCAATTCTGTACAAGCGGAAATATCAGCATGTAATTCTAATTAATAATTTAGGAAGTTGATTAACTCATACCTTTGAAGCAGAAACAACTCGATTTAACTGGAAGTCTTTATAGCAGAAACAGGTTTATCAGTTCTTAATCGAAAATTAACTATAATATAGAGAGTGTTGAATATTCATAGCAAATCGTAGTCAATAGGTTTGCTAGTTAAATTTCAAATCTCCCATTATAGAATAGAACTTAGGCTAAATTTTGATAATTTTTAATTGGTAACCATATCTGAAGGTTAATTCAATTTTGTTTGTGATAAGAAAAAGCTGTACTGCAACTTTCTGGCTACGAAAATTGTATAAAAACTATACAGAACTATTCACAAGTTTCCATATATTTTGTAATTAAAACCGCATAATATTGTCCGCACACTTCAAACAATACGCAAAACTCCCAAGATAAACAAGAAGAAAGTATGAACACCAGCGTGGGAGAGTGAACAAAATCCAAAACTACTTGCAAAAGCAAAAAACCCTAATGTAGTTACCAGGCCACCATGGCTTCATGGGATGTTACATCAACAATGCACTGAATGAATGATTGAATGATTGGATGGAGTATTACTGAAGAAGAACTCCGAGCGTAGGACAATAACATTTTTCTGAAGGCAATTAAAAAGAATTCATAAAAGCAGGAAAAAGATTTAATTCTTTTGACTATATATTCTGGTTGAATTTTTTCTTCTATTTATTTATACATTGGTAGAATCGAAGACCGCTAAAAACTCATTAATTTGTTTTTGTTTTCTGTCCCGTTTTTCCAATATCCAAATTAATGATTTTCGATAGAAAAAACTATTTCGGTGAATTTTCCATTAACATTCTGACATAAATATCATTAAAATTGATTTGTAATTACAAATTCAGTCTCCTCTTCATTTCTAATTCGCGATTTAATGATATAATTTTGGAACGTGGTGTGAAAGCATCCAGCACAAAACATTTATTAACGATTCACGTCAAATGACTTGCTATTCCATAGACTACGTGCTATTGCTGCCCGTCACATAGCTGTCCGTGACAATATTTCACCTGAAATAGTGACATTGTTGTCCCTTTACCCATGTGTGAATTGATGATTGCCGTTGTGCTCAGCGGCAAATATCCACGATTAAAGGATTATGTTTCTAATAAAGATCTTCGATTTGTCTATCTTCTATATGATCAAACTCATTTAATATTTTCATATAATATTTATTATATTTCGTTCACTTGATGATTCAATGCAAGACTATTGAATCCATCTCACTGCAGATCATTCTCAATACGTATATCTAGGTTAAGAATATTCTAAATTACATAATTTCTTTGAGGCAGATGCATCTTCTTTGTTTTATCATCTAGCAATGATTATGATGGAGAATTGCAAATATATGTCAGCCCTACAGGTCTATCTGACTCTTGGCTTCGAGATTTTCACTTTTTTCTCCATTTATTTTGCAAATTCTGACTCCCATTGTTCTCACATATCTTGTAATTTCATTCATCAATTTATTCCTTGGTCTTCCTCTTCTTTTTCTCCACCTTTTTTACATTTTAGCACTTGTTACATCTATCTTCTGTCATTCTAATTATAGGGGTTATACTTGGGTGCTAATGGATTTCTGACACTGCAATTACACTACAAATCTTTCTGAGTATTTCACGTTCTCATATTTCTAGTTAATTTTGAATTTTTTGTTCATTGTTCAAGTTATATAAGCGTAAGTAACTAACTGTGTTATTATTGTTTGGTACATTCTCATTTTAGCTGTTCGCAATACATCTTTTGATTTTAATATATTTGATGCTATTTCTGCTGCTTCACTGCTTTTTCTTATGCTTTCTTATATTCCTATTTCTTCGTCTCCATTTTTGGCGATGGTGATTTTATTTGTTCTACTTTTTCTATTCTATGACGTTTATTTTTCTAGAAATTATAGTAATGTCCGTCATCTAATTTTTTAAATTACAATATATTTTGTCTTTTCTACCGTTCCGTTCCAGTAGCTTAAATACAGTTTCAAGTTCTCTCCTAGATCTTGCTCTAAGTACTATGTCATCCGCATATGCTAGAAATTGATATTTATTTTTTCAACCTAAGCCTTGGGCTTTTGTACCACTTTCTTTTTAGTATGATTTCGTGGACTGAGTTGAAGAGGGTTGTGAATAATGGATCTACCTGTCTCAGATCTTTTTCAATTTTGATTTCGTTGGGAAGTACTACCCTCCAAAATGACTTTTCTCTCGGTTTTTATTATCATTATTTTCACTAGTCTTCTCAATTCACCTGGTATATTAAACTTTTCTTTTGCATCATACATTTTCTTAACGGTATCATAGCCTTGTTTGTAATTGTTTATGTTTATAAGCATTCTCTTAAAGTTGTTTTATAATGAAAATGTGGTCTATTGTAGATATCTGCCTTAAAATCTCGTTGGTACTCTCTTACATATTCTTAGAGGTATTTCAGACGTGGTCAATTGATTAAAAAATTGTCTAAATTTTTCAGTCATACGATAATGGTTTACTACTATGATTATTTATTAATATTAATAATGCATCTTGTTTTCTAATGGCAAAAGTGGTTAAATACGTTTGAAGCTGATCAATTTTTTAAAGCGAGTAGTGAATTGGGTATCTAGATATTTTGTCTATGCACGTTCCAAAACACGTTTCCGTCACTATTATAGTATTTGTGCAGTAGCGGTTTGAAACGAACGTGTTTTTTTCTCGTGCAGAAAACCATGTGTGACGAATCAACGGATCAATCTCACATTTCTCGTTAAATTGATAAAAACTCCGACTGAGTGCTATAAATTGTTGTAAGAGGCCTATGGAGACAATTCTCTGACTCCTGCGAGTTTTTTTGAGTGTTGTAAGCGCTTTAGTGAGGGCCGAGAGAGCAAATCGAAATGCAAGGCAATTTTTTTCGACATCAACGGTATCATGATGACTGAACGGGTTCCAGAGGGGCAGATTGTCAACCAGACTTACTATTTGTTAATTTTGGCAACACTGCGAGAACGAGTTAGTAAAAAAACGGCCCGAGTTGTGGAAGAACAATTCCTTGGATTTTGCACCAGGACAACGCACCGCCCATAACTCGCTATCTGTGAAGCAGTATTTGGCCAGTAAGCGAACTCCAGTGCTCGAACAGTCGTCGTAGTCACCAGATTTGGCACCGTGCGACTTTTTTTGTTCCCGAAAATAAAATCTGATTTAAAAGGCACCTGATTTGAGTCGATGGAAACGGTAAAGAAAAAAAAGCAGAGCTCCTAAAGGCATTCATCAAAGTAGTACTGCTTCAATCAATGGAAAAAACGTATGGAAAGGTGTGTAGCCAGAAGAATGGGGGAGAGATGGCAATTGATATTAGTGTTTTGTATAATATATTCTTATTTATCTCTATTTGTAACACATCTAATAAAAGGATCAATTTATAGCTAGAAAAAATAAATATGGTTGCATTGAGCTATAATTTTTTATATTAATGAGAATCGCCCATATTTCAATATTAGTAATACCCACATGAATTTATACTTTGTTACCTTTTTGAACCTGAATGAATTTTTTCATGTAGTGTGACTAAGAAAAAGCTTTGGGTTGAAATATGAACAAATATTACAATTTATTTCTCTGATTTATGTTAGCTGAATTCAGTGAAAGAAACTTTGCATTTCAGCAGTTATTTTCAGTCTACATAAACAACTTCTCGAACGTCTTATGTCTGAATTTTATAAAACAGCTTCAAAAGTTCGGAATAAATTTCAAACTTATGTAGAAAATGGCGATACAAGTGGTATCGCTAAATTTGATATATTCTAAATCTTGGAACTACATGTAGGTAAGAATGGTAAATATATACTACACAGGGTATTCCACGATGAGTTAAAACTATCTCTATATATGGCAAAATAATTACAGTAAAATTATCCCGTTCTATTGGAAGTCGACTGTAACTGTTATTTTAAACAGAACATCCTATATATAAATACATTTTTGAAATCTACGTAAAATTTTAGTATACTTTTGTCTAAAAAATTATTTCGAAAAATACATACTTTTCGAGTTATTAATTTTTTTATAAAAAATTTGACCGTTGCAGACCCTTACAAATTATTTTTTTACGAGGAAACCTTTGAAGAGATGAAAATGGTTTTTGTTGGACTGCTATTGGCAAGGTCAGACGTATTTGAATATATACAGGGTGTGTATAAAAAGTGTTAATTTTTTAACTTAACATAAATATCAAATTTCTCAATCTCAATTTCTCAATAACTTTTGCTTCAAATGAACCTAATAGCTTCAAATTGGTGAGGATTCTTTTAACAGTTTACTCCTGGTTATCATGAATTTGTCCTATTTTTATCTCTGAATGCATTGAAGTAGAACTTTGAACACTTTTTATACACACCCTGTATAAAATGAAAAATTTTCAACATAGATTCAAATATGTATGAGCTTTATAAAAGCAACCGAATAGAAATCATATTTATATTTAAGGGTATCCCAGTAAAAAAATAATTTATAAGGGTCTTCAACGGTCAAAATGTTTACAAAAAAATTAATAACTGAAAATGTATGCATTTTTCAAAAAAGGTTTTTAGACAAAATTATACTGAAATTGTACGTAGATTTCAAAAATGTATTAATATACAGTGTTCTATTCAAAATAACAAAGTTACAGTCGACTTCAGGTAGAACCGGAAGTCGGCAATATTTTAGTTGAAAAGATCGTCGAAAAGAAGTATTTTGGCATATACAGATAGTTTTAACTCGTCGTGGAACACCCTGTATATTTTACAAAAAATAATTTTCCAAGTTGATTGACAGTTAATCCATATATTCACGACTGCTTCAAATGATTAAAATAAATGCCTAAAAGCAGCTGAAATTTCAAAAATCATTTAATATGTCCACTAAAAACTATTGAATCTCAGAAAGAACTACGAAAATACGAACTCACACTTTTACTTCGAAAAATCCCATTTTAAAATAAAATTCTAAAATGAAATTAATCATTTTATATGATATGGTACCATTCACAACTACGAGGTATACCACAATGTAAATTCGGTTCCTATTTCTATCAGCGACAACGACGTTTTCATAGTTGGGATCATGTGCGCAGTTACTCTGATTCAAGCAGAAGAAATGTTCGACGCCATTTTCATATCGCTGCAGCCGACGTGTTCTTTGTAATGGTTCTTTATGGTGTCAGTCTGAATAGAAAATGCCGCCGCTTATCAAATCAGATCTGTGATTCGTTTTCTAAATGTGATTGAAATTGGTTACAATGCTAATATGAGAAATTAACTCATCATCAACCCCTAGTACTCACTAGGAAGTTATATTCATAGGGTAGAACTCCACCAAACTGAGCTAGTTCGTGGGTATTTGCGATCTTATAGTAGACAAAACAATCCAAGGTTTCATGAGGATTTGCAGCTAATTAAGGAAGTGTGCCCAATTAGCTGCTGTGGCTTACAAAAAAAGGACTTTTCGGAAAATATGACCTAACCATTTTCTAAATGCGAAGAAAGTTTAAACCAATTGAAATTTATCGAAAAATCTGCGAGGTTTACGTAGAAGATGTCGATGAAGAACGACATGCTTGCCCGTCTTTGGTTCGCGCAATTAGAGTTTAAGCAAAACAATAAATTCAAAATTAGTGTTCTTGCTATGGAATTTTTGAGAATCTAACTAATTCATGAAGTTCTTACTGAAAAACTGAAATTTCTAAGACTGTGGATACATTTGGTACCCAAAATTCTTACTGAACAGGACAAAAAACTAAGGATGGGTAGTGCACTCCAGTTTTTGACAGGCTACAATGAAGACGGTGATGATTTTTTCTCTAGTATAGTCACGGAAATGATACTTGAGTGATTAACGACACCCCAAAAACGAAACGGTAATCAATGGAATGGAGATTCACTTCGTCACCGATGAAAGTTGAGCCTAAGCAAATTTTGTCATATCGAAAAATTATGTGCACCTTTTTTTTTGGAACAGAAAAAGCATTTTGATTGATTGTTCATCACGAATCCAGACAATTATTAATGCAGATATTTACTGCAAGATTATTAAGAAATTGCGCGCCCAGGCCACGATAATGTCCGACCTAACTTTGCGAACATGACAAAAAAAACTCATACAGGAATTTGGCTAGTACCTGTTTGATCAGCCCTCCGACTTTCATCTATTGTTAAAATTAAAATCTTTCCTTGGTCGTCAACAACGATGATGAAGAACTAAAAGTACATGGCTGCAAACACGTCAACTTCCTATAAAGAAGGTATACAAAAACTTGAGACACGCTATGACAAGTGTCTACAAAATTGTGGAATCTATGTAGAAAATATAATGTACAATAAACATTTGTTCTGTATCTGTACACTTTTTTTATGTTAACAAATGGAATTTTCTTCATGGATATACTTCGTATGATTGAATTTCTTACTTACTATCCTAAAACAATTCACGATATGTCCTTATTCTATATATTACTATGTGTATGAATGAAAATTATTCATCATTCACGACTTATATTCTCCTGATAAATCTGGATCATGAGAAAATGTATTGCTCAATATCTAGTTATGAGGAATACCTTCGAGTTTTCCAGAACCTATTGACTCTGGATGTGTTCCAAATGTTAGACGCTTACTGGGAAACATTCTACTCGAATCAAATCCTTCGAAATAGTTAAGTGCTTCACAAATCACGTTGAGATATTTGATCGTCTTTATTGAATTATTTTTCGAGTGTTAGTTTCCAGACAAAAGATACGTTAATGCAATGTCAAAATTCTTTCTTACACATGCCAACTCAAACCGAATCATATTTTTTAATTAAAAGGGAAAAATAGGGATTTGAATAAGAAAGATATATACCAGTTCTAATGGAAGTGAAAAAGAAATAACAGGAGTCTTGTCAAGAAGAAACATTCATTTACTTGGAGTGGAGTAGCAGTATAAAAAAAGTGACAGTGAATGAACTAGATAAGGAAAATAAGTGGTTTCGATGATGAAGATCTTGTAGAAAGCAGGAATGGAAATGTTTTATAAAACTTGTAGTCCATCAACGTCGTACACTTAAATACTCTTTTAAAAAGATATCTTTTGAAAGTTATTTGTTCTATTCAGATTATTACTGAAGAACTGATGGGTCATTTTCTCACCACAAGAACAATAACATTGTAAACTATTATTGACTGTCATTAAAAACGATCTCTATAGTCTAAATTTCGTTGATTCAAATCTACATGTTCTATTGATGGTATACATTAAGGTAATTGCATCGAGAAAATTAATAGTTTTTTGAAGATTCGCTGAAGAAAAAATGACTATTGTTCAATCCTCTGAAACCCCACGCTAAATTTTTACTTCCTAATAATAATGATATCTATAATTTGGGACATTATCCAAGATTTGGAGACGATACAATTCCCTTAGTCGTAAATAAAGTCACAAACATATTTTTTTAGATAATGTGGATAATTTAGATAACTCGCTCACGTTTAGAAGCAATAGACTAAATTTTATAATTTTATCCTTGCAATTATTGGGTTTGGATGATAAAATGCAAAAACTTTTGCATTGATTTGGCGAATCTGTCGTCAATATATAGTCATTATCAATACTCAATTGCGTTCGATGGAATTAACCAGCATGATGGATCTAACTAACACCAGTTTCTTTTAAAGAGTAGGATCAGGTTGAGAGCGTCTAAAACTAAGCTATATAGATACTGCTGCTACGAGTAAGAATTCCAAACAATGAGATTTTCGTTTGTTCATAATAGTAAGTAACTGGAATTTCACACAATTCGTTCTTTTTAAACCTAATTCAATATATAAATATATGAAAAAATCATTTTTTGTTTATACAATGAGTAATATATTGAAAGTGCGAACTTTATCATGAGCATCAGATCAAATGATAAACCGAACACGAACTTTAATCTATGAGAAAAATAAAATACGAAGAGTAGTTCAAACGTACCGAAAACAATTTATCCATGGAGAAAAATCGATAAGTGATTTGAAAATATCGCAAATAATTTATGTATGGAAAAAGATCGAAAAGTAGTTCAAAAGTACCAGTAATTCGTTTTCTTCGAAAAATATAACAAAAAGTAGTTCCAACGCAGCGTAAACAAATATGCATCTATGAAAGAAATTGTATACAAAAAGAAGTTCAAATGTACCGAAAACGATCTTTTATCTATGAAAGAAATAAAATACGAAAAGTAATTCAAGTGTACCCAAACAACTTATCCATAGGGGAAGGTCGAAAGGTCTATATTGTCTATATTGTCTAGCGCGAAGGAAATTATTGCAAAATGGTTCTCTACTAGGAGTTGATCTAGTAGTAGTAGTAGGCTTCACATTTTTGAGACGGAACTTCACCAAACTGGTCTAGCTCTTGGACATTTGCGGTCTGTAGTATGTTGAACATTCCGACATTTTCTGCGGATTTGCGCAGACTCAAATTAGACTGTACAAATGTGTCGGCTTAAAAAAAGTCCTGGTTCTTCATCCGAGAATGTTTGACGTCAAAGAAATTCTTTATTACGGTTATTTTTCTGAAAATGATTAGAAAAAAAGGTAGTAAATGTTTTGAGTACGGCTTAAATTGAACAAAAATCTTATTAAGTCATGTTTGTGGGTTAGTGCTTGGCTAAAAGTATCAGTTTACAAAAAGTTCTGGTTCTTCATCATCATAATGTTCGAGGTCCAATATATTTTTTGATTAATGTGATATCTTTGAAAATGATTACAATAAATGGAAGTAAATGTTTTGAGTACGGCTTAAATGGAACAAAAATCTTATTAAGTCATGTTTGTGGGTTATTGCCTGGCTGAAAGTATTAGTTTATAAAAAGTTCTGGTTCTTCATCATCAGAATATTGGACGTCAAATATATTTTTTGAATAATGCGATATCTCTGAAAGTGGTTACAAAAAAAGGAAGTAATGTTTTGAGTACGGCTTAAATTGAACAAAAATCTTGTCAAATGACGATTGTGAGTTAGTGCTAAGTCATAATATTAGAAGCTCTTTTCATAATTTTGTTAAAAACATAAAACATATTTTAAGGTAAACGCAGCACAAAATTGGGAAGCTATCCCAGTTGCAGATCGAGTGGTAGTAATACTTCGTAACCGAATACAAACGCTAATAGTGGAAAAAAACAAAAATATTATTTGAAAAAATATAGCGTTTGATACAAATATTTAACTCAATTATGTTGGCAGTAGCTCTGAGAACCTGTTCGCGTGGATATTTACTAACCAAATTTTTCCATAAAATATTGGTGAATTCAAATTCTGCTAATAATGCGTAATTTGAAATATTTGTGAACATCTCATATCACTTATTATCCTTCTCAAAATGGCATATTTTCAGCATCACAAAAGATGAAATGAGAAACCCCTATGGTGAAAAAAAAAAATAAAAAGTTTGCTAGGATAGAAAAATAAAAATCAAATATAATGTTGCATACAAAAATAGCTAATGAAAATTAAGTAATTATACATTTTATTACTTGAACTTCATCTTAAATGCACAATCCATTTGGTATTGTTTATATCCAGCAGCAATCTATTAGAACGTTCTAAGCACATCTATAAGGATTTGGAAACAAATGCATTACATTAATAGATTCACAATTTTAAATTTCTGCAATTTCTTAGACCTTTTGATATATTGATGCATTTAAATGTTCTTGATTTTAGGTCTCTTCTGTTTCAAAATTTTATATACACAACACAACCCAACGATAATGAATTTTCAGAAGAAACTGTACCAACATCAAATTATCCAGATTTGTGTCAAATTGACATCTACTTTTGCTGGTACATCCATCTACGGCTCTGAACTTTAATTATAAAATTAGTACAACTTTTAGTCACCTGTGTTAAACGTCTATAAAATAGAAAGTTTGTGTTCAAAGTCTACCAAAATTTGTCGTCTGCCTATGCTAGCGGACTCAAGATGATATTCATATTCTTCAAATAAAGTCACGAGCCTAGCCCGATTTGATGATATCTTGCCTATTAATTTCTGTTAGCTTTGAAAATATAACATCCTGTACAACTGTGAAAATTCTGATCTGAATTTCTTGAAATACTTAATTAAAATATAGAGCTGTCTTCATCTTAAATACGATATACTGTAAAATTGAGTTGTTCTCTGGATTTTTCGATCGTTGCTTTTACTCGTTATGTAGTGCTGCCACCGGGATCTAGATATTCATCTAATTATTCATTTATTCAATCCAATCCAACCCAAACTTATTACAATTTACATTTCATTTCAACTTTCTTTGAAATTTGAATGTTTTTGGAGAAATGAAATGATTACTTTTCTCCGTTAAGTACTGTTAGTCCCATCCAACCTAAAACTATATATCTTGATACCTACCCTGTTAAAATACTTTTTATCAAGAAGTCTTTGTTTCCAATAAATTGTATAATTTTCCTTGGAGATACAGTATTAAATTCTACAACAGTTAATTATCATTAAAACATTCCATATATCGAACTGAGCTGATCGATCATTCACAAATATATATGTCATCAGCTTTCCTGAATTCGACTGATGAAGCTAAGTGGAAAGTTTGAAATATCCTAAAATATCATCGAAGGCATTCATGAAACTTTCTCGACTAATCATCATTTTGATATGAAATAAGGAACAAAGAGTAACTTAAACGGATACAGAGGCGTTTCATTCCATTCCAAAATCGATGATCCAACTATTTATTTTTATGACATTCCATTACTCCTCCATGTTAACAACTTTGAGGGGTATAAACCCGTGAAAAATTTAATCTAAGAGCCTAACATAATCTCAAATTGATCAAACTTATTATATTTTGAGTAATTCAATATTAGACAATACAAGGTATGGTAATTGAGTAAACAAACAAGTATTTGGAAGCAATTTTCTTGGGAAACCACACAGATGAAGACGATTTTACCACTCCTTAAAACAGTGCTTCAACTTGGATACTGGCATATCCTTCAGATGCTCTTTTCCAAAATTTTAAAAGTTCTAATATCCCAAATGACTTCTTTTCAGATAAGTTCACAATTCAGGGAAAAGAAAAAGCTATCAGAAACTTACGTCAGGTCAAAACTTCTTGTTGGTCATCACCCTTTTCGTAGTCTTTCAAGAACCTTATCGTTAAAGTATCGAATTACTATTTGGCCTTGAGGCTGTCTGCCAAAGTTGACTTGTTTTTTGGGTCCTAGAATGAGCTGTTATAGCGTATTGCGCTCTGTTTTCCGGTCGTATCTGAAACTCATTTGTGATTGATTCTATGAAGTCAAGGTACCTCCCCCTCCTTATATTCTATAAACTCTGCAAAATGTTTTTCGAACTATTCCCGTATAGATATTTCTCTGCCTCAATTTATTAATCACAATTTAATGAACGGTGGTGTGACTTAGATTCTACCCGATATAGATCCACATTTTTATCGGTTCTTCCAGTCGAAGGTCTTCCGTGTTTTTGAGAATGCATGAAACTCCCGAAGCGCCTAGAATTTTCACAATACACTCTTTTGCTAGTTAATGAATTTATTCCTAAAAAATGCTTGGCTGCGGAATGTTATTTTTTAATAATCTCCTCCATTCCCATTTCATTCAATTCAATTCAATATTTGGTTCCATGGTACTGGTTGGTTTTGAAGGGGCGACTTATTACCTGCCAATAATGAAAAAAAAAAGTTATTTTTGGTTTGGTATATGTATAATTGTGCAGCCTACAAACTCGATCAAGTTCAAATTCGTTCTAAACATCTATCGTACATCTTTTAATACTAATTTCCACTTACCGTAAATCACAGTTATTGGAGAAAATACCTTCCACGTTGTATCCTTCATTATCTCCGTCAATTTTTTTTTCATTATTGATGTAGGGCGGACTCATTGATGTTGACCAGAATTGATTCACACCTCCATATATCAGCTTGTAGTACTATTTTGATATGTTCAATCAAATCTAGTTGGATTTTTGTATAAATTTCTGTTATAATAAATTTTAAGCATTTCTACGCCTCTGGCTCGTGGTGTTGTCATCTTATCCTTTCCTTTAGTGCCTATTTCTGTCGTGTCTGGTAATATCAATGAGATATACGAGGATTGAAAGCCACGTTTCTTATGGAAAGTCTCATAACAGGCGCCAGATGTTATTGAAAAATTACACACAACCGCGATGGTTGGAAGATCAAAAATCTACAGCATCTAAATAGACTCAGGACCGAACTAACAATCCATTAGTGATCCGTTGAATGTCATAATCTCGACAATCAAGTTTTCGATCACTGATTGCTGTATATTTAGCATGGTCTGTATATAGATGCTTAGAATATCGAAAGTATGTATATTAAACTTCATCAATATAAATTGGCTTGAGATATCAGTTTCCAAATGTCTTCCACAGCTATCAGGTATGATATCGCAGACACCTTGCTTAGAATGGGTGACTACAAACTTATTTGCTCCCAGATTGAGCAGAACTAATACCACATTCTTCAAAAAAGTTGTGCCACAATAACTAATTGAGGTTGGGAGACAACTGTTGCGGGGCTTAATGGGGTACCCCATGGGCATGTCCCCGTTATGGCCCAATATAATTACGTTGAAAATAGTTTTAAAACTCAAACGCGCGTAGTCTAGGCTCTGGTCACTGTCAGACTAAAGAGATATACAAAAATGGGCTCCTATTAGACATTAGAGAAAACAAATCACATCTAGAACGTGTAGTATAAGTGTAGGAGGCTCCGTCGTGCCTCGCGCTCCCGGATTCATGAGTGCTCTTCGTGTATAAATTTACGAATTAAAAAATAAACGAAAATGTTAAAATTGGTATTTCCATATTTATCTGTGGCACATTTCTGAAAATATAAGTATAGATATTGCAAACTCTTCAAAAAATACACAATGAAGTGCCCCTTCAGTTTGAATATCGTGTTTGAATATCACCTATTGTGAATTGCAAAGACGAAATTCAATCTTCAACGTAAGAGGAAAGTCTGTGGATTATTAGCCACTACATTATTTCGAGTTTAGTATCGCGTGTTAGAATTTCCAGCTTTTCGTTTTCTTTCACTGTATTTTACCGTCGGAGAGCACATATATGTTGAGATTATTTTTTATATTTATAACAAAACAGACAGACAAAGAAAAAAGGAGACTGGATAAATTATTGTATGTGTGGAATTCTCTCAGTATTTCTTTCAGAGGACCAATTAATTATCGTTGAAATTTCACGATTATAAACAGTCAACTGCATTTTATCTATGAATATATATTCAATAAGCAGTTTCATCACTTCGAGTCGACGATAAAACAGAGTCACATTCAATGGAAGCATGCAAGGTGATTCTCCCGACTTTTTCGATGCTCTGTTACTCGAAATCTTTGATCAATGAAAAACGTGAACAATCTCGTGTAATTTATGATGGTTCAAAACTTACCATCAACAGCAATCGACTTGGCCTGCTTAGAGAGGAAGTAATTAAGATAATGCGGATCTTTAGGGATTTACAAAATAGTTTCGTGGGAGCAGATCGAGCATCCACTCTACAGCTTAAATATATCCTATAACTACAATCTGATATAAAATCATCTTGAATAAAAACGATTCAACTCGGACGACAAACTGAAGGACACAGTAGAGAATTAGCTCTTGTTGCAACCACAAGAAACAGTGATTTTTTCGGACCGTTGAATAGAGGAATGATTGTACTCAAACCTCTGGTATCACTGTCAACCAAGACATCAATCATATTAGCTTGTCATTTCAGGTGTATTTACCATAATTTGAAGCCAGTATTTTTGCAAAATTGAAATTGGACTTTTTATCAGGAATTGTAAAGTTCAGATTGATTGTTGTTTATATCTTTTTCGTTGCTAAGTAGTGACATGAAATTTTGATCTAGAGGTTATAGAGTGCTATCCAATTTGTTGTTCTTCCCCAGTGAGCTGAAGCGCTCCTTCACATGTATCAATATTTCTTGATTTAATCTTGACCTGGTGGAAAAAGGATTTATGTTTATAAAAATTTACGCAGTTGATCTGTATTGAACAGGTTTATTCACATTTCTAAATGTACTTTGATTTTGGCCTTTCCTATAGATAATAATAATTTTTTAGAATTATATTAGTATTGTAATATCGCAATAACTAAATGGGATTCAACAAAGCTTCAAAAGAAATATGTATGGATGCAAACGGAGGCGTTAATGTTTATGAGAACCACGAATATCTATCAAAATTTGGAATAACGGTCATACTACGGTTTTCTTAGACGGTTTACTAAATGAGAGTTTAAAACAATGGTCCGTATTATCACGTACACAATCTATGAAAAAGCTTATGTAGATTACTGATTAATCTTGATTACCCGAATTATTGCTAACAAATTTTCATAAATAGATTTTGTCTCTTTCTATTATATGTTGAAATACATTCTATAGATTTCAAACTGGATATGGAAAATACTCGTAAACCTCCGCCAACAATTAATTCAACTAAAAATTTTATTTATTCAAATTTATTCGGAAGCTACTAAAATAGGCCGTTTCCATAATAATGAGCCTACCTCAATGAATTCATCAAAATATTTTTATCGGAGCAGAAAAATGTAAAGGAGAGTGGTAATTTTGATTTATTGAAAACTAATTTCAATCCGTGAGAGATTTTGATCATAAATGTTATTCATAAATAGATTTTTCAGCGAAAGGTACACAATTTATTAAAAGAGAATCGATCAGTTGAATGAAATTTACCCGCATCAATAATAATCCCAAAGCAAAAAATTTTCCTATTTATTTATATGATATCATTTATGTATAAAATAAAATACGAGGCCAAGAGGTATTTTGCTGTATACACTATACTCACTATCATTGATGTCCGCATTATTTGCAAAATGCATATTTTAATTAGAGATTCTTTTCCATATACCATTTTAGCCCACATATATTAAGATATATTTGTCAAATTGACGATATATTAATTCAAATAAAGTCTAAGTGACATTGTCCAGTATTCCTCGTTAGAGGTTTGGTTAAAAGATAATTTTTGTTGACTTATAACAATATGATTGGATTATTATGTTACAACAATCAACAGCTGTAAAATAACATAGATTTCCTACATATGAGAATGGTCCCAGAAGTACCAGGCCCAACAAAGAGCCAGTTTTCCAAGTCTGGGAAGAGAAAATAATCCGAAAGGATTAAATATAGCGAATAGGATGCATGACGTAGTAATTCAAACTTTTATTCATTAATTTTGTCCATCGCAATAACAGATGTGTAAGCTGGTGCATTGTCTTGATGAAACAACACTTTTTCCTTAGCCGAACGCGGCAGTTTTTACTTGATTTCTTCATTTAAACGTTACGTTAAACAAGTTCTTCAATTCTCGCTGTTGATAGTTTTTCATTTTTGAATATAGTCAATCAAAATTATTCCACGTGCATCCCAAAAAACCGACGTCACGCCCTTGCCTGCAGATGAAACGGTCTTGTTTTTTTTGTTCCGGGTGCAAAGTGTTGAACCCATCTTCACGGCGCTGTTTTTTACCATAGCACTTTTTAAAATGTGAGCAAACCACCTATCTTGCGCACAGCTTTCTTACGCTCAAATTTCCAGTTAATATGCGATGTACCACACTTTTGGAAAGCCTATTACGTCTGCTAGCTCGCGCCCCACGTGACGTACTCAAAAATGCAACATATGATGTATAGATTGTGTAATCACATGCATTTTTGAAAAAATTGGTGTAGAAATGACTAATGTTCTATCTGAATTTCCCACTTCTTCAGAAAATGTTGTCCTAGTCGTATAGTTTGCGCCCCTTTTCGGCTGAAATGGCTAGAATATTCCAGGTTCATAACATTTGTCCGAATAAATTCAGAGAGGTTGATGTTTGCAATTGCATTCCATCATTAACTCCATTACTTTACTTCTTAATCAGTGACCGTTGATCAATATTGATCAATTTTTTCGGTAAAAGTATTTTTGTTTCTGAGAAGTGCAAAATGCGAACTTTGTAAATTCCTGGATAAGATGCCATCCCGAGCTTCTTTACATCATGGGAATGGGAATTTGTTGGAACTTTTCGTGATATTCATACTGAACATACTGTTAGCACAGCCACTCACAATTACACTTTTTGACGCACGGTCTAGTGCTATGAAAATGCCGCTTTGAAACCAACTCCCAAAAGAAAAAACTACCGATGAATACTGAGTAGTTCAGGTGGAGTCCTCAAACCACAGCTCAACACCAAAGTAGAGTGAACGAGAAAATGACTTGCAGCTCCTATAGTAAACGAAGAAGATGAAGAATATGATCAGAGATCAGAGAGTAAACACAAGCGCAAAGAAAAACAAAAAATAATGTTTTACAGACGAAATAAAAATTTTATCAATGCAAAAAAATAGAAGTACGGAGTACCTGTATTAAAAACATCGATCACAATATTATTTCGAAAAATTATCTCAACCCTAAAAGTACCTGGAAAAACAGCATCGGAAGCCTAATATACAAAAAGGGAATGAAAAATGATCCAGAAAATTATAAAATGACATATTTGCTAATCAACTGCTGACCAAAATCATTACAAAAAAAGTAACACACAACACAAATGATTAAAAAATCCATTATATATCAAAAACCCCTATTCCTTTGTTTTGTCGATCTCAAGGAGGCATTTGATGGAGTTCAAATAGCTCATATCATGACGGACAAGCATGGAATACATAAAATTAATAAAAGATCTTAATAAAAAGAAGAAAATACAGGTCAAAACACAAAACAAACTGCAATACTAATAGGAATTCGACATGATGGCAGACTGTGCCCATTCTTTTTCAATTTAATTATGGATGGAATAATTGATAGAGTAATAGAAGTTTCTGGAGGATACAAGATAAAACGAAGATCAATAAAGATATTATGCTACGCCGACGACGCAATTTTGATAGCCGATAACGAAGATTACCTGCAGCGTTTGCTATATCCGTTCTAAACAATACCCGAAAACCGTAATATACAGATGTCTCTAGAAAAAACCTCAAAACCTCATTCATTAGTGTATGTAATGTAGAAACTTACAACAAGAGGTACGAGGCTAAGTAAATAATCTCTGGCTATCTGCGGGACTTATGGAAAAACATATATACGAGTATGTCCACCGATAGTAAAGGGGAGACTCCAGCAGGCAACAAAAATGAAGAACGTGATAAGGGTGCTAGAGATGAAAACATAGGGAACAATTAAAGACATCAAATAAGAAGCAAAATTGTAAGAGAAGATCTGAAAATTCAAGATATAGTACGATTTACGAGATCGAGACGACGTCGATAGAATGATTGAAGATCGATAGGCTAAATGGACAAAAGATGAATAACCAGCTTCAAGGAGACCTCCCGACCTACCTTTCAAGAAATAGCACGAAAGCTGGTGACCTACTTCTTAAGAGGCTGGATAGAAGATGAAACAAAACTAAGTCTTTAAAAAAGAGAAAGAAGATGAAGACGCTTGTTTCGATAAGCAAGTAATCTTCTTCAGAGAGTAAAGGTGAATGGTTTACCTTCAGATCCTAGTAACTAGTAATAAGAAGCAACTATTTAAATCGCGTTGGCGACACCAGACCAGTTAAGCGTTATTATCATCCAAAAAACAATAAAAATTTAAAGCCAATGCTATTATTATAAGCAATTTTCTTCTCGTTTTCATTTCCCAATAATAAATATAACTTTGGAATTAGTAGCATCATCTTTAGATAATTATAAATCTTCTTTGTTTTTAATATCGAAAATTTGGGAATTGATTTCAAAGTTATACAACGTTCTATTTCATGTTTATTAATTCAATTTATAATGATGAATATTTCACCAATTTTTCATTGAATCATGTATTGTCATGAAGAGCGAGAGATTATATTGAAGTACCTGCTTGATACGTGTGTAATTGAAATTGCTGCAAACCAAAATATATAAACTTCCACATTTCCAACTACATTGGCTCTCATAATGCAGCTGTATTTACGTTAAATGCTTTTCCATTTCGTTTGTACATTTAATGAACAAGTCAATTCAACCAAAATGATGAATAATAAAATTTTCGAATTCTTATTCATACACAGCAAATTTCATGTAAAACATTATATGGAAAATTCATATAATTATTATTAGAATTTTGACATCAATATTAACACAAATTATTCGCAGTTTATGTTTATTATGAGCGGTGAGAAGTAGTTTGTACAATACTGATTATGGCACCAACACAAATATATTATTATTTTACAACTAAATGTAAGCGTTCTCAATTTCACACAAATACATGTGGGTAATGTTATTTTATGGTTACAACAGATATATCAATTCATATAAATTCCATACATTGGGAGAGGTGTCGAAATCATTGCTTAAAATATTCAATATTCAATCATATTAATATTGCCGCTGTTTATTTAACTGAACATTATCAAAATTCGTTTCTCTTTCTATTCTGTTTTGTCCGTTATTTGCATAGCGAATTTCAGTTATGAATATTCATATCTTACCCAATATCAATATTTTGAATTACTGAACAACACGGGGAAATGGACAGAGGTTTTTGTCAATTTAAACTTGTGTGTATATATGCTTTAGTCCAGGAATTCTTCTGATTTTCTTTCCCGTTTTCAACATAAAAAAAATTTTGACATTCTAGATGAGACACTATCAATCTCTATTATAGTTTAATTCCGTATTGTGTAATTTTCTCAGGTTTATAGTTGATATTATCACACAAAATATAACAATACTAATAATTTGGTAACTACCAGTTTCAAAAGTATGGTATACTGGGTATACCAAAGATATGATCATATACGCATACCTTGTTTTGTAGTAAAAAACCTAACAAACAACAGCTCGAAAAGAAAACAAAATTTGGAGGCAAAGACAACACGCCCTACTACAGCCTGCTAAACCTGCCTCCACTTCACCTTAAAGCGAAAAAAAGAGGCTTCAAGCGGCGCCCATAGGTTAACCCAGAAAAATTGAGGCACTTATCATTTTCCACGTGAAGTTGTTAGCAATACTCTTGAATATAAACCTCTCTAGAAAGCACATTCACATTCTCTCTCATAGCCAACCGGCCTTGGAGGTACTGAATATTGTAGCCCTAACGCGGCTAGCAGACTACCAAAATATATCATGCAATCAGGAAGCAGACAGCCTTGCCAAAAGAGGGACAAAGACTCACTCCACACTTTGGTTAGGTTAGGTTAGGTTAGAACCCTACTGTAGACTCATGAAACGCCACATAAATAACTTACTGAACGGAAAATTGGATAACCAAATGGTGCCTTACTGTAGAAAAATTCCTACGACAATAGAAAAGATTCATAAATGGGCAAATTATCAGTGTCAATATCATATTTTGATAAAAATTCAAGGAAAAGTCAAATTTTGAAAGAGAAAAGACCTTAAATCAAGAACATTTAGATGCATTTAGATTCATAACTATATCAGTTAAAGTCTGATTTCTAGAAACGACATCAAACTAGTGGTCGATCTTTTGGTGGGTCAGTATCTCTTCAATTACTACCTTAAGTCGATAGGACTGGCAGAGGAAAGATATCTGCGAGTAAGTAAAGAAAACAGCAGAGCATCTACTCTGCAAATGTTCACCCATTTCATCAAAAGGTTTAAGTACCTCGAAAAAGCAGTACTAACACAGGTAGAGGTAGAACACAATATTTCCAAAGAAATAGCCTCCTTAGATAGGAGTAGACGTATTTTAGAAGTAGAGCAATAAGATTTAGAGTCTTGTACAAAATATCTTCTGAGTATATTTGCCAAAAAATTTATAATCTACCTCTATCGCTTTACCTATCACTTTATATCACTCAGATCGTCTATTATCACTTGCCACGTATATTTAATATTAAACTACTTTGGGATTCTATCTCATATTTACTTTTGTGATATTTCAAAACTTGATGGAAGAACGATTTAGAGTGTCTAGTAATAGTCAACCACCCGTCATTTCATTACAGTTTTCAATACATTAACTTATGACCGGTATCGTCAAATGGCATACCGTTGTCACAATATGAAATATAAATAAATAAAAATAAAATGCAGAAATTAAACTTACCTGAAATTAATTCACAATGCATTTGTTTTTCCATAATTTTGAACATATTGAACTCAATTCGAATGATAAAATATCCATTTTTGGCACAGTATTATTTTTCAGTAGCTTTCTATGCATCGTTGTTCCCGTAAATTTATGAGAAATATTATAAATCAATACCATCTTGAGCGTTCCACCACAATTTTGTCATTCCATTACTTTGTTTTTTCCTTGTTTTCATCTGTTTTTACCAAGACGTAAAGGAAACATTTTCATAACAGCGCACGGAAAGTTTTTCCCGATTTTTTTCGTGCATTAAAGAAAAAAATCGAAATTATAAAAAAAAAACAATTGTTCTTTCATAATACTTTCCTAAAAACAACATATTTAGTTTATTTGGGTGCGCTACAACTTGTGACGATTTTTAAACCGTTGAAATGACGAGGCGCCAATTCGGAACAGAGATATTTCAGGTAAACGAAAAGGTAGTCCGACTACATAATACAACTTATTTATTAACAGTAGTACTTGGAATTCAATACCTAAACAGGAGTTGAAACCTAGAATTTCTAGATCCTTTTGGTTATGTAAACCTAAATTCACATCTTCATAAATAATACAGATGATTCAAAAACTGACAGAGAAAAATATTCTTTATTGGACAAGGATTCAACTGATATGATAATTACTTTTGGATCTGAAATAAATTGTTTAACAAACTCAGCAACATTTCACATGGATGGCACTTTTAAATACTTTTCATTCCATAATTGAAATTCCGAGCTGCATAATCTTCCGTCATGAGTTGTCTAATCTTCATAACAGCCCCGATCACAAGTTGGCACATTGTAACATTAGTTGAAATTTTATGGTGGGTATCAAAATCACGAGTCTGTATATTTGGGATTCGTTGGTATTAATAGTAATATTTATTTACAATTTGTTACAATACAGAAGTTCAGTCAGACAGTTCGGAGATGTTTTTATTTTTTGGATAGAATGTCACGGAACTTGTATTTTGCAAGTGAAAACGGTTGAACAATTTTTGTAATACTTTTATGTATCTTTCTGCTACGTTCGCAGAAGCCTTATTGTCTTTTCAGAGAGAGCATACCAGCGCCGCTTCTCACTAACATGATTGACGAAGAATGCCTTAGCCCATTTCCGTTATAATTTTCGAGATTTTACAGTTTCAGGTATTTTGATACACGTTTTGGGACAGCGCTGATGGTATTTTTTCCAGCATGTTGGGTCTATTAGCTACGATTTCAATATGCAATAAATAATCTTCTACTGTTTATATTCTTAAGTTATAAATCTGCATATTTACGGTGAAGTGCACGGAGCTGGAAAATATATCCCTCATTGGTAATGGTAAAACTTTTTGACATGATTTTTTCCATCTCGTAAAATCAAAACAATAAAGCGCCTATTATCTTCTACATCGTATAAATATTAATGTAATGAATCATCTCTACGACATGCGCCAAAGATCCAAAACACAAAAATCAAATTTGCCAGTAGATATTGTTCATCTGAAGCTTTGCATAGAAATGTGGTTACTTCTTCGGCCGTTAGTATCTTAGACTATTTTGGTATATATCCCACAACCTAACGCCTCAAAAAAATATATTTTGTGTTGCCAGCAATTTATGTTATAGTTGAACAACTTTTTAGCATTGAGCACCGACCATTTAACGTGGAAGATTCCATATTCTTGGCTTTTTCAACCAAATAAACTAGAAGAATATCATTACGGTTTCAACTTTTGTGAGATCTCGCCATTACATCAAAATTTAATACTTGTCTTCATATCTCGACCTGGATTTTGCTTGTAACAAATCATCTCTGGCTTGTGCCGCTAGCTCTAATATGATTTAAAAATATCTAGATTTTCTTCCGAGTACATTTTTCGGAACTAACATGAATTGAACTAACAGATAATGAAACAATGCCGATAATGAATATAACGTTGATGTGGAAATGTCGATCATGTTTGGTACTATCCTTTTTTTCGTCGTTTTCAGATTAATTCAATGAAAAGTTCATTATACGTCCAGAAATGGATATTTTCGTGTTTGCTGGAAAGTTATCTATGTCATGTGCTCGCGGGAAAATTCCTATTTTCAGCCTCCTAAAGAAATATACTATTTCCTATTCAAATTATCACAAATCTTGTTGAAAATTTGAATTGCATCTAGGTTTCGACACAAGTCAAGATGGGAATTTCATTGCAGGGTTAAAAATGTTATTCGCCAATTTTAAATTCGCTTATTTCTATTCCGACATCTGGAAATCGGAGTTTATACGAATATACCACGAGGTCTTGATTTCTCAAGACCTCGAGAAATTGACATGTTTTCAAACTATTTGGAGCGTGAAATTTAAGAATTGAGATATGTTGTAACGTTGTAACTCGTCAAAATGATTAACTATAAAGTTAATTTTGTGGAATCAACAATCAAGATTGTTTGATACATTGATTAGATGTATAGGTTTTGAAACGTATTTTGATAATAATAATAATAATTTTGGAATTTTGTAGCTAAGTAAAAAATGTGAAAATCGAATTTTAATTAAGATTACAAATATCCAAAAATGATTTGGGCGTATTCTTTAAACACTTATTTTACAATATTGTCTGTTGAAACTTGACAAATCGTCCACTTAGATTATGTTCCATTTAAGGTTGGCACCTCTTAACAAAGAGACCCACGGGCAACTTTGAACAAAGTCAAAGTGCCCCAATAAAAAACTGTATAATTTTATGGAATTTTCTTAAGTAATAAGGAAGGTGACTGGAGAAATCTTAAAATAATTAAGTATATTACAAAAAATTATTCTTTTAGTGATTTCGGAAGTTCTTTATATACAAGGATGGTACCATTGCCCAACAAAGAAAGTACAACAAGTATGGAACAAAACATATTTTCCATTTAAATTTCTTTTTTTCTCAGCGATGTTCAATAAGAACGATACCCTTTTTATAATAAGAATCTCGTCAAATTCCTAAGAAAAGACATTAACTGGCGTCATCACCTCTTCATTGCTTGAAAATCTTTGAAAATCTATATTTTCAAGTCTGGGAACAGAAAATAATCCGAGGAGGCTAAATCTGGTGAATAGGGTATATGAGATAACAATTCAAACTGTAATTCATGAATTTTGGCCATTGCAATAACGGATATGTGAGCTAGTGTATTGTGTTTATGAAACAACACTCTCCCCTTAGCCATTTTTTGCTTAATTTCTCTGTTCAAACCTTACAATAGGTTCGCTAATACTCGCTGTTGATAGGTTTTCGTTTTTCAAGCTGGTCGATGATAATTAGCCCACGCGCATTCCAAAAAACAGACGCCATGACCTTGTCTGCAGAGGGAACGGTCTTTGACCCTTTTGTTTCGAGTGCCAAGTGATGGACTCACGTTTCATCCATGCTTATGCGCAAAATTCGGTTTTGCTTCTGTTCCATGGCATTTTTTGAAATGCTTACTATGTCTGTTATCTCGCGCACTTTCAGTCAACGATCATTCAGTGCCGCTTAGTGGATTTTCTTCACCGTCACCTCATTTGGTCCGCGATGCTGGTCTTCGCAAGTCGTACGGCCTCGTTTAAACTTTGCTATCCAATATTTCACTGTTAATAACGGAGGAGCAGTCTCACCCAGAGTAGAATCTAGTTCACCTTTCATATTGGTTGAGCTAAAGCTTTTCAAATAAAAGTATAGTATCACATATCGATAACCAATTTTTTCCATGTTTAAAAATACATCGAAACGTTCACTATTTATTGGTTTTTTTAAAGCAACTACCTCCATCTCTAGATCAAGCTAGGTACTTTTTGAACCATCCTCGTAAATAATTAAACTGAATACATACTCATATGATTGTAGATGTACCTACTAGCAGTTTCCTGTAGAACAGTGACAATGCTACTCACCGGGTATTAGAATCATCCACTGACGTCTTCTGTTCTCTAGAAACTTCCTGTCGCGGTCTCGTCGTTCTAGCCTACCCTGAAATCACTAACTCGGTCGAGCTACATTGCCAAATTTCTTAAAGTTTCGTAGATTTTTTGGAATTTATGATAGTTATATTTAAAATCAAATCTTTGATTTTGTTGCTTGCTTTTATGAAACTGCCAGGATTACCAAGTCTAGTGTGCTGCAGGCTGCTTTAAAATCATAAAATATGGTTCCCATTTATTGATAGAGGAGAGCTTGTAAGCATTGGTAATGTTTCCTTCATTTCTAGAACCTACGTCTTCGTCATAATAATTTCAGCATGTTATTCAGATTCTTCATTTCTTTTCAAGTGAATATCATCCTATTTTAATGGTATATAGTTGATAGTTTTTAGTCTATTGAAGCTAAAATGTCATGTTCAAAATATCTAATCTCATTTTATTGCTAGCATCTATTTCACAGGAGTTATAACTTTGTCACTAATGGGGGCTATCGTTTTTGCGCTCACCAGCTGGCGCCACTGTTGCGTGAAGTCCTACCGAAGTTTATTATCACAGGCATGGAAACAAAGTTTATATCTGAAGTATCTCATTGTACTTCAAAACAAAGTTTCAGAAAGAGGGAAATGTCCTAAAATAATGGTAAATAATGATCCTTCTGCCCCTTAGGAGTTACACGTGAAAAATTTTACAACTGGCAATATTTTGTTAAATGAAGAATAAAATATTACTAACAATTATGCAGCTAATCTTTCAAATTTTTAATAAAATAATCATTTCTTTCCTTGTTATGTTGCCAGTAAGCACAAAAACGGCTAACGACTGTGGTAACAAGCAGAATTATTTTAAAACTTCATTTTTGAAAGAAAATAATTCGATAATTACCAACTGTATTGTATCGAGACAAAAAAATACTGAAATTATCAGTACGACAGTGGCGTAGACTAAATATTATGTAATACTCCAGTAATAGAGGCAAACTATGTCTTAGCACTCTCAAAAGTATCCAAATTTGAACAAAAAATGTTTGAAAACAATCCTCTGAAGTAATTTCAGGGTATTTATAAGAATAGTTTCGCTAATTTAGAGTTACATAGACTATCGACGAGAACATTATATAAATAATGTGTCCTTAACGATCCGACATATGGAAAAAAATTCATGTTTTTCTCATTAAGTTTACTCCACTGATCAGTTGTGATATTCTTTAATTCAAAACTATTGATTTATTGAAAATATTGGCAAGGATTGAAAATGATAAAAGCAATTCAAATTTGAAAAAAATATAGGAATTTGTTATTCCATTCCTCTATATTCTTTCTCTTCTCTTTGTTCTTCTTTTTCATCCTGATTGCAAGTAAATTGCCACAATAATGAAGCATGTCTCTTTATGTGCACAAAATGAATTCTCGTTTGTTAGTGATTCAGCATTGGAGCATGATCGGCCTTGGCAATTTGTGAATGCTACATAACAAAACAGTTTAACTATTTTGCAACCACATTTAACGTTACCTCCCTTTTTACAAATGCAAACAATGTGTTCAACAGTTTGAACTGGCTCTAATATATTATCGACCAAGTTGCAAATAAAGTTTTTTAGTTCTAGCTAATAATCAAGCTAAACTTGAGCTTGGTAATATTCTCAGAAAAAATTGTGCTGAGCAGCCACTGCATGCATGCATATCAAAATTTATCTAAGCACGTAGGTGTTTTAGGAGCTCCATACATAGAGAGAGAAAGCTTATTCCGTTGATGATAACTTCTTCTGGAGTTGACCTTCTTTTTGTTGAAAATTCAGCACATTGAACTAAATCTAAATACGTGGCGTACTTATACATATGACGATTAATTATTATTAAATCGATATATTTTAAAAACGGTGGATATTAGGAAAAAAAATGATTTTTGATGAAATTTTTTATAGGAAATTTTATATCTGCCATTTGAAGCCAATCATATGCTTCAACATTGACAGGTTGCTATAAAAACAACCTGAATTTTTCGAAAATTTCTTCGGTCGCGCGAGTTAATACAAAACTAAGTGATAGTTTTCTGTCACATGCGAATGTTATAATAACACAGTTATAAATTACTGTTAATACATATTTGTTTTTATCTGAAATATGTGTATATTATTTACTGGCAATATCAATTAAAAATCCCAACTGTTTTTGTCATCATAACAGCGAATAAAGTAAGGAGCTCTTGTTTTCTTCAATAAATGTCTATTGAAGTAATACTTCGACATTATTTTGTACCTCTTAAGACTTAATTTATGAAAAAAGAGATATAATACACCATACACATTTGAATAAATGTTCTTTCTCGCGTTTGAGACCAGCATAGTTCACCAAATGCGTTGAATATTTAATAGAATGTGCGTACTATAGGAAGACAGATTGTATCTATGATTTCTCTTTTTCATTTTGCAACAAAATGTAATTAGGATGGTGTTAAGTTATCCAACTCAATTTTTATTTTTTCTAAACTATCTTACCGAAAAGGCATCATTTTCGTAATACAAAAAAAACGTTAAAAGGAAAGATCATGTCTTAATCGACCTTAAATCATCAAATCACCAAATATCAAACCAAAATAAACAATTATCAATGTCAAAAATTCTATTTTTTATTCATTATATTTAGTATGAAATTTTCGTACAGTATCTCTCTCGAGTTTGAATTTTTTACAAAAATTTCAAAATTCGAAAAAAATTTCGGAAATAATTCAAGCTCTAGGGAGATAAGAGTGATGATAAGTGATAATCATCGGATGTAAAATTTTTGTGTGGACCATTTTTTGATAAAACTTACTGTTTGAATGAAAATCGTGATTTGTGACCTTCCATCCCGAGGTGGCCGATCGATGATAACTTCCCACATTTTATCTATAATTGTGTTATTATCAATCTTTCCAATTTTCAGCTGGGTGGAATTTTTGTAGCCTCACCCCTATGTTTTGGTCTAATCTGATCTGATTAGAAGAAATGTTTTAGAGTAAATCTTCATATTGTGAGCTAATGTTTCTCCAGTTACAAATGTGAATAATGCTTAATGAAACCACGAGGTGGTTATTTTAGAAAAAAAACATTATATGAAAATAATACAGTTAGATTTCCGGCCAACAAATGCTGGTGAACCATTCAGAATTGATCATTCTACGTAACTCAATGTAACGGTGGGTACATGTCCAGTTATTTGGAAAAAACGGGCGAATACTTCGTGCGCTAAAAAATTTTGTTGGATTTGGCTCGTCTTGAGATAACCATACCGTCGATTGTCAAATTATGCGGTATCTAACGCGACAAATCTTCTTCACAGCCAAATTTTCATGCAATATTGAATGTATGCGAGTATAACTAATGCCCAAGTATGTCTTAATCTCACGATAAGTCACAAGCTGTTTTCTGGCACATCAGCCGATTTTGGACAACTTTTACGACATTCATCCTGTAGCGCAGTGTGACCACGATTTAATTCGAAAAACCAGCAAAACATGGTGGCTCGAGATGATGTTCCATCTCCAAAAATCAAAGCGAGTTAATCGGCACACTGCTGTTGGTTTAATCCACCTCGAAAATTATAGAAAAACATGTTCGCGATTTAATTTAATTTTTTTAACAAAATGAATGTTTCAAGTATCTCTAGGACTCATATGACAACACGTGCTAAGTACGTTCACCATTAAAATTTTCAAACTCTACGATGGCAATTTCAGATTTGAAACTTTTACATCAGTGCTGCCATATCTCAAAACTTAATATAAGAAAAAAGCTTTTTAAATTTACTTAGATATCAAATTTGAACTCTCATAGTTCTATTAATGTTCTTTTGTGTTACAAATTTGATATATTTTGCAAAATTCTCCATCGAATGTCCTTGAATAATAACATTTTACTTCCTTCTTGTACACGCAATCGTAAAACATCAGTTATATTCTTGCCGGACGGATAGGGAGAAATGAAAATAGGTGAGAAAAGTTATGGTCCCCAGGCATTGTGAATTTAACTTCAGCATAGAAAAGAGCACGTTTTTATATATATATTTCATACCTACTATAAAAAGAAAAATCTAGAATATTCTATTCGCATTCTCCAGATGGTAGTTTAAATTCAAATCCCCCTATTTGAACGGAACTTATAGTAGATAAGGAAAGTTACAGTAGAACTTCAGATGTTTTCTTGTGCGATTATCAGAAACTTCTCAGGTCCGATAAGAGAATGTATTACCTGTGTTACCATTGGTTTTTTATCTTCTCTATCTTGAGGATTCTATTACTTAATTCCAATACATCTATTTGTAACACAATTCACTTTCTTATATACAGAGTGATAAGTCTAAATAAAATAAATTCAGTGCTTGAACAAATCAGAACCATTCATAAATTGTAGGTACGAGATTAATTGAAAACAAAATAAAAACATAATATTTTCTTCGCAGGATTGCCTCTAATTAGCAATTCCTTCAATCTATCATTGAATTCAACCCTAGGGTAGATGTTAGATGAGAAACATAAGTCCCATGGTGCTAAATCTGATGATAGAGGTGAATGTTGACATAGTGAAGATCTAACACTCGTCAAACAAAAGTAACTTGTGGTGTTGTGCGGCGAATTGTCAGTTGCTGTAGACTGATTTCTGGGATCTCTTCCTTAGCACTGTTCGCAAATTTTCCAGTACGATATTTGAGGAAAATAATGACCATCATCTTAATGTTTTTATGCAACTTTGAGAAAAACTTCTGTGTAGCGTAAGTAAGTGTATGTATAAAAATGAATTCACAGCGTTTTTTAATTACATTGGACATTGGTTACATAATAATTGATGATCGCTGAATTGGTTAGAAATCTACCTGGACACACACACCAAGCATTCTATCGCAAACAGAATTTCATCGTCCTGTCCTATAGCAAAAAAGCTATTAGAGTTTTAAGCTTCAATATTATAGAATCCAAGATCATTTGGGATTGTCTAAAAAAGTTATTGGACAATGAACTCCGGAACACACCGGAATGAAATTAAATAGCTGATAAATTCGCTAAAGCGCGGACAGACAGGCCCTCCTTGGAACCTGATGCCTGGTATCAGCTTCAGAACAATGTAAAAAGCGGAAAAGGAAGTAGAGCAGAACCAATTATTGGGACAACCTACAGGGGCTGAGATAGACAAAGGCTCTCCTGGGAAACTATAACCAGAGAAGATCTTATTCTAAGTTAGAACAATCTACGAATACTAACAGGAGTTCTATCGGAGCACCTTAACAAACGCGTGTAGATACTAGACTAGACGAAACCTCCATCCACATTCTCTCTAAGTGTGAAATACTACGGAATTCCAGAGCACTACACCTGGAAGCGTATGAAATAGAAAACGAAGACATCTGGCAACTATAGCCATCCTACATCCTACATTTTAAAATGGAGTGGGATTAACAGATTAGCTGTAAATACTGATTTTCACAGTATCGCAGCAAGAAAGGGGATTACAGTAGATCCTTTGAGGCGCAGTGTAGTTATATGACCCCTATATACATACATTGATATCCACAAATAAATCTATAGTGTCTATAGTTAAACTGTCCCCAAAAAACTATTCTAAAAGATTGGATAAAAGCGAAGTGCAGCAACCAACGCCAAAAGCAAAAAGTTAAGGTTGTGGATTTGATTAATTATCCAGAAGTGTATCCATTATAAACTCTTTACAATCAAACAAAGTATAGGACACAATTGAAGAGAGCCCCCGCTGATTAATCGGAAGGGCATAATTTTTCATTACAATAACTACGGTATACTAGAAAATCCAAGCCATAGAGGATGGAAAACCTGCATATTCCCCACATATTGCCAAATTTTAATATAAGTTGTTTGTTTCCATGCTAAATTTTCTTGGAAAGCAGTTCAATAAATAATTAACAATACCTCAATAATAACTTGACCCAATTTATTGTTCCAAATTGACAAGAATACAGAGCGATTTGAAAGGAATCAGCCGGTTTTATTGATTAACATTTAATATTCTAATGATCATATGACTCTGAAGTTACTTTTAAATAATTTATTTTTACCCACAACCTACAGGTGCTTCTTTTAGCCCCTATTAGGGCTCATTCTGTCAAAGTTGGTGTGGCTACTCGGTTTTCTTTATTCCAACATTATGGTCAATAACTTTTCCACTCAAATGGAAAGTTGACTTGTCACTAAGCATGCGATACAAAATCTCCATGTCCATAATATTGTACATCAGCGTCGTCTACCATATGACTTTAGATAAACTCACAAAACTTAACACGTCATTTCTTGTCACTATGCAAAGCTTATAATAATTGAAATTTGTACAGTATTTTTAGTCGATTTGCAAGCTCCAACCAATATTTGACATGCAAGGACAACCTGATAAATTGAACTAAACTGCGCTACATAAACTCCTTATATATCTAAAATTAATTCTCTAGAGATCTAGAAAAATAAAGAAACAAAACAAATGAAGAAATAGACCTTTCTAGACATTATTCAAGATAAACAGTGTAAATAAACCGCTTGCTATAAAAAGTTATATAAATACATGGATCAAACGAATTCCGAGTATTTCATCAAAGTGGACGCCTCCGCCGAGTTTTAGTATTCTACTATATCTAAATAGGACCGGCTCCATGATGGAGATGAATTCGTATAATTCATAAAACCAGCTCAATAAGCCAAATGGGAAGTCAGCCAATCCAATTATTGCTAATACAACCAATTTCTAATATTTGGGAACTCGATAAATTAATGCTGTGATTTTAAAAATGCCAAATCAGTGTGTTTTTCACGCTTCAAAACTTGGTGGATACGGAAGTATTTCCAAAAATCCACATTATTACTAAGCCCGTTCTCTTTTGAGTGAGTTGTAGCTTTTATCAAATTTATTCTAATAACGACATACATTCTGCTTAATATATGTCAATGAAAATACTGATTACATTAAGCATTGTGGAGATTTTGTGTGTTGAAAACCATTATTTCATATGATGTGGAAATCATGGGGTTGTTATTTTGATTTCACTCCAATAGATAAGTTTGATTATTTTGATATAATTTACCACAAAGGGAACTTTTAATGCATTCTGTTTTATCGTTGTTATTCGAAAGAATATTTGTTACATCAATTTCTATCACAATACAGTCAAAGGTATTTGAAAAGTTGATTTAAAGAAAACTTTACAATAATAATTCAACTTAATGTTCTATAAACTGTCAAAATATATAAGTGCTTTTATTATTATCATATTTCCTCTCATTTTTATGGATTTTATAGCAATATCAGTTAAATTTATCGCTTAGTAGTTTATTGAAGTAAGTTTCCATATATTTGAAACTTTAGTTTGGGATGATTCATATTTACAACTTCGAATACTTATAGGTGTGAACATTGCACTATTTTATATATGATATGACAAATTTGATTTAAGTTGAATCGAAAATTGATTTAAGAAACAGCTAAATACTAATTAGTAACTACATGATAAGATTGTGGAATATTCAGATATCACTAAATTAAGTGTCAGTTGTCGCATACTCGGTACAGTTGAAAGGTGAATATGGAAGTTGGGTATTTGTATTCCACACCGCTTTTCCAGAAGACGTAGGAAAATTAGTTGAACCCGAAACGCTGAGCAATGTATATAGAGTCTGATAGAGAAAACACTTATTATCTAAATTGGAATTTCTGGAACTGGGGTTTTCAATACCATTAAATCAACACTCACAATTACACTGTTTGACACGCGTTTCGATAACTTAGTTATCGTCTTCAGACACTGAAAGTAAACTTTTTCTTTTTAACCTAATTATCTAAAACATTTTTAACACGCATTTCTGTTATTCACGAAGTCAAATCTCCTTCGATCGACAATATTATTCAGGAAAAAGTCAGTCTTCAGGTGATTAATCTGGAGAATTGGATAATCAAGCACGAAATTCAATGTGTGCATAATAAAATTTTGCCATCAAAGACACATTCTATTTGTAGTAAATGAAATTGATCCATAAAACAAGTCGATAGGTGAAATACCGAAGAATACAACATATGAACGTCATAATTTTGACAGTAGTCTTTTGAGCTGTTGAGTACGTTTGACAGATATGTCTCCAAAATACTGCTGATTTGAATCTAGTCTAATATATCATAGTTATGGATTCAAGTTCTGTCCATTGTTGAGTAGAAACGTAAACAACGTTTGGAGTCGTCTGCGGCACTTACTTAAAGAAATCTGTTTCATCAATAGTTTTATATGTAAATTAAGTCCGTATTTTATTTCGAAATGTTTTCCACGTTTTGCTACAGCTTGTTTTATTACCAAACCACAACTTACTCATTTTGTCTGTCTGTTTAGATGAAATTTTCTAATCCAATTTCTTTTTCAATCAACCGATTGACTTGAAGTTCCTCACACTTTTTTGCTTTTGATGCCAATACATGATTCTATGTTTTATTTAGCATTTGTGTCTTTCCTATAAGAGATCTGTTAATTGAATTACCCCGATTTTACAAATTTCATACCTTTAAAATAAATTATTATAAGGATTCAAACGTAAAATAGTTTCAATAACTCAATGGTTCGTAAACGCGGCTTACATTCCATTCGTTTGTAGATCCAATCTTATTAGGAAGGTGAATAAAAAATTTGTAAGAGAAGGTTTGGGAATTTTTAAACTTGTATAAAGCAATTTGTAAAAATTCCAATATTTTATTTGATATTTGCTGAAAAATGACAATTAAAATTGCTGGCGTGAATTTGAGTACAACCAAATAGTGAAGCCTATATTTTTCATACATTAACAGAAAAATTTTATGTGTAGTAACTTTTTCTGCTGACGGAGAGAAGTAAATAGAAACGATGAACGTCAAATGTAATCTTTGGATTGGTATGTTATATCGATTTATAGAAACAAGTTTATCACGATGTTCTTGAAGGAACTAATCCACTTCATCAATAAGAAAAGTATTGAGATTGGTGAAAAAAGAAATTTATACAAAATCTATTTAGAAAGATTAAAATAATAGATGCTGATGATGATGATAAAGTTGAAATAGTACAGTTGGAACATAGAGGAAACTTGGTCTTTTTAACAATTAGCTCAAAAATCCGATATTGTATGTATGACGACAAAATTTAAGCTCTATTCTGTATCTATACAGAGTGTCTCTCGACGAGTTAAAACTATCTGTATATGGCAAAATACTTATAGTAAAATCATGAAAATTTCTACGTTTGGGTTTTCAGATACGATCTTTTTAACACCCTGTATATTAATACATTTTTGGATTCTATGTAAAATTTTAGTATACTTTTGCCTGAAAACTTTTTTAGAAAAATGCATACTTTTTGAGTAATTAATTTTTTTGTAAAAAATTTGACCATTGCAGATCCTTATAAATTATTTTTTTACGAGGATAATCTTGAAGATATGAGAATTGTTTCTAATCGTTTGCTTTTAGCAAGGTCAGACTTATTTGAATCTATGTTGAAAAATCTTTCATTCTATACAGGGTATGTATAAAAAGTGCTCGAAACTTAACTTCTTCATTTTTTTTAATAGAACCACCCGGTTTTTTCTATTTTAATGCATTCAAGAGTAGAAAACTATACCTAAAACTTACCGTTATCCAGGTATTGAATGTTTTCTGTAAATTTTTAGAGATGCAGGTGTGGTCTAAATTTTATTTTGAGCCGTTGATACAAGCACTAAGAAATGACAAAGTATTTACTTTTGCTTTGTAATTAATGACACTTATTTAACTGTCATTAGTCAATTTAATATCTGGATAACGGTAAGGATTAGGTATAGGTATATTAGGTATTTCTTATCCCTGATTGCATTAGAATAGAAAAAGCTGGGTGGTTCTATTTGAAAAAATTAGGAAATTTGATATTTATGAAGTTAAACTTTGAAGACTTTTTATACACACATTGTATAAAATGAGAAATTTTTCAACACAGATTCAAATACGTCTGACCTTGCTAAAAGCAACCAAATATAAACCATTTCCATATCTTCAAGGGCATCCTCGTAAAAAAATAATTTATAAGGATCTGCAATGGTCAAATTTTTTACAAAAAAATGGATAATTCAGAAAGTAAGCATTTTTCGAAAAAAGTTTTCAGACGAAAGTATAGTAAAATTTTACGTCGATTTCAGAAATGTATCAATATACAGAGTATTTCATTCAAAATAACAAAGTTACAGTCGTAGAACCGGAAGTCGGTTATTTTCGAAAATATTCTAGCTAAAAGGATCGTATCCAAAAATCGAAAACGTAGAAGTATTTTGCCATATCCAGATAGTTTTAACTCGTCGTGGTACATCCTGTATAGTCACAATATACTTTTCTCAAAGGACATTTGTGTCAAGCATTACGCTAAAAAATGTTTCATACCAGAATCAACTCTTTTTTTATTTTGAGTGAGGTCCTCCCATGCCGTTCATTCTAATAACTGCCAACTCGATTCTAGTATAAAGTTGTTGAACTTTCATCCATTGTTATTGAAAAATATAAAAAGCCTCCAAATAGCTTTCGGAAAAATCGAAGTAGTTATTTCAGAGGATATCACATACACTTAAAAGAAACATCTTATTCTTCGACTATTATTTATGTATAATGAAACCCATAACTTCCTCAGAAATGTTTAACTATTATCACGATATTTATATATCGCTACAACTGTCTTATATCTTTGTCTCGAAGTAAATTCTTTTCAACGATCAAATCAATATTCAATGATGATGTGAATATCCAGTATCTCCCACTCAATTTACAGAAAATTATGGTGAGCCAATCATCTAAATAAACGTGGCATGTGGATGGTGACCGTGGAAAAATTATTTCGTGTCTATTAACCTCCACACCCAAATAACAAATATTGATATCAGGTTGTCTTATTAATAAGTAAATACAATAATAACTGCTCATAGCTAGATGAAACTACAATTTCTAGACAGCTTTTGTACCTCTCATGACATTTTTGGAATTATCTCAGAATTCTTCTTGCGATTTTTCTCTTTGGAAATAACACATTCGAATGTACTCTCGAACTTAGCGCTTAACATAATAATTGTACCCTTAAAGACCCGGCTCATGACTTTACCTTGGAAATTGATATTCAGCATCAGTCAAAGGATGCTACCAGGTTTTAAACGGAATGAAATTTACGAATACATAAATAAGTCGAAAAGACACTATACAAAATTTACGTGATTATAAACTATCCCCTTATAACTATCCCCTTCGTACTCGATCTTGCAAATTTATATTATAGTGGGTGTTATGAATAATTTCGGTTTCCAATGTTTATTTATTTATTGAATAATCGTACAAAAAAGCGTTCATATTCGAAGTATAGCTCATGGTAATCTATTGCTTTAACCCAACATTCACAAGATCTTATAGATCTTGGTAAAACCATTAATTAGGCTCAGATTCAAAACCTTGTTGCACACCATTTTCAACATCTTCTTTTGATTCGAATGTTTTTAACGCAATAATTTCGCCATGGATATGAATAACTAGTAATCTGATGGTGCAAGGTCTAGACTCTAGACTAATAATTGAATGGTATAGGAGCTCAAAACCAGCAAGTTTGTCGATCTTTTTCGTGTAAATATTTCTAGTTTGATCATTTGGAATGATTTTAAAGTATAATAAACCTTCATATTCCACCAAACACACAACAAGACTTTCCACTAGAATCAACCTCTCTTTGCGATCGGTTGTGGTTATTGTCTTTTCTTTAAGCACTGATTTTCCATATTTGGGTTATTTACATGAATCCTTTTTTCACCGAAAGTTACAATGCGTCTAATCCAAATTTCAAATTGAAAGAACATTTAGGATTAATGGCAATTATGAAACGCGTTACTTAAAGCTTCCTTTGAATGTATTATGAAACCGGCCGTTAACCAATATCATCATTTTATTCCATTAATTCCAATAATAAAAGAGAATCGTATATTCCCGAGAAAGAGTTGTTATATTTGCATTACGCTACGCTGTAAACCGCGTTTCTGGCACATGCAAACCAACCCACAGGGTCGTATGTCGTTGTCGAGTGCAGCGTCCTACAACGATGTTATAATATATATAAACCCGGAATACAATTGAATAGTAGAAAGCTATGTCGGAATAATTCGAAATTCAAACAACCCAAAATGTTAATCACTGCGGTCAAAAATAAACCGAAATTAGACCGAAGGTTACACAATATAATGAGAAGGGTCCTCACGGTGTTTGGCATTTTAACGCTCGACTCCAGTGGAGGTGCTATTTCCGAACGTTCTCAAATCCTCTTGAGTATACTTAATCAATAAATTGCTACCGACGATCATTTATAATGAGGAAAAATCTTTTAATTTGACTGGCAACGAGTATGATATAATAAACGATTAGCTTCATTTTATACCTTGGTTTTTTCGAAAGCTTTCAGTTATATGTCGTCCATAATTTCCAAAAAATGTTAGTGCTTAGTTAACAGTTTCAAAAGTAGTTAATCAATTTTCTATTATGAATGAACAGGCTAACCTATTTTCAATAGAAATACAACCACAATTAAATTTTATCTCGCATAAGGACATATGTGAAACCCATAATCGGACAATACTAATACGGATTCCGAGCTGGTTGATCGACAACAGACCAAATTTCAATACTACACCAGATACTTGAAAAGTGCTACCAGTACAACATCGACACCTTCCACATTTTCACCGATTTTACGACAGCATATGACAGTATTCTAATACCGAAACTCTACCAGGTCATGAATGAACTATACATATCAAAAATTTAATCGAATTGTCGAATTGACAATGTCAAGATAGCACTGAAAAACGTAGTTTGAGATGCGAAATTCGCTACTAGAGGTACGCAGATGCTTGCCCCTGTAGATGACCTAGACCTGACCTCTACAACCCTAAGAAAAGTAGATTCTGTAAATTTTGAGAATACCGCAAAGAATAATGGACTACAAATCAATACAAATTTGACAAAGTTCAAGGCTACGATGAAAGAGCACAGGGCTAGAAATGCGAGGTCAAAATTTTACATCTAAGCGGTGGCTGACTTCTGAGCTGAGCTGAGTATTTTGACGAAGCTAGCTAGAAGTATAATCTATGCTAATCGATGTTGTTTTGGACTGTCAAATACTTATGTAAAACGAGTCTTTCGAGAAGTATGAGGATCAAAATCTAAGACGTTAATTGTACCAGTTTCGATATATGGCTCGGAAACCCTAACAACAGAGACGTTACTATAGATCTTCGACAGAAATATATTGTAAAAAATTTACGGAGCTGTCCACGAACATAACGTCCGGAGACGTAGATATAACTTGGAGTCTTTGGATATTCGGGACATGTAGCACGCATCGACTACAGCGTGCCCATAAAAAGAGCTTAAAGGCGCTACCAACGGGTAGTAGGAGCAAAGAGTAACCAAGGCTAAGATGGAGGGATGAGTCTCTGACAACGCTAGAAGGATTTGTGCAGCAAACTGTATGGTCCTTGCAAAGGAGGCTAGAAAAAGTTAAGGCTGCAGCGCTAGTGATGATGAACCATAACCTAACGATTCTTGGTTTTACCATCACCTGGAAGCCTATCGAGTGAAGAATGAAGGTCATAACATCTGCTCTCGTACAATAAGTTACCCATTGATAGCACTAAAAAAATGGTTGAAGCTTATCTTCCGATATTTTTTTCGTTTAATCAATAGCCCCAAAAGTACCTCAACACTACATACCTTTGCATTTCAATCAAATTGTGGGTTGCAGAATTATGTTCTGCGTGACGAATTCAAGTGTTTTGGCCTTCCAAGTTATTGTTTGAACAGTAATAATTCTCAGATTTTCCCACAAATCTGTATAAAGGGTAAGGCATTAGTGCGAAGAGGTCCAATTAGTTGTCATAGGAAATATGAAAAAGAAACAATTAATAAAAAAGTTTAAACATATTCAGAGGCATATTTCCTAATTATTTCATGAAATGTACAGTTATTTATTTCTACCGACACAAATAACTAAACTAATATTTTTAGTATGCCATACTTCTTCTTAAACAACTGGCTTCACAATTTTATATAGGGTGGTTTAAAATTTTATATTAATCTTTATCACTTCGACGTATAGGGTACACAAAGAAATTTATGAATCCTGACGAATCATAAGGATAATTAAATTGATTGTATTATGGAATCATTTCGTTGTGGTCACCCATTGATATATGTGTATAAGTTTCAAACAAACTAAAGACCGGTAGGTCTTTTATTGAGAACAAATAAGCTGGAGTTACTGGAATCATTGGTGATATTCATACTGAACACACTGTTTACACTACCACTACACCAACACTTACAAGTACACTATCGCGCGTTTCGATAATTATTTTAACGTCTTCAGAGACTAGAGGTAAACGTTTCTAGTAATAATTGTGTGTGTAAGAATTAGTCCTTGAAACAGTGTCGAATACAAAAAAAAAAAAGATAATTTTTGAACATGTTTCATTTACATAGAACCGAATAAGCTTACAATGATAAAAAATATCTAAACTGTTTTAGCAAAATTTATGTCTATTCTTAATTTTAATGTAACTGACTCCTTTGAATTGGGGTTGTTTGTTTTTTCGGGCTATTCGATGTAGAAAGTCATTAACATTGTGTTTCTCCAAAAAGAATTTAACACCAACAATTCCCTTAATAGACGATAACCAAGAACAGAAGCTTTACAAAGTTTATTAGAACGATTTCAACGGCTTAGAAAGTTTCAATATGAGAAATCAAAGCGAACAAAAAGTGTTTTAACGGAAGGCAATTCATTTAATATTTTTCTGAGCGTTACTGAGAAACCATTTCAGTAAAATGGTAAATACTTATGAAATCAGTAGTTACAGCATAGGATAGATTATGAAAAATAATCAGGTTTCGTGTCATGCACAATTACATCAAAAGCTAAACGAGAACGAGTACAATTATAGAACTGAATTTTTTTAATCGACACAGAAACAATTTTATGATTATACATTTTTTTTGTTATCTGAAAAAACTTTGTTTCCATAAAAATTGTATTTCTTAGATAAGAAGAGGGTAAATATAATCATATAATTAGAAAGACCGTTTAAATTGAGGAAAGTGATTGTATTCCTTCTTTTTGTGTCCTTATTCATTTGCAATTTATAATAATTACTATGAGAGCCCCTTCCCCCTGTTCAGTTAAGTAACAAATTTTGGTATATGGATTTTTCTTTTACTGTACTTCTGTTTTTTCGATTCATGAGCAGTTTGCGTTGTTGTTAATTCTCGCGCAGCTTAATGATCAGCTTCAACACGGTTTAGTACAGTATATCTGGCAAAAAGAAAAAATTCAGACTTTGTTCGACTAAAACAATCTTATTTTTTCATAGTTTCTTTAAAAGGTATCGCTCACGTTTTTCAATCTATAATTTCTTTGTTTTCGCATTGTTGTTTTGATGTTGTTTTCTTCCTGTTATTTAGTTTTTACTCTTGGCTGAATAATTAGTGTTTTCCCTGCAGGATTACAAGTATTCGTTGCCTAAAAATAAAAACATTCTACTAGCTACTGCTATGATTCTCGCAGTCAGCTACAAAAACATAAAGGTGTGACCAAAAAGGATTGTTACATACACACTATAATAAGTACATTTAATATGTTAAATTTACAACCATCGATACTGTTATAGTTACAAGAAAGCGTGCCGGAGTCTAACTTTTGAAGAAACAATTCTATAGATTTTGTAAGAGAAAAAGGAATAATCAAAAATAAATTTTTGGCCAATCGATCGTATTTCTTATTGTGATCAAAATACTCTCTACCGCATCAAAACTGAATTCAAAGATTATTTGGAAGCCACAACCTGGAATCTCACCTGTCAAATATATGAAATTAACACCTGTATTTTTGTTATCAATCGGAGTCATTCATAAGGAATAAATCTTATAAATATAACCTCTAATATTTGGAGGAGTTTTTGACAATTTCTAATATTTCTAATGTAGTGTACTTATACCGAAATGATTTAATCACTTTCCTTGGAAAAAAACGTAATCGCTGCTTGCAATTCTTCAATAATATCAAGTTCCTCGTAGGACTTTGCTTCTAACTTAATTACGCATTAATTTTAACTTCTGTACTTTTGTAGTTGTATGAAATTTATCAAAACTTTCTAACAATTTTTGTGATAATTTGGATTTCTCTATTTGATACGACATCTTGAACAGTTCAACTTTGGTGGAAATGGATCAACGCTAACATTCCCTTCCTTTGGTTTGCTGAAAATACGTCAAATGGTCCATTAATGGACTATTAAGTTTTGACATAAACAAATAACAACAAATATTTCTAGTTGGATATGGCTTAATTGTTTTTCAAAATATTCTCCATTAACATCAATACACTTTTGCATGTGTTTCAACCAAATGCCGTTCCATTCTGATTGAGGTACCTCCAAAACATGTGATTTGAACGCATCAACCGCTTCTTCGGGTGTAAGAAAATGTTTGTAGCAGATGACCCATCAATTCCATATTTTGACTGTTCAAAAACGTTTTTGTTTTTGCTGATGTGTGAGAGCTCGTATTGTCGTGGTGGAGAATTATTTGATTTCTGCAAACAAATGTTGTTGTACCATTCAGAATTAATCGTTCTACGTTGCTCGTTGTTTTTTGGCTCGGCTTGACTTATACATACGATTGGTGTTTAGTTTCGGATTCACATCCATAGATTCGTCGCCTGTCTTGTAAACGTCTTTTGAGACATTGGAAATGTATTTCTTTAGCATTCCTTCGCACCAATTGACATGATCTTTTTTTGGAGCAATTTTCAAACAAATATTTTCGACAACCAAATATTCCTGTACTATTGAATGTATGCAAGTGGTACTAATACCCTTGTAAGTGTCACTCGTACTGTACTCGTATATCACATGACGATATCAGAATCAATGTTTTCTGGCACAACAGCAAATTTTGGACGACCTTCACGGAAAGTGCCACCACGATTGAATTTGGCAAACCAGTCGAAACGAGTTTATCGGCACATTGCTGTTGGTTTAAGTATCTGTAAACAATTCAAAAACACGTTCTGAGTACGTTCACCATTAAAAATATCAAACATTATGGCCACGAAAATCCACGAAAAAGCGTTTCGCTTTCAAGCATAGGTTGCCATTTATGTGAAAAAGTAAATAACTTCAGCTGCCGTCCTTACCATAAACTGTTTTAGGGAGAAATTTGTTTCTGTGCCTTTTATGTAAAAAGCAAGCACCAGAGGGAAACCCTTATACACTCGACTAATTCGCCTTCTGTGTGGAGATGCCTGTGGATATTGATCTTGAACTTCTGTAGAATGTAGTGCTCAGGAAAGACGTGCCTTGGTACATGAATCCTCAAGCTTGCACTTTTGCGAACAACCATGTTCTGAACGGATCCTCATATAGCTTTTTGGTCTTAAAGAGGGCTCTAAGTTTTTGTGAAGTTGCTTTGGCTAAATCGGCCTGGTGATTATGCCTGGATATATTGCTTCCAACCTCAATACCGAACAAGCTAATTTGCGGTGATGGTGATATTTTACCTATAGACAGGACAAAAGCTGCAGCTCCAATCTTCTTTGTAAAAATAGCATCTTGAATCTTTACTACATGAATGTCAATCAGATTGCTTCCACCCCATTCCAAAATGTTTTCAAGATCGGTATTGATGGGGGTGATCTTGCTGCCCACGGATTTGTGTAGTGACCGAGTTGGGGTTGCGGATTTGATCGGGTTTGTAGTTTTGTCTTACGTACGAATTACATGATATAAATTCCCAGTATTGGTCGGAAAATATAATTTGTGATCTCATAAAAACTTTTGCTCCGTTATTAGTTTTTTACCCATACAGTCCAATTCTCAATGTGATTAACAGTTCACTGGCTACCTAAATGCTGTTCCTCCATTAGAGTATCAACTAATAATCTCGACATTAATCCATAGAATCGATGTCGTAAATCCCCTGGCAACGGAATTTATTTTTCGACTTGTTTTCCATTTTACAATTTTCAGTCATTATTTATTATCCAAAAAAGTTTAGTGATAATATGTTTAGAGTCACAATAGAGGATTAATACCATTGATAATTACTTCTTAAACGGTGTCAATTTTTAGTTTTAATGGAGGAGTGCGGTTTTATTGTCTGGTTGAGTTATATGTGATATTCTCTGTAATTTTTTCTTTGGGGTAAATTGTGCAAGCAAATTAACCAGTTTTATTAGAAAATAAATTGCGCTCCTCGCATATTTACTCAGATGCAAATGACAACATTCTATGAAATTCTGACTATTTATAGCAAAGCGACTGCTAAGCTATAATTTTTCTGTGCGTCGTTTAAAATAAATTAACGCTTCCAGATTCGCATTTTGCAATGTGGAAATTTCTGTCGCATGATGGAGATCTTCAATTTGTAAAGTCGACATTTTCTAGTTAGTTAATCTCCAAATGTAGGATATCCAGAATAAAATGTAATTTTTTATTGAAATAATGTTATTCAGTTTTTAGGGCAATCAACAGTTTTTCTACTAAATTTTTTTCAAGGTCTTTTTGTTTTATTTCATTTATTGTTCAACAAAAACCGAGCACAATTTCACTCAAAATTCCTCAAATTTTTGTTCACATCTTATGCGCCCTATCTTAACAAAAGAAATTTCACCGTCCACTCGTTAACAGGATACGACGTTGAAACGCTTCGTTAATTCGTATCTTTTATATTTTTACGGCGTGAAAAAATTGTTTTCATGCTCTGTAACTTCTCTTTAATTCAACATTTGCATGTGGGCTACCAGTGGGGTGTAGGTAAATATATTTACTTTTCCTTTAAATTCATTTTTTATTAAATTTTCTGCTAATTTGAACAAAGATACTCATCGATTACATGTCAGCATTTTTTATCATTCGATGTGTGACAACTCTATTTGATAAAATAGATTTTGTTACCTACAAGGTGTGGCTATTAAATAAAGATACTGGCGATGGGAAACATTTTATTTTGATCCATTGACATTTTATCGTCTCTACGCGAATCTTCCATTCTCCGAAACGTGCAGAAAGTCTTTTTCTGTCAGAACCGCGCCGCTTTTTCTTTCACATCTTCAACAGACTTAAATCTAGTTACTTTTAATGCAGATTTTAGTCATTTTCAATCGCATTAAAAGTGTCGATACAAATAATTTTGTTGTTCAAATGTGAGGATTTTTGGAATCAGGTCTGCAAATCTTTTTCGAATGTTTTCGCACACATTTATTGTCAATTCCTATAGATTCCGCTTGATTCTTAGCAAGAAACTACAACTGGTACAAATGGGTCTAGTCTAGATATAGAAGACGTTAGATATCCATGGGTGATTCTTGAATGGCCAATTCTTACTCTTCTTATAACGGTTAAATCTCGAGTCTCGAGAAGCTGCCAAAATTACTTAGTTGAAAGTTTCGAGCAGAATGAGGAAGTTTTTAACTCTTACTTTGATTTTTTTGCATGAAAAACATTGGGACCAAGAGGCGAGGAAGTGAGTGTTGGGATCAAACTGCTATTTAATATTTTGCACAACTAGTTCCATATGAAATAGCTATCTGCAAAGTGGAGGTTTATTGCTTATTCGACATATTTCATTTTTTTAGTTTTTTCCTTTGCTTCCAGCTTCTGTAATGTGCTTCATGGCAACTTAGGGGCAATTAATCCGTTTTATTTTTGATTTTAGAATCCCATTTTGTTCTTAAGTTTATCTAGTTCTGTTCTCTGAAGAAATTGTGTTGTAACACTTGCACATAAGGGTGTAAATCCTTATAAGCCTTTTGATTATTTTTTGGTTTACAAATTACGAGATACTGGGATCGATTGAAGTGAGGATTTATTCACATATTTGTGTTTTTTTCTAAGAAAATAGTTTTATAATATGTTTTAAAAATAATCTTATAATAATATTTAATAACTACTACAGACGAGTCACCCCTGATTTTCAAGTAGTGATAAACGTTCTTAATCTGTTGGCAGCAGTTAACACGAACAAATTTAATAGAATAATTAAAATATAAAAGAGAAAATTCGGACATTAAATTAATTCTGTGATCTTAGGAATAAAACAGAGAAGTGTAGAATACAAACCAAAATTTCCATCACGAATTCCCTAGGTTTCTAACTAGAGATTAATTGGATGAAATTTGTTCGAAATGAATTTTGGTCTTTGTTCAGGTTTTTGTTGTAGGGGAGATTTTTGCGTTTGGTTTATAAAATACAAAATAATGTTCGCAAAAAAATCGAGGGAAGAAGCAGAAACTGAATTTGTATTAGGCAATAGGATTAGGAAAATATTCAGCAAAAAATGTATTAAGCGAAAGATCTGGAGTATATTACAGAAAATTTCCATTGCTGGAATCAAATATGTTCTTGTTAAGGATGGTAGTTTATTTTCCTCTACAGAGAGTGAGAATTATTCGAAAATAATAAAAGAATCATTATAAAATCTCATGGATATTTTTATCTTATTACAGATCCTCTAAAGGAGTATATTTCAGTAAACATTCGCAATTATAAAAGAGAACTATGAATCCTAAACGTAAATTGTTATAAATCACTTTCTGCTAAATTGATTGTTCATATTTGTTCAGTTTTCCTTACAGATCGTTCACACATTATATCTTCTAACTAGAGCAAAAAAACTGCTTTTTTTTTTGGAGGATTGAAGGTGTTTGACATTAATATATTAAACCCTTAAGGGACTTTTAGTACACCATCGGAAAGGTTGCGTCTGAGAGACTAATAATGTTGGGTTCTAGGAAAATAACTACTAACATCTCTAAAACTAACTAGTACCTCGTCTTTTGTCGCTGACTACGCAATCCATGATCATGTGAACAATTGTCTATAAATTTATTGAAAATTAATGAAATTGCAGCTGCGAGATCTCTTTGCATGTGAGTACATATAGCATCAGTATTATCTCAAAGCTGATAAACAACGAAAAATCATTGATTAATCGGCTCAGTATTGCTCAAAATATATCACTTCTGAGCCATCTGTGTGTTTGTGGTTTCTTCAGAAATTAACAAACGGAAGCGGCGTGGCTTCTTACCCAGGATCACGTGCTTTACCTTTGAAAATCGTAATTTTTATTACAATATAATGTTTTATAGTGCGATTATGCAATCGAAGTCTGCGTACAGGTATTTCCAAACTTTGCTAATAGTATTCTTTTCCAGACATTCCTTATTTGCCTTTTCCTAACCCCGGAGGCACTCTCATGTTCGGATTGTGAATAGTTATCTTGTAGAATTGAAACTACTGCGTCTTAGTTATTCAATGTTTCTATTACCATAGTACACCCTTATTAACGGTTCAGCTATTCTTTACAACGCAAAAAAACTCTAATAGAAAGGCGTCGTCTGGCAAACCGGGATAATGTGATCTTAATATCCATTGTCTTTCCAATGCGTCAAGGATTACATAGCGTGACGTAGCGTAGTAGTCTGCCAGATGTCACCTTTCCTGTTAAGGGTTAACAATAATTTTATTCTTATCCATGGTTCGGCAAAGCGCCTATTTTAATCTGCTATATACTGGTAACATGGGAGATTTTTCTTCTCTTGGGGTTGGTGGGCTTTTGTAGAATAAATTAAGTTTGTAGTGCCCACATTTACCATACTACACAGCACACGCCGTGACAATTTTCTAGTGTTTATGATAACAGAAAGATTGGTAAGAAGAATGTGAATACCATACTTCAAAGAGCAACGTATCGAGGGAATTAGCAAAACATGATCAAAAATACTAAAAAAGACGTACTAAATATACTTCAAAACCAATTAACAGGAATATCAAGCTGCTTTCGTTAACAAAGGCAGATAAATTTTGTCAATTCTGAAATCCAAGAAAACGATGGTTTCTATACAAATGATATAGAACAGGACCTAATAAATATAGAGAAAAAGCAAAATTCGCTGAAAAAGTTCCAGTCTGCTGTGCGATTTCGACAAGAAGGATATCCAGACTTATGTTGATCGAGTTGAGGCCAGAATTAGCGTCCTGTCATCATGCAAGTGCAACTTCTCCTTGATACCTCTAGTGTCAAAACAAGAATACCCTTCCAATTTACCTCAGGCTCGTCCAATTGAAGATTTTGGAGTGTATGATGAAGGGTGGCAAACCGAAAATGAGGTGCAATTACGGCGTACAAGTTTTAGAAAAATACGCGAAATAGAAAATGAAAAATAAAATATTGAAGATATTTATTAGATGAATATATGACAAATTATTTTGTTTCAAAACTATTGGGACATACGTTAGGTGAAGGATAACTGTCCGTTTACCTAGTTTATTTTGGGTCCCTGAAGACTTGGTTATTATTGAAAATTTGGAATAGCTATTTGGCTAAGCCATTTGTCCTTTAGAAAATGGGTAGCAAAACACAAACCATTCGACCAGAATCTACCATATATCAATGTACAAAAATTCGATTTTTATACCATACTTCAAAGGTTTATTCAATACGTAGATGCGGAGTGGATACCGTCACGAAATACCATGAGCTGTGCGTAAAAGGTTAGATAAGATGAAGGTGAATATTGTTGCGAAGATATAGGTAATGGAGCAGGTCCTGTCCGATTATAGTAGAATTCTAAAATTCGGCAAACGACGGCACGTTTGATATACGTTTGATATACCCGGAATTCGTTTAATGTTTGTTTTTTCTATAAGTTTTTATCATAGCAGGCGATTTATTCACATTGTTTTTTTTTACCTAATTTCTAGGAAGGTCTATTTATTTATTTGTTCTGTCTTTTCATTTTCTAGAATTTTCAAGAACCTAATTTGGATCTAAGAACGAGTTCGATTAGTGCAGTTTAGTTGAATTATAATAAATAGTCTCAAATAAATCATCATAAATCAAGTGTTAGTGATAAGTTAATATTATAAATTAGTTAAGTATAGTACAAAGAGTTGAAATTAATTGGAAACGTAAGAGAAAGTGGTTATAAATTCACCCCACAAATAGAAAGAGTGTAAATCCATAAGAAAAACATAATAATTACATGACTGAGGATGTTTTTATAAGTCCTGGTTAATTAGTTTAGATTCACTATGTAGTGTGGAAGTTTTTTCATTGATTTTGATTTTTCGTGAGCAATTTATTATTGAGTGATTAGAGGTAAGCAAATTTGATATTAAGTTACTATCGAATGATCATTTGAAAAATACTTATTTTGATCGAAGCTCCAAGATTATTGTATAATAAAATATTCTCATAAATTTGAATGGTACAGTATAGATTTTCACTTAACCTGAAATATTATCAAAATACATATTTCTACAAGACCCTTTGTCTTTCAAGTACATTTCATTTAATACGTTTAAGACGTATTCCCAATTGCTGTGTAAACAACTTGAGAATAATCTTTAAACCGCGAGAAACAGGAATTAAAATAACAAAAAGAAGCTAAAAGAGTGAGTTTGTGAAAATGAAATGAATTTGTATACCTACCCTTACAATTCATTACAGCACCATTTTTACACAAAACCGCTATCGGGCTGTGAGCAGGAAACTTCTTTCTTAATTCGAGTAAAAACATTTACTTACCTTATTATGATTTTCTTTTGTTTGATATGGAAACTGATTCAATTAAGTTTATTGAACATTTTGTCTTGAAAAAATTGTTTTTATCAACTTGTTTAAAAAGAATATGAAGCCAATATTGCTCTTGCTCTTGCATTTTTATCAGTTATAATATCGTAAGAGCATCGCAAATAATCGATTATTTGACTAGTAGTTTACGAGTCTCTCGACAGCCAGCTACCTCAACTTTGAATTTTGGAGTCTTTTAACATTATAATAATTAATTGTTGTGCCATATAGATCTCTCCTCAGAATTTCTGTGTAGCAGAAAGAAGTGATCAATCATTGGAAAAAATTATTGAATTATTAATAGGTATTTCCACGAATCCATTGATGAACTTTACAGAAATTATCATGAGTGATGGATTAATTATTATATACAGGATGTTCGAATAAAAGGTGATCCCGTCTCTAGGATAGATAGAAGACTGAAAAATATTTTGGATTTATCCGTATCCAAGTTAAAGGGCGCTGAGGAAGAAAAAATTACCCGGTTTTTTTACGATTTTGCCGCAACTACTGGCAACATTGTATTGAAATTATATACGAATATGTTTTGGAAGCTGATACATCGAATGAAATTGTTGTTATGTCTGACTTTTATAGAGGGCGCTAGTTACACGGTGCGTACCAAGTAGTATTAAACATAACTTTAACAAAATATTAGATTTATTAAGAAAAATTTCAAGTGAACTTAAACAGCGTTTAATTTTACATAGAAAAGTACTCAGAGAGACGGGATCACCTTTTTTTGAAACAGCCTGAATATTGACTATATAGATTAGTTAGGAAATTGTTACATCTTAAGCTATCATTATACTAGGATACTAGCATCCGGGATGCTGGCATCCCACTTTGAATCGAATTTGTGTTGGGATTTTAGCATCCCGGACTGCTATTTTATTTTAATTTTTTGCCAGTCATCAATATGGCCCCAACGAACGTAGAGATGTTGTTGCTGATGTTACTAATTAAGAAAAGAAGGCGTCGTGCAAAAAGGATGTTTAGTGTGGAAGGGTGGACCCCTTTTTAGCTGTCCGTCGTGTTAAAAGCCTGTATTTTACATTGTTTGATGAATTGTGCAATAGTGAAACAAGATTTTTCAATTACTTTATAATGTCACTTCCTTCTTTCAAAAAGCTTTTTGGCTACATCCAAAGCGACATATCTAAACAAGATACAAGATTCCTCAGACCAATTTCACCCAAGGAGAAACTAGTTAGAACTCTGATCAAACTGCGTGTGCGCATATGTCAAATAGAGCGCCTGCTTGGATGCTAGCAGCCTAGTATAATGCGCCGCATTTGAACCAATGCCCCACAACCGAGGGATGTAATAAGCGACTGGCTGCTCGCATTTCAGCATCCCAGCCGGGACGCACAAAATCGAGCCTCCGGATGGCTGTTTTAGCATCCGATGCTGGCATCCCTAGTCTGATCGCTCCCATTTGATTTAATGCCCCGCTAACCTCCCAGATGCCAGCATATCGGATGCTAGCATCCTAGTATAATGGTAGCCTTACAATCTAAGGTTTTTAAGAAAGATGCTGTGATTGTGACTAATGATACATTCAAATGTGTCCCTCTTGAAATAAAGATCCACGACTTAAAAAACTTTTACTACTGCAGATGTTTAAGTTGGCTACTTTTCAATGAGACCCTATTCGTATACATTGCTTCATATTTTTTGAATATTTATTCTATTTAATATATTTGAAATATTACTACAATGAAGTGTAAAGTCATTCTTACAAAATTTATTTTAATTAACAATACTGAGACTTCGTTTTGCTGATGAAGAAGACTGATAACAACGTAGAAATAAAACAGTGGTGCTGCTTGTTGCAAGCAAATTCCATAATTGAACTTATTTAATCTTTAACAATGATTTTTATATAAGTATATTGAATCAATAACAATATTATATTAGTTCCTTATGTTAATTTCCCTGAAATCATATCGTTTTCATCCTTCACAAAACCCTCTTAAAAAGCGTGAGTGATAAATTTACATTTCTATACTTTTATACAGTGATAAACAAAAGCTATACAACGTGAAGTTTCAAAGTTTCAGTAATGGTCCTCTATTTATTCACCATTCAACGGGTATCAAAATCAAATCCACACGCCGGATTCACTCCATCAAAATTTACATGACTGAAGTTATCTTGCATTTCAGAAGACCAGAAACGCGCTAATGGGATCATTTGAAGAGGGTTACACAGAATAAGAGGATATATATTTGATTTAATTATGGGATTAAAGGAAGTTTTGGCGTTCTATTAGCAAGTTTTCTATGATATATTTCTATGGACATGAGTAATCAGATAGTAGTTTTGAAGTTTCAGAGGAAATTATTCACCTGTGAACACAGATATTGAGATTGGTGTGAAATCGAAGATTCAAATAAGAAGGAATAACTGCTTTGGTATCAGAACGGGGGGTGAGTTATATTCAGAAAATTAAATACGAATATACGAAAGAGTATTGTTTTAGCTTTTGAAAAATTGTTGTCATGTCATTTGTCAAAGTTTTAGATTAGCTTTAATACTCATATCAAGGAAACTCAAAGTTTTTGTTGTTAAATAAATGTCAACAAAAAAGAATTTCTTGTGTTAACTGAACATTATTTTCTACAAGGAAGAATTGAGGACATTATCATAAAAGTGAATAGAATTACTTTTAAGAGGTTCTCTGCTTTATAGAATATCGAAAATTATGAACTGGATCAAGTGTGTAGCGTTGGGAATGGTGAGGTAATAAAACATACTATATTATTCATAGTACCAGTAAAAATAGCTATTATTTATCCTCATTATCATCATCATTAATATACAAATATCAAGAAAAATCTCAATATATTATTAATTTTTTTAATTTCTTATTTCTTAGACCTCTTGGTATATTAATGCTTCTTGATTGTAGATCTATTCTGTTTTAACATAAATTTTTTTAATTATTTTTGAAAGTTTGATAAAAAATTGACGTTTCGACTTTATCAAAATATTTTATTGAAGATAAAGTTCAGTCGAAACGTCAATTTTTTATCAAACTTTCAAAAATAATTAAAAAAATTTATGTTAAAACAGATGAGACCTAAAATCAAGAAACCTCAATATGATAAATATCATTATATTGAAAGTTACCTGTGGATTTTCTTTACCCTATATTAGTAGGTATAGACAATTGCACCTCTAATATTTCTAACACTGTATGTAATAAAGTTTATTTGCCACTTAGTTCTACAATTTCTCTTCCTCGTTGTTATTTGTGTTGTCGTCGATGTAACCCTCGGCAACTTCAGTTGATTTCCATGCTCCATCAAATTGACAATAATAAGAATGATGTATAATATATGTCTCAAAAAGTTGCTCTTCCTTCAAACCGCCTATGCTGGTTAGCATGGCTTTGATTTTGTGCTAGGCTAAATCTGACAGTAGTGCCGTGAGCTATGGTTCCCCCACCACCGATCCCCTCAGTCCGCGACTCACTATGTCACTCAATATTCGCTTAGCACTAGTCAAAGATGGAGTCACTGTCGGTGAACTTGTTAAACGGATTCCTGGATGCTGACAGGATAACGTCTTGACTATGATCGTGAGTGTTTTCAGCAATGTGAAGTAGAAGTTATTGGAATCTATCGTCACATAAGAGGAAGTATGGTGTTTTATTTCACACCTCATTCAAAACAGGAGCTTTTGAAAAAAAAATGTTATGCCCCATGCTATTATTACCTCTTCTACAAGCTAAATTAACAGTTTTACAAAAGCGACAAATGTCGCAGCCAAGGTCACATGTTTTCTTAACGGATTGGCAAAAGACTTCTTCACCTTAGGCATTTTGCCGGAAAAAATGAAGACCATGTTCAAAAATCTCACTTTTGGAGCAACTTTCGTACTCTATTGAATAATTTTGTTGAACTACAACAAATAACAAATAACACTAAGAATTAATACTAATAATAATATTTTCAGTAGTACAATATAGTATATTTCGCTATTGATTCCAGTTCCGGGCTTTCATATCCTCCTTCACATTCGATATAAAGTCAACGTGATGAATACAAATTGTGAATTCTGCCGTCCCAGGTACAATTCTACATACAGATTCTACGAGTACCAAAACAATATATAGTTGAAGGTGTACGGTACATGTTTGTATGTTTTGAACTAAACGGATTTACTGTAATAAGTTTGTCTGTTCATACAATTTGTAATACTCCATGTTCTGCTGTATTCTCTAGTTTGCACGAGATAACTGGAGCTGAAAATGAGGAGTGATTGAAATTCATTGTTTTAGCTTACGGGAGTTGTAATTTATGTCTTTATTAGATCGATTAACTTAACTTTAATTAGAACAAATTTCTCAACTTAAAAATTTACTATACACTAGAAAATATTCAGCAATGTCGTTTGTATATATTTGTATAAACGTTACAGTGAACAAAAGAGCTTAGAATTCATATTTTAATTAGAAATTTATAAGAGGTAAATTAATTGGAGATTACGAAAACATAAAGTTACCTGAATCTAAGAAAGTTCTCAGAAACAGCTGCGATTGCGATCATTTTTTTCTATTTTTTGTTTTTTTTTTTCTTATTATTCCTTCTTATTTTTTATTTGTCTAAAATTCTTTATACCCGCTCGTGTGCTTTGGGATTTTATTTTTCATTCTCTCCTTAATCCATTTTTTATACTCTTTCCAATCCTTATATCTATTATACATCTTATTTTCTCTTGTCTTTCTACCCTTCTCTTCATATATCTTTTTGCATCTGTCCCTTTTCTTATTAGGCTTTGTGGTGTTCTTCTCTTTATGTGTCCGTACCTGATTGAACATCTTTTAACTATTTTGTTTCCTATTGATTCCTGTATGAGCTATTTCAAAATAACTGCATTTATCATGCTATTCATCCTCGTGCTACCTGATATTTTCTTAAGTTACTTCATCTACACTTCTACTATTCTACTCTGTATCTTTCTGTTTATTACCCAAGTTTCACTCCCATATATTAACCTAGGTACAGTTAACGAGTTGTATATTTTTATTTTTATGTCTTCGTCTATTTCTTATTTGTCCCGAAAATTGTCTTATTTAAAGGGTAGTATATTTGATTTGCTTCTCTTACTCCGCGCGCTATCTCTATATCTATTTTCCGGTCCTTTTGCCTAATCTTGATATTTACTTCTATTTTCAAGTCTTCTATTGTCCTTATCTACTTTTTCTTTCATTGCTTTTATCATTCTATCCATGACAAGTATTATTAATTAGAAGAGGACTAAGACTATCTCCTTGTTTTGGAGAGAAAATGGTCAAAAAATGGTTACAATTTGTAGACAAAAGCTTGGAAAAACTAATGAACGGACATAAAAATATAGATACAATTAAAATAAAATATCAATATACAGAAGAAAACCACAATGAATAACAAAATTATAGGTAATAGTTATAGGAAATAATCAGTATATAAGTCCTTAGATGATATCGATTCGATTTAAATTGGCAAATGATTGTGCATTTTTTTGCATTGTAAAATATTGAGCCCTCAACTAATTCTGAACGTGGAGTTGGTAGGTAAAGGTCGTACTTCGCGTTCCTAAGTGGATAGCCGTACTCTGATAAAATTACGCGCTTGCAGAAGAAACTAGCATTAGCATCAGGGAGATATGAAATCGGATCATGAGAAGGAGTTACAGAATTTGATAAATTCTTGGCTACAATCACGAAGTGATGAGGTTATCAGGTGAAGTAGATGCTCGATGAAGAAGCTTTATTTCTTCATCTCATTCACAATGGACCATGTTTCTTTAGAAAATTTACGAGAATTAGCGAGTCTCCTATTATAATAAATATCTTTGGCAGCTTTTAATGTCTTATGATAAATTTTTCTGTATAGTTTCACGTAATTTTTGAAGAAGACACTACCCAAGAATTTCCTTAGGTGAGATAAAGACCGTATGTTCTTTGCAGATATACGTGAACCTTTATAATATCAAGTATGAAATAGAAAATCAAATGTTCCAAATTATTGTGAAAGTACTAATTTTTCAAAGACTGCGCATACATTTCCAAAACTTTGTTTCCTACAATATCTCAATTACATCTATATGAATAGTTTGTCGGTCATGAATTTTTAAATAAAATTCACCAACAATGTCTGTAGCTATTATACAGACTTTCTTGGATCCTTGGAGTCATTGGATATCGATTCGTACACTTTGTCGAGGGTATGCAGTGATTTTAGGAAACTCCAATATACCAGTTTCTGGTTTTTAAAACTCAAAAGTTTGTTCATCGAGTTCACCGATAAAGTTCTCTACTCTAAGTTAAACTACACGTTCATTAGAGAAATTAAACACCATAAAACTTGAAATGCAACATGCGTGGGTATCATGACAGATATTGGACGTGTGGGTAGCTGCTGCGTCTTACTGTTATGTTTTTTTATTAAAACCATTGAAGTTTTGCAGTTCATATAACGCTCTGAAGTCACGATAACTGAGCGTCTTCTTTCATATTAAAAAAAGTAAGGTCTATAATTCCTCGCGGTGATATCGCAGCCTATACGGGCACTTTAGACGACTGTAGGGGTTTCTGATGCTTTTGTTTTGGAATGTAGAAAAAATTTTGCTTGTTGACGTCTCCATCAAGATAAAACAAGATATTGTTAAACGTTAGAAAGCGCTCAATCAACTAGTTTACGAAATCATCCTGAAGCTTCAATTATTACACCAACTGAACGTTGTGGGGATTCAGCCCCAAATATATGTGTAAAATGTGGAATTATGATGATCTATGCACTTTAAAGAAACAGATTAGACAAGTCAAGCTCGTCACGAACAGATCGAGTGTAACTGTCTAAGCTTTCGACCGTCCTGGAAACCTTGAGAAGCTTGAATTTTGGTTTATCCAGTGTTGATTCGGTATCTTCAAAATTTTTGACCCATTCTCCGTTTTTGTAAAACGATTAAATTTCCAAGAGCCAGGCTACTGATTGATATGCTTTCAGCGCTACTCCGAATGTCAGTGTTCGCGCAATAAGCAATACGTAGGTAAAGTTTCTTCTGGCACACCTTGTACTTACACGAATAAACCAATTTTCACTTTTTCCAAAGATATCAGATATATATTGAAAATAAACTGTTTTTCCTCAATTTTAATACTAAATTTTATCTTGAGATTGTCAATTCAATATATTATTTTGGCTCCATGTATATTCCTGAATTGTCAATCAAGTCCTTTTTATGATCCTCATCATTGTTTCAAATTTAAAAGAAGCATCTATAGCGTTTCCTTGTTTTCTTTGGTTACATCATCCGGGACCGTTTTTTCTTTATTTTCTAGCTCATCCATTTCATTAGCGTGCGTTTAATTTGGTTAATATTGTTAATATTAATTGTTCTCTTGCAAATTTATCAGAAATTCTCAAATAAAGCGAGCTTGCGACACAAAAAACTTTTTGCAATCTAATGCGGTCACTTGGGAAATTTCCAAAATGAGTTTCATATATATTAACCAAAACAAGTGCAATGAAACAGTCGCAATCTGTGCTTCGCTCCTATCTCCTCTAAAACGATTTCAACCACACGCATAAAAGCCTAACCCTAATAAACGTTAAATTCTCATATGCTTGAGAGAAAGCTGATGTTAATTTGGCAGAATTTTTGAGGTATGATTTCTTACAAATTAACCAAATCATTATTTAAGTGATGTATACTGTGGTACAATAAAAACCGTTGAGAGAAAAACAATCACGGAAATAAAATTTGCCAGCTGGAATGGAGAATTCTATTCTAAACAACCGGCAAGTGCACCAGATATCACTCCATTCGATTTTAATTTGTTACATGTCAATATTTTCTTCTCGAAAAGCTTTACCTTGACACCCAGACCGAATTTTAATAAAAAAAAATCGAATGAAAGATTAAAATACTACTTGAAAGTTGGGCAGAAGTACTTTAAAATAATAGGTATTGTATAAATTACGTTGAAACTAGCCAATAGATAGTTTGATTCCTTACAGCATTTAGATAAGCTATCATACACTGGGTAAATGAATATTATGATACTAAGCATCTTGTGATGTTCCTCAACGTTATAAAACGTCTTATGATCGCAATGAATCGTTTAGAAATAAGGAAAGTATCGGAATAAATACCATTTGAGCAATAGAAAAATACTTATGATTATTTTCAATTCATAATCTTTATAAAACTACTCCAGCTGCATTGTCGTTATATTCCTCATTTTTGTTCCGGTTGAGGAAAACCATTTGCGCAATCAGTGTTTGACTCATCACTTCCCCTACTAGCTGAAATATCAGTTTCTTCTTCCAAAAATCAACACAACACTTCGAGATGGGCTCTCTCTTTCGTTCTTCAGGCTCGCTCTTTATTTTCTTTTGCTTAAATCGCCGTTCTTTTTGTTGCGCAAAACTCAATTCTCTTAACATCTTCACCACCATGATATAGTTCGCCGATATGCAACTGTCTGCACACCGTCCATTGTTCACTGTAGAAAAACGTGTGCAGAAAATCAACCTACATTCCATCGCAGTAGAGGCATTCGAGCAAATTCCTTTTGCCCTTCATGTGCAAGTAACGTACAAAATACCTATGCCTGTACTGCATGAGTGGTATCAATCGCCCACCTTCCTCTTTGATATTGCTCCCATGATTTTTGCCATTATCCTATCGTGCGATTCCTTCCCTCCTGTGCTATTCTCACCCCGAAAACCTCTCCTTTTCGCAAGTATATCAACCTATTTTCCAGAGCAAAAAATAATTACCATTATGGCATCGGGACCATACCATAAACTAAAGCGACTCTCAATGCCGTTTTCCTATGCTAGCTTCATATTGATTCTCTGGGCTTCGATCCATACAAAAGTATCGACTGAAGCTCCTAATCGACCGTTTCTAACTGGCTCACAGTCCATCGACGTTAGCTATCAACCTGCCGAATCGGCAACACTGTTCCCAGAATTTCAACTTACTATTTATAGTAATTTTTCTCAGATTACGTCGTGTTACCAGTAAAATATTTGATTATTTTCGAAGCTCTTGTGACATTATAACTAATTATGTCATTGATTAAATTGTTTTATTTCATGAATTATTCGAAAAAAATAATTAAAATAGTCAATTTACATTTCTCCTTAAGCAGACGGAATTAACTATAAAAAGTAATTAATATGAAAACTTAGAAATTTCTCTTTATTTCATTTTAGCTCTCTACCAATCCACCATACATTTGTCGTTTGCCCTCACCAGTGTTTCTAATTACATTCCTCGGTGTTAATTCCTGTCAAATTCTTCCATAAAGTTTGTTACTATCCCTTGAGCAAGTTTTGTAGGCTTTTTGTGTGATTAGTCATCAGACAAGTTAGAAATAGTTAGATCTAGAAATGTGGGTCTCCAATCTATCAACGGACTATCACGACCTGTCGTATTGGATAATATTAGGTCAGATATTGCCTCAAATCTCTAGTATAATGAAATAAAAACTTATGTAAATGGTGGAGTACAATTATAGAAATCGGTTTTCGGAGCTTCTAACAAGTTTTTTTTTAAACAAAAAAAAAAGAAAACACCGATAAGTTTGTTCAGTATTTAGATGTTGATTTTTTGGAAGTACTGGTTGTTTATTAACCAGTTGGAACTATGAGCTTCCAAATAACGATGATTTTATATTTAATTTGTAATATATTTGTTTATATTGTCCAAATATTCCTTTTGAACCAATAAACACAGTTTTGTCTGGATGCCTTCTTGTATTGTGTTAAACAAGTTCGGTTTAAAAGGTTTAATCTTGTTTGTTTTGAGAAATCAGATAATATTCGATTGATATTTGCTAATGTAGCAGTTTGCCTAAAAGTTTTCTCTATTTCATCCTGCCACAACCAATACCATACGTGACGAAAACATTGGATATTTTTTAATTCAATAAAATGATAACAACTACTAAGTAAGTATTTTCTTAGTGTTGATTATCAAAGAAGCAAATAGGAAGTTATCTGGAAAAGATAAAATTATCTGGAGCTAACCATTACGATAATAATTCTCTTTTAATCTGGAACGAAGATTGCCTATAACGCGCTGACACGTAGCTTTCATTATTGCTACCATTTTTACCTGAAATTATGTTTCAATCACGTTATGTTGATAGGATTATTCTCATAATGAGCCTTTGGAAATATTTCTTCAGGAATTAGTCGAGCGGGGGCTGAGAGGCCAGTTGGTGTTATCTCTACGTGAAATGACTTTATAAGGAAATGATTCATGTGACAGCTTCAATTGTTTAATTTGATGTATGACCTGGTCTTATTAAAACCTGGAAACTACTGCAACTTTAAGTCCAAAAGGTTTCATAGCGCAATAACGATCATTATTCACAGTCACAATAATTGTGTTCTTAGCAAACACTGCGGCACACACTTTACACTGTATAAGGGTAACTGATGCTTTTCTCTCGGATTCTTCTCTGCTCAATATCGACAAGTATGCTTATTAACATGACCATTTACGTAAAAGTTGGCTTCGTCACTGAAAAGTATTGTTGCCAAATTTGTTGAATCGTCGTAGCATTTCGTTCGCAAATTTAATTGTTTTGAGTTGTCCGTATCCTTCAATTCTTGCACCAATTGCATTGTCTATGTTTCTAAATTCCTTGTCGAAAACAAATACGAATTTTTAATGTTCATAGCTTACTCCCGCTTACAATTGTATGGAAATGGATTTCAAAGAACTTTTTCCATTATTTCCTGATTCATACTGGACGAGGGTTACCAGAGTTTGGAATCTAGGTCCTGTGTTCTGTATTTTCGAAGACCTGGATCCTTTTTCTAATGCTGAAATCACTTGTTAAATTGCGTGTAACGTATATAACAAAACCTTTCGGAAAAAATTTGTAGTGCAATTTTGAATTAGTGTTAAGAATTCATTTATATTTATCAACATATAATTAACACGAAATACAATTTAAATTATACTAAAAGGGCCATTTTCTTCAATTGCGTGTAATTTTTGATTTACGCTTTATGCTAGACTAATGGCCAATTTCGTGATTATTTTAAATATTTTATGTCGAAGCTGTTGCTCATTTTCGGCTTCCCTACCCTTATACACTTTTCTACTCAACATCGCCTAAAAACTCTTTATTATAACGAGCCTAGGGAACATTTGGGGGTATATCTTCTTTTGGTACAAATCGTATGTTATGAGACTCTAACCAATTTCCACTTATTCTGGCGTAGTTGCAAGAGGCAGATTCCACCCGAAAACTATTCCGTCAATGGTATGACGTCTAATTATAAAATCGATAAATTCTCGAAAATATCTCCCCGTATAAATTGTGAATGTGATAAGGGGGGATATTTTCCTGCATCTATGATCACAACTCTGTTCTCTGCGAAGTAACATCGTCTTAATGTACGACCGAATTCTGCGAAACTGATCTTTGCTATATTTTGAAAATTTCTTCGTTTTCCGATGTTTAACTCCATTTCTCTTTAGTTCTTGATTGATGGGAAACCCGAAATCGGCGAGTAAATCTTCGAGTTGATGTTCCTAATTTGTCTTTTGCACATCACACCAATCTATTCTATTGGGCATTAGTCAAAACTTTAGGCTGCCCACTTTTTGGAAGGTTAAAACATAGTATCCCTTGTCAGCATTCACTTATTGTTATATAAATGGTCGAAAGTGAAATATTCTGCTCTCTAAATATATGTCAGTTTTTGACAACTGTTCAATCAAACTGTATGATGTCTAACACCATTATTGAGTTAAATTTTGGTGAAAATTTAGATGACATATGAAAATTGAAATGTTATGAATCTGTTTTTTTATGGCAACTAGATTATAAGTTATTTGGAATTAAATTGGAGGCAACGAATTTTTTTCCGAAAACGTTCGTATACGAAAAATGCAATGCGACTCTAGGTCCTACTCTATTGCGACTAAAGTCCGATCCCCGCTATAATGTCGTTCAGGGTTTGTCCTATACTATTCGTAGATATCAAGTTTCGTTCGAATCCCATTGAAAGTATGAATGCATACAAATATTATCAATTAAATAGAACTTGATCAAACCGAAATAGGATCGAGAACCAAGAATCAAGCTCAAACTTAACAAAATGGCAGACTCTACGATACTCCACGGCTTCGAATCAACTTCAGCCAGATCATCTATTAATACGAGGTGTTCTTTTGTAACTGTTAACTAAGGAAGTTCAAAATCTTATTTTACAACTTATAAATAAAGAGGTCGGCATAAGTTCCACAACAAATTTCGCATCAGAAAAAAAAATACAACGTCAAAATTAATTTATTGAAAGAAATTACAAAAGGGTACTTTAAATGTTCAGTACTTTTTTATCAACATATAGTTAACAAGAAATACAATTTAAATTATACTAAAAGGGCCATTTTCTTCAATTGCGCGTAATTTTTTATTTACGCAAGAAATTACAAAAGGGTACTGTAAATGTTCAAATTGATGCCAGTCTTAATCAATGCATTTACGACAACGTTTCATAACGGAAAGGTAGGTCCAGCGAAACATTTTAAACTGTCCGCGAAGCGTTTCAAATTCTTCTTTAATTGCAGCTCGTAGGTCAGGAAGAATGCGTGATTCTCTTGCAAAAACGCTTTCCTTGAGAAATCTCCACATAAAGAAATCACGTATGACCGATCAGGCTACTCAACGAATCTTCGTTTGCACATCGCTTTTCCAAAGTAAGCATTAAAGTACTCCGGCACATAAAACGCGTAGTGCGACGATGCTCCATCCGACTTGAAATAACGGATGTTCGCGAGTGTTGGACTTTTTTCCATTTGCTCAAGTAAATCTTCGAGTATTTCCAGATAAATTTAGCCCATCACTCGACCCTCAAAAAGGTACGGACCCACGGGACATACCTGCCCGCACACACACCCCAGGCAGGGAATTATTTGAGAGCTTTGCCTGACTTATGTCAACCTTTGTATTATTCTAGTGAAATTTTGAAAGCATTCTGAATCTAGTTACGTGTATAGTTTCTATTTTCAATGCTATTAACTATTCTTAACAACGAAAAAGTATAGTTGAAAACACAAAAAATCATGGAAAACATGGAAATTAGTTTTTTTATCTAAAGATGAAAAAAGAAAAAACTTCCTTTTCAAGCTAAACCTCTTTGAAGTTCTCATCCTGGAGCTGCGCTAGAATACCAGAGAATGGAATTTCTTCGCTAAATTTGCATTTGCTATTTTTATTCGTCGATTTATGATTTTTTTCAAACTGCTCTTTCACGCGGTTTGGTGATCAAATCTTCCCGTTTCTTATTGCGTAAACTGATTGTACGTACTCAGCTACGGCGCCCCAGGTTTCTTCGCTACGGGAGGTGATTTTTTTGCAGCATCTCGTTCCAAAGACTGCATATGAAGAATGTGGCTGTCTACTTTTCCTGGTTTGAACATATAGGATCGAAAATAACCGTGTCTAGATAGTAGTTGGGTCAAGTAATAATCCACCTCCAGTCTTTGATCTGTACATTACCTTTGCTGCGCCACTGGCTGATGATCATGACTGTTTATTCCTCCGCGATTTCGGCTTTGTCGATGATTCATTCCATTGGTCTTTTCGTCATAGAGTAATATTTTAATATTTGATGTTATTCAAAATTATCTAAAGAATTGAATGAATACGTATATCATAAGTGTTTCTAATATAAATGAATCAAGTGAATGAATCGATAAATCTCAAGTATCACTCTTCGTATATTCCATAAAAGATTAACTATATATGCTCCTAGAATGCCCATCCCATTAGGCTGTCGAATATCCACCCTGTTATCCTTGAAAGATGATCCTTCAGCTTCAAGTAAAATCAATTGAGCGAGAAAATATGTTACAAAATACTGCGGGAAAGGTGCAAGTTAATTCGTAAGGACGTACCTTCCTATCCCATCCTTATTTTATGCTCAATTTGCGATTCGAAAATACGGCAACTGAGTGAATTTTCTCTTGTTCCATAATATGTAATATCCTATAAGTTGTTTCATTGTCAGCAAAATGTGATGGCACGAATTTAATGGTTGAGAAAAATCAAATTTCAACTAACCGTTAATTTATTACTTTATCAGGATATTCAGTTGTGTATAGACTACAAGATTTTTCAGAAATTTGACTTGGCAACACTGCTTTAATTAAAAACACATGTAACAGCTGATAGTTGCCTTTGGTTAAGATTCAGTTTAAGATTGAATTATGGATAAACTCAAATCAAAACAACGATTGTAAATAATTGAGTTAATTCTCCTATATCTACATTTTATCGAAGTGAAATAATTTTTCCTTTTCTCTCGATTAATACCTTGGAAACGATCTTTCCTTCAGGAAAGTATTTCCCATCGTGTAAACATTCGATGATTTGCATATTTGAATCGCAGCTTCTGGTAATTTTGAACGTAAATTTATGGAATTCATTACAGTGATTGATATATCATTTGACCGTATTTCTGAATTTGATATATTTCAGTTGAAACTCTTGATATTTTCGGTTATTCAAGGAGTTTAGTTTTAGCGTGAATGGAATAAATTCTTATTTGATTGTGCATCACTTAGAAATTTGTTTAGACAATATTTCACCCATATCCCTTTTTGCTAAATCACCCAATTGTTTCAAAGATAATTAAATTGTTACATTGATTAACCTTGATTGTATGGATACTCAAAATCTGACTATACTCCATAATTTCATATAGCAGTGTCTATGATTGTTTCTGTGTTTTGCTCTTCCTGTACCCAATGAAAATTATTTTCAAGTATCGTTGTAACGATAACATTTGAATTATGCATTGGTGAAGAAGATAATGACAGTAGATAGTGCTAATGTCTCGAAGGACCTTTTCAAGGATATTCTATAGGACTACATTGTTTGCAGCACATTCAATTTACCCTTGTGTATTGAGGGAAGGACAAACAACATTTGAATTTATTTAGGTCCAGCTTACGATGCGGTTTATTTTGTATGGCTTTTGTAACAGGCTTTTGTATCGATTACTAGCTAACAATATTTACTGATTTCTCTTCTAATTTGCCTCGCCTTCCATTGAAATACTATAATATGGTTATAAGAAGAGAATATTGAACTGAATGTTACGAAAAAAAATGAATACAAGAGACTCGAATGATAAATAAATTAATTTCGGTTTTGTAGTATAAAATAAAACACTTTTTTTCATCAGAGAATCAATAATATATTTTCTATTTTGCTCAATGGCCTCTTGCCATCTTTCTTTCAGCTTCATGAATCCGCGGTTATGAAATTTCTTGACCTTATCAGTAAAAAACTGAACTAGGTGCGATTGAAGGTCATCATCATTTATGAAAGTTTGACCATTCAAATGATTCTGAAAATTTCGAAATAAATGGTAATCAGATGGTGCCAGATCATGGCTGTATGGGGGATGTAGCATCACTTCCCAGCCAAGTTCCAATAGTTTCCCACGAGTTGCCAAAGATGTGTGAGGCCCAACATCGAATTAAGAAGTAGTAAGGCCTGGGGATAAAATCGACCCGGAGCTCACTTAAGGAAATCATAATCAGTTCGAACTCTTTTAAATGTAATATATTAGTTTCAAATTAAATATAAATTATAAGTAAAAATTAAATCAAATCTTATTTCATAAACTATAAAAAAATATTTTCATTCAATAAACTTCTTTCTCGATTTAGTCGGGGGTAACAACTCATTGTCGGCACAGCCTTATTAATGATGATAATCACTCATTTAATGTACATTTTTTATTCTGTTTAAAACTGAGAACGACGTTCACTGCTTCATAATTCGCTATAAGTATCGTCGGTAGGCTATATAAACATTCGGAAAACTTTCTATCATATCTGAATCAACGATCCAATTAAGCATTTTCAATGGTATTGATAAATTATTTGTATTATTAATCAATTCAGATTGAAGTTTAACAACAAGAGGAATGAATTGCTATGATTCAAGTTGCAGATCATTCAACATATTTCTACTAGAGATTTTACTCGCACATCTCTCTCATCATTCACATTTTGAATGCATGGAATATAAAAGTTAGTATTATTTAGAGTATTAAATTATTATAAAGAGTAAAACATTAGTCTGTGGATTGAATTACACTTATTTATTCAACTAATTTGAATTTCCAAACAATTTTTTGAAAAAATGCTAATTTGCTGTAGATCAAATATTGCTTCTAAAATAAATGATCAAATAAGTAATTTTTCAGTGCCCCTACGTGCTCGGGGCCTAGGACTAGACGCTAGACCCTCCCTAAATCTGGCGCTGGTGAGGTCTTGCATTATCATGGTGGAACACTAAACCTTTCCGATTTAGAAATTCTGGCCGTTTTTCATTAATTGTTGACAGTAAACATCAGAATTGATCGTTTGTTTCCTTGGAAGCAGCTCAAAAAATAAAATACTTTTTTAATCTCACCAAACTCACAGCATGAGCTTTTTTGCTGTTTATCAGCTTTCGATGTGGTTTGTGCTGGTTCATCATGTTTGCTCCATGATCGTTTTCGAATTATGTTACTGTACAGGACCCATTTTCCATCACTACTGATTATTATTTTCAAGGATTCAGTTTCAATGTTGATTCTTTGCGCTGAATGAGTTTATTTCTATTCATGAGGTATCCAAATATCAAGCTCCTTAAGACATTTTAAGGCTCCTTAACAAGTCCAAGACAGTGTTTTCCAATTCAACTACAGTAGACCGACCAAGACGTTGCTCATCTTTGAGGAAAAAATCTCTTTCTTTCCTTTAAGGAAATAAAATATACCGAAAAGGTTCGTTTCTGTGAACCCACAACTAATAGTTTTAATAAAAATAACGCACTAGTTGCTTCTAAAGTTACGTGAATGTGGCCAGTATCACGTGACAAATTGCAAAGTACAGCACTAACATAAGTGAATAAAAAATTAAAGTAACGCTCTCTATTAGTGAAAAGCGAAAGTACTTAATTGCCAACGTTATAATATTGCACAAGAGTCATAGAGGTCATAGTGATAGAGAAAAAATAGTCCATTCCAGGAAATCGATTCAATAGATGACTTAGATATAGAAAATTTCATGTAGCAATCAATAGAATATAGAAGGATTTTCAATTTAGTGTGGAAGGGTGTAGAAAAAATTATGGGATGATTGAAACTGGTAAAGGAAAATAGTAGGATCATTTTGAAACCTGTTCAAATGAAAATATATAAGGTTAACTTCTGTAAATGTGACTCTATATCAAGAAAGTAGACCAGGCTATTGCGAGTATGGAAAATAATACAGCACCAGGAGAAAATTGGATTGTCGGAGAGCTTATTAAGTACGGTGGAGACAGTGTAGAGAGCCAAGTAAGACATCTTGTAGGAATTACTGATAACATAGGTATGATAAACCCGATTCAAAATAAAGGGACGGGAAATTATGGAAAGGGATGAAAGCTATGCAGACATTATACTACAAGATACATCTCAATATCCATCATAAATGAATAAAACAAGTCAACTAGGACGAAATCCGTAAAGTACAGTGTGGCTTTGCAGCGGAAAAACCAATAGCTCAACAGTTGTTAGTGATTAGGAAAATTTTCAAAAATAGTTTGAAATTTATCTTGACATACTTTTAATTGACTTCAAACAAGCTTTCGATAGTAGTTGATATTTGAAGTATATCATTGAGTATCTTGTACAAAAAGTTGTTATGAATAAAGACAATGCTTAGTTTGCAGAAACCAAAATTGAGTTCGAAAAAAAAGTGATATCAATTTTAAAGTAAGACACGATGATAACTTGTCATATCTTTTCATAGCTACACTACACAATACTATAAAGGATATCGACCAAACAGAAACAAGTGTTACAAGGTTTACAAAAATATGTGCTTATGATAATGATCACAGACAAATCTTGAACTGTTTTAAATAAAAAAGAATTATAAGCAAGAGAGAAGGCCTGGAGCTAGTTGTAAGTGAGAATAAGATGGAATATTTTATGAAATTATCCGCGGCTGAAGGACGAAGACAAGAAGAAATTAATTGAAAAGGATTTGAGGAAGTGATAAGGTTTGAATATTTTGGTTATTTTGGTGAAGTTGCTGACAACATGGAGACTTTAACCAAGATGAATCAATGAAAAGTCAAAGTATTTAAAAGAGAAGAAAATAAAGAAATATTAGTATGATTGAATAGAAATTACTTACAACATAAGACCTGGAGATAATGAAAGTGAATGTACGTTGCTGTGTTATCATAAACAGAGTGGAGTGTAGACACGTCTTTGATGACGTATAGGCCCACTAGGTTAGAAACTCCACATTTACACCAGAGCAAAATTATTGAATTTGGATTCGAAAAGGAACAGAAGAAAACGAGAATCTGCGCTCGTATACTTACGAGTACATCCACTTTGGAAACATAAAAAGCTATGATGAAGTCGCTATACTTTCAAATTAAAGCATCTGGTCTTCTTGATAATATATTTTTCAAGCATTTAAGAGAGCAAAATAATAATTCTTAACATTCTATTATGAATGGACTGCATTTCAACATAATTTTTATAACAAACTATCATTGCATTTCAACATAATTTTTATAACAAACTATCATTGCATTTCTTATATATTACTTTCCTAAAAATCCTATAATCATTAAATTATATAATGATCATTTCAGTATAAGGAAATGAGAGAAAAATATACGAGGTTTAATCCTGATAATACACCTAGAAAATCTTTATAGCAGTAATTATTCACGCTGTATGTATTTCAACTAATATATGTCATACTCTAATCAAGCAGTAAAAACCTAGAATCAGTTATAACCGCTTTGGTGAGATTGGATTTGAAGTGTTTGTCATTAAACGTGAAACATGGAAGACGCTACAAATGGTATGGGTGAAAAATAAGTTTGTTAAAGGAAAGAAACAGTCCTTTACATGTGATGTGAACTCATGTGCACACCAAAGGAATCAATTTTTATTGGTGAGCTAAGAGTCTTTCTGTCTATCAACATCCATCTTCCTCACCAGATTTTTCCCCATGCGATCTAAATCTATTCCTAAAATAGAAAAATATGGTAAAAATTCAACATAACAAATGACACTCATACTTGTAAATATGATTTTAGCTCTGGGATGAAGGCATTGACAGCCAAAGTCGATAAAATTGACTCAAATTATATGTTTTTGCATTGATTGTAATGAAATAATTCTAAATACTCCAAATTTCATTCCCAAAAATCATTATATGCAAGGAATAATTCTGATTTTTATAAAATTTCCTGAAATACGTAGATTCTCACATAAACATGATGTTCGTCATATTTTTGTTAGCTGGATAAAAGCTGAAGCTCAACTTCTTATCTATAATTAAACCGTGAACCGTCTCCAAGATATTTTACCTCATGTTTTGTTGACATAAATTCTTAAATAGCTTTCAAGAGTTAGTTGATATAGTGCATATCAAAATTGTGGATGCAGCAAAGATTTCTGCTCTCGTTCCCTGAATAAATACAAACAAAAGCTACTTGCGTTTCAGTATTGAAACAATTCCAAGACGGAAAAGTCTGTCGGAATTGTTTCAAGAAAGTTTCATAATTGAGAAACTTGAATTTAAATTAGAACCAAAGTGTTGTATCGTGAATTGCCTACTTAAGAGTTATGGTAATAACTCAATCTCAAGCTACTGAAGTGTGGTGAGCTATGGCTTGATTGCTCTTTATCAAAAATAACTCTAATGTTTCTCGGATTCACATCATGTGGAATAAAATCAAAATATCAATCAATCAAATAAGGTTGTGGTCATAGATTTGAAATTTCGATGTGTAATTCTTATTGATCATTTAGAAGAAGGAGAAACGATTACTGATCAATATTATTTCACTTTATTGATACATTTCCCTGTCAAACTTTAGAAAAAATCAATTTCTTGCATTATTGTCATTGACTTTGATCAATTTGTATTGTTTCATATTTTCACCATTCCAACTTGAACGGTAAAACATGTTGAAAAATAAAAAAATACACTAAAGTAACGTTTTCATCGAAAATTCTCTCAAACCGCTCTCGTAGAATATGAAACTGTGGAAACAGTGGGATAGATAATACCGTTTCAAAACACAAAAAACCGATGGAACTCTCAAAAACAATCACCCTGTTCCTTTTTTATTATCCGAAATTATATATTTTGGAAGATTCCAAAGAGTTCTGCAATAAACACGTTCGAATGAAAACTCCATCAAAAACCTTATTTATGGTTTATAAAATCTAACGAAGTATAAGAATACTAAAATTTTATGTATAAACATATCCAGAACCGGAGCAGATTTTTCATACAGTTTTTTTGTAATATTCAACTATCATCAGAACTTTCAATTATAAATCTGGACACAAAGAACTTTATATTTCCTGAAATCAACATCAGAAATATAGAATATATAGAAAAATAATAATAATTAGCAATTTCAAGTTCCTCCTTTTTGGTTCTGCATGTTTTTTCATCCTATTTCATCTTACATTTCTTTCGCTCTCTCTGGCTCTCAAACCTTTCTCTCTTTTTCTTTTCACATTGATTTTTCCGTCCCGTTTTATCTCACATTACCCTTATACTTTCCGGCTGCTTTTACAGGTCTCTCTCTCTCGTTTTTTCTCTCTCTCTCTCTCTCTCTTTTTTCACATTGATCTTTTCATCTAGCTTCATCTCATATTTCCTTACTTTCTCCGGCTTTAACAAATCTCTCTCTCTCTTTTTCTCTCTTTTTGTTTCGCATTAATTTTTTTTTTCCGTTTTATCTCACATTGTCCTTACATTCTCCGACTTTCACAATTTCTCTCTTTCTCTCTCTGCTTTTCGCTCTCTCCCTTTCTCTCTCTCTCTCGTTTGTTTTACATCAAGTTTTTCGTCCCGTTTCATTTCAAATTTCCCTCACTTTCTTCGGGGCTTTTGTAGATTCCTCTCTCTGTTTCTCTCTTTTGTTTCACATCGATTTTTTCCTCCCTTTTCATCTCATATTTTCCTTACTTTCTCCGGCTTTGAGAGATCCCTCTTTCTCTCTCTTTTTTTTGTTTCACATTAATTTTTTCATCCCGTTTCATCTCACATTTTCCCTACTTTCTCCGGCTTTCACAATTTCTCTCTCTCTTCCTCTCTATACTTTTCTTTCTCTCCCTTTCTCTCTCTCTCTCATTTGTTTTACATTGATTTTTTCCTCCCGGTTCATCTCATATTTCCCTCACTTTCTTCGGGGCTTCCTCGCTCTGTTTCTCTCTTTTGTTTCACATCGATTTCTTCCTCAAATCTCATATTTCTCCCACTTTCTCCGACTACCACAGATCTTTCTCTCTTTTTTGTTCCGCATTAATTTTCAATCTGTTTTTTGACACATATCCCAAACATATCCGTCTATCATAGGTTTCTGTTTTTCTTTTTTGTTTTGCGTTGGTTTTTTATACCTATTCATTCTTTCTTCCGCTACTCAATGTTTGCTGCAGAACCATCTCAGATAATACTCTACAGGACTGCGTATTCCCAGGATCAAAATTACTTCTTTTTAGAGTGTTGATTATTTCTAAAGTTTCGTGCACTCAAGAAGATCCGTGTTTGTGAGAACTTACGAAAGATATAACGTCGTGACATCCTCATACGTAGATAAAGGTTAAGATCATGGACGAGAAAGATTTCATTTTGTAAAACTTGCTCTTGCTTTGGCTATTCTTGCTCTTATCTTCATGCGAAGGTTACAATTATTGTTCATTATGTTTCCCAGGTACGTTAATTTTTTCTGGCCTATATGTTTACTAATAATCGTCGTAATTTCCTTTTCTGGTCATTTTTTTGTTCAGTTAGACCATATATTTAGTCTGCATGATTCTTATTCTTCTCACTTATATCCGCAAAATTCAGTTCCTGTCATTTGATCCTGATATCAATAATTTTTCTACATCTTTCATTTCTCCTTGTTTTGTCTCTAATGTAACTTTAAATACCTATGCGCCTTTTCACAAAAATTTGTTTATACTTATAAGGAATTTACTTATTTTCCATTTTTCATTACATAAATCCTGCAATAGAAGCCACAGAATAGAAATAAAAATAATAAAGAATAGTCAATCACTTTTCAAATATGTATATCATGTAATTTTCTTTATATGAATCATACAACTAATCTATCTAGATGAAATTACTTACTAACAGAAGCTATCAATATCTTTCCCTGAAAACAAAGTCTTGGTCTTGAAATATCACCAAATATGAAATATTTTCTCTAAGAAGCAAATAAAGATTTTCTTTGTCGCTTTGATTTTCTGAGCTTTCTCCCTGAGGGGCTTTGAAGTTAACGAATACGTTTAAAATAAAGTATGCCGAGATTTTTTGTTTATTTTTTTTTAGAAAATGTTTTTTATTTGAAAACAAATGACCTTCCATCTTATTTTCTTCTTCAAATATGTCCTCACAGTCAATCCGCAACAGAAAATTGATAGTTATGGTTTTCGTGCTACGTTCGGAGTTTTATGCCACCCCACACGACATTTATTAAGACAAAAACAACGCCGACGCGTTGATACGAAAAGTGTGAAAACGGAACCGTCGACAGCGGCGTACGAGTAGTGGATAAGCATATCGATTTGTTAAAAGAAAATTAGGAATTTTCCATATCATTTATCTCTATTGCCAGACACAATCAATCGAGTAAAAAATACGGAAATATAGTTGTTGAAAAACCCAATTTCAATGATATTTGTCCGGAGTTAAAATCAGCTTTTAACTCTTTCTTATTCGATCTCTTTGAAATAGTGGAAGAACGTTTGATTGTTGAAAAAAAAACAAAACTTTCTGAGCAACTTATCAATATGTCAGTTAGCAGTAATTAAACGCTTATGCTACAAGAAATAATTATGGAACTTGTCGATATAAATTGTGTATCGAAATTTCTAAAACCATTTAGAAATAATATTATATTATGATTTTTGTCAATATAATAATTAAAAAAGATAATAGTAATCATTCATTCTTCTCTTATATCACATTATAAGTAGTACTTCTTGTGATATTTGTACTTGTAATAATGAAGAAAGAAATTCACAACAAAAAAGAGAGGGATAGAAAGAGGATACAATAAAAAGAATTGAAGATATATTTGTGGATAAAAAAATATGAAGAGTTTTATCAAAAATTTGGAAAGATTAAAGAAACGGTGCAACACAAAATAGATTTTATCAAGGCAATATAATACCAAACAAAGACGAAACTTTGGAAATGTTAAATACATGAAATAATAAAGAAGAAACATATGAAATCGCAACTCTAATACCACAAAACGAAGAGAAATACTAGCACCAACTAAGAGAATTGATACAAAATCAAAAAACGCAAATATCCCGAAGAAAACGATATTTATTAGGAACTAATAAAATATAGAGGTGACTCTTTAAAAAACCCTTCAACCTAGAGGTATACTGCGATAATGGCGTCAATGTATAAAAAAAGAAAAAAGGACAACTGAACGAATAATGGCAAAGTAACTAGATAGGATAATAAAAGGATATGGAGAAACCTTGCTTGGAAAATACCGGACCTAATTTCGCACTAGTGGATCAGTTACACACCATAAATTTACTTTTAAGCAGGCACAACTATCACTTGCAATTTTTATCGACTTTGAAAAGGCATATAATACAGTTACGAGAGAAAGAAAACTGACGAAAATGATGCTGGAAAATTGAAATTGAACAGAAAACATAAAAAAGTTCCAATACAAATATGGAGCTAAAACAGGGCTCTCATAGAAATAGCACAAGCAAACCTAAGAGTAAACGAGGAGAAATCTAAGCTCATGCCAAAACAAATGAAACAAAGAGAAATCTCAGAATAGAATTACAAACGCACACAATATTGAATTCGTCATCAGTTACGTCTATCTTGGAACACTTAGCAAAGACAATGGTGACTAAGAAGAAACAACAGAAGCCAGATCCCCAAGAAACTAAGCTACATCTATATCAGAAATATAAATAAATAAAATAAGTAGTAGAGGAAATTACTTGCGAGTATTTAGGTGGGAAAAAAGGTTGAAGACATATTGAGAAGAAGCATAAGCCAGAGAATGAAGAAACAAGAAATTAGCTAAATTATAAGATCTAGAAAACTATCATAGCTAGGATATTTAGAAAGAATGTCGGAAACAAAAACGACGAAAAAATGATTAATGTAAATCGGGCAGGAGCACAAAAAATAGAAAGAGATGGTATGCGGATGTAAAACGAGATCTAACGGAGAGAGGAGTTCGGGACTGGAAGGCGAAGATGAGTTATTCTTGTTACTGTAAGACCTATCATTACATATGCAGCAGCAACAAGACCAGATACGAGTAGGACACTACAGACGATAAGAACAGTCGGAATGAAAATACTAAGAAGTGTACAAGGCAAAACTCTGACACAAACATATAAAAAGAATTAAATGCTGTGGATTTGTTAAGAACGCATAGATAAACAACCCAGGCGAGAAAGCTGGACTCGGTTTTCGGGGAAAGACTTGCTAGGAATGAACAGGCATTAGCCTACCAATATAGTCATCCATATTAAAAAGAAGAAGGGAAGAAGAATAAGGAATAAAACATCAGATTGTTGAAGTGTACGTTGTAGAAGGGAACAAGAAAATGAGGTTGTCTGAATAAAAAAAAATCAAAACAAAAAGTCTCCAAGGCAAATGTGAAATGATATATATCGCAGAAATTTAACTTGGTACTAGAGATAACTGGGAAAATACTTTTAGAGAAGAAGAGCGACGCGTAAAAGCTTTCATGGTAGAAAACGTTGATGAGTAGTTGTTGGATAGAAAAAAGAAATGGAACAAGTATACAAGTAGGATAGGTTAAAGTGACAAATTATCATTAGAAGCTAAGAATCCATTGAAAAGAATGGAACGACAATTTATCAGTACTAAATGTATAATGAAAACGAAAAATGGTAATCCAAACAACTAGATTTAAGAAGAAATCATTTGATCATGAAATTCCGTGATTTCTCATGTTACTATACTATATAAAGAGTTGAATTTATATTCAATTAATCTATTGTTTGTTATTGTGTACTCTAGCATACAGATTCTATGGATCGTCTAAAACTCAGTTATTATGCAAAATATTCATTACATGCTCTACAATTTTTTTTAATGACTTACTTTGGTCAGAAGGAGTAGAAAACCTCGTTCAGTGTCTCAGGTGCAAAACTTCAAGCTTCATTTTATCGATGGCATTCGGTATGAAGGATTAGAAATGCTTGTAGCTTCATATAATTTTTGCGATTAATGTTATGGTGAATATTGAGTCTACTTTTTAGCATCGAGCCCATAGTAAGAATAGCCTGTACTTCTAGCTTAATCAAAATACAGGAATAACACATTTTCAAAAAATCATGCGGTTTTTGCGTTTACTGCCACTCTCCCTTCGATTTTTTAAGTTGCAAATTTTCTGCTTTGCTCGAGGTGAACTCTAATAAGTTGGTGAAATCAACGTTCGTTGCATCATTTATCTACTTGTACCAAAATAATACATTTTGATTTTGAGAATTGAATATTATCATTACATCGAATTGTGAATATTCAATCGACAAGAGTAATAATTATCATCACTTATGAATATCACGGTCTTACATAAAGGTCTTGAAATCGAGACCAATTTCTATAGAGCGAAATATTTGAAATTTCAATGGCACTCCGCTGCTATGTAGCAGTGGACGTGGATAGTTTAGGGATAAAAATTTTGACATAAAGCATACAACCTAAAATCAACAAGAGCGTTTTACAGTGTCACCTAAACTCCAATTGAGTTTTTTTTTTATGTATTATAATTCATTCGAAGATAAATATTAATTTAACAATCCTCGATCTCAACGCCGACCTGGTGGCGCAGAGTGAGATGAATAAGCGTCCATCCAACCCCACTACCTTCGTTTCGAGACTTGTATGTAAGACCGTGATCAATATTTTCCTGGTAATCTATTCCAGATTATGTGATAAAATTGTACTTAAAATTATAGATCCCCTCAAACTATACGTCAATGATTATGAGAGCCACAGGGTGTATAGTTGTTCATTGGGGTCGTTTCGTGTTAAGATGTTGAATCATGTGTACCGTAGTAGAAACGCTACCAAACATGTTAAATTAAAATAGAAGCAGAGGAAAGGATAATTGATGGTGACAACTTCATTACGAAGGGTGTTCAGAAAGATGGTATTTATTCACGTCACTGGGTAAATACTTTTTTCGATACTCGAGAAAATAGTCGGAAAATATGGGTCAATTGCATTGGGTGTATAACTGGGAAAAACGATAAAAAATAGATACTGAGAACTTGTACATGATAATTTACGAGGTTTATCCGGAAAATACGTATAAAAGCTGGATAATAACTTCATTTTTACCATTATTCAGATGTTATAATATGGTCTCTTTCAAAGTACTCCATGAAAAACAAGATGCAGTTCGGTCAAAGCCACTGTTGATAGTATTGCTGAAAGTCTTCAGTTGTGATGCTATTCAATTGCCGTGTCGTTTTTGCCTTGATGGCTCCACGTCTGCCAAGTGCCGACCCGGAAGCATCATTTCGAATTTCGGAAACAAGGAGAAGGAGCTGAATCGGTTGAATAAGGCGGGTGGTCTGTCGTAGTGATTGAGCTTCGAGCACAACAAGCGACGAGTGAGCGGACTCATTGTCCTCCCCCTTGTACCAAATTTGGTTGAATTAGAACCACACGAGCTCTGAGACGTCTCAAAACGTGAAAAATTCAGTTTCTAGTGGGATAAATTATGTACAATGCCCCTAGGATCGAAGAAAAACATTTTCTTCGCAGCGGACCTTGATTTTCGCGTCTCTTTCTTCCTGGTTCTTTTGCTAGGTTTGAGATTTGAGCTTCGTAAAACTAGGACTCGTCTCCAGTCTTTCCTCTGTTCCAACGAATCCTCACAGCTTTCAACCATCCTCGCTTTCTGTTCTGTAGTTAAGTTAGTTAGTTTTATATTATAATTTCTTATTTGATTGTTTTGGGGATTGACTGTCAATCTACAGTCTTTAAGTACACAAACCCGAATCCATTTCACATTTCCATCGGTGTCGATGGGCGTCCTGGGCAAGAGATTCCTTTTACTGCTTCTCGGCCTTCCCGAAACGTTTTTCATCATTGAATAAATAATTGTTTCAAACAATCAAACATACCTTTGCAAGAATTTTGATCTTCTCCACTCCGACGTCAGGTGAAACAGGGTAACTTTCAACAAACAGCCGATCTGACTCGAACTGAGCATTGATGGGATTGGCTACCGCCGTAGTGCAACCTGTTTAGTAAAGTTATATAAACTTTTATTTTTCGAAAAAACCTCGTATCTATTTTCTTTAAAATATGCGCTACTTTTAACATTTTTTGAAATCGATAATGTCATGTGGGTTTTAGAACGTACAAATCTTTTTTCCAGCCAGGTTCATGTTAATGTGTATCATACTAATGCTTCAAGACGCTTTTATGTCACAATCAATTACGAAACAACTTTGTGTTTTACGGAATATTTTTCCTTTCAGTTCGAATTTTAGAATTCTATCGTTTCTATCCTGATTAAATTAATTTGATGTTCTTCACAGTGCTGCAGAACGGTAGTTTATCGTTGCATTCTCAATTAACTCACCCTATTGAACATCTTTCCTTATTATATTCACATAAAATAAAAAGAAATGAATAACAAATCGACTCATCAGTTTCGATGGGAATGAGCTTTTCAAACAAAGAAATCATTTGTGGGCTAATGTTTTGTATAATGTTCTCCGCTCTTCTGTGATTATATTATCATTCGATGGTTAAGTAACTTCTTTATAGAAAAAATAACTTTTACTTAATTATACATACTAACACAATCATCCGAAACCATTCAAAGAATAATATTTGAGAAGTTTGTCCTTACTTTCCACTGAGCTAGTTTTTAAGTTTGGGTATGGAACGAACAAAACTCTTTCTTCAACAAGTTAAACATCAAAACATATTAGTGAATCAGTATAACATTTATCATTTGTAGCTACACCTTCCTCTGAAGAATTAACAAACATTTTGACTCCATTAGTTTTTGCTTTATCGAAAACGCTTTCTACGATAGATTCTATTTTTTCGACTATATTTTTGTTCTAGTTTTATTTGATGCGACATATTGACGGAAAAATTCACTCCGATTATATTTGAAGATATTCAAGCATTTCATTTTCACGGATTTTATCAACCATTTTTGGAATAGTTACAGGAAATGTTGATTGTTTTGAAAACAATTAGAAATGTTTCCCTACAAAAAATCACATGAGACGTGGACTTTTGCTCGAAAATATGTTCAATTAACGATGCAAATTAATTTTCCTCTTTATTTACTTCCCAATTAAAATATCTCCCCCCATATGAGTATTGAAACTAATCTATCTATCATACTTATGCGAAATTTTTAGATATAACATCCAAATTATTCATCCATGATTGTTTTAACTATTGGAATTTGTGGAATCGTTGGTGATATTCACATTGAACACACTGTTTACACCACCACTACACCAAAACTCACAATTACAATGTCTGAAGCGCGTTTCGATAACCAAATAATCGTCTTCAGAGACTGAAGGTAAACTAACTACCTTTAGTCTTTGAAGATGATAACTTGGTGATTGAGACACGCGTGAGACAGTGTAATTGTGAATAACACAAGATTTTTGTACACAAAATTTATAAAAATCGTACAAGCCGTTTCCGAGAAAATTAAGGCGTTTCACATATAAAACTCAGTCTATACGTGCTCATAAATTAATGAGTTTTTCTTTAGTCCAGTTTCCTTTCGTAATCGTTTCATCAATTTTTATATTTATTTTATCCTTCATCAAATTGAGAGAATTATTACGTGAAGGAGCTTAATAATATTTTCGAACTTTGAAACGAGTAAATTCAGAAGAATGAGAAAATTTCCATTCTCAACGAATTTAACGCTTTCTGCACGAGGATAAGTGCGCGGGACAAACTCTGTCGTTACGTGTTACACAAAAAAGAGTGAAAAGAGCAAAGAAGACTGTAAAGAATAAGGATAAAACGAACATTATCAGCTAAATCGAACACTCGTTCAGGTGAAATAACTACCTTCACAAAGTAATGTCTCAAATGAGAAAGTTTGTTTTCATTAAAGCTTAGGGTCTAGAAAAGATTCGGAAAACTTTATAAAGAAATTTGATAGCAGTTTTCAAGAAACAGTAAGATTTACATACAATTAAAACATAAATATCACCCTTAAAACTGAAATTTTTATATACACACGCAGGAATGAGGAAAATATAGATATTTTGCAAATTATGCGTTGTTTTCTGATGACTTAAATTCTATCTCGAATACTAATTTCAAAAGAGAATGTAGAGACTATTTTAAATATTATTCAGGTGTGGTATTTTTAATAAAAAATGAAAAGGTTCATTCCATGCCGTTGAAACTTTGAAATAATAGATAATAGTTTGTGCGTTACCCACCTTTTCAAGCCAATGAATCTGAGTAATACTTTTATTAGCTAATAAATTGAATTTACATGAAAGTTTTTACATTTTCTACAGTACAACTAAGAATACAGCCGAATTCAATTGCTGCGTGCCCAAATAAGATACACAATACCTCTAACGTAAGTTGAATACATATATCATGCACCGGGAGGAATAAAATGAGACGATATAGTGAAAGGAATAAAGAGACAAAGAATTTATTAGTTAGGTCTAGACGAACGCCTGTTCAGTACTGCAGTAATATTGAACAGGTACAAAAATTTAGATCCAATTAGCTGAAGGAAGCAGATGCAGATTTGAGAGAGTTCGATGTCGTTCGATGGAAAGAGAAAACTTAGCGAGAAAATATTGAAATGGACCTGGAAGTGGATCTAGAAAACATTTTCCACCCAAAATAAACTGTTGAGATATTTGACCTGGAGTTAGTCGCTATACGAGATGTTCTTTCCCCACTTTTACTAAATTAAGCACACATTTTCCGTTAGATAATATTGGTGCATGCAGCTCATGTAAGATTCTATCTAAAGTTCTATCACAATACTTAAATTTGTTATTTTCAATCAATTTAAAATAAGTCGTAGTCGTAGTGAATAATACTACAACTAACATTGTCGAAGTTTGATCAAGAACATAATAGGGGTGAAAACATACATTTTTAGTTTCTCTGGATATAATATAAATCAATTTTAGATCGAAATGAAGTTATTCAAATACTCCAAGATCAAAACGAGAGAGGTGATTAGCCAGAACGTGACGCAGGAAGTGAACACAGCCTTCGCAACACTGATAGTGAACAATCCAATCTGGAAACAAGTAACGACAAGAAAATGATTGAAAAACAAAAAAATATATTTGAGAATAATGAACTAGCTGAAGATGCAAGTAAATCTTTTTCCAAAATGCTCCAATACTAGTGAAGACAAAGTTACTAAGTGGTTGAAGCATGCTTCTGTTATAAAAGATGGTACAAGGAGATATAATTTGGTATTACTAAAACATTGTGTGAAGGTTCCAGCATGTAATGCAAAGACACTTTTGGAGACTTCTATTCCTACGCATCAATCTAAGAAGTACTAACTTATATTGTGCCGATATTAATTTTAACGAATCAAATCCTTTTTTAGGAATTCTATATCTTACTAGCATGAAAAAGTAACCATTCTAATACTTCTGAATCTTGGAAAAATTATTGCGCAGCTCCTTAATGTTTCCAATCACCAATATCACAAAGATGCTATTTGACAATATTTATGATCGGCATGTTCGAAAATCTACGGACAATATGGCCCCTATTTGGAAATTGTTTGATGCTTCCATTTAGTTTTGTTCATCATATTACAAAATTGGTGAATTTGGATCAGTAGATCTGTGGATGGGATGCTTAAGGCGTTTCGAGGTCGATGCCAATTCCGATAATGCAAACAAACCGGCATGAAAATTTGTATCCTTGTTGACTCAAGAACTTTTTATACATCTAATTTGGAAATTTTTGCAAAAATGCAGTAAGATGTTATATATAAACTAGAAAATACAGTTTGTAGCGTAGTTAGGACAATAATCGAGTCAATTCTGAATACCGGAAGAAACATAACTATGCACAACTATTCTAATTATGTTCGAATATCTAAGTATCTAAATAATAATTCCACTTGAACTTCTAAATATCAATGAACGACCCGGTTTGAGCATATTCAAACAAAATCGTATTAATGTATTATATTTTTCAGTAGAAATGTTATAAATGTTATAGATAAAGATACAGGAACCTAAAATTATGACGTTGTTGACAAAATGAAGTCGCTGTACTTTGTAGCTAGAGACAGTAGGATAAAAAAAGCCGTGAGCAGCAGAGCTCCATCACGAAAGTCGAATTGTTTCTACTGAATACTCGGCGATAGACCCGGTGGTCTCGAACCCTCTTGTTCAACTCCAATTGACAACAAAGAAAAAATTGTCATAATGACAAGAAGTTTCGAAAATCAGGAGGTCTCAAAACATAGGAAAAATGATGTGCCCCCCATTTTTCTTCCAGTCATGCCTACCGTAATAGTCTAATTTTTCTTTGAAAAATTCGACTAAAAACATCGAACAACACGTTCAACCTAGAAGTGAATATTTGAAGAAACTTGATATTTCGCTAATAAAGCCGCATCTCGTAAATCGGTCAAAAATTACAAATTTATAGTTCAGTCTCCGGCCAGATTGACGTAATCCACGCAAAACGTGTCAACGGAAGTTTCTATTGCGCTCGCTCTCGCCGAAAGAATAGGAAGCTTAAGAAAATATGCAAAAGTTGGCAGCAACCTATTTACCCCGAAAAAAACCGTTTTCACCCGTCAAAATTAAAAAATACAAGTGATTCTTCATACAATAAAATGCTGTTTGTTTTTACACTTGAACATTTTATTTCAAGACGTAAGACCGTTTCTTTCTTAAAATTATGGCCGTTGGAGAAAATATCTCGCGGAAGTAATATTGAGGATTTTTACCTAACGACTAATGTCCGGTTAAATTTTTGATCAAAAATGCTTTCGTGGTTGTCTAACTTGAACCACAATGGAAATTCCCAATTTGGAATTTCAATTTAAAGAAGAGCAATACAATCGTTCCAACGCTTCTCTAGCTTTTTAATGCCGTTCTTATAGACGGATTTGTCTTTTGGCTCAAAATAAACTTCAGTTTCAGATGTTGAGCTGAATTCCTTGCCGGCGAACATTTTTTTGAGATCAGTGAATAGCCAGTAGTCACTGGCGGCCAGATCTGGACTATATACGGTGGACAAGGAAGTAATTCGAAGTGTAATTCGTTCAATTCAACCATCGTTGTCTGCGACTTATGAATTAGTGCATTATCTTGGAGAAACAGTGTTTTTTTCTTTTCGCACATGATCCATAACCTTCCCAGCTGACTGTTCTTTCTTTGGACGCTTCGGTGTGGTTCACCCTCTGCATCCGCTCAGATGATAATGGCTTTGATTATTTTCATTGTCACTTATCGATGCAAAAAGTCTGATTTAGTACGTGTAAATATGGCCAGAGATTGTTCTGAATCATCAACACGTTTTTATTTTTGATCCACTGTGAGTGAACGCGACACCCATTTTGAAAAAAGCTTTCTCGTGGTCAAATATTCATGCATAATTATAAACACACTGCTTTCTGATATCTTTACGGCATCAGCTATCTTACGCAGTCTCAATTTACGATTAGATATAACCAATTTGTGGACTTTTTTATGTAACCACCTAAAATGGACGACCAGAACGTTCACCATGATCGGTGTCTGTACGACAAAGTGTTAATTCAATGAACCAATAACAAATAAGAGTTCGAATAACAGGAGAACACTTAACACTTTTGAAGCCATTGCTGAGCTTGTACAGTATTTTTTCATCGAGAAATAATGATAAATTATTACCACACGAAATTGTTTTGTATCCATTGTTTTTAAAAGAACAAAAATAGCCTCGCTTAAATGGCTGTCACGTTATTCTGACTAATCGAAATGTCATGAAATTTCACACATGGTGTTTTGAAAGTTGGTACTTCATAAACTTCATATGGATTTGGCAATGGCAGCGTCATCTATGTGTCAGTCATACGACTTATTGAGTACACCTCAACGTTCTGAAAAATTTGGCAACGATCACTATCGCAGATTTCTGATAGCATCAATTCGATGTCTATGTTCTGTTTTATTAATTAAACAACTGAACGTTTGAATATAGATAATGAAAACACAAATGATACATTATTCCACCGCCTTTCTTCCAATTATTCCGATTTCTGTAATACAATGAAAAATTATATCAAATGTGGATGGAGCAGGTGTGTGGAAAGCAATTACATAACCATTGTATAATTGAGAATGTCTCCAAATTCTTGCAAGAGCGATAAAGCTTCTGTTTCGAAATGCTTTTTAATCGCAAGAGAACTAATGTTTCGGTTTAAATTAATCTCAGATTCAAGTTATGCGAATATTAGAGAAGTTCTGTAATGAAAATTCAGTACAGCAACGGCTAAAACGCAGCTATTCTATACTGCCCACAATTCTGTACCTTCTGTTATATTCGTTGCTCACCACTTTTAAACCGGTGGAAGGCACATTGAGCAAATAAAGACAATTTCAATGGTTTTTAATATATATTTTGACATATTTAAGGACAATTGATATACAAGGACAGTTTGATGAAAGAGTGGATTATTCATTTCTATAGAAAAAAGCTTTATGAACACGGATTATGTTCAACGTCCAAGAGGTCATTCGATCTAAATAAATAATCCAGGCATTTAATTCGGATTTCATAAGTGACTTCATTCTTTTGGTGTATTGATCCTGGATTCTAGCTTTTGTATGCTTGTGGTCCAGCAAATTGGCCTGTTGAAATCCTATGTATTTGAAGGTTTCTCCGTTTCCCATCGCCTGTACGATATCTCCGTTGGGAAGCTGCACATTTCTGTTAATGACAATGCCTTTCTCGATATGTAGAGTTTTGCACTTAGACAGTCCAAACTCCATATGTATATCGGTGGAGAATCGATGTGTTATATCGAGAAGGTTATTGATTTGACGCTTATTCGCTACCTGTAGCTTGATATCGTCCATATAAAGAAGATGAGAGATCGTACAGTTGGTTTCTCTGTTCGCTTTAATGTTGAATCCGTACTTTGTATCATTGAGCATGGTAGATATGGACTCAGGGAGTCGACCTGGTATATTCCCCTACGAATGGGTATTTCGTCAGCACTGAGGGTGTTTGCACCGATTTGAAGATATAGGCTCGTTTTCCATTCCTTCATCGTTGTTGAAAGAAAGCTTACAATAGTTGGGTGGATTTTTGGATTTAATCAACTCCCGGTGCTTTCCACTTCCTAGTATTTTGTATTACGTCAGTGATTTCTTTCACAGCGAAATCATCAAACTGCATCGGAATAATATTTAAACGCATCTCTTCGGCTGCTATCCAGTCGGTATTTTTCTTGTGGATTTGGGGAGTTGACCACAATGAAGATCAATATTTTTCCAACATCTGTTTCGATGGCATAGTTGTTTTTATTAGGCGTAGCTACAAGTTTCCTATAAAATACTCTCTGGTTGCTATAAAAAATATCATTCTGTAACTCCTTCTTTGTACAATTAATGTATCTTAATAATCGTTTGGATTTCGCTTTCAGCTTCTGCGGAAGCAGATCAATATACTCACGCAAATGTTGTTGATGTTCTGGATGCCTATTTTCTTGAATATTTTACTGATGTGGTTTCTCAAACATTTAGAGGGTTGCGCACAATTCTTGTACTCCGTTAAGCGTCCTAGCTCACTCCTAATGGTATCGATGGAACGTTCTAAGCGGCGTTGCCACCGGGGTTTTTTGTTGGTGTTATTGGTACGGATATTTGTCACGTATATTTGCTTATTATGCAGACGGAGTACTGCAACAGTCCCACAATAAATAAGTGAATGGAGACACTCGAGTGTATTGTAGTCGGTGCAGAGACTTCCTATTAATGAGTCGACTCCTGCAACTGTGTACAGTTTGCATCTTGCACTGAGAGATGATTATCTATTCTTTGAACAATACTCCTCCTCTAGTCAGCTATTCGTTGTTCCGTTAAATGCTGCAATTCTCTCTCAACAAAATCACGATGAATTTCTTATCGGTAGGTGGTCATATCGGTCTTCATGTTGGTTGCTACTTAGGATATCCGGTTTTCGTGGTCGTGGGCACATAAACTTGCGTCGCTGTAAAAACAGCAAGTGCTGGTGGAGGAGAGTTAGTGATGTGTTCGTCTATTTTGTTGATATTATTATTATTATTATCATCATTATATACATATTATTATTATATTATACTGTTATAGTAGAATGAGCATCACTTGATAATTATATAATACTTAGTTGAAGTTTAAATAGATCCTATCGATGGTAAATTATCTCTAGTGACTGATGACATCCCAATTTATCACATGACAAATCCTCCAAATTAAAGATAATTAATACTATTTATTTCTGGGTGAAATGATAGGAAAAACTTGCATACTAGACCTTTAAGAGAATTGAGTCGTCAACAGACGCTACAAACTGATATAATTGAATCGATTGCTGAAAATTAATGGTTGACAGAAGAACTAGAACGTGGCCTGCAAACTAATGTCGATATTTGATAGTTCTAAGTTCAGTAAGTGAAGATGTTTGAACCTGATCGTTGATATATTTTCTTCTTGAAGTTGTTAACAAATAGAATTTGATGTTAGTGAGACTAATGATGAATCGTACATTATCCAATACTCAATTAATTCATGTTTATTAGATAAATACATATATATCCGAATATCATCCATTATAATCTCACGAATATTCAAATAGCTTCCACACTTCATAAGTATCTATTAAAACAATTCTCTTCGAGCATAATGGACATGTCATATTTGCAAACTAGACCTAACATGGAACTATTCTCACAAGCGTAGTGCAACCATGTTAGGTATTGTTCGTACGAGTAGAAAATTATGTTATTTGCGAGAGAATTGGTTAGCATCTTTCTAAATGAATCTCTAGAGTCGGAGGTCTACGAGTTCAAATTAGCTTAATCTTTAAAACGATTCGTATGGTAATAATCGTCGCGTTGTATCTATTATGATAGTTCAAAATATTTCTAAGAAAAGATATGCAGTTAAAATAGATGTGGGATAATTTAATTTCTGTAAAATCTACCAAAATAGGCGTTTCACAAATTTATACTAGTTATATCACTAAATTTCAAGTTATTATGGAAAATTGAGCTCTTGAATGAAAGGTCAGAATCACAATAAGGTATTAGATTTAAGGGCATAGCCGGATTTTTGTTTTGAGGGAAAGTCCAGAAGAGTGTAACATATAGTATCCGAATTCGAATTAATTCATACTAAAGTAAGTTATAATAGTTCAAAAGTTTAATATTGGCTGTAATCTATAAATCTAAAAGTTCGAAATGGTCTCCTCTTTTGAACGCATTTTTTCTTATTAATTTATACTATTTTTATCGGTGGGGTGAAGTTATAAACACTGTCCTCTGATTATTCAATTTATTTAAACACACTATACATTAGTTTATATTATAATTAACTTATCACCATTTGTATAATTAAATATTCCTTACTTTCTAATTCACCCGTTACTGTTTACCATTTCTTTGCGTTTTCCATGACTGTTTATAATAAACTGAGGGCCATCCACATATTACGTCACACGAATTTTAGTACTTTTGAACCCCTCTTCCCGTCCATGTCACATGTTGTCACATTTTTATAACCCCCCTCCTAATGTGACTTCACACATTTTTTGAATTTATGTGTATACTTAATAATAAACGAGAGAAAACAGTTATTTTCATTTTTTGAAAAAACTATGTCACTCAGCAAAAGTTCAGTCAAGTCAATTCGTCAAGAAAACAGTAGGAATGTATTGAAGTTACTGCGCCGGCGCATGTGCTAGCACTTGTCAAAGGTCTCACTTACAACCGAGCCTCGTCACACATTGTCACATTTTGGATACCCTCACTCCCCATTAACATGTGACGTAATATATGAACCCCCCAATTGATCACCCCCAAATGGATGACCCCCAAACACAGTTAAACAAGCTGGAATATATATCAGAATGGACATTCCTAGAATTCTATAAAGTAACCAAACTAATGTTTGGGAAGCTCCTTCCATTTTTATTGCAACAAAAACAATTAAGATAAATAACTCGCCGGTGTTTATAAAAAAACATACAACAAAGGCAACGTCAAACGCGCCGACAAACATCAAACAATTCGGAGTATTTGCCAAATTCTAGAGTTCCGTTTTAACCGGATAGGACCGGCTCCACGGTCCGTATCGTGGACGAATTCGTAACATTATATATTCAAAAATGATAACATAATCGATTTCTTCGATTTGATTCGATTGACGCCTGAGTGCTTATTAGTTGATTATTTCATGAAGCTTTTGAAGCAAAAGTTGATAGAATTGAGATTTGGACTTCTGACTGACTATGAAATATGTGCATCAGCGCCTTTTCCTCTCCAACCTCCAGAATGAATACCAAATATATATTTCTCAACTTATTATCGATATCTTATTGAACAGACATTACTCTTAAACTGGTCTAGAGTTTTGCTCATTCGAAAATTTCCTTATCGTTTGTATCCATTTTTGGATTATCACTATAATCAGTGTAAGGCACTCATCTCTGGTTAACGACGATCATTGAGAGAAATAATGATCTTTTTACTGTATTTCATGGATATTTTTGGCATTACCTCCTGCAGCTGCTTCATTGTCATCTTAGCATTCACCTGTTATTACCAGAATTACAGATAATTATTTAACTCGACCTAACTGACTCATAACTGAATGTATGTCTATGTTTGTTACTTATATATAAAAATAACTAGTATGGTTCCAAAAACATTGGTAAAACAAAGATTTTACAAAAATCATGTATCTATTATTGTTGAAAACAGTTTATGGAATATAGGAAACATTTATTTAAATTTTGGAGTTTCCTTCTACTGTAACTTTTTTTATGTTTATATTTGTACCGAGGTACGTTAGTTTGAAAGACATAATGTCCAACGTTTTTCAATCGAGAGGTAGATCTACGAAGCATATCAAGCTGTTGATAGGATTTAGCATTTCAGTTGCTTAGTTGCATTCAAGAGTTCTTTTCCTTTTGTAATAAGCCTTGAACCCCAGTGTGCTTAGCATTAACCGTCTCTTATTATGGCTGCATTACCTCCTTTGGAATCACTGTCAGGGTGTGGTATGATATCATGAATTATACTGGAAATGAACTTGCACATTGGCAGCAGAAAACTCTTCATATCAAATAGAAACAATATTACAACTGAATATCGATGCGACGAAATTAGTTTGGCGTCGGAGATTTATTAAAATCTTCGGTGTTGGAGTTGGGTCGCATACTTTTCAATTTTACTTCATTTCTTTAGATTTTTACAAATGTCCACGTTAGTTTTAAACACGCCTTACTGGAAGAAGATTTATAGCCGAGACCGTTTTTCGAACGTTAACAGAAATTTAGTTTTCTCAAAAGATATTAATCAAAAGGACAGGTTTTGTCCCTCCTTCGATGGCAAATAAATAAAGACCGGAGTTGGGGACTTGGGGAACGGGATCTCGAAAACGTTTTCCAGCTATTTAAACGGCGGTTCGTTGACAAGATGAAAGCGTAGAACATGAGAGTATGTAAATTTTCATTGGAATATTTTATACTAGAACCTAGGTAAAAAATTTTCACAAGCTAGCCAAGAAGAAAAAAATTGATATATTGGCCGATTTGTTCAATAGCTTTTATACTAAAGGGAATATACTGGATGATTGAGTGATGTGTGCTAAAGCAAAACGATGCAGTGAATACAAACTAACTAGTTATATTAACCACAACTTGAAGGTATTTCTCAGTAAAACACAGGGCAGAAGAAGACCTATATATGAAAGAGAGTTAAATTATATTAAACTAGGACTCAACAAACCTCATGGGCAAGAGATGCTTTCTTAGCTATAATTGAGATTTTGCCGAATTTAAGGTGTGTTTTGTAGATTATTAGAACCCTTTCGAGAGAATACAGAAATGGATAGTAAATATGTGGAAATTATTGAAAATACCACTGTCAAATATTCTTCAATCGACAGTATGTACAGTATGAAAATATTATCCCCCTCCAGCACCCTCTCTAAATTATAAGCACCCCCTCGAAAATTTTAAATGAAAAAGGGATCGTCTGGAACCTTGCTGGAAAAGAATTTCGATCCTGTCTTCAGTAATATAAAGTTTTTTGAGTTTGGTGCAATCATAACATAAAATTAATTTTTAAGATGTAAAATTTTGATAATGTCCCTATCAAAAACTTTACGAGGAATGATAATAGTGTCGCATAATGATTAGAATATATTTTTCAATGTACTTTACAATTAAATTAAATGTTCACAATGACCACTATTCACTTATTGACAATATTCGAAGCGATTTTGGAATTCTCGTACAACATTATGTATGACCTCAAGGGTTATCTTGTTAATTACTTCCGTTACCCTATTTTTTAAATCAGCAACATTGTGGGGTCCATTGAAATATACTTTGGATTTTAAATAACCCCATAAGAAGTAATCGAAAGGAGTCAAATCGGGGGATCTAGCTGGCCATTCGATAGTTGGACGTCTTCCAATCCACCAATTGGGAAAAACCTCGTTTAAATAATTTCTAACTGTTGGTGCGACGTTCAGTGGAGCTCCATCTTGTTGGTAATAAATAGATGGATCTATCTTATTTGGATGTTTAACGTCAGAAAAAAATCTTTGTATGAACTAAGAAGTTAATCAAAAAATCTATATAAACCTCACTATTAACTATGCCTTTAAAAAAATAGGATATTGAGTATAAGCCTCACATATCCAGTAAAGATTTTCTCTGCTCCAATATCTACAGTTCTGTTTATTAACCGTTCCGTTCAAATGAAACGTCGCTTCATCAGAAAAATGGACCGCATTGTATATTTTAATTGAATATCTATGGCGCTTTCATCGGTTGTTTATGACCAATTTAATCCAATCAAATGTGAAGTACCTATGGAGTTTTCTTGTTTTCTCTGCACTGAATGCATAGAAACAATCAATATTTAACGTGATATCTGTTCGAAGAAAACTTTGAAATAATGGAATTATTCAAGACAGTATTCCAGCTGGCGTTGGATATCAATGTACACAATAAGGAAAGCAGTGTTCTGTTATTATTGACAATATGGTTGTTGACAACAAATCCAAGACAGTGATTTCTTCATTATCCAATAAGTTTCCCCAAGCTGCTTGAATTGTTCTGTCACAGAAGATTCTATTTTAAGCTGAGTTGAATTTGGATACCAAAAAAGCTGATAGTGGTTTCACCTTCCCTCTGCGGTACTATTTAGAAAACTATGATTTTTAAGTTTAATATTGATATTATATGAAATGATGACATTCGACATCAACCAGAAAACTTCAAAGAAATATTAACTTTAACAGAGAATGGTAAAATCTGAAGTATTGTCAATGTTGAGGAGATGTGGACCTAGAGAATTAAGTATACCACAAACATTTGATTAACTACTAAAACCTGTGAAGGACGGAACAATCCTACATCTCTGAGGAAGAACTGTAAAAAATTCCACAACGTGTTTTGGGAAGCATACAATGTGAATAGTATAAGTTCATAAAAGACTCTCCAATGACAAGGATATTTAAATTTAATAATTTTATTGATTGAATCATTCAATTTATTTTTTTTATGAACAATTGCATTATTTGTAACCGAATGAAAACAGACAGTGAATAAATTTATGAAAATGTTGAGTTAAACTGGTAGAATCACCAGATAACAAAAATTATCCATGTAAGCTATACCAACAAAAATTTCCATTTTCCAATAACACGAAAGCAACTTTTATGATCCTCAACTATAGTAGATCGTTTAAATCCAGAAGCTCTCTCTGTTTATAAGCAGATTTCAAAACAATAAATATAACAAGAAAGGGAAAAAGGCGTACATATTTTATCATACGAGAATTCAAATAAAACGTATCATAAAAATTCAATATTTGGAATACTGATTTTCCTTGTACGGAATATCTCACTATTGTATTAGGAATAGTTATGGAATTTCATGTCAAATATATTATTCGTATGCAGGGAATATATTTTGGGGGATATTTTTTAAAAAGTGCTGTCTGGTTGGGAGAAAATAACCTTTGGAGCCAGGAGGATTATGGATATACAAGACTTCGAATAAAGGCTAAAAATAACTGAATAACTAAATCTCAATCTTCATAGTGGGCAAGGTATCAAAACAGAAACATAAGAATCAGCAAAGACAGCCTTAAAAACATTGAAAACACCAAAATCAAAAAAGTTAATGAACCAAGTTATTTAGTCCTACTTGTGGTAATCTATTTTTATCGCTATTGTAGAAAGCGAAGTGTGGTCTCCCTGTATTTAAGTTATACCCATAACATCCCCATAAAGAAATACCTATATAAGAGGTAGCAGCTTTAATAGCTGGGTGATGATATAATATCTAAGAAAGTATTCGAATTTTCTATCGTCTACCACAAGACTTGTGACCTCTATATAGTTTGTAGTTACAGAACACCTGACGCTGACGTACATAATTTCTGTCACAAACTACTGACCTCACTGGAGTCCTTACCTCTAAAAAGCAAACTAATTCTATGTGGCGATCTGTGTTAGACTGATTATTCCACTGTGTGGGCTGGTCAAGAATGTCTTCAGTCAATAACAACCAGAATAACTAAGACCAGTTCTAGTACTATAGAATATGTCGTGTAAACGTATGATTCAGAATTCACCGACTGTACTATCTTTAATTAAGGTCTCTCCGATCATGAACTACCACTTTAATTGACGTTTCATTTCAAAATGGCACTTCTCACAATTGCCTCAAGACGGCTATAATTATACCTCTGCATAAAGAAGGAGGGCTCAATATTTTACAATGCAAAAAATGCATAATCACTTGCCAATTGAAATCAAATCGATATTATCTTTTCCCGCATTTTGCAATAATTTGAGTGAATATTTACTGGAAACGCCTTCTATTCTAATAATAATATTTAGTTCCAGGCATGCTGCATACTGGTTTAATTTTTGCTATGAACTTATATACTAATTATTATCTATTACTATTACCTGTAATTTTGTTCCTCATGGTGGTTTTCTTCTGAATATTGAAATTTCATTTTATGTTTGTTTTTCAGTTTTTACAAGCTTTTGTCTACAAATTGTAACAATTTTTTGACAATATTTTTGACAATAAAGCATTCCTCTTTCTCTCTCTATATATATATATGTATCTATATCCTCAATTGAGGCACAGTCTGAAATCCAGGTGTGGAAAGTCTTGGTTACAATGAGACATTTCGAGTTATCTATGTAAGAATTAAGCGCAGCCTCTTAAAAAATGTACAAGTTCTTAGCCCCCCGGTATTTATTCTAATAAAGATTCTAGATATTTTATTTATAGCCATTAGTTTGCTTGGTAAATGCTAGAAAATTTCGGAATTTGGAGGGATGCTTCTATTCCAAAATCTACCTATATATGAAGTATCATATAATCCATATTACAGAGATGTTAATGTGATATATGATAAGATCTGAATTCATTAACATACTAGATTCTCTCAGTCAAAGTGCTATAATTTCAGCACATTATCTTTGGTGTAGATGTGGGAGATGAAGAATTGCGTATAGACATTGGACGAAGTTGTGAGTAGTGTCTCGGTAATACATTTCTTTGAAACACAAGTTAATTCAATAGTTTTCGAAAATCATCATCGTCATCTCCCAGTTGATCAAAGGGCACCTATCGATGTTTCAGCAGCTGTGGTAAAACGATGAGGTCACTAACGCATGCATCGTTTTGTGAGTTTGGACCAATTTTTTTGATAAAAGCTCTCAATTTCCTTCTGTTTTTGGTTATTCCTATGGCCTTTTCCCATGTTCAATTTATCAGTTTCAGTTCTTTCTCGATAGTTCTTCTCTATGTTCTCTTCCTTGTTGTATTACATACGCTTGTTTGGTTTTCTTTGTTACTGGTTTTCGTAGTGTATGATCTATTCACCTCCATTTGCGTCTATTTTCTCTTCTTCAGCTATGTTCCGAAGGTTTTCATTTCTTATCCCATTTGGCTGAAAAATTTCGCAGATAACTTATCAGCATCTCTTGATGAACGTTTAAATATTCTGGAACATCGAAGTTTTGACTTAAAATAACAGAACAGATTTCATATTGGTCTGAAACAGTCTTAGTTTCGTTATTCTTGGGATTCTCGTTGAAGACCACATTTTGCGCAATGTCTATTCTTTTTTCGATATCATTTTCGGTACCTCCATGGGTATTAATTATTCTTAATAGACATATCACCCACGAATTCAAGATATTTCAGTTTTTCGAATAGATTCCAGTGCGTTCCTTTTTGATAAAACGTCTAATATTTCCTAACTTACTATATATTGGTAGGACTTGATTAAATACGAAAAATCATTATAATCTTAGATACTCCATAACTGCACGCAAATGAAGAAGCTTTTTAGTTAAAAGTTTCCTCGCTTTTCATAGAAAATACTTTTCTACTTACCATTAATTCTGTACCAAAGAGAGGAACATGGTCGAAACTTACTTTGGTTTCCTTGTCGGAATTCCAATTTAAAGTTTTCTGAATTACCTTCAAACGTACTTCAACTTTTATTTACTCATAGATTGAATTAGGAACATGTATCTGCTAACAAGCTGCAGATTAAAAACTGGAAAGCGGTAAAGTTTACTCGGAAAATAAACATTTATGACGGCGAATTTAACACGTACATGTTTTTAGTTCAATTGAATATATGAAAGAGCCGAGAAAACCACTTCTGAATCTATTCTAAGTACCTAAACTCATTAGAAGTTTCGTGGCAAAGTTTAACTGAAATAATATTGGGTATTCGTAATAATAATTGTATCGGTCTGTCACGTGAAAAATCAAATATTCTTTCCTATTTTGTTATATTATAATGGACTACTTCAACTACATAAAAAAAACTACTGAGATGCTGAGAATAACATTTTTTCTTCTATATCGAAGCTACGAATTTGAAGTTATCGGATATAGTGATATCCAATCATCATCTTCATCATCATCATCATCATTATGGCTAGTGTTTTATGCCCCTAAAAATCCCTCTGTTGGGGTGGAGTACTCGCCTTGTTATTTTTATTTTCTTCAATGTTTTCTATTTCTGAATTTTACTTTCCATTCTATTATTTCTAGGATTCTAGTATCTTCTTGAATTTGGTTTCTACAGGTATTTCATGGTCTGCCTTTGTCTCTTGGCCATACAGGTATCCGTGGGTTTCCTTCATCATCAGTTCTTCATGTATTTCTTCAATCTTCTTTCCCCATCTTCCATAATATTTGATCAGATTATGATTCTCAGTATTTTTCTCTTGATTATTTGAATTACAATTTTTGACGAGCCTTTCGATAAGTTCCAACCAATGAACTTCCTCCCAAACTTCTTTGTTGGTAAATTATTTCCCAACATATGAAATATGAAGTGAAAGGAATAGGCCCTTTGTCCTTATTCAAGTTTTTCCTACATTAAACAATCCCGATCCTTTCGAATGCACTCAAAAATTTATTGTTATTGTTGATACATTTTTTAGCAATTTTACATTATTAATTTCATGATTATGAGTACCCGATTTTTCGGTTCGTCCATATTTTAAATGAACTATGTGCTCTTTAAACCTGACAATAACGGACCTCTTAGTCTGCCCAATATACATTGGTATAAATAGGTAGGTCGAGAAAATAACTTGTAACACTATAATATATTAAGTCGCTTGATTAATTATCGATTCATAGATTACATTACATGAAAAATCAATCATAATCATTCAGGTGGAGGCATAAAACGTTATAGATGCCGTGAGGCTGACTCAAAAAATCAAATTGGTTATATCAATGTAAACATATTCTTTTTAATGATATAAGATCACTTTTCTCGATATATAGGTGAATATTATTGATTAATACATGTATGAACTCAATTTCTTCTCTAAGAATTGAGTAATGAATACAAATATTTTGGAAATGTTCACTCCATATATGATATACATTTCGAAATTAAAGTCAAGACAATTTCTAGACAATTTTTAGTGAAACTTTCAAGTAAATAATTATTTTAATTGAAAGCATACAGAACTACAACTTTCACAATTATTTTGGTGCTATCAGTATACGATGGTGGTTAAATAAATTCGTAACTTAAAGCAAGACAGTCATTAGTGGCTCTATCCGGAAAGAAATAGCGAATTTGAGAACCAATTCTAATTCATAAATTTCTGGTATTGTCTGTTCTACATTTTTAAAAATGTGAACTATATGCATCCTAAAAAACGATAGCTATTACTTTTTTTGGCTTATTATCGTTAATATTTTCTATTTTTTCGGTTAAAGAAATGTCCAAAACATACTCAGAACTACTGACGTCTTGATTACTGACAAATTGATAATGCAGAAATTATATATTCTTATATTTGGTTTCAATGGTGTTTTTCTGGAGAAATAATTCTACATTAACAAAAAAAATTCAATATTTTCAATTTCATCATTCCCAAAGTGAAAGGTTCTTTGTTCATATTATGACAGTGTTGCTTTTTAGTTAAAAAAAACATCAACTTTTGAACCTACACTCGTAGAGCGATAATTGATTTCAAATAAGCTGGTTTTAATTACTTATCGACAATATATTCACCTAGTGGGCAAATGATAAAGTAGTTAAACTGGTGGCCCAGTACAAAATTATCTCAATTTTCCTTTAATTTTATTCAAAAATATTAAAATTAGTCTTTTTTGCCTTTGTAAACTAATTTCCTGGCTTTTAAAATGCCTTAATGAGAGAAATATCCTCAACAATTAGAAAAACTTTTATCAAAATCCATGAAAATTGGTTGAAATCCTACAGTATTTAGCATCGGAAAAAACTCATAATATTATAAATAATTTGAGACTACGATAAGAAGATGTTGACTTGGCAATAATCCTTTGTGAAAATTATTGGATATGCTTCAACTATTAGGCATAATTTTTAGATTTCTACTCTTACACTTTCACAAGACATGCCGCACAAGAAAGCTACGTACCTCAAACATTTGACCTCCACTCCTAAACTTCGTAACAATAATTTATTATGATTTGACCCTGTGTAGCAATAAATTCGATTCCTTCCTGAGCAGTAGCTTACAATCGCCTAGACGAGGTGGCGTCAGATTCCTTGATGAGGTTTTCTATTTTGCTCGTACTTACCTCACCCTTGGTAGCTCTGTTTTCCATTAGAAAAAGTACACGCTGTGCAACATTTGTGCCATTTATGACCTCCACTTCTAAATTTCTTATGTAGCTTCATAACAAATATATACAAATTCCTAAGAAGCCATACAACCGCTTCTTCTTCCATGGCTTCGTCACTTCAATTCAGTTCAATAATTCAATAAGGAATTACAGGAGCCATCTTTTCTTGAGTTCAGTGTGAGCCAGGCAAAAGATATTAAACCCTTTTTTCAATTTCATCGCACATATCGAATGTATGTAGTATTGTAGTGTATTTCCTTTCAAGAGGAAATATTTGAAATCAAGAAGGTGGTAATAGGCACGAAGTTCGCACAATCACATCCATCAACGCTTATTCCATACTTCTAGTGACTTCTTAAGCTGACTAGGAAGTAGCTATAAAGCCGAAAATTCAATCAAGGAAAAGTAACAGATAGTAACGGTGGGTGTTCTGGATCAAAAAAATCGTGTAGTTCATTTAGAACCCAACATATAGAGAAAGAAATGCGTGAAAATGTTTAGAGTGGGAAAGTATAACTCATGAAAATTGGATAATTTCCAACAGGTAACAAATCTGTACTTTAAACGGTCTTATTGAAAAAATGAAGCTAATTGGTTCGATTGTACGCCTGGACGTCCTGCTCCTCTTTCCATTATCCTTCAAAGGATGAAGTGACACATTTTATATTTGATTCAACAGTTGTTTCCATGCTTGCCTATCCTGTGCAATATTTTCAGAATGATTCAATCTCATATTTAATAAGTTTTGTTTGGTCTACCCATCTAGTTGGAGATCTGCTTCTTATGCCTTCTACTTTCCCTTCTATGATTGAATAATCGTTCAATTCTAGCTATATGTGCGTGGACCAATTTCTTGTAATACGGATACGTTGGTTCTAGTCTAGAAACCGACATTTCGAAAGAATAATTGATTAGATTATATTACTGGGCCATTAAGTTTGTATTATTCATTTATTACAAAAATAATAATAATTATTTCAGAACATCCTCACGATCCACATCCTGATAAGTGCCAGTGCTACAAAGTGAAGTAAATTATCATCTTTCTAAAATAAGTCCAACGAAATCTTATATAATATAGTGAGTGCTGCGTTAAAATCAAGTGAAAATAAGTGCATGCGTTTCATGGGACGTTAAAATTAATTTATCGAGTTGTTTATTTGATAAATTGAATGTGACAGTGTCTCAAAGTGAATAAAATTTAGGTTGAGGGCATTTTTAAAATAACTTTTGTTGAAAGCCCTTTTCTAATTCAGTGAGAAAAGAGGGAGATTTGAAACAATGATACCCTAACTGCGTTTTGGCAGGGTGGGCATGTGTGTCAGGTACAGGTAAGAAAGAAAATAAAACAGGGATGCTATAAATGTTTTTGGCTCAATCATAAGATTAATGTTTAATTTTATAGTCTTATGCCATATGTAAATGTTCTCTTAGATATAGAATCATAAGTGTATGATTGATAAGTATGATCGAGTTCATACTCTCATAGCAAAATTCAATTTTTTTCAACTGAATTCAGTTCACTTAATCATTAAAAACAAATTTTTATGGGTAATTCCAATTTAGTGTCCTTGAAATGATTGCTAGAAACGCCTGGATGAGGTGCCCTCGGATTCCTTGATGAAGTTTTCCCTTTTACCCGTACTTACCTCATACTTGGTAGCTAGGCCGTTTTCCCTTAAAAGAAAAGTGTTCAAAGACTGAAGGAAGAGTGGATATAGATCAAAAACTGACTAAAATAACAACTGAGTATAACTTGGGAAGAGTAGAGACGAACAACAAAATACGAGGGCTGCTATTTAAGCTTTGAGATGGGCTCATCTTGAAAGTTGTTTTATTTCTAGGCCCATATGCAGAGATCCGTGATTCTTGGCATGTCACGATCTTATAGGCACCTTTTGAAGTACCACGAGTAAATTTCAGCATTTCTTTGCACTACTCAACACGAACTTTTTTTGAGCGTTGGTCAAATTATGCGGTATCCAATGCGAACAAGTCTCTGACAGTTAAATATTGAATATATGGGAGTGAAACTGATGCCCAAGTATGTTTCAAGCTCACGGTATGTCTCAAGACGATCTTGCTATACCAGTTTACACAGAGCAGCGATGTTTTCTGGTGCAACAGCCGATTATGGACGAAGCTCATCCGATAACGGTTGAATTCGGAAAATCAGTGAAACGCAAAGTCATAGAAAATCATCGCACGCGATTCAATTCCATTCTTTGACCGAGATGAAGGTTTCAAGTATTTGTGGACAACTTAAATAGCATTCTGAGTAGATTCACAATTAAAAATGTCAACGTATATAATGACGTTATTAGATTTGACCTATTCACATCAGTAGCGACTCTCGTATATATAAATCCAAAGTTTGCAAAATGTTTATCTGTGCCGAATGCAATTTTTCAAATCTTTATTTGGATACAATATCCATACCTCTCTGTATACTGTATAGTAACACGAAATTTAAAACCAAACAACCTTCAAAATAAGAAAATGATATGTGAACACTACCAAAAACTTCCCGCTTGTATACATTCAATTTTTTTTAATCTTTCTCTGAATTATTCACTGAATAGATTATAAAAAAATGTATAAATATAGACACTAATTGAGATTTACCCGCTCATAAGCACGACGTATTTAGATATCTTGTGTATTCGTCTAAGAGGATGCAACATGTTAAACCTGGCAATTGAGAGGAACCGTCCAAAAAAACTAAATTGGCCTGACTCAAAAAAAATTAATTCCAACTTGAATGAAATTTCTCCTGTACGCTAGACACTCTCGCGTTCGCCTGAAAAGACTATTTTCCTGTTCTTTGCTTACCTCGCCGCGAAATTCACTAAAATGTTCGGGACCGCGGGTAACTCTACCTGCGGACGATTCCCTTTGGGATCGCGGAGCGTCTCCCCTGAGGGTTGTTAAACGCACACTCTCGGGATAGCGGAAGGAATTCGCGCGAAACTGTTCGAAATTTCGACTTTTATTGAAAATCCTTTTGCTGTGTCACTTAAGTGTAGTGATGATAAAATAGGTCGTGTCGGAAATAACGAGAATATCGATGGTTCTGTTTGATTGTACGATTTGAAAATATTCTCTAATACGTGACACTTGTTATGTAGAATCGATAAATGGGCAGTGAATCAGTGAATCCAAAATGAAAAACAGTTGGGTCCATTTAAATACAATAAAAGTTTGATTTGGTATATCGCCATGGAGCAGAAACATCCTTGTTATATGACTTTATCATACTTATCAATCTATTCCTATCATGAAAATTCTTTGTTGTTGCATTAAAATAACTAATGCTCAATAAAAGACCACATTTTTCAGCACATGTCATTTGAGCCAAATTGACATTTTCAATAAGTAGGTAGTGCTTTGAAAACATAATGAATATTCTGTAAAGCTGTGCAGCTATTCATTATATCGCTTTATTTTCACAATTTTATATAAGACTTCAAAATGGTTAAGTTACTTATTTGACCGACTAATTTGTATTTTCATTTTCATATCAAGTCACGAAAGGTATTATTAGGTAGTAAAAGCAACATTACGAGATTACAGCTAATAATTTCTGGTAAGTTTGATCCCGAGTGTGCCGAAATCCTCTCGGCGGCGAAGCGATTTGAATAAGTTTTTTTTGCTTCAATTAAGCACACCACTCAGAACGATAAACTGCAGTTTCCGCAGATAACTGCTACAAAAATAACCATGTAGTTGGGATTCTTCGATAAATACTTGGCTCGATATTTGTCTCAAGAGACATACTGGGCACTGACATACGGATACTTCATTCAGTATAACCGGAATAAATTGGAATTGTAATTTTCCTCTTATCATGATCAGTTAAAATTGTTCTTTGGGAAAGAGAACTGCCTGTAACTGCTTTCTTTCAGCTGTCTGTAGCTTCCTTTTATTTTCAAAATTACTTCTACAAATGGATTTAGTTTTCTGTTGAACTCCTCATAATGCTTTTTACCTGAAAATTGAGTAAGAACATCTGCTAATTTGTCATTCGGAGTGGTATCAAAAGATTAAAAAGAAGTTAAACGAATATTTTCTTGGTGGTTGTTCCAAATTACTTACTTCCAAGGGTCCGAGCAGGTAAACATGTAAAAATGACATGACGATTAGTCTGAATGGTAACATAGATAATAAAGTGCTGACAATTCGATTTTTACCAGTTTTTGCTGAATCCTGGCGTTGTCTAGGACAAACAACAATAAATTCGCAGCAATTGGGAATTGCTGAATCGTGCAGCTATTTGATCATCAAACAATATTGAAAGATTTCTGTGCGGCCCAACTGCTCTCTAATCATTGAATGAACAATTCCATGGGTGGCACTAAGTTCAAATAAAATTTGAAGCACTGTCGATTCCGTTCGATGGACTCACGAACTCCTGCAATAATTCCAATAATTCCAATACTAAGACGGAGAAGCGTTTTTTCTACACGTTTTCAAAAGAGCTACAAACTAGAACGATGTGGATGATTGCTCAGTCACACTCAAGTAAAATTTTATACCAAAGGTTTATTCATATTTGATTGATCTATTTTCCACAATTGCTTCTATAGCCTGCAATTAGAAATTCCACTCATTTTTAGGGTTTAGGTTTAGGTTTATAGTTCATATTTTGTTTTACAGCGTACACCAGGACTTCATTCCGAAATGCGTAGATGGCGTGAAAATAATGCTGTGACATAAAAAATTCCCAGACGACTCCTTGCTTCTGAATTATAGGGCTTTGAAGTTGCGAAATCAAAACTTATATCTAAGTATATTTTCCAAATTATACATTTGAACATTATGAATTTTTAATGGATGATTACGTATGTTCATGTAGTGTTTGACAGAATAAAAAATTTTACACTACCATCTGAAGGGCAAGGGGCTGCTCATGCCCAATGGTTAACAATCCGTAACTTTTACAGGAACACCTAAAGATAGCAAAAATGAGTTTTTCAATCGATTTTTTAACAAAAAGGTATATTCCGTTTAACTCAATAAAATTTATGGCTTAGGAGATATGTAAATTTTTAGATTGTTGTATATGCCGAGGTAACCCTTCTATAAAGAGATATTCTGAAGAAAATTTCTAATTGAGCTGAATATTGTCGAAAATCGAAAAAAATTGAAGACCCTTCCAAGATTCTGCTTTATAGCGTCTCAATGGAAGTAAATAAATCTATTTTATTTAAATCAGAGGAACGGAGCAGCTATGCAAATGGACCTCCCCAATCAATCCAGGAACAATGTTATTAAGATGATATTTTACATCATTCAGGAGGTAAAGATAGGCTCCATTAGCTGACAATTCAGGATTATGGCATTTAATAAAACCATCTAGTGTGAAACCAGCTTCATTAGTAAACATTTAAATATACTCCGTAGACTCCGAAAGGGTATAGAACGCAAGGTGCGCACTTCGAACATTTATTATAGTTTTTTTGTTTTTATCGGATAAGTTTAAGGCTAACCAACTAAATTTCGCTACATCTCAATTTTTTCTCTATTATAGTAACACAATGTTCGACAGTATGCAGTTGTGGTTTAATACCTCCTGTAAGTATTTTTGCTAAATAATCACAATTTATGATAATTTTATTCAGAATGACTCATTAAAGCGAACGATTAAAAAATTTACAAATCTCCTAAACCATATATTTGATCGAGATAAGTAGAGAGTACCTTTTTGTGAAAAAATCGATTGAAAAATTCATTGTTACTAAGCTCAAATAGTATAGGTTTTCTCTGTAAAAATTACGAATTGTTAACAATTGGGCATAAACCGCCCCTGGCCTTCATATAGTAGTGTAGAATTATTTATTTCTTCAACTACACTACATGGACATACGTAATCATCTATTAAAAATTCACAATGTCTGAATGTATAATTTAGAAAATATACTTAAATATAAGTTCTAGTTGCTCAATCGTATGAGAATTTTTTATGTCACAGCATTATTTTCACGTCCTCTACTCACACCCGAATTTTTTGTATTAAGTCCTGGAACTCCCTGTATATTGATGTCGTTGACTACTTAAATACAATGAAATTACTAATTTTTAGTTTGAATATAAGCTGTTATTATCAAAAGTATTCCAACCTATTTATGAATTAAAACTTTTAATGATGAGATGATTTCTATTTACATCGTTAAAACTAGAATTTGCAATATAGTGTGTTAGGTAAAATACAGTTTCCTCTTAACCCACGCACATTTCATTCAAGTAATATAAGCACTACCTACTTAATATTTATGAATCCGATACAATAAAATGTACTTCAAACATTATAAATATTCAATGAACTACATATTGTTGCAGTAATTCAAACATAGAATTCTTATAATGTCGTAAATGTTGGTTGGAAATGGAAAAAGGTGGAAAATGAGTCCTTTATTTTGAAATAAAGCGCTCGAACAAGTTTATGGACAGGCTTAGAAAATCGTTTAGATATTCAATCAATGTCTGCGGGAAGTATATTTGTTGCAGGTGTAAAAACTATTACTTCGAAATTTCTCTTTTCAAAATATTGCATAGAATTGTAGAAGTGATTTGAGAAGGGGATAGAGGAAGACATTTTTAAAGGAACATAGAAATATTTTCTAATATTTGTAAATTTATAATACAAATTAGAAATGTTTTTTAGATCTCTTCAATATAAATCAATTATTTTCTACCTTTTGATTGAAAAAAATTCACTGTGGGTTGTATCTGATTCATAAAAAACAAGTCCAAATCTATTCGATTTAATTATTGCAAGAAGTTTATCAACATCGCTCATATTTTGCCATCTTCATATCGTGTATTTAGTCAAGTGTTTCTGATTCAGTGATCCATAATATGGTTCAACTATATTTGAATGATTTTTGGTTTATGTGTTCACTGCAAATATTGTTTGGCAAATCAATATCAACGAATAAACCAAATAGAACGTAAAACACGGTTATTTTTAATATTATCTATTATCAAATCAACTGCATTTCACATGATAAACCTCCTCGCGATGCCGTGGAAGAGGACCCACTCCTAGCTACTTCGATATGTTAGGTTGTACCCTGAAATTATTCCCCATAGATAAAATATTTATAATGAGGTTTTAATGGAATTATATCCCACATTGATTTTATCATTTATCGTTAAATATTTACTTTGAAATATATTCTTATGAAAATGAAGTCTCAAATATTTTTGAGAAGTTGGGCTACCTTCACTAAAGAAAAGCTCGTTTGAGTGTATGATTTATACAAGTTCAGCTCCAAATTCCCAATTTTTTTCTTCAATATCTTCTATATCTATGGACGTATCCGCGTTTGAATCTTTTTGGGTATTCCTTTTGTGATATCTTCATTCATATTTTTTATTTCGCTCCGTTCGTGCTGAATATAATCGTCACCTAAATCTGATTCATCATAAGTATCCCCATTCCTTAATACAATTGAAATATGCAGTACTTTTTCTTAAACATCCTATTGTAAATATCTCCACAACTGTTTATTATTTCGTTGGTAGAAATCCTCTCAATAACTCCTTCATCTTTATATAATTAATCACTCATCTCCTATCATTTCATCTACTAACAATTTCAAGTTATACATAATAATATTTGCATAGTTTATATTTATTAACAATATTGATAAATTTTTTTAAATAGTGATTTGAAACATTCGAAACTAGTAAATGATAATTACGAATCTTTTTCTCAAATAGAAACTTCTTGCAATTATCAAACTCATCGATTGAAGTGATGTCGTTATTGGAAAATTTTCCTAAACAACATCACCGTAACTTCATATAGGGTGTCCCACCTGAGCTTGCCCTGCTATGAGGGATCGTCTACGATGAGGCGGCCAATTGGCATGGCTCTGTTCGGTATGGTGTGGTTGTTGCGCGTGCGCAGTGAGATGAAAAGATGTGCTAAGTGTCGTCGGGAGTTAAAGGAAAAACAACTAGAGCAAGAACAAAAAGCATCTGCATCATGTTCTACATTTTTCACCATAGACGCTCCCACTGTTCTTCCAAGTACTGAAACTCTATTAACTCCGGAAAGGTTAGGACCTACAACGTACTGCGAAGTTCATGGATTCAACCCTCCAAAAGAAGGTTAGTTTTTAGTTCAGTTATTCTTGCACAAAGAAATTTTTATATTACTTCCGTTTACTGACTTTTGAATATGAAGTATTTCTTTTCTACACGCTAAAATTTTTTTTGAATATATAGCTGTTCACCTTACGTGTATGAAGACAATAACTTGGTCATTAATTCTCGCGTCATTCAATGTAATTATGAGACAATTTCAAGTTTATGTAGACGTAACTTAGTTTAGCGGCAATTCCAAGTAGTCAAATTTTCTATTGCAAAGATGGACACTTTTTACAAAAAGTCTTTGATCAAAAGTGTTAAGAAACGTGAATAATATGCGATGAATTGAAGGAAATATCGAAGAAGAATAGGTGCCAAAAATAATTTGGGTATGCAAATACGTATACACAAATACACTAAAATACTATTCATCAGTAGATTTTGAAATTTAAAGTCCAGAGTTGACAAGACTTGCTGCGTATTACACAGAAAGTTATGGTAGAAGATTACAAAGATCCTTCAGGATCAGCAGATGAGAAAGGATGCTCTTATGCACCTACGTGAAGCTCAATGTTTATCAAAAAAATAGATAAGCATGAATCACGGAATTTTCTGCTTATTTAATTCCTGGATCTCTATGCCAATTTTTGATACCTACTTTCTGAAACTAAATTATACATCTACGTCAATGAATTCTTAACTTACGTATCTAAGTCTGAGTTCGTATTTGGTTTCTTTGAATCTCATATTTGTACGAAATATAAAAGGGGAAAGTTGAAGAGAAAGTTTTTGTCACAAATCATAATATTAGAATTTGAGGTATTCACATTAACACCATAATACGTGGAGATCGGAAGAATAGTGTTTATACAATCTTGCAAGAAATGTCAACAGCCTTATAAGGATAAAACACAAACCATATAGATATAAAATTTCAACTTTTGTTGAATAATTCTTCATACGTGCAACAAGAATATAGAAGTGTGAAACAAGCAACTAAATCTTGGATAAATAATTCTCATGTCCAATTTAACACCCAGTTAGATTCTTCTTTACCTTCTTCCCCTAACAGTCCTGTCAGAAGTAGTTTCAAATCCATAGTCTCCACCATCGTCTCCATCTCTTCATAACTAGATTAAATGGCGCTGATCTTGCAAAATGTTTCTCTTGCCTTATGCTGTCGAACCTGATGTTGATGGTTTCCTAAAAATATTATCATTAACTGCTCTGCCATTAGATACTTCCTCACTTTCTTCCCCTAACAGTCCTGTCGGAAGTAGTTTCAAATCCATCGTGTCCATTCTCTTCATAACTAGACTTAATAGCGCTGATCTTGCAAAAAGTTTCTCTTACAATATCCTGTCGAACCTGAAGTTGATGTTTTCACAAAAATATTATCAATAACTGCTTTGCCATTAGATTCTTCTTTACTTCCTTTCCCTAACAGTCTTGTCGGAAGTAGTTTCAAATCCATCGTGTCCATTCTCTTCATAACTAGACTTAATAGCGCTGATCTTGCAAAAAGTTTCTCTTACAATATCCTGTCGAACCTGATGTTGATATTTCCCTAAAAATATTGTAATTTGCTCCTCTGCTAGGACTAAACTCTTTCTTTATTTCCTTCTAAACAGTCCCGTCAGAAGCATTTTCAAATTTGTCGACTTCATCTTCTTTACGACTGACAAGACTCTTCCTTCACTTCCAAACATTCTGTCAGATGCATTTTCAAATTCGTCGTCTGCATCTTTTTCTTTTGAGATAAGAAGTTTTGCTTTCATTTTTTAAACAGTTTTCTTTATTTTTTTGCTCTAGTGACATATTCATTTGCTTCTTACCGTTTTGAATGATGATTGAAAAGATAAACGTCAAATTTGAACATACTTAGATGGGTTAATAATTTTCCATAGAAATGTATCAGTGGCAAAAGGATTTCTTAAGATAGCATTCAAATATAATGGAACCAAATCACAGAAAGGATTTTGACGAACATTCGCAATTCACTGCATCCTACTTTGTTTTTTCGAGTTTGAACTCAGTTTCCAAGATATTATTCCTGAGAAGAATAGTTTTGAATTTGACATTTGAAATACTGTTAGAAAGTTATACAAGCGAAGTTTTTATTTATTGAATTTTCGAACAATAAAATCCACATTAGAACATAACAGAATTAGAAGATTTTCGTCTGTGTTACATTTTATCAAATATTTAGCTATTAAATCTATCCATTATTCATTGGAATAGCTTTGAATTTTTGTTTGTCTGCATATAAATCATCGATCGAGAACGGCGTGATTATTCGTGTCAATCAATTATTTTAAATAGTTTTCTTCTTATAGTACTACTTTGAGTACTCTTCATAAGTAACCTCTACGAGTTACTAGCATCGTGTGAAACAGTATTTAGTCTATACGCTGCTCTATAGTTCATAATAAAACGGTATCTGTATGTTGATATCAACCAGATCTGTGTCAATTGTGTTCTTTCATGTAATCTAGTTTGGTATTCATGAAATAAACATTCACAATGACAAACGATACGAATATATTCCGAAATTTCTGGAAACGCGAAAACAATTGTTCAACTCTCAACATGAAATTCGTTTTGGTACCGGTGACAGCTTTTGTGTGGTTTGTAAATCAAAGTAGGTCACATTAATCAAGATTTACTCCATAGTGAAAAGCTAAGCCTACTCAAACATTATATGTCCAAATTATAACGTTAGCGTATGAAATTTTGATAATGGGGTGAAGTTATATGGGATTAAACAAGACTACTTCTGCTATACTCTTCTACTCAAAAGATTGACTATGTACGGATGATATGAAGTAATTATAGCAAACAACTATCTCACTAAGATGAATTTTGAATGATGTATAAAATTTATTCATGTTCACTTTTGTTAAAAACAATATTAATTACTTTTATTGAGCTTACTATAAGTTATAATCGGTTAAAAGCAAGTATATCTTTCATTGTTTTGACTTTTTGAAATTGTCTAGTCGATATGGTTTAAAAAAAAATAGAAAACAATTTTTATAGTAAGTTTCCCATAACTGAAATTAGATATTTGAGGTCTTGTACTGGATTTAGTTTTTTTTAGATCCATTGCATCGATTTAGAGACAAACAGAATTTGGAAAATGAGAAGGAATAAGGAAAAACTCAACAATAATGTCATGAAATTATTTTGTCGATTGAAATTTTCGACTTTGCACGTACAGAGTGAGGAAATAAGATCTGAAGATAATGAAAGGTTTTATAGTCCAAGAAAGTGAGAACACTGTGAATGACTATGAATAAATAAAAAGCAATGCTAGGTACTGACTATCAGAGAAAAAACCTGAAGAGCTTCTAATTGATAAAGTAATTAGACAAGGTGATACACTACCTGCAACGCCATAGCACGTTAACAAATATAAGTAAAGAAAACTTCGTTAAATGATACCATACACAAGCAACAAAGTCCTAAATATAAAAAGAAAAATATTATGGAAAGTATGTTGAGAAACCTGATAACAGTAGGAGAATAGATAGAGTTAAAAATAATTGAGATTAAAACAGAAATTATGAGATCCGGCAATCAATTCAAGAGAGGAACATTGAAAATAGCGATTGTGAAAATGTACAAAACTACGAATATCTGTCCTTAAAGATTAAAAGTAATTGGGAAATTAGATCAGAAATATGAAAGAACTATTACCAGCTAGTATGAATGTGAGTAGAGATTAGTATCATATACACTGCGACCTAAAGGATCTATTTGGTTCCCCCTTTCCTGCTGCGATATTGGGGAACCCAGTGTTTATAGCTGATCTGTTAATCTCACTCCATTTAGAAAATTCGAAAAGTGGGATGTCGGTATCTGCCAGAAATCTTCGTCTTCTATTTCACACGTCGAGACAATGTGGATAGATGTTTCGTCCTCTGTGCAACAAAATCTGCACGCCGTATTATTTACGTCTTCAGGTGTTCATTGAGGTGACAGTGCCCCGATAGGACTTCTGTTAGTATTCGTAGATTGTTTCTACTTGGATTGATACATTCAGCAGATCTTCTCTGGCTATAGTTTCCCAGGAGAGTATTTGTCTGTCTCAGCCTTTATGGGTCCAATAGAAGGGTCCAAGTCACATGAAAGGCTTGTCTGCACCCGCTTTTCCGAGCTTATCAGCCATTTCATTTCCCTTTACTCCGGTGTGTCCTAGAATATATTGTAGGGTAATTTTATTTTTCTTACCTAGCTCGTTTATTTTTTCTATGTAATTCCAAACAAATTTCTACTTTATAAATGCTTATTGTTTTGTCTAGGTTTTCAGAGTGTTGGGTTGTGGGCCAGTACACTCCTATTCCAGCACAATCTGCTACTTTAGATCCATCCGTATATCATTCAATAACGTTATTGGAACACTTCTTATATTGTGTTTTGTTTCCAATTACTTCTACAAATTAGTATTGATTTAAATTTGTGTGTCCCAGATTTGATCATTATTTAGAGACGTTTTTCTTTGGTGATTCCGTCTGTAATCATTCTAAATGATTTTTTTTCTAACACGCTTTCCAGTGGTCTCGGTATATATCAATATGCAAGCCAGTCTTTGTACCTTCGAGAGATTCTATCTCGTGGTATTCAGACTAGTTCTAGTATCTCAAACCACCGCCTCATATGTGATGGTTGGTCTCACAATTGCCATGTACATCCACAGTAAGATCTTTGGAATGATAAAGCCGATACCAATGTAGAGCGCAGAAACATTGACAATAAAAGACGAAGGGAAATTCAGAATAGCGGAATTAGATATATTATTATAATATAATACTGGAATCAATCAAGATTTACGAAAATGATTACAGACAATGTATGAATTACGAAATAAAGGAGGAATTTGAAAAGTAAGATATACTTAAAATAATTAAAAAAACAAAAAAAGATTAAGTTTAGTTATTCCAATGCTACAAAAAGAGTAAGAAAGAATAGAAAGGCCCAGATACGGGCGGTGAAAAAAATAGAAGAAGACTTCAGTAGAATAGGAATCAAACGATAGGAAGAAAGCATTGAGAAGAGAACCGTTTGGCGAATAATTAGCAACAAAATGAGATCAATGGATAATGGGGATGGATTTACTCTACAAAAGGATCTAGAAAACCTTCAACTGCCCAACCCTACAAGCGGTGTAGAAATATATTCGGGGTGTATCGTAGAAGACCTAAACAGAGCAATTAACTTTATATCTCGTTATAGGGACTCGAAGTAAAGCTCTAAATTTCGAAAAGACTTAATTTCCTTGCAACCCTTCAAGCCAATAAGTAATGTTAAGGATAAGGCGATCGAAGCATTTTGAGGACTTATTAGAGGTGATCTATTTTTAATATTTCACGTGAAGGTTTATCTGTCCGTTGATTAGACAAATTCTATTTAATTTTAAAACGTTTCTTATTCTTATAATCTTTCGTAAAACTTTGTTATTTTCGAGGAATATCCAAAAACATGTTTTCAGCAATGTTATTTAAAAAGTTACAAGAATTGACAATGGATTTATAGATCAAATTTGAGAATTTTCAATTCTGTTAATTAAATTCTGATAATTATTTAAAATGGGTGGACAATTCTCATCCTGTATCTACCAACAATAGTGTAACTTCTATTTTTCTTTGAAATTGTGTTAAATATATCTGGAATTTTTTATATCCAATAACAGAGTACTGAAATATTTTCGTGATACCTCTATATTTCAGGAGGAGGAAAGTTTGGCTGCTATTACGACGAAAATACCACAAATATTTCAAGCACCAAAATCAACCGAAACATCGAAGCTGAAATCAGAAGTTGGATTTTCTAGCTTGTTCGCAACTGCGAGTTTCCAAATCCATTGATTTATTTTTATAACGCTCATGAGGATAATGTTGATATCTTTTAGTATACATAGTTTGTTCAAAAGTAACGTAAAAGCTTTATAACTCGATAGCTTCACAACAAAGTGTGATCAAATATTCCAACGAAAATCAATTCTTCCAAGCACGATAATAAATTAGTAGCTACCCCTGTATATTTTATCACTCCGTGATAACACTATACAATATCGATTTCGCTTTAGTAAGCTTAGTAAACCACAGAGAACAAATTTATATTTTTAAAAAACACAAATAAAAATTTCTCATTGAGGGTAGCTGTAAAATTATATATTATTAATGTTGCAGAAGTCATCAAACCAATTGGATTACTAATAAATCATAAAAAATGCCGCGCGTTTGTTGTTAATATTCTCCTGAATGTAAAAAAAAATTCAATGTCATCTAAAAACTCTGAATTTCTTTGTTAATGATCCCACCAAGTCAAAATTGGTCTATAAATTCCTTCTAAACATTTAGTTTCCGGTTTCTTGACACTTGACACTACTTTAGTGTATTGTTCCAGATGTCAAAAGTTTTCTGTAGATATTGGATATTTTCTGCAATCAGAACTATATCACCAGCATATGCTTCCTTAGATATTTTCACTATTTGCATATTTCTATATCCAACTTTCTGTTTGAGTTCTGTATGAAACGATATTTAATATATCATCTATAAATATGTGGGAACGCAGTATATTCAAGCTACCTTCTTATCCAACTTCTTCGGCTTTTTTTACGAATAACATTCCGTTTATATAGACTCATGTTTACATCTTGAAAGTCAATATCTAATCTTTCTTCTTTTCAAATTTTTCCATGCTTTTGTTCGTACTTTGTCAAAAGCTCTATACATATTAAAATATATCTGTATATCAGCGTACAGCTCTATCTATAAGTTGTTTGATAGTAAATACGTTATCAAGTACGCTTTTACCTTCTACACTTTCATTCTTTATGTATATTTGGACTTGGATTTCAACCTTTCTTAAAGATTTTATTTATTTTTTTAACACAACTTCTGGTTTTCTTAGTTGACACTTTCCAGTTTGATACGGAAATGTCTAACACGTTTTTTTTGCTCCAGTTCCTATATATTTCACACTTTTCTTTAATCCTTGTAAATTTTCATGGTTTTCTATTATTTGCTTGCCAAATATCGCCTTAAAACTTTTATGTATTTAAAATTGCCAATAAAACCCCAGCCATGATAAATCTCTACCTCAAAACAATCTATTTAGGGTGCTGGAAATTATTTTTACCTTCTATAACTTTAAAAAAAGTAAATTCTGTAATTTTCGACTAGTTTCGAAGCAGATTTTGTTACTTTCCCAAGACGAGATTCCTAATTACTTTAATCGCAAAAATAATAATCCTACTAAATGTCTGCAACTTCAAGTACATTGCCAATTTATTCATGCTTAGCTGTTATATCTGTTAAACTGTAAAAGCAGTTTGCTAGATTTGTAATAGTAATAGTGAGAACGCTCTACTATAAAATTTAATGATCTAATATGTATCCATGTAATTGGATCGTATTTAACTGAAGGACAACGGGTCGTAACTATATACTATCGGGGTGAAACTGGAAATTGCAATCTGTTAGATCAATCCGGCAAATTATACTAATAGATGTCTTCGTGTCCATCTACATGACATGCATTAAGTGCATTCCTAAAATACTTGTTAATACTAGATTTTTTTGTATTTCTAAATAATACCATTACTCTTAAAACATCATCATCATCAATAACATCACGCCCATGCTTGGCCACCAACTACGGATTGAAAAGTCACTCAAACCTTAATTTAACTTCCTAATTATCATAACCAACTTTTTCCGCTTCTTCGTCGAACGTTAGGACTTATTCCTATGTTTGCTTCAATGGTTGCCTACCTGCAGCTGGGATGATAAAGACCAGCTTTCATACTATCTTGTTGGTGGTCGTCCTGGTGGTCGGGATGTATCCGGTTTCTCTTCCTTCGCAATCTTTGCCAACCTATCGTCCGACATTCTGTCCATGTGGTCTCTCCATTCTTTTAGCCGATTTTTCGCCTATCTCACTACATCCTGGATGTCATATATCTCCCTTATTTTATCATTTCTCTTGTGGACAAATAATGTGAGTAGTTCTTAAAAGCCGCTTAGTTATGGTGTTCTCTGATTTGTTGTTTGAGCTTTCACTTCATTCTTTAGATTTTCATTACTTGTTGTGTTCGCTCCTAGATATTTGAATGACATCACTTGTTCTACATTCTGATCGTATATTGCGAGTTCACATCTTCTCGGATCTTCAGGGATATTTGCATGTTAAAAACTTTCGCTATTTAGTCAAACCCATACAGTAGCCTTGGTCAGAATATCAGAAGTTTGCTGATATTCGTCCAACTAATGTACAATACCTATATTTTGTTTTGAATTATCTACACGGCAAGTGAAATATACAAAAATATACTTATTAATACTTATGTAAAGTTGCCGAATGCAAATCAATACTCTGGAGATCTGGTGATACCTTGCTGTGGATGCAGTTGGATATATTACTTCTTAAATGACAAGGAAACTGAAAGAGAACTGGAAGCAGAAGGCTACGAGGATGATTCGATTTGAATAGGTGGAGAAGAATGTAAGAAATCTTAATAATATTCATATAACATCATCAAATACTCAAATGAAGTCTATCTTGATGAATAGTCAACACAACAACTTAATGCAGTCATCTCAGAGTGATTTGATTAGAAAATAGAATCAAACTATAAGCATATATTTTTTTACGCGGTTTTTCTTTGCATGGTCGTGGAAGAATTATAATCTTCTACTAGCGTATAATAGCAATTACCTAAAGTAATCTCTTTTCGCTCGTTGTAGTATATACCATTATTATAGTACGGGCATTATTGTAGACTCCTTAATCTATCATGACTAATACTGAACGTTTCAACCCTTAATATTAAGTTTCAAAATTTCGCAATTTCATATATAATAACTTCAAATATAAGAGAAGAGGATCATGGAAATAAAGTTTTTTTGCAATTCTGCTTACATGTGTCAATGACTCGGGAATATTACCAGATGAATGTAACGCGTAACCTCCTCTTTAATTATTGATAAATTTACGAAACGCTGTTCCAATTCTAAAGAGCGGGATGTTACAACGTATTTCACTCTTTGTCAACGCACACCCGTAGCAATCACGATAGTCCGTATCAATATTTTATTAAGTAAAATGAAATTTAATTTCAATTGAAATTGTATCCATCAGAAATGAGATTGACAGTAGAATAGAGATATAAATGTCTATAGTTTTGTCTATATATAAATAATTCGACTCAGTGTTTTCATTTTGACCTCAAAATATAATTTTTATATTATAAATTTCCAATTGAGTAGAATTATTTGTAGATTATAGCTCATGGAATTCATATTTAGATTATTTAATATGTTACATATCATTCGGCTTATTACTTGTTTCTTAAAACCCTTTGAATATTTCTTTGTTCACGTATTATGGCACAGTAGTCACTTTGGATTCATTTATTCCAACATTAGAGTTTTTGAAGAAATTAATTTGTTATCGACCTCCCATTCCATTCGAGAAATTCAATATAACCTCAAAATGAATCGATTTCTTCCTCTACCTACTAGACTTAGAATCAAAGTAAATATTTGTAAATTTGTGGCGATTTTATATTCGCTGCTCTACAGCTGCCTGGTTGGAAGTTTTAACTACCAGACTACAAATTGAACTTACTCCAACTAGGAATCCAGTTGAGGGCTGCAACTATCCCAGTCTTATTTTTAATATATAAATAGATCTTTGGTAGCGTTGTTTTTAATTTATAACTTTATAATTGCTTTTGTTCGTTGTACTCTTTTGAATACGCGAATTAACAAAAATTTTTTATTGTTCTTAGCAATAAATATTAATTTGAATTATCGTATCCGGGGATAGTTTTAGATTTTTAATTCTTAATTTAATTTATAAGGTGTTTCTAGCTTTCCGCATTTTTATTGATTGTTAACGTCGTTCGTTAAGTTCGTGGCGTCCAATTTAAAATAAATTGTTCACCCCATCTGATTACCAGTTATTTATATACTTTAACTGAGGCCGAATACCACTGAGGAAGAGTCTCTTGTCGATGAATTGAAGGTTGAATACAAGAATACAACTCATTAGTTTTTCCTCCGATGTACGTAGATGTAAAATATTTTTAATTTCACTCTTTTTTATAAAGAAATTTTTGTTGTTCATCTACACATAGTCGAAACATTTCAATAACAAATACTTTAGAAGCACAGTATATAATTCAAGTCAAAGTTCCTAATCGCATTTTCATATAGGACATGGGTATTTGGTGATTTCCAGTCGAGCGCGACGGGCCTTTCAAGAGGCCTATGTGCTCAACGGTCCTTCACCGTCCACAATCCAATTATCTTTGAACTGGAACACCATAATATGTGCACATTAAGAAGGAGCCCGACCAGGGACGTTCCATGATTATATATATTTGATTCCTATATGGACATCGCAGAAACTACAGTTATTCAAATGAAATCTGGATTTATTCCTAAATAAACAATATCTCAATTCATTGATGGTTTAGATGCGTTTTTCTACGCATTGCCGTTTGAATAACCCATTGTATATGCTCACAAGAAACAGAACATGAAACCCAGTGACCTGACTGGGCATCTCAACATTCTAAAGGAAAATGAGGTGCCCCTGGTCATGGACACTATTTGTTCCAAACTATGCTTTACCAAAAACTATAAAACAAGTCGACAGCAATGGACAAATGCACAGCTTATGTTCTCACGAGACGAGGCTCATTATTTTTCAACACTTATGGCTCGAAGACGAAAAATGGACAAGAAGGAGCAGGAATATTAGGCGGAAACATGCGCTATCCTAATATGCGCAGCTCACTGCGCACCATGTAACAATAGCAATGCAAAGATATCAATCATATCAGATAGCAGAGCAGCCTCACAAGCACTTGACTTTTATGAAATTAAGGTGAAGCCAAAACGAGACTTCATCGAATATTTGAACTAACTCACTGTATGTACTTGGCCACAACGGAGTACACGACAAACAGCAAACCGTTCATCTGGGGGGGGGGAGAACAATTCCTTTCATAGGATACAACCCTGCATAGATTTCCCAAGAAACCCTTTAAGTGGGAAAACGAGAAGAAATCAGGAAAATGGAATAATACCCCAAGTCTGAAGCAATAGAAAAGATTTCTTTCCTGTTCCTCCAACTGGTCTGAAAAGGCTCTTTCATCGAACAAGACGAGCTAAGGAGAGTTGTTAGTATGCACATTGGACACTGTCTGGTGAACTACCTTCTGAAGAACATCGAAGAAACTCCCAACAGCTCCTATCGCTTCTGTAAAGAACCAAAGGAAATCGCCGAACACCTTCTTTGTGATTGCGAGACAATCCACAAACTCTCAAGCTTTTTAGGACCAGAAAAAGTAAGCCATATAGCCCCAAGACAGGAAGCTCACTTTGCAAAGTCATTGCTGTCTGACTGGCAAACAGTCCAGAGTATACAATAGATCAGTAGGTCAAACTGTTAGATATATAATATAAAATACGTAGACTCCTCCCAAAGAAGGCTATTTTTGGGCGGTTTTGTGTGCCACTTCTCGAGATGTTAGTTCTACTCTGACAAGGTACTTAAGGTTTCTAGCGAAATGAACAGAACTTTCCCATAGCTCAGTTATTTTCATGGTTTGCTCGTAGAATCTGTCCGACATAACAATCGTCTTGAGATGAAGCATTTTCCTATCAGAAGAGAGAACAGCGGTTTGATGTCGTTTCTGGTCACCACAAGAAATTCTTCAGATTTCTCAGTTGATACAGGTATGAATTTTTTGGATTGTCTTAGTCCAATCACCTATGATTCACAGTTAACTGAGGATGTGAGTCCTTCTTGTTTTCAAACCAAACATATATGTAACCTTTTCCTAACAGTTTCCTTCGAAATTATTTAGTGGCAGGATGCAATATTCTATTAACTTGAAAAGCGGTATAGGTTGGGTTCCTTTTGTAGTAATGCAAACATAACGGTCTTCGGCAACTCCATATTGCTACAACCTTATGGAAAACCTTTATATATTTGACACTCATAGAAAAGCCTTGAACGTTTTCGTGAAAAAAAAATTTATAATGAAAACTAACACATTAAACTCGTCTTTTAAATTGATGAATTAAAAAAACCTAAGGCGATAATGGAAACCTCAGTCCTAAACTGAATGTGATGTAAAAGCAAAAAAGTCACAAAAACAAATTTTATCTATCGTTGTGTGGAACTAACATACAAACCAATAACCAACCATATTTTCTTACTCCAACAATTCACGAGATACAAGATTCCCATCAATTATTTAGTAATGTAAATTTCAGTGGCTGAAGAAATGAGTAAATGAATGAGAAAACTTAATTGAAAACAACTAGGAGTATTTTTTTTTAAATTTAGTAATACTTACAGAATAAGCATTATTTGTTTCGAATTTGAACGAAACTGTTCTGAATTCGTGTCTCTTGTACATTTTGTTAAAATGTCTAGCGCAATCAAATTGGCAAGCTAGAAATAATGTATGACGAGTAATTTCAGAATATGAACTGCAGTAACTGTAGCTGCAAAAATTGAGAAATGAGAACGTTCAAAAAGATTATGAACGTTTGAAGGAAATATTTTCCAGGTCAGTTCCGGAGCTGTTAATCGACAACGTCAAATTAAATAGACACAACGAACTAATGAGAAATCCAATTATCACGGGGTATTTGACGATTTGTACAGACATCTTTACTTGTTAGCTTTTCTCGCGTAATTATTTTCTCTGACCTATATACTCGAGTTCGTTTTCTGAATTATAGAAGAATGGGGATTTACTCCTGCCTATTTTTCATTAGCTTTGATGGTTAGGTCGGTGTACAATTTATTAGAATTGGTACATATTTGTAATTGTAGAAATGTGTCAATTAAACAGAAGATTTAATGAGTAGTTTTCATATTATTAACTAATCTAAAAGTTCAGTTGTTCCTATATTCCTCTTGAGGAAATTTATAATTTGATATAACGTTTTTATGCAGCTATTTTGAGTCATATTTTAGGAATTTGGCGATAAACAAAATTGGAGGGGTTTCTTAATCAACCATCGCATTAAAAAAAGATCAGATATTCCGTGTTCAAACTTCAGAGAATGCATTCATTGTGAGGTAGCTGTCGCCTAATAAGCTCATCAATCATCATGTAATTTATTAATTACGACATAATATCTATGAGAATGTCACACCGAGGAAATTAACTTCAGAACCATATCTTTACAATATCGACGATTAAAGAACGAAGCGATTTGTAGACTTTCTACTTCTCATCAACAACGGAGAAGAACGGAAAGAGCAATTCACTTCCTGGGTAAAATGCGTATCGAACAAGAATGACTGATGCCAATGAAAACTCCGGATTTGAACTATTTTACTATATTCTACATTGATGGCTCGAAATTGGAAAAGGGACAAGTAGGGACAGGAAGCAAGCTCGTCATCTCAATAGGCTCAGAATCTCAGAAGTATCCTTACAAGCACGTAACTCTAAAATTGAGTAATTGCTGATATGGACATCGAATATTTGACCTCACTGGGGCAAAGAACAAAGTTTATCTTTCCCAAAAAGCCATTAGTCATGGTCATAAAGTAGGAAAACGAGAAGAAATCAGAAATTTGGAATAAGACTCAAAGTCTGAAACAATTGAAGAGATTTCTTTCTCATTCTACCAACTGGTCTCTAAAAGCTTTTACACTGAACAAAGATAGAATAAGAAGAGTTACTGGTATGATCATTAGATACTCTCCGATGAACTAACATGTGAAGAACACAGGAGAAACTTCCGATAGCTCCTATTATTTCTGTAAGGAAGCAAAAAAAACCACCGAACACTTTTGCGATTTTGAGGCAAACCATAGATAAAGACTATTATACTTACAATGAAGCTTTTCAAAGCTACAAGAGGTAGTTGACAGTACCGCACAGCTCCCAGACAGGTACCTGACTTTGGAAAGTCATTGCTGCCTAACTGGTAAACACTCAAGGGTACACAACATATCAATTGGTGAAAGTGTTAACGAGATGGATTTACAAACTTTGCGCTCATTTATTCTAATATAATCTGGATGTATTTGAATAATATCAAATAAGACTTTCAACTAGAAAAAGAAGGTGTCAAGTTTACAAGATTCAAATTATCAAAATACACATTTTTTGTGGAAGCACAGAGTTTGATATGATAGATATTTGTGGAAAAATTGTCAAATTCATTTCATATTTGAAAAAGTTCACCAAATGCTCCATAACGACCATCGGGTGAAAGGTAGAGATACAGAAGATACTAGAAGCTATAAGAAAAGGACATTTGCCTTCTGCTTGCATTCTTCAAACCAAAGCGGGTTGGAATGAATATTTTCCCTGCCTTATTGACGCAGTTTAAGTAAAAAGAATCGGATATTTTCCGTGTAGATCCACTACTTTATTCCTGAAACGAAAAACGAAAACAGTCGATTTCAAAGTGCGAACTTACTCTGAAAAAAGCAAATACGGTTTCATCGACTGGAAAAGCGATGGCGATCGTTTGTTGGAATAGTCATGAGATTGCGTTCATTTTCAGTAAGGTAAGACAGTGGTAGATTAGTACCACGCATCAATGATTCATATAGTGAAGGAATTCTTACTTGTAGAAGAGAGAGATTCCGACATTATCGCATATGCAAACGACTATTTCAAGGAAAAACATGACAACTATTATTTGGAATAATCGAGAAGGTTCAACTAAGTGTATACACTTAAATCAGAAACTTCCCGTAACTTGACAGTGTTGGTGGAAGGTAATGACAGATCTGGGATAAATACAAGTGAGGAATTCAGCACGTTCAAAAAATGCATATTATCTTTCAAAATTATTGATCGTAACAAATTTCCTCATGCTAAGAATTTTTTATATGAACTTAGTTGTTGATAAATCGTCCACCACAAAAACATTTTTTTATTCATCATAATTCAAATTATTAACAGTCCCGCTGAAATCATCGACGGCTTACTCGTTTTTCTCAAATTTTCAAATTTTAATGGTTTGTGATTGAAGTTCAATTTTGTTTATTTTCTCTACTCCATCTGATGGATGGTGGGGCCACTTACAAAGGCTGGATAATACAGTACAAGTTAAGAAAATTTGGGAAAGTAAAATGAGAGGAAAAATGAAAAAGGGAAGACCACGATTAATAAGGGATCACACGCTAGGAGAAATCTTGAAAAAGAAGGAAAGGGCATGGGCCGAAGAGAAAAATTTGACGGGAGATAGATAGGACTAAGATATATTTATAAGCAGTTAGCTCAATAGTAAAATTGACACCCATACACACTATAGGTTGTATACATATATTTTATTTACCTTGTCTGTCTTCTGTGAAGCTCTTCAGAAGTATTACAATAAACTTTATAAATAATATCACTGCTTATATTGCCAGATGTTTAAGATTTTAGTTGCAAATCAAATTTTTCTAATTCTCTCTATAATAACGGTTACCGGCTGTTATTCAAAACTCTCCTGGAATATCTTGTTGAATGGTTGATGAAAAATGCTTATTATTCATTCTCATGATATTCTCTATCAATTTTGTCGAGAGCTATTTGAATATTTCAGAACTCTAAATACATATTTCTTTATTGTATTTCTAATGAAGCGCATCATGATTTCCGCTGCAGTTCCGAAATGAACTGTTTACAAAAAGAAGTAATAAGAAGACACCAATGTCTCTAGTATTTCCAGTTTAAAATTGCTTAATATACCTTCTTCGAAAGTGACGTTTTAGTTTTATTTTGAAAAATATAATAATAGACAGAACCAACCCGTGCAATTTTATAAATGAGATCTACTTCAAATTGAAAATGAATAAGAATAGAAAAAATGTAAGAAAAAAACTCGGAAGTTTACATTATAAATGAAACAGAAGAAAGAAATTCGTATTTCATTGAAAATTCTGAAGTCGCTCTTTTATATATTTGCATCATTGGAATGCACAATTTATATTTGAAGAAGTACCTAATACATAATAGTGTTATGTTTTTCTTATTCTAATTTATTTTCACTATTTTTATGATGAGGTGGATATATACATAATGTTTGTAACTTAATTTATTTATTCGCTTACACTGAGTACACTAAACTATTTACTATCAACTAAACTATACATTAAGACTTATAACTGAACATTACTAAACATATTACTAAAATTCTTAACATTAAATTATTTAAACACAGCGATTACTCGTGTATGCCGATGTGTTCGGGATGACATCAGATTATTTACTCCTCCCTGATGAACGAGTATTTATACAAAAAGAATTCCTCAATAATTCTATTTTACAAAGTAAAAAAACGAAAAAAGGAGTTCCTAGGAATTGTTTTTTTAAAAACAATATAAGCAAATCGCTACTGTGTATAAGTCATAGAAAGAATAAAGATTTCCGCTTATTTTCACGAATTTTGCAACCGGCGCGTCCACCAAATTTTCAATTTTTAATTTGTTCATCATTCATTATTATCACTATCACAATAATTCTTTAATATGGAAATATGGATGTAAAATATTAGAGTCAACCAAAGAATAAAAAATACTGTGTCATGGGGCATTCTAAAAATAGATTCAAAATTTTAATAAAATGGCGTATCCGCGTTTCCTATGACAATAATGGTATTTAGATTTGCCATAAATATCAAAGAAAAAGAAACGAGAACTTTTGTACATTTTTCGATATATCAAACCGTTTTTGAAATACAAGAAGGCATATCGCTTAGTTATCTACAGCATAATGCAAAATCAATCTTTCCACTTAGAATGAAAATAAGTCATTGTTAATAGTCTTCGCTTTCTGCTATAATTTATAAATATAATTTCCCTTTAACTTCTAGGGACTATTATTTCAATAGATATATTCTGTTTTAGCTTTCTTGAGATTGTTTTCACGTTTTTCAGTACAGGATTTTTTCGCGCGTTTATTATTTATTACTTGGAATAGACTCATCATGTCAAATGATTAGCTAAAGTCTATGGTAAGGTCTAGATAATGACCAGTTCTTCTTGACTCCTTGTTATTATTCCACATGTCTTACGTTGACATTTACGAATTCAGTGACAAATTTAATGACTGAGTTTAGTAGTACATCTAATTTATTCGTGAAAAAATTAGTAAGTTCTACCTTTAGTTGTCGTTTTCCATATTTTAACAACATATTTGGTACATCAACTCATCCGGGCTCTTTCCTATTTTTAAACATTTTTGTCGGATCTATCGTTATTCTTATATTTTCCCCATCATGGGAACTTGTCCGAAATGAACATACGGACAAAACACGCTTCTCAATACTAGGCCTTGAAGAGCCATTAGCTAAAACCACATGAAAGGCTGGAAAATGTAATTCAGATTCAGAGATCCATAATAGATCTGAACAACCTTCTACGTATATCTACTATTCTTAAGATGAGTAAGGAAATTAATGTTAAAAGTTCAATTACACTGAATTACCAGATTCCAGTCTGGTATTAATTGGAGAAATTCCAATTTCTTATAGTTTGTTGTTTCAATTTGATCAGTAATACCAGGATTGGATCTAATTAGACGCAAAGTTCAAGGAATTATCAAACTTCATTTGTGAAAACGCTCTTTCGGCCAATCTTTCAATTCCAACTTAATATTTAAATTATTTGGATGTCAATTTCAACGATATTCGTGGAGGTACTATTTTTAATAGAAAATATACAAAATGTTATTCGTAAGGTATCTGTCTACTAAATAATTTAAAAAATGGTAACCACTGATTGAAGAATTCATTCCACATTATAGAACACGCTATTACGAGGGATCCTACTCAAGATTTGAGATATAGCAACACTGATGTGAATATGTCAAATCTAACATTGCCATCATAAAGTTTGACACTTTTAATGGTGAACTTACTCAGAACGTAATTCGTTTTTAATACCCGATATAAAACTTCAACTTCTGTAACAATGTATCAACTCGTGATCGTGGTTGTCGTGAAGATTAGACAACTCATTATGGAAAATTATGCAGCTTGTGGTTCTAATTACGAAATGGAAAACAAAAATATATATAAATATATTTACAATGTATCGGTAAAAAATGTATCTGTTTCAAAAATGCATACTCTATTCCTTTTTATGACTTACCTAACCTAACCTAACCTGACCAATGACAAGTGTGCATTAATACGTTTTAAAGATTTTCACAAATTTGAAAGATTAATTTCTCTATTTTATATTGTTTAGTACTTACTTCATGCTAAAATGCAGTTTGAAGAATTTAGAAGCTCTAGGCTTTAATTTTTCAATTTTTCAACTTCACAAAGTGGATTATGTTCTATATTCCAGGTAAAACTCTCATTTAATCCGCCGCGAGTTGTATTATGTGTTAGGACCACCTTTTCGTTTGCCTGAAATATCCCTATTCCGAGTTGGCACATCCTTATCTCAACGAGTTCTAGTTCTAGGGCACCCGTGCTATTTGAGTTGTTTACAGATACTTGAAATATTCATTCATTAGTACCACCTCGAGCCACCTCATATTCTGCTAGTTTTCCTAATTCAATCGTAGTTGGATTTCGCTACAGGATGAATTTCGTGAAGGTCTGTTATAATCGGCTGTTCTGCCAGAAAACATCGATGCTGTGCTACAACTGATATTGCAAGATCATCTGGTGACTTACCGTGAGATTGAGGCGTACTTGTGCATTAGTTATATTCGCATACATTCATTATTGCATAAACATTTGGCTGAGAAAAAGATTGGTTCGCGATGGATACCGCATAATTTGACAATCGCTCAAAAAAAGCTTGCGTGGATTGGTGCAAAGAAATGCTGAATAAATTGTGACAGGCGACAAATCATGGATCTACTTAAAGGGGTCTTTTAAGACGAGCCAAATTTAATAAAAGTTGTTCTCACTCGAGGCACTACGAAGCAAATGGTTGCCTTTTTTCGGAATAACTGGGAATTTGCCCACCATTCCACTAGAGTAACATAGAGCGGTCAATTCTGAATGGTATACCAGCATTCGTTTGTTAAAAGTTCAAGAAAAGTTCAGGAATCAGGAAAAGCAAAGGCAGAAGACGAATCATTCTCCTCCACGACAAAACGAGCTCTTACACATCAGTTCAAACAAAAACTTTTTAGAACCTAACCAGTGATTTCTTCTAATTCTCACAAACCAAAAATATCAATTACAATTATGTTTAGTAGCAACCTTCGTATTATTCTAAACATCTATGTGAATAACTGAATGATCATAATTTTGTTATTAATAAACAAGAGATTCTAAAAATAATCAAAATCGGTGTTTCACATTTTATTCAGTACAACTCATTCTTATATCAATGAGCAATTTAAACAAGTTTTCTCTGTTATGTGGTTAATGAAGGCTATGATACAATACATACTTCTTCATATCACTCAACCTTGTATGAAATTTTGTTTAACAAATCTTCTAAATAAAACATCTCATCAATAGGCAGATTTCACAGAATTAATTAGGGATAGCATCCTCAAGAGTAACTTCAATCTTTCTTTTTCTATATTTACAGCGTGGAAGATCTCTGCGTAGCAAAGTCTTCACTAGGGTATGGTTTAGTTCCGTTGATATAACTCTCTTACCTTTCAGTGTGGTATTTAATAATTCAGGAAGCAACTAACTTTCCCCATTAGGAAGTTTTTTTCTTATAAAAACAATTAAACATAAAACGGAAAAGTTTTTTGTCTGTAACACTCTGTTAATCAATTAAAAGTTGTTATTCTGTCAAGAGATTCGCTAAATGGATGAGGAAGAGGCAGTTAATTTGTTTTTCCGGTTTTTCTGGAATAAAAAACAAAGAAAAAAAGGGCGACGCAAAAAGTGTTTGGATAGGAATGATTTAGTATATTCGTTAAATCAACTGTAGGCGGATGCAGCATCTAATACATTAGAAACAAGATTGGGTTGAATTTTAAGAATTTAACTACGTTTTCAGTTTTAATTAGCAAATAAATTAGACAGACACTTTAGTCTCTTGTTTCATTCTGAAGAATTTGTGTCGAAATTTGACTCCAATTTATTATTTCTCCAGAAAATGTCGTTGTTGTCCTAATTTCGTTCTAGTTTGCGAGTTTCCAACTTAACCAGGCGGAATATTCCAGGTAGTCAACTAAGGATTTCCAACTAGTTTCTCAATAGATGCGTTGATGGTTGATGAATTTTGTTTCAACATTAATTCATTAGTGCACCAATACATCAATGACCGTCAGCCGATCAATGTGAACGTTTAGGACAATTCGAGCCTTGTTAATTCCTGGATCTGTAGCTAGCTGGAGCAAGCTCACATCAATGGAAAAATATCCTGTGAAACCTGCAGTGAAATGGTTTAGAATCCATCCAAAGTATTGAACAATTTGAAGAAAATAATCTAGGGAAATTTGGTAATTCAGTAAATGAAAAATGTTCTAGGAACAAACAGCTTCAAAACCCTCGAAAAAATAACGTTATTTGGAATGGAAACAGATGTATGTATAAAATTTCCAGATTTTTTAAAATTAGCTCCAATTATTTTAGTAGATATTAAAAAGAAATTATTGAATTATGAAAACATATTGTCAGATAAAGGAGAAATTTCCAGATAGTTAACTTGAAAAAACACCTTCCATATTATTGTCATGGAAGATTTTTTCAGCTTTGTTAGATAATGGTGCATTTTTCGATTTTTTTGCTTATTCTTAGTATATTTCGTTATTCCATTAAAATTTTGAAATTTTTCGCATATAAATCTTTCTCCAATTATTAGAATCTAGATACATACTGAATGAATCTATAAATTTATTTAGTTTCCCATTTCTCAAACCCTTATATATATGTTTTTTGCTAAATGGTCTTGATTTTAGGTATCTTCTGATTGGAAGTTTGATTTTGAAACAGATAAAAAATTGACATTTCGACCTTTTTCGTTCGTTATCAAAATTTGACTTCTATAAATACAATTATTGTTATGAACAAGTCCACGACATGTGCCGTGAAGCTGGCCCTGTCCGGTTATATTGAAAGTCTAAAAGAGAAATTTGTTTGAGGTTTGTTTTTATATGTTTATATCATAGCGACGATTTGCTTACATCGTTTCTTTATGTTATTTATTTGTTTTGTTTGTTCATTTTCTGGAATTTTCAAAAACTTCGTTTGGGTAAGCTGGAATCTCTAAAAACGTTGGTGATATTCATAATGAATGAACTATTCACACCATCACTACACCAACACTCACAATTATACTGTCTGACGCACAGTTTACCTTCAGACTCTGAAGGCGACAACTGTGGTATCGAAACGCGCGTCAAACAGTGTAATTGTGATTGTCCGGCGGACTTTAGTTAGTTTATAATAAATAGTCAAACTGAACGCAACGAAATAGAAAACTAAACGTAGAATCTGAATAAATTATATAAGTGATTGATTAATTATTGTAGTTAAGTGAGTTAAGTGTTCGACTTAAGTGTAAGTGTTCGAATAAATTAAATAAGTGGAAGACATTGTTCGTAAATTCACTCAGCAGAAAAAAATAGTATGAATAAATGGTTATGATTTCATAACTTCATTAGATATTGTTCAATATCACTTTTCTGTTTTTTCATCATTTTTTCATATATTTAATAATTGTATTGATTATATTTAAGAACAAAAAATCAACACCAAACACAGTGTTATGAGTTAATGAACGAAAGGAACGAAATGGAAACCGGAAAAATCAAGTACAAATTTGATCTAAACGAATTTGAGTTGTGACTAAAGCCAATTATTTACTTTATTCTACAGCTTGTCTTTTTATTTGATACGCTTTCTTTTCAGTTCTTCATTCAGTAGGCAGAACATATACAAGTCACAGGTCGACAGGTCAAGAATGTTAGAGGGTTACTTAGACTGCTCTCAATTGAACTTAGTCAGTACACTTTACGTGGATGAGCTTTATCGTCAACCAGAATCACTTCCTCTGCGACTGAATATCTCTTAATACCTGTCACTGTTAAGTTTTTTTTCTTCCTGTCCGCTTTGTTTCTGGTTCGATGTTATGGCACCATCTCTCATCACCAAACACAATCCGTTTCAGGAATGCAAAGTTTCCATGACACAGAAAGTGATTTATAGACCTATTCCTTATATTATTAACTGAAATTCCTTGGAAATCAACTCGCTTACAATTTACGGTGAACCAGCTTCACAAAACGAGCACTCTACTCTTCCACTGATGCTTCCGTTCACAGCTATCAACACCTGAAATATGAAGAGACTTCACTGTTTTTATATATTCGTCGAATTTCACAATGAGATCGCCCTGATGTCCGCTACCACAACATCAATTAGATGTTCAGACACATGCACACACTGGACGTTTCACAACTGAGATAAATTGCGAGGCACCAGACTATGTGACAGCAAAGTCAGCCTGAACCTACAACTAACCAGCATTGATTGGGAATGTTGGAAAGCAAATTAGTTAATATCTCCTTCACCAAGTAATCCCTGACCGCGGTTTCCGCGGGAGATTACACACTCACAGAGACATAAGTGAAGTAGGTTTTAGTATATGCGAGCTGCAAACTTCTACCAGCACTGGTTGGCAAAGAAGGTGTCTAGGGCTTTCCTCTCTAACCCAGAAAAAAATATACACACACATTTCTCTCTAAGTTATATGGGTACAACCATAAATATATTCGTGTCTCTAAATGTATCACTGTATTATTCCAAAGCGACATATTCAAATTTAAACCAGCTGAGTTGTTGACATCTTTCATACCTCCTCATTCAAACATATATATCGAATATTGTCTACTCTTAATTGTTCTTAATCTGGGGATCGTGGGCATTCTCCTGGTTTTATCGGGGAAGTACGATTTTAGCTTACTCAATCACATTTTCCCCTCATAGAAAACTTGAGGCTCAAGCAGGATATTCCAACAAATCGAAGGACGTGCTAGCTGGATTCTCTGGTTCGTTCTATCCTCTTGTTTTTTTCGACACGGATTTCCAGATGCACTAATTGAGTTTTGATCTGTTATTGGTACTCGAAACATTGGATTGATTTTGAACTTTGTAGTAGGATAGGGTTGAATATTTCGAAAAACTCTTTCCCAATTTTTTCTTCATATAACTTTTCACCTTCAGACGTATTTAACTTGTGTTTAATAACGTCAAATCAAATAGGAGCGGGACATACACTTCGCTTAAATGAAATATCTTAAGGGGAAACTTCTCTAGTTCCATTTACTTATAATTAAATTTCGTGAAAGCAGTTTTGTAAATTGTGGAGTAGCTTCTGAGATTAATTCATAGAAAAATTGGATACTTGCCATTACTGTTTTATATATAATCATCAAGGAATTCACCCTAAGTATCAGATTCTCGACAATGTCAATATATTTCTCCTTTCTTGTATCATAAATTATCATGATCTATTAATCACTGATAGATTCAATTCCTTAATAGATTGAGAAACAATTTAATTCTTAGATCTCTCCATTTTCTATATACGTATTATCTGTATGAGACTGAATTTATTCATTAACCTCCTACCTATTCTATGTTTTGTGCTTGAATGAAAATTAAGCAGTTCATATTCAACTAAAAAACCACGTTTTAGTTTGCGAAGAATGCATACTAAATCTGACATAAGCAGTTGCGAATAAAAACGTTCTTGAAATTTTAATCTGTACTTTCTTTACTCGCCGAGCCACCGACTTCCAGAGAAGTTTTAGCTAACTAATCTTTGAGTAATTGTTCGCCAGCAATTTATCTTGAAACAGGGATTAATTTAATTAATGGGGATAATTCTTCTTTTTAGTTTAGTAATTCTAGACGCAAGCAGCAAACATTGGCGGATTTTTGTTGGAGAAGGAAGTGATTATAATTAACACCAAATAAGCTATTCGTTTCAACAAAAGTATGAAGGAAGTCTTTGTGAGGGATAACACAACTTTCAAATAATCAGAAATATTTTATTGCGTGAGCTGAAAAGCTGACTGACATTATATATGAGGTCTAGCTACGAAAAAAGGTTTTATTATAAAAATTATTCTACATTCGAATACTCTTCTTCAATATACTTCCCTCCCCTCGCCACACACCTTTCCATATGTTTCTTCCATTGATCCAAACAGTGCTGAAAGTCTTCTTTGGTGAAGGCGTTAAGGAGCTCTGCTGTTTTTTGCTTCACTGTTTCTAACGAATCAAATCGGGTCCCTTTCAAAGCAGATCTTTTTCTTATCTGAACAGACCCGTTGACGCGAGAGCATTTGGTCAGGAGTCAGATTTTTTGGCACCAGCTTCGCACAGACTTTCGTCATGTGTAATTCCTCGTGTGAAATCTTTCTAACCGTTTCTTTATCGGCGATTACAGCCTCAGCAATCATTCAGGTGCTCATTCGACGATCTGCACGCACAATTTGGTTGATTTTGGTCACTGTTTCCGGAGTTGAAACAGTCACAGCGCGACCTGGGTGTTGGTCATCTTCAGTGCTCTCTCGGCCCTCACTAAAGCGCTTACACCACTCAAAAACACGCTCACGAGATAGAGAATTGTTCTCATAGATCTCTTGCAACAATTTATAGCACTCAGTTGGGGTATTTTTCAATTTAACGAGAAATTTGAGATTGAAACGTTGCTCCTGTTTTTCGTCACACATGGTTTTCGGCACGAGAAAAAAACACGTTCGTTTCTAACCGCTACTGCACAAATACTATAATAGTGGCGGTAACGTGTTTTGGAACGTGCATAGACAAGATATCCAACGTACTACTCGTTTTTTATCCCACCCGTCTCTAGGCGCGTAGTCTCGTTATTTAATAACTAGACCTCGTATTATTGGAACTAATTATTAGTTTAATGTTTTCCTAGTTAAATGAATATGATAGTGAAAACATTATTACAGTACGTTGGAATTTCAATGTAAGCACCTCAATCAAATCAATTCATATGCTTTACTCAGTAGATTCAAAATTGATAGGATCCGAGAAGATGAACTCGAGTTAACATTTAGCTAGTTATAGTGAAATTTTTTATTTCACACGATTATTTTAATCGGAAAAGGAAATGGTAAAAGTTCTTTTCGAACAAGAGAAATGCACCGTGGCTTACGTAGGATCAAAACAGTTGACCAATTAATGGAATGGAAGACCTTGAATTTGCGGATGATATATGTCTATTAATAACAAATAGAAATCATACGCAAGAAAAAACCCAGACTAGAAATGATCTCTAATACATAAATTGAAAATATAAGTGCTTCTCTGAGTTCACGAACGTTAAAAAGCCACATTGATTTAACTATAAATCAAACGACCTTGATCAGCTCTCTGGGACCAGAGAAAGCGTTCGATTGCGTAGATGGAGCGTGCTATTTGGGATTATGATTTATGACAGAGAACAAAGACTTTCCTATTAACTGTTAAATAGACTATTGTAAATTATTCCCTTTGTTATAATTCACTTGTTGAATTTTATAAGGTAGGAATAATGGACTTCTGTGATATAAATATCCGTAGCGAATTGAACCAAAGTATTATCAGGAAAGGAGTATTACGATTATTTAAGATACTCATCAAAGCTGCCATAAATATGCCTTCAGTTATATTTGAATTTAAGATTCATGTTTTTAAATGTATAATTAAATTCATCTTACGTCTTCGATGGACTAAGTGAACAATATACAAGGCCAGATCAAGTATAAATATTTTTCACAATCTAAGAAAGAACTACCTAAACTTGGATGAAATTCGACGTAACGCAAAAGTTGTTAATTTATGGCTATTTATTGGGAGGGGATTGTGTAGGGCTGCACTATTATATTATAATACCCGGCATTTTATTTATAGCTTGAGAAATTTGATTTTATAAAATCTATTTGATTTTTAATCCAGGGTAGATTTGGTTTTCATTGTTGTATCATCATTGGGTTTCTAATTTCAATAAGATGAGACTGTAGAATTTCAATCTTGAATCTGCTTAATCATACATGATATATATTTGTGTACATCTAATTTTTTTCATGTGTCGATTAGACTTTTTCCAGTTTTCACCTGTTACATTTTCAACGTTTATTACACATCAATTTAAACTATATCAACTAGATCTTATTAAAAATACAATAATATGGCGGAAGCTGATTTAGATCGTGATCTGCTGCCTTTGCAAGTTTGTCACAAAAGTATTTCTCTGAAAAATGATCACTTTTTACAGCTTCTAACAGTTGTTGTATAATTTTCATGGAAATATATTAAAAGAAATTGATACAGTTTGGTCCACCTTTTTTTTCGTGTTTCTTAGGAGCTATATAATTATCCACAATTTTCCAAACTGTGCTTTCAGGGACGCTCGTTAAAGCTGAAGTCTCTATAAATGGAAAGTATTTTTGGTGGCTTTGCTCTACTGATTTTATGTAAACACTTTTAACTATTATTTTTACCTCAACGGACAAACATTTGCGATATTTGGTAGTCATTTCGAAAGACACTATCGAACTTCATAATAGACGCTCTTTCCTGGCTCAAAATGAACTGACACAGACAACGGTACTGAGACCATACATAATATGATCCTGTTGGGGCCACGTATAAATATAAGAGTAGAGTCTTTGCTAAGATGTAATAAAATATGATACAAAAATATTTTCTTCATTCATTCGGTAGTTTCACATCAATTCTACATATATAGTCGATACACAAAGTTAAAAACTTGTTTTTTTCCATGAGCTTCTATATGAAAGATTCTAAATAGAAGTATTGAGTCTTGACTCCGCCTCTAACTCATTTATGAATTGAAACAAATATTTATTAACACGTCATAATGCAACCGATCCCCCATCCAGAACCGTCTAAATGACCTCCAAATCCGCTATGTGATTAGTACCATGGAATCAAATAACTCCACTGCCAAGGAAACGCTTCTCATCCCCGGGCTCGCCCATGGACAACTCCTTGCCTCAACCACCAAAAGAATACTTCTCCCTCCGCCCCTTCGGATGCTAACAACAACATTCGAAGACCTCCATAAGATCTATCTTAATTTCTTAGACAATTCTCCCAAAGCTATTAGGTTTTCCTGTAACCTGGTGAAATGGTCAACGATAAGGAATAATGCAACCGCAGCTGTACTCGCCCGCCCCAATACCAGCTTTCTTATTGTATAGTAAACGAGAGCTGGAACTTTCTTTTCTTTTTCTCCAAACCTCGTTTGGTTTATCTTTTGGTTTTATTTTTTCAGCCTGAAACAGTGCAATCACAAGCTAATCAACACAACCCCAGGGGAGTAATCAGGCCAGCTACAATCAACTTTCCTCTCTATAACAAGATTTCATCATCCCACCCAAAATCAACGAATCTGACCAGTTATAACCTGCTAAAGGGCATCTACAGTAGAAGTCCGATTTCGAGAGTGTCACAGCTCAGTATCAAAAAGGATCGTGTTCATCCTTGCACGGTGATTAAATAGAACTCGTAAAATTGAAATTCAGGAATATTCGGTGAATATATTTGGGAAATCTGCACATGACAAAAATAAGTCCATGATCTTGTAAGATCAAGATGTGATTAATGAATGAATAGTTCAAGACATTTCTAATTCTTAATCTATATTTTGTTGTAACATATTGAATGAAAGATGGCGTCTGCAAAAATTTATATTTTATAACACTTATGACGGTGGAAATAATCATGCTTCGAATTGAACATCCTATAAACCTTTTTATAAATTTTATGAAATTATTTTCCAAACTAAAACTCAAAAAATGTTTTTCTTATAATTCAAAGTACTCTGTATATATCTAGATAAATCTTCTGGCTGGATTGTGAATAATTCATACATCATCGAAATATTTTTTAGGAACGAAATTACAAACATATTTTACAATGGTAGGGGATCAAAAATAAATTTGAAGCTCTTGGAGATGTTGAACTTTCTTTGGTAATTCATATTGCTAAACAGATTGACGGGAAAAATTGGAAAGAAGTATTAAGGGTGCATATTTGATTAAATTACGGAGTATCCAGGTATCAAAATGTTTCCTTATTTCATTATGAAATCGATTTTCTCTATATTCTCCTTTTGAATGAAACGTACGTTTACAAACAGAAATTTACTTATAAATAACAAAGAATATAATGGAAAAGAGCAAGGTAATTCGGAAAAATTTCAATTACAATAAAAATCATATGAAGAAAAGGTATGTACATTTATTGAACTGTCATTTAAATTGAAGAAAATTGTCGAACAAAATTATAGGAAAACACTATTTTGAAATAGGACAATGGTGGAAAAACAGCTACAACATGTTTGAATTGTTAAACTAGTCTAGGAATGTTGGATTTTCAAAATATACGAGGATGGTTCAACAGAAAAGTGACTTATCAGATGTTAACTTCACTGTAGTGATTATATTGTTAATTTGTGCCATGTTCCTGATGTTAAATGTCAATATATATCTGTCAAAAGATTAGTTGTGCTATTGTTATGATGAAAAAAATTACGAATAATTACCAATGTTGATTCAATATTATATTACGTCGAAGAACAATTACAAAAACCGAAGAAAAGTTACATGAATATTATCCTAAAAGTGCTCCGTCCTAATGTTTAGAAGTGGTCACACAAGCTCAAACGATACTGTACATCAAAGACTGTCATTTACAGTAGATAGTCCAGAAATCTTCATTGAAATATATGTCCTTGTATATATACTGATCGAAAGCTTGTTCATATTCAAAGGAATGTTTCGATGTTTCATATTAATTACCCCGTTGTTATATCACAGTTGAAAAAACTTCGGTATAACATCATAACTCATGTCAAATCAATGTTTGGGCAACACCGAGAATTAGTGGTCAAAGGAACCTCATCAGAAAATTTTGTAACCAAAAGAACTATGAAGTGAAGACCCACCATTAACAGTGTTCTTTAACTTTTTACTATAGATGATTTTACAACAACAAAACACAAATCCTTTCCTTCGCAGATGATGTGGTAATTATTTGTAGAACGAAAAAGGATCTGGAAATAATGTTTCTACTGTTTGGAAAGAAAAAGTATATGGACTACACATGAATGACCTAAATGTCAAACAAATGGAGAAGAGGAAGGATTTGATTACTATCAACCAATTAAAAGTGACGACAGTGACAAAAGAAGGAGAATTTATAGGAGACTGACAAGAAGGAATAAAAAACGTTTGGAGCACTAGGAGGACAATAAAGATGAAAAGATATTTCAAGAGCTGTCAAGTTACGCATATATAAGACAGTTATATAAACAACGGTGCTAAATTGTAGCGATTGTTAGAACAAAAAAGAAGAAAACAAAATAAACTTATGGGACAAAAAGAAGAGGAGCAAACGCAAAGATGAAAGTATATGGGAGAAATAAACTGCGGTAGATGGAACATATAGCCAGAATGGACGAAGATAGTTGGGCTAGAAGATCCCTATCAAGGGATGAAGGAGCGTGATGGAAAAAATGAATAGATGCACGTAGAAACGATTTATAAAGAATAAATCTAACTGATCAATGCAATACTTGTGGTATGTGATGCAGTCGTAGGCTTCTTTTTGTCAAATATTGCAATGATGTGATGTCAGTTTAATATATATATTTTAGTTAATTTTGAGAGTTATACATCTCAAAAACCTAGTACACAACCCGATCAATTCACTATCGTATATAACAAAACTCATTCTCTTTCATATGAAAATATCAATCAAGAAAATTGCCAATAGAAATTGAAATAAACTGTTTTTGAAATGTAAGCTCTAACAAGAAACAGACAAATTACTTAGTTTTTCATAAAAATTATTAAAATAACTTATATTTTACCTCGAAATATAAAATACATTTTATAAAAGCACATCGATCTATAGCGTATTAGAGATGATTGCCATTTTCAACGAAGACAATAATAGTTATCATGACACCATTCCGTTGCAATTTATTGAAATACGGAATCGGTATATAAAAACCTTTAATAAAACTCGATGGAAAACAAACAAAAATACCTGTATCTATATTCATATTAGTTATTTGTTTCTGACAGGTTATTTGCCGGCGATAACATTTTGTCATTAAATTGATTTGACTACAACTCGAATATGATATTTTTCATATATAAAAACAATGCCAATTTGGGTTATTGGCGAATAAATGTACAGTATTTCCATGCAGACATTGAACAGGTTTTAGATAATATGATAACATTGTATACTATACTACATAGTTGTTCATCTTCTTTGTCTTTGTCTGAACTAATCTCATGATTAACCAAATTTTACATTCTACCTAATCTTCCATGTACTTCACTGTATTCCCAATGGGGAATTTTGTGCACTTCACTTATATAGCTACTAAGTACTTAATTGAGCTTTTAAATTTTCATTTTCATCACTTTTCACACTTGATGCGATGGAGTCTGTAGACTTTTATTGTTTATGTGTTTCTAAAGTCATTTTTCGTGATCTTCGGCTCTGTTTATATGGAGTTCCCGGTGTAGTTAAATTGAGAATTCTGGAACCTCTGGTGATAATCATACTGAGCACAATGTTTACACCACCACTACACCAAAACTCACAATTAGAGTTGGACGCGCCTTTCCATATCGTCTTCGGAGACTGAAGGTAAACTAAAACCTAATAACTTGACTGTATTATACTGAATTTTCCCACCAAAAACATTTTACATTAGTTCCACGCAATATACCTCGTGAAAATAGATGTGCCGCATTGTCGTGACCACGTGTGAAAGAAAATTAATCGTGAATTAGAAGATAGAATCGCAAGAAGCAAAGCGGAAGAACATCTGTTAGCTATAACTGGGATTACAGGCGTCGCGCATAACAGTATCCTTCTTTTGAATGCTAGTTTGAACCTTCCCAAGTAGAATATTAAACATAGCCTGGTCTATACGCATGAAATTCAAAAATCCAGGAGGATCCTCTACAGAAAGCTCTCGTATAAGGGTGTTACAAGCATCCAATTTATTTCTCCGTTTAATCCTAAACCTAGATTTTTTTTTAATTTTCCTTTTTTTTTTGTGCATTTTATTCACTTAATAACTATATAATAATTAAACTTAAAACCCGTGCAGCAGCCGCAATCACTTCATTCGACGCCTTTTTTAATTTAATACAAAGATCGTGACATTAAATACATGGAAACAACCACTAAAAATGTCATATTGTCGTGACTTAAAGTGTCATAACATTATTATGTCGCATGAAAACGAGCCTTAACACAATGTCCACTCACGCAGCTTCTGTTTTCTCAAAACGATTCATTTTTTCATTGACTGTGCGTCAAAACATACAAATTTTATATATAAAAATATATATTTAGTCTTAATTATATAAATAAAATAATATAAAACTTTAGCATATTTAAATATTATATGGTATAATATCCACCATCAAAATTGAATCTTTCAATTCGAAGGTGATTTATAAATGGTAAATTGATTTTTTATAACGGAATTTATTTCGAAATGAGTACCAGACGTGTGGAAGAATTTGTAAAGTTGGTTAAAGACAAACAAATTCCTAGCCTCAAATTTTATCTAATATTTTGTACCTAGTTCAACAATCAAAACAACAAAGCTAAGCAAAAATGGCACAAAACCGATAATGTCAAGACATACTTCGTTAAAATATTCTGCAGATGGATATGTTTAGTTTTTTTTTTCAACTTGTAGTGTCTATTAATAGATATCGAAAACTTCTGTTCAAGTCACCTGAGATATTTTACAAGTTTCTAACCTCAAGAAATTTACTTGAGATTTAGAATTTGCGGAAACTGCAACAACTCCTCGGCAAAGTGCGGTCTGGGGTTTTAGTTTTGTCATTTCGAAGCAAAGTTTGATTTGCGGGCAAACTATTATCTTGTTTGAGATGTAACTTTAGACGTGCTGTTTTGCTGACGGGAAAGTATCTTACTTCGCCTGTTCATAAATTTTATTTACTTACCAAAGTTTCTAAAGTATTTGCATCAGTAATTGTTTAGTTTGGTAATGGTGGTTATATTTATATTTAAGATATTCTGGATTTGCCCCAGTTACTAGTTTCCTAAGTGACAATGTCACTTCTTTGCAGGGATCACAATATATGTTAAATTAACTAGCTGAAATTAGATGTGAAATTGATTATGTTCTAAATCTTATCCAATCGCTGTTGTGATTTTTCACAGTAGTGACAAATTCTGAAACTAGAAAGTAAAATGAACTTTTGTTACGTCCGTCGTCAGAACAAAGAAATTTTATGTGAAAAAAAGGCATTTGAAATTGAAATCAACCTGTGAGGATGATGCCAGAAGTACCTGGCCTGACTATGTTTACTTCACCATTTTATATTTCATAGTAATAGTTTCCAAGATTCAATTAATATCAAAATTGCTTGATTTCTTCCGATACTTCATTCCAATTCTTCCTTAACGTTGTTGTCGGATCCTTGAACTTATTCGTACTGAAATACTGAGTACCAAAAATAAATTGCGGGTCGTCAGCTTATCGAATATTCCTCTGGTGTTTCCCTCCATGATTTCTAAGTCTTCTGTTGGAGGAGCAATGAGAGACTTAGAGATGGCAGTAGTTGCTTGAAAAATACCACTGTATTAGAAAGTTTAATCTCTACATCATATGCTCCACGTTGTTTAGTATTTGTTTGGCAGCCATCAATGTTATACTCTACTTTTATTTGAAAAGCTTTAGCTCAACCAATAGAGAACCCGAACTAGATTCTATTCCTCCGTTATCAACAGTGAAATATGGGGTAGCAGAGTTTAAACGAAGCCTCACGATCTTCGAAGACCAGCATCGCAATGGTCGACCAAATGAGGTGACGACTCCATAAAAATTGAAGAAAATCCACAAAATGGGACCGGATGATCGTCGACGCGAGCTAGCAGACATAGCAGGCGTTTCAAAAAGAACGGTACATTGTATATCAACTTAAAATTTGGTTAAGAGAGATCTGTGCTCAAGATGTGTGCCACTTTTGCTCCCAACGGGAACAAAACCAGCGTCGTGAAGATGTTTTCATCGAGGGTTTGGCAATATTTAACATAAATAAAGCCGAATGTTTGCACCGTTTCATAACCATGGATGACTTCAGTTCACATCACAACCGAACCATAAGAACAATAAAAACTATGGACTGAAAAGGAAGGGCCGGCTCCAAAAAAGGCAACGAACGTTTTATCTGCGTAGCGTCGGTTTTTTGGGATGCGCGTGAGAGAATTTTCGGTGACTATTTTAAAAAAGGGAAAAACTATCAAGGGCGAGTATTATGTGGACTCATTGCACCAGTACACATATCCTTTATTGAAATGGCTATAATTAATGAATTAAAGTTTGAATTGCTACTTCATGCACCCTATTCGCCAAATTTAGCTCCCTGAGACTATTTTCTGTTCCCAGGTTCAAAAAAATGGTTCGATGGTCAAAGATTTTCCAGCATTGTAGAGGTGATGTCGGCAGTTATTGGCTATTTTGAGAAGCTTGAAGGTTCTTATCATAAAAAGGGTATTGAACTCATTCAACATCGCATTAATATATTTTTTTCCAAAATTTTCGAATTTTCTTTGTTGGGCCGGTGACTTGTGGGACTATATTATAATAAATTCCTTCCATAGTATATACAACTACAAGTATATCTATCAATTATTCAACTAATTAACTTCTTTCGTGATATTAGGGAATCAATTCACCCCAAATTAAGTGTAAAACATAATTTTTTCCATCAAATGTAGACCATTCGATTCATTTTAGTATTTGTTTTTTTTTCTGTGCAATTGATTGAATTTCTGAAATGTTCCTCAACTATTTATTCATCCATCATAAATTTTCAATATAATTTTGAAAAACAGCAGATGCGCATCTTCAGAAATAACCATTTGCGGGATATTAAAAATATAATTTTCAACAAGATGACGAAGCTAAAAATGTAGATATTTGAGTAGAAATTTTCATAATACCCGTGTATATTCACAGAATAAACAGTCTTTTAGACTGGTAAAAATGTTATTCTTTCATCTTCTTATATTTCCATCAATGTCGAAATGAATTTTTTATCATCAAATAACATCATATTATATCCTTTAACTTTGGTTATAAAGTTTATATTGACATAAGTATCCACGTAAATAATGGTTACATAATTCTATAAAAACGAATACCCACTACAAAATTGATGCAATAAAAGTTAGAGCTGTTTAGAGACAAGACTTCTGTCTTTTTACAGTGTGAAAAATATTAAATCTGAATTTGTTTACCAATTTTATAGTGTTTCAATTTGAATATCAAATAAAAGATCTACCTGGGTAAATAATTTTTAATCTTAACTTTAATTTTCCCCAGACCTATTCCAATCTTTTTAAGGATGTACCCCACTGTAGTTCAAAACCCTCAACCACCATTTTTGTACACTAGGCTAACCGACTGGGATACTTTTAAAGACATTCTAGAATGTTTCCTAGACCTTGATACATTTTTCCAAACTATGAAAGAATTAGAAATTGCAGTAACAGATTTTACAAAACTCGTACAAAAAGTTGCTTGGGAATTGCCACCGAATCATGTAAGCGTTCAGCATATAAAAAACTAACAAATTGAAACAGAAAAAAGAGCTATGGAAAATGAAGTGTGGAAGATGAAATAAAATTTAACAGGGCATCTGCTCAACGACTGAAAAAACAAACAGAAACCAATAATCAGGCATTTGAATGTGATGTAGTTTCATTATCCCCCTCGATAAACTTGAATTGTTATTCGTGGATGACTATCAAAAGTTTGAAGAGGTCATAACAGATATTTCCTCCTGTGTATGATCCAGCTGGTAGATGGGCTAGAAATAGTACTGAAAAAGCAGAAACATTTGAAAAATATTATCATTCTCAATAGAAAAATTTTGGTAGCGCTTTAAGTTTCAGAATGCTTCTAAATAATTGTATTCAAAATTTTGCATAATAATATGTTTTAATCAGTCAAAAGTCAATTTAATGTAACTTGAAACTTTTCAAGCCAACAGTTGCAAAGTAACATCCTATATCATTATATATTCTTAGGATGAACTACCTGTGTAAAAAAACTACTCCAATATCCAAAATTTAGTTGTTGGATGAGTTAAATATAGTAAAACACAATTTTATTGTTTGAAAAGATCAAAATAGATTTACTTAAAAACAAATAATAAAGTAAAGTGAAAATAATAATTTCCAATAAGTCACTAATTTCTAGTTTTCAATTATGTAGGATCAATTTTGAAAAAAGTTTCAATATCGTACAAATATTTTCAAATTGTTTTTATTCTCTCTATAGTTGAGGGTGAGGGACGATGGACATATCTCTCAACAAATATTCTAGAAACATCTTAAACTCTTAAGTGCATTCCAGTGAGTTAAATTGTTCAAATATTGAAAAAATTCCCATTTATCGAGATTTCAGTATTATTTCATCCAAAATGAGTATTACATTTTTCTTTCAGATCTATATTATTGTCTTTCTGATTGTATCTTTCAAACTCTATTATAACTTATTTCCAAATTCTTTCGTTCAGTTTCTCTATTTGTGAGTGACAAGATTTCGATTTTAATTTTGAAGTACTTAAAAATTCCAAATCCTCTCTTCAACCACATTAATTATTTATGATAAAAACTATAATTTCCACCTGAAAATTGATACTTTTTATACTTTTTGAACAAATACATAATTGTGACGGTTCATATTATGCTTATCCTAAAGACGATATAAGATCACAATTTTTCCTACAAGTGAATTCAAATACATGCAACTGGCGTATTTCCTTTGGAATTCAGATCGAGTGCTACCAAGTACGTTTATTTCAGAAAATTATTTAACTTCATCTTTACACAAAATTAGAATTTTTTAAGGTATCAAGAAGTTTAATGTTGGTAAAACAAGCGGAAAACATAATTAATATATGACTGTACAAGGGTTGCAAAATAGTTTCCATTTAAGTCTCCACCTTCAGTTAGTTTGAGCACCCTATTTGTTTAGGGTTTCCACCACTAATTTCTTGCAGTCGAGATTACAGGGAACTGTTTTTGTGTTAGTTGGATGTTGTCTTTAATTACTAAGTTATTCGAGGAGGGTTTATCTTGGACATTGGTTCGGGTTTTGTGTATATCTCGAAGTAAACAGTAGTTTTTGAATCGAAATCAAAGTGTAAGATCCCAGACTTAACTGTAACAAGAGACTGTCGAATAATCGTTCGACTAATTTGAACAGGAATTGGTTCTCGTAGTTTTTAGCATTAATTTCTACAAGAAGAAGTTTAATTAGAGGGATGTGACGTGAAGTGTGGATGTTTAACTGATTAAAAAGTAATATTGGCACAAAAAATCAACCAGTGAATCAATCTATGAAGAACGCAAACAAGGTAAGTAAAAATGTATCAACCAATGCTGATAATATTCCAATCATTAATCAATTGGCAAGCCTAAATGGACATAACATGAAATGATAACCAGGAAATAGTGAGAAAGTACAAGAATCCTGAAGTGGCCACGTAAATGACCCACAATATTGAAATATTGAATATGAGACCTTAAATTAATTCGATTAATTTGAATTTCTAAAGTCAATTCAATTAATCCTAGGATTCCTAGTCTTGTGTTGCAGGAGGAAATTTCAGATTAATTGGAGTGAAAAGAAAAACTATTCAGTTGTATGTTTTATCTAGAGGAAATATTGTAATGTAGATCATTAAAAGTGGAGAAATTTGGAATACTAAGGACGAGAAAGTGAAAATTGGATTCCCCATAACCACGAAGCGAGTTACATATCTTTGATTCTTTGAATATCAACGAAGCTAATTGCATATCTTTGATTATTTGGATACTCTTAGAAAAATACCACATAATATACCAATACCGATGACCAGCATTTAGTAAACTACAGAGAAAGATGTCAAATCTTCTTCTTTCAGTGCTGTACCTGTCTTCAAGCATAAGCTGTCTCCATGAGAATTTGTTCCAATTGGTCTATGTCTGTTGCTACTTGGAGTATTCTAATTTCTAATACTTTGTCACCACGATAGCTTTTTGTGACCTATCTATCTTCTGACCTCAACCTTACACTAAATGATCAAACGAGGGATGTGATATTTGGTATTATATGTCCGCAATAACTAACTTCTCTTGTTTTTTTTATGATACTTATGCGTTCCAGTTCATTATTCAGCTATCTGAGTGAACCTCTTTATTACTGCTATATTCAATCCATGGGATCTTGAGGATTATCCGATAGCTTCACATTTCCTTACTTTATTTCTGTACTCGTAAGGCTCCACATGTAATAGCGGAGTATTTTTAACTGTGAGGTTTCTATTAGTTAGAGTTGGTTTCCATTTGCTTTATGCCCTACGTGCCATTTTAATACTCGCACTCATCTCTTCGTTACATTTTATGTCATCCAACTACTCAAGCGAGCTACCCAAATATTTGAAATGTGATATCTGTTCAATGTAGTGTTCGTTGACGAAAATTAGTTTTATGTTTGTTTTACCTCCAGTCATCCATTCTGTTTTCTTGATGTTAAATTGATAACCCATTTTCGACTGGTAACATTTGGTCAACAAGTGTACCAACATTTTTACTTATAATATTTTTATAGTGGCTGAGAACTTTAATCAGACGCACTGAAAGCTAAGTGAAAATAAAGGGAGAATATATTGAAAAATAATGTTTTTTTCTTTTTTAGGCTGAGAACTTCTGAGCCTACTGCTCTTCTAAATTATCATTTAACATTTTCATTATTCCATTTACATGTTTCTAACTAAGATCGAATACAGTAAAAATCCGTAGCTTGAAGAAACAAATTCAAATCGATGAAAACAAGCAAAAAATCTTTCTAAATCCAAACAGACAATTTGAAAATATAATTTAACAAAAATTGTTGATAGAAATAATTAAGAGTATATTTTCCAATTTCCAAAATACGAAAAGTTTCCATAAAATTGGTTATTTTGTGAACAAACATAATTTCACTTTGAAAAAGGAATGATCAAGTTATCTGCCTAGGGAAATTTGGAAATAACTTCCTGAACAGTTAGAACACAATCATTCTTAATATGTTTTCAAGAGTCAAATTAAAAACAGGCGCACTCATTGTGTTATATTTCATAATTCTATCAATTATTTGACTAGAAACGGTTTCATTTGAATTTATGTGATACTCTATAGGATTATCAATTTCACTTTACATTCTTCAATAAAACAAATGCGTGTTCCTTCGAATTCCATAAATTCTCTTAATGAAATTATCGAGTAAATAGGTTCATTTATTTTACCATCACTAATGCTATCATAAATTTGAAGTTTTCCAACGCTATCGTCTCTCGACAACATTCCAAGAAATCTTCAAAATAAATTTATGAAAACTCATTTTTTCCCTAAATTGGAAACTGGGAGACGCTAAATCTTGGAGACAGATATAATCTCCAATTCTTACTGTTTCTCACTCAATGTTTTTCAGGAAAAGTGAGTTTTGTCTTTGTTGTCTTGAAAGCTAAATCGAAAATTGATACTCAATTTAAGAGTATGGCCTCCATTCCCCGACTTTTATGTTTATCAACCATCAATTTTTTACATGAAGCTTATGAGTTTATGATCTGTATAATAGTGAAAAAGAGAAAAACAAAGTTTTATTTCCTACTTAACTTTTATTTTTTCCTTGTTAGTATTAGAACTTTGCGGTAAGAATTTAAAGGATTAGTCTACATTACTGAAAATGCAAATCATATTTTGGATTGAGTAATAGAAATATTCAAAATATAATGTCCGAGCTAAATAATCTCAAAATATGAGTTATACAAAGCTCTAGCAATATTGATTTCTCTATTGCTGATGCTTATCTCAAATTGTTTAGGGCAGCCTTCAAAAGTTTTAGTAGTAAGTTACTCAGGTCAGTGTTTTTCGGAAATAAAGATCGTCAATTTCATCCCTCTGGACTAGCCACTTTTTTTTAAACGGTGATACATTCGTAATTCAAAAAATTATTTTTCTTAATTGGAACGCAAAGTACGTTACTTTGGTGACATTGTTTATTCTATTGAATATTTCCTTAATTTTTTCAAACTAATGATGAGACTTTTTAAAATAGGCAAGTGATAATCTAAGTGATCATAATCTTCATACTAACCGAAATAATATGAACGTAGAGCTTCTAATGATTTGTATTAGCTAAGTAGAGTAGCACAAATTAAATATCATGGGTTTTCATGGAGCTTTTCACTAAGATTTGTATTGCCCGTATTATTCCCGTTCTAACCAGTATATTACATGATTAAAGAAGAATACTAAGAATCATAATATACTGACTAACATAAAAGCATTAGTCATAATTTTCAGTTGCAAAGGTGGTCAAGAATATTTGTTACATTCCAGCAAAATTTCGCCATAGATAATCTACCTACTGATAATCTTTGCATGGGTCATTTAAAGTTGGCATGCTATTCATCGAAAAATACGAAACATACGGGAAAATGCGAAAATAGCCGTTCAAACTTGATTTTTTTACTATCCAGAGAACTGTTAGGGAGCTAAAGAAGGGAGTTCCCAAATTGCTAATAACTTTGATCTCTGCAATAGTCTACTTGAAGTAAACCGGTTTTTTATAATAAAATTTTACAAGAAATCAACATTAAAAAAGATTTCCATATGGTGCAATTTTTTGAATCAATTTAGACATGTATAGGTGAGTAAAAATTGCTCAGAACACATCAACTAACCAACTTCAAAATAACAGCTCGGAAATAGTAGTTTTTATAATTCTTCAGCGGTACGTACGCCCCTGCCACAGCGTTGGGAGCCACATTAAGCAGACACAATAAGCGAACGCCGCGCATCATCCGTGTTTATCGTCGACCATTTACTTTATAATTGGACTCTACCATTTTAATGAATCAGTCAAAGTACTTTGAATGAATATGATAATCTTCCAAAAGTCTATTCCATATCCACAATACATTAATTACAATGAAGATCTTGCGGACTTATTATATTATGTGAGTATTCCATTTGTTCTTGGGACAACGTCACGATTTTAGAAATTTATCTTCTGTATTTTGACAAATTACGTTTAGCTCCAACGAGATAACATGAACTCACGCTACCTTTCAGCACTTCGTAAATAACTTTTAACATATATCGCTTAAAAAAACCAAACGATCAGTAAACACAGCACGGAGTAACACATAAATCTGTCGATTTGGAAGATTCAATTCTTGTTCTTTTCACACATTTCCGATATTTTTGTTAGCGACAAATTTATAGTACAATCTAAGATTGAAATTTTAGAATAAATCGTGAATTCTAGTCAGATTGTTTTGAGGTGAAATGATGCGAATATGAATTATATGTGGTGAAAGTAACTGTAAAAAAATTATTTATTTCAAAATTTGTCATTTGACGTGATGATAATTAAACAATTAATTATTGAGGTTAGACTATGATATTTTCAACAATGATTAATAATGCAGGGTTGTTAATTGGTTTAGTTTCCGAAAAGTGATGAAGTGAAGTGACCTAAAATCAAGAACATTTAGAACCATAAACTAATTTTTATATAAAATAAAAGCTCAAGCTCAAACCAAACGAACAACTATTGTTATGAGACAGATGAAAGATATTTTTTGCATTATTCTAAGAGAAAATATTTTATATACAATTCCTGCTTGCTATTATTCAAAATATTCAAGAGGCGAATTCTCAGATCCATATAAATGATCTTAATATTTTCCTGCGCCTCATCACGAAATTTATTTCCTACAACGAATTGCTTTTTTCTGATTAATATAGAAGTAATACTGTAACAGAAACGAGCGTACTCGGTAAACGATTTTTCTGAAAAGAAATTTACATAAAAATTTCTTCATTTAAACTCGATACATGAAAACCTTTCCACAACGAAACCAGATGAATTTTTTATATGCCCTACCAAAAATGGGAAGTAAAAAAGTAATATTAGTAGTTCAAATACATTTTTGTTATACGAGCTCTCGTTTTGGGGTTAGAGCATCAAAACTTTCATCTTAAAATCTTTTGTTTAGTCTCATTTTCTGAGAAATTTCGACGATTGTTTACGTAAATCCATGTACTGTGTTTATCGTTATAAACAAAAATCCAGATATGATTTACATTTAGTGGTTAATAACCAAAAGTCTAGATACAATCTAACACCTTACAACTTTGCGAAGGAAATTTTTGTTTTTAACTAATATCATTTTGGGAGATTTTCATTTGCAAATTGCATTCATGACAAAAGTTTTGTTTCAGCTTCAAAAATCGTTAACTTAAAGTGTTATTTGGCTTACTTCCAGGAAAGTTCCCAAAATAAATATAAAATGAAGATGGGCAAAGCAAATATTTCAAGTTTGCTCAATATACTTGTAATTAGCAGAAAGCAATGTTAACTTTGCCCATGAATAATGTTTTTAAAATAGTTCCCACATGTATGGGAGTTAAAAAAACAAACGAATTTGTTTTAAAATACATTTTTATCACAAAAATGGAAAAATGACATGAAAATAATTTATTAAAAGGTTGTTCCATAGAAAAACTCCAAACTAGGTTACAGTTTCACTGTTAAAAAATTCTTACTTATAAAAAATTACAAGAAAAATATCTTTCGTGGGTAATATTCAATCTAAAGTTTGAATCTTCCGAGGTTTTCATTGAAAAATGTCGACCTTTTTCATCTCAGGCTCAGACATCATCACAGTTGGGGTAAATATGGTATCTTTCGTTTTTTTTTGAATATTTTATCAGTTGCTGTATGGTACTTTTTGTTTCAAAATGAACAACATATGTTCCTTCTTTTCGATAATGTCGTTATTAGGTTCGGTTACACATTTGCCTGCTTCTGCCTCTTCTTGGATTACTTGACTGGCTGAAGATCAAAAATCAGAAACTTAAGAAAATTAAGAAATAGATTAAATGTCAGTATTCCCTAGAATGTTTGATATCAAATGGAGTCAAATTAGTATCCCTTTCAATGGAATTCTCTACATAAATTCTCTCCAATGAATCCGTATAAAATTCATTTGAATGAATCAATAAATGAAAGCGGCCGTTATTGATAATGACTTCTTCTATGAGGCTACTAATTTCATTGAAAACTTCATGGTGCGACTCTTGATGATGATACCAATAGTTTCTAACAAATATGTTCGCCGATGAAAATATTTTATTGTTAAACTGAACCATGCATTTAGTTTTATAGTATATTTACCAAGTTGTATTAATTCCCAATCTTCTTAACAACTCTCTACATTCTTCTTGATGTTCGATGCTAGATGAAACTGATATTTCTCCTAGCACCTTCATGGAATGAAAACCGATAAACATTTTTACTTTTACCTTCACTGGTATCACTTTGAATCGAACTTTCTGTGGTTGCATTAACATTTTCACTTAATTCTTCATGCCGACGATTGTCTACAGCTCCCTGGGAATGTTGAGGTTCTGCTGATTTAGAAGCTAAAGTAAGTGTGATACAATTAACTCCGACACATGCGATGAACCTGGTATGGAAGCTCTGCCTCGAGCTTGCTTTTGTAGCTACCTACATGCTTATTTGGCAAGGGGTTGAAAAAATCAAAACTGATGTCTGACTAATGGGGTAACATTATCTAATTATACCCAAGTATTATAATATAAAAATCTTGATACTAAAAAATATTTTCTATCTTTCGGTTAGTAGAACTATCACAAACATACACTTCTATTTATTTTATTTCCAAATGTTCGGGCTTAAAACTATTTTCTGTAGAAAATTTGTAGAATACTTTGTGTGCTGATCAAACTTAACATAACATAACCGATCATATTTATAATGAAATTGAATATAAGCATAATTCAATGTTCACACAGTAAAAGTTGGATAATAATTCGGGTAATGTACGAACATGATTTGCATTACATTATCGAATGAAATTAGAGAACAAAATAATAAGTTACAAGCAACGGTACCAATATCGGTCTTAATTTATTCTCAATAAAGTGAGTAATCGAACAAAAAGTGCGGAGTCTTGTCATAAAGTAACTCACAATTCATTATACTCATCAAAAATATTTTTAGGAGTCAGCTGAACAGGCAAAAGCTCAAGTCACAACAGAGTCAGATAAAACTGATTTTAATTCTAAAAACTAGAGTCCAAGAAATACGAAAAAATCCCGAAGCCAAACTGATATCATAAGCCCGAATCGGTACTTTCAGATTATTTTTTTTTTTTTTGGAGCAGTTGTAATGTCCTGGAATGTATTTCGATGATCAGTTACGAGAGGAGAAAAAAAGAAGTAAAATCCTGAGTCCCTAAAAATAAACTGTACCACTACACAAGGTACACCTGTATATAATATATCGCCGGTTGTTTCAATTCTTATGAAAATTCAGTCTTCTCTCATGTGCTTCATTGTTTCTTTGCTTTCCATATCTTTAGTTTCCACTGGGTTATTTTTAAACATATCTTTCGGTCCATGTTAAATTAAGGTCAAAGCCAGTTGTCGTTTAGTGATCATAACGAATTTTCTTCTTAGTTTCCGTTCAAGTTTTTTATACCACTTTTGGTTATTTAGTTTGGATTACCTTCGCTAAACCAACAATCTATTCATTCAAAATAAGCCTACAGTTAATCAATTTTCATTCAATTCCATAAAATCATGATTAAAATGTCAATCACAAAGCATTAATCATTTTAGTATAGTGTCAAAGACTTTGATGAATTTCTTTCTGATGAGTAATTTGGTTGGAGCTCATAAATTTCTAAATGAGGTGGATAAAAGCTGAAAATCAGTGACGGGACGCGGAGAGTGATAATTAATATTTTTGAAAGAACTGCAATAAAACGATATAAACTTACTACTCTAAAAACCGTGATTTTTCTAGAGCCACTTAAATGGAAAGCAGTATGAAAATTTTCGTAACAGTATATCCATGATCATCTACACATGTAATTTGTATAACAATAATTGCTTACTAACTTTGTTGCCAGATATTTCTCATCAGGAGATTTGTTTTTAAAACTATCAGGCTGATCTGGTGTAAAATTTTTCCATTAAAGCAACAGTTTTCTCTGATTGACGTTTTAATGTATTAATTTCTGTATTTGAGTTATGTGTGTTTTTTAGTATGACATAGAAAATAATATTTTTCAAAGGGGGCTCTCTGAAAAGTTTCTAACACCAACCTGATCTTATATCAATATACCTTAAGAAATATATTTGCACAAGCATTGAAAGGGACTCACTGAAATTTCAGCCTTTTCGGAAGCTTAGTTTCTATTTGACAATCGTATAAATAAGTATTTGTGAAGATGGAAAATGGAAAAAAGTTTACTATTCAACTGTTGATAAAAAAGGTCACCAAAGGGTCCTGAACAAATACCGGATTGAGGTTAGAGAGATAGACACAGCTATCAACTTATCAAAAGAATGTATTTGCCATAGAGTGACTGAAAAATTAGCTTCTCTGACTCATAACTGTAGATGAAACCTGAATTCACCACTACATTTTTTAAGTAAAAAAACAGTACAGACAGTGGATTGCAAAAAAGTGAACCAGCTACGAAAAAGGCAAAGACGGTTCCAACGATCGGAGACAGTTTTTGGGATTATATTTATAGACTATCTTCAAAACTCCCAAACAATACCTGGAGAGTATTTCTTGATAAGGTACAGGGACAATTACAAAAAGGCGAACGCATTTGAAAAGAAAATTCTTCAATCAGGATATCCTAGTGAGTTATAGTAGTTATTATAATTAATGTTGTTTGTTTATAGAAACTATAAATTGCTGAAAAGTAGCCGAATAATTAATATATAAATAGGAGTAAATGAGAAAATTTTTCTATATTAAATTTAACTTAACTTAAATTGAACTTCTCCCTTTTTGTAAGACACTGCCTTATGCGTTTGGTTAATGACCATATTTACTTCAACGCTAGCCATATCGTATCGGGAGTTATTAATTTGACCTGGTCTCTGATTTAATTAATTTTGAAATAAATTACAGCATGTTCCATATCTAATGGTTAGTTAAGCATAAATCAATTTTAGGAAATTGAGAATTAATATATGTCATTTCTTCATTTCCGTTACGTGGTAGGGTTTAGTTATTGACAGAGGCGGGGTAAACCTAATATGAAATTTCATCAGATGAATCACATAAAAAACGAGGAGTAGCTAGAATCACATTTAGCGTAATTAACTAACAAGACACGTTTTAGTCTAAGAGCCCGTGAATCCAGACCTTCGATATATTATAAAAGATGAAAATTTGTCAGCACATGTATCAAACACAGATAAGAACCATGAACCATTATGAAGTGTTTGGGTTACCGTCACTTTGGCAGGTAAAGTTATGTAAAACGCCGATAATAAAATGGGTTTTTTTAGTATTACCTCAAGAATTTTATTCATTGCCAGACAGTTAACATCGTGACAACCCCTAGCCAGACACCCTTAATATTCATTAAATTATAATTCTCTTAACGTTATGGTGTAAAAGCTGATTTTTATAAATAATACTTGAGTAATAGATAGAGTGAGTTAAAATAATCTTATATGCTACAACTACCTCAAATTACTAAACAACAACAGTTGAAACCAATGCACATTGGAGTATCAGGTAATTTTATTGCATGATCATCCAGATACTATCAATTTCTGTATAGAATTGTAAATCATTGAGGATTATATTTTAAATTTCAATACCCGTTAATTGCAAGCTACTTGTCATGTTGGGTTTCTTTGGATAATGAATTCCTTCTGGAGCTATTGCCTCAAAGGTTCTCCATATTTTTTTTCTTCCATGGCAAATTATCTCTATTAGTGAAAAAAGGTGCCTCTGATATTTCAGATTCTTCGGATGTATTTAATTCGATGTTCAACGAAGTAGTGTCAAAATTATCATAAGCCAATTCAGTACCCTGTGTATTCTTTCAATTTTTTCAGGACATAAACATTATCTGTTTACTATATCTATAATTTTTGAATGAATCAGAATAAAATTCATTTGAATAAATCAATGACTGAAAGCGGCCGTTATTGATAATGTCTTCTTCTATGAGGCTGTTAATTTCATTGATAGCTTCATGGTGGGACTCTTGATGATGATACCAATAGTTTCTAACAAATATGTTCTCCGATGAAAATATTTTATTGTTAAACTGAACCATGCATTTAGTTTTATAGTATATATTCCAACTTGTATTACTTCCCAATCTTCTTAACAACTCTACATTCTTCTTGATGTTTTTCATGATGATTTCACTTTTATCTTCACTGGTATCAATTTTAATCGAACTTTTTGTGGTTGCATTAACATTTTCACTTAATTCTTCATACCAACGATTGTCTACAGCTCCCTGGGAATGTTGAGGTTCTGTTGATTTAGAAGCTGAAGTAAGTGTGATACAGTTAACTCTAACACATGCGATGAACCTGGTATGGAAGCTCTGCCTTGAGCTTGCTTTTATAGCTACCTACATGCTTGTTTAGCAAGGGGTTGAAACTATCAAAAATGATGTCTGACTAATTAGGAAACATTATCTAATTATTACCCAAGTATTATATATAAAGATAAGTATTGTTCTTTAATTTCTCATTTATAAGAACTTTTGATATATTAATGCAACTATTGTTCTTGATTTTAGGTCTCTTCTGTTTTAAAATTAGTTTTTTTAATAATTTTTAAAAGAAAGATAAAATTTGTGGTTTCGACTCGAGTCCTAAAATCATGAACATTTAGTTGCATTCAAATAAGTTTTTATAGTAGGGAGAATTATAATTAAACGACCATAGAGGGTGTCTGGCAAGGGGTTGTCACGATGTTAAATGTCTGGCAGTGAATGACGTAATACCAAAAAATCACACTCTGTTATTTGATGAATGTAGATCGGTATTTTAAAGACCATTAGTACCGTTTACCTGCCAAAGCCACTGTAAACCATACTTCATAATGGCTCATCGTTCTTATATGTGTTTGGTGCTTGTGCTGACAAATTTTCATCTTTTATAAAATATCGAAGGTCTCGGTTCACGGGCTCTTACTCTATTTATTTGATATTTCATTTGATATTATGATTTTTTATATATAAAACATAGGATAAATCAGTTAAACGTGCAACAGTTGCGAAACAAACCTGATGCATTTTTTATTTATTTAACGGCTCAGTGAGTCAAGTGTGGTTACGATATAAATACCGCAGTGCCGGCTTCAATTTCAACCCTTAAAATCTACTTCAAAGTGACAACCACTCTAAAGTGATTATTTAAGGAAAGCTCATTTGCATACAATTGTCATCTATGATGAGACGTAATGTAAACGCGCAAGTATGTAGTGGGGAATTAAAGACTTTATAAATCCCGTGGAAGCTAAATCTCGATTTGCGGGGAAAAGTATTGACCACCATTTCTGTGATTGGAGAGGTGTTTTCTGGTAGATTTCTCTTGCAGAGCTCAAACTATCAACAGAACCCTCGACTACGAGCTCTTGATCAAAATTACACTTCAGTAACGACTTAAAAGACGATCATCCCATTCACCTGATGCTGCTTCTTCCCGACAGACGCATATAGTAGTCACAATGTATCAGAAACTGTTGGATACTGTAAGTCCGGACTTATCGCTATGTGATTTTGACATAATTGAAGCTCTTAACCACTAAGTTTTTAGCTCCTCGTCCGAAAATCACTATTCACCACAACGTTGAAGTAAATGTTCAATCGAAAATGTAGGAAAATTCTTTGTAGAAATGTAGCTGTTCTTTTCAAAATGAACTTTGGTTGTACAAAAAGGTGGTAGCTATTAGGAGCGACTTAAATCATTTTTCTTTGTATATTTTATGTGATTTTTTGTAAATTTTCTACTCCATTTTGATGTGATTCAAAATATACAACAACTTTTATCAATTATTCCACTTCATACCTTTCACGATATTTCCATTTCTAACAGCGTCTATTAATTAGTTTCGGTATCCAATTCTAAGTTATCAACAACATCAAATTTGCGCTCCTTTTGCCTATATTTTTACCCTTTTAGGTTTTCGACCATCAGATGCCTCCACTGATATTCACCTTTCGTAAATAGGGCCACAACAACCGCTGCTATCGCTGTGTTAAGCTTATCTTTCTAACGTTATAGTTAGGGATAAAATTACTTGTACAATTCTACCTTTCGAGCCTTTTGTTTCACAAACTAATATACGGTTTTGTAAAAAATTATTCCATCCAATTCGATTTATATTGCTGATTGCAAGATTTTATCAAATTAGATCGTCAATTAATATTGATCAAAGCTAGTGTAGTCGGAATCGATTATATTCGCAGAGCATACCAATATTTTGAAAGAAATACTTCGAATCATATCAATTAATCTGGTCTTGCATGCTCTCCATCTATTCTGTCAGCTTCTTCTCATTTGGTTATAATATAGCAGTAAAAAGGATAAAGAATAAACAGAAAAGGAAATCAAATCAAAGATGTGGAAAGGTGCAAAGGCTATAATGGAAAAAAATCGAAGGATTGTATAAACTCAAAACCCTTGAATTAAAAGAAAATTCAATTCAATATTATTTAAACATGCTTGGGTTTTCCATTATAACTTAATGATTGAAGACTGAAATATTAGAGGATTGAATGGAATGAAAGAACCAGCTCATTCCTTTCTACAATTCCGGCTGGTACCCGTACATAAGTGCCTGCCAGATTGGATTTACTATCATAAGGTATTGTACAGCCGTCATGTTGACATACGGACATCCATGCATTTCCAGCAGCCTCTATGATATCAATAAAATTCTTTTATTTCTTTTTCACGAGATTGTTTGGCTGATTTATATAAGAAAAATTAGAAAACATTATCGTTAGTATTTGATATTTTTACATTTAAAATTGAATCTTGAGGGTTGGATTCTGTTTGGAGAACATAGACATTAGATTCAAAAGTTTATTCGACAACCTAACCTAACCTAACCTAACCCAAAAAAATAAAAGTTCTTCTTCAGGATCTTGATTTTTCTTTATATGTCAACATCTTTATCAATATACTGACATGATTTTATTTGTCGTGTAAACTCAATCATAAACTTATCTTAGCTTTCTACAATTGATAAATATTATATCACAAAACGCAGATACGCCGCAATATACAGTGAAATTATTATTAGGAAAATAACGAGGAATGATCGAAATACAGCAATCGATAGATTATTATCCTATCCGTTGTTCGGGAGGCCACTGATTTGCTGACGATTTAGAAATGGTCCAGTAGTCAAATGTACCAATATACGGTCTATCGAAGACAAATTTAAGATTTAGAAAGATACAGAGAGTGTCCTGTTTCAAATATCTTGGGTATTACATTACTGAACAACTGGATCCCGATAAGGAAATAAAATGTAGATAGCTCGTAAAACATTTTTTGGAAAGAGATCGCTCTTCTAACTATAATTTAAAATTTCAACTCCGGAAACGGATGATCAAATGCTTCATATGGTCAGTTCTCTTATATGGTTGCAAATGCGGTTCGTGAGATGGTGGATAACATTAAACGCAGGAAAATAGCTTATTTGGGACACATAATGAGTGGTAGCCGGTTTAACATCTTCCGGTTGATTATGATGGGTAGAGTTGAAGGTCGTAGAGAAATTGGAAGGAAACAAGTCTTTTGGTTGAAGAATATTAGATAATAGACTGGGATAAGACAAGCAGGACAGTTATTTAACGAAGTAACGGAGTAAAACAAGCCGGGAGAGGATACCGAATGGGAGACAAAGAGGTAAAAATAATATGCTATGCTAATGACGCAGTAATCATCTCTGAAGACGAAGATAACCTACAGAAGCTCCTATATAAATTTCAACAAATAGCGAACACGTACAACATGCAAATATCCACAAAAAAGAAACAAATTCTCTCACAATATCTGAAGAACCGAGAAGATGTAAACTAGCGATCTACGATCAAAGTGTAGAACAAGTGATGTCCTACAAATATTTAGGGACAAACATAACAAGCGATAGAAATCTGAAGAAAGAAGTAAAAGCACAAACAACGAATGCCGCATTAATATCAGGATACCTTAGAGATTTAATTTGGCGAAATAAATACATGAGCACAAAATGTAAAATTAGAATATATAAAACTTGCGTAAGGCCGGTCATGATATATGCAATAGAAACTAGAGCGGAGAACACAACCACTAAACGGCTCCTAAGAACAACAGAAATGCGAACTCTGAGATCAATAACAGGACATACGTTACTCGATCGGAAAAGAAATGAAGAAATAAGGGACATGTGCGATATTCAGGATGTAGTAAGATGGGCAAGGAGCCGCAGAAGAGAATGGAGAGACCATGTTGACAGAATTCCAAATGAACGGTTAGCAAAAGTTGCAAAGGAAAAGAAACCAGACACAACTCGACCTCCTGGACGACCACCTATAAGGTGGTATGAAAGCTGGTCCTCAGCAACCCAGCTACTCCTGGCAAACCCTTGATGAAAATACAGGACCTAGTCCTAACGTAAGAAGAAGAAGGACAGTTATTTAGACTAGCTCAAAATAGAGAGAGTTTCGCCATGCTGATCGCCAACGTCAAGGGGACTTGATACGGCACGCTAAGAAGAAGAAGAGAGAATTTACACCACAAACCAACGTCTTCGCATAAGGGAAACTGTTCATATCATTGTTCAGACTATACTGACTTATAGGACGAAACTCCACACACAACAAAGTATTTGTTAGTATACAAGTTATTCTTAAATCCGATTGGACTTACTAAAATCTAAGAAAAAGCTAGAACAGCTATAATAGTGATTTCTCGAAATTGGTGTAGTAGCGGAATACTACATACATGAATAATTTGATAAATTTTATTCGAATTTTTGAAAAATATTTCTTTTTTCGAAAGCAATACTATTCAGAACAATGATCAAAATCGCGATAGCTCGAAAGCGAAATTTGCGAAAAATAATTTTTTGCCTCTATATTTTTGAATAATATGGAAGGAACCCAGAACAACACAAAACAGTTTCTATAGAGATTTGAGCTAGCGATGGGCAGGGCTGGTCTTGGTCAAGATTAAGACTAGCTTCAGGTCATTTTTATACTTAATTATTACTACGAAAGTTACTAGTTAAGTTTTGAAAGAGATAAAAACAAATATGCTTAATTGGATATGGCTTTATTGCTTTTCAAAATATTTTTCATTGAAATAGATATATTTTTACATGCGTTTGAACCAATTGCGAAAGCATTTCTTCCATTCCGATTAAGGTACCTTAAAAACATTTATCGCATCTACAGCTCCTTCCAACAAGGATTGTACGTCGTATAACTCATCAAATTCGATGTTATAACTTTTCAAAAACGTTTTTGTTTGAACTGATGCACTCACTTTGTCGTTGTGGACAATGATTCATCTTCTTCGATTGGTTTCTCCGATTTTTTCAACCACTTCTGGCAAAAAAATTCGTCTTGAAAGACCCATACAGTAGATTGTTCTTTAGTTTGGGATTCTTATGCATAGATTCATGATTATTCGCCTGTTACGATCTTAAAGACGTTCTATGAGGCACCGCTATTGATTTTTTTCAGCATTTCCTTGCACCAATCGACACGAGTTTTTTTTAAGCGATTGTGAAGATTGTGAAATTATGTGGTATTGGAACAAATTTTTCTCACAGTCAAATGTTTATGCAATATTGAATTTATGCCAATAGAACTAATGCCCAAGTATGCCTCAATATCATGCTATGTCACATGACGACCATACAATATCAGTTTACACACAGCATTGATGTTTTCTTGTACAACAGCCGTCAAAACACGGTGCTTCATCACCAAATGTCGAAGAGAGTTGATCGGCACACTGCTGTTGGATTAATCTACGGTGAAACTCATAGAAAATCTTCGCACGAAAATTTTTTGACGAAGATGAATGTTTCAAGTATCTGCAAACAACTCAAATAACACTCTTATGACAACACGTTCTGAGTACGTTCACCATTAATAGTGTGAAACTTTATGGCGACAATATTCACATCAGTATTGCCATATCTCAATTTCAAGAAGCAGCACTCGTATCACTGTAGATCTAAATGAAGTATCGGTTAGAAACCAAAAAGAGGAAGCAACACATATAAGCTCAAGAGGTATTCAGCCTTGCTAAGAACCTACTGTCTTAGACTAACCGATTTATTGCAAACGACTGAGCGTACAGATTCAATCAATGACTTCAAACTCAATACTTCAGAGTAATAAACCTCACGCATTACATTTTTATGATAATTTAATCAATATTTTTATATACAAACTAATTTAGCTTGTTGTGTAACTTGCGTTGTAGCTACAGCTTAGTGAGTTATGCAGTAGGTTATTATGCCTACATAAAAGAATTTTTGAAACAAAATAGTCATGGATGTCAACGATTAATTAGCGACCGGAGGTATGAAGCCTAAATTATAACTTCTAGATTCAAAGTTGAACAACAAAAATGAAGGAATTGGTGAGCTACATGATAAAGTTTCATTTATAACGAGCGGTAAATTATTACCTGTTCGCTATATAATATCGATATCTTCTCACATTTTCCGTTGGTCGCCATACAAGTAAAAGATCGTAATTCACAAACACTATGAAGCCAATAATAAATTTAGAGTTTTTTTTGTAACGCCAATACATAAATTAGCGAAGGGAACGAAGGATAACCACATAAATACAAAAATCCGAATTACAAATAAGGGGGTCTTTATGATGGTAATATAAACCTACTTCTTTTTTATTAGTATCCATTTCGAAAACGATCTTAAATTACTAAAATGGTTAATAAAACTTGAGCTTCTGACAAGACTGCCCGTTTATCTTAAAATACATTAGGATGTTTGGAAAAATGAGATTTCAGTAGTATATTAACACAATGCGATGAAGAGGTCCAATGGGAAAAGCTCCGTTAATGAAGGTTACAAACCACATACTACAGTTAATACAGTATACGTGAATGAAAATTTGAAGTATCTGAAGAATAAAATAATTGAAATTGATGTTTCTTAATATACAGGGTGGCGCGAGATAAACGGTGCGTGGGCGGGGGGAGCCTAGCGTGTTTGGATAGTTGCTCTCGTGAAGTTTTAGTAGCCATGAGTCACTATGAAGGAAAGCGTCGCGCTATTTGTGTTACGAGAACTGTCGTTCATACGTCTTGACAAGGCGACTGTATCGTTCAAAATATGGAAATGAAGCTACGAGTGCAAATCTAATTAAAATATTTAGAGACCGGTTCCACGTTTAAATAACCAGCAAAAGGTCGTCCAAGAACGTCTAGACCATATTGATAGGGTGAAGGAGTCAGTACGAAAAAATCCGCATGTGTGTACTCGGAAGCGATCGGCGAATTTTAAAGTTGGATCTTAAACTGCATCCTTATAAGCTCCAGTTAACATAGGAATTAAAAGATACCAAATTTGGAGCAAGATTGGCATTTTCGGAAGAAATTCTTAGTCGATTTTCAGCTTTTTTCGGATGAGGCTCATTTTCATTCAAATGGGTTCGTAAACCGACAAAATTGTCGTTATTGAACCGAAAAAATCCAAAAATGAAACATCAAAAGCCACTGCATAGTCCGAAAGTAACGGTATGGGCAGAAATCACAAGGAAAGGAACTATTGGCTCTTTCTTCTTGGAAGATTCATAAGGACGAAAAGTCAGCGTTATCACCAACCTCTATGTTTCGATGTTAGAGGGATATTTGACACCAGAACTTGCTAGATCAAGAATAACGAATAAGAGAACTTGGTTCCAACAAGACGAAGCGACCTATCACACATCAAATGACTATGAGACAGATGTTTCCTGCAAGACTAATTTCCAAAAAAGGTGATATCCCTTGGCCCCTACGTATTCCTAACTTGATGCCTCATAATTCTTTTTTGGGGACGCCTCAAACATAAAGTCTAAATGAACAATCCAAGGGACATCAGTCAGGTAAAGGAAATATCTGCCAGGAAATGGTAGCAATCACCCCGGATTTATTGAAAAGAGTATTCACAAATCTGCGTTCGCGTTTAGAGGAGCGCCGTCTTCGAGAGGGCCGTCATTTAGATGATTTCATTTTTAAAACATAAACTTTATTCAATTACCTAATCATCATATTTTTTATTTCAATAATACTTTATATATTTATTTTTTTAGCTTATACTTAATAAATGCAAGTTCTATTGCGCCACCCTGTATTAAGTTATACGACCTAATATAGAGTGGCACTTATGAGGTAATAGGCTCCTTGATATCGAGATCTATGCACCTAAAGTTTCAAATTATTCTACATTAAATTGGCCTTTGTTAAAGATAATGAGAAAGAATCCACTTCAAGAAAACTGATATGAATCCAGCATAAATATCAGAATAGAATGAAAGTTATATTCTTTAATAGGCAAGTGAAAATTAAAAATTACCCAAATACTAAGGAGACATGTTAACTTCTAAGAGTATATTGTCTACCTCAAAATTAAATATAGAGTGGAAATGTGATCAATATTACAAATAATTAAGCGTCGAGATAACGCATGTAAATGAAATTGTCGGAAAAAACTTCGTTGATTTCAATTTAATTCTAAGTAAATTGAAATTTAGTTGACTTAGAAAACACAGATTGTTTAACGTTTCAATTTTTGTCCAATTTCAACTTAGTTATGATACTAGACTGGCTGGGAGAAACAAAATAAAGGAGAACCAAGGAAAAGATGGTACGCAGAGGTGATGGAAGGCCTAAGAGAGACAGAAATTCAAAACTGGAAGAAGAAATCAGGAAAGAGTGGAAGGGAATCACCTTCATGCTATGAGCATGAAAGGCTTACGTGAAGCATCATATATATATATATATATATATATATATATATATATATATATATATATATATATATATATATGATGCTAGATATTAGATATTCGATGAAGTATATACAATTTATTAACTGACATTGTGAATATTTCACTTTCAACCGTTTATAAAACAATAAGTAAATGTGGAAAAGGAATGCCATGTTTATACCTTTTTCAAAAGAAAGCTTTGACGCACATTCAATTAGATTGAATGGTCCCAAAAACCGTTGGATAAAATCATTTCATCTCAAATACAATTAATTGGCACTTATCGATTTTTTCTACAATTATTCATTCTTTGCTAGGAATTGATCCTACTTAATCCTACGCAATAATTTTGTTTCTCATATAAACAAAATCTGGACGATTGATAGTACACAGTTTTAAATGCAGAGTGCAAAGAAAAATATAAACTGAACCAATATTTCAAATCTAAGTTCTTGGAAATCTTTCTTGGCTTACGTACGTGATTCCCTTCCACTTTTTCCTTTTTTTAGTTTTCGTTTTCCAATCCTGTATTCCTCTCTCTCTCTCTCTCTTAGGTCTTTCATCACCTTCCGGTATCATCTTTTTCTTTATCTTTCTTTTTTTGTTGTTCTTCCTTCTACTATGTCCATCATTTTTTTGTTGCTCTAAAATGGCTCAATGGGTTATTATTGTATATTATTCATCCTTGGTAATATTAAGAGTTGGGATACATTGTACTTAAATAAAAAATGAAATGAAAGTCTTCACTTATCGAGAATAAGAACAAGTAGTACATTATAGTAGCAGATTAATGAGACAAAATAATTTCTCCAATTGTTGAGTTTGAAAATCAAGAAAATGCTTTATTCGACTGATTATAATCGTTTCAACAAAATGTAAATTATTGTCGAGATCTTTTCTTCTTTTGAATTGTTCATTGTCTCTAGAATAGAATAAATTTCTCTCCAAGAAGAAGAGATAAAGGTAAGTTATTAACCAGTTGAAAAGTTCAAAAAGCGTCATATATTTTATTCAGACCATTTACCGAAAACTGTAGATAATGTTCATACAGTTACTTTGAATTAATTGTTTTCCTTGATGCTATATTACAAGTTCGTTCTAACTATATCGAAAACCATTCAGGTATGATTATATTCATGTACTGAAAATTAAACTGAAAATTGACGGTTCATTGGACAGTTTGAACAAGGTTCAAGGGAGTGGTTCTTTTTCGTAGTGATTTGGCTTGATTTTAGGTCTATTTTCATAAAAAATCTGTGCAAGCATCAAAGCAAATCATAAAGAAAAACCTAAAAAACTGTATAGTGAGTAATATGTGACCGTAATACTAAATTTACTGACTTGCATATTCTTCTGTACGTGTTTTCGTTTTTTTAAATGACATTTCCATGATAAGTTATCTATTTGTATTTAAAAATGACCTACACCCTCCTTGTGTATGAACATTCTTGAAGTCGATACCAGCCTTCAATTTGAAAATTTTCGGGATCTTAAAATCATCGTTTGGTACAATGAAACAATTTCCAAAAAATGTAGAGAAAAATGCTTCTGATAAAAATAAAATTTAATTTTCGAAATGATCGCAACAGTAGAAAAAAAAACGAATTTTCAGCAATGTGTTTGTTTTTTAGGGTATTAGTTATTACAGAGAATATAGAATTTAAGTCCAGTGAACTAATCCCTACAAGATTAGTAAGGAATTAGATTAAACTCAGACTTGATTTATTTGTCTTAAAATTAATTTACTTGTCGGACCTGTTCTAAACTGTAATCAGTTTTTCGCACATTTGAATATCTTTAATTTATTAATCGAGTCTTTTCCGTAATTAATAGATATGTTTTTTTTTTTATTTTGTATCAAGGCGATCCGCGATAGGACTCCAACTCCTGGAAAGGCATCGATTATTTGCCGATCAGTATTCTCATTGGACTCTGGAGCAATGAGGAACTGTTTTATTCACTTATGAGTCTCGATTTATACTATACCAATCAGACGACAGAGACAGAGTGTGGAGACGACCAGGGGAGCGAGTTGCTCAATGTTTCATCCATGAATCACGGTCTTTTGAAAGAAGATAAGTTATGGTTTGGGGTGAAATTAATTTCGACGCCCGGACTAAACTGATTTCCATAAATAATGGGGCTTTGACTGCTTGGAGGTACATCGAGGAAGTCCTCTTAGAGGCTGCGATCCCATTTACTCCATTTATTGGTGAGCAATTCATCGTCCACATACCGCCAGAATTGTTACCGAGTACTTGGAGCAAGTGGGATTCACAGTTCTGCAATGGCCTACACGAACTCCTGATATGAATCCCGTAGAATATTTGTGGGATAATTTGGGGAGGCGTACTAGACGTCGTCATCCTCCTTCTAGTGACTTAAATCAGCTCCAAATTGCATTTCGAGAAGAATGGGATACTATGACGTTGAAGTACGTCCAAAATTTAATTTCTTTGATCCTCACAGGGTTAGAGTCCTTCGCCTCTGCAGAGTAATATCCGCTATTAGAATTACATAAATTGTTGGGAAAGAGAAAAAATTTTAATCAATAAAAATTATTAGATTTTGCTTAAATAATCTATAAATTAAAAAGATTAATATATTTAACAAAATTCTAAGACCAAATCTGAGTGAAGATGTAAAATGTAATACGATTCATAATGAATACTTAAAAGGACTGCTAATTTAACCCCTGTACAGTATAACAGGAATATTGAGAACATATCCGTATTGCACATAAATTACAAAATTTCAAGTTTGTAGCAATGCTGAAATTTTAGAAAAAAAACTTTTAAGGGTCATATCTGTGGAAGAAGTGGGCTGAGAAAATTTTGTTATAAGAAGGACCCATCTCAATTTTATACGAGCAATCATCTGCTAAATTTGGTGGCATGAATTTAAAACCAACCTGTATGTATCCCATGTCATAATCAACATAATTGTTTATTGTTAAATACGTTAAAAAAATTTTGAGATAATAACTATAAAAATGTGAAATGGATTTATAAAAACAAGTGTTGTGAGTTGGCATAGTCGTTATTTTATATGAACTTCTAAGCCCACATGGCGACATGAAAAACTAGCATTCCGCCTTCAAATAGGTATCATTCTTTTCGAAACAAAAGGAGTTTATACGGATAATTTCATAATATATTTTTCTACTGTAAAAATAGGATTTTTATGTAAATGAAAAAGATATATGCACGAGGGTAGTTTGAACATAAACCTAATGTTGGTAATATATTAAAAGACTGCGAAGATGTCTAAGAAATAAGTTTGCAGACATTTTTATTTGCATGATTTAGACATAAACTTATATTAAAATACGTGAGATTTGGTATTCTGTTGAAATTTCTCATTATCATAGAAAAAATTATACAAGGATTTTCTAAAAAGTTTGGTACTTAGACACGGACATAAATAAAATGATTTCAATTTGAAAATACCGATTGTGTTTAAGACTACGAAACTATCGTTATAGTAGGCTATGAAAAGAATATGTGTATTGTGTAGTCTACAATACGGGGTGTGTCTATTAAGTAACGAGACTGGCGCTACTACAGAAAAAGTATGCAAGCGTCAAATGTTAACATACAATCATCTGTTTAGCCTGAAACCTACTCTTCTGTGTCTGTAGACAAACCAGTTTTCCCCTTAAAAGATCGACGTGAAAATAGACGAACGTAGTGTTAAATTTCAACTACAACTGGAACAAGTGTTTGGCAATGAATGAGGTCGCGTCCACGTGTTTTTGACTGGTTTTAGCGTTTTCAATATGTCCGATTCACGTTCGGGTCGCCCTTCAACACCAAAAACGGATGAAAATATCAAAAAAGTCTGTAATCTTTTTCTGTAGTATTCTTGCTATCTCTTAATCTATAAAAATGTGTGCAGTAGATTTTAACATCCGAAAATGGTACCTTTAATCCTCACATTCGAACAACAAGAACCTCGCAAAAATATTTGTATTGACACTGTGAAAGAGATTGAAAATGACTCATTAGAAATGGTACGGACTTGTAACGAATTGAAAACTAAATGTATTTTCGGGGATTCCCGAAAACGTGTGGGTACTGGCTTTAGAACCGCGCGCTATTCACTTGTCTAGCAAAGCAAAACATTTATGTTACCGCTGATCCCATTAGCCAAAGTATAACGTTAAAATAAGATTTCGTTTCAAATAGATAAATCTATCTTATACCACAAATTTTTTGAAAGTTTTAAAAAATGTACAAAAGTTAGTTAACGAAGTCTGGAGAAATTATAAATTATAACCAAAGTCCAACAAGAAACTAGATATCATTGTATCCAAGATAATTGTAGAAGAATTGCAAGCGGCGACTAAGAATAAATCCAATCTACTACATTTTTTTCCAAGGTGAGTGACGAAATCATTTTAGGTACCTATGAGTACTAGAAATATTAGAAATCGTCCAAAAGTTTCTCTTTACATTTTATGACGATAATTTAGAAGTTTTATGATTAGAAAATATTATTATGGCCTATCTCAAAGTATAGAGGTAATATTCATTATATACATTTATTTCTTAAGATTGAATCAGTCAATTGGTAACAAAATACAGGGTGTTCGTATGTATGTGATGGTTTCGATTGCTGGCTTTAAAGGTTATTTAAAACCATAGCAATTGCGAATATATATATATATATATATATATATATATATATATAAGACAATTTCCAATATATCTGTGGTTTTGGTGACACAGTCAATCAAACACAATTGTGTTTCTCTGTAAGAAAAGTAATTTATTGTTATTAACATGTAAACTAAAAATTACATGAAACAAAAGTATGCACCTATTTAGTACTAAACAAATATTTCATACCTGTAAGAAAAGAAACGACATTTAATGTTATTATTAACAATGTCTGTTCCAAAATCACAAATTAAAATAAACTTAAAAATGAAATTGTTTTCCAGCACACAATCACCCAACACGACATTCGAGGTTATGCCCTGCTTCCCATCGATGACAGTGACAGATCATCTGTCACAAACGGACTTTATGTGACGTACGGCAAAATAACACGCAAAAGAAAATTATATTTTTCTTTACATCTCCCCTCCCAGCGAAGATAGGAGACTATATTTTCACATGCATACCTTCAAAAGTAGGCAGGAGCTGGCGTTAGCTTCGAGATGTGGAAAAAGTTTGACTCTGATCTTCTATGGTCAGTGCTTATCTTGAAGATTGAGTTTGAAATTTTTTCTATGATTTTGTAGGGTCCAAGTCTCAATTCATCTAGCTTCTTCCTATTGAGTTTGTTTCCATTTTCTACAAAAACAGTATCACCAACTTTGAAGTCTATATTTTTTCTGTTTTTGTCATAAATTGTCTTGTTGTAATTATGTGATTTGATTGTATTTTTTAGTGCCTTTTCTCTGGCCTGGATTAAATCGTAGTCAGACTTCTTTTGTTTCAGCTCATTTGGCAAAATCGTGACATCTGTGCCATAAAGTAGGTACTTTGGAGCATATCCAGTAACAGTGTGTTCCGTTTCATTGTATTTTTGTACACAACTGTGAGCTACAGATGTCCATGCTTTTTTCTTGTCATGTTCGTTCATCCTGCACCTTATTTTATTGACCAATGTTTGATTTAATCTCTCGTTTAAGCCGTTTGAGAAAGGAGAGTTCACTGCTGTAAAAATTATGGGAATATTATTTTCATCCAAAAATCTCTTGAATTCCTTAGAGTTGATACCTGGGTATTGGTCTGATAATATCAATTCAATGTTATCACTCTCTGCACAATTCTTTATCAGCTTTATGAAGTCATTTGCATTTTGGGTACTTGATGTTAGAATATATGCATATCGGGTGAAATGATCTGATAAAAGGTGTAAATATCTCTTCGTTGATCTGGAACCTCCGAAACCTCCTATGGTGTCAATAGAGCATATCTGAAAAGGTTTTGTAGCAGGACCCAAATGAGACATCAGTCCATATTTATTATGTCCTCTTGATTTATTCTTTAAACATACTATACAACCCTCACAGATTAATTTTATGTTTTTAGTCATATTTTCTGCTGCATACACTGAGCTAATCATTTTCTGCATCTGTTTAATTCCTATGTGGCCTAGATCTGTATGTACATTTTTCATGAGTTCTATGCTCAATTCCTCTGATATAATGATTTTTTCCTTTTTCTTTACTTGCTTGTAGTAAACATTATTTCTTTTTACTAACTTTCCTTTTCTGCATTGTATATATTCATTTTTAATTTGATCTTTTAAGATATCTTCTAGTGTTATTGTATTCACTACTTTCAACTGATCCTCTAGGTTTTCATTTGGATCAAGCACTGGGTTCCTGCTCAGGCAATCAGCTTCAGTGTTGTATCTTCCTGGAGAATATTTAATTTGGAAATCATATTGTGATAAGTAATATGTTAAATCGCCTAGTTCTTCGTCAGTTCTAGACCTTATGTTCATGTTCTCTAATGGCTTGTGATCTGAAAAGACAATGAATTTCCTACCCATTAATAGATGTTGCCAATACTTTACACATTCTTTGACTGCCAGGCATTCCAGATATATAGCTTTCTTTCTTTTTTGGACTTCATTTAACTTTTTAGAAAAATATGCTACTGGTTTTTCTTCATTATTTCCTTGTGGCTGTTTTAGTATTGCTCCTACTCCTAGTATACTGGCATCTGTGTATATGTGAATAGGTAGGTTTGGATCAAAGATTGTCAATACCGGTTGAGAACATAATATTTGTTTCATTTCATCAAATGACTCTTGGCATGCTTCGGACCAGTTAAAGGTTTGTCCTTTTCTTAAAAGGTTATGTAATGGTTCCAACTTTATTGCTATATTTGGCACATACTTATGATAAAAGTTTATCTTTCCCAGGAATTGCCTCACATTTTTCTGATTCTTTGGAATCGGGAAATTTTTTATTGATATTAAATTGTCTTTCAACGGTCTAACTGAATTATTTTGTATCACATGACCCAAGTATTTGACTGTATCCGCTGCAAATGTGCATTTAGAGAATTTTAGTTTCAAACCTTCACTTTTAATTGCTTGAAAGAGTTGTTCTAGATGCCTTACATGATCCGAAAATGATTTTGAAAATAGCAAAATATCATCGATAAAACATACCGTAAACTCTTCCAGCTTGTGCTTCCGTATGATATTGCACATTATTCTCTGGAATATAGCTGGAGATGTTTTTAATCCAAATGGTAAGCAGGTCCATTGGTAGTGCCCCTCCTGTGTCACAAATGCAGTTTTGTATCTGTCAGTTACACGCAAAGGTATAGACCAAAACGCTGAATTTAGGTCTAGTGTTGAGAAAAACTTGCAGTCCCTTGTCTTTAATATTAGGTCTTCAATAAGAGGGAATGGCTGTGACTGAGGCACAACTATTTTATTTAAGTCTCGAAAATCAATGCACAATCTTGATTTTTTATCTTCTTCTCTTTTATATGCTAATGTGACCGGTGCTGCGAATGGGCTATATGATTCTTCTATTATATTTTTTTCCAATAATTTTGCAATTTGATTCTCAATTTCTTTCTTGTCTTCAATTGTGCAACGATATGGACGTTTACTACAATATTTTTCTGTTAACAGATCTATGTGTGCTTCATAATCCGTTACCTTTCCTATGTCAAATTTGTCCTTTGCAAATACTGACTTATTTTTTGATATTAATTCATCAATCAATGCCTGTTTTTCAAAGTCTAGATGATTAATACAAATTTGAAAGTCTTTTCCACATATGCCTTCATTGAAGTTTATTAAATTATCAGATTTTATTTTTATAGAAATTATATCTGAATCTGTTTCCTTAGAAACTGTTCCACTTCTTTGTATGGGTATTTTCTGACTAATTTCTAAGTTTGCATTTTGAACTAGGTAAAACTCTTTTATACAATCTAGTCCCACTAAGAAGTCATAATCGAAATTTTCCTTGTCTATTACAAAAACATTCATTTTCTTTTCCACATCAAAAATGGCTATATCTATTGTAATTATGCCATTTGCCTTTTTAACGCCATTAATCGTTTTCAAATTAGTATTGTTGTAGTGACTGGTTTCCTTATTATTTATTTTTAACAATCTTGAATTTATCAATGAGACATTAGAGCCTGAGTCATAGATCCCAAAAACTTCAACATTCTTATTGAGTACTAATTTGACTTTGATCAATGGCGGCACTATTAGTTTTTTTGATCTTCACACTGCAATTCACATTCCAATTCTGAATTGTTAACGAGCTTTATTTGCTTTTTATCCTTTTCTGTATCTGATTTTGTTCTAAACCAACAGGAATCTTCTGAATGATAGCGTACACCCTTTTTTAATTTTTCACAAATACTACATTTTTCTTTTACTTGCTTGGTATCGTCTTTTTTTTAATATTTTTTTTCTTTGCAACCAAATGTTCTAATTTTCCAAGTTCACTAAACAAGTCTTTAGTATGTAAAATTTCTTCCTTGTTGATTCGATCAGTTATAAAATCTGGTAAGCCGGCGGCAATTATATCAATAAGTGTCCCTTCATCTATTGTTTTTCTTACTTCTAGTAAAAGTTTTTCTTTTTTAACTGCATATTCTAATAAAGATCCATATTGATATTTGAACGATAAAGCATACTTGCTAGTAGTCCAACCTTTATTTGCATAAGTCTGTATAAAGCTCGATTTCCATTGTAACCACTCGGAATGTAAGGTAAGTTTGATTATCATGGAAGAATACCAATCAGTGCACGATTTTTCAAGAAATAATCTAAAGATTTCAATTCTTTCTTCGTCTTTTAATACATTGAACCTTTCACATTCTTTTTCAAATACTTCCATCCACTGATTTGCATTTGAACTCTTTCCATCAAATTTTTCAATTACAAACTTGTCAGCTAGCTTCTTTATGCTTTGTTTTTCTTTTTTCTCTTGGTTTTCTATTAATTTCTCTAAAATTTTGGCTATAGGATCTTCTGAACACGTTTTGCTTACGACAGTCAATTGTTCTTTGGTAGTTTCCTCTAGAAATTGGTTCTGAAAAATCATATTGCCATCCTCATCAACATATGTTTTTAATATATCCTCTGTTGTTTTTATCCAAACACTTCTAGTTTGATGTCTTTTTTTTAATGTATTTTTCACTGTGACAAAGGTTTTCGAAGTTTGAATATATGTGTGCTGTGAAATAGCTTGGAATTCTTCAGGAATAAGGAAATATTTTTCATCTTCAGTCACAATTGCGGTTATGGCGATATAGTTTGACTTTCCGTCTGTTGTTGGTTTCACTTGAAAAGTAAACTTCAACTTTTCCATTTTGTTGACAAAAATGTCGTTTTATAAGACAATTTCCAATATATCTGTGGTTTTGGTGACACAGTCAATCAAACACAATTGTGTTTCTCTGTAAGAAAAGTAATTTATTGTTATTAACATGTAAACTAAAAATTACATGAAACAAAAGTATGCACCTATTTAGTACTAAACAAATATTTCATACCTGTAAGAAAAGAAACGACATTTAATGTTATTATTAACAATGTCTGTTCCAAAATCACAAATTAAAATAAACTTAAAAATGAAATTGTTTTCCAGCACACAATCACCCAACACGACATTCGAGGTTATGCCCTGCTTCCCATCGATGACAGTGACAGATCATCTGTCACAAACGGACTTTATGTGACGTACGGCAAAATAACACGCAAAAGAAAATTATATTTTTCTTTACATATATATATATATATATATATATATATATATATATATATATATATACATATATATATATATATATATATATATATATATATATATATATATTATAGTCCCAGAGTTGGCTACAAAAAACAGGGTCGATAAGGTGCGCGCCATTTCGGCTTGTAAACTGGCGACCCCAGCTTAGTACATCACCAAACGCCACTTCTTAAGGTCAGCACAGGTCGGATATGAAAATACTAGCCGGATTTCCCGAAAATTGGCTGAAAAACCTCATAGCTTGAAGTTTGAGCGCAAGAAGTTTTTCAGGCTGGTAAAAACTCGTAAGGAATGATCAAAAGTGCCGGAAAACTCATCTGAAAAACCTCATAACGTGCGCGCGCGAAACTTTTTTATTAGGTTTTTAGGGTCTCAACTAAGAGCAGTGTTATAGCGCAATAAGTTTTACTTAACGCCGCCAACAACGCAAAAAACGGGCTTCTAATTTTTTTTTTCAATTCATTTTCTGCGCCAATTATAAATTGACTTTGATAAAATTTTTCTTAAAACTTCTGGAGTAGTTATACTTTTTGATAATAAAAAATAAAAAACTTTTCCGGCAGTTTCGATCACTTCTTACGAGGGCTTTCCGGTCTGTAAAACTTCTTACACTATTACACACCTCTTATTTGAGGTTAAACCACACGTTGCATAAGGTTTTTCGCGTGCACGTTATGAGGTTTTTCAGATGAGTTTTCCGGCACTGTTGCGCTATAACACCGCTCTTATATGAGGTTTTAACCCACCGTTACAAAAGGTTTCACGCGCGCTCGTTTTGAGGTTTCTCAGACCTGAGGACTTGAGGTCAGACCTGTGCTGACCTTAAGAAGTGGCGTTTGGTGATGTACTAAGTTGGCGCCGCTTACAAGCTGAAATGGCGCGCACTTTATCGACCCTCTTTTTTGTAGCCAGCTCCCCGTCTATTATTTGTGAGTGCAGCAGATGATTGAAGACGAACGAAATCTATTCGCAGCGTAAAAACTTTTGACGAACTCACACAAGAATTGTATAGAATAAATCGGGTTTTTATAATTTTTATTATGTAAAATGCTAATAAATATTTTCAATTTAGATCTGTACACTTAAAAAAATTAGCAAAAGTTAATTTTTATATACCAGACTAGTACCCGTGACCTGCAGTTTTTATGCCGGGAGCATTAACATGGAGCTAGCACAGACATTGAATGTATTTGTCATATATGAGTTTCTTAACGCACTATGGTTTTTGGAAAAATTTAAGTACCTTTTCAAGCATTATAAATTTGACTTAAACCTGTCAACATTATTGTATGTTTATATTTTTCAGTGTTCTTATGTTTTTTTGTCAAATTATAGTGAAAAACTAACTAAAAAAGATATAGAAAATAAAAGTGACTTCTCTTCAACACCACCAAAAGAGAAGCTGCTGAAGAATATATAATATGAATTTTGAACCGGCAACAGAGATTATTAATAACTATAAATAAATACCACCCTCTGGTAACATTAGATACCCAATATTTTTTAAACTAATACATAGATTTTTGTGATTATTATGAAGATATTATTATATAATAATTTTCGATAACTATGTACTATATTTAAATGAATAATAATATATTCTATGAAATAGTTCTTGGAATGAAATGATAGTGTTTCTGATAAGGTTACAAACAAACAAACAAAAATATTCAGTAGTCGTGTATAAAATATAAATATTCTGAGTACTTGCATATGATGAGTTATTATTCACTCGGTGATTAATACCACTCGCTCCATTATACACTCGTGAATAATATACTATTATCCGTTTTATTATGATTTAAACTTGTGTGAATTTGAAAAAAAAAACATACCGTCCACGCCTTACTTACTCTGCTTACCTCTACGTGTTCAATTAAACATATGTTCATGTGATAATTTTTACTGAAAAATGTCTAGCGACGGGTTTGATAAGTTTCATCAACAATTTAAATTTCTTTCATATTGTCCTTAGATAACAAACCAATTTGAATTGTGTTTCTTCACTTTAGGTCTCCCGAAAATATTAATAAGACATTTTTTTCTTATATGGATTAATTGGTGATATTTTCAATAAAATAATAATATGAAATTTGTTGCAGACATACAAGAGTTCTACGAATTAACTCTTCTTGACGAAAATAAATCGGTACAAGAGAAAACTGCAGAAACAATTCGAATCGCCAACAAGTGGGAAGCCAACGATGGCCCTATTATACCTACGTACACGAATAACGAGGTAAGTGGTGTTTTTTTAAGGCATGCAATTTCTTCCGAAGTCAAAATATTTCATAGATTAATATTGGATGTCGTTTTACCACTGCATGATGGTTGCCCCTAACAAAACTTCCATAAGTAAATTAAACACATTCCTAACGTCAAATTCTATTTAATATTTTGCAACCGGCTTAAGCGAATTCAAAAATAACAAAGCTAAGTGGAATGAACAAGAAATAAGTAACTAGAGTGCTGAACTTCATCTGCGCATGCTTTTTATCAAGAAATATTCCGTCTTGTATTGCATCATGTCAAGCGGCCTTTACAAAAAAATATTGTACATACTACGTGCTAATCAAAACAAGTGAATTACCAACTTTATCTTTGGTCTAGAATCAAACAGTGGAACCATCTTATATGAACTATAGACCTGGATAAAAAGTAGATATTTAGAAAATATCTCACAAGAAAATTTCAAAAAAATTTTGAGCAGCTCTTCAAAATTTAAATTTGAAATGTTTTCGTAGAATGCTATCATATACAGGGTGTTCCGGGACTTGCTGCAAAAAGTTCGGGGGTGAGTGGATGACGTGAAAATAATGTGGTGACATAAAAAAATTCTCATACAATCCTCATTTCTGAGTTATAGGCATTTAAAGTTACGAAATCAGAACTTATATTTAAGTATATTTTCCAAATTATACATTAGAACATTTTATGTATGATTACGTATGTCTGTATAGTGTGGGTGACTTAATAAATAATTCTACACTACTGTCCAAAGGCCAGGGGCGACTCATACCCAAAGGTTAACAATCAGTAAGTTTTCAGGGACAACCTGTACAATCTAAAGATATAGAAAAATCTTTTGAAAAATTAATTTCTTAAAGGATTTTTTCACAAAGTGGTAGTCTACTAAAATTTATAGTTTAGGGGATATGTACATTTTTAGATCGCCATAGAGAGACATTCTGAAGAAAATTATCATAAATTGTAATTATTTATTGGAGATATCCCCAGAAGGTATTAAAACACAATCAAACATTTCTAATTGAACTGTATTCTGTTGATCTTCGTGTTACTTATATAAGGAAAAAATTGAAATGTAGAAAAATTTAGTTTGTTAGCTTACAACTTATCAAATAAAAACTATAGTAAATATTCGAAGTGGATACTTTGCACTTTTATACACTTTTTACAGAGAATATTTGTCGAACGTGGAAAAGAATTATAAAATTCTGCCTTATAGCGTCCCAATTTTAGTTTATTCTATCGATGTATGTAGTACAAATGTTCATGTATTCATTCATTATTTCTTAAAGAAATGTTCGAATGTGTTTCAATACCTCCTATAACTATTATTTATATATTTATATATAAATAATCAAAATTTATGATAATTTCCTTCAGAATGTCTCTTTAAGGCTAACAATCTAGAAATCTACATATCTCCTAAACCACAAATTTTATCGGGTTGAACTAAAAGTACCAAAGGGTCATATGAGAAATTTTTTAATGTCACAGCATTATTTTCATGTCATTCAGTCACTCCCGAATTTTTTGCTTCAAGTACCGTAACACCCAGTATACTCACATAACTGCTTTTTGTGAAGTTGCCTCTACATATTCATTTAGTTGAAATATGAATTTATAACGGGAGCCATTTGCAATATTGTGTACTAAATATGCTGTTATAAATAAAAAAATTGTATGAAAGGTTTGATTTAATTTGTTTTGGGTTTACAGCGCTTTGTCAATTTTGTCGAAAAAATCAAAGTGAGTTTGTCAAAAGATCTCCTACATAGTTTTATTAAAATGCTGCTATATTTATCTTTGAGCACTTTTTTTATCAATTTTTTTATTTTTATACTAGAAATAATTGGAGATAAATAATATGACAGATACAAAGGTTCATATCTGTTTCCTGGAATATGCTTGCAAAGTCAATAATTGAGCAATCATTTTCATCCACTTGAACTAACAATATCACAAACTAATTTTATTTCTGTATAACTGAACCGTAATACAAATTTATCTAGAAGAAATAACAACATATGATAATGAACTTTTTCAACAGTCTTTTCTACGTCAATTATATAAATTCACCTTCACATTGTTATAACATTTATTGAAGATTCTGTATCATTAAACATAATAATACAAACAACTCAGTTTGGCTTTTCACTTATATATAGAAATTATTAATATATTTCGTTTCGATTCGTTTGGTACCTAGTTAAAGGAAAATTCAGTGGAAAAGAAAGAAATCCAAGTAAAATTAATCTCAAATATATGACGTATATCAAGTATCAAAATGCTTAATATCAATCTTCAAAATTACATATTTGTGGACAAAATATTTTCACTTATATATTATCAGGTAATAGCAATTGTTGACACTTTAAGAAAACAAAACATTGCATTTCGCGTTCTACAGGAGTGTTTAAGAAAATGAAAGTTATTATGAATTGTGAGTTCCTTGTAAACAGTTTGCACATATTGGACTCCCCAAAATAGTTTTTTTTTTATTATCACAAACGAATTTTTCCAAACATGGCACCGAATTCGTTGTGAAAATTCCATATGTTGATATTTGCAGTTCCTAATGTTAACACCATTTTAGATATTGACCCTTCACTTTCCTGAAGTTATTACTCAAGGCCTAAGTGAACAAAAGATAGTTAGAACATGTTCAAATACATTTCAAGAAGGTATGTGACATTTTAGAAAAGAAGGTAGGTGAGTTTTTAACATACCTACCTAATTAAATTAGATTAGAGATGAACAGACACATAAACAGGTAGCACAAATTTATCGGGATTGGCCCTTGTAATATATGGGCTTGGACAGTTTGTATTGTACGTTGCTGACCGATAGGAGATGATTCCTGTTGTTCTAAAGCTTAAAAATCGTCCTCAGTCTGTTGCAGGGAGGAAGAGGTGTCAATTTTGACAACCAGGCACACACATTCCGTATCGCGCTTTTTGTTAGGTAATACAGCCACAACCACTTCTTCATTAATTCGTCCAGCTTCTTCATTGCCACGACACAACGTCCTATTTCTTCCACAGTGGTGATTTTCTCAGCAGCACAGAGTTGTAGATTTTGTTTTGTCTGGTCAAATACACTGTTTGAAGGTACGCTTAGCTTAACCATGGTTTTCTATTGAAATTTCCTTATGTTATAGATACAGCAGAGGATATGAAATGGTTATTTTTACTCACATTATTTCACTTAAAAAGTCAAAATTTATTGACCCACCTCACTAAGACTTAGCGTCGCTGGAGTATCTGCTACAGCTATCATCGGCTTCAATATCAACCAGATGATTTATATCGGATGTTATAACTAGTGGAGGCGACCGATATTGAAAACTACATCATTATCAGCAGAATGACACCAATTTCGATTACCTGCAGTGGCCGAATACCTTATTTTTATATTTTGAAATTGAAGTGTCAACATTTGGATTAGTATCAACAATTCGTGCTTTTACACTAGTGCTTTTTTGAATTTTTCCTTGTGGCTAACTTTTTTGATGAAAATAGAATATTGAAAACGAATATTATATTAATTTTAAATAAGTTTGATAGGTTGACAAAAGATTTGAGGTGTTTAAGTAAGTCAAAATCAAAATTGTGTTGCGAGATTGCAGGTTCAGTCTCAACAGATGTGATACCTAAGAATTCCAATCTTTTTATTTTTACGTGAAAACCTAACCTAAAAAACTGTAAAAAAAGCTCAATTTAAAATTTGTGATATTTTATTTTGGCAACAGCAATGTATTCTAAAACATATTATTTATAAGAGGATATATTAGTTATTTATTATCAGTAAAAATGTACCGTGGATTAGAACGTAGGACATATCATCGTGTGGTTATGACAAAAGTAATAGTGGAATATAGAAGAATTGAAGGAAGAAAGTAAAATAAATGAAAATAAATACAATCTAGACGGCCTGAAACAAGAATCAACCCAATTCCTTTATAAACTTAGGCAGGCTAATAAATTACAAAACATGGAAACACAAAATGCGAGCTCAGAACAGTTGTACGGACAGATAAAGAAAAACATGCAGAAAGCGATTAAAGAATCTCTATGATACCATAGATACAGACATAGAAAACAAAATATCAATAATGGTAAAAATGGAAAAGAAATGTAAATAGATAGATAGGTATATTGGAGAAACGAAAGCGGCAATGGCGTGGAAAACAATAAGAATTAAAAGGAAGGAAGGAAACCAACGAAATAAATCCAATTTAATAGACATAACTGGATGGAATAATCATCACGAACAAATGCTGACGGAAAGCGCTAACAGTACATGAAATTCGGAAAACTTTACAAACTGTTAAAAAATAGAAAGGCAGCAGGACCTGGAAACTTTCCCATTGACTTGGTGCAACATGGACCGAAAATATTTCACGAAATTATAACTACCTCGTATTTGTCGATCTCAAAAAGCTCTATGACACGGTACAGTTGAAAACCCTTTTTGATACACATACTGACCTTAGCAAGGTTTTAGTTCGAGCTATATAGAAAGTCAAAAGGTGCTCGCATTCAATAGGTTTGAGACAAGGGTGCAATTTGTCACCAACATTATTTGAATTATATATTCAGGAAGCTCTGAGTTGTTGAGGAGCTGAAATAGTGGGAATGGGAATTGAGATAAAGAATAAGTGTCTAACAACTTCATTTTTTACAGACAACTAAGTTGTTCTAGCTTGCGACCAGGACGATGCAGATTATATGCTACGAAAATTGGACGACGAATATGCAGAATGCGGTTTTAATATGAAATATGCACTCATTGGTGCAAATTAATCTAAACCCAAAAATGACAATATACAAAGTCATAGTTGAGCCCATTTTAACATATGGATGCAACGGCTGGCAACTGACAGAAAAACGAAAATATAGAGGCGCTGTGGAGTCGGTCTAATTCCAAGCAACAACATTTCGAAATTTGTTATAAAATTTTTTCGAATAATAATCAATGTCCTTGGGTTATTACTACTAAAAACTAAAATATTTTCTATCCAAAAACCTGTATTTTATTTAAAAATTTTCCTTCTGTATCGCTCTCATCTCATCATTTTGGGACTCGGGATCTGTAGTTAACGAATTATTAATGAATAAATCTCTAAATATTTGATTTGTTCAGTTTAGAATATTCATGTTAGATTTATATTCATAATATAATTTCCAAATTCATTCAAGGGTAAATTATTCGCTTAAAAATACGAATGGTAAATCATTATGTACTGAATAACTCTCGCTGGTTAATCCTCGTTGATGTTAAGTTATAAATAATATACGAGTAGAAGCTGAAGTGCCAGAACCAGTTTAAGATGAATCAACAAAGGTTAATGCAGCTGTCGTATTTTCAATAATTTTCGTTGTAAGGTTTAAATTATCGCCTTATTACCAATACTATTCGAATTGCTCTGGTTAGTCTGGTAAATATCATCCTAAATAGAAAAATACTTATAAATACGTTTCTTACTTAGAATGCAAGTGCGTCAAACTGGCCTAGTGCTCTATCTAATACCTAAGTCAGCTCTGGTTCAAGGCAATAATAGACTACCGAAAGTATGATGACTGAATAGCATATAGAAGTTTAGATCCATTGTTAAACCTTGGTAAGGCGCGCGATGATTGGTCGATAGGCACGCTTCGTTTTAAACACAATCAAAATGTATAATAACAGTCAAAACTGAATTTATTTAAAATGTAGTAAAAATATTAATAAGAATAGGAATTATATCGAAGATACATAATTAGTATCCCAACCTCATATTTATTTGAATAATGACAATCCTCTTAACTACTTGTTTAGCCTATCTGCTGTCACTGAATGATATCTCTGGATGCTAACCACCATAATATATTGTTTGAATTGTATGAAATTTCGGTCTAGATGATAATACGTTTTACAATTCGTCACGAATAATTTGAATAGGTCCTTCACAGCTACAAGCTTATCTATTAGAAATTTAGAAAGCTTTTTAATTGAACCTATTCTAATTTCAGTTTTATTAGACGCCCAAAAATCGTACTCCGAATGATTCTGTAAAGTACTGTAGCCCCAGAAATATTTTAGTTTGATCAATTTGCTGAAAATCTCCCGGCTCAAGAATTTGTGTGTGTTTGTATTATACCTAAAATATTAAGATTAGAATCTACTTCCGTCTTTATTGTGAGTTTTCTCCTACAAGTACTGGCAATTTCATTAGAATATCACGTGGTACAGCTAAATGACAATCCATTTATCGGCTTTAACAACCTCGTAACTACTTGATTAGCCTATCTGCTGTCACTGAATGATATCTCTGAATGTTAACCACCATAATATATTGCTTGAATTGCATGAAATTTTGGTCTAGATGATAATACGTTTCACAATTCGTTACGAATAATTTGAATAGGTCCTCCACAGCTACAAGCTGATCTATTAGAAATTTAGAAAGCTTTTTAATTGAACCTATTCTAATTAGATGCCGAAAAGTCGTACTCCGAATGATTCTACAAAGTACTGTAGCCCCAGAAATATTTTAGTTTGATCAGTTTGCTGAAAATCTACCGGCTCAAGAATTTTTGTGTGTTTGTATTATACCTAAAATATTAACATTAGAATCTATTTCCGTCTTTCTTGTGAGTTTTCTCCTACAAGTACTGGCAATTTCATTAGAATATCACGTGGTACAGCTTTAAACCGCTTATGTAGATTTTTTTCCACTATGTACCATGTTTTTTTAAGGCCTGGAAGGTTTCCCTATCATTGTGATCTGATCATTACCACTATGAATGAACAATTTTATTCCATACCAAATGTCTGTCTAACGTTAAAATAACCAATTTATCGTCTTCAGAGACTGAAAGTAATTACAACCTAATAACTTGACTTACCTGTTGTTTAGACTGAATTTTTCCACAAATAAACCTTCTTCCGTGAAAAATAATTCCAGTAGGAAAACCTCCTTGACGGAATCTTCACATTTATTCCTTGACTACTAAATTATATAGTGCACTGTAAGAACTGACACATCCCTATAGTCCAATAATTAATTTTATTAATTCATGTCTGTAGGTTGATTTATCACTAGAGTGCAATATCACTAGATAGATATCACTAGATATCACTAAATATCACTAGATATCACTAAATATCACTAGATATCACTAATAGGTAATTGGTGAAGGACCGACGCAAAAATGCTACCTTGTGATACACCCGCGTTGATTTCCTTTAAGTTTGGGTAAGCATTTTCTTGCTTTATCCTGAAGGCTCGTTCTCTTGTTTTGCATAGTTTTGCGTATTGGTTCGGCAAGAGTTTCTTTAGTTTGTATTTGAGCCCTTTATGCCAAACTTGGTAAAATGGCTAAGCAGCTGAGAAAACAGGGAGCAGACTTTATTTCTAGTGATTTTTCTATGACATCGGTTACTCTGTGTACTTGGTAAATGTTTTAGTATTTTCCCAAATCTAGGAATTACTTTAGGGTAATATAAGCTACTTTCAAGCTAGATCTTGATTTTGTATTAACTGTTCAAGTCGTTTTCTCCTTCGGTAGCTGTGAAATTGTGTGCTAAATGTTCTCTAAATCTATTTGCTTTTTGTTGATTGTTTCTAGCCCAGTGACCATCTTGGTTATTGACTTGTATTTTGTATCTCATCTATACTGAACATATATTGGTATGTCAATCTCAGCCTTATGAATAGTGTATAATTGTGAAAATTTCATATTTTGAATTTATTCCTTTGTATTAGCCTATTTCACTTTCAATTTCTTCAGCTCCACGCTTTTATGGTCAGTTTAGGAATCGCACTGTCTCGTTTCAATATAATTATCAAATTCTTCATCAAATTCTCCATCAAATATTTCATCATATTCTTTCTTCATCAAATTTTTTATCAACTAGCTCTAAATTTGATTTCAAATTTTTTTTCAATACAATCTCAATATCAACTTATTTTGTTAATTCAAATACTTTTTCACAATTTAAGAGGGGTTATTCAGAACTATAACGATGCAAATTTTGGCAAAAATGCATAAATTTAGATGAATATTAGCCTTGCATCTGACGGCTAACAACGGGGCTAATGAGGGTTGATCTGTACGTTCCTTCTATTTTTGATGAATGGAAACTAACAACAAACGTTGAAGTGTAAGTCCTATCATAAACATGACACAAGAAGAGGAAACTAACGATCATATTTTGAAGCAGCAACGAAAAATTCATTTTTGAATCAACATAGGGACTTACAGCTTAACTCCGGACCGACAAAAAAAATGGCGTATCGAACTTATGTATATTTTATTGAATACTGATTGTCTTTGTTTAATATCAAGTTTCAGTAGATATGAAATTAACAGTCGTCTCTTTCGAATGTGAAGTAGGGAACTTGAACAATAGAATCGGAAATTTTATTAATAAAAAAGTCAATTGAAAGCTCCTCACATTATTTGCACTTTTTGTAGGTATACTTTCAATTTTTATTCTTAATCCCATTGATAGCAATCGCCGCTCAATGGGATAAACTCTAAAATTTATTTATATTTCTTTTCGTGCACAAAAATATGAAAAAAATGTGATTAGCCTGTATTAAAATATATTTATATCATCATCATTACGCCGGTCAATACCTTGGATTACGGTTTCTTCAATTTGGTTTCTCCAGGTATTTCTCGATCTGCTTCTTGGCTATAGAGATATCCATTGGGTTATCCTCTTTCTAGGTTTTCTTCTCATGATGTATCCTGCACTATTAAGTATTTTTACTTTTATTTACCTTATTATATTTTCTCATCTTACTTCTTCTTCTATTCATCTATTTTTATTTAATCTTCTCTCTTCATAACCTGTAATATTTGGTCCAAGTATAGTTCTCAGTATTTAGATATAGATCTGTCGTTTATCTTCAGATCTTTTTTTTCCTTTTTATTTAAGACATTTGTTTGCATGGTGTATACAATAATTCTTTATTCATTCTTTAGACGTGTGTCCTATTGTACTATTGTCAAAAAAAGATAGGAGATCGTGAACTGGTAGAAGTACAAAAGTAAAATACTGAATACACCGACCAAAATGAATATTTACAAAACAATGATAAGGTCGATAGGGCTTATAACAGTTGAGAATAGCGGAAAGAAAAATGGTAAAAACGATCTCCATTCATTTAAACCTTGAAAAGCATCCATTTATAAATGGAAGTGTCTGGGTAATGTTTGTGACGACATGCATCCGATATCAACTAACAAATGTCCATTCCTACATGTATGATACGCATGGTATGAATAAATCATTCCTCAACCAAATTTTACCATCTATTTTCACCGGGCTATAAATTGATCAAGTTGCCCTATATATTAGTCAGTACGAACATTTAAAAAACAAGTTATAATTTTGGGCCATGGTCGATACTGGTTTTTAATTTTATAACGGGGCGTACGTTACCGAATTGAATATAATATCTTGAAATATAGAATGTTTTCATAACGTGAGTGTATTAAAAATCAATTACACAATCCAAAGACTTTTTGATTTGTCAACGTTTATATGTGGGGTATATTACAAAGGGCGACCGAAAAGTTTTCATTTCCAATCAATACTGTAATTTATTTTAACATTTTGTCATCAAGTGCTCAAATTTTCAGTGCCAGGGCGACAAAAATCAATCAGCTTTTGAATAAAATATCTCGAGAAGGCATTTTAGACATACAAATTTTCAAATGGTTTGCCACCAAAAAATGTTGTAGCGATGGAAATATTGATATAGACAAAAAAATCGATGGATATCACGTTCTTCAGAAGAAATTCAATTTTTAGACACTAAATTATTCTTGAATATTCGTTGAAGTATTACCAAGAAAGTAGTTTTCTCCATAGAGGAACATTTTCGAATTATTATTTCAGGAGTGATAAATAGATATTACATATTCCAATAAATTCCATCATTTGGCTACATTATTTTTATTCAAAATTTGAAACAAATGTATTTAGTAGGAATATAATTTTCAATTAAAACTCATAAATATTAGAGATGCATAAGTTATACACGTTATACAATTATGTTTTCTTATTATTAATCAATTTTATAATTCCTTTTTCCTGGCTTTAGTCTGCGCGTAAATATCATCATAATTAATTTCTTGGACTAATTGAGCTTCAATAGACAGCACTGCAAGAGCATTAAGTCTATCTAGACCCATACTTGGATGTAAATAGGTTTTACCTCTTTTCAAAGTAGGAAAAGATCTCTCTCCTTATTTGTAACCGGAATACTCAAAAAAATACGTAAAGCAATATCAACATTTGGGTGAACATCTCGGAAACTACGTGAATATGATACGTTGCATATTTTTGTGTGTACAACTTCCGTATTTGCTGAAGAATCTTCGAGTAAATGTAATACATTTATTTCCTAATCTCTCCACTAAATCGCGAGGAGTCTTGTTTGTGACTAGTTTATTGGCAACTCGTTTGTATCTATTTCAGAAAAATTATCGAAGAAATTAAAATTTTAGTAAAGCTTTTCATATGCACTTTTACGCCCGGCCAATTAGGATACTAAAAAATTAATGCGGAAATTTTCTTGTCCAGAAAAAGGTATTCTTTCATTTACCTGTGACTCATCTGGCTGAATTTTTCTTGTTGTTTTGCGACGAGTATGATAACGATAATAATCTGGGGCCACAGATAGCGTTTTAGCTTTTTCTTCATATTCAGAAAATTATCTGCCACTGATGTCCTGAAGGAATAGAAACGGAGAACTATAGATCTGCACAACGGATGATGAATCAGCTTGAGATTATTGAGGCTCCTTACTATCAGCATTAAATCGATGTAAAATTACATTCGAAACAAAGACTAGAATTGTCGTTTCTAAATGCTGCAACTTTCGCCGCAATCCCGTGGCGTCAGATCGTGTAGTCCGTTTCCAATTTCTGCTTCCAGCAATAAATTCCAGTACATCAATTTTGCAGACCATTCTTTTTCTAACGCGTAAAAAATTAATCTGATTGTTTCAAATTTTTTACGTCTCTGAAACTGAGATTTTGTCATTCCAAAAATTTTGCTGCCCTAGGCCCGGGCCTTGCGAACAACTAGACAATTGGTAATTGGAAATTCTTCGTCTTGCCTCCAAGTTCCTTTGAGAAAAAGGATGGAGGAGATTGGTATGCAGTTTTAGTGCCTCGTCGCCAACTGCACTTTGTTATGATTAGACGGATAAAGAAAATTCTTAATTATCAAAAATGAATTTTTCAGTTTATTCCAACGATAAAACTAAGTTCAAACTAAATCAATGTTTGTAATTAGCGGAAGGAATTTACCTTTGAACAAGTTATGATAGAAACATTTCTGAGCTAGTTGATTATAAAACTCATAATATAATAAGCGACTGAGATTTTTTGATTAAATATTTGATTAAAGTCGTACTCTAAGTTATATGCATAACCAAAGTTTACCACTCCTTTTCCCAATCTTCTTGTTATTGTCAGCAAATGCTATCTGGTAAACTGGTTATCTTGTGTCACGGGGAGGAGGCAAAAAAAGGGATTACCAGTACAATTTCTAGATTTTTTTTTTATAAAATCGTTAATATTTGCGTGTGAAAGTAAAGAGACTCAGCTTCACCTCCAAAGAGCCGCATGTGGCTCACAAGCACAGGTGGCCGATTTTACTACAGCAACCGACCAAAATAGACCCATAAATAGAAAAGGTAAAAAGTCAATGAAATTTCACAGAATAAAACATGTTTTGATCTATCTATAAAAATTAAATGAATGTATTAAACGATTAATATTATTTATATTCTCAATAGATCAATTGAATATTCCTTTGTTCACATATTGTGGCACAGTAGTCACTTCGGATTTATTTATTCTAGCTTTTTGAAGAAATTAATTTGTCCTCGACCTTATTCGAGAAAGTCAATAAAATATCGAAATTGAATCGAATTTCAACAAATTTGTGGTGATTTTATTCTTTATATTCCCTGGTAAGTTTTTCTTCGCTTTTTTTTATTGTCCTCACAAAAATTTCTGTTATTTTTATGGGTCTCCTTTAGTTTCAAGCAAATTTTGAATAATAGTTTCCGTGCGAATTAGTATCTTCTATTTATTTGAGAAACAGAATGAATAGAATAAGATATTTCTGTTTGGTTATAATTTAAATATAAATTCAGCTCTTTTATGTTAGGTAATAAGCTCCTTTTGTTCAAATCTGTTCTTCCTACTCATTCCTTCCCTTCCTCATTTTTTTTGTTGCAGCCCTTAACTGGATTCCCAGATGTTGGAGTAAATTGAATTTGTTGTCTGGTAGTTGGATCCTTGGTGGTTGAAATTCCCAACTTTGCAGCTGTAGAACAACGGAATAAAAAATAAAATAGTTACAATTTTCTATTTTTACGAGTATTAATCTGTCTTTGATTAGACTGAGGTACACACGTGCCTAAAAACTGACTAGTTCGCGTTTCCTACCTTATCTATTCCAATCATTGTTCCTACTTATGTCGATGTATTTATTAACCTTTCATCATATCTGAGGAACATTCCACCGTATATAACTGGATACAGATTCCGTTTTCTAGTATTCTCTATGTTCTTTAGATATAGTTATTGCAGATATTGTATTATTTAAACAAAGTAGAAAGTAGTTACTATTAATATAACTGTTTTACACCAGCAAGTTTCATTTTTAGTGTTATTCACCGAAACCTGCTTTTATTATTTCCGTTTTATCGTTTCGCTTCGTTTACAACCAGCACCCATTTCATAGCATCTATTCTTTGTCCTACTTCATAATTTTTTCTTCAGAATCGCTCTGATTTCTGATATATTTACCTCCTGGATATAGTCTTCTTCTTCAAAGCTTACTATCCATGAAAGTCCATCTCAGTAGAGATTATAGACATATGAATACTTTTATAGACTAAGAGTTACAGCATTATATAATTTAATATTGTCAATTTATCCATTTTATTAAATAAAGGAACGAAAATACCAAAAAATGATTCTACATTAATCATAAAGGAGAAGAATTGATTTTCCTATTTTTCCCTATAAAAAATTCCATTCTTCTAAGCATATACAGAGTTAATATAAGAAATTGGACCGCTATGAGGAAGGTGTCGAAACTCTTGAAGAGCTGGCTCATGCACAACTGCTTTTGCCTCGAGTGGTTCTTTATGTACTTCTGCGTTGAAACCGTTTATTGGATCTGCTACATAGTTAACAGTACGTCTGGTACCATCGGGGTCGGTTAGAGAGTAGAAACCTATAGAAATCATTCAAAAATAATTATTTTCAAATTAATCCCAGCCTACCTTGTACAATATCGCCATTTCTGGTTTCACTTTGACTCTTGCTGTCACCTGTTAAGCTATCTTCAACTTGATATCCGAAAGAGTATTGTGGATGAGGATCATATTCTTCAGTAATTACTGCTTTAGCTACAGGAGTGGCAGTTTTAGCAATAGCAATTGGTGCTGGTGCTGCAATAGGAGCTTGATGGAAAACAGGCGTAGTTAGAGAAGAATAAGGAACTACTCCCTTAACTGCAACAAGGAAGGTGGCCAGAAGAACAATCTGTGAATAAAATGTATCACAATGATGCACACAATGCTAAATCTTGCTGCTCTTCTACATAATGTAATAATGACTAGCTTCTGAAATAATTCGATACAATTTTTTTGTTGAATTATATAAAATATCCTCATAGATACCACAAAAAGATTAAATACTTTGGAAAAAGCAATTGCTTCTATGAGTTTCGCACTGAATTTGCTCAAAAAATATTTAGAGCTTTCAAAAAAATGGATAACATCAAGGACCTCGGAAATGTTAGGAATATTTATATAACCGTGTAGAAAATGTAAACATGTTTTCATATTCAAGATTATCTAAGCAAACTTTGTGGCTGCCTTTTGGAAACGCCCCTATTAAACTAAAGAAATATGAATAGAAATAGACTGCAAATTGAAAAACAGTGGTGGATCAAATATTTCTTCTATCGGCACGAAATTTGGTCTAGTTTTGTTTGTATTTACTATTATTCTGAAGTATTAACTATTTGTTTAAATTGTTAAATTACATACCTTCAGAATCATTTTAATGTCTTGATGAGTATACAAGAGTGTTAATCGTATATGCCAGCAGACGTTTTATACTTGTCCACTTTTGAGAAAAGTACAAAACTACATTTTTCTCGTTTTGATGTAACCTCGTCTCGTATTAAGGTCAAGAATAGGAGTAATGGTTAATTTTGACGAACGAAACGTTTGTATTATATAAGAAGTGGAAAAAGAAATTGATACAACATTTTTATTCCGTCTAAAATATTACCAGCATTTCAGAGTCATTTGATATGTTATAGCAGTTTTCACAATGCCTCACACTTTTTTTTTCACTTTTATATCAACCTGAAACTCTTATACAAAAAAGGAGTAGGAGAGAGTGGCATTTCTTAAAAGGGTAGCAGATGTCTACGAAATAATTTCCCGAAAAGAACCATTGTATATATACAGGTTGTCCCGAATAAAAACAAGCACAGAGCAGATGTGAATAGGAGAGCTATAAGCCGATTGAGTACAATTTTTACACCAAGTTGCATCCTTGAGAAAGCATTGTATCTTAAAGTACGGTCCAAAATATCGGAATAAATAGATTTCTTAGCAATCTTTTATCTTAAAAATAATCTTATCGTACATTTTATGAGACTATTGAGGACATTATTTGATGTTAAGTAGAAGGGTATCGAGCTATTTTTGGGGGGTTTATTGAGAGTGACATAACCTTAAAATTTCATACATGTTTTTCATTCGTCAGTTAATTGATATGACTTCTTCTTCTGTAATTTTTCATAAAAGTTTATCATTTTCAAGGAAACGTCGAATAACCAATGACATGTTTCAAAGAATGTTATTTGAAGAGTCAAGGCTATTCATTGAAAATTTTGACAATTTGAAATTCAGTTCTTGTAGTAATTAAATTGTTATTATTTTTCCTAATGAGTGGAAACCTCTCATTTAGCAAATTCTCCTGTTTAGTTTTTATGGGAGAAACTGGAGAATAATCGTCAAAGAATAGGGAAGAATATCGGTGAAGGTTTCCTAATCTGATGATTATTCACAGAACATTTTCTAATGTTGAAATTAAATTCTTTGCCCACTTCACGTTTTCGTAACTTTTCAAAAGCTTGTCTTTGGTTATTCGACTTTTCCTTAAAAATGACAGAGTTCTTTGAAAAAAATACCAGAGTATAAAGTTCTCCATGATATGAAAATAATATTTTTAAATTCAACTAACAGCTATTGTGAAATTTTAAGGCTGGGGCACCCTTAACCAACTCTCAATTTATCATTAATATTCTCAATAGTCTCATATAGTGTAACAAATTTGGTATTTTTCAGTTGCAGAGTTGCTACTGGATATAAATTTAATTTGCCTCCATACGTTCGTCATATATTGGCTCCCAAATACACCTCTACCCTGTATTGGTTTTCAGGCAAGACTCCCTGTATAATTTAATATTTTTTTCCGAAATTTAACAATTCCTAATATTTATTCTGGTGGTAAACTTAATAATTATGTCCATCTACCCTAACGGGTGTAAATAGTGGGATTGAGTTCCTTTTTTTATGGAGTATTTTTTCCAATATTTTTTCTATTTCTTTCGATCTTCTGTTTCTGGTAGTACCTCATGTAGTTTCTTCCCTCCGTTCTAAATTGTACGGTTGATTTTGTCTTCTTGTAATCCTTTTCCCATTTATGATTCTCACATGACCGAACCATCTTAATTAATTGTCTTCTGTGTAATTGATCTGCACGTTTTGTATCCAATATTTGCCTGAACGTTTCATTCTTGATATGGTCTAATCATTCTTATTCTAGATTGTCCGATCATTTTCGTTGTTTGTATCTTTCGGTCGTTGTCCACGTTTTGGAACCATATGTAGTATGGGTATAACTACTATGTTATGAATTTCTACTATTATTTCCTTGTGTGCTTCGTAGAAAATATGTTTTTATCGCGTTAAATAGTTTTTTTGCGTTTGCTGTTATTTCTTTCAGAATTTTCCATCTACTGTTATCACACTGCCGAAGTATTTGAAGTGCCCTAGTCGTCTATTTCCTATTCAATTCGATTCAATCAATTTCAAGTCATTTTCATTCGGTAATACATATTTTCTTGGCGTCCGGAAAATAGATACTTTCCGGTGCTTTTACTCTGGGAAAGTACAGTTTTTTCGACCTATTTCCATTTCTGGTCTAAGTTTTACTCACTTACTGATTTGACATCTCAATAATTGAGTTATTTCTATTTAAAAGTTTGAATGGTTTCTGATTGCTATTATTGCAATATATAATGGAAAAAAGCAGTGAAAGTGATGTTGAAAATATGCCTGACGAAATTACTAATGCAGCAGCTGCTGCTACAATACAATTAAGAAGTACTACCTAAAAAATCGAAGTTAAGTTACGAAAGGATTTATAGTTTATTCATGAAATACATCTTTTTAAAAAAATTCAAAACTATTACGTAAGACGTAATTTTGGCTTATTTGGCACAAATATCAGAGATCTTCAAACCTTCTACTCTTTGAAGCATCTATTCGATGCTGAAAAATACAATTTTAGTTAAAAAAGTCTTTAGCAGAAAAGAAATCAATTTATTAGGGAATGCAACAATAAAACCTACCTAATGATGAAGGTAATTTAATAAAGAATCACAGTTATAAGGAAAAAGTTTTAACATAATTGGTTTTTACTTAGATGTGGGTTAACGGGTGCGTATGAACGGAAGAACTAACAAATATAACAATAACTGATGATATAAACGACAAGGTAACATGCTGCTCATAAAACTACCATAAAACATTTTTTGTAATTGGGCAAGATATTATACAGGGAATATTTGTCTTTATGGCCATCCCATACTCCACACAACAAATTATTCATAAATTATAGAATATTATTGCGGGATGCGAGAAAACATGATATCGATTTGATTTAAATTGGCAAGTTATTGTGCATTTTTTGCATTGTTAAATATTGAGCCCTCAACTAATTCTGAACGTGGAGTAGGTAGGTAAAAGTCGTGGCAAACGGATACAAAAATAAAAATTTTTAATCTTTTGAAAAAGTCCCTGCAGTGAGCTCTGCTGTATAGTCTGAGTCGCACCACACGTACCTCAGAAGGGAAGAGCATATCGAAGATGCGACTCGATAAGGCTGTTAAGGAGGTGGATAAGTTCAGTTCTTTGAAAACTGATCTCAGCGCAAAACAGGAGGCACTTAAGGCGGCAATGTGTAACTCCGATTTCAAGGAATTGTCCACAACAATCCCTAAGAATTTTTTAGGTTCAACGACGTCGATGGTGGTGTTATTAATTGAAAAAGTTTGCAATTTATTTTTATACTATAAAACTAGGACAATAGAAATGGTCCCATGTAGTGCCTTGAGATCAGGGTTGCTCCAAGAGAAACTAGTGTCGTCTGCAAATATTTTCCCACTGATGTCTAGGTAGGTGATGTCATTTATAAAGAGAAAAAACAAAATAGGGCCTAGTACTAAACCTTGGGGCACTCCATATTCTTTTGAAATCGCTGATACCACAGTCTCAAAAGTTATGACACTATCACCATGGATAGATTTCTATACTGTTTCTTCTGAAATTCAATTCCACTTGAAATCACATTGAATATTGATGTATTTTATCCATATTTCACGATTAATACTGCAAAAACAATCTAGCTAAAGCCACCACTAGGATACTAAACTAGCAAATCTCAGCATAAATGACGAATACGTAGATAATATATTCCTGACAGTTTAGGATTTTATATCACTCATTATTAAGAGAGTTGTTATTTAACTTCAATTCCATTCTTTATAAGCTAGTTTCGTATAGCACTTCTATCCCATCGTCCAATTTTATCTCAAATATTGACATATAACGTTCAGTACAGATATAAAAAAAACTATTCTCAAAGTCTTGTCCAAATTATATTGTACAGAAATTTACATATTTACAGTGATCAATTTAATGAATTAAATTAGCAGAGTAAGACAAATGAGCGGGTGCAGCGTAGGCATAAGGGGCAGCTACTCTGGTTAAAGCTGGAGCAGCGTATCCGATGGGAGCAGAGTAGGATAAGTGCGGAGCAGAATAGGATACATGAGGGGCTGTGTAGGATACATGAGGAGCAGCATAGGACAACGCCGGAGCTGCTAATCTAGCTACGGTCGGTACAGCGACAGCAGCTGGAGTGGCGATTTTGGCTACAGCGGGTGCAGCAACAACAGCTTTAGCTACAAGGGGTTCTTTACGGACAACGGCATTGAATCCATTCACATCATCTGCGGTATAATCTACAATACGGCGGGTACCATCGGCGTCGTTCAATGAGTAAGAACCTAGACAAAAATCCAAGTTAACACTCAAATTTTCCAATTCTGAAAGTTAAAAATTTTACCTTGTACAACATTTCCGCTTCTGGTTTCCACTTGGTTTTTGTTGTCACCTGTCAAACTGTCTTGTACATCGTATCCAAAGGAATATTGTGGGTTGTGGTCGTAATCTTCAGCAACAACGGCCCTCGCAATTGGAGCAGCAACAGCTAAGGGAGCGGCAACAGCTGGGGTATGAACTAGAGGGGCAGCATAAGGAAGCACTCCAGCTCTAGCTACCGATACAAAAGCGGCGAGAAGAACAAACTGAAAAAAAATTTTTCCCATAAGAAAGTTTTTATAAATGGGATCACAATCATAATAAACTTGTACCACTGACAGAAACATCTTTCGTATAATGTGAGATTATCTTCTGATTTTGGTAGTTGAACAAATTGATGCTGTATACATCCACACTTAGGAATCGAAGCAAGGGCTACTTATTTTTTCACAAGGGCTTCTTATATTTCTGAATGCGACGAATAAATTATGTTCGATGTAAATATAGCTTAGTTTATTATTATACATTAAAATGAGCTTAATATTTGTAGAAGGAAACTACATTTGATTCAAATGTGACAAGTTCCACTCATTTGTTAGTTGATCTATATTAACAAATCAACTATACAAAACTGAATTTGTGTTAACAACAATAAAACATGAGAATTGTGAATTCTTCTTTTAAGATATAGAATTACACATAGATATTTGAATCTTGAATAAATTCGCTTCTTAGCTGTGAAATATTCTATTCTGAAACTGTTCAGGGACGTGGAATCTACGATTCAAGATAGTCCTACCAAAAACAATCCACAATTATGAGGTTTAGTGGTGGAGATGGCTATTCAATCAAACCTCGTCGGTCATTCCATCTACCAAAATATAATTAATCTAAATACCATCTGGACAAACATTCGCTTTTTTGAAAAATTTGTTTCATGAAACTTGTGAGTTAATTTGATTGGTAAATTTTCGTATCCACATTTTCACAAAATTACAGTCATTCGTTGTTTCAAACTTACGAAGAACCTTCCCCAAATAAATCCCCCAAAGTGGTGGTCAGGAGACTCTCATTAAAAGTGTATAAATGTTTTTTCTTTCAACAAGTATCAAATTTGCTTCCACGTTATCACCTTCAGCACGTTCAAATTCGTCTGTCTCTGTCCAAAACAGCGGGATCCAAAATGGGAAATACAGTTTTCGACGTCGTCTGCTATACTGACCATGGTGTCCTTATTGCCTATACTAAAGATAATCTCCGAAGGCTACTACATCCCTTTAACACTTAAGCAAAACGACTAATCATGCTCATCAACATCTAAAAGGACCACGTCCAAAGAACCGATACGATGTAAGTTGGAAATCGATTCAAAAATTATCGAATAAGTGAATGATTTTAAATACCTTGGGTAACGGGGAAACTTTTTTAACTAAGTGAGAAAACAAACAAAGATAGCGGATCGAATTTCAGGATGCATGAAAGATATGGTTTGAAAAAATAAATACGTAAATACTGAAAGTAAAACTCAGCAGAAAAAATACCAGATACGGGTAGGACACTACAGACGATGATAACGGTCGAAATAAAAATAATGAAAATTATACATGGCAAAATTCTACATGACATAATACGGGATGAAGATATTAGACTTCAAAGTGAAATACTGGACATAGAAACGTGGGTAAGATAGAGACGATAATTATAGAACAAACATAAAAAGAATAAAAGACAGTAAACTTGTTAAGAACGCAAGAATAGACAACCACTAGTAAGACCTCCTAAACTATGGAGAAAATACTGGATATCTTCTTCCGGGGAAGACTTCTGGCAATAAACAAGCAGTAGTCTACTAATATGGTCATCCATGTTGGAAAGAAAGAGAAGAAAATAATAACTAACTATTCAATTTACAAAAATTTAAGAATTAACAGAAACTATTAGAATATATAAACGTCTCATTTGCAATACACACACATATTGAATGAAAAAAAAATATGGAAAATTATAAAAATGTTGGATTATTTGACTATCCAGAGCCGCAGATTGAATTTCAGTATTAACTACTTTACTGCTTTTTAGCCAGTTACATGAAGATAATGAGATTGCTATCATCGAATAGGTTTTTTCAATACCTTTTAAATGAAGTTTAATTTAAAAGATTCTATTTAAACTTATTGATCAAAATGACCTTGACTTGATATTAGGTTCCGAAATATCAGAAAAATTCTGAGAAGCACTATATGAAAAACTGCTTGAATCGATTTGAGAAATAATCTAATTTTATCTTAAGAAATTAAACAGAAACATTTTCAGTCATATAAATTGTAAACATAATCATTTATTTCGATAATTCCTCTAACAAAAACTTTATAATATGATAAATATTATAACGAAAATTAATAATTAAAGAACACTTTACCTTGTAAGCCATGGCGTATAGTTAGTTAGCTGTGAAAGGCTGAGATATTGTGATGATAATCCTCTAGAACCTCGTATTTATATTAGGGTATCAGTTCTTTACGCACTCTTAAAAATCATTTACCGGTTCCTTAAAAAAAGTTGAAGTTGCATCGTGGTCGACATCTAGTGTTCCGGTTTGGGTGTAGGCTGTTGATTGTTTCGCAAGGACCACGCCTGTCCTGATGTGGATATGTCAAGTTCAGTAAGTCCATTATTTTTCAGTCACCATCGAGGAATCCGAATTGATACGACACATTTTAATAGATCAGTTTTTATTTTAATTAGTTTTTAACGTAAATCTTATTTTAATATTTCTCGAGTCATTTGTCATAAATGTTTGTAAAATGTAACGACTGTTTACAGAGTTTTGTGTAAAACTATTACTATTTAACTAGTAATTTAACTAAAATTTATTTTCATATGCGAATGTACGTCGTCTATAGCTTCATGTGAAAGGTATTTAATAATATTTTCAAGTTATTGACAGATGATTGAACGTAGCAGATATTGTTAGCTAGCTTCCATGTTTTGGTAAAACTAAATCTTTGTAGGCTTTTTTATTTCTGTAAATACAGGCAAATCTGAGCAATCAGAATAACAAATTTACCATGTTTGGAACTGAAAATGTAACCTAATCAAAATTCATTGGAATTTATCATATATTATTTGAAATAAAACATAAAATCAGTTTAATACTCAATAATTGTCGAGTGGTTTATCCCAAAAAAAAGATGCCTGCTAGGAGGATGAACTAAACGATTGTATTGGCTACAAATACATATAATGTGAAATTTATTCTCGTGTTTCGACGTTGAAATTGACGCTGCTGTATTGATTTGGAATATGCAGACTTATTCATGGTTATAAATATGATGAGACAATCTCATTACGACTGAATTTCCCATAAATTTAAGTCCACTCAGATATTTTTTGAAATAAACTGAATAGCACATAGAATGAACATGATGGAAACTATAAGAAATTTTACGAGCAAAATAAGCCAAGATCTTCACACCTTAGCTATGAATAAATTGCTTAAGGAAGTACCATATAATGAATTTCTTATGTTCAAAGTGTCTCTTCAAAAATGAAATTTTAGCATATTATTTCGTCGGTGTTTTGCACAGATTGAATTGATTTGGTGCACGAACGAATTATATTTCTTTAAAAAACGAAGATATAGAAGTAGAAGAGGATGTCAATAAATACATTTTGATCGTTTACCGTGTCAAGTGAATTTTGCGAAATTTTAGAAAGTATGTATCACCGTCTCCAGTGCACGTATATAAGTTCTATTTTTTTTCGTGCTTGTTTTTATCAGTTTTCTTAATAGTACCAAACAAATAATTTTGTGAGGATCATTTTTATATTTATCGTTTTTTGTATCCTGGATTTCCATAGCTTAGTTCCGTTTGATAAGGGTATTGACGGATTGAGTTTCTCGGAATTGAATTCACTTCTCAAATTATCGTTAGATAATTTAAATTGATAATTTCCTTCTAGTACTGAAATCTTCCAACACCGTTTATTGTTTATCCAAGGCTTCGTTACAAATTAGCAGCACCTTAACAAGAATTGTAAGTTACCCATTATTTCTATTGAGTAAAGAAAATCACAATTATTATATAAGATGAAGATTGTAATCGCTTCCGATATTTGTATAGTTCTTCCAATTTCAATTGCACTAAACAGCTATACGAGGATCAATCAGTCCACGTGGACTAATCATCTTCATTGTTTACCAATGAAAACATAGAATCGTAAATATAAATACATTTCTATTGGCCCAAGTTGTCGTAAACCAATGTACACAATTCCTTCGAAATATTCCAGGCAAAAAGTCTGCGAAAAGCAGTGGCGTGTTGAGATTAATTTAATTCATAAATTTCTTCAAATAAAAACGGCGTTTGCTTTGGTACCAGCAGCTAAAGACATTAAACAAGAATGCAAATTCTTGACTTTTGACATGTGGTATGGAACCATTCGAATACTAAACTAGAACGACTCGTTTTAGTTCTAGAATCTGGAATATCAATTATTAAGGATTTTTCCGAAATTTGTTGCTTTCTTATATTTCTAAGCTCTTGATTATGGCCAGTACCGCTCACTCTAATCATGAGGAAACTAAAAATAAATGTGATGATAATTACACAATATTTCAATTCTTTGTAGACTGTGGATAGTTAGGGCAATCGTTCTAGCTTCCGAGTCACTTTTCACCTGCAGTTTAGAAGATATTTTATGTGTGACACTGCAGCTCACTGACTCCTACCAAAAAAGCTTGATATCTGGAGTTCTTTTGTCCCACTTCTCAAGGTTTTAGTACTACTCCTTCGAGGTATATAGGCTCTTTACTGAAATGCGCAGGATATTCGCAATGTAGATGCTCTGCTGTTTCTACGGCTTGCTCGCAGAATCTGCAGTTGTCGTCCTCTACTATGTTTATTGTTTCAAGGTAGTATTCGATGGAGTCAGAAGACCAACCACCAATTTAATATAGTTTCTGGTCAACACGAGTAATTCCTCAAATTTGTTAGCTCCAATAAGACTCCATATGATTCTTTAGCCATACATTCAATTTGTTGCTCATGAGATCGCGGTAGTGCTTTAGGCCAAAATATTGAGTCGTCTCTTCTATGACATAGCTACCTGCTATAGTCTGATTGCCTAATAACCACATCAAGATTATTTCGTTTCTATTAGCTAGTGATTTTAGAGCTTCTGTCCAAATACTTTTGAGTACATATGTTTATTTCTTGCAGCTCTGTCTCATAAACAATAACTTATTTTCCTGGTGGTATGGAGAGCTCGCATTTTGCTTAATCCAGCTTCTTGCGCTAGCTTCCAACAATTAGTATAACGAAGAGAAGCATTCCAGAAGATCTCTATTGACCTTTTATTAGGTCATCAGTCATTGATAACCAAGATGGATAGAAAGTCTGGGTCTGTCCATCTAATTTCCACAGTGGAACCATTAATTTTGGATATTATAGTAATGCTATTAATATTTAGTGTATTTCTTAATATCGAATAAATAGTGCATAGAGAAGGCGATCTCATAGTTTTTGATAATCTCTCAAAATATGCAAGTAATACTTTTTAGACAAAGATTTTTCCAGGTATTTTCCCACCTTCCTCTAGATTTAAGCAGTAACAAGATAGATGTGATAGTTTGATCTTTTACTAAAATCTTCAAAAGCAATAAAATTAATTACATTAATGACATGACGCTTATTCCAAAACATGATAAGAAAACACAACACTCACAGGTATAATATGTTGCCGACATTCAGGGGCATCATTCATTATTTTAACCCAAAATGTGTCTCGCCATTGCTAATAAATAAATTGTTAATATATTTTTCAATTGATTTAATTTATGTTAATAGACCAAATAAAGTCGAACGTAGAACATTTAAAATTTAAATCTTATCTAAAAGCACGTGTTATTATAGTAAAATATCAATTACAAGGAATGTCGACTGGCGATTGTTAAAGTTTTCAGATGTGGGCGTAGATAAAACTGTTTAAATTTCGTTTGAGCTGGATTTATCTTCGCAACTGAGTTGGAATTTCTGGAACTGTCAGTGATATTCATACTGAACACACTGTTTACACTACCACTCACCATTACACTGTGTGACGCGCTATTTGATAACCAAGTTATAGGTAAACTGTTTACCTCAGTCTCTGAAGATGATAACTTGGTTATCGAAACGCGCGTCAGTGGAATTGTGAGTGTAGGTCTAGTGGTAGTGTAAACATTATTTAACAGTTTTTCATATTTCCTCACTTTGATTGTTGATCTAATATGTATTTAATCTCATTGCATCTTTCTTTACGATAAACTTACTTAAAAAAATCAAATATTTATTCACAAATATTCTACGTTGCATTCTGAATATGAGTCTAATAACAATTACACTGGCAGAAAAAGGTCCTATTTTGTCAGGGAGTGACAAAAACATCCATCACGCTGAAAATGAATTTTACGCCTTCGCTCCGAGGCTCCAATTCGATCCAATTCAGTTGTCAAGCAAATACAAATATACTTTCCGATTTAACGTATCCTTTAGAAAATACGATCCGATTATTCGATTTGGTGAATCAGTACACCAAACATTTACTTTTTCAGTATAACGATAGATTCTGTTTTACTAGCCTAATAACAACAGTTTTAGAATAGAAGGATTTAATTTCTCGTGAACTTTGCTTGGTATTTTACTGAAAAAACTGAACAATTGAAGTTTTTTTCACGATTAATCAGGGAAAAATATAGAGTCGTGTTTCAAAATGGAACGTACCATTGTTTTTGTAATTTCGACATTTTAGTCCATAGGTAAGACAGTAGCTGTATCATCTCTCTCATTGACACTTTTGCCGATTGATATTTTCATTTTATATCGTCTAGTTGCGCGAAATATTTCTACCTCCTATGATTAGTTGAATATTTGCAACTATTTTTTCATTGGTAACTTAGTAGATGAAATTACATTACATAAAATTTTTATATTACAAATTGAGTTAATGAAAATATTAAATATTCGAGCTCATCAACTTCACGTCCATAATTGATCATATTCACCGACTGTTGATATCAGCTCCATTTTAGTGAAGTATCATTTATCATTTTCTAGCAGACACTTTTACGAGTACGTAAAATTCGTATGTGAAATGGTTCACCCGACCTCTACCCTCCGTAATTTAGGTGGCCACCACGCGCAAAGTTGAAAAAGGTTAACCGTGCGGAGGAAAAAATTTTGCTTTCTGCAACCTTGCCTCGCCTCCCTCAACTTCCATTCATTGTCAGTTTTTACGTCCGAGTAAAAGGATTCGTGCTCGAACACGAAGCCTGTGATTACACTACTCGGCTGGCAGAGATTTGTGGAATTAAATAGTTTTTAGTCATATTAAGCGAAAGTGCAAGTTTCAGCACCCAATGGTGCTAAAACTGAACTCACCAACACTTACAATTATACTGTTTGAAGCGTGTTTCGATAACCAAATTGTCGTCTTCAGACACTGAAGGTAAAGTAACAACTATCAACTTCATGTCCCTATTATATCCTGAATTTTCACATTTATTCCTTACCTACTAAAATATAGAGTGGGTCATAAGGAATATACCCTTTGTTTCTATTTAAACCGTTTCTACATTCAACAATTCCAATTTTCCCAAATGCATCCGACAGTTTTGTATTGAATACATTTTTAAACCAACAATTAGTGTATCCGTTGACATGTGTGATGGTTGCACATCATTAGCATCAGGGAAAATTTTAAAGGAGCCGCCAATTATTATTCACGCCCTGGAAAACTGTTCACACTTTTGTCTGTTGCAAGTTTTTGAGATTTTCTATGATATTACTATGATATTAATATTTTAACTATCTAATTCGTCTACAATTGCTACATTCATACTATACCCTTTGTATGCACTAGCACTTTGAACTTCTATTTATCGTATAGAGCTGGACCCTTTTCAGCTTTTTCTCACATAGATACTCCTCCTCCTCTCTGCCCTCCATAAGAAGTAAGTAGTTTGTATATGTTATGTTTTACTCTTCCATATATTTGACGAATTTCTCGTGTACTTTTTTTCATGAACTTAATTCAATTTTTGCGGTATTTCCTTCTTTTCCAAATAAAAAAAAATGAGTAACAACTGTTGCTATAGACATTGATTTTTTTTGTATAATTCTCAAAGAAGTGGCATTTCTAATGATTATAAATATTGACGTTTAACAATTGAAAAATATCAAAAAATAGTAACCAAGTTTTGTTTTCTGGATTAAATACTTCATTTTGGGTGGAATATATAGCTACAATCTTTTAAGTAGTTGATCTAAATTTTGTAACATGGATTTTGTAGCATTATTATATTTAGCTAATCTGAGAAATGCATCAATTAAAACCTCTTCAATAATATTTCTTTCGACAATGTTTTTCTTGTTCTGTTAGGATGGTTATTTTTCAGAGATATAGATAAATATCCTTATCTATATAGTTTAACATATCTAATTCGGTGAACGCGATATTTTTTTTAGAATTTGTATTGTACATTTTTTATAACATTATTTGAATTTTTTTTTTGGTTAGAAAATTGAACAATCTAGTAGTTTCTGGACATTTCATATAGTTCTTAGAGGAAAAGATCTTGTAGATGCTTTACCCAATTTAGAAATCTTAAACATCTGAAAATTTTAAGAATACAATTATCAAATAGTATAGTTCATATTTCATAAATACGCAACGCACCAAATTTAGAAATGAGAAATAATGTTTACTCCTTGTATAAAATTCAGTAAACATCTAACAAACCGTCAGTCCACGTGGACTTCATCGATATGTGTCAAAATTCATCATCTCCACTGTTTACCAATGAAAATATCGAATCGTAAACATAAATGCATTTTTATTGGCCGAAGCTGTATGTACACAATTTCTTCGAAATATTCCTACTAGACAGTCTGCGATAATCATTGGCGGGGCTTGGTGAGATTAATTTAAATCATAAATTTCTTTAAATAAATAGAAATATGGCTTTCTTTAGACCATGGGCGAATGAGGACAATAATAAATAATAAAGATTTAGATATGTGTTGAACATGTTTTCGAAGAACAAAATGAGTATGTGGTATCACCTTCTTTACAACTCTTCATAATTCAATGAAATGATGACTTTAGTTCGGACGATTCTGACTACCATTATTATTTGTAAAGATGAAATTTTTAATTTCTTTTGTTTTATTCGAAAAGAATTTATTTTTCTCTATGGTTTATGTTTTGAAATTTCGTTTTCCAGAAAAAAAACCAATGGGGTACAAAAACGACTCAGTTCATGTCTGGTTCTCTGTTCAAACCAAACGCCCGTACAGTCAGGTACATTTTACTCGTTTATTTACGGTTAGATTCAGTTGTAGCAAGTTAACGAGGTATAATAATGATTTTTTTTCCAAGTTCCAAGTAGGACTACAATTAAGTGCATCTGTCTAAATAACTGCCGTCCAATTTATAATGATTTGATTCCTTTTTAACGAATACTTTCTCGCATAAGATAAACATATTTTTAAAAATATTTATAAAAATGATAAATTCATAAAATGAGGTATATATGCTTATGGTACATCAAACAAAATTGTCGGCAAGGATTTTTATAATCTGCAATTGATATTGGAAGACCTATACACCAAATAAACTATGGGCAATTATGTTGTAAACTATCATAAAACTTTATTTATAATATCGTGTTTATTTGTTTTGTTTTGTTACTAAAAATTAAAATATTTTTTCTCTGCACACAATATGACCAATAATAATTACAATTTAAAAGAATAAACAAGTTTTTTTTCCGTTGAGACTGTATCTTTTTTATAAACCGCACTCGTTCTGCTGCCCTTCCAGCTGAAAAATAATACCTATAATTTATTTAATGTGTATACAAAGTACCAGTCTGGTACTCATATTTTTCTTTTTAAACAAGTCATTAAGGAATATGAAATTACAGGCTTCACATTTTTTTTAGTTATTATATAAGTAGAAACTGTTTAAAAATTATAGATATATTATCGTTTCATGATAAGATAATTACTTCATCATTTATGCAGCTGTAAGTTCAATAATAATCATGATGAATCGGTCCATTTTACAAATACTAGTATCAATAGCTTTCCAGTAATACAAATATTGTCTTTTCTTTATATGAAAATATTCATTAAATTATTATTCATTGATCTGAAAATCTATGTAAAATGATTAATACCATATCGAAATTGAAAGAAAATAATAAGCTTTTCCTCAAGTTAGTAAAAATACACTCTGATTAACTTATCCTACAAGAAATATTTGGAAATAGAAACAATTTAAAATCAAGAACCTCAATTATTAGTAAACGATTAGGTTATTAGTGAATAGTATAAAGTGAAAATATGTCAGTTTTAATGTTCTTGATAAGAAAAAAAAATACTAACAAAAGGAAATGTATACAGAAGGATATCAAAAAAGCAGAATTATAAAATGGCAAACAAACTAGCCAATATAATTAAAGAATCAATTTAAAGATGAAGAAGCGAATACAAAAAGGAGAAAGCGAAAAAAAGAGTGCGATTGGACACAAAGTCCAGCGACTCGTTTGTCTCATTATCATAGGCTTCTGATGAGTAGGTACACGCCAAAATAAGCGAATCTGTAGAGAAAACTGTTTTTGTTGTGGTATTTTTAGAAAATAAATTCAAAGTGTTGCTTTAACAATACCGTAGTTTGAAAAATGAAGAAAATATCATCCAAAGAATTTGATTCTGAGAAAGTTAAAGCCGTTTCTCGGCAAAGTAAGTCATTTCAAAGGTGTAATATTATCCATTGTTTAGTTAAAAAGGCATAAATCGATAACTGGATATTATATTGATTTTCTTATACAGTTTTAAAACCGAATCTGAAAAAAAAACAGCCACATTCATCCTCAGCCATATTCAACTGATTTAGCTCCATTCTCGAAAATTTGAAAAGGCCTTGCTGGAAAGTGATCACAAACAAATGGGGACATAATATTGAAGACAAAAGCGTATTTTGGGAAAGATTATTACAAAGTCCACCCATAATCCTCACTCTAAAATACAATCTAAAATATCAAATTGTTCTAGAGTGTAAATTTTTGTCTTTTTAACCACGAATTTTTCTATATTGATCAAATGATATATGTTTTTATTGGGGTGTGCTACAACTCGTGGCGATTTTTAATCCGTTGAAATAAGGATACGCCAACTCGGGACGGAGACATTTCAGGTAAATGAAAAGGTAGTCTGAGTATATAGTACCTAATCCACTTTGTAAAGTTGGAAAATCCAGAAATAAAAACCTTTAAACTGCTTTTTAACATTAGGTAGTTACTAAACAATATGCAATCGAGAGATGAATTTTTAAAATTTGCGGAAATCCTAATTTGTGAAATTCCATATAACATAATAATGCATACTTGGAATTGCTTCAAATTCCACCCCTAATATTGCCACTACCCTTTGTCAAATTAAAATAATAAATTGCTTCGTTCATTCTTCAAACATTTAACGTGGTGTGAGTGTTTGAGAATTGAAGTTAAAAATGGCATTAGTAGTAGATTTGACGCTAAGGCAACAAATTACTTGTAATTTAATTTTAAATTTAAACAACAGAACTTACAAAAAACTGGCAAAATCCTTTGGTGCTGCTCAGTAGAAGAATGTAAAGCAAAGTGTCATACCGATTGAGTTAAGTTAGGTTAGGATTGATTTAAATCCCGAGCTGCATGATTTTCCGTCACGAATTGTTTAATATTCAGGACAACCACGATCACAAGTTGGCACATTGTAACAGTTTTTTGGCGGGTATTAAAATCACGTCAATTTAGTGCTAACCTCGGTATTATTATGTAGGTGTATATATTTATACTTATATTTGTATTTCGTGCTGAAATTCTTCTTCATAAAATTGAATCTTTTGTAAACCATTGAATTAAAAGCTATATTTTTGTTTATCATTGAAATGCATCATCCTTCTGAAATTTTCAAGTAAAATATTTATCCAACTGTATTATCCATTCATTCAGGTTTTTTCAAAACTCAGGTTCCGTAACAGATAATTAACATTATAAATAACATATTCAACGTAAGCAGGACTACTTTTGAAAACGTGTTACGTCTAAATATCATCCAGCTCTCACCTGAATGTTATTTGAAAGTAACATACAGGTTTTCATGGTTATTTAAAAGATACCAATTTGTAAAAAATAATGGCACTCAATTTTTTATTGTATAATATCATTCGCATGATTTGAGGATTAAGTCAAAGACGAAAAAAGCAACCATCAACAAAATCATGTAATCGGAAATTGGTAGGTTAGTGGAAAGCAGATATATTAATGTCATTTCACTTGAATATGATCATATGATAAAAAAAAGTGTAACAATGCAGATTAGCTCATTTTTATATTACGATAATTAATAATCCAAATAAAAATATATTGCTGGATATTATCGAAATAGATGTTTATCACAATACATTTAATTGGAGCTTTACGATTAAGTGCTATTCCTTCTAATGAAAAAAATTAAAACTATAGTATAGGCTTTGTTATATACAGGGTGTATTAAGTTCACTATACGGGTTATATCAAAAAATTTTACCAATAAAAAGAATAGACATCTGGAAAATTCCTGAACTCAACTTAAAGATATCTGCTCTTATCAATATGAGTTTCTCAAAAATTTCAACTATTCTGAACGCTTAGTTGAGTGAGTCGTTATAAAGATTTTTCTTTATTAAAATATATATAATAATAAATAATTATTTTTGGAAACAATTACGCCTACGCAAGTGGAAGAGAAGCTAGAAAAAGTGTATGTGGACTCTGCATCATCATATAATACCGTAAAATTTTAGGCAGTTGAATCCAACCGTGACCGTATGGCCTCCGTGTGTTTTTACATATTTGATATATAAAAATTTTATTGAAAAAAGACGCCAGAGACGTTGAGATGTGGATCCAATTGATAGTACAAGACCTCTCAGAGGCGCATATTATACACTTCATGCAGAATTAAGACTCGACAGGGAGAAATTTATTTTTATTACAAATGTGGAGCTGGCACGGGGATTTGCGTTTGAACCACGGGAAATGTTATCAATAACGTTGAGGTAAGTACAAACTAAAGACCAGTATTGATAAAATAAATATAATAATAGTGTTAATGAGTAGATACACATTTGTTTAAGTCAATGATAATATCGATTCGGCTTCGGACGTAATGGAATCCTCTCATTCTATCTGAGAATTTTCTGGTATGGCCACACTCTCTATAGCATTACTATAACTGCGAGTACTGCGACTACTATTGAATGGAAAAAATATGTGCTCCGGTGATACTGTGGGACATGATGTGTGTGAGGACCTAGGTAGTATTGCAGAATATGGCATACATGACGGCTCAAGTGATCCTACAGAATATGATGTTCGTGCAGGCATTGACGTATTGAAACTTGTCTAAGGAAAATTGGCCATAACTGGATATTGCCGTGCATGTTGATAAGCGGGAGTAAAATTTGGAAAATTAGGTGTATCTTGGTTTGGTTTTCTGTTTGTGTAGCCAGTTGAAATTTGCATCACATCAAAATATAATTATATGTATATACTTTTATATTGTACTAATAGATGATACTGCTGTAGAATGAATAGATATAGAATGCGTTGTTAAAATACAACCCTAGCGAATAGGCTGATAAAATACTTTCTTACCAATTTCCTACTTTTCATTTTCAGTTTTTTTTACTGAATTCGGGAATAATCCCTAATTCCCTTCCACTTATCTCTTTTCAATTGCCTGTTTTGATAATCTTCTGATGTTTAATCCCACAAACATGAGCTTCCTTTTATTGCGCACATAAAAAATTCAACGTCCAAATTTTCCATGGTACTTCTTCATTCATCAACAGAACTCTGCAAACTAACTGATCGAAATGACGACGACAAACGATAATAAACGCGCTGCATAAAAGCACCAATTGGAATTAATGTACTTTTGAAACGTCTGTCGCGACGCGTTTTGTAATTCCACGCGACAGGATTTCAGGCGGCGAGCGGCTGATTGACATCGATGCATAAAAGTGAACATTTAACAACGTGCTTTTAGAAAACGTCACGGTTTTTGTCGCCCCGCTGGTCGCAAGAGCGTTTAATGTTTATTAATATCACACAAGCTGAAGCACCAAGTTGTTGTGAGAGTATGAGAGGAATTTCATCGTCCAGTATGTGTTTGAATGAAGAACTATAGTTAAGTTATTTTTCTGCGATTCGTGAAAAGTATTTGTACCGATTACGATAGTGAAAAATATGAGAGGACGAGTTTGACACCATGGAAGATATTCCTGGCGAGGAGAAGGCAGCTATTGCACTTTAAGTTAAATCCCGGTATCACAGAGCACGTTGAATATATCAAAAATGCAAAGACATCTAGTTAAATCTAGTCAAAGTCTCTTGACCGGAAGAATGTTTTGTCAAATTTTGTCTTCTTGCGACGTATATTAGTCACATTGAAATCTGACAAAAACACGAGATTCCAACAACACTTTGTGAAATCGAACGCAATTATCTCAGAACTGAAGGAAGCTGGTGCTAAGATGGAAGAGGACGATAAAGTCTGTCTTCAACTGTCATCGATGCCCTCAAAATTCAACACCAGCAACAGTTTTGGAAACAATAGATCAAGAGTTAACTCACGAGTTGGTCAAGAGTAAACTGTTAGATGCCGAGCTAAAATGACTACTACTTCCGATGAACTTTGTTATGAAGCAAAAGTGAGAAGATATATTGGTCAAAGAATAAAATATAATGAACGCTAATAAATTCCATACAGAGGGTGAAGTTTTTCACCAAAAGGTGGCAGTTTCCGGCCAAGGGGAGAAAGATACCCTTCAAGACATGTCTATGCACAAACATGATGTGGTAATTTAGCTTAGACGAAAGAGTTAAACGTTCACTCATAATTCATGGTAATAAACCAAAGATTTACGTAATCAAACTAAACCTCTAGGTAGAACTGAATTTGTTTATTTGAATAAAGTTCTGTATATATTTGAGGATTGGTTCTTACTACGTCTGTTTTGTATATTCGTTTTAATGCTGTTTCAATGTTAATCAATCTTATAATATGTTTACTTCTTTATTGTATCAACCACTTGAAATTACAACTATCCTATGTGAGCTCTATTGTAAGTATGTGTTCTGTTGTTAAACAAAAAAATAGTAAGTTGTTGAGTGTCATAAAAGAGAAAGATTGTCAATTTATTGAATAAATGGTTTACTTGAACCTTAATATAAAAGTTGATATAAAAATTACAAATAATAAAGACGAAGAGAATCATTCTATTATTGTAATGGAGAAACTTCCTATTATAGTCACCATAACGAACGTAAGCCTACTTCAGTCAAAAAGGGGTTAACGGCAATTATCAAAGTACAGTAGAGACTTGATTAACTGAATTAATTGTTGTCGTTTGGTATTCTAACAGTAGAAAATCCGGACAATCGAATGAATGAAGAGAATATTGCATAATACAAGTGGCTTGTTAATTTCCAATATAATTAAAACATGATATATCTTCTTAAATTACTGAAATCGTGGAATAATAAACAGAGGGTGTCTCAAAAGTTTTTCATATGAGAAAATTCCTACGCGTCTATTTAAACATCTCGTTAACTTGTTAAGCTTAGTCTCTAATTCTAGGGAGAGTACAATTTGTCCAATTTCCTTTTATTATTTTCTATTTGTTCATTGGCGACGTAGTACGTTTAATAATAAATAGGATGGAGGGGTTGACACATTTAATGAACGAACGACACAGGGTTGGTTATTGATGATACAAGGAAAACTGTAGAAAAACAACCTTTAGTACCAGCATTCCCTTTACAAAGGGACAAACATGGCTTTCCTTGCTCTTCCTTTTTTTTCTTCTCCTTGTTCTATGTCAATAATTTTTTTCGTTGCTCTAAGTCTAGCATTCTTTGTATGCCGTATGAACTATATTCTTTCGAATCTTATTCTTTTGGTTAGATCTGTTTCTTTGAATAAATTTCGTATTTTGTTATTTGTTTTCTCGGCCATAATTCTACCTCATTTTTACCATCTAATAGAGTATTTTCCTTTCCCATAATCTAACGTCTCCTCTTCTGCTTTGTTAAGAATCCATGTTTTGCATCCGTAGTTGGTCTTATTATTGTTTTGTACAGATGTACCTACACCGTTCTGGTGATTTTTTGGAGCTTATTGTCGCTTTCGGTGCTTTCAATTATTTACTTTCCATCGTCATATTGGTTTATAGATTTCTTCTCTCGTCATAATCTTCTCTGATAACCACCCCTAAACATACCATACATCATAATCTAAAATAATAAGGTAACAGTCAAAGATTGACCAAGATTCAAGCGAAACATCTATTAGATCACGATGAAAAATGGATTTATCTAAATAACTCGAACATGGAAAATCAGTGGTTAGACAAAGAACAATTACTCGCAAAGAAAAGTCGATTCGATCGAAAAATCTGGTGGAATTATGAAAGTTTAGTCTACTTCGAAATCATTCCTATCAATCTATCAATGCCGAGGTATATAGCAGACAGTTAATTTATGAGGTTTTTATCAACAAAATATGTAGTTTTGGTTAACCAAAAGGGAGCTCTAACAAAAAGAGAATGCTAAACCACATTCTGCGAAAGTTACATCAAATAATATCGAAGAGTTTGGTGGTATTGAACTCTCACCACATCCAGCATTTAGTCTGGAGCTTGCCCCATTGGACTACTATTTATTAAGATCTGTGGCGGAATTTTAGAATGGGAGGAAATTTGAATCTGAAGAAGATGTTGGAAATACTGCGCGACAATTTTTGCAACTAGCCTAAAAAATGTTTTAAAAACTTGCTTGCTGAAAACTGGGTACAAACCATTAAATACGAGTACCAGGTCTTTTTCTATATGACTAGTCAATAAATAAAATTAACATTGATATTATTTATGAGACATCCTCTTTATTATGTACTTTAATTTAGTGATCCACTTTTGAATGTGTGAATTTATTTGATACTTATAATTAGGAATCCTTATAACTTAAGACAATCGATAATTTACTGTATATTCCAATCATTTTAGCTAAAAAATAAACCCAACTCGGTATAAGAGATGATTTCGTATACACCTTCTTTTTGGCGTTCTCGAAGTTCCTACAAAACCCTCATGAATCTTCATATTTCTTTCGTATTGAAGGTTAAAGTTTGTAAAAGTTTCTCCCGCTTATCTTTGTTTCTGTTGCTGCAATGATGTTGACATTTATTATAAAAATTATAGAGCGTGAAATTTGCAACAAAGTTCATTTCACAAATTTTGCATGAGATAAATCGTTTGCGAAATAAAGTACAAAGCTCGGCGGCCATACGACATGTAATGCCAGGTTAACCGTGAATTCCATTCTGATCAACCGTAAATATTTTAAAACATGTATAACTCGAAAATAGTAATTTATTACGAGGGTTGCTATTTAAGTTTAAAAATATTGCAACACTTATAAGAATAAGTCAAATCTGATATTAACATAATAAAGTTTGACATTTTTAATGGTGTTTACGGATATTTGGAAAATGGAAATAAGTCACAAACACTTTCGTGAGATTTTCGACGTGAATTAAACCAACAGCAGTGTGTCGATCAACTCGCTTCGACTTTTGGTGGTTTTTGAACAGTGAAAACGTCGAATTGATGATTAATCCGCCGTACAGTTCTTGTATGGCACCCAATGATTTCTTCTTATTCCCGTATCAAAAATAAATTGCGAGGTCAACGTTTTCCTACACCTGAAGAAGCGGTTGGTGTTCAAATCAAATATTTTGGAGGTACCTCAAACAGAAAAAATGCTCCGACAATTGGTTCAAACGCATGCAAAAGTATATTAATCTTAATGAAGCATATTTTGAAAAACAATTAAGTAATATCCAATTATAATGATTTGTTTTTATTTGTCTATATTAAAACCACAAAGCCACAAAAATTCACAGTGAGAGTCTCCTTTCCAATTTACTATTGTATATTCTTGCTTCCTTTCTAATTTTCAATCAATTCATTCATAAGTTTTTATATTCTTATCAATTAACTCAGTGAATTCAAGTAAAATTAAATCGAGTCATTTTTATCCTTTTTTTTTTCAATTAAGAGCTGCTCATATTTTATAACTCCAATTCAAGAACATATTTTTTCAAGTAAGCTAGAATTTCTGGTGATATTTGCATTGAAGGCACTATAAACTACTTTAATTCCAGTTTTTGGAAAGTTAATTTGGTTATCCCAACACGTATCATACAGTACTATTGTGGGTGTTATGAAAATATTGAATAGCGTGTTGAATTTTTTTCTTATTAAAATTTATCATCTAAACGTACCACATTGAAAATTATAAGTTTGCACGAGAAGAGAGTTAAGGCAAGCTTTCTTTATAGCTAAGAAGCTAAAGTGTACAACAATCCTGATTTTATATACCTTATAATTACAAAATTACGAGTAGTATTCAGTTATGCATCGGAAGTTGGTCGTAGTTTTAGTACCAAGAAGTCCAGAAATGATTTTGAAGCCCCAAATCCTAGTCCTGGGGTTAATAATTCATACTTCAACTATTCCTAAATTTGATAATGAACATCGTTTATATGAGGGCTGCCTTTTAAGCTTTTTTAATAGAACAATACGTGAAGTTAAGGAGTTGTGGCATTTTGTAACCATTGACGTTTGTTATTGTGAAGCCCGTTTGTGCAAAAATGGAAATCGCTCGTCAAGGCTTACGTTGGATACTTTTTTATGATTTTTACAGAGTCCTTATTTACCAATAATAAATAAGAATGTCGATAAGGCAGCCAAAATCGGTGGTCATACCGATAAACATCGATTCTGTGTGCAACATGATTAAAGAAGATAGAGGCATCTCTAAGGATATCGCAAAATATAATACAATCAATTTTTGATGAAAATTACTTATGAGGAATATATCGTCGTTGTTCTGGTAAAAGTCACTAAGTCCAAGCAGAAACTTTTGCACAAAAAGGTTTAAAGTAAATAAGGCAGCTTTGTAGCACTAACACTATTAAAAAACATGTAGGATTTAGTGATTTTGTCAGTCTATAGATCAGCTAATTTTAAATCAAGTGTTGTGAATATATCTCACCTGTCATAACTCAAAGAATTTTAAAATCTCTTCCATTGTATTATTGGAACTAGAAAACTTGGAAATATCAAACAACGTCATGTGAATAGTTGCTATTGCGGTATGTTTTTTAGTTTTTGAATCATCATACAAAAAGTGAAAAATAAAGCTCATTACTGGATGGTTTGTTTTTGACCTATGACACTGTGCCACTTTGTGACTTTTACCAGAACAACGATGATATGTTCCATATCGATTCCGCATGTCATCTCGAATAAAATACGGCAATCAACTGAATATTTAAAGGAGAACAACATTGAATGAATGTCTCATTGCCTGAGTTGAGTTATTGCCTAATGACTTTTTCTTGTACCCCACTGTGAAACAAAAGATGTGCGGGCAGCAATTTTCATCATCCCTTCGTTGACTGAAAGATTCCGATACTATATTACTGATTTTCACTGCAGACTTCATATCTTTATGAGATTCAGGTTAATGTTGGTGAATGTATTTGTATTCTCAATAGTTTTCCATTTTTTCCGATTCCCAATTTATAAATATTGGTTGTACTGGTCCATTTCTTTCTATTTTCATCTCTAAAAACTATTTTGAAGAGAACACGTTTTCATTACAGTACCTCCCAGCTCTAAGCCCACTCTGTTCTTCTTCGTAATTAGTGTATTCCTGTAGCGTTAGATTCCTTATTGGTAAATTTTAGTTGGGTGCCCTTTTTATGTATAGCTGTGATGTAAGATATTTTCCAGTTTTTGGAATTGTTATTTTGTAAAAATTAAGCTAATGATTCGAAGAGTATATTTCTTTCATTTCTTATCAGTTTAGTATTAATTCCACCTGAACCCGCGACTCTCCTATTGTTTAGTTACCTGGCTGTCGCTGATTATATTCAGGTCTATCCTCGGTGAGAAGTGTACTATAATGCTGAATCCATTTATGTGGGTGACCATGTGGTAGTCTTTTCGTTGTTTTTTTGTTAAGGAATTCCTTGTTCCACTGCACTTTCGCCCTCCAATGTATGCCTCTATTTCTTGACATTTTCTATCTCAAGTTTCTCCTTTTTTTGATAATCTCGATTTTTGTTTTTGTCCTGTTGCGTTCATATTTTTGATGATCTTCTCCATTCCCTGTTTTTTTTTGTTAACCAGTTTTTACGTTTAAACTTTCCACCAATATTTTCTTTAATATCTAGAGCTTCTTTTACAACTGCATGAAATAATTTTCCAAAAGAAATTGTTGATCGTTTTTCAACTACGACCTTCAATGTCTTACGATACAGATTTCAGATTTTGTTTAGAACGCCAATAGGAAAATGTATATATGTATAAAAAATTAGCCGATTGAATATAATAATGAATAAACCAACCTAATAAACTCAAGACGTTGTGGTGCAAACGGAATCACAGTTTCACAACTTCAAAATATGATTTGGGACTTACTTTGGTAAAAACAAAGAGTTATGTGAAGCTATACAATGTAATATACAAAGCTTTAGATGCGGAGCGTTTGCTACGTAATGAAATATATATCGAGTTACCCAATTAGCGTGCATCAAAATGATTAGTGAACTACTTCACATTGAAATTAATAATAGTAGCAACAAAAATAATAGATCTAAAGAATCACTGCATCATAAAAATTTTTAACTACTTATCAAAATAAATCATTACGAGTCAACAGCCAATACTTCGAAATATAATTAATATTATGAATAAAACAGACCCCGAATATTTTTTAGTACCAATGATATAGCTGACTAATTTCTTATTTATCTATTTGTGTGCACATTTCTTGAAGTGACGGCGCCGCTGACTAATTACATGTCCACCTTGTTTACCTTTATTTACATCATTCAATTATATCACGGACTATTTTTCACAGACTGTGAACTTCCAAGGTTGGTAACCTTGTGACGCTTGGTTGGTCGGATGAATTATTGTATTTCTATGTGATTAATTGCCGTTTTAAAAACATCTTCTGTTAATTGTTTTTATGGATGCTAGTGAAGCGCTTTTACGGCTCGGATTCAATTACAACGGAATTGCTGATGGAGATATGGTAAATGGTGTTTTAAGAGTACCTTGATTGATGGTAATTTTTTTTTTCAACAGTAGAAATAGATATGCAATCGATATGTAGATGCTGCAACTTAACAAAGGAAACTATTTCTGTTTGAAATGTAATGAATGATTTTGTTTTGATCTAAATTATTATTAATAATTACACAATAAATGTTTCAAAATAATTTGTCATCTAAATAGAACATATGGTGTGAAAGTTGTCGTTATATATAATATCACGACGTCCTTATGTTTAAGTTTGCCTTTCTTTCGAGCCCTTTTCAGGAAGGTCTCAGTCACCGTATTCCTACCCCTTCAGCTTTTATACCACCAGCCATTACCGCTTCTTTCTTTCCAAATTTGTCTCTTTGTCTGGAACTCGGTTTTCTTTCTCTTTTCCCACTCTGCGCCCACTACATCATCGTTTTTATCCCAATTTTTGGTGCAGCTTTCCATATATAATACCAGTCAAAAGTTTTTGGCCACCATATAGTTTGTGTGATACAGAATACAAAAAAATCATACGATCGAATTTGTTACTTATATTTTGAAGAACACATCGCATCTACGCTGAAATATTAAGTAAAAAAAAATAGAAAATATCTTTCATTGAAATTTAGAATTTTGTCTCAAATAATATCATGTGAATAGTTACTATTTGTTTTTTGAGTTATCATTATTGATGAGCAAATACAAGATCAAGATTAAGCTGGTCTTGGTCCTGGTCTTGCATAGTCCGGTCTTGGTCTTGCTGCAAGAGTCTTGCAGGTATCGCATTTTATAATTGGAATCTAGGGTAAAATTAGTTTTGGATTTATTATTAAAACTAACCATTTGTTGAAAAAATGTCCTACAAGTTATTTTATTAAAGTGTATCCATTTAAAAAAAATGACGTTTTTTTTTCGTATTATTGTCCCAAAATAAATACACTACTATACAAAAAATATACTTGTATTTACCATCTATTGATACCTATTCAAAAAATTTTGACATACCAGAAAACCCTGTTATCGACATAACTAAGTACATGTTCAAAAAAACGCAACGTAAAAGAAGAAAATGAAATTGAAGAAAGAGGAGGAACCACGGAACAAGATCTGAAAAATACCTCCATTATTTTTCATTCTTAGGGATGGGGGAGTTAAATGAAGAAAAATCTAGATTATTCTAAAAGTCTATTGTAAACATGTAACAGCATTTATTTTAACATAAAAATAGGATCGTTGTTAACACTTAGCAATGAATTGTAGTTGATTTGCTTGTGAAATTAATTCTGTCAACTTCATATTGTAATTCTGAGTTTAATAAAACATATTTTTGGACATCGAAAATATAACTCGCAACAGTTATGATATTTTTGGTAATTATCTAGATTAGGTTACACCCCTCCGATTTCGTTAAAATTTTAGTATGTTATAGAGAAAACTATGCCGAAAATTTTTATATATATATATATATATACATATGTAGGGCGCGGAAATCATCCCTTCACATAGTTTTCCAGCTTTGAAGTTCCAGAAAAAGAAAAATAATTTATACAACATGTCTAACCTAACCTCACCCAACCTAACCACTAATTTTAACTAAGTATATTGATAAAATATCAATCAATAAACAGCAATACACAAAAATTCATAGAATTTTATCTTTCTCGTGGTCAAACATGAATAAAAAAAACAAATATTGATAGATTTACTAAAGAAAGTCGTATGTAAACAAACTAGACTTAATTCTCTGCAAATTTTATGATACATGATGTCATCATTAGGTAATAAAGACATGCGAAGCTAAACTATGATGTATAAATTAGTTTTCTTTTTTTGAAACTCCAAAGTTGAAAAATAATGTGAAGGGATGATTTTTGCGCCCTACATATATGCATCAAATTTTTCATCATAATTTTTTCTATAACATACTAAAATTTTAACGAAATCGAAGGGGTGTAACCTAATCGAGATGATTACCAAATTTTTTTATTAGTCAAAAACTATGTCTTACTATAATACATATACTTGAAAAATTGATATATATGAAAAATTAACTCTTAATCTCTTAACTATCCGACATAAATCAACTGACAACATTTCATTTTACAAGATCCTCGTTTTAGCAAGGTACACTTATTTTATTAGTATGTGATATCACAGATAATATTGTTAGTGGAAACATTTGTTCAACAAACATATTCTTATTCAAATTAGTTATTAAATCAGTTATTCAAAATTCAAATTGCTTTTGAGGTAAAAATACTCATTTTCATTTTGAAGAATTTGTTTGGAATAAATGAAAAAAGGAAAACTACAATAGCCTTGTAGGTCAGTCTTGGTCTTGCATAAGTCTTACACAACCTGGTCTTGCCCACTCGATCTTATTCTTGGTCTTACAAGCTTTTAGCTGGTCTTGGTCTTGGAGTTTGTCTTCAAACTTTGACTCATCACACCCCTAAACTCTCCCACACTCTTCATGCGTCCAATCTTCATGGTTTATAACCCAATTTGATCTCTCAATTTTGACGTCTTAGAAGAGGTTACTTCTCTGTCCCCTTCCAAAATATTCACCTTATCTTTTCTTTTGAATGTATAAGTTATCAAAGGCTCATTGATCTAAGCTGCTGCTATCTCTGGGTCCTTGATGTATCGATCATGTTCACTGATCTATACAATACGTTTATCTTCTTCGGTTGTGGTATTTTGAGGCCACCCTCAACAATCTCTATCGCCAAATTTCCTCGTGGAGAGATATTTTTTCACGTTGTGTGCCTCGAGATATTTCCAATTCGGCGTCAATGCAATATACTTTACTTTTTCTTAGCCTATGAAGATTTTGAAGATGGTCGAGTTTCAATCGATGGTTCCACTCGCACTCACCGACAAAATATAAAGCATGCGCTCTTATAAAGTGAACAAATTAAAGTGTATTATTTTGAAATTTATTGTATGGATTATGAAGTGTGCAAATAGGGCGGTGCCACCGGTGCCCAGACACAGGGCGTAGACTCTGGGGTCGCAAGAATGGCTAGGCAGGACTAATATTTTTTCGGTTTGCTCCCCTAGTGCCCAATTCCAATATATACGTACCTACATGCCAGTATCATCAGCATCAAAAACATATGTTAAAAAAGACATAACATGTGCTCGTGTTTTTGGCAGAACACGAGTGTATTTGTGTTTAGTGTTTATCGGAATCAAGAGGAGCGAGTTTATGCGGAAACACCCACTCGCTGAAACCGATCCGCACTGGCCGATTATTGGTGGATGTTGAGAGCAAATATCTGTGCAACGGCTTTCCTTATGTAGCTAAAGATGGTCAGAGCCTTAGTTATAGGGTTCAATTACCATTCTATGTTCAGATAAATACTATAGTTTTTACTTAAGAACAGCCTTATATATAAAAAAAGACGTCAACGGAAATTAGTCTTAATTAACTGTCTCAAATTAAAAAAAATTAACTGTCTTAAATGTTCTACGTAATTAAAGTACATTTGAATAAAAACAATAATGAAAATTAATGATTTAGTTTTAATTTCAAACCTCTAATATTTTGATCAAATTAATAATATAAACATCATGAATTTGAGGTTCGCGTTCAAAGTGGCCCAAAAATTAAATCTTAAGCATCAGGTTGGGCAACACATTTGCACTAGTGAACTTGCGTTTGAGTTTCAGTGAGTGAGACACATTGGGTGGTGTAAGAGGCGAATAGTCCACTTAAATAGCTTGTCTGCTTGTTTCTCGCATCAACACCCTAAACTAAATAAAGTAGGGCTGTACATAGCATAGCTATAGCTAGGCTATTTAAGGCACTGTTATAGAGTGTTCAAAACCTCTGACCGGTAGTATCTGTCCCATCTCAATTTTCTCAAATGTGAGTTCTTTTACTTTTCCAAAATATGTTACCACATTCAATTTTAAAACTCATATCTATCTCAAGTTACATCAGAACATGGAAAAATGAACTTTTGGCAAAACTTAAAGCCCTTATTGTATGAAAATACCTTCTATGAGCGAACCTTAACAGCTCATTCTAATTATTTACTCACATCCTTTTCCGTGAACTAAATTTTATTGTATTGTTTCAGGTATGTTTCACCACTTTTTCGTCAATATTTGGTAAGTGGAAATGACTACCAAAGATTCAAACTTTCAGTATTAATCAATAATAAAACAATACAAATTGCCTTCTATATTAATTTATTCAAAATAAATACCTATCTGTACACAGTCATTTTTTCTAAAAAGATATTTAATGGTAGTAATGAGCAACTGGAGCAGCATACTTAGTTACGGGAGCGGCATAGGTAAGAGGAGCAGCGATTTTAGCTACAGGCGCACTATAAGCTACTGGAGCAACAGTTTTAGTAACAATTGTTTTCTGTACGAGTGGTTCTCTGTGAACTACTGCGTTAAAACCGTGGATTGGATCGGCGGTGTATTCAACAGTACGTCTGTAACCATCAGCATCAGTCAAAGAGTAACTTCCTTGAACTACATCACCATCTCTTACTTCGTGTTGGTTTTTACTGTCGCCGGTAAGACCGTCTTGAATATCATAAGCGAAATTGTATTGTGGATGAGGATCGTAATCATCGGCAACGACGGCTTTGGCTACCGGAGCTACTACAGCTTTAGCTATTGGAGCGTGGTAACTGATTGGAGCTGCGATTCCGACGGGCGCAGCTGCGTATGCTAGAGGTGCTGCCGGTAGAATACCAGCTCGGGCGACGGCGAGGAAAGCAGCAAATGCAATGAACTAAAAGAGAAATATAACTGCTTGTTTTAAAGAGAAAATATGAAAGTTTATGATGAAATTTATCAATATTCTGATATATAATCTGGTTTCTATTCACTCTTTAACTATTATTTGATGATGCAAGGATGTATTTTCAAGTTTTTGGATATCTCTACATAAAGATTCTTAAGCTTGTAGTTAAAATAATATGATTATAACTTTTGGAAGGATAGAAGAATTTTAAAAATAAAATAGAAACATTGTTAAAGAGAAAAATAGAATGGCAATTTTTGGAAACAAATTCATAAGAAAAAGTTTACGATGGATTTAATATATTACCTTATAAAACTTGGTCAACCTAAAGATAAGTGCAGTAAAGTCAATAGGTTCATTTGAGATACTTTTAAATGGGAATAAATTGATAGTTTTGATGAATAATGATAAATAAAAGCCACAAAGATACCAACTACAACAAAATAGTTAAATTGAATGAGTTTTAGTTTTGGACTCAAATTATTTAGAATAAGGATCATCCTGGGCAAGGAAAATAACTAAGAAAACAATATGAGCATACTTGAAATGACAAGTTATTTGATCTTAAATTAACTAATAACAACTTATTGTATCATATTTTGAGACAAACAGTGACAAGTTTCAACGCGTTGTTGCTTGTTAGTCTACAATTTCACGAAGGTCATATTCATAGTATCTGTCGTGAAACATGAAACATCTTCAACAACGACGAGTAAAGTGACAAACAAACTTAAAAAACGTTAAAATTTGTTTATGGTTATATGAAAAAGTTGTAAAATCTAAAAATAATCCAACAACTTTCTTCTTAATTATAATAATACGCTGAAACACAAGTCGCAAGTTCTTGGACTCTAATAGTCTAAAACTTCACCATCAACTTGCGACTAATATCAGTTCTAGCATTGAAAAAGCCATGATAAAGTAGATGGAAACTATTTCGGAAGAAATTTTTCCATTTATGAATTCAACGTTGGGATAACTACATTGCTCTACATTTGAAGAGTACTCAAAGTCCATATTGTCTTAGTTATTTTGTGAAACATTGCAGATTTATATCTCTTTGATGAAATTATGCGATGATGTTGATTCTGTTCTACTGGGTTGCAAAAGACAAATTATTGAGAGAAATTCTCGAAAGGATAGAATAGAAAAAAGTATGTAAATTATGAAAAATTAAAGAATATAAAAATGACATGCCACACAAAGGTAGGACGAAGTTGATAGCGATAAGCAGCTCGTAAACAATATCAAAATAATATTTGAAGAGGCTCAATTTAGCACCATTTGTTTTTCTATAATGAAAAATTGTATTTGGACAGATTAATTGATATTTTCCTTCTATTATCTCCACGCAACATTTTTGTGAAGTAACAGGAATATATATATAAATTTCAATGCGCTCATTGTTAGTATTTTTATATTTATATTATATGTTATAGACTGTCTATAAATAAATAGACTAAATTGATATGAATGAATGAATGTTAAGTGGAAAGAAATTTATTATGAATATTACCTTAAACGCCATTTTACACTGAGTTATTCAGTTGATGTAAATGTTTATAACAAAAGTAGATTTGCGACTATACTGATTAAACGAACCGACATTCTTTTTATATTCACAATATGCTCTAGATTCGCGTAAAATTTTGTAATACAAACCCCTCGACCTTGTTGATTAAACCGGCATCGCCCGTCTTATAGTACCATCGATACAACTTTCGATAACGCAATTTTTGGTCCATGAGGGGCGTTTCTGAAAAAAAATGATTCAAGATATTATATCAAAATGAATGGCTTTAATTGATTGATTCGGCGACGTTATTAAAAAAAAACAGCAGTTCATGATTTATATGATGATAAGGAAATACGTTTTTCTCTTCTAATACTAATTTCTAATATCAATTATTGAAATAGTTACTGTCATTTTAATGATGGAATTCAGCTATTCATTGAGTATTTGAACTCCAATCAGCTTAAAATCTCAATTTCAGTTAATCAAAGTTGAAATACGAGTAGGTGTATGTTTGTTTTATTCATGGGTATTTAGTACTGAAATTCGTGGGTATTTAGTAATGAAATAACTATCGTATGCATCACTACTCAACAGTAAACATGATGAATTCACTAATTCACTAAAATTCGAACATTTAGTAAGTATCTAATCTGAGTTGCAATAACTTGAATTTATGTTTGAAACAACATTCACATGAATATTTACTCAACAATATTCTTGTTTACGTATCTTTTAAGGTGATATGAACTTGGTAACAATTTGTTGAAAAATACAAATTTTTCATCATTTTGATGGTAGATTAAGAGTTTCAAAATATATGGTACTGTAATGTTTTTCTTATTTATTCATACGATTTATATTCATGGGGTGAATTGATAGACACTGTCTCTGAATACTATACCACACACTTAACTAACTTATAATAAATTCACTATCGCTTAAATAACTTAAATAATTTATTCAAATTCTTCGCTTACATTGCTGATTCGTTCGGGTTACTACGACTATTTATTATAAACTGCATTTAACTGCTCTAAACAAATCCGCTTATATATCCAAACGAAACTCATGAGAATTCTAGAAGAATCAATAAACAACACACATAAATAAACCTTCTTAGAAATTATTTAAACGAAACTATGTAAATAAACCGCTTGCTATGAAAACTTATATGAAAACAGAGATCATCAAAGATGACGAATTTTAGAATTCTACCATATCCAAGCAGGACTGGCTCCAGGGTGGAGAGGTGTTCGTAACAGTAGTGTAAAAACTAGAACAGTTCGAATAGCGTTTATTTGCGGGTCTATTCCAGATGAAAATGAATTTATAAATTATTCAATTGTTTTGGTAATTGGAAAATATGAAAAAGCGTTTGAATTTCCTCAGGATACAAAGATGTTTGTAGATTACCACCCCATACAGATTGTTGAAAGCAGGCGAACTGTTTACAATAACTAAAAAAAGGTTGCAGTGCAATCATTATAAATATTCATAAAACGTACACTGTTCATTTTTGGAAGAAATGTGGAAACACGTGAAACAATTCATCTCATTTCGCGTCTTTTGAGATAGGCCAAGAAACAAAAAAAAAATAAAACTTTAAAAAGTCTTTTACAATAAGGCTTATTTTTCTTTTTTTATAAAAAACAATTTTAAGTAGTGATCACATAAGAGAAAACCGAAATGACCTCAACTTAATAATAAACCTTTATTTACATGAATTGTTCAAACAGTTTCTCGTTCACTATCTGACTCTCTTGATTTATTCACAAAGTAATCCATCATCTGCGGAGTTATATGAGCCATTTCGTGTCTACCTCTTTCTATTCTCTTCCAAATTGTCTGTTCGGTTAACGTAGCGAAAACAATCGAAGGGGTGAGATCAGGTGGTCTATGTGGCCACTCCATTAATCCAGGTTTTACAATCCTTACTGGTTATCTAGAAACTATCAAAAATTAAGCCCATAATGTGGCCAAATTCTGGGAAAAAGAAGTAATCTCAATTGCCGAATTGAAAATGGCGGAATTAGGTCCGGAAGCACATTTATACGAATAAATTCCAAACATAGCTCAGGTGTTGAATTCCTGCGAAAAAATAAGGACCTATTCCTCTAACGATTCTTATCCAAATATTTTTTTGAAGACTTTGGATGTGTTTTGTCTGAATCCAGTCAGAACTTTCCTGAGCCCAGTAGCGACTTACTGTTTGGATTTTCATCACAATGTCTCAGGAAGGATTCAAAAAATTATAAACATCTGTTCAGTTCAACTCCGGGGAGTTCGTGAACAAGTTTAACTCTGTATAGGTGCAGCTTTTCTTTATTTAAAAAAAATATAAACGACTGACTAACATGTTGTCGTACAGAAATTTCTCTTGTGATTGCGTGAGGGTTAAGTTGGAATTTTTGGAATCGCCCCTGAGATTTCGAGAATTGAGCCAGAACACAGTGAAAAACCATGAACCAAATGCAGCAAGATAGACATAGACCTGCTATTAGAAGTGATAATGAATGACCGCGAATCTTGGCTCAATAAAGATCTTCCGCAAGCTCAAATATGACATCTCTTTGGTATATATATGATTTGAAGCTGAAGCAAGGACAGTCACTCACTTACTCACTATCTTTCAGGTAGAGTTTCTAGCAATAAGCAAATGTGCTTAGAAGTGTTTGGCTAGAAACCTCTCTAGAAAACATTAATATTCACTCTGATAGATTTAAAGGCGTTGAAAATCAATAGAAGTACGTCAGAGCTAGCGAGGAGTGTAAAAATTTCGAAAAGCACTGACTAACAGAAACAAAGTAGCCCCAATTGGATTACCACGACACCAGGTTATAACAGGTAATATAGAAGAAATGACTCCATACTTTGGACCAGATCCCAACTGTGGCTTCACAGATGCCACATAGAACTAAACGAATGGCTGAGGAGTCAGATGAATTCTTACTGAAGAAATACATAACGTCTAAGATAATGAAAAAAATATAAGTCTGAGAAACTTCTGGTGATGACAAGAGACGACATTAAATTGATGGTCGGTCTTCTGACAGGTCATTACTTCGTCAAATATCACCTCAAGACAATAAGCATAGCAAAGGATGACAACACCAGACTCAGCGAGCAAGCAGTTGAAACAACAGAATATGCTGCTCGTTTAATTAAAAGGGTAAAACTCCAGAAGAATGGCCTCCTTCGAGAAGACTCTACGTATTTTGGAGGCAGGACAATGAGAGGTAGTGTCTTGTACAAAATATCTTTAAGGGTGCAGACTGGATGGAAAGCTGAAACGGCTCCCCAAACAATCTACAAAAAATGTACATGAACGCATCTATGAAATACCATTCAACATTCTTATTATGATAATTCATTATTCGACCTCCCCTTTACGTGCAATATCTTTCTTGAAGTTATTGTGGTGACTTAAATAATTTTCCATTGGAATAATTTGCAGCCGAATCTGTTGTTATTGCCCAAAACTAAAACAAGCAAAAATGTCGTCGGACTTTCGGAGACTTCACCAGAAACTGGATATTTTTAATAACCTACCCTGTATAGTATCTAATGATTCTTTGATGACAAACTATGACTGAACAAAATGTTTGGATAAATTAAATCATTTCTCATTAGTACTTCGAACAAATTTAAATCCCGAGAAACATTACAAAATCCATAATCAAAAAACTTAGTTATGTCAAGTGGACCCAAGTGAATCTCCTTTAACTCGAAATAGAGGCACTCAAATAACTGTGTAATAAAAACTTCCCATTTCTATTTATCAAACCAATTTCGATAGGTTTTCCTTCGGTTTAAAAGATACGTTATATATGGATATCAGATTACCCTTTCATTTGAGTGTCTACTTCCATCGATTTATAAACAATTCGATTAGAGCGTGCTTCGAAATTGGATGACTCAATTATTGCTTATTCTGCGTTGTTTGAATTATCAAAACCTTTTGGCATTTGCCTCTGGTATTCGCAAAGTGATTCAAACTAATTTATGAACTCAGCAAAAAGCCGTTTTGATTGTTACGACATCCGATTCCGCAAAGATAAAATATCCATGAATTTCAATCAATAGAATTTTATAATGTTAATTATCGTATTTGTTTTTTTTTATTGAGTGAAGTATGTAAGGAAATTAGCGATTTTTATTATTTTTATCACAATTTCAGTTAATATGAAAGGGATTTGAAGTGATATATTGCATTGGAAGAATCACTATTTCTAAACCCATGGAAGATCAGTTTCCACATTTCATTAGTACCTCACAATAATGTAGTGATTTAACGACACGAATCTCAGTGAGTTTAACCAAATTTGGCGAAAATACAATAAAATCGTGAAAGAGTGTCTAATCACTCTTGTCTACCACAATATGTATCAAGTTTTGTATGGACCCACATGCAGAAGTTTGCAACTATTTTTTTGGGCCTTAATCAATTAACTTAGTGTCTCACTATTTTGAAACAGAAATGAATAAGTTCCAATCGAAGTTGTTTTATTCCTTCTCGAAATATTCGCGCTTAAGATCTATACAGTTTTTCACGCGCCCAAAACTTTTCTGCAAACTCATAAACTGATATCGTAGAAATATGGGTTTCCAATAGCTTTTTTAGGTGATGAAAATGGCTGTCCGATCGTCTTTTGTTTGACAGTGGGAACAAACTCGGTTGTTTGATATGCTCTATGGGAGTTAAATACAAAGTCGATTGTATTGCAGTCTGTAATATCCCAAGAGATACCTCTACATGGCTGTAAGTCACATACCGATCTCCCTTAATGATGTTGCCCACAGGATTAATGTTTCTCGGAATTACATTCGATTTTGGCTGTCTTCTCGATATCCGTCATTAATGGACGCAGGAATATCCCTTCCATATAATGAAATTGATAATTTATTATTTTACTTCAATAGTTTCGATCTCTATACACAATTTAGTATAGAAAAGCTTTTTACTGGAAAATCGTTAACTTTTCTTGATACTAAATTTATAAGAAACGAAGATAATGAAATTTTAATTGTCTGGTATAGGAAATCTATGTGGTAAAATATGTCCCGACTTCCAGGCTTTCACCTTTTCTTCTGGCTTCACTTACACCGATCACGTCCCATTTGATATTTTCCAGTTCTGTCTCTAGTTCGGTAAGTCTTTCATCTGACAGTCGAGATCTGGTGTTGAAGGTAGCAATATTTAGTGTTAGTAGTGTTATAGAAGGTTTCAGCGAGCGTTTGCCTCCCCCAGATTCAGTGAGGGTTAGGTTAGGGTGTGGGATTTATTACCTACTTGGAGACCCAATCCAATTATTTTAAATTGCAAATTACACAGCGTTAAATGGAAAGGTCTATGCTCGGCATCACAAATACTGAGACAAAAATGGCGGTAGGCAGGACATGCTGCAAGGATACAAGATAACCGATGGACAAAAAGAATTCTAGACTGGAAACCGAGAACAGACAGACGAAATCCAGGAAGATCCCCTACGAGATGGACTGACGATATTAAAAGAATACGGACAAATTGGGTAGCAACCGCTCAGAGCAGAGAAAACTGGAAGCATTTGGAGAAGGCCTATGTCCAGCAGTGGACGAGATAAGGCTGAATGATATTCATTCATATCACTCACATAATACTAAAATTAATTTAATCAAACAGATGAAAAATAGTGTCCTCAAAATTTCTGATCCAATTTTTCATAAAAAAAACATTAAAATACTTTTTTATGAAAACTTATATCCTCCCCCCTTGTATAATACATTTGACACTGACATAAACATTGAATCATCATTTTCAAACGTCATTTCTAACATTTCTATTCCATGTATTTATACACCTTTACCATATATAAAATCAGTTACTCCTAAACATCAACCAATAAATTGCCTAACATAGTATTTCAAATACCTCGTTTAAATTGTGACAAAAAGTACATTAGTCAATCGAAAAGGTCACTGATCAGTCGTATAACTTCACACAAGAGTAATAGCAGATTATATCCTGATATATGTTCATTAGCGATTCATGTCTATCATGAAGGACATAATATGAATTATGAATCTGTCAAAGTTTTGACAACTGAGAAAAACCACAAAAAACGTCTATTTTTCGAAACAACATATAACTGATTTAAATAATTTATGCATACCTTTTAGGATTTCAAAAAACAAATTCTGTAAAAATTCAACTCCATTAACAACCAACTAAGCTCACTTAACCTATAAATTTCAACTTCACTTATAACGACCTAAAAACCTATAAAATTACACTACAACTTATCCTTATCTAACCTATAAAAATTCAACGTCATGCATAATCTAACCAATTAAAACGAATAAATTTCCTATAGTAACCAGAATCAATATTTCTATCAACGTCACTTCGAATATTGAATTTTGACTCCTATGAATTTGAAATTTTTTCAAGAATTTATACAACTTAAAGCCACCACAAATCTCAATTAATTATTGTAAGTGAAATTTTATTATTGTTATACATTTATACTTATTTATTATATTGTATTCGACCATAATTTCAGTCCCAGACGATGAATACATGAGTATTTGAAAGCTCGGAAAATATATTAAAGTTAGTCCACTTTGGTGTTTCATTGCCACGAACCCAATAACAACAACAAATTTTGGAATGTTCTTCCTATCATCAGGGAAACTAAAATATGAAAAAAATTTTTCCTTTGTCAACTTTCCACTCATATTGTAGTTTCCCTGATGATGCGAAGAATACTTCCCGAAAGCTTGGATTTTAGTTTAATGAAGAGTACAAAAATTCCAAATTTGTTCTAACTAGTCAGCAAAGACCTTGGTATATAAATTTCATTAATTTCTTATTTTTTTGACTTATTATATATGTTTATGTTTTTGAATGAAGATAAAAATCAGATAAAAATGCGGCACTGGCCCCTCCCACGCGGCTTTTCTTTTGTAGTACGTAATGGTGCTTCTCATTTGGTCCAATAATCCGTTTAGCCCTTAATATTCACGTGATGATCATCCACTGATCATTGTTTTGGTTCACTATTTTTCTTCGATAAATAGACTTAAGTAATGTTATGAAGTTACTAACGATATCATCTATTCTACTAGTCCCTTGACATGGTATGTTCAAATGGATTTTACAAATATTATTATATAAAATAGATGTACCCGTAACGCATCATTATTCGTTTTTTATTCGAAAATTAGGTGGAAGTTATGAGAGTGCCAGACCTGCCTTGTGCGTGGCGTCCTATAACAAGGGACGCCGTGCGTGATAAGTAGGATTTATAAACTCTCATGCTCACGTCCACGCTGACGCTCTTGTTGGCGTTACGTTCGACCTTACGTTGACTAGCCGTTGAAACGCGAACGCTGGCGTTTGTGTTTATGAATCACATTTCGTAATCTGTTTAAGTTGAACGCGAACGAGGGCGCCAACCTTTACAGATGAAAACGTCAGCGATCAGGAAAAACTCATTTTGGAAGACCGACACTGTACGCGATATTGTTAAAGAATTGTGCATCAGCTTAGGTACTATTGATCAAATAATTAATGAACGGCTCGGTTAACGCAAAATTGGTGCCAAAACTTCAGAAATTCACACGCTGGAAAGTTTACACGCGTCTCATGCTTCTAAAGTGGTAGCTTAAACACTGGACCATATTTCAAAAGAAGGGCTGTTATATCATAGGGGAACGTTGGTGTTTTATCTCAATCTTTCAGAAGGTACCTACATAGCTAATTAACTAATTCTCTTAGGAGTATACGTCTGCTTACTATTATTGTTAATAATTTCAGATTGAGAAGAAGAAATCATCTTCTAGCTATTCTTTATATTGTGTACGATGTACGATCTATCCCACATCCAACATCTTGTTCCATTAAAATCCATAATTACCTGTAACTTTTTCTATCATGTTGACCGTCTGGAGATACTGGGCTTACTGAAGTTTCATCTGTTGGAAACATTATCTTTAGTATTTCTGATGGTCGATTATTTTCTACTAATACACTTTCTTTTTTTCAATACATATTGTAGGAGAAAACTTTCACCAAATTGACTCGTAAGTTTTGCATCTTATCGCTAAGTTGAAGTTCTTACCCATTAATCTTTAATTGAATGTTATCAGAATAGTTAAGTACTTATTTATAGAGATTATTCGTGCGAAAGAATAAACAATAACCAAATAATACTTTTATCAAAAAATCGTCCATTCTATTAACGAAGAAGTGACTGAAAAGTAAGGGAATATTTTGGTACATTTTTCAAAAATAGTTTCAATTTCATGCATCTCTTTCATATGATTATATTCGTAACTGCTTTTTTTAATGAGGTATTATTGAGTAATACACATAATTACTAGTAGAAGTTGCTGTTATGTTATCTAACTATGTTACAATCATACTTTCAAATCGGAGTTCCATTTGATCAAGTCAAGAAGTAGATAATTTGAGGTTCCAATATCAAGTGTTATCCCAAAGGAGTTTCCCTCATTTTTATTCCGATAAATCCGAATATAACTTTCTATTCATTCGGCGTTTCTTATTATTTTTCATCGAATATTTTCCACGGATCTTTTTCTACTACTGTTTTCTGTACTTGCTTTTTTTTCTATTCAGTACGATCAATAAATATACCGACTTACACAACATTGATAGGTTGGTTGTTTGTTATAAATTCTCAATGTTCCAAGTATTTCCCCAGCGTTACATAATAAAGTTGGTTTGAAAATTGAATTCGATTGTTTGTTTTCTCCGCAATTTATTTTTTGTAGGGTCACTTTTCCAATAATTTCAAGTGATGGTTTTCCATTTATTAATTTTACATTAAAATACGTCTTGAAAATCATTGAACCTCTTTGATTAAATAAAAAAACATAAAATTTTAATGTTTATTTATAAAAATATACAAAGAAACACATCAGAATTCAAAAAAGAATTATTATATTATATCACGTCCAAAGCAATACGTAATATTTCAATCTGTTCATTGGTAGAAACTGTACGGGTAAGGTGAGTAATATTCTGGCGTGTTCCAAAATCCATAACTATGAGGAACGGAATACGTGTAACGTCTAACTGGGGTTGTGTAATAAGCAGCGACACCTGGAAGATATAAATCGAATTATAATAAATCTAAATAGCATGAAACAAACATGACATGAACATCGTGGATCTAAAGACGCTTCCCTCCTTGTGTTGTCAAATGTGTAGTATTCGCTAAAAGTCTGCTCGTCATTATGAGAACAAAAACGCAAATCATCTCTCTTCTCTGAACCATAACCGTTCTGTTTCTTGGGATGAAACCACGTCATATAAAATCAGAACGGAATAAAAGTCGCTGTAAGGCACTCGAATGGATGCTTAAGAATGTTGCTCAGAAAGTATGATCATAAAAGATAAATATGAAGTTTTTGATTGGAAACTGTCACTTGAATGAACACAAAAACATCGATGTTTCAAATTCTGTGCCCATAATTTCTTCATTCACGAAGAGTTGTAGTATTTTTATCCAGATTATTCCGGCTATTGTTTGATAGTTTTGATAAGTTTTAGTGATAAAGCATTTTGCTTAAAATAAGTATGTGTCAAAAATTATAACCAATAAAAATGATCCTTAATTTTCTATATAACCTATTCCGAAATAATATTTAGACAAAATACTTTGCATACTCATGGATAATTTGCCTAATGAACTATTTATGTTTACAGTGATTAGTTTGTAACTAAAAAACCTTCTTTAGTTTGATCAAAACTAAAGAGAGAAACCTTCAATAAACAATTTTATACTAAACTGAAACTGAAGTTTTTTCGTTTGGTTGGTCAGGCAGAAAAGCTGGATAGTCTCATCTGTTACCATCTTTAACAAATTCATTAGTTTCCTATTAAACAACGTACAGCTTAAGTTTTCGATAGGAATTACAGTGCATGCTGTTCAATATCGGGAACTGAGTATTAATATACGTGCTCAATGCTCAAATGGTTCACTATAAGATTTTTATTAGCAACGGGATTGGTAAAAAACTTTGTCTACTTATATATGTTCAACGCAACTTCTTTGCAAGCTAGGCTCAACTTGTTTAGCATAACTTTATCTTTTTTAAAATTATTGGTAGTTCGTCGACGAAGCGATTATGGCCAAGATAATCACAATGATAAGATTCTTCTGTTGGTGCGTTTGAATATTCCAATAGTTTCCTATTTTATTTAATTCAAATAATCTAGAGAGTAATGGTAAGAGTTTATTATGTAAGAAATCTTTATATTTCTTTTTGATAGCTTGGAATGCTGAATCATGTTCAATACTTACTGTAAGGTAAAGGAGGGGCTTGTACGACATGCGAAGTTTGAGTAATTCTAGTTTCTGGAATGACAGTATGAATTTGTGAGACGTGAGAAACTGGTCCAGCTGATAAATGAGAAACTACCGAAGCTGTAGGAACGTTTGTTACTTTGGTAACAGCGGAATTTTTAGCTTCTACAATTGGCGATGCCGTAACACTAGATATTTCAACAACAGGAGAGACATTTGATACTACTGGAGTGGGAGCAGCTATTTTAGTTTCTACAGCTGGTACTAATACGTGGGTTTGTACTTGTGGGTTTTTTCTTACTACAGCATTAAAACCATGGATATCATCAGCTGTATAATCAACAATCCGGCGGGTGCCGTCAGGTTCGTTCAGTGAATATTGACCTGGAAAATAAGATCATCATATAATTGTTATATTATAGTGGAAATGACATTTTAGAGTTCTAGTAAATAAAGCATCACAGAAGTATTCAGTTTTTTTTATTTGTTAACAGTTTCTATATACCAATTAGGTAATTTGAGAAGACAACTAATGTACGTTAAAACGGTGGCCGTGGGGAAAACAATCGACTCTCTTGTATGTACCAGTGTTAGCTTTTCTTGGTTTTCTTCGGTAGTAAGAGTAGTTTTGTATTGTTTGATGATGTTAAGAGGACTCCATAATTACTTTTTAGAGGACTCCATAGTTACTTTTTAGATCTCTTTCAGTGGAACTGATACAGCTGAAGCTGAGTATTTTTGCTGTTTTGCAGCATGTAAGTTTCCACTCGATTTAAAACACTTGGTTTTTCTAAACATCAATTTCCATTAGTGCGTTCAAGTTTTTCAAACATGAGCGAATACTTCTTGAGTTTGTAAAGTGATAACCCAGTGGCAGCTGAAAGATACAACGACAAACACAAATCTTGAGCTTGCTTTCAGACTATATTCACTACTCAATAAGCACAACACTGCATAGTCGAAAAAAAAACCAACAAAGCCACATTTCCAGGAAGAAATTTCGCACTTCTTTAAGTAGTAACTCTTTAAAAAAACATTTAGCACAAAAATGGGAATAATAAGGTCTTGAATCCAACAAATAACCGCATAAACCATACAGAAACTCACAGCCAAAGTATTTGTTTACTCCTCGGCAACTATTGTTCAAACGAAATCAGTTGATTTTGACAATTCTTTAGATTGCTTTATGGGATAATTAACGGCAGCATTATAATTTTATATATTAATTTATTATTCTATATATTTTTGTCGTTGTTGTCGTGTTTTGATAGTTGAAATTTTAGGCAGTCGGCTCATCTACATCTCTGGAAATAGTGTGCTTTCAATTATGATTCGGTTCTAAATAAATAACTCTTCAGCATTTTGAATAGTCTTATTAAACATATGTCTTTTTTGCCGTTTAGTATTAGCAACTCAATGTGTCGGATGATTTTTTTCGATCGTGGGCAGTGTTCGAAAAAAAATATGGTTATATTCTATTCAACTAGCTAGTTTCCTTTAATAATCTGTTATCTCTAAAAAATTAACCACGCATGCTGAAGGTCCTTTATTTCCCCTTCAAGTCAATTCAAAAGCAGCATTGTGAAAAAACTTTGTTTTTAACTTTATTCAAGGAATTTTTCTGCTCAGTGCTGTGCATTTTGAGCAGCTATTCAGATGTAAACTCTATGTCAGAGAAAAGATTGAATTTGCAAATGTACTTATCCAAAAAATATTCTCGCATCTGCTTTTCAGGGGAATTTCATGAAATTTTCAGAACACTTTTGAGCTCTTAAGTAAAAAATAAGTTCCAGCTCTTCGGCATGAATAATTTTCCACATAGAAATTTGTAAATTGACTTCATTCACTCGTCATGCTTTTCTTAGTATGCGCAGATGATAACTGCAGAATTTTCTGCTGAAAATGTTCTTTATTTTCTTAATTGAAAGTAGTATTTTGGTTACGCCACAGAAAAGACAACTTTGACACACCTTTTAAGTTTTAAGGGTTCCAATTAGGTACCCTTGCATTTGAAAGACTATATCAATCAAAATTTCTGCTGCTATTCATTGGAGAAAGAAATGAAACAACGTTAAATATTATTGTTCTTAAATTGATCAAATTTAAACACAACCTAGTGGGTTAAAATTAATCCGGAATATTTAGCAAAATTCTCTCGTCTACCATTATGACAAAGTCCTAAATATTCATGAGATCGAAATATTTCCGGAAATAATTCAACACTTAGCCGTATTACTAGTTATTACATATTTTTTCGCGAATGTTTCATCATTTGTTCAGAATTTAATTCAATTTTGCCGTTAATAACAAAATTATATTACAGTCGAAAGTTTGTAAATTAAGTTTCCATTCACAAAAAATAGTTTTGCTCTTTTTCAGAAATGTAATTTGACGTACTGTGCATTATAACGACTTCAGCTCGTTCTGTAGCCTAATCAAAATGCAAATAGTTTGTGAATCGTCAATAAAATTCGCATAAAAATGATGAAATTGACAAAAAAATAACTACAACACTCGTTAGAAATCTATTACCGTTTTAATTAACAAACTTAAATTCTTGTCAACCCATAAAGTCTTATGAATATTTAAATAACGTTTTGGTTTTAATCTATTTATTACACTTCTGATTGCTACACTTTGACACGTCATTTATTTATTGGTATTACTTCCTAGTAATATTTCTTTGTAAATTAATTTTCCTTTTACCATAATTGATGTTCATCATTAGCTGAAGGTTAATTCACGTTTTTAGGTCATTCAATGAATCATACAATTTCCAAATTCTAGATTATTTGTACAAAGGCGCAGGGAAGTGTGATTAGGGAGTTGATTTCCCATTGGTTCACGCTTTCTTTACCACGTTTAGTGGATTTTTGGTCCTCGTCAAAAAGCCATCGAACGCGCAAAAACTGTATAGACACAACATTTATGTACAAGTCACTTTCGAGCACTGTTGTTTTCCTCGTTTGTTTTGTTTATTCCAAAATATGTTTAGAACAAATTCCAATGGGACTAGTTTCGTGTAACGAGACTTCAAAGAATACTAAAATTATTGGAAACATTGTTCTATTAGGATGAATACCATCTTCGTTTCCTCCATTTTCATCAAATTTGTTTTTTACTCATAACATATACATAACACTGCGAATGTGGAACCAAGTAAACTTTTACATGATGCTAAACCAAGATAGCTGTAATCTGATTTTAAGTTTATCAGTTATTCTAGGTACTTGAAAAAATATGATTATGATCATAATTTTACATTTAGAAAATAATAGTTATTTATGCAACAAGTGAGTAAAGTAATACACTGCAAAACAGTAATATGAAAAGTAAAATTGTGAGCTTTATTAATCTGGTATTTGAATTGGCAACAATTAACGAGTTTAAAAAAATAACATCGTCTAAAATTGTATCAGTACTTATTGGATTGTTGGTATGATCGTAGGATCGATTTACAATTTTTTTGAAGTCGAACTAGTTGTTCCCTTTAAAATTTTCATTGCGGGATTCATTTTGTTTTTTATTGAGTCGTCTACGTAACCCTCCGCAACTGTGTTGGATTTTCACCCGCCGTGTTTCTTTAGTTAAATTATATCACCACCGGAATCCACTAATAGAGACGCCGAAGATCGTCAAAATGTATGCCAAATATAGTTTTTTGGATTAGTTAATTCAAATATGTTGCGATAAGTGAGGGGATTTTTGAAAAGGTATTGATACCTACAACTTGGGTTTTGCATTTTCCATATATATACCTACTGTGAAAAGAAATGATCTGTTTTGACATTTGTGGGCCATTGGTTTTCATTTTTATAAACGTTTATCAAGTTTAATTTATAAATAACAGAAAATCGACGTTGAACATGAGTTTTTGTATCAGGTACTATGTTAATTAAAACATTTTCGGTATTATTGATCATTACACCGAATATTAAAGCAACCTGAAAGATGTTACAAATAATATTGAAATTTTTTGCTGTCATACTTATGCATGAGGTAATGATCTTCTGGAGCTTGCAACAGAAACTTATTAATTTCTTCACGGGCAAATATTTTAGATTTTTTGGGTTTATATGCAATGAGTATTTACTGATGTCTACGTCGTTATTTACCATTAGGGTGCCTTTCAGTTTTGAATAAGTCGACCAAAGTGTTGAAGACTTCCTCATTTTGGATTTAGTTTCAAAGTAAGCTAGCAATGAAGCTGTTTATGGCTTTTTTAGCACGCCACTCCATAAAAAAATTTTATTCCTTTAAATACTGTTCCCTGGATTTCTCAGGGAGAAAATTCATATTTGCTGCAGTTTTGTCGATTCAACATCTTCTAGCATGCAGTTTAAATTTTCTTCACTATTACTCTCCATCACTAATACTAATACTACACTATTTTTAATTACAAAAAACGGATTTTCTTGAACGAATATCAAGAAATAAAAGTGTGACGGTTTATCTAGAACCGAATTGAAATGAAAAAGTAAGCGTTTACAGCCCACTATTTTGATAAAATAATTCCATAATTGCGTTAAAAAATTACACATTACGGCACTTTTTTAACGCAAAAGCATGAAAAAATGAACCGTTACGGTACTGTTTTCACGCTTTTGACCGATTCTGAAATAACATTCTTCATAAATGCAAATGAATGAAAAAAAACGTGAATATATAAACGGACGTAGAAAAAAGTATTTTATATACTATAAAAAAAGTTAAAAAGAAAATTTATTTGACATTTTGAATTAATATTTAAATAATAAACTGTTAACTTATTTGTTAATAAAAATTTGATATGAGCTTTAAGTTCATCATCTCAACCTTTTAACATATTTTTAATAACATGTTATTCTGATTGACTACCATGGTAATTCACCTCAAATGTTGGACGTTGTGTTTGTATCAAAGAAAATAATTAAACAGTGTTAAATCTGGACTCTTGACTAGCCAAAGAGTGTTTCAATACTAATTTTCCGTTAAATACATCTCACAAATATTGTATTTCTGCAAAATATATTTCCAATCTTTTAATTGTAGCGTGAATGCTAGCCCAACCATCTAATTCACCCTTAAGAACGCAATTTAAGAACATGTTTTCATATGCTAGAGACTTGTAAAGTATAGTTTTTTTTATGTTATCACAAAAATAAATTGTTGGTTGAGGAGTGGAGATGAGAAAGTATCTATATCTTCCATTTAAAAGATCAAAATGATTCATTACATTTATTCTTTCTGTATGAAAATACGAAAAGAGTTTATCGACAGCGAACTTTTTCGTTTAATATATTCAAGCTTCTGCTATATTTCTAATAATTGTCAAAATTTGACACAAATCTGACAGAGACTAGTTTTATTATTCATATAAAGAAAACGGTTCTTGTTGTTGAAGTTAATTAAATATTCGGAAAAAAATTTGAGAAACCAAAGAAAAGTTACGTAAATATTTATATCAGAAGATTATTTTGTGGCGGCTTGAAAAATTGGAAAGTTGATAGTCTTTTATTCTATATATCTACTGTAGAATATGTTGTTTTTTTTATTAAAAAGTGACTTTTCCGTTGAACCGACCTCGTACTGCCAAAATCGGGAAAGAAATGAGGCAAAACTGGGAATCAGTCGATGGTACATGAAACGTTTATAATAACTTTTTTTTAACTAGGAACGATACAGTCATTTACATATGTTTCAATGAATGAGTCGAGTTATGAACTAATTTCTTGAAAGATCTCAACAAACCTCATTGATTAACAACCCCATTTTCCTACTATTGCTTTAAATAATTTTCTCTATAAGTATAACACATGATTTTTAATATATAGATAGATAGATAGTTAAAAAAATATTTGTTCCGCACTAGTTTACCTTTGATCACTGAATACGGTAACTCGGTTATGGAAACGCAGTCAGGTAGTGTGATCGTGAGTTTTGCCGACGTACTTTCCATTTGTTTTATATGATTTCCACTAACGGTTCCAGAAATTCCAATTCAAGAGGAAAGTCTAATTTACAATCGTCCATTAACATTTAATCCACTTTAAAAGAAAAGACGTCTATCATCATACCTCTGCATGAATCATAATATTTCAATCAACAACTTGTAATACTGCGGTTTCAAGGAAACACCTCTCGCATACCTTACCAACAGAAGTAAGCTTGTGAATGTCTTCTTGCAAGCCCCAAGGCTCAGTACTAGGTCCAATTTTGTTTCTTCTGTTTATAAACGACATCGCCTATGTAGACATCAGTGGTAAAATATGTTTATTTGCAAATGACACTATTTTCTTTTGGGGTAACCATGATCTCACGGCACTTCATAGGACCATATCTAGTGTAGTAATCATCTTTAAATCAAGGTGCGATTTTAATCATCTCTGTCTCAACGTTTCAAAGACTATCGTTTTATCATGCTGCCTTTTTTATTAAATAACACCACCATTGACGTCGTTGAATCTGTAAAACTCCTAGAGCTTGTTGTGGACAATTCTTTGAAATACAAGTTACACATTGTCGCCTTACTTCAAAAATAAAGTTCCTTCTGCTTTGCGCTGAGATCAGTTTCCCACAAACAGAGCTCATCCACCTGGGGTATGTATGGTGTGACTAAATTTGTCATTTGTAAGTACGCTTTTCCAATTTCAGAAAGATTGTTATGGTTATCCACTTAGGAACGCGGAGTCACTACCTTACCTACCTACTCCACGTTCAGAATTAGTTAAGGGCTCAATATTTTACAATGCAAAAAATGCACAATCACTTCCTAATTGAAATCACATCGATATCATCTTTTCCCGCATTCCGCAATAATTTGAGGGCAGATTTAATGGAAAGTAGCTTCTACTCAATAAACGACTTCTATGCTAATAATAATATTTAATTATGGGCATGCCGCATACTAATTTTTGCTATGGACTCATATACGACAGATACTAATTAGTACCTATTACTATACTACTAGATAAAATTCTTTCATATATGACTAAAAATAGCTTTTATTGGGATAATTGGCTTTTCGACGAAGCTATTTTACATTGGAAACCTCGTTTTATTCGAACGAAAATTTGCCATGAAATTTGTAACTTAATTATAAATACTATTATAGAATAACATGAATGCAAAATAGTTTGTTGCATATGAAAGTTAAGTAAATAAATTGAATCAGAAACGAAAAAGTATACGAAGTGTGCTCATTAAAAGTTAGTGAGAATTTAATTAGGAAATTCTATCGATACTGACCGTACAAACGAATAACTACTCAATGAAGTGTGATACAAATTTAAAAATAATAATAGGAAGTCTTGATTTAGAATTGTGACTAGTTATTGCTCATTGAAAACTTGTTCAAAACAACGCCGAAGTCCCGGAATATATCGATATTTGAATGAATTAATTTACCTTTCACAACCCCTCCAATTTTTGTTTCAACTTGACTTTTGCTATCACCTGTGTAAGGATCATCAACACTATATCCAAAAGTGTATTGATGATCGTTGTCTACTACGGCTTGTCCTGCTGGAATGAGAACTCCAGCGTTAACTACTGCCAAGAAAGCAATAAATACGATAACCTGAAAAAACAACACTTCAATCAGTATTAGGAAATATTTTCACGTAGACTAATTACTGTATTGTCCCTTATATGACTATTTTTAAAAATATGTTTCAGGATAATGCTTGATTAGCTCTTTCTTCTTATCGAAGAATCATATTTCACAGTCTTTTAATATAACTAAATTGAGATTCCCAAATGCTTTGAATGATACAATAATATCAATTATTTACTATGACGCTTTCTCCAATAATTCTTCTAAGCGCACCAATGCGAAATTGTGAATTGATATTACTCAAATATTACGGAATATTCAACTTAGTTAATAATAGCTTTTATTGACTAATAGGAAATTAATGAAAATATTGAGATGAAAATAAATTATGTCAATAAAGTATAGTTGTTTCTAATATTTGATAGAGAAAAATCAATTTCTGCTCTTTGTTTTTGACGTTCATCATAAAATTTATTGGAGACGTTCCAACTACAGTGAAATAATATTTATTAAAGCTTCATGAATCATTTTGCGGAAATATTTTCAATCAAATGTTATTTAATAAAAGCAATCTTGGGTATTTAATAAAATCCAACGTGATAAAAACGATAAACAATAAAAAACGAGAACAATCTAAAAACAATTTTTTATATTTTTCACATTTTTTAACATAAAAAAAAATTAAATGATAGAAAAAACTAAATTATCGTACATACGTTGAAAATAATTCAAATAGTACTTACTTCGGTTGACATTTTGGATGGTACAGTGGAAGATCTGCACAGAGTGGTCCAGGATGATCTTGAATCAATGTTTATATAGGTCGGCATGGTACCGCGAGCCAAAGATATCTTTGATTCTTAGTATTTTGATTGTGGGGGCAGCTGGAGTAGATCGAATAATAAGTAAGAGTAACTTTTGGTATACAGTGGGTTGAATTTAAAATAGATACTTCGTAGTGTTTCCGTTAATTTAATTTATTACTTCAATGTATTATTTATTTTGTTACCGATGGCAGAATTCATATTTTTTTTCTCTACAATTGAAATCAGTTTCTAATTTGATTCATGCCGATTAAGAAATAAAAATATGATACATTGCGATTAATAGTATGAAAATGTATTCAAAAATCTTTCAATAAAACAAACATAGAAATATTTATTTTATGTTAAAATGAAGAAAAGTAGTTAAAAAATTTTATAGAAAAAATAACTAACATTAAATTTGATTCCTAGACCTTTTTTTAAAAACTTTTTTCACCATAACCCAAATTTTTGTGGGTGTAGTAAATCTTGAAAGCGACAACTAGAAAGGGTCGTTCATTTCTGTATAGCTTACAAAAATTAACCAACGACGAACATTTCTTGTATTATCTGAAAAATAAGTCTTATTTTTGCATCGATTTATAACTGTGAAGCCGAGAAACCTGATTCTCCATTTGAGAAAGACAAAGACTGTTTCCTTGGTCGGAAAAGTGATTACGACAGTTTGTTGGGATAGTCATGATAAGGAAGAGGGTTTTCTTTGAGCTTCATCCATTTTTACAAACCTAAATTCGTTGTATCCCTCAGCAAAGGAAAAATTGTGGCGAATCAGATATTTATTTCATTTTATTTTATTCATAACTTTTGCTGCAAGCAAATAGTAACTATTTATGTCTCAAAATAAAAACGAAAATTAATTTGAACTAAAATATGATACAAAGTTTTCTGTAAAATGTTCTACTTTGTGAATGAATTGAATGAAAGAGCATTTGGACTTCTGTTGTCTAATAATTACTTTTTTAAATTTCACCAAAACTCCTGTTTGCTGTGAACTCATCATCTTAGATGTGCTGAATCATTTCAGTTACAAATAATGTACCTTATATTTCTGTTTATATTGAAAACGATGAAATACTTTCGAGTTTGTTCTAAGATGATGTTCCTTACTCGAACTTTCTCAGGTGGTATAGAATGAAAAAAGTTGGAGAAAACTTTATTACATCCATCAATTTCGCATACCCCGAAAAGAAAACGAAAGCAACAAACTATTTAACATTGTGGAGTGAATCTCTATGATAAAATCGAGTTTTTTTATTGAAAATGTAGCTAATCAAATTAAATATTTCCAAGTGATAGCATTGAGAGAAAAAAAATGATGATAGACTGAAAAAATCAAAAACCCTTACATTTGGACTAATACCTACGTTTTAAAATAAAGCATCAAATGTAAAATGATAAAATTATTCTGTTAATATAAGTTATTGTTCAAATTTTTAATTACTAAAATTTATGTATTCCATATTGACCATTTCAATAAATCCGTTACATTATGTCATTCTCTTATTATTCATTGAAGATGTTGTCTGAAATAATCAAATTCTTAATGCATTGCATACCTTGTTAATATAAATACGAGAAAATTCACTTCTTGATTGCTAAGATAGTATGTAGGAAGGAAGTCTACAACAAAAGTTGAGCAATTGATCAATGTATGATCCAAAAAAACTCAATACTGGAATGATTATCCTGATTTCAAACTACAGCGAAACATACATTTCATTTTATGTGCCGACCACTAATGGTGATGACATTGACTGCTTAACTAGTACTGAATCTACTAAATGAACTACTGAACCTCACAATAATGGAACTACTGATTTTTTGCTGACACAGTCAGGAAATAAAAAAGCTCGTAGGATGGAAGTCAATAACCACTGCAGGTTACATCAATTAATTATTAACAATATGTTTAATGCTGCAAGAATTATCTCGACTGCAAACTACAGCGAAACATCCACTTCATTTTAGGTGCTGATTTTATTGGCAACCAAGGTAGTTAGAAATCTACGAAATTGCGAGATATTAATATAAAATTTTCTTTATAATTTATAACAAAGCCTTACAATGGAAACTAATTTCTTCATTATTATTAAAATAATCGATTAATCAGATTTATGCGATATTTTAGCATATCACATCGTATACAGTTGAATATAATAATTTAATCACTGTAGCCAAATTGTTTTGAATATCTCACGATTTTGTAAAACACTGTTGTTCCGCCTGTGCCCGAACAAAATAAGCTTCTATTGTATTATCCTCTGATTTGACGCTTTTCTGAAAATGTTGATTATATCGGGAAAGTTGTTTTCGATGTGGGTGTAGCGTGTGCTAACAGTGATTTAATACCAATAATAAATCCATTTTCCGAACGCTGATTAAAGCTCTTTAGTGGAAAAATAAACATGAGCCTGAAAAACTTACCCGACTTATAGTTGTAGGTTATACATACGACAAAATTTAGGTGATTACTCGTATGAAATTAAGATGGGCCTTTCCTATAACAAAATTTCCTTAGCCCACCTCTTCCTTACATATCATCCTCAAAAGGTGCTAACTAAAATTGTTTCTCGCAAAGGACTAACTACGGGAATTTTTTCTATATTCCTGTTACATTACATGGGAGTGAAATAACCAGCCCTCACTTTATTTCACATCAAAACTTTTGTTCAAGATGAAGTTCCATAAAATAAAATTATTATTAAGATCCTTGTTTTATTTAAAAATATTTTTTAGTCTTAATTTTTTCCCAAAATCAATAGCTGCACGTAAAACATAAATAGCAAAATTTATAATTTTTTTGATAAATTGAATGGAAAACAGTGAAGATGTAAAATGTAATACGATTCATAATATGAACCAACTATGGGTATCGTGTAGACTAATGATTTTAGGTAACCGCATAAAGAGAAATCACAATGATTTAACTGTGGAGATCGAGCAGGCCAATGCTTGGGCCTCCTCGACTAATCCAACGTTTGAAATTGCTTCTAAATATTGCTTAGCAGTACGACTGAAGTGTACTGGATCTTTATGGTGAATGAACCACACGTTTTGTCTAATAATGAGTGCGATATCGTTAAGTAATTTAGGGAGATAATTTTCGAAAAAACTGGTGTGAGAAATTCCATTTAATTGCTGAAACAGAAAATGGGGCCCAATTAAGTTATCTCCTACAATACCAATCCCTACGTTCATTGAAGAAACATTTTAAAAATGATGCTCTATAATCGTATGAGGATTCCCGTCAGCTCATACGTGATTATTGTGGAAATTTATGATAGATACTCTTGAAAAATGTGTAAAAGAGGTTCAACTCTTTGAATGTGGTAAGAATATAACTGCTGCTATTTCAAAAATCCACACAGATGAATAGCTGATATTTAGGGTGCTGGCAATTTTTCTAGTGCTAGTTTCCGGTTGTGCACGAATTGTGCACAAAAATTACAGAATTTCAAGCTTGTAGCCCATTTTAATTTCGTACTAGCAATCACTTCCTGAATTTTTTCATATGAATTTAGAAACACCCATATATGTATGATGAGACGTTGCTGAATAATTAGAATTAGAACTAGAGATATCTCGATTCTTCGCAATTTGGGAGTGAATACTATTTTTCAAGCTAGAGCTATTGTCCACGGTCCGATCCGAACTCGGATGACGGACAGTTACATTCGATGCTGGGAGTGCGAAACGAACTCATGATTTCTGACCAGTTATAAACATTGTGCAGCTAAAACAAACATCATGTCTCCTCAAGTAGAAAAATGATATTTTCGGCATTGTTTTTATATATACGAAGACGTAGAAGAACAAAACAGTGGTGGATACATCCTCGTCCAATAGAAAAGATAATATTGTATGATAAATTGCGACAGGACGATTAAGTTTCATTTATCCACTTTCGTATGTGTCCACATTCACTTATAATTTTTTGACGAGTCGCTCAAGAAATACAATTGGACGTCAAGACACGAACATGAGGATGTGCATTCCACCAATTGAAATGTTGAGGTATTTATAGTTTTCACTAAAAACACTGTTAACACTACCACTACACTACAGATACTGAAGGTAAACTGAGTTTACGTTTACCTGAAGACGATATCTTAGTTATCGAAACGCGCACCAGTTTTGTTTTGGTGTAGGATAAAATGAAATTGAGATGACATGAAATCTAAGGTTTTCTTGGAATTTGGGCGTACTCCGCCTGAAAAAAAAAGGAGGGAGCCATAAACTTTCTTGGTTCCGAAAATCAAGCGAACTCTCCGATGTGGCAGCATATGCGGAGACTGTGATGATGAATCTCGGATGTCGGACGTTTTGTGGACAAACATTAGCAACTTCATTCCTTCATCTCGGATCTTGGAATTGGATCCAATGGACAAACCGCCTTATTCTTACAAGTTCTAGGAAATGTTTTGTCTATAATTAGCGTTACTATATAATATATTAATGAATATATAAAACCCATTTAATTTTTTTATTCATTTTTTTAGTTTTATCATAATAAGATTTTGACATTACCAATTTTTGATTACTAAATAATAAATTTTCATTAGTTTAATGTTAGATATTAAGCGATCATTATCTCTAATGTAGATTGGATAAAATGATTAACAAATCGATAGTATTTTCAAGAAACTCAGGAAACAGGAAACCCACCTCTATTTTAACCTTCTCTTTCAAATATGTATTTACTGGTAATATAGGTTTCATAGTTATTAGTATATTATATTGTAACTTATTCTCATTGTATTGTTCTTTATTGTAGTTTACATGATAATGAGAGCATTTCCCAAAAGCTTGGAGAAGTAATTTAGAAACGAGTTTTCGATAATATTAAGATGAACATTGCGATGTTTTGTTTTCACATTTACAAATTATTATGTCAAATTCCTCATTAACCCACTTTTATATTCACGTAGATTTCCTCTCAATTAGTTATGTTTCAAAAAATATATCTTAAACTCACCTCAATGTTGAAATGTCACCATAAACTTCTTAAATATTCTTTTTTTTTCAAGCCTCAAAGGTTTGTATTTGTGTAAAACAATATTCAATTGGACGTAGACATTATACTGCTCATTTAAATTAATTATTGCGGTTAAAATAAGCTTTTTAAATAAAAATATGATATTAGTATCAAAAAATAAGTACCTAAAAATCGAAATCAACCTTTTGTCGCGAAATCGCGACTTGAATCACAAAGAAATACAGAAGCAGAGTGAAGAAAAGAATATGATAAAAGTTTATTCAACATATAGAAGTTGAGCAAAAACAATTGGGAAAACTTTCGTAAAGTAAGCCATTCAACAATGTCTCAATTAGAGTTAATATTTTCATCATATGCTGAAGTACTTCCGTACGAGGAGTGCAATTTTAGCAAGAATTTAGTTGTAAGTGCACTTCAGGAATCGAATATTAAGTTTATATTGTTGGCAATTAACGTCATATTGTTGAGAGATAGCAGACAAGAAATTAAATGGAAAGTTTCAGATCTCTCTATAGAACTTTGTTCTCTCAATTTTAATATCATTTACTGTTGAGAATTGTTATTCACTGTCTCTTGCATTGAAATAATCCGTGTAGATACTTGAATTTTTTTTAACTTGTTAACAATGCTATTGAACTTCTCATTAGACGGAATTTTACTATATAAATAGCTCGTTTTGGTGAAGAAAATATCCTTGAAATAAAGCAAAGTTTGTTCGTTTTATGTTACAAAACTGGCAAATATATTGAAGGACTATAAAGTTTAATAATGTCAAAACTATATACAATATTATAGGTTATTTGTTGATGAATAAGTATCAAAATATTACAATATTATCTTATCCAGTTCGAATCATCCCACGATGCTGAGCAGGAACAACTACAGCAAGATTCGTGAAGATGCTTAGTTTTTTCTAGAGCACAACGAATTCTAGACTTTTTTATTATATCCTACTTCTTCTTTCAACCTCCTGGATCCAGATTGTCACACAATCTCTTTCTCGGTCGATCAATACTTCTTCTGTCTGTTGGCGATTTATCTTTTGCGATACGCACTATTCTTTCGCTTGTCATTCTGTTAATGTGACTTCCATTCTAGTTCTCGTTTTAGTACCCCGTCAATTACATTTTCTAACTTGCACATATTCCTTATTTTTTCACTTCTTTCTCTGTCTAAAAGTGTTTTTCCTGCCATTTTCCTGAGTACTTCCATTTCCGTTGACTCTAGTAGTCTTTTTGTCTTAGATGTATCGGGCCTTCTCTCTGATGTGTATGTCATTATAGGTCGAATTGTTGTTTTTTATGTTCTTCTTTTTGGTTCTTTTGTAAGATGTTCATTTTTCCAAATTTTGGAAAAATTTATTACATCCGACAAACTGATTTGGGGACCATTACGAGAATAAGAGCCCTATAGAGTGAAATTCGCTTTATACCAAGACTTCTCTAGGAGGATATCAACCCTACGCATCTTTGGAATGGATGGTCTGGAAAGTAGTGAACCCAAGATCTGCTTTTTCCGACTATATAATAAATTCATGCAAAAGACTCTTCTTGGTAATAAGGAAAATGGTACAAAAGTGGAAAGTTGAGGCTCAACAATACAAAAATCAACTTGGGAATAGCTTAAGGAAAACTATGATATACAAACTTGCGGATAATCAAACTAAATGGATAGTTAGATCAATAAGAAGCACCATATGTTTTTGATTGAAAAAATACGGAACAATGACTAACCACCATATCTACGACTTCGATGATTACTGAGTCTTATACGCTTTTGATTGAATAAATGCGGAATAATGACCAACCGTCAAGGTCAAGATATTCTCTCGCTAATTGTCTGCATCCACCACAATATCTAAGAGTTCAATACATAATAATAATAATTGCAATTATGGGAAAGTTCCTAGTGATTATGGTTTCTGTTTATTAGTATATTCACATTTACTTGCTGTGACTATGTACATAATAAACCTTCTCTATTTCATCTCTCAAAATAATGCAAATCTTCATTACATTAGCTTCATTCTACAACCGATACATTTATAATTTTCCAATCTACCATCATCGTCATCTAGCTCCCAGTGAAGCAAAGTTCAATTGTCGATGTTTCAGCAGGTGTGGTAAAACGATAGAGCTCCAGCCTTTTTTAGGTTATTTTGCAGCCTATTTTCTCTAACTCTATCTATTGCAGTTCTTTCTCTATAATTTATCTCCATGTTCGTACAGGTCTGCCTTTTTGTCTTTTGTCTGTTCTGCTAAAATATAGATCTTGTCTTTTTATGTTTGTTTCTGGACATAGTGTCAATTTCCATTTTCCCTTCGTAATCGTTACGTCGATTTTCTATTCTTCAGTTATGTTCGAAAGGTGTTCATCACTTATTTCATTTGGCCAGAAAATTTCTCAAATAACTCATAGACATCTGTTGATGAATGATTTGACTTTCCAAGACATATTTCTATTATATGTCCAAGTTTGGGAACAGTCTTAGTTTTTTCCTAAAAAAACTTGTTATAGATCATATTTTATACAGCTTTTTGCGTCAGGCCTATTCTTTTTTCGATGCTCCAGTACCTAATTTGTTTCTGGTTCTGGTTTTAGTAATTTCTCCTGAGAATTTGTTACCTATATCTATGAATTGTTCATACAGTTGTCTGTGCATCTATGCCAATGATACTGTGATAAAAAAGAGAAATTACAAGGGATGATTCAGAAATTAAACTATGGAGCAATGAAATTAAATCAACAAATGAATTGAAACTAGACAAAAACCATGACTTATCAACAAGAACAACCAAAAATCACAGTAGAATAGACAACTGTAGAAAAAGTGGTTAGGCCAAACCATGCAGCTGGATGAGAAAGTCAAACTAAAGAAATTTAAAGAAGAATAAGATTGACATGGAAGCCTCATTGCAATCCGTAACTAAACTAATGTAACGAATGTCTCTATATAGGTGAATATGAGAATTTAGACACAAAGATACCCAATATAATAAGATATTAATACATTGGACGCCTTGGAACTACAAGAGGAAAGAAGGAATGTGTTCATCATGAGATATGAAAAAGCCCATTGGACCAAAGAAGACTCAACTCTCCCAATATAAATATGCACGAAGAAAGAAAATGGAGGCCTATGTTTAATTCAGTCATTTGAGAAAGAAATTTTAGCTGCATTGAACACTAAAATCAAATTCCGGTAACAAATGTGACACTTCTGGACATTAGGAAACGTCACAGTGATTATGTAAAAACTTTACATAACTGTTTAATAATTTATTAATTATTTGAATCGTGAATGGAGCAATAGGGACTTGAATAGAGTACTTTCTTGTATATAAAGCTTCCACCCGGGAATTGCCTTTCTGCAACCTTTGATGATATTCATACTGAACACAGTATTTACTACTACCACTACACCAACACTTACAATTACACTATCTTCGTAATTTCGGTCATTGAACCAAAATTATTATACGGTTATCTAGTTAGCCCCAAAGCGATGTCAGTGATCGAAGTTCAGTGAAAGACCAACTCGATGAGCTGAAGGAGAAAAGCTCAATCAAGAAGCCACGAGGCAGCTGGAGATCTTCTTTACATATTTCGATTTGAAAGTCTGTGTTTTTCAATGGGTATATCATCTAGAACTAAAGGGAAGTTTGTAGTGAACATTGCGGGGTTAAATTGTGTCTAAAGTGTACATAATTTCAACGCCTCGATCCTAATTCAAAAAGAGGTAGTTATGATTAATCAGTAACACACTCTGGTTTAAAATAATGAAATAATGATTCAACCAGCACTTTATGGTAACTATTGAGTTGATTTGGATGTAATCTTTGGCATTCCAATTTATTCTTGGTAAATATATGAGCAGAATTGATCGAAGATTATCGAAAATATAACTGTTACAATGTGTTACATCATGAAATTATCGCGAAGTGTCTATCAAAAATATCTGTATTTTCATATATAGTCCACAATCTTATCGAAATTTTATTGTCAAAGAAGATGTGTACTCGTTTAAAGTCTTCACTTATATCGTACAAGTTTTGGATGACCTCAACATTTATAAATGAGGTAAATAGTTAGCAGTCATTAATCAAGTATCAGGGAAAAAGTCTTTGTGTCTCTTGATCGTTCTGTATTTCCAACGATATCGGTATCACTAAACCATGAAATGAAAATGGATTGTTTAACCTAAACTAAAAAAAAAATATGCACAACATAAGTCGCTACTCGAATGTACCCGTTCCCAGTGGATGGTGATCAGAATCGGTTTTATGCGGTATAAACTGTATCTAATTTCCATAAATTCGTTGATAATATTTTTGGAGATTACCTATAGTTTCTTAGTTCAAAACAGGACTATACAGTAAATTTTATTGATCTCATAATATATTCTAACGATTGAAATTGAATTGAAATCGTTGCAATGTAGTCCCACTCTCCCCTTCTAGTTTTATTTTCTATTGCTAGGAATGAAATGCGCGGTTCTTGATCTTGAATCTTGAATGTACATACACACCACGCCTCAGAAGGTCAGAACTGCGGGTAGAAGATTATGTTGATATGCTTGACAAATTTCATTGTTTTCCTCTCTTGTTTAATGACATTTTGTGTTGAAATTGAAGTTCACTTTTTCATAAATATATATGAATTTGTGACTTCTGAGAATTATAAAACGAAAATGAATGAATGAACGAATGAATACCAAGTTTTAGACATATTTTGAGATGTATTAAATGACAGGCATTAGAACAATAATTTTTTTATTTGATCACAAATTTGTGATACAAGTAATGGAACATTCATTTCTTTCACTATATTAAATGTAGTAAGACAAATATATGAAGTAAGTTTGAGTGATCGAAAGAAGTATAATCAGAAGCAAAACATACGAGGTCGGTTTATCGGAAGAATAATTTTCAAATTAAAAAAACTATTGTAAAGAAATATATTATACATATACAATTTATATAATAATAGACATATATAACAATAAAAGTTCAGCATGTTTTAAATTTTTTCAAACAAACCAAAAAAATTGTGCAAAATACGCATTACTTAAAAATTTGCTTTCCACCAAAACAATTTTTGAGTTTCGGAAGAGAAGAAGATTTGAATCGGAGCAGTTGGATGGCATGTGGAAATAAATCGTAACGCAGTCGCTTACATATTTGGAATCTCGCAACAATTTGGCCCATACCTTATTATCTAGAAAATTGTTTCCTTAGAAGAAAGTACTTCACATAAGGATTGCTCCAACTGTTTTTTTGTTTTTGGGGTATGAGGGTGCACTCAGATTTCTGATCGTCGATGCTGCAGGTTTTTTGCGGTTCTCCTGAAACCTTGTGAACGCGTTCACCAGTCAAATCGTCGACGATAGAGAATAAAACAGCCACCGTTGTACCCGCCCGTACATACAATCATTCACCAAGTGTCTGCATCAGCTCTTTCTGCTTCTTTATACACACATTCAATGAGTTAATACCATATTAAAAGGAAAACTGATTGAAGCTAATATAAGTTCACTGATACTAATTTTTTTTAAATTATTTTGTAATATAATAATTGAATCAAAAGCTGTCAGTTAATTACATCACTTTCCATTCCTGCAAACCGGTTCCACCTGTATCTTTAAACGCTATTTAGAGATTTTTTTATAAAAACATTGTATAATAAACGATTCCTATCTCACTTTAACTAAAAAAGAATAAATGCAAATGACAAAAATTATTCTAGTTGTTCTAGTTGATATTTTTATTTCTGCAAGTTATGTTTCACCTACACAAGTTTGTCGATGATATAAAGATTAGCTTATTTAAATTCATGATACGCGGTGTGTTCGAGAAGTTTGCGATCTAATAAAAAAATTCTCAAATTTCCATAGTCTTAATTTGAGTCTACATATTCAATTCGGCGATGTTATATCCTTTTGGATTCTTCCAAAAAGAGTTGCCGTCTTTCTACTTAAAATAAACATTTACATGAGCTATAATGTCTTCGCCTGATGACAATCTCTTTATATTTTTATTAGTTTACCCTTTCGAAGATAGTCAATGAAAAAAATCTAACGACTAACCCAAAAAGCGTCGCCATCCTGTCGATGAAACAGTCTTCCTATTTTTAGAAGCAGATTCGGCCTTTGCAACTCACTGTCTTCACTGTTTTTTACTTCAGGAGTGTAGTGGTGGATTCATTCTTCTTCTACAGTTATAAATCAGTGTAAGGCAAATGTTTTCTTTTTAAATGCCTATAGCCTTTTCTATCTCCTTAACCTCAATTCGACAGTCGTCCAAAAACACTGGGTGAACTTTTTTGATGGTATTGCCGGTTGTCGCAGTTTTTAGCTATCCCGAAATCTCGTAGCTTAGCAGTCAATTAGAAAAAATATTCTGTTCGGAATATCTAGTCATAAGTTACAATGTGGATTGATCTATATTCTAAAAATGATCTTTTGGTATATATACGAGTATGACCTCTAACCAACCGATTCGCTTAACTTTATTTATCTTGATGTACAGATTCATCATAAGTAATCAGAATGGAACAGATGAAAAAATCATAATTTCCAATTTATACTTACTACATACGTTTCCCAAGAAAATGACAAACTTATAGGTTTTCTCCTTAATATTTGTCCAAAATATTTGTCCAAAATAAGCCACAAAATTCGTTTTAGTTTAGTGGAACACTTGATCTGATAAGCTCTAGTTCAAGTATCCTTCAATTAATTGAGTCAAAGAGAAGTTCAAATATTTATAGATGTGGTTTTGAATAGACTACAACGTTTGTTTTGGTCTACAACCACTTGTTCGAAAGAGACTTTTCACAATCTATTACTACCAATGGAATATACAGCTGAAATTAATCATTTCTTCTCAAGAGGTGCAATTCTGCTACCCAATAATGGACGTTTTGATGAAATTAATAATTATTGGCTCAATCAGAACTTGGACAGAAGTGAATACACTGAATTCTTTAACGGCTTTGACATGATTGCTGTTACAATCCTACCATAGATTCGAACCCATTTGGTAAACAACAATACTTCTCATATGTCTAACTTTCATACATCTAATTACTAACAATTTCTCTTCATCTCTTTTTCATAACTTTAATACTACAGAGTTTTGCTTAACCTTGAACAGACGTACTTATCTTAAACTCTCGTATGAAGAAGAGAAGAGAAATGGCGAGTCCAAGAGTATAGGCGGTGCACTCGCCTCTTCTCGGCTTCATTCGCGTCGCCTTCCTGTCATTTAACTTCGTGTCAATTTTTTCGACGCAAAAGGAAGAGCGTGACGGCGTAAATATAGATTAAAACGAGAGTGTGGATGGCTAGCACTCCTGTCATCTTTGCTATGCCAAGACTCGAGAGCCACTAAGAGGCGCTTCACGTCTGGCCTGTTCACCTTCTTAAATATAAAATTTTTTCATTCACTTTAAAACATTTGAAATTGTTATTTACAAACTATAATTTATTTTGTACGGTTTTCATTTAATAGTAATATAGAATTGAAATGTGTATTTTTACTCGAAATCTAATCACGCCATGAAATTTATTTTATTTGATTTTGATTATTTAATAAAGACTTAATTAACAACAATTATCAAATTTTATTATTCACTCTATCAAATTGATAAAATTCATGTAAAATTATATTGGATAAGCATGACAAATGTTCTATTTTCAATCGGCTTAATTGATATTTCACAAAATAAATCGCAAAATTATAAACAAGGAAATTAATTCTATAATATAAATGAGCCCTCAAATGCTTAATTAATATTGGACAGATATTTATGGTTACATATCACCAAATTTTATTGCTGCCATAAAATGTTTTTTATGATCAGAATTCTTCGACGTTATTGGGTTAATAGCTAAACGACAACCAGTTTTTTCAATATCAATGACAAATCAGGGATCGCAATTCTAAATATACTCGAATAAACTGTTATTGCATATGACAAATAACATTAATTCGACAGATAATGCATTATTTCAACCCCATCTTTTATACAATCTGTCCTTGTGCAGATAATGAGTAATCCCCTTCGATTTTTTCACGATTTTAGAAAGTGACTAGCCTCCAGTTAAATATAAAAAGCAATGGAATAGACTCTCAGCGCCCATGTCAGTCATTTTGAGCCATGAAACAGTGTATATTATAAAGTTCGATAGTGTCTTTTGAAATGTCTACCAATTAACGCCAATGTTCAACCGTTGATAATAGTTAAGAGTGTTAGTTAGGACCACGAAAAACACTTTCCATTTAAAGAGATTTACAGAGCATCCCTACAAGTTTGCAAATTTAAGAATAATTAGAACATTCCTAAAAAATCAGGAAAAGATAATTCGTCCAGTAGCTCTATACATCACATCGTGCGTCCAATCCAGTAGTTCTGATTTTTTTGCGATATTGGCCTAATGGATAATTCAAGTTTGTGACCTCGAGCGCCGAGCAAAACTTCTAATCAAAACCCTAAAAGTCTAATTTTTTGGAGAAATTCTGAGTACATTTTTAAAGTGGACTAAGTTTGCTACAATATGATACTAGAACTGTCTCTGTAGACCCAATAGTTTCCAAGATTGAGCCTTTCAAAGTATATTATTTTTTTCGAAATCCAAAATTCTTCTCAATTCTGTCTTTCTTATTGATTTTTGACCTTGATTATAATAACAAACCCCTGTAATTTTATGATGGGGTGTTAAAAAAGAAGATGAGAAGTGTGAACGATTATATTTAAAGGCGAAGAATGAACTAGGAAAAGAATGCAATAAACAACTCAAAGAGTAATGATAGAAATGACTATTCAAAATGTGATTAGCAAAATTATGAAATTATTCAATTTAATAATATTGTTTCTCATATAATATCATGTCTATATTTTATTTATTTCTTTGAGCGAATCATATATATGTGATTACACATTACACAAACACGCGTTTGTTAATAAATAACATATAAATAAGGGGTCTCGTATCTAAATATTTCCAACCAAACTGAAACCATTTTTGTTAATTATTCTACAAGTGAATCGACAACAGCATGAAATAAGTATAATTATTGGAAAAAAATAGAAATTGCCTGTGTTATTTAGTGATTTACGACATTCATTCACCATATTTTAAATTAATTTTACCCTCTCCACCACAGGATCCTGTCCACTGCTTCGCCAAGTTTTTTTTTTTTGGAAACCAAAGTATTTAATACTTGTTTCCGACATAATAGGAAGTACAATATTCTAAAAGAAAATAATAACAGTTAGGTTATCTTTATAATAGCGGCTAAACGCAGAAAAAAAATATCAGAAATACATAAAATCCCAGTAACTTATTGGCCAAGAAAATATTCTGATTCCAGCGCTGCAAATTTAAGTCAACAAGTCAGCATACCAATGTATATCTATCGTGATAAGAATGTGCTAATTCCCATCCACAAGAAAGAGAAAAAAAAACAAATTGCGAATACTAGAGACCACTAACTTCATTGTTGTGAAAGATAAACACAGAAAGAAGTAGACAAGAAACTGGAAAAAGAAAAAGCAACATTCCTAATAGGAAGACAAACAATAGATAATATTTTCATGCTAAGATATATAATAGAAAGGCGTTACGAAAAAAGTGACACACTACACTTCACGTTCATAAATCTGAGAAGAGCATTCGACTCAATCCAAGGAAACAACAGACTATGAAATCTAAACATAATATTAATAACGATCACAACAAGGGTATATAGAAGAGTAAAAGGGAAAGTAGAACTTAATAACCAAAGATAAGAAGATTTTATGATGGAAAAGTGGAGAAACCAAGGGGACAGTTTTAGCCCACTATATTCATACTATCAATGGATACAATACTGAAAAATGTGAAGAAAAAGTCGAGACACCTACAAGATGAAAGCACTAACGAATATTTTAATAGAAGGGATTGAAAAATTCCAAAAGGAAATTAACAAAAAATGTCAGACAGATAGCAAATGGAGGACATAAAGAACAAGTCACACCTTTTGAATATCTTGGAACATAAATACGACGGCAAAATAGAGGCGGAATAAAGGAAGCAACAAGGAAACTAAAACTGAGCGTATACTATACAATAACAGTTAGAACACTAACATATTATGGAAGTGGAATGAGGGTAACTAACAATAAAATAGTTGGAGAGTGAATGCAATGGAGACGAAAAATAGAAGGAAAACTAAGATGGACAGATTAAGAGCTGAAATTATAAGAGACTTACAACAAGAAACGATCAGAGAAAAAATGATTAAACTGGTTAAACATTTATGAAAGAAGGAAAAAGAAATATTGAATGAATATAAAATGAATATGGAAAAAACTATATTAATGAATGATGAATGGAACCTATGGACCTATGATGAATGGACTGGCACAGGACAGATAGATATGGAGGAAATAGGTAAAATAATAGAAAATAATAGAAAATAATAGAAAGGGTTGAAGGAGAAATGATAAGAAGGTAATTGCTCGTAATTTGAAAATTCAATAAGGAATGTCTTAATACGAATAAAATGTTTTACATACTTCATTAACAATTATTTCTACTTCACATTTTCTACTTTGTAAAGAATGTCGAAAAACATTATCACGAATCAATACATTGGGACATATTTCGGTACTCTAATTAGGTATCAATACTTTCACGCAATTGACCAATACACATACTGTAACATCCTAATAAAGTAAAAGAAAAAAAAATGGTGCAACCTATTAGTATTCTACAAAGCGTTATAGAAAGTTTTAACAATTCAATTTCGGCTCTAGTATAAAAACGTTGACAATATTTATTGTTATCAGTCAAACAAAAATCATTGGAAATATAACAACATGGCCGTAAAGGTAGGTGTGAACTTAAATTTAAAAATATAGTGTCGTTTTGTGTTAAAGATTTGCGAATAGTGTAGATATTTTTTCTTACATTTATTATGCTCCGTGAACCGGAAAGAGATAAATTCAGTGACGTACAGGGTGAGTTTCGGCGGGCGCCGCAGTGTTTCGTTACAAGATTATCATAATCAAATTTTTCAAACAATATTTTATCCAATAAAACTAATTTCATCGATTATTAAACTCTAAAGTCTTCGTATGATTGTTTCTATGAATCTCTATCTAGATTCATTATTGGTTTTAATATCAAAATATGATTATTACCGTGAATATTTACCTAAATATTTCTCCTTTTATATGACCCATTAAATCTTCACATCTAATATTGACTTTTCTATTACAAATTCCATATTATCTTTTTTCTTCTCCCTTTATTGTAAACAATACATGTTGACACAGTTTTGATAGATGTGTGTAACAATAAAATGTATCGTCAATTTACCTGCCCTTATTGATGAGTTGCAAGTCAACGTTTGGGTGGTAATAGTTCATACCAAAATGTGGATGTGACGCTGCAGCTCTTTAGTTCCATTCGTAAATATTGATTCTATCAAGAAAAAATATTTAGAATTCATTATGAACCCAGGATAATGCATGTACTTTATCCCTCGCTTTTTTCGCCTTATCTCTCGTGACGCACCTCAAGGATCTCTTCAAACGTTCATATGAAGAACAAACTAGAAATCTTGAAAAAGAGCAAAGACATAAAAGACACTGCATAAGTTTCTCTTTTTGTGAGATATAAGTCTTCGGAAGATCCAAAAGATGAACTAGTGACGTGCACAAGCAATGGGATCAATCTAAATAAAATCCTTTCAATAGAAACTGATGAAGCCAGAAGTATGATAGGAAAAAATAAAGGGACAACAACGATTCTCAAGAACAAAATTAACCACTGCATAATAGACCAAGAAATGCTGTGTTGAAGTTATTAATTTGATAATAAAAATCTTAAATAGCTTCTTATCAAAATCGGTCTACCATCGCCAGTTTAAAGAATTTTTGAACTAAATGGAAGCACAGTATTTTGACCTCCTTCTCCATAATAAGGTGCGATGGCTTTCCAAAGTCAATGTGTGGAAGTTGAAGCGTTTGTTGAAGAATAGTTGCAGTGATTCATATCATAGCGAAATTGAACTAAATCTAAGATTTCAAGGAAAGGGAAAGCCAGCCTATGTTTTGGCAGGAAAATTAATTCTTTTTGCAACAAATATTTAGAGCGGTGAGATACTTCATTTTGAATTTGTAAAGCAGTATCGCGATAAAACCAGTGCAACTGTAGATACTTATAAAAATTTAAGATGGAGTTGCTGACAGTTTTGAGCAAAACAAAACGAACAAAAGCACTCTAGCATCCATAGTAAATCTTCCTCAACACAAACTGTGACTAGATCTCTAGGTATGTAAAAAGTTTTATGCATCTCTATGGAATGGACAATATACGTAACGCAAAAAGTGGGCAGCTCTAAAAGAAATACCGCGAATTGAGGCTCTTATATTCAACGTATGGAATAGTCTTCCAGATTGCTACAGTGAGGTGGAGAAGCTGGTATTTGGATTTTGACTATTTCCGGATCGATATATTCGTGCGAGCAAGCGTTAAAAATAAAGTAAGGAGCCAACAAACAAATGAAAATTTGGAGTCATGTTTGATACTCAAAACAAGCCGTAATCCACAAACAATAGGTGGACTTTCTTATTCACAGCGGCAATTGATTCCAAAGATTTAAGACAAAATAGGTACTCATCTGTTGATCATCCTGCCTCAACTCCAGTTTCGTTGTTAGCGAATTTTTGTTCTATCTGATTTTCAGTACTTTTCCTTATAATCTGCTAAATGAAAACGTCTCCGCAATGACTTTTTAATTTCTTTAAAATTCCTTTTTACTCTTCTTTCGATTTCATATTCGATTCTCTCCATTTCATGGAAACGAAAGAAAGAAAGTTGATTTCTGCTTTCCGCTAAAATATGATCAAATCTTCAATTCTTTATTTAGTTTAAACTGGGTCAATACTTGAACTTTCGACTATAATACCATGAATGCATACTTCAAAATCGAGTAATTTTGTACAATACGTTATTATTTTCATTTTCATAAAACATGTTGCAAATAAGTGCTTAAGACATATTGAACATTGTTTCCACTATTTTTTTTTTTTGTAAATTTGTTAAAACACCATCGGTTATTTGGCACAAATTCAATATAACTATAATATTTCTATTATTCAATTCATAATTTAGTTCTCTTAGTGAGTAATTTGAGCGTTTAAAATGAATAAAATGAATTAATGTAATCGATAAACACTTTTATCTACTCAATCTATATCTATCTACTCAAGCAATATTTGAGACAAGATAGCCAGCATTTAGAGTTCACCACTCATACGTGTACATTACAAAATACATTTTATAGAAAGTAAATAGCCTAGCTAAAACTTATTTTCAATGATTTTATGTGCGCACTAGCAATTACTGGCCAAAGTACTTTTATTACCTCAATGATACTTTTTTAAAATGAAAGCTGCTTCACTTATTGTTTGATTTCGCAAGCAAATTGAGGAAAAAGTTTCCAGAAGTAATTAATGAAATTACGAGCAACAACTTCAGAGAGAAATTAAGTAACAGATGCTATCGTAGACTGACTAAACCGTAAAGTGTTGTAACACAAAAACCTGAGTGAAATATACAATCGAAAAATGTCCTTGATCTGTCCTGTTTGTCAAATAATAGTAGTTACAATTTTTACACCCTGCGTTTTTGAAAACAATGGGAAAAACAAATCCGTCTGGTAACTAAGCACGTCACACAAAAGGAATTCTCTTCATAAGAATCATTCATTGGTACGCTGACTTTGAACGTAGCTGTGCAATGCACCGAAGATCATCAACGATTCATGACGTTTAAAGGAAGCAGTTATATCATATTAATGGAAAACCGCAAAGTGAAATGAAAAATACACCATTTTACATGAACATTCAATCATAATGAAGCTTCTTCTTCAATATGTGCCGTGTTTTTTCACAATGGAACAAAATCAACAACTATTTGATGATCCCCAGCGATACCTGGAACTGTTGAAGCAATTACCTCAGTGAACTGGACTTGGCGCTAGTCTTGCTATGAAAACACAACAACTGCATTTTATTTATGGATTATTGGGAGAAAGGAGAAATTATATAATCTGTCTCCCAAGAAAACATTGCGCCGTTTCACACGTTTCAAACAATGTGGATCAAATTCAATGAATTGAACTTCGAATTGCCTCCGCACCCACAATAATATCCAGATTTGACCTCCCCAAATCATTGTCGTTTGGCGATTACTGAAAGAATGCTTCAAGAAATTTTATTTCAGTAATAATTTTTCAATTAGATTAGGGACTTTTTAATCAATACAACATAGAATATGTAAGAAAATGAAATTTTCAGATCCTGATTGAATTCTAGTGGGAATCATAGGGTCGAAAACTTTCACAAGCAAAAGATAATTGATATTATAATAGAGAATAGTTCTCTATATAACCCGGAAAAGTAGCTAGATACTGTGTATGGAGCGTCTGCACCACCAGGTACGACCGTAAATTATTGCGAGGTTCAATTTAAATTTAATCTCATCAGCTTGAATACCAAGCGGTATCATAGAAAAAGCTTCCCAACTGATATTGAAAAACAATCAAATTAAAGTTAGAAGACAATATCGGCATATAAAAAAAACGTATTTTTCCATATAATCACTAAAAAATTAGGCACGCCACGTTTGTTCAATTTAAACGTTATTGACGCGGATTGAGCTAAATGAATAAGATTTTTCGTATCGGTTTACACTTTTAGATGAAACCTGGATCCACCAATACACTATTGAAATGAAAAAACAGTCAAGACCTGACAGAACCTGCTCCAAAAAAGGCAATTGCGCTTTCATCCGTTGGAAAATCAATGGCAACTATTTTTAGAGATAGTGTTTAGTGACTACGTCTAAAAAAGGAAAAAATTAACAGAAAATACAACGTGTCGTTGCTTGATGAACTGAAGGGAGCAAATGCAATAAAGAGACCGCATTTGAAGAAAAAGAAAATGCTTTCCAAACAGAATAACGCATTTCAAATTGGTAGACCATCTACCGTATCCACCGGATCTGACCACCGTCAACTTTTTTCTGTTATCCTGCCTAAAAGTTCCACTTGCAGGAGAGAGATTTTCGTTAGAAAAAGACTCCTATTTTGAGTAGTAAGAAGGCAACTATTATTTGGAAGAATTGAAAAGGTTAGAAGATTAATGGAGAAAAGATAAAGACTTTGAAAAAGATTATGCTGAAAATTAAAAACGATAATTGGAAAAGTTCTGCAATGAAATAAAGAGAAGTCTGAATTGCGGTTAACATGATTATTAAGAAAAGTGAAAGAGATAACATGGTAATGAGTTTCTATTTAAAAAAAAATATCCTCAATAGAACAATTCGGAATCAGACTAATTATTCGAACCGAAAACTGACTAATTCAATAAACTAAATATCAAAGGAAATGTTCAAGGTTAATTATAATGAACTAACGGAAACTATGAACAAACATCCTTTATTCTAGTGAATATGAAAGTGGATCCATATGCATAACTTCAATTTCAACCCAGACTTGTGATTTATAGAATTATTCCACAAGTATAATTAACATCTGAAGGCATACATTACAAACATAGATCAGTGATACATTCCAGACCGGTGAATAATTTTGAACACAAATTTCTAGACACAATTACCAATTTCTAATAAAAACTTTCGGTTTACATAATCAATAGAAAAGTTCAATTCATGTGGATCTCCGAAAACTCAGGAAATGAAAAAGAAGATCAACAAACCCAAATAGCTACTGAAAGTTACTGTGTAAACATAATATCAGAAACAAGGAAGATTTTTATGAAGTTCTATGTGATACAAAAAAATTCATTTGTGCAATAGAAAATCAAGAGGCAAATCCACATCCCAAGTGCGCGAATTGATGGCCAACAAATTTTGTTTATAATATAATCTAGTATAATGGAACAAGTGCAAAATGCTATAAAAATATTCTTATTCTTGTGCTGTATAAATAGTAAGTGCTTATAACTCCAATTTGTCTCGGACCTATTTTAATGTTGTAACTTGAGCAATAACAAATCTGAACCTGTCGAAGCTTGTCTATAGAAGAAGCCCGAATTGGGAATTGGGAATTTCAGTACCGTGTCGAACAACACACTACCGTAGGAAGCAATGCCTTCTATAATTTTCTTATATCGGGTGTTTCAAAATCGATTGAAAATCACCAAACAATCACATGTCTATAACGCAAAGTTCAAAAATTCGGCATCAGCTAAATACTTTTATGGCTCTCTCGACTGCTCGATAGGGAGGAACTTGAACATTCCACAAACTTTGATTGGCTAAACTTTATTGTTAATTTGTGATTAATCTATGAGTTATAGACATGTGATTGTTTGGTGATTTTTAATAGATTTTTTTCGCTTAATGCAGTAATATAACTCGCATGCAAAAGTTTTGAAACACCCTGTATATTCGCTGCTTATTATTTTTGTATATATAAAGTACCATAAAACATTATTTAGCATTTTTTCTCTCAATAACATCGTCCAGCATACTGTGACTTGTAATTTTTGTATCCAAATATTTGTATTTTTCGCTCTATGGTTTGGAGTATTCGGCTGAGGTTTTCTGACAGACATATTTTCTGTTCTCAATATTCTAATTTCTAATGCTCATTTCCTATATTCTTTAATTGGCTTTTGGTTACATATTCTAGATTTTCGAGATCTTGTGTCAGTTCTATCTCATCATCTGTTCTTATCAGTTTAGCGTGTAAATAGAGTTGTTATTGAGCCGAATACTGTTGCATTTATGTTTTAAATCTGAAAATTTTTGCCAGAAAAAAGTTTGGGGTGGCTAAGCAATACCCTTTTATTAAAATGTTGTTTGTCTAAAATATATTCGCGCCTGATTTTCTGAGTTCCATTTTCAATTTGAAGAAATTGAAGAAATCTTTCAATAGCCCTTAGCTCAATAGCCATAACCCATATAGTTCTTTCAAGAGCTTTTCACAGTTTCAGGCTATCGTAAACTTTAGATCCACAAACTATAGGTGGACTTCCTTATTCATTGTTGAACCATGAATCATCCTGCTTAAATTTGAGCCCTATCAATCGATTGAATAAAATGAATTAATGAATTCGATAAACATTTTCAGATTAGGAACTTTTTTTCTAATTGAATTCTAATTTCAATCATAGGGCATGTATACTAAGCCTTAGATCCACAAACAATAGATGGACTTCCTTATCCACAGCTAGAATTGTTTCCAGAATTTAAGACAACATAGGTAGTCAACTGTTGATTATCCCGCTTCAATTTGAGCCCTTTCAATCGATTGAATAAAATGAATCAATGAATTCGATAAACACTTCTAAGTTAGGAACATTTTGATCAATACAAAATTGAATATAAGAGGAAATAAAAGCCTTAGAACCTGATTGAAGGAATCATAGGGCATTTTTTCTACAATATAAAAACTATATTGGATTGAATAATTTTCTGTTATTGCAAAAATGTTTAATATCGTTAACAAAAGTGTCGCAGTGAACATTATCATCTATTGTTTTTGCGGTATATCATCAGTGATATATGAGGTCGTAAAAGTGATATACACAGTGTGTATTGCATTCTAAAGATTCTATTTTTCACTTTAGAGATAAAATGTAGTAATGGATATATATGGTGCATTACTGCTTTTCAGTTTATATTTAGTCTGACATATACTAGTTAAATGAACATATGGGTGTTTAGATTTACCTTAAAATAATGCACAATTTCATTTATTATCCTATCAGTAACAAGTTTAAAGTCAAGGTAAATTTATAGCAGTAACACTCAAAAGAAAATATATCATTTTAATCAATTCTTATATCTCCACTGAATCTTACTCTACATTTTTATCACTTTCTACCTCAATCTCTATGAGTCCTATGTTAATTTGAACTCATCATAACTTATCGGTGCCCAAGTTTTCATGGTATAATATGATCAATTCAACGACATAATATCTCATTTTATTCAATAATGAATATTGAATTTTTAACACGTTCTGCAATCAATTACGAGGATGGTCCCAGAAGTACCTGGCATGATCTAGAGATGGCGATAGCTTCTTGCAAAAAGCACTGGAATCGAAAGTACACAATCTATAAATCAAATGTTTTACGTGTTTGAAAACGTCACGTTGTTTAGTATTTGTTTGGTACCCATCAATAGTGAACGTTTTCATTGAATTTGTAAACATGGAAAATATTTGCCATCGTCAGTCTTAGCCCAACCAATATTAAAGCTGAACCACTCTGGGTGAAACTGTTCCTTCGTTATCAACAATTAAATATGGTGTAGCAGACCGCATGACCTGCAAAAACCAGCATGGCAATGGTCGACCAAATGAGGTGACGACTCCAAACATATTGAAGAGAAAACTGCGGTACATAGCAAATCAACTGAAAATTTACACATGAGAAAGGTATGCGAAAGATGGGTGCCGCGTTCGCTCACAATGGAACAAAAACAGCGTCGTGAAGATGTTTCCATCGAGCATTAGGCCAATAATAATATTAATATCGAACATATAATTCATTTAGTATATAGTCCTGGATAATAAGTAGGTGAATGTTCTATAATTTTCATAACGTCTGTAACTGTTGATAATAGTCCACAATATGGAATAATGGAGCGTCTGGTACAGTGGTAGCTCCAAGATAATGGTCTTCAGCCGATGCCATAGAAATAAAATAATTTCAAGCTGCTAAGACAGTTGAGCAGCTATAAAATTCATACCAACCAAACTAGTTTGCTATAAATAGGCTTCTGCTAGATGGCAAAAAGTTCTACATGAACTGGTCTACTCACTCGCTAGATTGGAATTAGTAAAACCATCATTGGGCTAAGTGCCCTATTCTTGGTGCAGTCAAAAGAGTAGCTATCTCTGCTGAGAAGTTTGCTCGGATGACAATCTCTATGGAGGTGTTTGGAAACACCTGGCATGCGACAAATTAGGACATACCTTGGTAGTCAGCCTATATTAATTACTTTAATCAAAGAGGTGAGAAATACAATTAGTAAATGATGTTTTATGGAAAAACGGTCATCTTAGTCCCCTTCTTCATGCTTTAGGCCTTTTTCAAGGATATCGGCCTTTGGTAGTTTTTGATGAGACGAGATTTGTTTATAAGAAGGCCTATGCGCTTAACGGCTCATGATTACCCTTAAAAGGTGGAGACTAAACTTAATTTTTCATTTTTTTTTTCAATTTGAGCAAAGCTAGAAACTTTAAATGCTGTAATTTTCATTTTCATTGAAAGGGGGTGAAATTTGCAATCCTCACTTTATTTTATAACAAAACTTTTTTAAAGACGTTTTCTTAATAAATTGAGTAGAAAATGTAAAATCTAAAACGATTCATGATAAATTCTTGAAAGTAAGGGTTATTAATTTCACCCCCTTAATCACAGAATATCAAATTTGTAGCTTTACTAAAATTTTGAAAGAATATAAACTAAAACAAATTTTTTTATAAGAAAGACTCAAATGAATTTCATACGAGCAATCACCTCCTGAATTTTTTAGAATGAATTTAGAAACACCCTGTGTATGACTATCTTGAATTCGATTCTGTTTGTAGCATCCTCTATATGTAATAGATTCATTACTATTAAATATTATCATTAAAACTAAGTAATAAATAGAATTAAAATAAGTCAAATAGACGTTTTAATCGTATACTTATGTCAAGTTATATTAAGCTCTTATTCCATTTCATGTTCATATTATATTAAATAAAAAAACTAAATAATAAAATAACCCATTGTCACAATATATCCATAACAAGTTATTTTGCGCTGAAATCTGATCTTATTTTGGGATATTTTCGTATCAATAATAATCACACAGCACTTAACGACCTATACTTGATATACTGTACTTGATATACCTACTATATTGAAAGTTCTTTTTATTATTCTGATTTCAGTATATATTGTGCATCTGCTTAATTTCATTAGCCAGTAGAGGTATATTAGGATCAGGCCTTCCTCATGCTCATCTTGTGCATTCAGCTCCTGTTGTGGCACCAGCTCCAGTTATAGATACGACGATAGACCCAAATCCAGCCTATTCATTTGCTTATGACGTACATGACACATTAACGGGCGATTCTAAAGGACAAGTCGAAAGCAGAGCTAATGGAATTGTGAAAGGACAATATTCAGTTGCTGACCCTGATGGTACAAGGAGAATAGTAGATTATTACGCCGACCCAGTTCACGGTTTCAACGCTGTCGTTCGAAGAGTGCCATTGGGAGTTGCCGTTGCACCTGTAGCTGCCAAAGCTGTTGCGCCAGTAGCTCCATTTGCACCAGCAGTTTCAGTTGCCAGAGCTTTACCAGCACCAGTAGCTGCCGCTCCGGCTGTAGCCCCGGCATATCCATTTCCTTCGCCGTTATTAACTCGTGCTGCTGTGTATGCTGCTCCGGCTCCAAGTGTAGTTCCTGCTGCTCCGGGTCCTGCTTATTTACCTGCTGCTCCAGCTCATTATGCATCTCGTTATTTCGCTGCTCCACCTTTGCCTTCTGGTTTAAGGAGTTTTGTAACGCCTTATGCGGCTCCACCAGCTCCTTTAGCCGTTGGAACAGGGGTGACTGCACCGGCCTTGTGGTGATATTTTGACTGAATTATTTAAGTTAGTTTCGATTGTTATATAGTGTTTTTATATTATTAATAAATATTCTGATTTTTTTGTCAATTATTGTTGTTAGTGTCGCATATAAGATTCTATTAAAAGATGACTAATCGAGTGAGCTTGAAAGTGTCATGTAAAACAATAGTATAAAATTATAGATCAGTATCATAATTCACTCGTGCGTCCAGTACTACAAATAAACTCATGAGAAAAAAATCGACCAAGTTTTACGCTCGCAGTTAAACAAAAAAAGCTGAAGCTTCCATTATTTTTCTGATTTTAGCATCTCGAAGCCATTAACTTTATAATGAGTCTATGTTGTTATTGAGTTTATTTTTGATAAAGAGAAAATATCAAACGAAAAGGAATGTTTAAAACAATGAAAATGGTTATAATTAACAGTAAAGAAAAAACGACCTTATATTTGGCAAAATAATAATTTCTTCTATATACATTACTCGATCTTGTTTGATGTTATCCTATTCTTGAGTGAGCGCCATTTTGAGTTCCAATTTCGTGGCTGATACAAGATTTCTAGTCCAAACTTTTGCTCTTAAAATCCTACCATAAATAATCTATGGAACCTACAGAATATGGACGGGCATTGTCCTGCATTAGGGTGGAGTTTGTGCCGATAAAACTGATGTAGGAACGACGTGATTCCCTTAAATCGGTTCGCTATTAATCCCCCGCTCCACCGACAGTTTCAATAAAAACTAACATGGTTTTTGCTTCCATTAAAATGCACGACCAAACAATCCAGTAACTTTCTTCGAAAGCCAAGTTTTCTATCGCTACCTTCCAGGGACACTCTGCTTTCGTCTGAGAAGAGAACGGAGAACCATTGTTTGTCAGTCCAGGAAATCGTAGGCTGGGGTTAATTTGGGACAGTAACTTGCCTTTTTGGGTCAAGGTTATCTATCTTAGACTTTTTTTCTGACTGTTCAGCCACTTATAGTCACTTCTCGCGTTGTTTTTTTTGAGCTCTTGTTGGACTTGATGGCCCGATTTCTCAACGATGTGTTGATGAATTGGTCTGGTCACTGGCCACTTATCGCTGACACTTGCTTTCCCGCAACTGGATGATCGCTTAAGCAGCTTTATCACTTGTGTCCATTTCCAGGTAAAATTCTATTTTTTTGTCAACGGAGTTGTAATCAGCACTTTTTTAAACAAGTATAAAAATTTTGATTACCGATCATAACATATTGTTGGACTGTGGGAGCAAAAACATTAAAATATTTTTTATCATTTTGAAGCTAATACTATTAGCTTCAAGAGTTTTCTGAAAAACACTAGTGACTGCTAGTGACTTGCTATTACCAGGGGTGTCGCCTTCGCGAAAAAAATTTACAAGAAGAGAATTGATTCAAGTAATACAATCAGTTTGATTTTCATCCGTTGGATGAGGTTTATTTATAAATATATCCAAAATAAAGAAAGTGTTTAGTTTAGTGAAAACTAAACTAAAATGCAGTAGCTCAAAAATTTTTATACTCCAGTAAGTATGTGAATACATCAAACATGCCTATCAGAACCTTTATATATTTGTTTAGAAGGTAGCTTGAGACAGTTACTTACTGAACGAAATATGGGGACAGGTTAAGCCGCACTAGAAGGTTACACGTTTCAATGTACCAGATGATATGCAAATATATTCACTAATTTTTACTGTTTCAATGTGTTTTTAATTAAAAATTAATAGTATACAATTGATTCTAGTTCATTCAAAACTCAAATGATTTTAAAATATTACGAATTATCGAGATATTTAAGTTTTAAATAGTTGAAAATATGTGAGAAAAAGTTTGTATTATTAAGTAATACTGAAATATTCATTTACAAACTAATTTTTCAACAAAATCAAAATGGAGGTAGGGTTCATTTCATCCCTAGAAATATTTTCTGCACGGCTTTGGATTTTCATGGTTGAGTTTCGTATTGAGTTCTTATGAAAACAGATCATTAGAAACAAAACATGTGGTGAGTTCGAAGGTAAATTGAAAAATAAACAATATAATATTTAGGGATAGGAATCACATTTCGAGAATCAAAATACAAAACTAGCTTTACTTGCTCTTATCGGTTTATAAGTGTTTTTTTAGAGGTTCGTAACTTTGAGTTTATTCAACAACCCATTTAATAGCTACTAGTTTCCTTTTTGTTTAGTTTGTTTCGAAATTTCATGTTGGTTAGACTTATATTATAGTCTGGGAGCTAGTAACAGAAATACACGACCAAGTTCCTCTTGAGCGAAAATTAGTAGTTTGCATGACAGAATTGTACAATAAAGTCTATTGAACGTCAGTAGCGGTTCGGTACGTGAGATGAGCGGCAGTACCCCCTCCCCCCACGACAAAAAAAAAAGAAATTCAGTCATCTGAGATTCTTATTAAAAATAATCTTCATCATTGCTCTCCTCTATAACTATCAAAATTGCTTGATCGAATTTTCTGGACTGTAGGCGATATATCAATTTTTCTAATTTCAAAAATAATAGTTCCATATCTTCTACAGAGATGGCGCCAGAAACATGCAAGTTGCAATAATATATTGTAAATTTCTTTGAACATGTGGTATATTACATTCTACTACTGAGGTCCTTTTAAAGAATCAGTTTCACGGCTGCATATTTCGGAAAAACGATAACGGCACATCACTTAGCACAGTGAAATTTCCCAATAAAATAAACAGATAAGTAGGGTGATGGACAATGTCGTACTGGTTAAGAATCCATTAAGTAATAATTTGCAGACTAATCAAGATAGGCATTCCAGATTTAGTAAGCGTAATTGAATGTAATATGAAGATATTACGACATAATAATAACATTGGGGTTTGAAGTTGTGTAGTCATCATATTGTAAACAACAGTTTCTTGCTCATAACTTCGGACTTCGATATTTTTGTCGTGCGAAGTCTAGTTTTGTAGATATTTTAAGAAGTAAAAAAATTCTTAATGTGTTTCTGTAAAGTCAAAGGGTAGCATGTTATTTTCACTGAAATCACACACTTCTTATCTCGTTCAACAATTTTCCACAACGATTTCAAAAATCCAAGTGTGTGCTACAAATTCTATATCAATTTTTCCGTCTTGTCAAGCATAAAGCATAATCAGCCAACACGAGAGAAAGAATGCTTCTTTTGTCCATATTTCTTGAACTTGGAAATCATATTCAAACAATTAGGCCCTGCGCACACGGGTCGACTCATTTGCAATTCAAGTTGTCAACGGGAGTCGCGCGCAACCTTATTTGTGTTTCATAGTGGAAGTCCTCACGCGAGCCAACTGCGAGTCGTCAACTCAAATCCAGATGGCAACGTGAATCGCATGAGTTGCGTGCCTTACAATAGAAGACCACGAGTGCGGAGAGCCTTATATAATTTAAAATGATCGATCAATCCTTTCTTTGACTGGTACAGATTCCCTGATATTGGTATTATGCCTCTGTATTGTAGGAGCAACCAATCTCGCCAAATCTTCAAAGCTTTCTTTTGTCATCCTATAGAATGCTACAAACTTTGCATTCGTTTCTTTCAGTTCTTCGGCAGCAACAAACAGCCTGTCGGCTTAAGTTTTTTTGAATATAAGGACGACACCAATATTTCCTTCTTCCTCCTTTACGATACCGTCTGTAATGATAGTAATCTATCACTTCTTCCTCAGACTCACTACTTTTAGAAAGCATTTTCAAAAACTAGCACTACATGAAGTAAAATTATAGAAATATAATTTCACTCGTCCGAGCTCTGTTGCCAACTGAAACCGACTATCAGCCGAGAATTGCGGACTAAAGTTGCATAGATGGCTCTCCTGTGTGCGGACTCAAGTTGCAAACAGATACAACTCCGATTGCACGATTCTGATTGCGCGTGCAAATGAGTCGACTCGTGTGCGGAGGGCCTCAGTCTATTGAATGATTGAATTAAGCTCGTTTAATTGTTATTAAAAATCTACATCTTTGTTCCATTTTGATTTAAACTTGTTCTTCCTCATACAGGGCTTTTCAAAAAAGGTGATCCCATCTCTAGGATAGATAGAAAATTGAAATATATTTGGGGTTTGTTCAGTAAAAAATTTTCGTAACGCCATCCGTTTTCAAGATGAAGAAAGAAAAAAAATTATAGCTCTCAATCCAAATTTTTTAAAATGTATTCTTTTTACAGACGAGATCACTTTTAGGCGACAACATATGTTTAACTCCCATAATGCTCACTACTGGTATGATGAGAATCCACATGTCAAAAGTGTATCACATTACCAACACTCATTTAAAGTTAATGTTTGGGCAGCAACTTAAGGTAACAAATTGATAGGCTATCACATTCTACCTGGAAATTTAAATGAAATGTTTAGATGTACCTGGATTTTTTGATCAATTACTTATTCGAGACATTAGAAGATTTAACCCTAAACGAGCGAAGATCTCTATTTTTTATGCACGATGGAGCTTCACCGCACTTTGATAGTAGGAGTCTTAATTGGTTGAGTAACCATTTTCTGAACCGATAGAGGTGTAGAAGCTCCGATTCATTGGCCTCCGCGGTCATGCATTTAAATCCCTTGCATTACACAGTTTGGTCGAATCTTGAAGAAAAAGTTTATGCTAGAGAAGTAAATCACCTCAAAAATTGAAAGACAGATCGTTAACGTCAGTTCAATGACATGACTTCCAACCGTTTAGAATCAAAATCAAATCATAATACGAAAGCAGTACAAAGTATCGAGTTTTAACCAAGAATACCTTCTTGGTGTAAAATAAATGGTGTTCACTTGGAATTTTGCTTAATGAATCTAATATTGGAAAAGTTATGTTCAATACTACTTGGTACGAACCGTGTAACTAGCGCCCTCTATGAAAGTCAGACATAAAAACAAATTCATTGGATTTTTAAGCTTTTGAAAAAGTAGTTGCGGCATAATCGTAATAAATGTGTATACTTTGTTTTTTTCAACGCCCTTTATCTTAAATATTCTTCATCTTCCCTACTATTAGAATAATCATAAAGTAACAATAAGTGATGTCAGTTTTCATATGTGAAAATTTCTATGCTTGAATTTGAACATATCGTAACTTATTACTTTACTCTTTAAAATATTCTATCTTCATTTAATTAAATATAAAATTCATGTATTGTTAAACATTTTTATTATTGGAATCAAAAGTTCAAGCAGCAGTTGCAGCATGAAAAGTATTGGAAATCAATGGGAAAGATGCAGTTAGTAAGGGAACGGCAAAGCGTTGGTTTAATCGTTTTAATAGTGGGAATTAGATACTTGAAGATCGTTCGCTCACGTGGAATTTTGAGGTTATAAAGAAAGCAGAAGAAAACCAACCTAGTACCAGCATTCGCCGAGTATCTCACTCGGTGATTGATATTTGCGATATTTGCGATGAAGAATGGAATTATGTGAACAAACAGAATATGGAAAATCAGTGGTTGAACAAAAGGCAATTACCAGAACCCGCTGCAGAGAGAGGTCAATTAAAGCGAAAAGTCTTATATGTCTGGTAAAATGATGAAGGTTTACTGTACTTCGACATCATTTTAGTTGGTTGAAATATCCCTGCCGTGGTATATGATGCACAGCTGATGCGATTTTATTAGGTTTTATTGGAAAAATATCCAGGTTCAGTGGTGAGAGAGTTACGCGGAATACGATTGAAGAACTTGGTGCTATTGAACTAGTACCACATCCAGTTTTTAATCTGGACCTTGCACCGTCAGATTTCTATTTATTCAGATTCATGGCGAAATTTTTGCATGGGAAATAATTTGATTCCGGCAGGTAATGAAAATGCAGTGCAACAGGTTATACTTCGTTTGTTCATATTTCCTTTGTAAGTTAGGGTATATTAATGGGAAAAATAAATTTTAATTCCTATCGCATTTATTAAAAATCTCAAATCAAAATACAGTTACGGTACTATAAGTGAATGGAGCCGAAAATCCTGGTAATGTAATGTATGGGCTAGATACATATGGTGCACTGAAAATATTTGTTGCAGCTCTGGCTACTGGAAGGGGAGCTGGTGCAACAGCAACAACAGGAGAAGGTTGCGGTTCTTCAGGAACTAATTCTAATTTAGCTGGCTTAGCTTTTCGTGGATCATTCTTGGGATGATCCCTTTTAAGATCTAAAGGTTCTCTACGTTCATTATCAAAATTATCCGGTCTCGCCACAAGACGTTGTCTAGCTACGTAACGTTGAGTTAATGGTTCAGCAGCTATAATGGGTTCTAAGTCAGCAGCTTCTACAGCTACAGTATCGGGTTTTCGAGCTACTTCAACAGCTGGTGCAACTTGAGGTAATACAGCAACTAGTGGTTCTTTTTTGACTACAGCAACGAAACCATTGATTGGATCGGCTCTATATCGAACAGTTCTTCTAGTTCCATCAGGATCGTTAAGGCTATATTGGCCAGTTACTACGTCACCATTTCGGTTTTCTACTTGGCTTTTCGAATCGCCGGTCAAGGAGTCTTGTACATCATAAGCGTAAGAATATCCTGAATCAGAGTTAGAGTTGAGAACGGGTGGAGTTGGTTGGTTCAGTGGCTGAACAGCTGCTTGAACAAAGCCAGTAATGGCGACAGTGAAGATGATCTGGAAAACGTTAAGTTATTTATTTGCCATAAGAAACAGTAATTCAATTTAAATATATAAATCAAGTTTAATAGGTTACTTCGTATAGAAACAAAATTATTTATTGTGTATATATCGGTTATATACGAGGATTCTCCTGTCCCAACAAGAAAAACACAAAAATTTCGGAAAAAAACATTTTCATTATTGAATATAATCTCCTTTTAGTTTCATACACTTTTCCCAGCGATATTCAATAAGTTCGATGCCTTTTTTATAATAAAATAGTCAATAATATTGGAAAATATTTGACCACCGAGCCAAATTTCAAGTCTGGGAAGAGAAAATAGTTAGAGAGCCGAAATCTGACGAATAGTGTGCATGATGTGGCAATTCAAACTTTATTTTATTAATTTAGACCATTGCAATAACGGATGTTTGAGCTGGTGTATTATCTAGATGAAAAAACACTTTCTTCTTAGCCAAATACGGCTGTTTTCGCTTGATTTCTTCGCTCAAACATTGCAATAAGTTCGCATAATACTCGCCGTTGATATTTTCTCTTTTTTTCAAGATAATTAATGGAAATTGTCCCACGCACATATCAAAAAACCGACGCCATGACCTTGCCTGCAGATAGACGTTCATGCTTTCTTTGGAGGCGGACCTCCCTTTTTAGTCCATTATTTTGATTGTTCTTTTGTTTCGGGCATAAAGAGGTGGACCCACATTTCATCCATGGTTAGAAAACGGCTTTATTTCTGTGAAACATTGCCAAACACTTAATCGAAGCATTTTTAGCAAACGCGACATCCATCTTGCGCACAGCTTTCTCATGTTATGTACCACACTTTTGAAATGCCTACCAAGCCTGCTAACTCGCTCACTTTCAGTCGACGATCAACCTTGGTCCACCACTGCGATGGTGGTATTTTCCTAGCAACTACCGTCATCTCTAGGCTAGTCTAGGTACTTCTAGGACCATCCCGTATATTGTGCTACACACGGGAGGGACATCGAAGCAAATAAAGTGGTAATAATTTTCTTCTTTTCAATTTCTTTTCATAGTCTTCCAGTCATTAATTCTTCTCTCCAAATTATATTTGAGAAGAAGAAATATTTATTTCAATATATTACTAAATTTACAATGTTATGATGTAAATACACGCCCTAATTCTCGAAGTCCCTTCACATTTTATATCCTATAGCTGCGTGAAATCCATTCTATCAATAGAATATAGTTGTTTTCAAACCATGTCAATACTGTTTTTGACGTATGGCACGTCCCTCCGAGTACAAAGTTACTTTCAACGATGATAAAAAACATTCTTTAAGAATAGTAAAATATTTATTGGTATTGACGTTACCTTTTATAACCATCTGACATCTTCGAACTACATCGATACCCACGTTATATAGGATGTCAGAAATTGAACTTTTCCTTTCATACAATATCTGGATATGTCTCATTTCTTTCAGGGTGAATTCACTAATGATTGTCACTTCAAAATAAAAATCGTAGTGTTCAACTATTCCATTCACCAATTTCTACGATCTCTGACCTATTTTTATCTATTTTCTCCTGCGTTAAGGTGAATAAACATTTTATTGTGGTCTCCAGAAAACGATATTGAACAAAAAATTAGTATTATAAAATTACACTCAACAGGTACTGATTGATTATTTTCAAACATCTGCTGAAATCATTTCTCAAATATGTTTTGAGGAAAATTGAAATTTTGGTAGGTGTGCTAATTAAAACGGGACGGAGATCGTATCTTCCGTTTGCGATTGTTTGAAATAGCAGTAGAAAGATAGGTACTAGTGTGATAAATATTATAACGAAAAGTAACGCATAATACCGTATTTTTTGATGGAGATATTAAAATTGGAGAATCGATAGTTCTTAATAAATATATAACATTACACATTTATAAGTATATTCAGCTCTGGGAAGAAATATACAATCGGAAAACACGGTTGATTTTGCAAATTTTTTCATTTGATAATTTTATCTATAATTTACATTTTCTTACCTTAATGAACATTTTTACTGAACAATTATGATTAAACTGATACCACAATCGATGAAACATTAGTTTTATACTAATATCGGCATTCATTAGAAAAGAAGAACTGAATACAAAGTAATTTTGCAATTCCCGTAGATGTAGTTGACAATATTTTTTTGGGTTGTGTTCTTGACTTTAATTTTACTGTTATTGGCAATATTCTAAAAAATCGTTACGGTATTTGTTAAAAATCCCTTATTTCAAATTACCCAAGAATGGTGAAGGTGCAGGACTGTAAGACATTCTAAAAAAATATACAATTTGTTAACACTCCAATATTACGGTTAGACTGTCATTTTATTTTTGTATTTCATCAGAAGTGAACAATTTCTTGTGATTGTGAAATTGCGGTTGTTAATATTCAATAGCTGTGAAATTTGAAGGTGTTTATCTATATGTGCAGGGTCACTGATGAGTTTGTACTCTGAATTGTTTATGAAGCTGAGCTCTGAGGTTTGAGATTTTATCTATTTAATTATTTTTAGTTGCGATAGTTGAATACACAAAATTTAGGAGATGATGGCTCGTATGAAATTAAGATGGGTCTTTCCTATAACAAAATTTCCTCAGCCTATTCCGAGATATCACCCTTAAAATGTGGTGGCTATTACGTTCTTGTATTTTTTGACAAAATTATAAATTATAGTGTTTTTTTTTTGTTTTTCTGTAGTTATTGATTTTGGGAACAAAATGAAGAATGAAAAATATTTTTAAATAAAACAAGACTTTCAGTTTATAATTTTATTTCATAAAACTTTATCTTTAAAATAGTTTTGATATGAGATTGAGTAACGGTTGCTTATTTCACCCTCGTATAATGTAACAGGAATAGGTTAGTCCTTTGCGAGTGCAAGAAAATTACAGAATTTCAAGTTTCTAGCATTACTGAAATGCTAGAAAAATAAACTCGATTTAAGTGACCCTTTTAAGGGTGATATATCGGAAAGGAGTTGATTGAGGAAACTTTGTTAATGACATCTCAATTGCATACGAGCAATCACCTTTGTTGCAAGAATTTAGAGACAACCTGTATATCTTGTTATTTTGTATCATATAAAGTGATCCCTAAATACGTTAAAAAATTTTGAATAATGTTAAAATTAAATGTTTTTTAGTAAATAACTTCAAAAAACGAATTTAAAATTTTCATTTAAGAAAATCTAATATAACACCTCCGACACAGAAGCTTTATAGAGCCGCCACTTTGAAACAAGATCTAATAAGCAGTTAAGGCTACTGATGTTTGTTGAAATCGACGTTTTTTTCTGAATTCTCAATGTCATAAAAGGAGGAATGTGTAAAATCGTTGGAGCAGGTGAAAGAACATCGTTTGAAATAAGATTTATTGAGATTTGAAGAAAAAATATAGGTATTGATTAAAATTTAATTCCTATTTTCAACCACACTTTATTCAATTCATTCTGTTATTTTTTTTCCGGTTCAGATGAAAATTTCTTCATTGTTCTCATTCAACTAATTCACTAAATATTTGATAATATTTTTCATGCTGGATTGTCATGGTCTCTCTTACTAGAAAATCACTTAGTTTATAAATGATTCCATATATATGATTTCCATTTGTAAATTCTTGTAAATTTTTCTTCTCCCTTGATATAAATCAGGAGTTCAGGAACTAAACTGCGAATTTTTCACTTCTGTACTCTAATATTTCTTCAATTAGCTATTATATTCCGACTTTTTTTTTCATGAATTTCTCAAATTTACTTTTTTCCCAAAAATAGAACGCTTCCTGACAACCCTCTTCCTTTTCAAACACTTACAGACGAGAGACTAAAAAAAACAAAAGAGCGATGAACACTTTTATATCTTCGGATTTTTTTCTATCGCATGTTTTATAGAAACCATCTATAGTCAATATCGAAAAATTATGAATCGCAAATTTTCCTGTTTTTATATAAATATAAGTATTTTTGATTCAAATAGTTCACATATATAATTACATTATTTGTTTATACTCTAAATTTTCATTTCATACACAATTTACAAATTTAATTGACTCCTAGTATTGCTACAATCAACATAACTATGTTTTCATGATATAAATTCTAAATTTAACATGTGTAACCGTTCCTATTCATATTTTTTAACATTAAACTCACCGTATTTCAATAAAATTGTTTTAATTAATTTCTTTGAAATTAAAAATTGATACCTCATTTTGTAACAAAATCTGTCGAATTTCTAACAGCTGATCTAAGATATGAAAAGACTAATTCCTGTTTTTAAGTTATGTTGATTTGATATTTGACTTAAAAACTATTGAAGAATTTGAAATCAGTACTTATTATTTTCAATATCATCAATTTAAATAATTTTATAATGAAATATTATCTAGATCTAGAAAATTTACCTTGCTTGGATAATATTCTTATATATACATGTAAATATTTTATTATGAATGTTTTTTTTAACTTTTCTTCAGGATTTGGACGTTTATAACAATAAAATAAATACAATTGAAAAATTCACAAAATATTTATTTCAAATTCTTTAAACTTTGTTTTGTTCTCTTCCTCTACTATTTTTACTACACCCCCTCAGCCGTTTCTGTCCTCTGTCCTTTCTCTCCACTAAGTTATTCCACTAATCTGAAATCTGATGTCACCTCTCCTATTCATTTCTTTTTCGTCCTGCCTTTTTTTATCACGATTTATTTCCGTTTACATAAATAAATCGATATATCAAACTGTTGACGTTTACAACCAAGGTATTTATAGTATTTGTGCCCGAGATTATCCCCTACCTATATTAACAAATCTAACAAAGGTCGCTTTTTAATCTGCTCATAACGGGTTTTCCAATAAGAGGTGTTATTTTGAACAGCCCGCCATTTCGGTAAATGTCACTTTTGAAGCTGTCATTTTTTGACATTTGACAAGTAGAAACTACGCCATTATTGAAAATGGAACGATACACGCTTCAACAACGCATTGAAATTATTAAAATTCTCTATAAAAATGGTGAAAGTTTGGCAGAGACGGTTCGTAAAACTAAAAAATTTTTGGGTCGACGTGAAGCACCTTCTCGGACCGCAATACAGAAATTGGTGGAAAAATTTGAGCTGTTGGGACAGTTAGTGATGTGAAGAATAAAACCCGTGCACGTCGCTCAAGAACAACTGAGAATATTGCTGCTGTAGCCCAAAGTGTTGAAGAAAACCCAGGTTTGTCCATTCCTCGTCGTTCTTTGGAATTAGCCATTCCACAAACGTCATTACACCGTATTTTGCATAAAGACTTGGGTCTTAAGGCCTATAAAGTTCAGTTAACACAAGAACTCAAGCCGGCCGATCATCAACAACGTCGTGTCTTTGCTGATTGGGTCCTTGAAATGCATGAAAATGATCCGGAATTTCATCGAAAAATCATCTTAACTGATGAGGCCCATTTCCACCTTGGTGGTTACGTCAATAAACAAAATTGTCGAATCTGGGGCTCGGAAAACCCAAGAGTTATTGTTGAAAATCCTCTCCATCCTCAACGCGTGACTGGTACGGTTTATGGTCTGGCCTTACTTTTTCGAAAATGAGACTGGAGCAACAGTTACGGTGAATGGATTGCGCTATCGAGACATGATTTTTTATGGTCGGAATTGGATGGTATTGATTTGGACAATGTTTACTTTCAACAAGACGGCGCTACGTGCCACACAAGCAACGAAACCATCGAGCTTTTACGGGAAAAGGTAAACTAAACTAAAATTCAATCTCCGAAGATGATAACTTGGTTATCGAAACGGGCGTAAGATAGTGTAATTGTGTCTATTTTCGACTGTATCTATATTAGCGATGAATTTGGTAATATAATCACCAATTGTTAATTAAAGACTGATACAGATATCATTCACGTCACAATTCTTTCCTAATAGGGTTTTCATGTCACTTGGAAATTTACATTGTTGTCTTTGTGACGCGTATAATGTACTTTCTAAAAGAATATGTCTTAGAGTAAGTTCTCGGTTTCAATTTGCACAAATAGGTTCGTTACTTCTACATAGTAAATATTCGTGCGTAATTTTAGTTTGACCCATTCTTAGTCTATTTACTATTACTTGTTTTGGGCGGTTAATGCATATACGCGGCCACGGTCCAACACTTTCCTTAATTTGTTATAGTTTTTGAAATGATCTTCGCCACTAAGGCCAGTGATGATTAATTTTCATTCTAATATATGCTTTCACCGTAGCATCTTTTGCGTGTTTGCCAGCATCTTCATTTCCTTGTATCCCTTGATGAGGGAACACCCACAAAAATCTAACATCTAAGTTGTTGTTTTGTATTCATTTCATGATTTGTAGTTTAAAGGGGTTGTTGATATAGATATTTTCTAATGAGCTGAATACATTTAAAGAGTCTGTTATAATTACAGTTTATATTTCAAGGGAGGTTTATGAGAAGTGATAACAGCAGCCCCAACAACTTATCTATGGATTTGATATCCTTAATACATGACTGTTATCCTTAACATGAAATTTAAAGAAATTTTCTTCGAAAACCGCACTCACAACTATAATAAATTTCACATTCAACCTATCTAACAGTGATATTTCGATGTTTTGTACGGTTTGCATAGGTTTTGCATTTTAAAAAACCATAACTTGGATACAAACTCATATTTGGTGTATGATACATGAATATTGGCAGATTAAAAAGCGGGCTTTATTGGATTTGTTTATATAGGTAGTAGATAATCTCGTGTACAAATACTATAAATGCCTGGATTGTAGTCGTTAACAATTTGATACTTCGATTGATTTGTGTAAACGGAAATAAATCGTCGATGAGAATCGATTAATGACTAACCCAAACGTTCGATTGATTATAACTAAATAAAAATAGAGTATTTCTTTTACAAGATAGAAAGCTTCCAGATTTTCTTATAACTTCATGTCAAAAAAGAAAGCATCCATAACTAATTAAATTAATGTGACAATGAACAGATATAGAAAAGTTTTCCTATTTAAAATATATAATAATTCTCAGAAAACTTTGTTATACATAAAATTTTGGATACAAAAAAGATATTAACTTATATTAAAGTCTATTTATTGAAGAAAAATAGTTAATCGAAACATGAAAATGACCAAGCCGAGTATGTAATATAAATTTTGAACAAATATGCGCAATTATTATTTCAAAAATATACAATGTAAACGCGACGTTCGGAATATGGAACGCATTCATTCAAAAATCAATTTAGCCTTTTATTGCCAACACCGTATACAGACATCGAAAGATAATATGTCAACATTAATGATAAGAGGCTCAACTTAAAAAACAATGTTCAAACTTGAACATTTGAAGATGATACTTCTGAAATATTTGCCGTTTTGGAAATAACGTCATCAATAGTCTTTTCATTATTTTTAGTTCTCTTCTTAGGCGGGGTATAGCTTATGTTAACAACTTCATCCTCTGTCTCCTGGTCGGACATATTAAAGAATATAACGCAACAGATAAATATAAACAATCCCTCTGCAATGCGATGATACGATGCTGTCGCTGTACTTTACCTGATCTAATGGCTTCTCCAGCGATGCGGCGCTCGTTCCTCCTCCCCGGTTTTTATTTGTGGTATATTATGGTACCACTGATTTAAACCAATAACGATGCCGCGCCGTGTTTCGCCCATGATATTTACGTGCTGACCACGCCCTGATCATTGTTTTAGTTTACTATTTTTCTTCGATAAATATACTTTAAATGTTTGTTCAAAAAACAAATTGTGCTCAAGGAGCATATAGAGCTTAAATGTTTGCCCTATACATTTTCACTTTCCTCGCTTCTTTTGGTCAGCTTAATGAAAGAAAGGCCTTATTTAGAAGTGTTTATTCTAATAAGACCTACAAATTGGCCCTAAGAAGCTACAGGAAATTTTTTAGAGTGGTTTAAATCGAAAAATAAAACAGGTTGCTTAGAAAATGAGTATTAAGGTACAAAAGTATTGAAGTACAAAAGAAATAAAGTGAAGAAATAACGAAGATTTTCAAAATTATTTGATATAATATATATTTTAACGATTAATATTTATTTTTCCTTCTGTGTTGAGCTCACACATTCCTTATAAACATATCTAAGGTACATTGTACAAGGACTCATATCCAAGGCTTTAGACCCTTTCCACAAATAGCAATACCAGTTTTCGACCACTTTTTGATTCTTATTCTTTGCTACTTTTTTCTGTTTATGCACCCTGTTCGTTTTGTTCTCCAAAAAGTCTTTGTGTGGCTTTGTAATTTGAAACTACTTTTTTTTCTTCAATATCAGATGTCAGCAAGATATATTTGATACTTTCTGAAGTATTTTGAAGTGAATAAGGGTCTTCGTCTGTAGTAGATTCATATATTTGTCATCATCGTCTTCTTTGGCTTGGCACATCTATTCAAATTTGCTTGATTGATATTATTTTTAGAAAGCAGTATGGAATTATTTTCTGCTGACGTATTTGGGGAAGTAGTTGGAGATTAGAAACATTAGTGGCGTTTACATCGCTACATCTGAAAGAATATTGGATTTTGTTGTTCGTGCGATTTATTTGTTTAAAATAGCAACAACATTTTCCTGCAGCTTGCAGTGTAGTCAATATGTGATGAAAAGTCAACAAAAAAAACTTTTCCAGTCATTTTGTATTTTGAAAAATGTATCCATGACACAAATTATTGACTTGTTATACTCGATTTGGGGTCTATTAATTTGAAGCATTTGATAATTTTACTCGTACTTTTGTTCAAAACAGTTTGAAGATTGAGTTGGAATCCGTTTTCATTAAGGTTGAATGTACATTGCAGCTTGTCAGTAACTCCGACTCGAGGCGATATCAAAAATAATTATTCACATTGTACAATGAGTTTAGTTACTTTAGCAACATTCATTCTTTTGATTTACGTCTAGTGCAATATAACTTAACCGATCTTTTACTAATAATTCCAGTTTTTTCTCATAAAATATGGGAAATCTTCATTGCGTTTATGTATGTATGAAAAAAGCGTTTAAGACACTTGTGAGTTATACGGCTAATTTTTACGATTAAGATAATCAATCTGTTTTGTACTTTCTCCAGTCAATTAGTTATGTCGAAGCGTATACTATATTATGGTCTCGCTGATCTAACAAGAGTACCATCTTTTACTTATTTCTATGTAATATTAGCACAATTCTCGAAATTGATCGAAATATTTTTGCAGGTTTTAGTGGTTTCATTCATAGGAAGCAAGCTTCTTTTTGTTTGTTGGTAGAGTCTCCAATGGGATCATTAATTTCGAAAAAGTACAATACAGAGATGCCCTTTTAGGTCCAAGAATGTTTGGTTACTTACATTTCATATTTCTTCAGGAGATACTGTGAAATCTTTTTCGCCGATGAAAAAAATTATCAAAACATAATTAAAAACTAAAACCAGGATATTATTCGTGAAAAATACAGATTGCGCAAGACCTCAACTTTCTATAGTCGTTTCTTCGTTTCTTAGTTCATGATAAATTCGTTCGTGCACAGTCTCTACTTCTGCCAACATGTTCAGGGAAAGAATTTGAGAACCATCCATGCCCAAATGTTGAACTTCCTCTTGCAATTGAGTAACTGAGAGAGGTGTGAATAGTTCGACAGATGGCCAAGGGGCCCTTAACGACCCTGTTCATCATTCACGTACATCGTAGAAAAATAAATTAAAATGCAGACAGATATTCACAAAAACATCTAACAAAACTAATAGCACAAAAGCTACTTGTGGATATAGTTTAAAAACATTATTTTTTTTATTTTTAACGTTGTAAAACGTGTGTGCCAGCTGACATTTTGATATTTTTGAACTGCTGAAGTGGTATCCTCGACTTTCACGTTCACAAAACCCACATTCACAATCTTCCGGGGAAATGGTTGCGGTTACTGCAGCATTACTTGTGATACAATATGAATCCAGGGAGTACTGGGTTCATACAATAAACCAAAATAGGTACGAATGTGATGAATATCATGTTCTGTGGCCCTACGATAGCAATGACGATGACAGGTGTAAAATGTATATCAGGTTGACCAAAAAGGAATTTGACGTGGTTTACAATTCACTAGAAAGTAAATTGAAGAAGCAAAATACAAATTTTAAAGAAGCAATATCTCCAGAGGAAAGATTTTTAATAAATTTAAGGTAGAAAACAACAGAATACAATATTATATTTTCTATCTCGGTTATCCTTATTTTGGAAATTATACACAAACTCATACTTTCGTATCTCTTCTATACATTGTTTCTCCATTAACATAAAGATAAATATAGTTAAGGAAACACTTTTCAGTCACGCTCAGAACATACCGGTAAAGGTAAACAAACTCGGCACACGTAGCGAATATTACCTACAACACATTGTAACCCTTCTGATGAAATTATGACCTACGTATATATTGAAAACATGCGCTATGACGTGTCAAAGCATGTTATCTGTCTCTGACGACACCAGGAGCGTAGCTACCGCCGTAGCTACGGGCTACAGAGGGCCCTAGCGTGTGTAAACAAACATTAGTGAAATGTTATCCCCAATGTCACTTAATCTCGTGTTTCCCGGGAAAATACATATAAAAAAACTGTCATACGTGCCTACAGAGTTTTTACTTCGGAAATGACAAAAGTCCAAAAAGCAATCTCTTTTTTTTTCCGGGTTAAGCAATGCGAATCCAAGTGTGTTATTCTTTTAACACGCTAAGCCTCTTCAATGTTGAATGCCGTACAAAAACTATAGATTTTTCTTTGTGCTTGTCACATTTTTTCTTTACTATTTGAAATCATTAATCCTGTTTCTAAAGCTATACAGCATGAAAATAATGACTTACAGAAAGCTAGTATTTTATTAAGGAATCTTTTGAATAGATTGAGCGAAATAAGTAAATCGAAATTCATTCAATGGTTTGCTAAATGAGTCCAGAGATTTAGAAAAAGAGTGAAAAGTAACAACTATTTTTACAAATGGAAGACTAAAGATAACGAAGCGTTTTTTGATGAGTTATGCCAAGATGAGAGAATTTCAGACCCGGAATTATATTTCAAATTCAATGTATACTATTGCCGTTTAGATATATTAATTTATCAAACTAAACAACCGGAGAAACTCCTATCTTCTTCAAACAAAGTGATAAAAAATGCTCCCGGAAAACTGTCGGCTAAATACAGTAAAGACATCTCAGTCAGAACAATTAATTGCTATGAAAACATGCTAAAAATTTGAAATTCAAAAAATTCATTCCATTAAGGAATTATTGCTGATAAAATTCAATAGCCTTGCATAGTTTTCCAGAGGTAGTAACAGCATGATTTCTATTCTTGACACTTACAGTTACGACCGCAACAGCTGAAAGAAGTTTTTCAACATTAAAACTGATAAAAAATTACCTAATCACTTCGATGGGGCAGAGATGGCTATCAGACATGTTAGAAAAACTGAAATCATCTTCAGCTATAGATCATAATAAATCAATTTGCCGAAAAAAAGGCAAGAAAAGTGTACATTCAATTTGAATTGTTTGGCTAACTCAATTTCTAGGAGGAAGCGAAATACTTATTTTAATTTAGTGCAAGCATTTTTGTTTCTTTTGTGAGAAAATTTTACCCTTCATTTGGGGCCCCTAACTAATTTTGATAGAAGGCCCCTCCAAAGCACGCTACGCCACTGGACGACACCTCACGTGTTAATGCGTGTTAACACGACGCTTGTTAAAAATGTGGTCTTAATAATGAGATGAAGAAAGTACGTTGTTCTAGATGAACGTACTTTTAGTGCCAATGAAACTGGACAATGGAATCATTTTTAGTCTGGAGGTCATTAACGACCGCTCGGGCATTCATGGGTTAATAAACACTTGTTAAGAATGTTAGACGGCCCTTGCTTGGTACCTAATATTATTACTTACATAACAATAAAAATTTGAGAAATTACTTATTATATATAGTATTTTTAATAGTATATCGTAACCAAAAAGGAAATTTTTCTAGATATTCTCAAAGGCGAAAATCACTCCAATAAAACCATATAATCTTTATAATTTTTATATTGAAATTTGAGATACAAATATAAAAAAGTATGTACAGTAAACACTACGATACAATTGAGCAAGTATTAGCATTTTAATCAGAAATATAAAATAGATTCTCTTTGAAATTTACGTAAATATGAATTTTGACACTTTTTACACCAATATTTTGGTTTACTTATCAGTTTATAATGTATATAACAAATTTGGACAGTTCTATATAAGTTATATTCATTCTATAGATACGTATGTATTAGAAATATTTGATTCGTTCATTTAAATTAGAACATTTTCATTTATTTATTTCTAAATCGTCCTGATTCTAGTTCTCTGTTATAAAATTAGTATTTTTTATAAACTTTGAAAGACAGATAAAAATTTGACGTTTCAAATACTAAAATCTAGATGATTTAGAAACATAGACATATATAAAAAGTATAAGAAATTAAAGAAATTTTCAAATTTTCCTAAAGATTGAGAAAACTGAAGAGCTGTTGTGTCATACTTAATTTAACTTTTTGAACAAAATCACAGAAACTAAGTTTCCGATTATGACCTTAACAGTGTGCTAATATTAAGTGGGTCAGCTTAATCTGGAAATCAATTTTTATTGGCATATTACTAACATGTATTTCTATGTTCATATTCATTGATTAAATCATTGAAAACAATTAAAATATTTTGAAAAAAAAATCGTAATAGAACTTAAGCAGTAATGCATACTGTCGATCTACCTAATAAAAGGAAATATCATTAAGCCCATTACGCAGCTCTAAAATATTTGGAATATTTTTGAGTTTATAATATTATGAGTTTCAACTATATTGTTAAATATAGTTGAAAAAATTATTGTAATATTACCAATACAAAACTATCTCGATAAAAATTCTTAAAATCAGTTGAACAACCGTTTAATAGGACTTAGAACAGTAAAATATACTGCTGATCTACCTCATATAAAGGAAATATCATTAAGCCTAATGTGCAGCTAAAAAAATCACGATTAATTTCCAATTTGTAGATTAATAATCCTTTGGTAGAAATTCTTTGACTATGCTACATTCCTGATTAACAAAATGTATTATCTAATTTCGGGATCGAGTCGAAGAATTATCTCATATGTACGCGTAAGGAAAAGGTGCAGCTACATATGACGCAGCTGGTAAAACACCAAAGGACCTAGCAGCTACAAATGGAGCAGCTTGAGCAACAAGAGGAGCAGCCAAAGTAGTCCTTGCTGCAACTACTGGAGCAGCCTGAGAAACAACCGGCACAGGCTGTGCAGCCAGTCTTGCAGTTTGAGCTACCAATGGTGCTGGTTGAGCTACTACACGGGCAGCAGCAACTGGTGCAGCAGGAGCGGCGACTACCGGAGCAGCGCGTGTGGCAACAACAGGAGCAGAACGAGCAGATACAATAGGAGCAGCACGAGCAGCAACAACTGGAGCAGCAGCAACAACGGGAGCAGCAGCAGCGGCAACTAAAGGTGCTTTTCTAACCAAAGCATTAAAACCGTTGATTGGATCGGCTGTGTAATCAACTATTCTTCTAGTACCGTCAGGTTCGGCAACGTTATATTGACCTTGAACGATACCATTAGCTCTGCTTTCGATATGACCTTTCGAATCACCAGTTAAAGAATCTTGTACATCGTAAGCGAAAGAATAGGATGGATTTGGGTCGAACGTATCATCAGAAAGTTTGGCAAGTACTGGTGCTGAAACCACTGCTGCTGGAGCTACTGAAGCTGAGCTGAGTGCCAGAACGGCTGAGATAACAACGATCTAAAAATAAAAAAAATGAGAATAATTATTTATCAAAATTTTCGTATCAGGTGAGTAAGTATAAATAAATCCTTAGTCTTTAACGAGGAAGAAGAGATTATGATTCACTTATTTACTATACGTGATAGGATGAAATTACGAAGTATCGCGCGTTATATCGTTAAATCCCAATATTATTGAAATCATATTTTGGGGGATAACTGATTGAGAGAAAATTATTGATATTTATGAAATTACTGTTCAATACACCAAAACGTAGAATAATTTAGAAGAAAGGTGTTACTTCGGTTATATTCCAATACAAACTTTGTTGTATTGACTCAATTTTATCTTTGTCTAAATTAATAGTTTGCAAGATAACGAGCTAGAAAAACATGCACTTTCTTGTAAGATCAATATATTGCAAAGGGGAATATTGCACGTTCATGGCATCATAATTGTCACTGATAAAAATTCCATAAGTAAAAGTAGAAAACTTCCTAACCTCAAATTTTATATAATAAGAACACCAGACGATGGTGGGCCAGACTCTAGCTAGATAGAACGAGGGCAAACATGAGTTTAGCTATAGAATTAGACGAGAAAACATACAAAAATTATTTAAGAATGGATTGAGACACATTTGAAGAAAATAAAATATAAGATAACTGAGAAATCCTTGGCTGGAGACGTAGTATCAGCAAATTAGAAACTTATTTCTCACTTCATTTGCATGTACGAGATCTTGTATCAAACAATTAACTGCTTTTGATCAAGAAACATTGCGTTATGCATTGCATGGCACGTATTTGCATCATGTCAAGCAGTCTTAAGAGACTGATTCACAAATTGATAGATTTCCATCGATTTACGTAATTCCGAATAAAGTCAATAAACAAATAATTTATTGTCTATTGTCTTCTTAACATGAAAGTTGTTGAGGTGTATATTTGAACTAAAAGTGATAAAATTTCCTGATTATTTAAATCTGGAGGAATCTTAATTATCAGTGCCGCATATTTTCCCCCAAACCAATTAATATATTGACGAATTTGTGTAAATTTGAAAAAATAAGTTCAATCCCGAATCAATGAATTTTAAATGATATCAATAAGGATTATTTTTGTATTATTCTATTTTTCACTCACCTTAAGAACCATTTTACCCACAGAAAACAACGAATAATGACTGTCAGCTTTATTCGATGCATACATGGTTTATATACTCACCTATAAAGATTCACATTTAACTGAGGGCTTCCACTATGCATACAAAACAGCCTATTTGGCAATACTAGAGAACTGTTTGTTCGGGGTTTAATATTTACGTTATGTTTAACACTGTTAGTTTGTATTTTTAATGTTCTGCAATAACCAAATTGTTAAAATATATGGAAAAAGTAGTTTATTATGTATGTATTAAAATTTATATTGCTGTAGATTGCGTTCATTTTTAATACAATAAACCGTCAACTTCGCAAAAATTATTGTGTAAATAGTGAATAAATTATCATTAGAATAATATTATAGAAGCCATAATACATTTCGACACGGTTCAGTTTGTTACTAAACTCTGTTTACTGTATATTTCTATCAGAATTTATTTTCCAAGTAGATCATGCTCAATTCATTCTCCAATCAATACATTTGTCTAAGTTTTGAAGACTTTTGAACATTTAAAAAAAAAAGAAATTTAATGCCTTTTAATATTTAAGTTCAGCTGTGATTCGGTGGTCATGCTAAACTCTGCTATACTTCTTTGCGCTCTTCCATATTCCAGATTCAGCCGGCGAGTTTTTTATCCTTTCTTGCAGTAGATATCACTTCCTAAAAGCGAACTGACCTCATATTGGCCTCAATGCTGGGATAATTGACTTTAAAATCTTCAACTTCTTATCAATTGAGTATACCCATTGTTTCCTAGCAAGGAACACTATGAGAATTCCCTTCCTCTTGTGTTTTTTCAGCCCGTGACATCTTAGAAGTTTTATTCCGCGTGTGTTTTTAATCCTGTAATGTGCATTGGAAGCCCACACTGTAATGCTAGTTCGCAGAGGAGCGACGTCAAAGAAGCACGCTAGAGCTAACGTTGATGTTTCATTACGCTTGCATTGTCGTTTCTTTATGGCATTAGTTGGTGTAGGCTCAAGGATGAACACGGGTATCCTCATCTTAGTAGAAAAATATATAAAGTCGCAGGAAAAATTGAAATAATTGAGAGGAAACCAACTGTTTAGAACAATTTTTCTCATTAAAGATTGAACAAAAAGAAATGAGTGGTATGTGGTAAATTTGATAGGTGTAAACCAGTTTACAACTAGAGCTAGATTGTGTATGTACTACCCCAAGGAGCAATGTACAGTACGGCTAGCATTTTCGAGAGAACACTGAACTAGAATATTGCAAACAATCACCTGCATTTAATATATTTGAATCTGTCAATAAATTGGTGTATACAATATTATTTTATTGTTGTTTTTATACTCATCATTCAGAAATGTTGTTGCACGAAGTTGAAAATGATTATTTTCGTGCCATCGATTTACAACAAAATATTTTCTGGTTTTTCAAAATTTGCTTTAATTTGCGGCGCAGTGTACATATTTGTATATTTTCTCAAATTATACTTTTTTATACAACTATCTACACAGCATACTAATAATAAGTCGATTTTCTTTGTTATCTGGAAAATAGTGGAAATATGAGCGACCGTTTTCCGACAGTGAACTTGTCAAACAATATTTCTTGATCATGGTCAAAAAGAAGCTGTTGGTGCACAAATTAGGATGGTTCTGCTTACCTCTCAATGAAAGTGATGATGTCTCGTATATACGCAACTTACCGTGGGAAAAATTAATAAAATCATATGGAGGCAGAAAGATGAGTAGGTGAAATAAGAAATTGATAAGTTGCATTAAAAGTAAAGTAGAAGGAAAGTGTTATGTTCCAAAGATCTATATTTGTAAGAAATAATGAAATACATTAGAAAAAATGGGTTGACTCATCGCCAATGTTACCATTCACATAGAGGAAAGCAGATCATGAAGATATTTTAGATTATTCTGAAGAAAGATCTTTAAGAAGAGGTACACCAGCCAAAAGATCTTTTGATATGAAAAAAAAACAAACAGTTTTTTGGATAAATTAGCTCCCGAGTTACATACCCCCAATGGTTAACAAAGCTTGAATTTCTCATGAATTAAACACGATAAATGTGAGCTGAGTTAATATCCTATAGGTATGCACACTGACTTCAAAGCATTTACAATAAAGATTAAGGACTCCATTACACATATGAACAAAAAAAATTATGTGAATGGTAGCAGTATGTTGGTATGTTGGTTTTTCATAAAACGTAAAACCGGGTATATCGAAGAGGATGAAGTTAAATACATGCTATAAGGATATTGAAAAGATTATAAAAGAATGATTTTTAATTCCCAGAGAAAGATGACTTGGAATTTCCTGTGTCAGGTATCGATCAGTCAAGGATCGAAGGAATATTGTTTTACTGAGAAAGTTGTTCGCGGAAACGGTCAAAGGAAAAATGTAAATGAAAGTGTACCTGTAGTATGCGAGTACACATGGAGTAGTCTCCACATTACGTATCTATAATAGGTAACTAAGTAGATGTCGATTAGGTACAAAGTTATCTTACAAGTTATAAACTTTTTCCCTTTGTGATCCATGACTGCCTAAAGATTGCGATCTCTCCAATACACTATTGTAGGATTCGGGGTAACAGTTACTTCCCTTGGAAGAAACTATTGATCGCACTACGCCCTTACAATCGTTGAAAACTGATCACGATCTCAATATTCGACTTTAATGAGAATTACTTTTTATATCGAGGTCAGACACTGATTTTCATTAAAGAACTCCTCATTTTTATTTGATTGTTCTATAGTCCGGTCAATTTCGACATAAAAATAGTCAAACAACAGCTGCGGTTTACCATTACAAATAATTATTCCAACACACAAGATGCAAAAAACTTTTCAAAAATATTACGTATACGTATTAATACGGAGAAAATAATGAGCCTTGAGGATGATAATTTCTAAACTTCAAATAATCATCATTCAGCAATGTACTGAATCACTACATTATGTGCATTACAATTAATAAATTTAAAAACGTCCTTGATTCAAATGAACTGTTACAATTTTGTTATTCACCTATTGATTCTTGATTGCGCTATAACCTACTCGTACGTTTTGGAGATATCTAGAATTGTATTCCGAAATATCTACCGGTACCCTGGGTAGTGCTAATGATGTCATGAACAGACGCGAAGTTGTACTGATGAGAAAAATTACACGTTTATACCGCCGGATACAAACTGTAAATTTTTTTCTGTCATTTTTACAACAAAAAATCATAATTTCATCATCATTACGATATCTACATGATTCAAATTGTATTTTTTATCCAGTCAGAGTAAACAAAAATAAGTCAAACATGCCAAAATTCGCATGGAGCTGAAAATTGGCAGAGAAGTTTGATACATCATTATAAATGAAATGTCAAGAATTCCCTTCGATTCTACTCATGTAAAACATTTTATTCAAGGTCTAAAGAACAAAATTAAGGTTTGTTTTTTACATTTTTCTCGTAAATGGTAAGTATTATCGTGAAAATAGGCTAGACAAAAGTTGTAGATCATACAATTGTCTATAAATATAGTCTGGCCTTTTATTTTCTTTTGAGACACACTTCTCGTGAGATATCGCGGTTTTAGTAATTATAAAATTCATATTTCACATACGAAAAATATTAAAGCTGCAGAAAAACGTCGTCGGACTACAAAACCATCTTCATCTATTGATATAGTTTGTGATCGATCTTCGAAAGTTCCAATCCAACGACAATTTCTTATAAATACTCACAACTCATTTAAATGTGCTGGTATTCCAAAAAAAATTAGCTGCTAATGATGCTGTTGTCCTTATAATTGAAACAGCAATAGAACAATGGAAAAATTGAATACAACTGTCGTTGTTGGCGAAAATGTTGATATTACTGACTACACGAATTTCAAATGATAAAATTATTTACGTTTTGAAACCTGGGAAAGTTCAAGTACAATCAACAATATATTCATCACAAAGTCTGCATATCCGAAATGCCAAGCATATATTTTATTTTTACATGCAATAACTGGTTACGATACTTCATCGGCAATTTTTAAAAGAAGTAAAATATCAGTATTTAAACTGTTCGAAGAAGTATTTACAAAGATTGGCCCTTCTTCACACGACATCGTTACAAATGGAATTCGTTTTCTTCTTACTATGTATGGTGCTCCAAAAATTAATTAATTCCAGAGACAAATATAGATATTTGAGATTTATAAAATCTACTTGAAACAATGGAGCGGTACAGTTGTCTTTTTGTCTACTTCCAACATCCGCTTCTGCCTTTTAACACTTGTATCGTGTGTATTATCAAGTTCAAGTGTGAAGGCAATGAGCTGGATTCAGAAGAATGAGGCTGGAAATTAACAATGGAGCCAATTTGAACTTTATTCCCCCCTACTCCAGAAAAACTGCTTGATACTATTTTTTGTGAATGCAAGACGGATTGTAGGCTGTCAAAAGTGGGATTATTTTGTTCGCCAGTATGCATTAATTGTCCGGGTCAGACTTGCTCCAATATTGAAACAAATACAACAGATGAAGATATTTATGATATCAATAAAGAGACAATTGATGCATCCCTTTTGTTAGAGCATCGAACAGAAATCCTGCAAGAAGAGGAAAATGAAGACGAAGAAATAATTGTCGGGATAGAATTAGACAATTATTTAATATAATAAGATGTAGAAGAAAACAACTTATTTCACTTTGATCATTAGCAATATTACTATTCTTTCAATCAATAGGATACGATCTGATCAAAATTTCTTTAGTACAATTGATCGTGAAGTATACTTACTGGGGAAACCACGTAAAAAAATTCGCCAAGTACTTTGGTGTGGTACGGAAATGTGTGCATAATATGTAAAATATGAATTTTCTAATAATTAAAACCGCGATATCTCACGAATGGTGGGTCGTAAGAGAAAAAGTGACTGGACCATTTTTGTAGAGAATTGTATGGACTATAACTTTTGTAATACATTTCCACGAAATTTTCCAAGAAAAATGGAAAAAACCTCTTGACCTTGAATAAAGTTTTTTGCAAAAGTAGGATTGAAGGGAATTTTTGACATTTCATTTATAATGATGTATTCAACGTCTCTTCCAATTTTGAGCTCTATGCGAATTTTTGCTTAGTCAAACGTCTATTTTGATGGGACAGTAGTATCTCAATATTATGGATATCAAGGGAAACGCAAAAAACTTCGAATCCGCGATTTTTGTATATAAATGTGTGGAAATAAAAATGAATAAATAAAAAAAATAAAATTATGATAGTTACATATTATTTGGACTATATTAGAAATTTTAACAAGTCTTTTATCTTCTTCTGATGTAAAGAATTTGTAGCGAAATGAACAGAATACATGATCCTCAACATAATTACCTCTTCCAACATTTAATTTTATAGTTTATCAATTGATACACACTTCTTCTGCAATCTATGGTTGCACACATCAACTTCGAAGATGATGATTGTTTTGTTTTTCACCAATTTCGGATTTTTTACCCAAAAATTCATCAGAAGCGTTGGAATAATAATATATTTGCTTTCTAAAAACAAACTAAACCACCAAACTAAGCCACCAACCTTCAGAGGCTGACTATGAGATGAAAATAACAAAAACATTAAAAGTACTGGTTTATTATATTTTGAAGAAAATACAGTCTTATGTCTATTCATAAATAAATACTATCCTCTTCACAATTGTTAGTATACTTGACTTGGAACTTTCACATGTGGTGGTATTAATGCTTGCCATCCAGTCGGTTGTTTGGATACCACAGCGTTGAAACCATTAACGGAATCTGCAGTATACTCTACCAATCGCCTTGTACCATCCGAGTCCATTAATGCATATGCCCCCTTTACTTGGTCGCCATTTCGTGTTTCATATTGTCCATGACTGTCACCTAACAGAACATAGAAATAAATAAACAGATAGAGAGTGAGTGAAAATCGTATAAACCCCATAAAAGTAGGCGCATCCTGCAATTTCAAGTTATTTCATTTTCTTGCTTAGTGTTGATTCCATAAATTATTTTCCAAATGAATAAATGGAATAGAAGAGGACAATATTTTCGAATTTATGCGAAAAAATTCGAAAAGTATCTACCATAAAAGTAGGGAAAAGTAGGGAAGTAAAATTAAGTTCTAATTCTTTCTCAAACTTAATAATGAAGATTTTTAAATTTCCGTTCACTCACAACGGCCATTTCTAACATTCCTGTTGAGGGAGAAGTTTATTTTGTTATGACAATCACCCTGTATATTACTTATGTATCATTTTTTCAGTTTCCAAAAAGTCCCAGAATATACCATGTATTTTTTTGTATATTGGTTCCGTTTACTTCATTTAAAAAAAAATAAAACTAAATATCACTCTATAACCTTTTAAAGACGATGTCTCAGAATGGGGTGGACGAAAAATTTTGTTATAAAAAATATTTCGTTATCAAGAATACTTTTTGTATTACTATAACATTTATAATCAATATTTATATAAAAAATACCTGTTGTGGGATCTTGAACTTCGTACAAAAACGAATACTGTGGATTTGGATTGTACGGTTTGGGGAAAATCAAGTTACCTTCTAATTTCTGAGATATTAACCCTGCCCTTACCAATACAATCAGACAAGTTGAAAATAGTATTTTTACAAACATTTTCAGTTTTGATTAATGTAATACTGCTTTAAGAATACTGCAATGAAGACCTCTACCATCTTGTTTATATGCCATTTCGATATATAAGACAAGGTCGACATCTTGTAACGAAAGGTTAAGTTAAAATCTTAACATTGTAAATCACGTATTGAGAGAAGTGGTTTCAATAAAAACTTCCGTTTCAATGATAAATACCTTCAGGAATGAGAGTGTCTCGAAAATTATCATAATCAACTATTGTTATTCATTATAAGGGTATCTAACAAATTTTCAAAATCAACGCATACCCATTTGAAAATGTCCGCCGTGGGGTGAACAAATACTTTTGCCGTAAGCTTCTGAGTGTAGATTTATTTGCTTTGTGAAGTTATTGATTGGTTTTTAGTTCTCAGTTTTATTGCGAGAGAACTTCTCAAAGAGTTGCTGAATAAAGAAGTGGTGAATAGAGTCTGAAAAGCACATTTTAACACACGATATCTTTAAATCAAATACATGTGGTAAAACACACGTGTAACTTTAGAAATTAGGAATGCGCCTACACTACATCATTCTAGCTTCATTTTCTAATCTAGTTTACTGCAATCTCTTTAGGTTTTGGTAGCATTGAAGAGTATTCATATGTTTGATAAACTTAACATCTAAACTGGAGAACTAATTTCCAAACAAATCTGGTTATATAATGACAAAATCGATACAAGTTTACAATATTTCGAAAATTGATTCAAAGCTTACTTGTAGACTTACTTAAAAAATACGAAAATATTCTGGGTAATTTTATACTTTCGCAGTCCCTCCGTTTTTTGGCTCTAGAAAATCGAAAAATCATCCGATTTCGATGAATTCTTTCTATAAATCTTTGTTTTTACGGCGGATCTACGAAAAAAATTATGGGAATAAGAAAATGAAAACTTATATTGATTTCAGGGCTTTAAATGTTCATGAAACTGCTCTCATTCACGTATAATTGTTGATAACTTTTTTCCAAATAATTAAATAAAGTTGTTATATTTTTGGAGTTTACTCCTTAAGAATCGATTTGCATATATAAGGGGACCGATATGAGAAAAATGTGGGGAGTAAAATCTATCGATGAATGACCTCGTTACGTTTTTGGTGCGCAACTTTCTAATTTGTCAGTGTCGACATACTTATATTGTTGTTTTTATTATAAATATCAATAATTAATATTGTTATTGTGAAGTTTTAATTTTTATCATTGTGTTCCGCTAAAGTGAACTGAAAGTATTTTCAAATAACTATGGCAGAAAGAGGTGTAGATGATATTGCCGGAACATCTAACAAACACGTGGTTGCAAGGTACGTTATAATTCATGTATTATATGTATGAGCATGTGCAATTTGTATTTATTGAATATTTTAATAATTATCGATGTAGATCATATAAATATATATTTGAAAACAACACATAAAATTAGATAATCAACCCAATATGAATTATCGAGCGCATCCACATAAAATAGAAAATTTCTAACCTAACCAAAAATTAATTTTTTTGTCGATGTCTATAAATTCTTCCACGTTATTATGATTTATTTTATAAATAATTTTTAAATATTAAATATTATCGGAAAAATCGACAATATTTTTCATTATAATAATGTTTTTATATAATTTTCTATCGAAAAGTTATTTTTTAGCTTATTTAAATAATTTTCATGTACTATTTATTATTGTATGTAAAAGATTTAGTGACATAATTATCTTTTTATAACCTTTTTTTGTTAATTATTAAGATAATACATTTTAAATAAAAAATTAATTATAATAATTAAAAAAAAATGTTTATAAAAACCTTTTTTTATCATTTTTTTAAAGTCGTTTAAAATTTTTATAATTATGCATTTATAAATTTTCTAATTTTTTTTTATATTTTTTGACTAGGAAAAAATCTAAACCTCCAAAAACTCCAGCCGAGAGACAACGAGCTTACAGATTAAAAAAAAATTAATGAAGGAAGCCCAAAATATTCTGGCAATCAACCAATCTTTTTTAAGTTAAATAAACTCTTTTTGCGTCTGGTTAGACTATCGAACTTAAGGAGTAAATTTTTTTTTTCATAATCTACACGACAACACGAACAAATTGAAAAAAAAAATTATACAAAAATGTTGATTTATCAAGTTTTTACAATTAAAAACAATAACAATTTCTCTTAAAATTGACTGTTTCTCACATATAATCGATTGTAGTTTCTTATTAAGTAATCATTAAAGTTATATGAACAAAAACATTCTTGAAATCACTTATTGTAATCAAGTATACAATATTGAAAGTTAACTTTGATAAAATGAACATTTTCCCCATTCAAAATTTTTTTTTTCAAAATGTTCGTTTTTTGTGTAGTTTAACAAAAAATATATGAACTGCGTTTGATGGTTTGAGAATAAAAAGTTATGAACGATTATATGCAAAGATTTAAAAAAAAATTCATCAAAATCGGATGATTTTTCGATTTTCTAGAGCCAAAAAGCGAGGGGACCGCGAATGTATAAAATTACTAGATTCTGTAATCGTATTTTGAATTAGTTGTTATCAATGGTTGGAATAATCTTCATTTGAAATATGTATATCGTATACTCTCTCTCCACAAATAAATTCTTAAAAATTGTACCTACGATCTTTTATGAATTTTGCTTAATCGAATAATATGATGACAAAGTTGAGAAAATAGAATAAGACAATCATATAAAAAAGCAATTCCTATCGACAATGAGTAAAAACAAAATGTTTTGCCCATTCATCTTCATCTATTATCACATTTTGGACTACAAATCCTTCAGAGACTTATTTGCCGCAAGAACTTATAAGTCTAAACTAGTCCTGAATTCAGAATGCTTTCCATAAGTGATATGATTTTCTTCTACACACAATGCCCGGCGACTATTCTTAGCGTTTCCTTTTTAAGCAGATCTTCGTAAGCTTTTTCCACCTCTCTTCTTCTGGTTGAGAAAATTAGCAACAGACAAGGTGTTTGGATTTGTTAGCTCTACGAAATAATTTTCATATCAAAACTCCCATAAAAAGTTTATTGCCAGGTGGGAATCGTAGGAAAAATATTGTACATTTCTCGCTGGAAAGTGATCACACACCAGCGTGATTTCCGATTCCCATATCTTTGTTAAATATCACTGTTTATGTAATATACTATTTCGATATGGCCTATTTATACTGATTTATATCAAATGAAACTTTTCAAATTCCATCGATGGAACAAAGAACCGTCGTCGAGTCAAAAATATCAAAATATTCAACGCAAATAGACGAGTAGCAAATCACCCGTAAACATTGGATAGGAAATAGTAAAATAAAGTCTTGGGCATGAAAGTCATGAGAGAAACAATGACATACAAAAACTACTGCTATCTGCGTATGAAATAAACACAGAGGCGGTGTGAGATTAAAATGGACAATTGGTGTTATAATTTGATTATTTCGTCATTATTTCGAATGTTGACATTCACTGAAGTGTTGTTAGCTGTTGAATTGTAACATTGAGTTAAAAGTAGATGCAGACGATTCAGTACTATGTGATTGAATTTTCGGTTAAACTAAATGACATAACAACAACTTAAGTTTTATAAACTTTTATATAGGGTTATAATAAAGTAATGTACAGCATTCATTTTTGAAAAACAAAATGGGAAAACACTTCAAACAGATTAATTTAATTCTGCTTAAAAATTGAAGTTTGTTATTAGGTCATAATTTTCTTATATATTATTCGATGAAGCTTGTTTGTCTGCATTAGAAAAACATAATTTGACTAGGGGAATACTTTTTAAATTAACTAAATAGTCTATTAGACCTCATGGAGGCCCTACACTATCAAGTGGCCTGATCAAATCAAAAAAAGGCTCCGATTGATGGGCGCTTCAAGCATACTTCAATCTTTTGATCAAAACTCTCAGTCCAAGCTGAGAAGTGGAGGAGTTTGGAGCGTATAATGGTGTCAAATGTAGATTTGGACTTCCTGGCCTTAACATTGGTTTCTGTGAAGGGGGGAAACCACAAAAAGAAAAAAAAAGTCGGTGGTTTTTATCAATCACCGTCAATGGTTGCTTCCAGCTTCAAACGAGTTTCTAAACTATCAATCACGTTTGATACAATCAATTTGCTGAAGCATTTGATCAAGCCGCCCTATTTTACAGAAATTGTTCTAGCTGTGTCTTGTTCAAATATTAGCTATAGCTCTAGACGATAGTAGATCTAAGAGTTATTTCATGTTTAATTCATTCCAATTATTCGAACTGTCTACAAACTCGTAATACCACAATTCTATAGATCAGTATTTCGAAATATACCTACTCTTGTTTTTTATTAAACTAGTTCAAAGAAATCGGAACTTGCATAATTCGATACACAATATCTTTGAGAGCATGCAACTGGATTTGAAAAAAATTTTTAAAGAAATTATTCTAAAGTAGTAATGACAAATCAGAAGTAGATGTACAAAAATGAGTGTGTCTTTTCGTGAAATTCGTAAAAAGCATGGCGAAATGAACTTCACTTATTGCACAATTATCTTGTAGACAAGAAAAACTAAGTTCTTAGGTTTTTCAAACGTCAGATTATGATACTTTTAGCTTTAATTATAACATTTACTGTAACTGTCCCTGTCAACAAACTCGTAATACCACAATTCTTTAGATCAGCATTTCGAAACATACCTACTCTTGTTTTTTATTAAACTAGTTCAAAGAAATCGAAACTTGTATAATTCGATACGCAACCAAAGATTATCTTTACGGGCAGGAAAAAAGTTAATATCTTCATCGCTTACTTTTTATGTAAATGAATGCAACTGGATTTGAAAATAATTTTCAAAGAAATTATTCTAACGTGGTAATGACGAAATCAGAAATAGATGCACAAAAATAATGAATCAAATTATAATGTTTCTAATGATGTGACAAAATTTTCCAACAAAACAAATTCAACAAAAATATTTAGCAGTCGTCGATGAAGTATAATTTTCTACTCGCGTATAATGAGTTATTATTTAACTCGTGAGCGTTAAACTATCATTTTACTAGCAGTTTAGTAGAATGACTATTCTATTGTTGTGAGATAATTTTCAATTTGAATTTCCATAACATATTTATAAAACATATCAACCATCCAACTTGAATGATATTCAAACGATTCCGTATAGAGAGAAATGTGCAATAATATCAAGCATTTTGCCTCAAATGATCTTCATAGTAATATATCAAAAGCATTCCAAAATCAAACAACAAATATGCGGAAACTGTCTTACAGTCTTACAGCTTGTATCGGACGAATTATTTAGTAACAAATATATGTCATGTCTGTTGTATACATGACATGGCACCGAACACGTTTATGCGGAAATTCATTCTATTATGCTTCAGTGCTACCTTAAATAGAGTTGATTTCAATATTTTGGTGTGAATCGGCGATTTGAGGAAAATTTCTATGAAGGATATATGTACATTATACAGTTCAATAATTTGTTATATGTGAGAATGCATTCAATAACTGTATAGGATATTGCGTAAAATCGTACAATTTTGTTCAATTATCAAACGTGGAAAATTGTTGAAAATGAGATGTTCAGTTTCTAAAAATAAAATTATTTCATTTCTGCAGTATATATAAAAGTATATTGATAATTTAATAAGGATAAATATAAAACGTACTCTATGAAAAATACAAATTGCGAAGAACATCTCCTCTAGGTAAAACCCAATCAATTAATTAATTCTAGGCCCTACCCTATAAAACGTCTACTATAACAACATTCTTGAGCTTGAGCTTTCAGATGAATAACAACTATCGCCTATGCTGACGATTTGACCCTGATCGCTGTTGCTCCAAAAACCAAACACACCATTGATTAAATCAGCTACTAGATGCGAAAGTATATGGTTCGAAAAGCTAATATTCTCAAATCATGTTATGAACACCATCGAGAAGACGTTGAAGCTTATTGGTGCGTTCTAAAGACCAATGCCAAATGTAACAGGACCAAAAGCGAATAGAAGAAATGTACCGTGTTCAGCCTACCCAACCATCCTCTACGCAGCTCCAGTCTCCAGTGCATACCAAACTATCTCCACTTGTCAACTGGCACAAGCACAAACAACTAGACGAGAACAGTCAATCAAAACTCAACAGGAAACACACCAAAGTTAATTTTCACCTTACACCGGTACTCTCTGGATATGTTTCAGAGCTTATCTGTATCGCTTCCACGTCATTGACAGCTCAATATGTCTATACTGTAACAACAACGTAGACGCCACTCATACCCTCTTTCACATGAAGGTAAATATGCCAGAAAGAAATGAACATCATCCTCACTGTTGAAAACCTTATACCGGCCCTGCTGGCTTCTGACAGAAATTACCACGATGATAAAAGATGTGAACCTGTTTACGAGGTTCAAAAATCATCTCTTCTATATTCTGACTCCGCATATTATTCCGTCGATCTTTTTTGGAAACCTTTATAACAAATATTAGAAATTAGGAGACATCTAATACATACAATTTATTATAGCTTTTCTTATTAGTATAACAAAAGTTATTAAGCACAAATTCTATAATTCTCGAACGAGTACGGCCCATTCTATTGATTAACTTTAATTGGGCAGTTTATTAATAACTTACATTTGATATGTTGCTTAAAAAGAAGTTTTACTTATAATTGATAGATTGATAGATCTAAAACACGCTGAGAATGGATACTCAACAATTTTTAAGTTGGGAACTGAACATTAAATGTCCTTTTACCTGATGCGAATCTTTACGAACCCTTGATCAAGACTAATACGCTCTGTTAAATATTACCATAAGTTAACCATATCTCAGTCCTCTCTCCACGGTTCAAGTGCTTGTTCCTCCCTTTCATTCTTTCATGATTGCGTCAAATGAATATTGAATCGATAACCAATTTATATTAGCTGTTAGAATACGAGAGTGTGGTATATCAATATGTAAATGCATCATTATTCGATACAATATACTTTCAACTGAATACAAAGTCCAATCAAAAACTTATCTTTCGGAAGTGCCGAAAAACACGAATTTATCTATGCAATCACTACTTTTTTTTGACTTGAATTGGTTCTTACCAACCAATTTTTTTTGTTTGGTACAAAAAATGAGTGAAGGAAGTAAGCTCAGGTGAATATTGCAGATGATGCAATCAATCGTAACGTGATGAAGCCAATGTGGTCGATTATTCTCAGATACGGCTACAAAACGTGTCAGTAAATCTTCACAATATTGTCGAGTATTAGTTTTTTCTCTACATTTGTTTAAATATTTAACGCGAAATACGTTTTTCAATCACCGCATCCACCTCGAATATAACTTTTTCATAAGTTAATTTGCATGCAAACCATTGTATACCCTTTCATTTGAAATATTTACTCCATATCACCCCAATCACCAAATTCCTTTGCATAAATTACATATTTGTTCTTCAATTCACTTCACTTCTGATTACATTAATTGAATTCGATAGTTTTGTTTTCTTATCGAAATTAATCACATAATCAATTCATAACGTACGCCTGTGATATAAACGAAAATAGAAAGAAAAAAGCGCAAGTGAACCAAGAAAGTATGTCAATGTCGATTAACATAATAAGAAAGCGGGCGGGGTTACCCGTAGTCTTAAACAATTCACGAACGCAATACTCATTTGGAGTCCGTCTACGATTATGAATTGTGAGTCTATGCATATAAAAATGTTTTATTTTGGGTGAATGCTAGCATATGCTTTCGAATTATATACGTTACTTCGATGTTTTTCGCAGACATTTATTTTTTTAGTTGATCAATATAAATAGCATCAGAGTGCATACAGTTTAAGGAACTAATAAGCGGGGAACATTGTTGTGGAATATAGGAAAAATTATCTCTTGCGACCCCTCGTTTCTGAGCCTTTATAATTGCGAAATCAGAACTAATATTTCAGCATATTGCAAACAAAAACTATAAGGAATGTTCAAAGTGGACACCTTGCACTTCTACACACTTCCAGACTCTACGGAGGATCTTTAAAGATATTTAGATGGTATTCAGACTAAAAAATAATCAAATGACAGCGGTGAAGAAGCTGACTCTAGTCCGATTTTACTTTCAGAGAAGTGGACGGTTGTCCAAAAAAAGGCTCAAGTTCCTTCAGAGAATTCAAGACAAAGATGAAGTCTGCAGATCTATCCTCCTATTATCCATGAAAATATCCAGCCAGGCACTTCAATTTCAAATAATTTTACCTCCCAGGCTACATATTAGACAGTTTAGGATTTTCAAAATATAGATTAGAATTATCATAAGATTTATTTTAGTATTGAAGAAATAGTAAATTAGTTTTAAGTCAAATTCATTTAGCTAGTAGACTTGATAACTCAAGAATTTACTCTCTGAAGATATAAATAAACTTAGAATGCGTGCCCGACCCTATAAACTAATAATTAAAGAGGTTTAGTAGATGGCCTTAGTGCAGTAATGTAAGACATTTCAGGAAGTCACGATTAAAACGACTTAAGCGAAATTGAAAAAAAAACATTTGGAAAAGTTAATTTAAGCTAAAATAAATTAATGACTGAAAGCTGCATACGTTTGCAGGACAAATTACTCAACGCTGGCAAACAAATCTACGTAAAATCCAAATCTTGGCTGAAGACGTTCTAAACGAATTAAACACTTTGAATGATTGAATGAATATCGAAATTATTATTTATATTGAGTTGGAACAAATTAAAAACCTAAGAAATTGTGTTCAAATTTTATTGAGAACAAAATCATTTGGTGATCAAGAAATCTTAAATGTAGAATTAAGTAAACAAATTCATTTTCAAAATGAAATCGCCTCCGATATTCCTACCTTAATAGAAATTAAAATCAATATTTTGTTTAATTCAAACACTTTATACATTACTATACAGAGGATGGTCCTAGAAGTACCTGACCTGACCTAGAGATGGCGGTAGTTACTTGGAAAATACCATTGAATTAGAAAATACACAATCTATACAGTATATGTTTTAAGTTTGAAGACGCTACGTTTTTCATTATTTGCTGGCAGCCATCAATAGTGAACGTTTTCAGTGAATTTGGTCATCGTTATACTTTTATTTCAAAGGCCTTAGACCAACCAATATAGAAGTTGAAATAGATTCTACTCTGAGTGAGACTGCTCCTTCGTTATGAACAGTAAAATATTGGGTAGCAGAGTTTAAACGAGGACGTACGATCTGCGAAGACCAGAAGCGCAATGGTCGACAAACTGAAGAAATGTTGGAAGATATGCACAAAGCGGTATTGGATGATTGTCAGACAGACATTTCAAAAAGCGTCGTGAAGATGTTTCCATCAAGTGTTTGGTAGTGTTTTATAAAAATAAAGCCGTTTTATAACCATGGATGAAATGTGGGCCCATCACTTCACAACCGAAACACAATCGAACAAATAGAAACAATGGAATGAAAAGGGAGAACCAACTCCAAAATAGGTTCCATCTGCATGCGTTCGAGCGAAGAAATCAAGCAAAAACGACTGCATTTGGATAAGCAAAAAGTGTTGTCTTAATAAAATAGCTTGGTGGTCAAAGATTTTCTAACAATGAAGAGTTAGTAGCTATTTTAAGGAATCTTATTATAAAAAGAGTATTGAACTAATTGAACATCGCTGGGAAAAGTGTTATGGAGCTAAAAGGAGATTATGTTGAAAAGAAAATATATATTTTTCCAGATTTTCTGTGTTTGTTTTGTTGGGCCAGGTACTTCTGAAACCATCATCGTATAGTACCCATACTAGCCGATGTTTTACTTTTCTAAGATTATCCCTATTCATAGTAAAGCAAATAATATCCTTCTACACATTCACATCAATTTCCAAAGGATCAAAAAAATGAACTAACGAAGAATGCAAGAAAACCTACTCGTTTTGGTTTTGCGAAAAGAACTCAACGAAGACACTTGTCATTTAGAAGACCTCTTACTCGGCAACTACCTTCAAGTAAAGAGTGATTTTTCACTTTTCATCCAACTAACCAATGGAAACACAATAATTTGAAATTTAACTCACAGTGTGATATTGAAGACGACTTATTTTATTAAAACGATGTAAAATAATTACACAACATTGGTATTTCTCAAAGCACTGTTTTTGGTTAGCAATACACTCATTTCCCTTTTAGCATATTTCTCATTTTCGGAAAGTCGCAAGATACTAAATCCGGTGAATAAAACTAATGTGGAGATTCAAGAGGATATCAAACAACCAAAATCTCGTGAATCGAAAGTGAACGAGCGTGTAGCAATTATCATATTGCAGAAGAAAACTGTTCTTCTAGTAAAATTTGGATGAACACTTGTTACTCTTAGAACCTACTTTGATTGACAGAATTTTTCATGACGAGGTGAGACACTGATCTTTCATTTATACCTTTGATTTCTTTTCCCGGATTTATTTCACATTTCGTGTTTTTCTTTATCAATATTTCCACAGAAAATTTAATGTTAATACGTTGTTCCATATCCATGTTATACGATAGACGCTGCAAAAACGGTTATGGTAGTAAACTGACAAGCCGGAAACGGATCCAAATATGTCCCTTCACATGATGGTATATGACATACTAGTTGAATTAGACGAAGTGCGAGTAACTGTTGTCACAAAAATTCTTTCATCGTGTTTTTAAATAGAATAGAACTCTTCAACGAATAAAATAAGAAATAGAGTTTACTCATAAATTATTTCATTTGTTAATACATTTGTATTCCAATTATTATTATTTTCTTATTTCTAATTTATTATAGAATGGAATTATTTTTTTGTTGATATATGGAAACCAAAAATACATCATTTGAGGGCAGTATTTATTCTCATTTAGACGAAAGTACCTTAAATAATTTTTTTCAAGTGGGTAGAAGGTTATCAACTGAGTAAATGGCTTCACAAGGTAATCGACTTCATAATTACAACTGAATTTTTATTAAGTTCAGTCACAAAATGAAACGCTTGACAAAAGAAATTAATTGAGTTGATTGGAAGCAAGTAAAACAACCCGACAAAAAAGTATCAAATGTAATATACAGTACAAGAAAATAGTTTTGTCAATCATTCAGATAATTCAATGATTTGGGTGAATTTGATATACATTTTTGTTCAAATGAAATATGTTATTTAATAGTTTTAAAATATAAAAATCAACTTCTGGTAGAGTTAGCGCGGTTGCAGCAATATTCACTACTTTTTGTATATTTCAAATTTTTTATTTGAAAAAATGTATCTCTGTAACAAATCTGGCTTTTAAGTATATTTTTAATTAGACAATTCTCGTGGTGTACTTTGAGGGTAAAAAGTTCAAAAATCGTGGATTTTTTACAGCCAAAATTGTCTAAAAAAATTTTCTTCGCGTGAGGATTATTTTAGTGTTATTTTATTATTTTTTTTTTGTTTCTTGCGGGGGGTTTTTTCAGGATAATTGTGAAATACTACAGTAGTCTGGCTTTTCAATTATAAAACAAACGAAAATAAATAACTTTTGAGAGCATTCAGAACGTAATTTTTGCTCGAAAGAGGATATTTTTAGATTAATTTACTAATCTTCAAACTATCATTAAATATTTTTTTTATTTTATAAATAATTGAAAACAACCGACAATTCTTTATGAAAAACCTCAAATTATTCATGTATTTATCGTATGTTAAGTTATATCCATCACAGAGTGATGAAAGTTATCAAAAATGGCTTATTTTGTTATAAAAATCTGATTTTTCAAAATAATTTTGGGGTATCAGGGTAAATAACATAAAAATTAGATAAAAAATCTTTTGTTTATTGAATTTCGTTTTTTTCGTAGTGAATTTGAAGTGATAAAATATTCATTTGAAACGAAGAATTGAACGCCATCTGCTTAATAAAGCGAATTTTGAACTAACGTTTGATTATAACTTTATGTATCGATATCTCGATATTTTGGCTTCATTAAGCCAAATCGCGATGCTACGTAAATCGTTCTCTCCCCTGTTAAATGGATCGCAAGCTGCTAAGACGGCTGGTACGATCTTCCAAATCTAATTCCTATAGAAAATATCTATTTTGTAAAGTTAGGCATTTATAACAAAATATCATGATACAGGTATATATTTTTTTCAATTACAAAAGCTTAATTGATTGTTTAATTACAATATTTAAGGCAAATTTTTTTCCAATAATTATTCATTCTTCTCCCTCTTCATCAGAAATAATCTCGTCCCTCGAAATTACATCGTCGTCCTCAACATTTTCTACGCTATCTGGAAAAGAAATTATTATAAATACGTGACATTACACATAAATGTTCATATACTTTCATTCAGTTAATGTTAAAAATTCCTCGCCCGAAGTAGTATTGTCCAATTCATTGTATTTTAACAAAACGTCATATATAGATGATGAGACAATATTTCCATCTTGCCATTAAAGGAATACTTTTCTTCTACTATTAGCCATCCATATTTGTCTGGTTTTATTATTGTAGGACATTTCAAATTGGGATTGCGCCATATACTTATTGAGTCTATAAAAGTTGCTGCTTTAATTCTGATTCACAGGGTGGTAAATTGGATGCATCATAATTTACATATTTTTTAATAAAAGGTTCAGTCGTTCAGCCGAAAACTCGCTCTAAAAACACTCAAATATGGAAAGAAACGGATATTGAACAATCAAATATCCAAAAATAGTATAAAAATTCAATTTTTTACGTATTTCTTCAGTAGATTAGACGAAATGAGCTGCGTTGCAATAAAAAAACCTAACGGAAATTTGTCTTAAAATGCTTTACTCCCCTACCTAAGAATGTATTACCTGAATGTCAACCTTATATTCAGGTAAAAATTCTTTAGCTGGAGGGTTGACAGTGTCGGTAGACTTTTGTGATGAAAATACTGTATTACCTATCTTTAGATCCTTTTTACAGATACTTGCAATTGAGCAAATCATCTGGCAGTTTTTTTTATACACAAAATTGTCTAATTAAAAATATACTCGAAAGCCAGATTTTTGAAGATACATTTTTTCAAATAAAAAATTTGCAATGTGCAAAAAATAGTGGATAATGTTGCAACCGCGCTAATCTTGAAAGAAGTTGTTTTTTTTTTACTTTAAATATATTAAATAACATATAGAAAAAGTTTCAGCCTTGTGATAGTACCTTAGTCGAAGTGGCGACCAGCTCTCCGACTATTTTAAGAACTCTGCCTAGAAGGAGGATGTTTAACATTCTTTTGTTATAGGTTATATAAATATTCTATAGAATTTATATCGGTAGATCCCGTTGACCAGTCAACCTCTCCCCTGATCGTCTCCATACTCTATCTCAATCATCTGAGTGGTATCAACCAAAGCGAGACTCATCTGTCCACCATTGCACCAAGGTGTAATGAAAATGCCGGTAGGCAAATTTTGTTATTCTTTATGATGCCTTTTCATGATTTGAAGTCCTGTCGGGGAGCGCTTTGCTGCAAGCCCACGCTCCCTCTACTGTGTCCGAGTAAACATGCTTAGACCTTCTTTTGCCAAAGTATCAGCTTGGGCTAAGTCAACATTCGAAAGAACCATTATTCTATAGCAAAATAAACAAATATATGTCGAGAAATTACGTGGTTAATGAATGTTTAAGATAGTTCCATCTGGTAAAGCAGCGTGAATATGTATATCGCAAACACATTTTTTCTGCTGTTGTTGTATAAAAAATTGTCGTCAAATTTAACATAAATTTTAAATTCCAAAGGTCGTTATTTTTTTGGTGAAAACTGTGAAAATTTTGACAAATCGCCGTATATTGTTTGATATATATTTTGCCCATTCCAAATTCTGTAAATAAATCTATTTAAATAAATCGAATAATCATACAAAAAACTAATCTAAATGATTAATTATTTTCTATTAAACAGGTTGTCGCTATAAATTTATTTAGAATAAAAATAAACACATTTAATTAATGTAAATCTATAAATTTGCTATAAATATAGTAATATGATTGGAATTTTGAATTGATTCACTATATTTTTGGGTAGGATAAACTCAATCAACGTCCTTGCTCAAAAATCAATCGACCAATTAAATTTACATACAGTATTGTCATACTACGATATTATTTTGACAGAAATAAATATATCGCTGAATTTAATATTTTTTTGTAACATGGAAAGTGGAATAAAAATGTAGATATCATTGAGTTACATTTTGAAAAGGTTAACTACTTCCTACATAGCTTACTATACCACAACAGTTGCGAGTTTCGTTCTAAAAAGGAGGCTGCATGAATTCAAAATCATATACGAAAAAAATCATTTATTATGAGAAATATTCGGCTGGAGTTCCAATTGGCTTCAAATTTTTACCAAAACTAAGAAGAAAAGTCAAGGTTAATACAACTAGAAAATGGACATTTGTTGATATTTAATGCGGTAGATACAAAAATTAAGGCAAAAGAAAGAATTGGATGTATAATAAGAAAACAACATAAATAAAATATCAAAAACTTTACCGGAATTACAGAAAGAATACATAAAGTAGAACTGAATTTAAAGAAAAGCACTACAATAATCATAGTGTATGGTCCAAATGAAGATGTAAGATCGAAAAAGAAAGAATAATTTTGAGACAAATTGAGTGAGATAACAGAAGATGTTGGAGACGGATTAATAATAATGGGAGATTTTGACGAAAGCGTTGAGAATAAAGACGAACAAAGCAGTGAAATAATTGGTACATATGGAGAGAGGAAAATAAACAACAATGAAGCGCGGCTAATGAGTTTTTGTATATCAAACCACCTAATAGTGACTAAAACATTCTACTAACATGAAGATTCTCATAAATAGACTGGAGAAGTTAGCAGCATGGAAAATCTATCATTGATTATGTTCTCGTAAACAAGGATAATCGAAGAGATATGAAACAGTCATGTTTAGCGCAGAGTTACACAGCGAAATTTATCTTTTAATAGCTAAATTAAAAATGGCAATCGCAAAATTCCAGCAACTGAAATAAAGTACTTACGCAGAGGATGTCAACAGAAAGGATCGAATAAGAAACGAAACGATAAGAGAAGGCTTGAAAGGCAAACAACAACTTAGTTGATTTGGACACATTTGTGGAATAGAGAACAATAGACCGGTAAAAATGATTTATTAAGTTAGAGAAATTGAAAAGAGAAAAAGAGGACGCCCAAGAAAATCAAGGGAAAACACAATTGCTGCAATTTTAATATATATCATGGAGAGGGGCTAGAAATAGAAAATAGTGTCAAACATTTGTATATGGATAAAAACATAGGGCTCACACGGGTCCATGATTGTACAGTAAAAGCTCTTCGCGGGTAATATGTATATTGAAGGTTATTATTCACGAGGTAATGTTTACTGCCACGAGCACTAGCGAATGGAATAAATCACTGAGAGAATAATAACTCATAATACGCGAATAGAATACTATACTCTATCAACGACTACTAAATATTCTTGTTGAAGTTTTTTGTTGGAAAATTTGAAAATTTTGTTACATCATAAAGAATACTATTATTTCATTCTAACATATATGTCGTACAATAGATTATTATTACTTTATACTTTGTACAAAGATATCTAAAATTTCATAATCGTATAATATCTCATAATAATTAACTCAAAAATCTTCTTTGATTCATGGTGGTGTTATAGGAAAATCATTTTCATTTTCTAAATCCACTTTTAGTTTCTTGCCACAATTTAGCACAAAAAATCAATACTCGGAGAAATCTACTCATACAAAAGAGTTGCGTTCCAGAAAGGAGACTACTTCATGAATTCCAAAGGAATACTCAAAATAAGGAATAAGGAAAAATATTCACAACTCTACTTCAAAATATTCAGCTGGAGTTCCGAAAACGGCAACCCACCGATTGGCTACAAATTTTTACCAAATACTCTATCGCACTCTAGATGATTTTTGAGGTCACGCAAGGAAAAGGGATGAAAATAATATGAAAATATTCTATCGAGTCTTAATGGATAACAATAGATATCATTTATTTAAATTAGGAAATAAATTCAAAACTCGTTGAAGTACTCTATTTTGGTGTAAGGAAATTGGTTTTCCTTCTAAAGAAAGATCTTGCAAAAAACGGTGACGGTGCTGGATGAAGGAGTTTGCTCAGTTTTTATGTATCATTAACTGAATAAGGCACAAAATATTAGTAACTGAAAATATAAATATATAAATATAAATGGATGTTTCATGGCTTATTTCACCAATTTGTCCTTACTGTCCTGAGCATGCCTTTCCTGCATGTCCATGTCAAAGGTGGCAGGAATAACGTAGAGCAACATTACAACGAATCAGGATCTTATTCTTTCTAGAAAATTTCATGTAATGATAACTAGCGAGGAAGTCTGGCAAACCCTATCTGATTTGGCGACAAAAATAATAAATCGAGAACAGGAAAATTCAGTAAATAGACCAAAATAAGACTAGGTTGTGTGATGAAGTAATACCTTCTGGTGATTCCATTATACTGTCTGTTAAAAAGCAGAGAGTGGGGTTTTCATTTGGTAAAATGTATTTTTTTTGCCTGTCTCATTACGCTGCTTTCAAGGGCAGGTTATCTCAACCTGGTGGGCTGTACGTAATCTTCGCTAAATCCCAGCTCTACTTAATCTTCGCATCAATTACCAAAAAGGTATCGATTGCCCATGAAAACGGGATTTAAGTCTACTTGTTGTAATGCAACCTACCACCATTGGCCTCCTCTGCTATGCGATGTTCATCCTTTGGTCTGCAGAGTTTGGTCGTATCTTAAAGGAAAATGTCTAAGGTAGATTTACATCAAAAATTAAAAGATAGAATTCAACGTCACTTTAAAGACCTCATAGTTGATTTATGAAAACATAGGACATTTTAAACAATTACTTTGATTGAATTCTGAAAACGGTACATAGTATGGAGTTCTACCAGAGTACCTTTTTGATGTAAAATTGATTTATAATCAAGTTCACCTGAACTTTTGATTATTAAATGTAACCTTAGAAAAGTTATCTTCAGTACAACTTGGTACGAAATAAATGGGATGTAACTACCTCCAAAATATATTCATATAAAATCTAAGACTACTAATAGATTCAGAAAAATTGTAATAAATGTGTTTAGGTACATTTTTTTCTTAGAATTCCTTCATTTTGAATACAGATGGTGTTATAAAATTAATTTTCAGATCTCTACCTATACTAAAGATGAGGTTGCTTTTTATCAAACGCCCTGTGGAATGCGTGATTGAGTTAAATGTAATTGCACCCTTATAATTTCATATTTTAAAAAAGGGCGATTAATTCCTTGAACAGTAATTCTATTTGTATTATGATCAAAATGATTTTATTTAATAATAAAATAAATTTTCTAATAATGTGAGGGGCGAATTTATTTGTATTCAAAGAAAAGAATTCTACATAATTTATTGAATTATTTTTCATGCATGTTTTATTTTCAAAAAGTCAACCAAATAACAAACATTTCGCATGAGCGATAACCATGGAATAATTTTTCACAGTCTCTCCCACAGCAATCCAATTTTTCACTCGACCAAATCTTCTTAGCAATGAATTCATGTCCATTTAAAATATTTATTGAAGACCTCAGTTGTAAACAATTCCAGCCATACTATAAATAATCTGCTAGAGGATCAGTACTCTGATAAGCCTGCTATCAAATATCATTCTGACATAAGCTCTCGAATACGTTTTACCATTTTTATAACAAATATATTTTTTCTGTTGCCAAATATATCAAATTTCTCGAAATATTCCGATACATGTTCCAACATAAAATATCAATGTAATCTCGTTCTTTTTTGATTCTATATTAGAATTCATTAAAGACGATCTATGTTCGAAAATCATAAAAGTCAATGGAAATATCGATTGAAACGATGTGGAGCCAATTTACATCTATAATTAGTCACACCAAAAAACTGAAGATGGTGGTATGAAGGTATATAAGAACAAATAAAACTAAAAATATGGGAACGGAAAGAATATATTTCGAAGCAAAACTGAAAATACTGTAAAACGAATCAGAAACTTTTATTCGAGGTCGTTAATTTACTAAAAATAATGAATATTACACAAAATAAGAAGGATTATCGAGATACAATTTTTCGTCATCTTATTGTAAGAAAAGAAGAATTAGAACCCAAAGGAGTAGGGTGTTGAGAACCCAACCAAGGCGATTCGGATTAACAAATAATTCGGATTACCGAATCAGTTGTTTTTAATCAAAATCTTTATTATGAAACACAAAAAAAACAATAATTACGAATAAGTAACACTGAAAAATATATGTATAAAAAAGTCAGAATATGGTATGTATTAATTTCTAAAGTAATTTGTAATTTTCGCTGGTTTTACACATCTTTGAGCAGAGTACTTTAGGGCCACTAATATCTTAATACAATATTTTATGATAAAATATTGGACAGATGTTGATTTAGTGGTCACAGAGTGTTATATCAATGATTATTCTTGTCAATCTGACTGCTCAAAAGAATAAAATTCATTTTTAGATCGTATGCAAATTTTTAGGACCCAGTTATACAAAGAAAAGCACTAAAATTGTTTTAAAATTAATCCTACCTGTCGATTTCAGACTTTTTCTGTTTTATGTCACAGATTGTAGATCTTCCAGCTCCATACTCAGCGGACAACACTTTTCCACGTTCTCCCTTGTTAGGTTAGGTTAGGTCAATAATTTCACTTTTTTGTTTTATGGTCTTGTGTTTTCTTATGGGGGGTATTTTTAATTAAGCAAATATCAAAATAAAAGCTCACTTATATCACTTAAAATGGCTTTACAAACATCCCAGCAAAGTATGTAAATATCACTGCTCAAAAGCGTACAAAAGCAGTGAAAATGCTGCAAACCTCTTTAATGTGAGTCCCAGATATAAACAGAAGGGTAATTGTGGAAATCCCTGAACATCTAGTCATAATTTCTATAGGAAATAGGCCTAAAATACAGATTCGGATTATTGAGTACTATGAAATTTGGATTAGAGAGTATCCAATGTATTGAAAATGCTTGTTCCGACTACTGAAGAATTCGGATTATCGAATGTTCGGATTATCGAGTATGTAATGTATTGAAAAACTGATAAAAAACATGACAGTGAGTTACGACAGTAATTTCACAGAAATGTTACAGTGATCAATAGAAGAAGTGCTAAATAGGCTGAATAACTGTTAAGAAATTTCAAGAAAATATCTCAGAGAACTCATCAAGGAAAAATAATAGGAAATCCATTGAGTTGCAATCTTAAACTGGCTTTCAGAGAAGAAGATAGATATACAGATAAAAAATCCAAAAACAAGATGACCTCGTGAGTAAAGACATTCCAAAAGTAATTGACAACGTTGCCAGAAATCATATATGACAAAATTAGTAGCAAATAGAAACTAGAGTTAAAATGACAAACATCCAGGCAACGGGTGAGTTGAAATTATGATCAAACTGCCAAGCAAAACGTCCGAAAACTATGAAAATTATGAAATTCTATGGAAAGACATGGGTACCACAACAAATAACAAACATAACAAACCTAATCTCATGCTTAAAGACATTAAAAAAGTAATTGAAAGTGTTGCCACAAATCAAATATGGCTAAATTTACTTCTAACAGAAATTTGAGTTGAATTGACAAACATCCAGGAAACGAGGAAACTCTATAATTTACAAAGTATTACAAGAAGTACAAACAAAAAAATAAGAATTTGAATGTACAAGTGATAAAATAGTGTATAATGTATTTATGTTGACACACAATATCCCTTGACCAAAAGTAGGAAAAAATTGGAAGACCAGTTGGTATTAACCAGACCACAGTGACAAATATTATCAAGCAAGACAAAGATATTGGAAAGATTGAATATGTATTGAACATCCTTTAGTCTCGAATTCTTCAAAAAGATTGATCACAATAACGAATATCTACGAAAATTAGTGTTGAGGGGACAGCGGCTACACATCTTAGTGGGATGAGGTCATGGATTTATACCGTAGGCTTCTAAGTTAAAAAGCAAGTCGGGTTATAATCATAATAACATTAATTTTATTATTCACGAAAAATGGACTACTGTTTCCGTTATTGATCTACACCCACATCTTGAAAATATGTTACGGTTCAAAAGTAGATTCATAGATTATGGAAAGGAAGATGTTGGAACGGCATTTAAAGTTATGAAGTTAACAAAATTATAAAACCACTCGATTGAAATATTTTGAGATTGCTACTGAACCTCACCTCTATGTTTATCCCAACTTGTTTAGGCATCTCTTGAATAATCATTGCAAATAGAAAAACGACGTTAAAATTTTAGACGTGACATTCCTCCTTGAAGCGTATATACGCTTTATTTATCGAATTTATTTATTATACACTGTTCTTCTTTACCTAAACTCACAGTGAAAGGTGTACAAACATGATGAAGAAATGAAGAACTCAATGGAAAGTTTTCATGTGTTTTTACTGAAGATTCAAAATTGTTTGCTAAAAATTGATATTAAAAACATAATCTCACTGAAGGAATACAATTGAATCAAGTGGATGGTTTCGAATCTTTATTTAAATGTTGACATGGAGCGCAATAGAAATCAAGAAGTGAGGATAAGTATAAGAATCAGCACAATAGTCAGTCAGAGGTCAGCCTGATAAGTACTTCGTGCTGTAAATTCTCATAGTACTGTCGAAATTTTGGGAATAAGAAAACTATCGGCGTGATGGCTACCGGATTTGATCACTTTGGTAACAAAAGCTATCTTGAGATAATTCTTCATCGTTTCGTTTGAGTCGCCAAAAAATGGATCTACTTGTATACATCAGAGACCAAGGAACAATGGAAACTGCAAACGAACTTGATCCAAATAAGGCGAAGACTGTCTTGTCGGTTGGTTTTCTGGGATTCTCAGGTGTGATCTGTATAGACTACTTAGAGAAGGACGAAACTATCACAGAGCTGTAATGTGCCAAATTATTAGGACGATACTATGTCGAAATGAAGAAAAAACGGCCTCATCTGGCGAAGAAAACATTGCTCTTTCACCATAATGCCGCACCATCTCACACCTCTAAACTCACAATGACCAAATTGGGCCACGAACTGCTGCCAAATTCACCGTAATAACCAGATTTGGCCGCACACGACTTTTTTTTGTTTCCACTTCGTAGATATCGAGAAGACGTATTTTTCATACGGGTTAAGGAAGTCGGAGAAGTGGAATGAAATTATATTATGAAATGAATCACATTTTTTCAAATTTTTATATGCTCGGTACTGAAAGTGATAAATCCACTTAAATGTGAAATACAGAAATTTACGCAGAGGCAAATTTATCATCAGGAAGAGTCGAATACGAGATAAAATTAAAATGAAGAAGTAAACATAGATCATATACTAATAACAATAAAAGACAATTGGTGTGACGCATCCTTGTATAATGAATTGCGGTAGATTGACAAAAAGGATTTGGCAAGCTATAAAAGTAGGTTAGAGAAAAAGAAAAGTAGGTTAGAGAAAAAGGGAGCATCCAACGTAAACATAATTCTCAATAATTTCAAAGAAACATACATACAGCGAATGCACACAGGCTTATTATAAATCTATGTACACATTCTTGATGAATTTCTTAGTTTTCTTCCAAAAGAATATTTACCATCAAGCTAAGCGTTATGTTTTCATCAACTGATATTGTTCCATATTATCCCCGTGGTTATAGCAAATATCGATATTTCTCATTTCGAAATAAAAATGTTTTCATAAAAACTTTGCTCAATTTGTCCGGGATCCCATAGAAATGGAACGAGGCCATTTGTCAAGGATTTTTCGACCAATACCCTCAATCGGATTTTTATCTTTTATATTCGTAAAATGTATTTCCAGTCGCAGCTGTCATCTAGAGGTTTTGTACCACATTATTTTATCTTTTAGTTTTTGAAAATATCTTATTTTCTTATATAAGTACTTTCTCGTACAATTTCAATCATGGAAAAGTGTTTTTATTGAATTAATTGTTGATGTACACGACACAGTGTTTCACTGTTATCACAAAAGTAACATTCAAAATTACACGACAAAAATACGGCTAAAGGCCCTATATAAAATGGTCAAAATCTGGCTATAAGTTGATCCTCGATTTTTTTAAAGCAAAATTTAGTAAAAAATGAGAAAGCTAGATCAATTACTTGTACCTGCATGTTAACCAAACCAAGCAATTGGATTTTGGGTGTAATCAAGATAATTGAAAAAAAAAAATAGTGCCAAAGAGCCAGACTTTTCGGAAACTATAATCGGATCAACCCGATCTTGATCAGAATGTTCAGAAACTAATCCTATGATATGATCCTTCTTTCCCTATCAAAAGTTTACGTAGGACATGTTTCAAATTTGAAATTTCCCAACCAAAAATTGAAATTGTGATCCGAATTTCGATCTGGAAATTCTTATCTGAATCTCGTTCTGTTAGAATCCTCAATCAGTTGACCAATGATGTACCCGAGCCCAAATTATAGTTCCATCTCAGTTTATGTTGGTTTGCTATATTCACTTATAAAATACCGAAAATGTTATCTTTGATAAAAAAAATTGAAGAAATGTGAAGAACTATTAGACCAAGGTCGATAATTTTTGGAACAAAAAAAAATAGTAGAATGAAACTCATTGGAAAAGGAAAAGAATATAAGAAAAATCGGAAGAAAAATAATTTACGAGCGATATGAGGTCGTGAAGTGGAAGGGGGAGAGTTTTCAAGGGTAAAACACGGTTTATATCGATGGAAAAACGTTGAATACCAAAGTTATCGGTAGACAACTTTTGTTTTCACATTTTTTCATACAACCTCAAAAGTTACTATTCCAATAATTGACCCTATTAAAAATAAATCCTCCAAAAAGTAATATCTCATATTTATTTTGGAACTGAAAAAAAATTTTACGCGTCAATAGAGATGCAGATATGTCTAGTTTTTAACAGTTATCGAAAAAAATCAATATCTCAGCCTATTGGATGTCAGTGAAGATGTTTTTTGGTAATCTCAGTTTGGCAGTTATCCTAGAGAGTTTTAGAAACGATGACGGTTGCTGACATAATAAGTGGGTGATGATGATTTACACATTTTCGCTACGCCAAATCTGTTTAATCCAAATTGGGAGATCCGCCAATTTCTCCTGATGTTTGTTTAGAATGTTGTGAGTGTTTGGTATGGCTCCGTCACCAAGACGGACTGAATCTCTGTATCTCTGTATCCATGGTAATGAACTTTTAGTAGTAGTGTCAAAAATTAGCCGTTTTCGAGCACCTTCTGTGGCTAGTACTTCTAATACGATATATAAGTATTGAGAAAACCTAACTTTTTGACCCATTTCTGGTGAATGATGCTGCACACTTAAATATGCCAGTCAGTATTAACTGCAAGTTATATGGTGAATAGTTTCTAATGTTAGCTTACACTTTCTGCAATTGCTGGACCTGCTGGTTAGGATCTTTGATAATATTCCTACCATTATTATTATTATCATTTATCATTGCTTTTATTACTCTAATTTCCTTCTTATTTATTTCTTATTATACATACGTATAAAAGTTGGAGAATAACTAAGTTTGCACTGCTACTGTAGCCAATCTCATCAACGCTTAGTTTAAGACAGAGCACTTTGTGTCTAAGTAGGAAAGATCGACTGCTTGTTGAAAGTGACCCTTTTCACATGTGGACAGCATGAAATTATCTCTGATTGTAGAAAGTGTTTGAAAGATGTTTATGGAGAGAATTCTCAGAAGAAACCAAACGTGAACAAGTGGTTAAAAGTTTTCGAAAAGGTCGAGAAGAAGTAAAATGAGACTCTGACTGGACACCCGTAAACCTCGAGTTCTGATAATGAAATATGCAAGAGTTCGTGCTTGTGTTCTCAAAGACCGTAGATTAACAGTCAGGATAATGGCTGACGAGCTATCAATCAACAAAACAATCGTTTACGAATGCTAACATAAAAACTTGCAATAAAGAAATTGTGTGAAAATCATACCGAATTTCCTGATTATAGAAAATAGAGCTAAGAGGGTTGAAATCAGAGTAAAGAAGGAACTCTCTCAACCGAGTTATCACTGGAGAAGAGTCCTGGTTATACGAATTCGATGTGGAGTTAAAATCACAAATTAAGGGTTGGAAGCTAGCAGGAAAACCGCGTACAAAAAAACCTCGAAGATCCAGATCCAATAAGAAGAAAATGTTGATTGTTTTCTTCGTTTCTGATGACATTGTTCACAAGGAATCTGTCCTTCTCAGCGCTGAAGTTTTGAGGCGTCTAAGAGTTCGTGTCGCCCGAGTATGACCCAACTTAGCACAAAAGGGCAGATGGATCCATCATCATCACAATACGCCTGCTCACACGTTGCTCGTTGTGGGTGATTTTTGGCCCGAAGCTCAATCACCGTGAGAGACCACCCGCCTTATTCACCCAATTAAGCCCCTTGTGACTTCTTCTCGTTCCCGAAATGCAAAATGGTACTTCGGAAGCGGCACTTGAGAGATGTAGAAGCCACCAATGTCAAAACGACGACACGACAATTGAACAGCATCACAACTGAAGAGTTTCAGCTCATGTTCTAAACAGTGGAACTTGTATCTTGTCTCAGGGAGAGTACTTTGAAGGAGACTATATTGTAATAACTGAATAATTGTAAAAATAAAGTTATTATCCTGCTTTTGTGCGTATTTTTCGGACAAATATTTGAACATATTTTTAATGGTGAGGTTAACTTATACACGCGGTTCATCTTACCCAGGTAATTTATTTATTAGTTAACACCAAATATATTAAACTATTCACTAATCACTAAACTATCCACTAAACTAACTTTTCTTTTTACTATTCCGATATGTTAACTATGACATCAAATTATTTACTGACTTTGGCTGCTAAGCTATTGCTTATGTATATCAAACGGCTTTTTATAATTCGGATTCTTGAGATCTCTAGAGTACTGTAAATAAACAAAAAGGCCCTCGAAGGAATTTTATCTATAAATACAGTCACAGCACGATGTGAATAATATCTAAAAACTTTACAAAGAAATGCCATATTAACCAAATTTTAGCATCGTTTAACAAAATCGGACAGGACCGGCTTCACGGTCCATGTAAGTGGTCGAGTTCATAACATTACTATCTTTTCTATCGTAGTATTTCATTTGTTATTAATATTATGAAGGATGAAATTATTCATTTACTGCAAAATTATTTCTAGAAATCTGTATCGGTGTCGTGTCTAACAATGTTTTGCGAGAGGTACTCACAAAATAGATATAAAGTTTCAAAATGCATCGAAAACTTCCTTCCTCTTTAATTTCAAGCTTCATTAGGATGCTACTAACTTTTAGGCAGACGTCGCCATCTTATTTAAGGATCTTTTAAGGGTAATTACAAAATTTTCATCAAGCGTCAAGATGGATTGTCAATTATAATTTGTTTTAAACATTACAAAAATAAAATCAGCTCACATTAAGAGCTTCGTGTTATATTCTATTCAATTTATCCATATAATTATTTCAATTGCAATTTTCAATTTCATAAACTGAGAACTTGTGTCTAGAGCATAAAAAACAAATTAATGGTAAGGAATTAGCGAGCAGCAAAAGTAATTTTTAATACTCGATGCATTCAACGAAATTGGGCTCAGTCAATACAGCTATAGCTGCTTCTATGGATGCATTTTGTTTAATTTTTCGTGGAAACGAATGCTAGTAAAACAGAATTTCATCATAAGTTCAATTTTGTTTGACGGCAAAGTGGATATTGCGATTTATAACTTGTAAAAACTGCATACGATTGAGTAGAGGATTTATAATGGGATCAAAAAGCTTTGACGTTTTGGTATGCTAATTAATACAAACGGAATGTAGCTATGGATGCTGTAAAATATTTTAATTGGAATTCATACATTTCTACTCATTACCATTGGAAAATTACCAGTTTTCTTTTGTCACTTTCTTTTTAGTATAAATTAGGAAACTAAGACCATTTTAGGCACCTTCTTGTTGACCAAATATAAGGATTTTGAACATAAATATTTATGTGAAATTTGCCGTACATATGTCTTCAAAATTATAGTCGTTTTTGACGTATAGGGAAGACCCAGCTAGACTCATCTGGAATGCTTTATCGCCTATTTTAAAAGAGTTTAATCCACTCAAAATCACGTAATCTAGTTACTGTTTCACGTGACATTCCAATTACTTATTTTTAATAGTTTTTCGGCGAAACAAAAACCACTCTAATGCTAGTGAAGATGGAGGCTATACTGATATGTTAGAGTTGGAAGAAACTTTGCCAGTAAATTGCTTAAAAATATCAGGATATTAGGTATCATATAGTAACTGAAATAAATTTGTTAAGTGATAGTTTAAAATTCAGTGGTTAGATAACAGATAACTCAATAAGTCGTGTGACTAACTAAGAAAAACACATTTTTTTGCCAAAAATAGTGACTAGGAGCCAGATCTGGACTATGCGGTGGATAAGGAAGCATTTCTAAGTGTACATTATTCAATTTAACCATCCTTGCCATTGAACTTTGAATCGATGCATTGTCTTGGTGAAACAGTGGTTTTTTTCTTAGACATATGAGACCGTTTTTCCTTGATTTTTGTATTCAAACGATCCTTTAACTCCATTCACAATTGATTGTCTCTTCCTTTTAGAGATAGTCGATGCATATTCCAAAATACTGAAGCCATAACCTTTCCAGCTGACTGTTATGCCTTTGACGCTTCGGATGTAGTTGAGCGGCTGTTGCCCACTCATATGAGTGTAAAGTGATTGTTCCAACAATTGTCACATATGGACGCAAAAAATTGGATTATATATAAACATGACTAAACACTACTCTGAATTATCAACACGTTGTTGTTTTTGATCGACTGTGAGTAAACGTGGTACCCACTTACATAGTCAAATGTTCATGTATAATTGTAAAAACATTGCCTTCTAATATCTTCACGGTCTCAGCCATCTCACACAATTTCAATTTACGATTAAATATAACTGATCAGTGGATTTTTTTATGTTTTCTGAAGTAACCACCTCAATTGGACGACCAGAACATTCAACATCATCGGTATCTGTACGACTACGTTTAAATTCAGCAAACCAATACCAAATGGTTCTTTTCGATGGAGCAGAGTCCCAGATAACTATTTGAAGCCATTGCTGAGCTTGTACAGTATTTTTCTCATCAAGAAGCAATTATAAATTAACATGAGAAACTGTTTGGCATCCATTGTTTTGAAAATAAGAGAAGTAACTTCACTTAAATGGCTGTCACTATTTTCTGTCAAGAACGTCATGTAGATCAGACAATAACAGCGCCATCTTTGCGTGAGTCACAAGACTTATTGAGTGGTGTTATCAATAATATAAAGGTGGCTGCATTTAAAGTAACAAAATTGGTTAATGTATACTCCCTTTGAAAATAATTCGCATTTAAAAATATAAATCCTCGTGTTTAAGCGCGTTCATCATTATTTCATAATTATTAACGAATTTATTCCAGTTGGCTGTTCATTATAGCAAAAATGATAATCTGTGAAAAGTCACTGTTCCGTCAAACCACTCTCCTATCTATCAAAGTTCAAAATGTACTTGACGTTTTCAAGATAATATGAAACCTCTGATTAAGAGCATGTGTATCTACCATAGGTAGATAGTAATTCCGTCTATCGTTTATTTAATTAAACTGCCTATGGAAACTTTAGCGTGTTATTACCGAAATTGTTTTCAGAAACATAGGTGTAATAATCTTCAATTCTCTCATTCTCACTAAGTCTACACAGAACTAACAATGTTAACCAACGATAACAAACGTTTGAGTTCATGAAGTGATTTCACTTTCATTATCATTTCTAATAACTCAAAGTGAATAACGACAAGATAATAGAGAAATTAGAAGGCGAACAGCACATTTTACAATGCCACAACTGTTTTATCAGGTCTCTTTGAAACATCGACCTTTTAAAGAGTATGGACCTGCCTCACTTATCTTTTCAGAAGTAGTTTCGAGCTCCGACATAAGAAAAAGGGGATGGAGATAAAGATAGAGCTAAAGAGGGCAAAGTCATGGCATATTATATATTTTATAAAATATAGTATTGAACATATGCAAATTTTAGATTGAATATTTATATAGGTGGCTAGCAATATTTTAATTATTTTTATTATATTATAAACGCTAGAGGTAAATTATATTTTCTATAAAATCTTGCCATTTTCTAAACCAGAAACTACGCGCTTAATTTTGAAATTTGAAAATGTAATGAAATGGTATATGTATGTAATATAAACACCCTGATTCATAAATAATAATAGAAATGGTCAATAGGTAGAAGAATTTTGAAGAATGAAGGGATAAGATAACAAGATATTCTTATTTTCAATATATTCATTATACACAGTGGGTTACAACAATAATAAAACTAAAACAGAAACTTTTCCTGCTTCTTAAAATTCCCAAGTACAGTAACTTCAAAGTGTTTTTCACAAATCACTGTGTAATCACTTGGTTTGAAATTGTCTCTTCTTATATCCACTAGCTATTTATTCCTGAGGTTGGAGTTGCGATGAATAGAAAAGTTAAAATTCTATAGGTAGAAGATGAATTAGTACTAATGTTAATCTAAATTTTCTCAAAAAATCACTCAAAACATTACTATAATATACCAATATGAATATGAGTGGCAGGTGATAAGACACTAACAGACAAAGGGCACTTAAAGATTCTTTAGGAACTCTAAGATGAATTATCGTAATTAACCATAAACAAAAGAAATAAATTCGATATAAATTCCTTCCATTTTGCACTCTTTAGCTACATCCTTCTTATGTTGTCTCTCTTGCAGTGCGTTGGTATCGATTTAAAATCGTTTGGGCTTGCACACAACCTTTAATAAGTCGACGCTTTGAATGTCCTGTAAATAAAGCATCCACAGAAATCATTGAAAACTACTTAATAAACAATATGAAGGAAGTACCGACTATCTGGTTTAGCAATACTTTCTATCGAAACGAATTTATCAGCAAAAATTGATTACAAATCCTTATAAGAGGGCTTCAGAAAAGCAAAAAGCCGAAGAACGTTACTTTTGTGAAAAAATAAATCACTCAAGTTATAAAATGAAGTGTTTTTTCCAATCTCTATACTTTTCAATATTCACCCACCACTCGTTTATATTTTTCCACGATCATTAGTAGGTATGTCGTATCAAAGATAAACTTATTTGGTAGATCTTGGGAACGGAAGAAAAAGGACATCGCTAGTGCGACTTTGCCCACTTCTATAGCACGTTACCCCACTGCAGTTCCGAACTCAATATCTATCCAAATTTCGAGTTAATTTTATACTTTCTTCTGAATAAAACAATTCACCGCATTTGTATTTTTTACTTTCTCGTATATTGTTTATGTTTTCAACTCAATCGAGTACGTATCGTATGTGTAATAAAAACAAAAATTGATAGTCCTATAAAGGGTGCCCATAGCAGACATAAATATTTTTGATTTTGTGAAACAACCGAAATAAATAAATTTTTTATGACACTTCTTCCTTGGTGTTACCTGCGTCAAAGATATAAAAAATTTTATTTCTCATCAATTGAAACACTGCAAACCAAGTTTATATCCGTCAAATTATTGAATACCATCATTTTTTATTATAGTTTAGTGAAAAAATCTTAACTTTCAGCCTAAGAGTAAGTCAAAAAAAATCTTTCTTCGTGACGCATGAATATCATAAAAATAGAAACATTAACGTTATGTTTCAAAGGACGACATCTCTTTAAATGCACTTTTTCAATTTTCGCAGTATAATTTCTATTCCAGTAGTGTCTACGTAGCTAATTATGCGCCTCTTGTCATAAAATTTACAAAATTGAATTCGGTAAACGAGCAGAGGGTGTTGTGAGAGAGCGCGATGATCTTTGGGTGAAATTTTTAATTTCTATCTCTGTTGGGATCTTTTTATTAGGGTTGCTTGGCTAATGTGTACATGTGAGCTCTTGCGGCTAACGTTCTGATTGTGTTTGATCAAATAGCTTCTTGAACAAACCCTATGTGGCGAACCTTAATACTGCTGTAGAAGGACTCCGCAAGCAAGAGAAAGAGAAATGCTCATTGTGTTTGGTTTTGTTAGTACGTAAGGAATATTTTAAGTGAGATTCGGATCAGTTCTGATGGTTCTGATATAGATATATTTTCCCCTGCAGAGTTGGGAAATTTTTAATGGGTTCTTCACGTATGTGTTAATGTGTGGAATCCCTCGGCTAAGCTACGCATTGATTATCTATAAAAATGATCGTTGACAATCTATGTGGTACTAGATGAAATATTAACCCATAACACCAATAAGTGGTGAGGGGTGGTTTGAGTGCACTCTAAAGCAAAACAGGAATCGTCGAGGAAGACTAGGTAGTTATCGCGTAGTTCTTGGTAGGCCATCGCCAGTTGCCGCAAAGAAAGATAGGGAAATTTCCTCTTGAGTTTGAAGGTGATAGTAGTCCAAGAGGTGAGAAGTATCCACGAATTACGTTTCGGACATGCAAACTTGTCTCTTCAACTACGAGATTTAAGCCTCTCTTAACCTAAACTATTTTGCTCGGTATTTGGAATCTTGATCCAGTTGGAAGTTATCCTTTTCGAATCGTCCATTCATCGCTTAGGTGATCCTTCCCTATTTCTATATGATTTATTACTGGGACCCTCTTCTAGTATTCTTCGTCCATCTGTCCATCTGTTATCTGAGACGACATACCCAGCCCAGCTAAAATTTAAATATGTGACTTTTTCACTGTATACGTTTGATTTATCTGCTAAGCAGTACATGGCTTCACTTCTAACATGGACCTCTCCATAGCTCGTATAGCTATTGTTATTTTATTTACAGTTCTTTGTATTAATGCTAGTATTTTCAAGTCATATGTCAATACTGCAGACTTTGGGATATGTTCCAGCTTGCCAAATGCAGCCCAAGTCAGTTCTATCCTTCTGTTTAGTTTGTCGGTTTGATTGTCTCTACGTTACGTAATCGATTTCTTTTCCTTCTAACATTAGGTGACGACGATAATTAGTTATAACTATTATGGGAGTTTTAGAGGAGATGGACACATATCATTTAGTTGTTGGTCTATTTCCGATTAGGAAGTATACCACCGGCCATCTGTGATGTTTATTTATCTTTGGGTATTGAAACTCACTCTTCATCTTCGGAACTACATCAAGAAATGCGTGGGCCAGGCTGCTCAACTCAGCTTCAGCCATACCAATGATTACACAAGCTTGGGCCAAGCCTGTATATCTCAGCCTTGGCCATTCGTTGACTACCCAGGTTTGGCCCAAGGTTAGGTCAATCCAGGTTAACCCAGCCTTGACCATTCATTGGGGACCCAAGCTTCGGCTGTTCGGTCACATACGGCGTGGTTCGAGTATTTTCGCCCAACACCTCGTCGGCAGCCATACTTTTGTTTATTATGGGTCTGATCAATCCAATCTCTAGTTTATTCAGTATATGTGAGTTTATTATCACATTTATTACTACTAAAAGTAACCATGTCTGATGCGTATCTTCGAGTACAAAGATGGCGTGCATTGAATAGAGAAAAATGAAACTAACTCAATTGTGAACGGGCAAAGCTTAAATAATTTAAGTGTGAACATCAGCTCTGTGAGTGAGGTTGTGTTACAGACTTGTGCAATCTACAAGCGTTTAATAATGATAATTTGGATAATGATGATAATAATAATAATGATTCTATACATTCTAATGATAGCGATTTTGACAGCAGTAGTAACAATAATTTAGAAAGTAATAGCAGTGATTTTAAAAAAAATGTATAAAAATAGATAAAGAAATGAAATAAAGATAAAGATAAAGAAGAAAAATTTATGTAATGAATAGGTCTTGGTATTTAACCTTGGCCCGGTCCTGGCATTTAAGCTTGGCTCAGCCATGGCATTTAAGCATGATCCAGTCTTGGTGACCAAGCTTGGCCCATCGTTATCACTCCAGAGTTTTACCAAGCCTGGCTTACAAGCTTGGCCCAGAGTTCTACATAGTTGGGCCAAGCCTGTGCCAAGCCTGTGCCAAGCTTGTGCCCTTGGAACTTTCCTCTATGGGAAATAAAGATATATAGAAAAGTGGTAGTATGGAGCCTTAGGGCCGTATCTACCGATACGCTACGGCGACGGCTACATATTCAAATAATTTGTATTGAAATGTATGATCATTAACTCACTTGGCAATGGGTTGGGAACATCGCCATTTTGGAAGCGTAGCCTCAACTGTCGGCGCTGGATGTGTGGAGTCTGGAGAATGTAGCGACCTGGCGACGTCGCCAGTAAAATGTACACCAGCAAGTTACGTCTCAACCAGTCAGTGTCCATAATGAGTTTTCATACAGAAAGATAAATCTTAGAAATTCAAAATTGATCATGTATATGTGATACCTTAATAGAAGATTATTCTGTTGCCATAGAAACATTGAAAAAGTTCCTCCAAATAGAAAAATGGCAACCAAAATTAGAATTATGTTTATTCTCAATGAAGAAACCCGTACTTTATCTATTGAGAATACACGGTTGCGATCATAAACTCCGCCAACTAGTAGCTATAACTATGGGTATTCCATTAATCGCACACGTTTTGAAATTCTACCCACCATGGACTTCGATGCAATGTCTTCGACTTTTAGTCATAAGCTACCGTCTCACAGCTACAGTCATGGATATTGTGGAGTGTCATCCACTTGTGGAGGACAACCTGGAATTCTATCTATGGACTATGCTGAGTCTCCGATTGAAACGGAGAACATTTCTGATAATTCTTCCATTTTAGACATTATGATTACTAGTAGGTAAGTACAGATTTAATTGCAATTTGTATATTATTAAACAGCTTACCTTTATGTCACAACTATTTTTTCTTTTAGACTTTTGGGTTTTGTAACATGTTTCGTGAGTTCTGGCGTAGTTAAAAAAATAAGAAGGGTATTTTACTAAAACTTATACATATAAATATATATATATATATATATATATATATATATATATATATATATATATATATATATTTTTCTTTTTTAACTGTTACCGACGCTCATAATAAATAAGTGCGACCCTACGCGTCCATTCTCGATACGAAGACTGAGAGAATTGACAGATTGTCAGTCGCCTCTGGTTATTCCAAATGGCGACCGTAGGTAGCCAGAGAGTGCCATGGCTACATAACTCGCAGCTTCGCAATAGTGTTCCAGTGGAGTAGAGCCCTAAGGAACGTCATTCACGAAATGAATGGTTAAGATATACAATAATCTATTTGGAGACTCATTCAACGGTCGATTAATGGGGATTAGTTCACTTTGTTAATGTAGTATATCGAAGTATCTTCTACAATTTCTATCGAAATAATTCGAAAATATCGGAAAATTGCAAGAGGTATTCGGAGTGAACGATTAATATTAAATTGGATTAAATTGCAAACACCTGAATTAAATTAATAATAAAACTTGAACAAACTAAAACGACACGATAATACAAATACAAATTAATATTTATTGCTGTGAACAATAAAAAGAATTTCAGCAACAAATGAATTTATTGAGAAAATAATAAATTCGCATTAGCTGCGTATCCAAAAGAGTACAATGATTAAAGAGCACTTATAAATGAAAAACAACGCAGATTTATATCAATTAAAGATAAAAGCAGGACTTATCTAAGGAAATCCGGGATAGTAAAATGAGGAAGTCAACGAGAACACAGATGGAAATTACTGAAGAAGGAATGAGTAAGTAGAACAGATTTGAATAAAAAGGAACTGATACTCCAACATAACAAAAACTGAATTTATATTTTTTAAATTATAACCAAACAAAAATATTTTATTCTATTCCTTATGTTGCCCAAATAATAGAAAATTTACACGGAAATTATTATACAAAATTTGCTTGAAACAAAAGGTCACTTATAGGTGAATATAAAGAATAATATTACCACAAATATACTAAAATTCACTTTGATTTGAAACTTGAGTGTAGATAGGTAGAGGACGATTTAAAATACATTCCGAGGTTTAATGGAATCTCTTGAATTAAGTGGGAGATCGATAACAAATTAATTTCCTCAAAAACTCGAAGGTTAGAATAATTAATCAGAAGTGACTACTGCGCTATAACACGTGAGCAAAGGAATATTCAAAATGGTTGAAGAAAAACATTAAAAACGGAATGACATGTTATATAACATTCGCAAGTCGTCTTCTAATTTAGTGTTATTCAAATGAAATCAAAATCACTCCTACAATTTCTCTTGGCCGATTAAAACTACTGAACAAAACATCAATTTGATTATTTTTGATCTTATTTGACACCATTACAATCGATCAACAAATTATTGCTGCAGTTTAACCTAACACTTATTCTATTTACATCATCGTAACAATTGGTAGTATAGTCACAACTGCAACGACAATTCCTACGAGAATTCAACTTTAACGTTTTTATTTTAACGGCATAAACATAAAATTACGAATAATGGGTTCTTTAACTACATTATCTAATGTAGTGCACTCCTTATATAGCGAAACCGCTTGTAGTATCTGAGAAATAAAATTAGCATACAGTTTTGGCTAAACCAAACAATACGCTGCCTAATTTAGAGCTTCGCTTATTGTTATATTTGCAAAGGTGTGGCTAATTGTTTAATCGAATAAGAAAATATGAGTTCGTATAGGCGATTTAATATTTTGTAGTATTGAGACAAATAGGAGCTAATATTGAAAGTTTGTGAGAAAAATTTAATGAAAATTTAACACTATGAATAATGAACTGAGGCGAACTTTGAATTATATGTTGATAACTAATTCTTGTGTCGTAGTTGAAAAAGGAGAAATTTGAATGAAAAACGACATTTCACAATTTGCATGTTGGAAATTTAACTCCTCAGACATCAAAGGTTAGCGGCGAAGTCTTTATAATGTGCTTGCCGGACTGAAACATGAAGTCCGCTAAAATCAAATTGAATTTTAACCCTGTGAAACTATACCCAGCACGGATATTGAAATTCATATCGCGTATACAATCTTCTTGATGATACACTAGTTTCATAGACGGTATTTTCAGAGGGATATTTTCAAACGTTATTTGAAGATGATGATATTTCCATTTCATCATCATATGTTGAATCCAAGTTGGGTAGCAATAAAATATGCTTTTGAGTTAAATTCATTCCATCTACAGGTAATTACCTCTCATCTATGTTCAAAATTATGTTGTTTATTCTGCAAAAAATAAGTTATAAAACGATTTGCTCCAGTTGGCACTCGAGTTTGGGAACGTTCAGAATCGATGTAACCAACTGCTGTCATAATAATTTTTTTTTCTCAATTTTATGGAAAAGCCTCATCATTTTTGTCAGACAACCTATCTGATATGCGTTTTACATGTAAAAGAGCAAGAAAAAAACTCATGTGGTAGTGAATAACAATTTTCCGGGAAATTGACATCTTTGGCGCGCCTACCTGCGCATATGCCCCGTGAAAACTGTCCGACAAGATTACCATATTTTTTTTACAGTTTTTATTATTGATTGTATTGAAAGCGGCCCTATGGTAATAATTTTTTTTCAAATTTGACATATTTAGAATGTCCGACGCTTCAAATGACCACATGTTTTTGTCCGACACCTTGTTATTCGGTATTTTTATAATAAAAACTATTGATCAAATTAAAATTAGTAATTTGGTTGAAAATTTTTTTCTTGCTTAAAATTTATATGTTCGTGACAGCATCAAAGGAAACGCCTGACTACCATATTGTGCCAAGCACCGAGTTTGTCCAAATCGAAAAACTCGAATAATTTAGATGTGGGCCTGACGATTATAAAGAACTAGAGCTCATTCGATGAGGGTTTTTATAGGATAAATAACCATTGATAAATAGGTGGATTCAATAATATTCGTACATTTAAACACTGAAAGAACGAAAGAGATTGTGAGACGTAAACAGAAAGGATTGAAGGACATATTGAGTGGTCTAGGTATAAGGATAAAAGGACTGATGACTAAGACTACTTTTGGAGTAGACAAACAAACAAAATCGTCGTAAACACAAGATAGTTCAGGGAAGAGATGAAAGACTACAGTATAAAAGGACTTGAACTTCTTTAATCTTATAATGTTCCAAACTGGAGAGAACAGTATAAAAGAGTGTGAAAAAACTTGTTGGGAAAGTAATTCCAGTCCTGGATCTATCAGCTACGCACTGTATATATTATAGAAGGTGTACTTATCTTGATACAGAGTTTGGGTTAAACTAAGAGACTTAAAAAAATATTATAGAGAAAGATAGTAGATAATAAGTATCTTTGAAGTTCAGCTAAACTGTACAGAGTATTGGATAACTCCTTCAGAAGCTAAATATATATGTGGCTGCTGTTGCCATCTAGTAAGAGCAACAAAGGGCTCTAGTTAGTTGTGAGTGTTTCACACACAGTTAGCGTAGAAAGAAATCGGTATTCATTCAGCCTTTTAGCTGGGCCACGGCTACACTTTCAGCCGGAGCATTAGTTAAAAGTCCATCCTTTATCCTTTGCCTCGGAAATACAAAAAATGGTAGTAAAATGTAGCCGTTAACGCGCATACAAATCAAGACTGTTATATTTTTGCCCCTATCAGCAAAAGTGACTTTTTAAACTTGACGAACAACTTTGTGATGCTTGTAGACACAACTTACTCCAGTTTCATCACAGTTGTAAATGTTGGGTGGTGGAAATTTGTGCAATGTTCAGGTTTTCAAGGTTATTATAAACGTTTGTTAAATCCCACGGACCACATAATGCTTGTCGACTTAGGTATACCCAACGATTTGTCACGATGTCTCCACATCTTAGTAAAAGTGTCTATCGGCTACTCTTTTTTCCTTATTAAATCAACTAGGTGTCTTCATAGACTCGTTCAAGTTCAAAGCTAATTTGAAAAACTTTTTCATTAACGGAATATCTAACTAAATCATTAGTTGAAATTTGTTCATACTCTAGTGTAAATGTGTTATTGAACCTACCAATGTTGCAACGATTCAAAGCTGACATTTTATTACGCAAAATACTTTTAGGAATGTTGTAGCGCAACGAAACTACTCTCAAAGAAAGTTCTTCAGTCACAACCTTAGTAAAAGCAGTTTATAAACTTTCTGGGTCCCAATTCCCTTTCTTTTTCTTCTCTTCCATTTTGAGTTGATGGCGTATTTTTGTCCCCTTAAAAAAGTATGACAATTATAATAAAAACTATAAATAGAGACAAGGAATAATAACATGTTCAATGGTCTGCGTTAAGGGAGTACATTACGTCCGGTATTAGGGGACAGAGAGTCGTCAGAATTATTACATTGGATTTTAAAACTACGTTAGAAACAATAAGCATAAATAACTGATTACAAATACTAAATTATATCACTTACCTAAATATTACGTGACGCAGTATCATTACTCCGATAATAGCAAACAAACTTTTCCACTGTTGCCGCGCGCGTTATTGGCTCATAGGATTCCGTCACTTGATATTGCCTCATCCCTACGTATCCAGCGCTAGGTGCCGTCAGACGTTAGGAGACTTCCCCTTACTAAGTACCGCAAGAGGTATGGACACTGTTATATGGGAAAAGTGAGTAAATCCACGTTTTTTAGCTGTATCTTGAGGAAAATAATTTTATTTCAGCTCATATTCTCCTTCACTCCATTGTGTGTTGGAACTGATTGGACGGTAACTTCATACTTTTTGTTTACCTGATTTAACTTGTCTAAGCATTTCCAAGCTAACTTGGATATTATGATCTCGTAGCTTCGATTTATAATCTCGTGTTTGCGTTAGTTTATTTCTGCTAAAAAATATTGCTTAGAAAATTATGTATCGCCCAAGTTTCCATATTTTTTGGTTCTAGGCCCGTACACTTCTATTTTGGATTTGTTTGTTGTATTGGAGCCATCCGTGTACAATTCAATGGCATTTCTGTTCATTTCTAATATGGTGCATGGACTTCTTTTGGTTTCACACAAGTTTTTTCCGCAACGCTTTCCAAAAATAGAGATATGGAAAACTTGGAATTCTACTGAAACCGATTGGCATGCTCTGGTAGCCCTGGCTGTACATATTTTACAGGCTAGTATTCGTAAATACAAGAAATTGATTCTCGTGATGTTCCTGTCTAAAGCCTCTAACCACTGCCCGAAACATGAAATTTAGTATCACCATCGCCGTGTACATTCACAGAAGAATCTTTGCGTTGTAACCCCAACTCTTACCTGCGAAGTTTCTGCACACCATCAGTGTTTTCAAGACATAATTAATTATCTCCTTTTCGTGTTTATTCCAGAAGAGTTTACTATTTAGTTTGGATGGCTCCCAGATGTTTTTATCTAAATAGCTTGCCAGTTCTAATTGATGGGCTTTTCTTCGAGTTCTTTTGAACTATGTCGCAGAGTGTACTCTGAAAAATCCCTGAGTAAATGATTATACGTTAGGCGTATCTCTCATATATTGATGTCCACATAAAAGTTCTTTTACTACCAAGCTTCACATTACTAGTATCTAATACAACTGGAAGCTTCTATAGTCTTTATTCTTCCAAATGTTATGTAATTTTATTTTTTTATTAAGCATTCCTTATACCCAAAATTCATAGAAGCAAAGTTATTTCATAATATTTACTAGCTGACACGACAAACGTTGTTTTTTCATATCCATTATATCTAGAAAAGTCGTGCAATGATTCAGGTGGTGTTTTCTTTAGTTGCACTTCTCCTGATAAGTCACACATCCCGATTGACTCATTCTTAAATTTAAGTGCACACAATGCGGGCATTCCTTGTCTAAAGTACAGATGACCACTTCGGAATGAGCATAATATTCAACATCAGACTCATACTGGAATGCTAGTTGAAGGATTTAATCTGATGGAACTGCTCGAGGTAATTGTTGGCGTTGTTGATGAATTGCTCTAGGTCTGTTGACTACGGATATTCGACCTTCTCTCTCTCTCTCTCTCTGTGCCTCTTGAGATTGTGATTCACGTAACTGTGCCATACTCACACGCAAATATGCATCGTTTTGTTATATTTGTCGCCTGATCTTCGTGCTTGATTGTTCAACGACTCAAATTGGCCCCTTAGAACATATAAATAAATCAAATTAAAGTACTTATTGGTGAAAAACAGTGATTAAATATTGTATTCGTTTGCTTATTATTTGACTTACTTTCCACAATTCCGTTTCTGTTTTGATTTAAAACTATTTCAAAAAAATGTTCAGTACAATATGTACAGGTACGGTAATGACCACTGTTGGTTATCAGTTATTAATAAATTGTGAATAGATAATTATTGTACTGGAAATTGATGATAAATTAACATGCAAGTTGCACAAAAAAATTGAAATAATACGTATAAAAGACGCTGCTACGATCCGTACACAAATAAAAACAAAAAAATATGGCCGAAAACTGTATAGTGAGTAAAATAGGAGACAGTCTTCGTTCTTAATTAAAGAAATTAAAAGAAATTGAAATTATAATCTCTGAATAAGAATTTATCGTATTACAATTATTATAGTCGATTGCCATCTTGCAATCCTATTGCGGATCTATGGAGAAAATGAAAATCGAGGTGAAAAAATTTCTATTATGCGTCATTACAAAATAAAAAATCCTGCCAAAAATATTAATGTTAATAACTAACAATTAAAAGGGGTGGACCATAAAAATCGGATTAGCCGTTTCGAAGGAGTATGGTAACTAACATTGAGACACGATAATTTTGTAACTATAGTTAATAAACGTAAAGTGAACTACGGAGCGTTCAAAATATGTTATATAACCCTTTGTGTAGTTAAAGATCATTTTTAAGTCTACTATTTTATTTAACTATATTTTCTTATATCTCTCCAGCTATCTTAACTGAAGTTATTTATTTTACAAAATATGATGAAAACGTTAAATTGGAATCGAGGTTTTAAATTTACTAATCATAATAAAAAATAATAACAACCTCAAAAATATGGAAAAATTCACGTGAAGTCTAATAATTCATGTCATTTACTTCATATTTATATTATTTCAAGTGATAATTTTCATATTTTTATGCACCGTAACGTCCTTCCAATATATTACCCTCTCCTACTATCTTCCAATGGAGTTTTCCTGTTTTGTAGCATTTAGATGAATCAACACACCGCATATGGCTGCTGTGGTTTTTTATTTCACTGTATTAATTACCTACGCGATAGAAAAATAACGCGATTATTATTTTTTTATTTGGACACAGCACGATTTCTATACGCAGCTGAAAGTATGATTTATAATCAATGTAAACCGATTAACAGATGAAGAGTTTTTTTTTCTGGAAAATTTATCTCACAAAACACGTTCGCTCAAAATGTTTCATGTTTATCACAGCTCGCTTTGCTGTCGAAATAGCGAGTTCAGTATGTCCGATGTATGAGGAATGATTCAGTTAATCCGTAACAAATTGTAAAAATCTCATATATATACAATTGCACATTCCGAATATACCAAGTATTTCGATAGACGTTATAAAAAATGAAGTTGAAACTTCATTAATATTTCTATAATAATTCCGTTATTGATTAGAATAGACCTAAAACTACTTCTATTCAAGTGTCCAGTATTCTAATGATTGCTCTTTTTCCTATTCCTTTATCTTTTATTTCCTCATTCTTCTATTGGTATCAATTTCTTCTTCCATCGCTTTTTTAAAACTCTCTTTCTACGTTGTAAACGTGTCTATACGAAGCTATCTGTTTTTCGTTTTTATATTATTAGTAATTCTTGCTTGGTTATTCGTCGTTTTTCTATATTCACTTTTTTTACCTGCTATTTTCTTATATGTTTCCTCTCATTTTTTCATTTTGGATTCACGTTTCCTTCTCAATGTACAAATTTCATTTGTACTTATGCGTGCGCCGAAATTTGCGCTACATAACTCGCTCTCAAAAAATGTTGTTAGAGGTTTGCATGGTGGAAAGCCGAATCATCAATACTTTTCTTGGGCAAACGGAAAAGGTCATCAATATCGAGGTGTTTGCAGGTTTGTTATTCTCAGAAATTTGAAGCAATACATATTACAAATAAACTGCTTTATTTTGGCAAAATTGTCTTCTCTATTGTCCGATGATGTTGACATCTTAATAAAGCTTTGGGTAAAGTCAGATGGTAAATAGGCGCTTTTTGCTTTTTGCCTTTTCTAAAAAAGCGTAGATTGAAATCACATTTTAAAAGGATGAAATGCTGGTATTGATTCGCTTAAATTTCTTTCTAGAACTTAATAAATCGTTGATGATTGCCAACGCTAGATTTCATGAATATTTTTCGAAATTTTACTAAAATTTTACATGATAATCAAGACGTTGGCAGGATTCGTAAGTTTTTCCTCCAAAGCTCTTACCCTTAACCATCTATGACAGTAAACTTAAAACAAGCGTCTGAATCTACATAATTAATTATCAATAAATAATTTATCGAGTGCTTCATCAAAATTTATATTTTTCAAATCAATCTTTTTTCCGCAATTGGTCCTGACCATCGATATTAAAGTTTGCTTGTACCATACCTCGAAGCTTGTGCTTAATATCTTTAATCGATGGAAAAATGTATTGCTCAAAGGCAATTACGCCAATTTGCTCTACAATAGTTTCGAAATATTTCCAAAAGTATTTATCACATATTTAGTCAGATGTAACATGAAATATCCATCGTATATCATGACAACCGGTCTTCAGTGGTGCTCAAGATGGCACTTCTTTTTTTAACAATTTCATTCATCTGTTTCACAAATAGATCCGTCAAGAAATTTGAACAATCTGGCCAAATAAATCGCTCTGCATTCAAGTTCTATCTCATTTCCAGAATACAAGAAGAGAACAGGTATACAAACCTTTCGAAATGACACAGACGGACTAAATATATAAATATACAGTCTATATATAGGGTGTCCCATGACGAGTTAAAACTATCTATATATGGCAAAATACTTAGAGTAAAATCATGAGAATCTATATGTTTGGGTTTTCGAATACGATATTTTCAACTAAAATATATTCAAAGATGACAGTAACTTTGTTATTTTAAATAGAACACTTTGCATGCTAATACATTTTTGAAGTCTGCGTAAAATTTTAGTATACTTTTGTCTAAAAACTTCTTCCCGAAAAATGCATGCTTTTTGAGTTATTAATTTTTTTGTAAAAAATTTGACCCTTACAGACCCTTATAAATCATTTTTTTATGAGGATACCCTTAAAGATATGAAAATGGGCTCTATTCGGTTACTTTTAACAAGGTCACACGTATTTGAATCTGTTCAAACTTTAACATCATAAATATCAAATTTCTTTATTTTTTTAAACAGAACCACCGGGTTTTTTCTATTTTAATGCATTCAGGGGTAAGAAGTAATGCCAATTTTCATGATTTTACTATAAGTATGTTGTCATATACAGATAGTTTTAACTCATCGTGGGACATAGACTCTTAACGTAGACTGACGGTTTTTTCAATACAAATAATTATATAATCTGACAAATTTTTAATCGGGATTATATAAACAAATATATATTTTCTAGTGTTCGTGTGAAGAGACGTATAATCCATGGCGTTACCTCTAGTTGACGTTTTTTTGTCACTTCGTATTATAAAAACTATTGACTCACAAACTTTTAAATGGATTGAAATAATAATTTTTTTTTCTAACGTGATTTGGTGGCTGACGTTGGCTCGCCCACCGCTGGTACCGCAGCTGACGTGCTTGAGGCTTCATGACACAACTGCCTGAATAATTCCATAAATTATTAGTCGAGATGAAATGACTTACCTCAATCTGCTACTAACTCCCGGACTATTATTACATTCTTATTGTATTGTGAATCATCATTTCCATTTCAATGTTCATATCCACGTTTCAATATGGTCTTGTTTGTTATACAATCTAAATATTCATACGTACAGTTACCCCTTCTAGTATCCCGTGTTTAATCCTGTTGTCTACAAATTGTGATCCTCACTTCAATTTTATTAATACCCCCTTCACGTATTTTCAATTGATTTTGTCTCTATATTCACCAGATTCATTATAGTAATTCTTACATTTTTTGTCAACATCTCATCATCTGCATTTTTTGATGCTTATATCTCTTTAATCAGTTTAATCTTTATTCAAAAATGTTATCACTCTATCATACTCAAAACTAATATCGAATATCAAAAAAACTAGGAATTTCTGTATGCACACTGCGAATGTTTTGGCAACATTCTAATATTTTCGAAATAGAAAAGTTGCAAATCGGCTTGCTATGGTTTCCTTCGTGAAAAAACTTTTCTATTTTAGAGATTAGCATTTTTCAGTTGTCGTATATTTTATTCAAATACCGAAAAATCAGTTTCCATTTCTACTCATCACTCGCTAATCAATTTTTACAAATTTCAGAATTTTGTAGTGAATTATCGAATTATAGACAAAAACATTGATTTATATCTGTCCTCAGTCAATATTTCCATTCCATCAAAGGTTTTTTCATTTCTTATCCTATGTATCCCTATTCAATCTGTCCACTTTAATCTCAGTCTACCTCTTTCTCTATTGATATCACCTGTTTTCGTTTTTATTTTCTGAGATTCTGAGCTTAACACAAAAATCCGAATCTTCTATTCAATAAACTACGATATTTGATGCTTTTTAACCGGAACCCTTGTGTAGCAAACAAAAAATATTGAAGCACTGTTCTATGGAGTCTCTTAAGGTGTCAGACAACAGTCTTTCTCTTGTGAGCAATGTGTCCATTCATTTATAATCTCTGTTAACATTCTATCAAAAGTTTTTTCAACTATTAACCTCTATATCCCTTATTTAGTCTATCTACTTTATTTTCAGTCTACCTCTTATTCTATTGACATCACTTCCTGTTCTCATCTCTTCTCTTCTCTTTTTTGGTAGTCTTGTTTGAGACCCAAAAATCCAAATATAGTATTTTTGGTTACACATTGAAATAACAATATATTACAATTTTCAATGAAATCACATCAATTTATAGGTACTTATACAAATTGTAAATATAATATAGTGAATTCTTCAATACAGTTGGCAATATTCCGTACTGAATGCACTACTACTATGTCAACACCATCTGAAGCGAGCTTTGATAATTATGTTATCATCTCCAGAGATTGAATGTAAATCAAATTCTCGGTCTCCTGATGTTCAACTCGCCGACAAACTTGTTCCTCTGAATAATTTGTGCATAATTGATACTTCGTCTACATTCGAACTTTACTCACAGTTTACTATATCTATACTTTCAAATGCATACCAGTATTCATTATTTAGATTGCGTTAAACTACAGTGCATCATTTGTCTTATTCAACGAATTGTTTTTAGTCTTAACTTCTGTCTTCGATATGTCATAGTTCACATTCTCCAATTCCGTTGTGTCAAAACTATAATTTGGGCTCTTGACACAAAAAAATTCAACTATAATGAGAGTTCTCATAAATAATCTCAGTTTCCAAATAACGATTAAGTGCAGTCTTAAAGGTATCACATGTTGTCATTATCGCATTGGATTCAGGTTGACTTACTCAAAGGCAAGGTAGACTACGGTAGAGGTAGGAACAGGTTTCTTTGGTTGAGTAACAGAGGAGTCGAAATTAACTAGGTTATAGTTTTAACTTGCGATCTCTAATCAATTTTAATAGAATGTTGAAAACAGTCGCGTTATTTGATGCCAGTATATACCTATTACATTAAAAAAATGTGTTCCAAGTCGCAAATACGTTTACAAACATCGCACAAGTTGGAATCCACAGTATTTATTCTATAAAGGTGTTTTGAATAGCATGCATGTCCAAACTTGAATCTACTCATGCTTCTTCGAGGTAACTCATACTTCCTATACCAGTATTGACTGGGAATTTCTATATGTAATTGTATATATTTTGTTGGTTTCTTCATGCAATATTCGTACCAAAAGTGCTTCCAGACTTTTTTCAACTCAATTTCTGTTTGATTAATACCTTCTTCCACAGTTATTTTGATAGTTATTGGCAGTCCCTTTTTGATGGCTTTTTTTGGTATATTATCTACATGTTATGCCTGAGTCCGATATGTGCTTTTATCTACAAAAATGTTTGTTCTTTTTATTGAATAATCATACAAAAAGAAAATGCTCCAAGTATAGTCAAACGATTTGAGGAATAAAACGAGTTCATCAAACTCTATTAACCTCGACTCAGACGAACCTAACAATTATTTCGTGAATGTTAGTAAGAATATTAACTCTAAACTATCTCCAAGTCGTGATGCATTTTCTTTCCTCGTTCCTTATAAAAGAATCACTCTCAGTATCTTCCTCCGTCCCGTAGATAGTTAGAATTGCTAATGCAAACAAAAACAAAACTTTCTGTGGCATTCATGGGTTATCAGCTAAGTTTTAAATTTCCCAGAAGTGATGATTAACTATTTATGTTCTCTAATCAACGAATCTTTCGAAAAGGGGTTTTTCTCTAGCTGTCGAGCTATAATTGTTCCCATGCACCAGGGTGGCGAAAAATTATCACTAGTAACTATCTCATCGAAGATAATTGAAAGACTAATGAAAAACCGTCTATTGTCTTTTCTTTTTAAACATAAAATCTTGAAAGCTCAACTATTTGGTTTTCTATCTAATAAACGCACTAATCACGCTACGTTTTGTGTTCTTAATGAAATATATGCCTCACTAAATAATAAATTTAATACGACTTCGGATTTTTATGATTTCGATAATGCCTTCGATTGCGTTGATCATAAAATTCTAATTACCAAACTAAAGTATTACGGTTTGAATGGTTGAGTTTTAGGTCCAATCCTTTTTTTGATACTAATTAATGATGTCAGAGACTTACGAATTAATGGTAAATTTACTTTATTTCGGATGACACCAGTATAACCTGGTGTGGTCTAGCTTTACATTCTACCTTGGGCAAAGATCTCATTACTATTAAATCCTGGTTTACAACATCTCTAATACTCAACACTGACTTAATACGAATACGATCTTCAAATTCGATCAAGTTTCTTGATTGACAATGTCCTTCGATGGTTTGTACATATTGAAACTTTGGCTAAAGAATTATCCTCTGCTTGCTTTGCTTTGTGCTTTGTTTGTTTGGGTCACAAACATTTTCACAACTCAATTGAGAGATCCATTCATAGTTACCCTACTAGAAAAAAAATTCACCTACCTCTGATTTGGTAAAAAATTATTCCATCATCTTGCTTCATTCAATATTTAGTATGGAGTAAGATATTAACATTCTAATATAATTATTATTAATCCAAATTGTTATTTTCTATTATCTAAAATGAAATGTGTCAATTTGTTCATAATATAGTAAAATTTTCTCATTCTATGTTTTGAACACTTTTAGCAACACTTTGAGACTTTTGTCCATTTTTTGAGCGAGTTTAATACCACCAAGGTCTTGTTATAAGAGAACGCGCTTTCTATTAACTAAACCTGGATACTTTTCCTATAAAACCTCATACATTCACATCAGCTGTCAATTATATATCTCGGCATTGATAACTCGACCATCTGGAATAATTTCCAAGTATCATAAACGTTCCTAATACTACCAGATGCAAAACAAGTCTTTCAGTTCAAATCGATCCATCTTTGCGACGGTCTCTGGTCCTTTTTCTAACCACTGATTTTCAATGTTTGGGTTATTAAGATGAATCCATTTTTCAATGCAAGTAACAACGCGTCTAATTAAACGATAATATTTCGCCAGGTTAATGAGTTGTTCACATACCTAATAACTTTTAGAAAGTGCAAGGAAATCCGATAATCGGCAAGTGCTGGTAGTAGATTGGTTTTCTACTACTTCCCTTAAAACCTCCAGTATCCCACGCAGATGGACGTCAAATCTCCGATATTGAAACGATTAAACCAATGCTGTACCGTTCGCTCATCCACTTTGTTTTTTCCTTCAATTTGACATATATTCCTTGTTAAAGTTGCTTCGAACTTTTCTTTCCAATAATGAAATGATGATGAATAATAAAAATAAATCAAAGCAGTTGTAATCTTCATAGAATTGAAAACTAGTCAATTTACGACATGTTTAAATTGAGGTGTAGAAATTTCCATACATGTAAGCCGACTTATGACTCAGATCTGTTACTTAAACACGAAGAAATGTATGAGGAATTGAAAAATTTAACACGTAATCCGAATATTATATCTGTCTTATTTGCTTGATGTGGATTTACATAATTACGACGGTTTTTAATCTTAGCTCAGAGTAATTTGAAGAAAGCTGCATGTAGGAGAAGTCTTTCTAGTATTTCTATACGAATCCATAAATATTACTGAAAAAAAAATAAAATATTTTTGTTTGAAATTTAGCTATTAAATAAATAGATAGACATACGTTCACATCAAAGATTTGTAATCATTTCTATGTAGAAAACACGGATGTTTAAGTTATTGTGAGTGTCACATAAAAAATTTATTAAAATAGTTTCATTTATCATAATTCAATTCATTGAATTTTTAGAGTAGTTGAGACTCTTTAATGAAAATTAAGTTGAAAACAAAGAACAAAAACAGAACTAAAAATAAACATTTACCTGTACAAACATCAATTTTTGTTTTCCTCACAATGGAAATGTTCAAAAAAGTGAAAGCGTCATTCAAGTAATCGTCTTCAGACAACAAATTACCTTCCGTCTCTGATAAAGAAAATTTTGTTATCGAAACGCGAGTCAGACTATGTAATTATGACTGTTGTAAAATTAGCATTAAACAGTTCAATCAATATAATACTTCTACTTCTGTTTTAATAATGTATTCAAAACTAACTACATTTTCTCTAGGGTTAAGCCGGTACCACACGATACGTCCAATGCTTCCAATGTCGGACGCTGGTATAATTGAACGCATCGTCTGTTCGTAGTGCTGATGTCATTCGACGAATGCTTTGCTTCCAAAGTTGAACATTGACATTTAAATGTTGGCCCTGGACAGTCGCTTTTGTGACCCGCTTCAAAGGAGTTCCCAACATTGTAATATAGTTGGAACCAAAACATACTTCTTGCTCTCTTGCGCGTAAACGCTTTTTTGTATGAAAATCCAAAGTTGCAAGTATCATCTAGTGTATTTTAAAAGAACTTATATACGTTATATGCTATTGATCACTTTTTTTCCACGTTTCTATTTAGGTAAGGTTCCAGCCTTCGTCCAATATTCAGCCAACACTGAAAGTAGAATGTCGGCACAAACGTTGGACAGACACATCGTGTTGTTGGAGCACTTCATCTAGGCTTCTTCCCGCCGTACGTTATAACGCGAATATTGGCGCAAACGTTGGACACATCATGTAGTACCGGCTTTATCTGAACAGCATAGTCTCTTTTTAATCTGTACACTTTTTCCAGCGATAATTGCCGTCATCTTTCTGAAATTAGGCGTTTACGTATGCCATAACTTCCTTATCAGATGTAAATCTCTCTACGACAATTGGAACTTTAATGTTGTGAGACAGAAAAAAGTCGCTGAGGGCCTGATCTAGTTCATATGGTGGTTCGTTAAACAAGTCGTGTATGTTAACGTTGGCAATAATCGAAGTTGGTAGACGTGCGTTGTACTAATGGAAAAGTACTTTCTGTTTCTTTTTCAAATGCGGTTGCTTTTTTATAATCCACCCTTTTACATTATCAAGAAATGAAGTGTATAATCTTTGATTATTGTTTAACCTTTTTGATGAATCACATTTCCATGACTAATCCTAAAAATGTCGCCAACAATTTTTCCGCCGATGAAATCGTCTTGGTTTTTTTTCGAAGCAGATTCACTTTGCAATTAACTGTATATAGAATAGAGTATAGAAGCATAACTCTTAAGTAACTATGGATCAAATACATTTTTTGATATATTTTCAGCCTCTATTTTCTCTCTAACATTAAACCTACGGTCGTGCATACGCTATTTGTTGAATTTTTTTGATGATATCACTGGTTGTCGCAGTTTTTGTCTGCGTCCCGAATCCTCGTCGTCAGCAAACTGATCTGGTGTTCTCTGTGATATCATCTGATGAAAAAATGTGATTTGTTTTGTTTCCTGTGCATATACTTATCGATAAAAACTGACTAAGCACCTCTTAAACATCAATATTAGTAATGAATGAAGTCGTTGTCTGATTGAAATACATCCAATACATTCAAAATAGTTATAATTCTTATAAATATGATACCGACTACAAATAAAATCAGCTATTTTATTTGTATCCATATCCATAGACTCGGGAAATCCATTTCAGCTTGTCTGCAAAGATTTTCTTACAATAAAGATAGGGAAATCCAGAAATACCAAAGCCTTTATATTGCCGTAAATCGATTTAGATGGATTACCGTTGAATTCACATGACTGTTAAAGAGAGTGAATTATTCTGACTGGTTTCAAGATATTTCAATCGCTAATGTAGCATGCGAACAAAGGAAAATGGATTTTTTCCGAAGATATTTACGATTTCGAATAAATATTGAGAAGATCATATAAAAATTATGAGATTCACTATCAAAAAATGCGATTAAAACATTGTAAAATAGTAGTTGATTATATATAGAAAAGTTCTTGATGGAAATCGATAATTAGTAATTTGAAATAAAGCCATCAAGCTCCAATCCAGAGCTATGTGAGAACAGTTTTCGTGGTATGGGAGGAATCATTACATCACTCAATAAGTCGTGTGACTGATACATAGATGGCGCTGCCATTGTCAAATCCATATGACGTTTTAAAAGACTCTGTGTGAAATGAAAAAATTGACAACCATTCAAGTGAAGCTATTTTTGGTATTTTCAAAACAATTGATCCAAAACAATTTCATGCGTTAATTTATCATTACTTCTTGATAAAAAAAATAGTGTACAACTTTAGTAATGGCTTCATAAGTGTTATCCGGACTCTGCTTCATCAAAAAGAACGATTTGTTATTGGTTTGCTGAGTTTAAACGTGGTCCTAAAGACGTCTATGACGATGAACGTTCTTGTCATCCAATTGAGATGGTTACTTCAGAAAACATCAAAAAAGTCCACAGATCAGTTATATTTAATCGTAAATTGAAATTACGTGAGATAGCTGAGGCCGTAAGGATATCAGAAGGCAGTGTGTTCACAATTATGCACGAACATTTGACCAGGAGAAAGCTCTTTTCAAAGTGGGTGCCGCGTTTACTCACAGTCGATCAAAAACAACAACTTGTTGATTATTAAGAGCAGTGTTTGACCTTGTTTACGCGTAACGAATCAATTTCTTGTATCGATATGTGTTAATGGATGAAACATGGATCCATCATCTGAGTGGACTGCAGCCGATGAACCACGTCCGAAGCGTTCAAGGCACAACAATCAGCTGGGAACGTTGTGACTTCGAAATTTTGGGATGCGCATGTAATATTGTTTATCAACTATCTCCAAAAGAAATAGCGAATACTACATAGGGTTGTTGCATTGTTTGAAATGACTACTGGCTATTCACTGATCTCAAAAACTGAAGCCTATTTTGAGGCAAAAGATAAATCCTTCTACAAGCACGGCATCATTAGTTTTCTATAGCTGCTACCATTCTCAGTATATATTCGGTATATGCATTAAGAAATCAAAAAATGTTAATTTGTAAAATAGTGTATGTATATTTAGAGTATATTGTACTATTAGCATAAGACTTCAGAAATGGAGAGTGCTAACAAGGAGTTCAACGGATATGAAGAGGCGATTGAGCATCTGTTGTGCATTGATGGATAAACGACATCAAATGTTGAGGGACGCCATGAAGAAATAGCAAAATTAGAAATAATATTTCATTATGAGTTGAAAATGTTTAGAAATAAGATAGAAAATAGAAAAATATAGGGAGTTAGCTAATTAACTGATTTTCCAAATCACAATGGGACCTCAGGCTCCGAGTGAACACAGACCACGTTAGACCATGTTACCCGCACTAACTTAACCTAACCTTGGATCCATATTTTGATATTATTTCAAACTATACAAGGTGTTACATATTTCTTTACAAACCAAACGTATGATTCTTAAGGTAAGGTCCCACTGTAGGATACTAGATGGTCGCATGGGCTGTGGAATAGAAATCATGACTCTCTCAATAGTTACGAGAAAAATGCTGCAAAGTTCATCTAAATGATCCTGCTGGCCCTTCTTTCAAAAACTGAATTAATCACGCTTTCCTCCATCTTTTCTAAGCTAGGTTAGATGGTAGTTTAGGCTACTGCGGCTACGATCTTGTTTTTACTCATGTTTATAAATAGTTGGATAGTCGTCAAGCAGCTATCTATCATCCACCATCCTACCAACCTTTCTGAAGTGCGGCCTCCGGTTTAAGATTATAGACATATACTGAACTCACAGTTCACTGCTACCACTACACTAACACTCAAAATTATGTTGTCTGATATAGATTTATATAGAGTAGTAAGCTATAGAGCGTTGGTTTAAGATTTTCTCATGAAAATGTCCATTGCTTTTAAAGAAATTGAAGTATAAAGCTGCGAAACCTCATATTAAGAGCTATAATCAAAAGTAATTAAAGTATGTTCAATTTAGAATTCATTTTTTTAGAATCTGCATACATGTAGTTTAATAATCAAATAATGTTTCTTGTGATAAAATAAATATTCTAGTCGTAAATGTCGTAATAACTTCAAATAAACACCTGTTTTTATTATTTGAAATATATCTAGTGTCTGGACAAATATTTCAAAACGGCAACACAGCATAATCTTAATGTAGGAAATCGATAACTCTGCATGTTAGTTTCATGAAAAAGGTAATAGATGGCAGACGAAGAAGTGCCACGAGATCTACCGTAGTTTTATGAAATAAACCTGTAAAATAAGATTTACTGTTCCATCGAAATGTTTATTGAAGTTACTATTCAATAGAGGGCGCAACTTGTAATATATTAAATTAACTCGAGTTTACTTTACAAAATATAGAAATTTACTTACAGGAAGTTGAAAAAATTGCTCCAACATAATATTTCTAAATTGTTTGTCATTCAAAATCTAGCAATAGCATAAAACAATCGTGATTATTTTATGATAGCTAATAGCCCATAAGTTCGTAGATGTCGTTAGTTGGCTTGATCTATCTTGCGAGATTGTAAATGTAAACTATCATAAACCGTAACGTAATGTTGTTTAATTTATTTAAACAATTTTTCAACAGTATGGCGAATTTATACAGGCAGTGTATCTAACACTAAATACATTGAACTATCCACTAACACTTACTACTAAACACTTATCTAATCTATTTGATCCGTTTGATTTACTTTTTAATATCCGATGTGACATCGCATTATTTACTGACTATTACTGCTGCTATAATCTCATTTGAATAGTATAATCCCATTCTAGAAATTTTTTCAACTGGAAATCCACAGAAAAATAAAAATGTCGTGATAGAAATCATAACAACAGACAGGTGATAACAAAAATTAGCCAGCGCATCTGTCAAACTTTAGTATAGAGTAACATAAAAGACAGGGCCGTCTACAGCAGTAGACTTTAGCCTCAGCGCATTATTTTTCGGTTTATTAAAATCTATCAACTGTTAAATTACAATCTATCGGGCATTAAATTGTAAAATATCCCTGATTGGTCAGGCTTATAGTTAGACCTTCTATATCGTCAGAGTTAGGAATGAAGTTAATCGAATAAAATAAACTGGCTTGTGATCATGTATTTATTTATTATTCAGTAGGTTTAACTTCAATAGATTTCAATAATAATGTGTGTAATAAGCAGTACATGTAGGTACAGAATTCTTCGACATTTTGCAATAGACAAATAAAAACTAATATTTCTAATTCAATACACATTTCAATACACATTTGCATGTGTTGGAAACAATTGTCGAACATTTTTTCCATTCCGAATGAGGTACCTCCAAAACATTTCATTTGATCGCATCAACCGCTTCTTCGGATATAAAAAAACCTTTACCCCGCAATGGTTGTGATGGATTCTGGATAGCCATAAGCAGTCTAATATCTGGTCCAATGAAAACATCTTCTTTCAACTTTATCCTGCCGAGAGACCTGGAAACTTTGATATTAAGTATTTGAAGCAATTTCCATCTCTTGGAAGTGACTGTGAAAATTTCTTCGTCAATCCCAGAATAATGTGAAGCGGTGCTAGAAGAGCTTTATGCGGTGATACCAAAGTTTCATGTAGGACGTTCTTTTTACCATCGTTAAGCTTTCTCGGAGGCAAACATATTTTGGTCCAGTGATTTGCTCAGTCTCCTACTATTCCATAAAGGAAATTTGGTAAACCCAGATTATTGTCCGAGCAATATTCTCAATATTTTAAAATCACTACACACTTGCCAACCGTGGTCTTTATATTTTAATTTGCAAAGAATCAATTCCATGTTACTGTAGGTTTCCTTGACGTGTACGGAACGACCGACAGAAGCATAGAAACCGCCATTGTGAAGCAGAAATGCTTTGAGGCTGCTTTACGATGAATTTATGAAAATACACCACTGTGCTGGGTCGTATGAGATCCTAAATGTATCATCAAGCTTTCAATATTGGTACAATAAACCAATTCGTCCTCTTGGGCAAAGTAAGAAGTGAAATGCTTATCATGATATCTAAATCATTCCTTAAAAGTAAGCTCTTCCTTTTGAGCATTGATCCAATCAACTAAGCAGCGTTTTTGGGAAGATTTAAGCCTCTCACCAAATCATTTAGCTCGCACTGGGTAAACAATTTCGGACTGCTGTCATCTTCAAATTCAAAACATGACTTGTCATCGGGTTCAGGTGTAGCACTATGTTCGTCAGAACTCGGAATCTTTTCCAAGGTAGCTTTTTTCTTACCCTTAAACTAATTTCGAAAGTCTTCAACACACCGTTTGCAAACTTTATTATTTGAATACGCGTTTTTTATTCTTTTACAAAGTCCGTAATGTTAAGTTGTTGCTTTAATATCTTAAATTTGCCACAAATATAACAGAAACTGTCAGACGAATTCACGCACATACATTGCTCTAGATTCTATCGCGGAATTTTTTACACTATCAGAGCTCGCCCATTGAGGTTACAACATGTTTATGTTTGTTAATTTAGGGCGTTCTTTATTTAGAAAGTAATGTTACGTTACGACCAATATACATTTAAAAACAATAATCACAGAAAATTATATTTATTTATTCATGACTTTGCCCAAAAATTTTAAATAAAATTTTGCATTTTGCAAAATAATCTGACGTTCTGAGATTTTTAAGTATTTTTTTAATTTTGAGAACACCTAAATACATAGAACATCTAGACAGCGTTTTTGTTGCAGAACTGTGTAAAGAATCATCAAGAGAAACTGTACAATGTATACATTAAATTATCAAGTTTTGTGTCAAATTCAACAGCTTTATATCTATTTATGCTGACAGATCCATTTAGGAGTCTCAACTTTAATTAGAAAATTGATTCAATCTTGGGTCATCCGTGTTAAGCTTTTAATAGATGGTTTGTGTATGATAATCAATATGATGTTGAAGCCAACTATAAATAAAAGTCACGGCATGCGAAGAAGACGATAAAAACCGTGCAACCATGTATTTTTAACTAAATTATAGTATACTATTTCGTCCATCTAAAAGTTACAACCTATAGAAAAACCTAGGATCTTGTTTTTATGAGACACTAATACCTATCCTCTTTATAAAAATGTCTTCCTTCCTAGGTTCTCCACTCTCGACCTACTGACATAGTCAACCCCCTATAATCATCCAAACAATCATAAAATCGATTCTAGTCGTAGTTCGGAGCCCCAGGCGCTTGCCACTTGATATTGAAGTGAATAACCCCTTGTTTTCAATGACGTGACGATCGGGCTTCTTAATCGCGTCGTCTATAACGTTCTAATGAAATTCCGCACTTGAAGATTTATGAATTTTGAATAGTATAATAAGGATGGTACAAGGAAATTAGTGAAAAACCTCATGGTGTAAAAATAAGAAATCATTTTTCTTTAATATCACCGTATCTTGATGATGCTTTCAATACTTTATTTACAATCATACCTAAGCAATATAAAATTCAAATCCATACGTCATATTGATTCATCCAAAATAACAGTTCAACTTGACTTTATTCTAAACTCACTCAACACAATCATGGATATATATAGAATCATGGGATTCCATATACGTATAATTAGTTTCTTTGTACTCAGAAATGCAGAAACTGGCAAAAGAGTGGAACATAAATGTATAGAAGATAGAAAACAAACGAGAAAAGGATAGCAATAACGATGTATTGCCAAAAATGACAGTTTCTTTCAATTTTGATTTCACCCAAACTTCCATAATTATATATTTTTCTAAATCTAAGTTTTTATTATAACGATTGCTATTCGTATTTTCATTATATTCCTCTCTTTACTTTGCTTTATCGTTTGTCTGTTTGTGAGTGAATCCGCAATCTCGGGACACAAATTTGATTTTAGGTACTCAACTCAAATCCTTTTCAACCTCGAAACGCCTACTCAAAATAGATGTATTTTCTGTTCCTATTAATGTATAGTGACTTAAAAAGCTCACTCAAGCCTTAAAAGCACCATCATTTCCAGTAAAGGTTAACTTTTAGTCTCTGAAGACGATAACTTGGTTATCGAAACGGGCGTCAAACAGTGTAATTGTGAGTGTTGGTGTAGTAGTAATAGTAAACAGTACGTTTAACACAATTTGAACACAAATTAAGTGTATGGTTTCCACGAAAAATATATGAACCATTTGATAGTTATAATCATCACGGCTTTTCAGAAAGTACGATTCCGTGTGACGGCGCTAGGTACTTATATTTTGGTTTATACGTACAATTGATTTCAGTCATCCAGCTATCACTATAGGAATATTTGCACTTTGTTCTTTTTTGTCCATATTTAAATTTAAAATATGCACTTCAATTGAAAATACCGAAGTCTACATTCCATACCTATTCGTTAATAATTTTTGAGGAAAATTTTTAACTAACAATTCATCCGCTCATGTACTTCTTTATGTACCTCTTTAATAATCTTTATATTATATAGAGCATGCCAAGCAGGAATTGCTGAAAATTCAGTTTTTTTGACAGAAAATAAATATTTTCATCGATTTCTTTGAATTCTTTCTAGATTTTTAAATCTGTTTGTTTGATAATTTCATCTTTAATTCAAATAACCAAATATTCTTAAATCCTATATTTGACATCTCTTATGTATGAGGATGACTATGAACACTTTTTTTTATTCCAGAATAGGTAAACTTGCTATTCACAGGCTTTTTTTCAATTGTTCTCTCTACAAGTGTAACTTATCCTGTTGCAAGTGGCACTTATAATTTTATTATATAAACTTATCGTGTCCAGTTTCTTAATTACTATTGGTGAATTATATGACATTGTATCAAAAAAATGAAAACTTAATCCAATTCAAAAATTTATGAATAATTCAAAACCTACCTAGAATAATAAATGTATACGAGTACTTTCTAAATTTTTAAAACTCCATGACAACTAAACGTTTTTTATTTTCAATTCTCAAAAGCACAATATAATTCTATGAAAATAAACAGATAATCGGCACAATAGGTATATTTGGTATACGTTTGGAACCAGTTTCGATACATTCTCTTATTTTTTTTACATTATAAAAAATATAAAAATACAATTTGTCCTTTTCAATACATTGAGAATTTGATGAATGACTTAGAAAAGAGGTATCACCAATCATAACGGCTCCTAATATTACACTGATAACATTCGACGTATAATATACACAACAGCAACGTCTCCGGGATACGAGGTTTGCTACTTTAGTTTTGAGATTTGACAACACCGATATGAATATGTCAAGTCTGTCATAAAGTTTGACATTTTTAATGGTGAACGTGAATACTTGAAACATTCATCCGGGTAAAAAAATTAAACTAAATCCTGCGATGATTTTCTGTGACGTAGATTAAACCAACAGCAGTGTATCTATCAACGCGCTTCGCTACAAGATGAATTTCGTGCAGGTTTTCCAGAATCGGCAGCTGTGCCAGAAAACATCGATGCTGAGCGTAAAATGATATTGCGACATCGTCATTTGATATATCGTGATATAGAGCCATACTTGGGTATTAGTTCCACTTACAAACATTCAATATTGCATGAACATTTAGCTGTTGAAAAGCTTTTTTTGCAGTGGGTTTATGCAAAGAAATACTGAAAAGAATTCAAACGAGGTGCTTCAAAAGACTGTGGCATATGACCACGGAACTAAGGAATATGATGAGTAAAATCCAAAAAAAATAGTATTTTGGATCGAAACCACTGTATATTTATGTTTTTCGTCACTTACTGATCTATTCCATCATTATTGTTTAATATACAAACACCTTGTTCGTGAGTGAGTTCCTGTAAATTCTTGCAAGCTGTAATCTCTGTTTCCATATGTGTTCACTTCAAGTTAGGTGCCTATCCAGATATCTACCCCCTGGTATTCCACGTCTTCTTTTTGTAGTAAGTGCCAGTTTTTTATCGAAACGAAAGGACAAGTATCTCTCAAGGGTAAATTGAACATCTGATAGCTTTGGAGGCATTCGCTCTGATGCGCCCGGTCTTCACGTGTCTATAAATTAGAACTACCTTGGAATTGACACAACCAGTTATGGAGACGTACAAAACGCGGTAAGAGGATGGGTAGGTAGAGCGAATAAGGTCGCGGGATGTCTTCAGAACGTAGTATGGCCGAAAAAACACCTAAGACAAGAAACAAAGACGCGAATTTACAAACCAGTAATCAGACCTATACATCAGAAACATCTCAGGCAGATCTCGGAAAAAACACTATTAGATCGAGAAAGAAGCGAAAACATCAGACGATTATTTAACGTAGATAACATCAACGAATGATTATCGCATCGTAAAAACAATGAAACCTACATATGAGTCGAATGACAGACGATAGACTAATGAAAATAGTAAGGGATGAATCTCCAATTGGAACACGGAGTAGACGTCCACCACGGAAGACGTGGAGTGATAATCTAGAGTCAGGATGAGGTAAGATATCGAAGAAGGAACAAACAATCAATAAAAAAATTTCTTAGGAATTTTGAAAGCACGTTAAAGCAAAATTCGTGTAAAAATAGAATTGGGTGGGATAAGAACTATTTTTCACTCTTTAGTTGTTTCCCGCTTATATCTCTGTAACGGATAGCAGAGAACGTACTCACTTCCGTATACTACAGCATTTTGAGCAATTTATGCAAAAGAAATCTTTCGGTTGTAAATTGGAAAGTGGTATTAGGAACCACGGAAAATCATTTGCTAGTATGATCAATTGACAATTAACTTCTTTACAGCCTCGTCCAGATCGCGAATTGGTTTTGGCACCTTATCTGACCTCACGATTAGAGAGTGCCCTAACAAGGATTGAACAGGTTAGTAATATTTTGCTTACATTTTTTTTTTCAAATGATTTTTTAACATGTTTTATGTGGGTTTGTAAGAAGTTTCTTTTTCACTCTCCTTTGGACTAAAATGAAGTGGCTTATCATTGTTAGTATATCCCACTACTTTAATTGCGTTTGTTAGCGGGGTATGCCGTCAAAAATGTATTTTTCATTCATTATTGTTTTAATTAAACTTATTCTAAAAATGATTTATAACTTTTTAGTTTGATGTGCTTCAAAAGTGAGAATTCTCTCCTTATAGAGGATTTCGTCTCATTATCAAGCTGAATTCGTCACCTTCTTCTGGTTTCTATGTTTTCATGGCATACATAATCTGATTTGCCTTCACATATTCCACAAGTTTTGAGAATGTTTATGGACAGTTTGATAAGCTCACTTTATAAAGTGGCTACTTCGTTAACTAACTTTTCTTTCACGTGGTCTACAATACACAATATTATATTTGCTTCAAGTATTCTAAACCTCAAAGTAAGCGAATGTGTGATATTTAAAGGCTTTTTAAAAGATATGGTCGTGTTCTAAATCTTCATTGTCGTTTGGAAACTAATTAAAAAAATCGGATCTTGGTTATATCATAGGAACCTTTCTACCCTAGTATATTTATCCTTAAAAGCGATAAGCTAACGGATTTTTTCGTCTGTTTTTATTTTTTATTGATAAGTTCCACTGATAGGAGATCTATCTGATCCGAGATCATTATTCTCGAAAAGCTGTAATGATTATACAACCAATTTACAATACAACAATTTCCTATCATTCCAACAGGTTCTCCACCTTGTTCTAGGGGAGATTCTGGTCTTTTTGTCTTGTTAAAAGTGGCTAAACACTCTTGTCGTCGCGGCAAGAAAAGATCTAATCCGAGTAATCCTTCGCTTTTTTTATAACTGTATATAACTTTGTTCTTACTTTGATATAGTTCTACACCATTTGCGTGCTTTATAGTGAGTTAATTTATACCTGTACTTCCAAGTATATCCAAGATTTAATTTAGATGGTTAATATCAGTTTTTTTTTTCATACAATTATTGTATTGATTGTACGATGTAGGCCATTTCAATGATGATTCTTTTGGATTTGAGAGGTTCAGTTGTCCAAACACTTATAGATCAAACCTCATGCGGTGTTAGTAGAATTAATATTTTTCTCTATTGCAAATCTTTCTAAATGTAACCTACAATTGCTTGTGGTAAAATAATTCTGTTGGGCCAGGATTTAAAAGTTTAACTGATGTTTTGTCTATTGCAATCTCGACAATGGATGCAATAATCTATATTTGTAAGACTATATTGATTATCCATCTTGTTAATATGATCTCTCCCAGCTTTTCTTGTGGCTTTGGCTATTCTTACTATTTCTAGAACATTGAATCTTGTCCTCTATCGCTTAACATCTTAAACATCGAAGTAGAACTGAAAAATCCTGGCCGAATGCTTAAACCATCCACTTCGATATTATTTCGATTTTTTAAAGACATTGAAAGGCTTTATATTATATAAATTTTCATAAATAGATTTTGGCTCCAGTATTTTTTGCTTCTCTGAGTTCATCAAGGGCTCGATGAGATCAGCAAACGTCTGAAGAAATCATCCAAATCGTCTTTTCCTCGGCATTTATGGCATATCTATTTCCATTCACTTTGAAGCATTTGTTCATAGTTGCTAGGGCTTCACACTACCCCGATCGCATCGGTGAGCTTAATTACAGTTGACGCGTGAACCAGTAATTGCTGCTAATGATAATTGCTTCCGAATCAGAAACATTTTTTAGCCAATTACTATAGCTACTTAATTTTATTTTATTAAACAAATCGATTCGTAAGTAAGAAAAATATAATCACTCACCCCTTGGAGGTGTGCCCATAATCGATTGATATTGCCAAGTTCCTATATCTTATCAGTAAACAACTCCCAATAAAACTTTTGATCAGGATTTTGTCTCAGAGAGCAGCGACTAAGGAAGGTTGTTTTTTTTCCTATCCCATGCTTGTAGAAACTTAAATGAAGCAGCATATTTTTGGTGGCCTTTAATGTGATTCTTGGTATATTTTCTGAATATTTACAGAAAATGCCAAGTGTGCATTATAGGTTATGGTTATCGCAAAACTTTGTTTGATTGTTTTTAACACTAATTGAGTCAAATTGATCGATAAATCTATTGTATGTTAAGTTTAAATCTATTTTCGATATGCAAAAAAAAGAAAAACTGTGATTAAAAACAATTAAAACCGGTCATTTTCATATTCCACAATAAATATTCATCAGAAAAAGTGAGGAATAAACGTTGTGTTTTACAAATAAAATTGATTAAATCAGTTAAAATTCAAGAGGTTTCACGTAAAACGTAAAATCGAAATTGTTTAACATTTTTTCTGCACTTCTCATTAATCGATTCTCATTCTCAAATTCCAAAGTAATTACAATGGAAACTTTGTTCAAAAGTAGACAAAAGTATAAGCTTCTCAACGATGTAGAAATGAAAAACGATAAACAATGTTTTCTATTTCTGAAAAAATGGGAATTTAATTTTTCGTACAACAATGATGTGATGATGTAATGAGAATTGACTGAAAATTGTGAAATAATTAAAGAAATTGATGATATATGTAGAATAGTCTTGTGAAATTTTTTCTTTTGGAATTATGTTAACTAATATACCTGAAATATGCGTAACCTTTCGTTTGCAAAATCACAATCACAGAATGAGTATTCCTGTTGTAACCATAGGGACGTCAAAATATGCGCCGCCGCTAATATTCACGACGCCATTCGTGATAGTCTCCTAGTCTTTAACCGGGTTCGGTGCAATTATTACGGTATTTTAATAACGATATGAAATTAAGAGTTTTTTATAATTTCCAGTGACATCAGAATGAAATTTATTGAACAATCTGATGATGAAGCTTTGAATTCTTATAAAGATTAAATTAAATGAAATCTTAAGCGCAAATAGTGAGTGTTTGGCAATTCAACAGGTTGTTTTCAAGTCACTTAATATTCAGTTTTCTTCTATTTTTAACGTCTTTCAATAGTTTAGTTATTTGGATTGTTTTCTAGTATGTAAGTAAATGTGAAGAGGATAAAAGATAACAACAATGAGGTACTGAGAAAATAATATGATGACTCTATAACAAAATACTTCATTTTCCTCATAACATAACAAAATGTAAATTTGGTATAACAGGACACATTGAATGGAATATACAATTTAAACAACGTTCAATTAACAGTTTAATTTATACACTGGTCATTCTTGCTACAATTGGTGTAGCTGATAGAGTAGGTTTATGAACTTTTTATTAACAATAGAATTTAGCAGAAATACCGTTATAGTTTATTGATTTTTTTAATTTCTTTCACAGAACATACCCGATAAAAAGGTCGACTTGCATCTATATTTTTGCAACACAAATTTAGTTCTGCCACTTACCAATCGTAAAGTTAGTTTGATAAAATTGTGTGTTTATTGTCAATTTCGATTGTCAAATATATAATCATTTGTTCATATTTCTAGAACGCTTTCTTGATGTGAGAATTTTGTGAAATTCAATGCTCAACATCAAATTATCGCTTGTGTAGAAATGATTTTCTAGAAATTTTTTTTACAAATTTCAATAGAAAACATTTGAAGTACATATAAAGCTATCCCACCTATTCCTATCTCTGATCTGCCTTCATTGTCTACTTCCATTTATGAAGACCTCAGTTACGCCACAGTTAACCACGATATTATCGTCGAAGAGCATCAGTAGTTTTAACAAACAAGAATCGTGTTTTTTGACTGTAGCGACCACTTGGGGAAATAGTAATGGATCAAGTTCATCCGATTACAAAAGTTAAATATCAAAATTGAAAAACAGTTGGAAAAATAACTAAGAGCAATTGAAGATATTGAATTTATGAAATTGGAACATTTGAGTGTATAGAAGGAAGTTTAAATAATGTAACGAAAGAATTTATTGATTCACAGTTATGAAATATTCATCACACGAGAGACAGCAAAACGATGAACTTTTATACGTACAAGAGAAGTCTCTACAACATTTTATTTCAACTACGATGAATTGATATAGTTTATTCATTTTACTACTAAAATGCTGTAATAATTTATGCGTCTTTGGTATCAATATTGCTCATTTTTTACTTATGTTAACTTACCTTGATATATATATAAACTCGTGGCCATAAATTACGCACCACCCTTTATTTCAATATCAAAACCCAAAATGTTAATCTTTTGGGTTTTTTTTTTCTATCACAAAAAGTTGAAGTATCTTAATGTCAGCGATAAAATGTAGTAAAATTTCTTATCATATCGAAATAACTGTTTTTGTGGTTTTTTAAAATTTTAATTTTAAGCATATTTTGAAATTTCTTTAATTTTATTGTTGTACCAACTTGTGGACAGCTGTAATTTATGTAAATCAAGGTGTGTTAAAGTCGAGACTAGTTAAACAAAAAATGAATTAGTGAGTTAGGGCAGTAGTTAAGTGCCCGCGAAGCTGAAAGAATAGCCGAGTTAGTTGGACAAGGACAAAGTTATCGTGAAATGGCAAATCTGTTTGCGAACACAACACAACCATTGGTAGATTGATACAAAGATTTCGAGAGACCGGTTCACATTCTAGGAGGCACGGATAAGGACGTCCCTCAGTTTTAACTCCTCGAGATGACCGGTTTTTGCAAGAAATCGGTCAATGACAAGTGTCGATCTCAACAGCTTTTTACGAGAAGTCCGAAATGTAAATATCTCTGATAGATCAATAAGACGACACCCTCAGAATGCTGGTCTACACAGCAGAAGAGCTCTCCAGGCACCTTTGATAACCAGGCAGCATCGTGTTGCTAGACGAACATTTGGAAGGCAACATTTAGATTGAAATTTAGAAAATTGGTGCCAAGTTTCATTTACTGATGAGACAATAATCAGTCTAAGAGGTCCAGATGGATGTAATCAAATCCGAGAACGACGAGAAGAAAGATTTGGGCAGTCTTGTATTATTCCCAGGGAGTAGTTCCAAAGAGGGTCTATCATGTTTTGGAGAGGAATTTGTTTTGATGTCCGCACAGAATTTATTGGTGATGATTTTCGTTTAATTCATAATAATGCAGTAGATGTTCTGAATTATGTAAACGAAGTAAGAATTTATACCCTGGACTGGTCATCAAGAAGTCTAGATATGAATCCTATGTCTAAAACGCCATATTCGCTGTCGAAATCCATCTCCTGAAAATTTAAATGAGCTTCAGCAAGCGGCATTAGAGGAATGAGAGAACATACTTCAATAAATGATACAGCACCTAATTGAAAGCATGCCCCGGAGAATGCTAGCAACAATTATATCCAGAGGCGGAAGTACACGTTGTTTTATTTTTAAAAAAACTTGATTTCATTGCAATGTTTTTATTTTTTTACTCATTAATAATCACTCAAAATTACTACACATTTCTTATTATTGCGTCAAAATGATTGAAAAGAAATTAAACAATAGCGATATTAATTTAAATTTATTAAACAAAAAAATATTTTCAGAAATCGGGGTGGTGCATTATTTTTGACCACGAATGTCTATTCATTAACATACTTTTATGTTCCTTTACTCACTTGTATTCATAGTAATATTTTTTTATTAAATCCCATAATGATAGTCCTATATCATTGTAATGATTTGCAATCTGTTTTATTTCTGTTTAGTATTTATTTACCTATTACATACCTGACTTTATTTGTTAAAAAAAATCCGTATTTTGTCAATTTTCAAATCTATATAAATATTATTTGGTAAATAATGTTTTTTATCGTGAATTCAAGAAATAGCGAAATTGGAACTGCATGGAAATGAGCAACAAATAATATCATAGATATTCCTTGTTGTAAATTTAAATGAACCGCGAAAATATATTAGTTCTGCCACGTACCATGGAAGTCACTGGCATCGAAAATCCGCAATGATGCTCCCATTGAATAACAACGAAGTTTACATTTCTTCTTAGGGTATGTTCTGTGGTTTCTTTGTAAATTTGTTTTTTCTTAGAAACACCTTTTGTTAAATTTTTAAAATTCATGAAAATTATTAGTTTGATCATAAGTAAGTTCATTGAATGTCTATTAGTTATTTAACTGTCGTTTTCATAATTCCACCCACCCCAACTGGCACTTTACCTAAAAGTTCCTTTAGATTAAATGATCCTTTAGCTTAAAGTGAAGTGGTCCCATAATCGATTTGTAACGATCTCTTAAGCAATTAAAAGAAATTTGACAAAACTCCAATAGAAAAAGAAACAATATGAAACGTAGACCATTTGTTTTGGCTTGATCATTGGTGACGTGCTGTTGTGTTTTGTATTTACGAGTTTCATTCTTCAATTCAATTTTTTTATTCAATAATTATTTTCAATCGTGAGTATTGAAGGTTTTGCATGTTTGATCCACAATGTTTATTTCTATGACGTCCTTTATTCTTATAATACATTCATTGTATCTCTGAATGCTATATCCGCTATTTAATATTGTCTGGTCGTGGAAGGAACTTGGCCAACGAGCTACAATGTTACTAATCCGCAGCTGAGCATCGGGTACAGTTCGTACGATTAATGCAAAAGTCTTGTCGGTTCCTAAAAATTTCTGCGTCTTTGCTACCTGGTGTTTGTATCAAAATTAAAGTGCAGTCGATTACACCTATTGTTAATTAATTGGCTATTCGATTCATCCCGAATTTGACTCAATAATGCCGTAAATGCAAGCTTAGTAATTCGAAATTGTTTTTAAAAATTCGAAAAGTTGTTATATATTCCCAAATAGTTTTTTCTAAGTCGATAAATTCTCCGTTTTCGGAAGATTTAAACTCGAACTTATTGTAGCAAGATATCTAGTCATTTTGCCAAAAACCTTTCGAACTTATTAAAAAGGAGCCAGGGTCAGTTTAGAGACTTTAATGTGATTAAGTAAAACATTTCTGACTTCACCTTAAAGCTCAAATTGAAATAACATTTAGGCTGAAAGTCAATTATGACTCAACTTAATGGGAACTTTGAATTTAAAGCTTCCCGTATTAATGTATATTGAACCGGTCGTAAATCTTGTTGTTTTTCCATAATAACTGTGACATTACCTTTGTGAGATGGTGTGGCTATTAAATTTGGATTTTGTTTTGATAAATTTTGGTTTTATATAATAGTTCTCTAAATATATGTGATCCTTTAGGTATATGAATATGGTTAGTTAAAATGTTAGTTGCTTTAGCTATAAGGGTATTTCTCTTTTGTTCAATCGAATGAATGAATAGAATGAGTGTTTTTAAGTTTTTATTTTGTTACAAAAATTTTTTTTATTGTTCACATCCTGGGTACGAATTTTATTCGAATTTCACATGCTGGTCTCAATACAATGTCTGCTTTGTGCCTCATCTCATCGGGTTTGGTGATAGCTATCATTTTAAAGTTCTTTATAATTCCACACAACGCAGCTTTCAGTTCTATTGTCGCATATTTTTGACCTAGAAATTAATCGAGTATTATTCACTTCCAATTTCGCATGCAAACTTTTTTATTTTTGTAAAGACTAACAACCAGACGTATTTAGAAATATGAGCGTCATAAAAATTTAGGAAAAAAATTCTCAGAACTCATTTTGCAAAACGTATACCTTATTCAGAACATTCCTGTTGAAATTGCTTTCGTTTACGAGTGTCCATTTTCATTAACTTGAGTTCAATATAAATTAAAGTAATACAATTAATATTTCAATTACAAACTTAAGTATTTATGATTTTAACTGAAAAATCCCAAATGTGGTACTACAATTTAACAAAAAAATTAGTAATATATCTCTTAAGAAACCAATAAAAATAACAACAAAACTAGTTTTATACATTAAAGATGTTGTTATGTATGGTGTCTTATAAATAATATCGTTTTGGAAAGTTGATTTTACTTATTAACAAATCATACAATAAGAAAGTCTTATTCATGATTCCATGACTTAACGTTCAGGAAGTACTTTGAGACCATTCTATTGCATTTCCAATAATCATCTTCTTTGGATTAAAATTTTTCTCACGATAGAATTTTGACATGTATCTCAATAAATAGTGATCTAATGGAGAAAGATCCGGATTAAATACAGCAAGTTCTTCGATCGGATTCCGTGTAATTTTCGCAGTATGAGATTTAGCATTGTCTCGTTGTCGGAGAACCCCCTTTAGGCTGAATGAACCAAGATATTTCTCCTATAAAACCTCATACATTTCCATCAGCTGTCCACCAGCATTGAAAGCTCGACTATCTGGAATGATGATCAAGACTAAATCTTGGCGATGATTCTGGCAATTATCCTTTGTCTAACCACTGATTTTCCATCTTTTGATTGTTTAGATAAATCCATTTTCCATAAAAATGAGCTGTTTCACTCGGTGTTTCAATGGAATCTCGGTTAATTTTTGTAGTAGTATTCGGCAACTTTTACATTTATCACCTAATTTTGAATGTCGATGTTTGGTATCTTTAATACAAGGAAGACGACTGCTGGTTGGTTTTCTACAGCTTTCGTTGTAACCTTAATATCTCAGGCAGGTGAACCACCTAAGAGCGAACGTCTGAAAACAATTAAACCAACTATATATTTCCCGTAATTTTCACACAATTTCCTTGTTCTGCTTATATTTATAGCACTACATACTATTTATTATAAAAAGGTATGGCATCGTTAATGATTTTAAAAAACTAAAGCAACAAAGAAACAATGATAAGCTGCAAAAATGACACAAAAAATGAAACAACACAAAGATTTCACGCAGGATATAGGACATACAATAAGAACAAAATTATAATGCAGAGAATGTGATTAAGCCAACTAACAAATATGGACAGAGAACAACTAAGGATATATGAGATGATAATAATTAGGAAAAGTCGTGGATCAGTGAAAGCTGGAAATAATTTGTATAGAGGATTTATAAAGTATGAAATTATGAATATATTAAAAACTGAGATTATAGTAAACACAATTGGAGCAAAACGAATACAATGGTACGAGACCAAATTAAAAAAATGGAAAAACGGCAGTGTATAAGAAAATTGCAGAGTGGAGACCGATCGAGAGAAGATTGCAAGTAAGACTAAAAAGTAGATGTGAAGATCAGATTGTATAATACATATATGCAAAGTGTAGGAGTACGTGCCTGAAACAAACAGATGCAGGACAGAAAGAAATGGAGAACAATAGTCGGTGCTTCAAAAACGTGTGTTAAGCTGTAATTGAGTAATGCTGAAATGTGGGTTGGCCACCCTCAAAAATACAGGGGCAAAATAGCTCAATCCGAGAGGATACAATTCTAAATAGAATGTATGGCCTTTTATATGTTATTGGCAACGGTTTTTCAGTATTTTTTTAACAATGAATAGTTTTTAATCAAATATATATTGTCCATTTTGCCCAATAAACTATTGCTAATTTTCTTTCAGCTTCATGAGTCCGCACTCATAAAATGTCTGGTCCGGCAAAAATATGAACCAGGTGCGATTGAAGGTCATTGTCATTTGTGAAAGTTTGACCATTCAAATAATTCTACAAACGAAATAAATGATAATCAGATGGTGCCCGATCAGGGCTGTATGGGGGATGTGGCATTACTTCCCAGCCAAGCTCCAATCGTTTCATACGAGTTAGCAAAGATTTGTGAGGCCTTGCTGTATAATGGTGGAACACTGAATCTTTCTGATTTGCCAATTTTCTTTGATTGCTTTATCCAGTTTTTTATTGATCGTTTGGTTCTTTGGAAGCAGCTCCAAAAACACAACAACGTTGTAATCTAACCAAAATGACAGCATGAGCTTTTTTCCTTGTTTTTCAACTTTCTTTATGGTTTGTGCTGCTTCATAGTGTTTGCCCCATGATCGTTTTCGCAATATGTTACTATCAGGACCCATTTTTCATCACCAGCGAAAATTCTTTTCAAGAAGGGGTCAGTTTCAATGTTGATTCTTTGTGTTAAATGAATTTCTTTCAATTCCAGAGGTACCCAAATTTCAAGCTACTTAACTACCAAGACATTTTAAGTGTTTTTCAATTGTTGTGTACGATACATGTAGCCTTGTCGCAGCCTCTACAAGAATTACATGACGATCCTTTTCGATTATGCCATTGACTTGGTCATCATCAACAGTAGGCCGACCAGAACGTTGCTTATATTTGAGGGAAAATGTGACAGAGGTAGAAACTTTCACGTATGAAAATCGACATTACTTATGAGGCACCCTCTATATTTATACGTAATAATGGTTTTTGATTTTTAAATTCAGTAAAGGTTTATGAAAATAGGCTCTCGAATATGGAAGTTACAATGCTTCTATTGTGAACGATATTTTTTTAACAAAGAAACAAAGAAAAAATGAGCTCAAAAGTTCACAAAATAACTTAAAAATAAGATAATCTATTCCCTATTAATCCTCGAAACAGTATGGAAGAATAGAATTTTTAAATATATTTACAAACCTATGCAATTTCTACTTCCGGCACTGAAGGGTATGTAAGAGTAGGGATGCCTTTTGGCAACATTTTCAGGTAAAAATCTGTCTGGATCGAATGATTCCGCACGCTCCCAAATATTAGAGTCCCGGTGAAGATCGAATATTAATATACGTACATTCGCACCTTTTGGTATTGTAAATCCAGATTTGGTTTTTATTTCCTCTCCTAGTAATCGAGAAATAGCTGGAATACTAGGAAATATCCTCAAACATTCTTTTACACATCTATCTAAAAATCTCATGTCTGCAAAATTTGATAATGTCGGACTGTTTGGATTTTGACAAATCGACACGATCTCTTGATAAATTTCTTCCTAAAAACATATTTTTAGAATATAATATAAGCTTTTATGACATATCTTTCCTCTTTAACTTATTTTTCATTATCGAAACCAGAATACTGAATAAAGTACCCCAATCAGGTATTTCAGTTCCATTACCATTAAAAAGTATTCTATATCTAAAAACATGAATATACAAGGGTGATTAATTTATATAACAAAATTCTTTATGTTTATCACTATCTGTTACTATTAAAACAAATTTAAAAAATGCTAGGTGTGAATGAAGTTTTATTATTATTTTCGATTAATTACACATGATGTTGTTTTTTTACAAAATAGATTTTTCCCGAAATACTGGCTATTGATAAGACTTCAATTTGTTATTGACAGACACACACAATTATGATACAGTCTGTTAATTAATTTAAACTTTCTGATAAACTATATTTTTTGCATTGTGGTGCTTAAATAAACAAAGTTAGTTGATGGTTTTCCGACGCGCGAACACGCGACGTATAATTGTCAATGCGCGAAACAGGGAAACTCCAAGTTCATTCCGCAAACTTCCAACGATTAGCCTTGCGATTTATTTATGGTTATCGCAAAGGCCAGACGTACCGGAAATTGTAGACGTTTAAAATTAATGATAAATCTGTTGGAATCATCAGTAAACGCGGGATCAAGACATCCTCTCCGTTGTATTTTCCCACCTTTTTCACAGCCCGTTTTGTCCCATTGCGCATTCGAGGTTGATTAATGTTACGAAGCGTGATAACAACTGATCCTACCTTTAACTGCAAATTGTGAGGTGGTAATCCATGCAATTCCAGTTAATTTAAAAACTTCGTGGGATAGTTGACTACGTCGCATTGAGATCCCAGCCAATTAAGGTTATTGAACTCTTGTGCTATATCTGGGAAAAAAACTGAATAAGCTCCTCTTTTGAGTCTGTGATGTGACAGAAATCTGTGCTTAATCTGAGGTATCGATCGACATAGAGGATGGATCGACATATTAGTTGGTTATCAAATATTATGGTTGCTTACAGGAATTCAATTCGTGACAAAACTTTTCATACGTCTTCATCTTTTAAACCTTCTCTGGACCACAAATTATTCAAGACCAAAATTATCCAAATCGGTCCAACCGTTCTGGAGACTAACGAACTGCAATTCATTTTTATATGTGTAGATTGAACGAAATATTGAAACGTTGGTAGTAGTCAGTTTTTAACTTTTAACGTTAAATTAATTACAAAGATACAGGATCCTCCATAGTAGGTACTGTATCACAGGAAAGTTATGTTGTTTCAAATGAAAAGCGTTTCTAATTTTAATGTTTTCATTATAAATCGTTGTAGGTTCCTGGTAAACTAATTCTTCTACATAGAACTGAAAGAAAAGTTTTCATCACTTAATTTTGGTTTCCTAGCTCGCTGATGAATAATTCAAGTTTCTATTTCCAAAAATTAGGAACTTTCTCACAATACATTCATTTAATATGTGTATTATTACTCCAATTTCAGAATTAGTTGTAAAATGATCAAAATGAAAAACAATTCACTTTGAAACTGAATTGTATAAAGTTGTTATAATTTTCTTCTACTTTTTACTTCATAGAAATAACTTCATAGTCAAATTATCACGAAAATAGTTATAAATTGACAACACTAAGTCACTTCATCTATATTTGAAAATTCTATTTTTTCTTTCTTTCAATTTGGTAAAACGTTTGGTTTGTCTTTTGTCTATGAACGTTGTTTATACGTGTTAAAATACTTGACTCACATTGAATGCAACTAGTCTTGATTTTTTTGATATTCGGCGGAAAATCCTCAGAAATCCTTCACAAATTTACTTATGTTTGAAAGTGAAAAGCGGTTCAAAGAGTGTTGTGACTCACTAGAAGCCGATTTACATAAACGGATGAGGGGTGAGTTTAGCTTAATTTGATATTACCCTGATATTGAAATATTCTTCCTTTGAGATTGGATTGGATGTTTTTTGGGAATTGTATTCGCGTGTGTGTGAGCGTTTGCTTCGAATTGCAAGTGAAAAGGTATAAATTGAATGGAAATTGCTCACTGAAATAAAGCCTGGTTAAGTGAAATAGTGTAGGCAAAAACTGCGACTGCATTACATCCTAACTTCAGCCATTTAGCTTATATACTACATCACAAGGCGAAATTGCAGAAAATCTGTAACAGAGACGAGGTTGAATGTTATTTATCAGGTTCATAATAAATTATCGGGGAAAACCTCATTTGGTTGTTTTTTACCGATAAATTCTCAATTTAAACTTCTCCTATTTGTATATGACACTCAAATAATTATCTGATATATGTCGAATTGAAAATTTCGATATAGAAAATAGATTTCAAACGAAAGAGAAAAAATACAAGATGAAAACATACAGTAATCAAGGAAAGTTATTAGAAAATGAGAAAGCTCTTGAGATGTCTCGAATTTTAAGATTCACTGCACCTAGGGGGTTCAAATGCAAAAGAAGGGTGATCCATATTACACAAGAGTAATTGATAATCTCACCGTATGTCAATATTTATATCTCACTTTGTTCGAGTCTTACACAAATACAATTGATTTGCGCGTTAATATTGTTGGAGCCTTTTATGAAAATAAATAAATCAATCAAAACGAATTTCATGCACTTTCTTGAATTTAATTGGTGTGCATAATTGACCAAATGTGTGCACTATAGTAATAATTGTACGCAGATGTCACCAAATCAGGTCTATATGAGATGTAGAAACTCCTGTGCGGTCTCACCAATTTCGTTCTGCAGAAATGATGGCTGCTGTTCGACACCGTAAATCTCAACTCACTGCCGTACTCAATAATTAAAAATTTGGCAGACATCAATAACTTTCCATGAAAACTTGGTGCTTGCAGTACGGTTGGTTGATCGTATAGGAGTGAATGATGATATTAGGTAGAAAACCGTCCGCAGGAATAAGGCACACTACCACTTTAGTGGATTCGTTAATTCTCAGAAATGCCACATTTCAGCAAACAAGTTAAAAGTCGTCGTATTCTCGGCGCGAGAGACTAAATTCTCCAATATTACGGACAGGATTCGAAACCATGCCTTGACATGAAATGACAGCAAAAAAAAATGCATATAAAAAAATCCTGTGAAAAATAGGATTTGAAACCTCATCGAAACAGGAGAAGAAAAAAAATTGAGGATTTGAAACTGCTTCGGAAGATGAGAGAAAATATTTGTATAAGAGGAAAAATTTTATATGGGAAAAATCCACATTTTGGTTAATTAAATTTCTTCCTATTAATGCCCAAAATTAGTTTTGTTTAGGCACATACATGAATTAAATGTGTAAGGAGATATCGTTGCTACAGACAGAAGGACGGACAAAACGCTGGCCATCCATGAGTGGTTGTTAAAAAGTGATGTTTTGATATGAGATCAGTTACCGCGAATGATAACAGACTTTTTGCGATTAGGATCTGAAGATTTGGAGCTTGAATATATATGGTTCTAATATGATCGTGCCTCAGAAAACGAACCTATGGTTCTTGCGCGCGAGAAATTTCTTGGTCGTGTTTTTTCACGCCGTGATGGTCTCAATTTGTCGCCACCATTATGTGATTTGACATCTTTGGACTTTTTTTGATATTTAAAAAAAATGTACATGATGCATAATCGGGAAGTGGTTAAATCTATGCTCGTGAATTAACGGATCAACACATCTGCTTACTGACCGTTGATTCCAACTGAAAACTAAATCAAGAGTACGATTGTGAGAGTTTATAACTTTTGTGAAGTTATTTAAGGAAGTTATAAACCTAAGTTGGTTAAAATATTAAAGAATGTATCGTGTACATTTGAGCTTGAATTTGAGGAAAAATAATTAACACAAAACTCGAAAACTCTCTTTACAAAACAATCTTGATCCCAATAATGTCAACCATATGAAGCACTTTAGTTATATCTGATAAGTAGAAAGAGTTGGCACTGTAATGATTTCTCAATGCAAACAAACCTCCGCCCCCACTTTTGATATTGATTGATCCAATTTTTCGATTTGTCCTTAAGATTACAAAATTGTCGGTAAAAAGTTTAGATACAAGCATAGCGAAATTCAACCATGTTTAAGTAATAGCGATAAAATCAAAGGAACAGTCAAGAAGTTTAGTATTTATGGCTGAAGCATTTTGATAATAGATGGTGAACTGTTTCCTTTGGGGTGGAGAGCTGTAGAGTTATGTCCTGTCATAAGCAGAACCTCCTCTGGGATCTACAACATCATTTAAATTTGGTTGCAGTAGATACTTGATGCCAAACAAATCGGATTAAAATTTTTGAGTTTATTCATGGAACACGGGCATTGTGATTCCCTTACTAAATGATTCGTTTTTGGCAAACCCATGGAAATCCAAATGGAACAATTGAAGTAAGTTGACTCTGATATATTTCATTTGGTATCATCAGTGAATTTAAGATATTTTTGCGATGTATTGTAGTTTTTAGCGTTATGTGCGTCATTGAAAATGTGAATTATCTTGATATTTTTTGTTTTAACATCGTGCGTTTTGATTGGACTACACTTCATTCATTCGAAATAATTCCATTGAGAATAAAAGAAGGAAGTTTTTATATATAGACACATGTTATTTTTGGAATATTATAGATATATTGTTTTAAAAATGTTTTACCTGTATATTTGGTTCGTTGGCCAAAAGCAGTAGACAGTGACAGAGACCAACGCCAGTTGTATCATGGCCCTAAAACAATATATATTAAATAAATCGGCTAATTTTCAATATATCACCCATCTCGGATCCTGATGAAATTTCGACATATAAAGCATAAAAGGTGTGTGAGATATAGATCGAACGTAATCCCACGACTGCTACAAATTCCAGAGATTCCATATCTGGAGTTCTTTGTTTAAACTCCATCTGCGAGGTGGCAGCACATCGTAGATCTGAAGAGTAGTAGTAAGCCACTTACAGCTCCCTCATTTTCCTTCGACACTTCAAAATATAATATGGTCAAGAAGGAAATTAAATATGTGAATTTGCTCCATTGAGGAAACAGCTATACGCTAGACTCAATCTAAGAAGCTTCGGTCGTGCCATCAACATCGGATGAGAATGTTTTTCCATTTGGATAAAGTAAACTCTTTCGCTATCCGAAAACATGATCTCTTTCTTGATGAATACCGAAGGTTAGGCTAGGTTAAGTTAGGTTAGATTAGGTTCGGTTAGGTTAGGTTAGGTTAGGTTAGGTTAGGTTTGGTTAGCTTAGGCTAGGTTAAGTTAGTTTAGGTTAGGTCAAGTTAGGTTAGATTTTGTTAGTTCAGGTAAGGTTAAGTGAGGTTAAATTTGAGTCTTTGAATGCCCACTACATCTTATTCGTTGCCTCCTTTAGGTTTTCTATCGTTTCGTGAAGCACCTTATTGGTTGTTCGTATTGTCATTAGCAAAAAACACTCCCTTTTTACATTAAATCTTAATCACATTTTCATCAACCCCTTTTCCCGATGGAACTTTCATATATCCGAATATAGGCATTTCCGCCGAATCGAACTTTATTAGGATCAGAGGTGGGTGGTACACCGAAGTCGTACTTTATTTCTATATTGAAGAGAAACGGCAATACTTCACTAAAACTGTCATTTCATTCCATTCTAACTAGCTGTATGTTTTTTTTTTCGATGGCTTTAACAATTAATATACAAAAATATATTTGCACAATCTGTATCCCTCATGGTTATTTTTATGATTTAATCAGTTACAGAGAAAATTTCAGTTCTTTTTAAAGATAATTTCAGTATATATATATATATATATATATATATATATATATATATATATATATATATATATATATATATATATATTCATTTCCAACATTTATTGTGAATCTTATTACATTTTATATCTTCACTATTTTCCACTCAATTTATTCACAAAATTATAAATTATGGTTTTTATTTTTTACCTCTGCAGCTATTGGTATTAGAAAAAATGTAACAAAGAAAATAAGAATTTCCAGTTATAATTTTATTTCATAAAACTTGATGTTGAAAAGAAGCTCTGACATGTTATAAAGTAAGGGTTGTTTTTTTTTATCTCTGTAACAGGAATATTGAAAAAATACCCGTGGCTAGTCCAATGCGAGAGCTCAAAATAACAGAATTTCAAGTTTCTAACATTACTGAAATTCTAGAAAAAAAAAATAAAAATTCAATTTTAGTCACCTCGGAAAATGGTGGGTTGAGAAAATTTTGTTATAGAAAAGACTCATCTTAATTTTATACGAGCAATCAACTCCCAAATTTTGTCGCATGAATTTAGAAGCACACTGTACAAACATTGTAAGAATATATCATAATCTGTGGTCCGGTTTTGAGTTATAAATCCCAGTGACAAAGTATAAATATCCTTATTTATTACTCTCAATAATAAAACAGGACAAACAAAATTGAGCAAATTTCACAAAATAAATTGTATTTGATTCGAGTAGTTTGTCATATAGTAATCCTATTTATAAATTGATAGAAAAAGAAACTGAAATACTCACACCAAAGACGAATCCATTAACTTCGTCTTTAATGCCTCCATCATCAATCTGAGCCCCATTATACTTTGCTTCTAGCATGAGATCCAATAAAATAAGATGTTTTTTGTTAATATCGTCTAAGTTTTTGTTTTGATAATTCTTTTCTCGCTCCTTTATCAACTTTTCAGAAAAATTATGTAATATTTTCAAAGTCTTATCGTGTTCATTTTTAAGTGAAGTTAAATTGTATAAGAAAGGTACGAATAGCCAAGGGCGACTTAATCGATGAATAAAATGTTCTCCATAGTCATGAACAGCTTGTAAATATTGATCACAATCTGGTTCGTTGCGTAGATCTTTTCCAAAAGATGATTCTGTGAAAAATATTCATTTTAATTTCACAGGTTAAGGTTTGGTTAAATATCTAAACCGTTAATTCTTACTTGTCTATTTGACTCAATTTATATTATTTTTTCCGTAAAATACAATGAAAGGTAGCTAGCACCAACCTTAAATCGTACAAAATTTTACAACCGGATGCAATAACTGCCAATAGTTGGATTCCTTTTTGTTATATGAAATTATATTCAGTTTGTAACCAATTTCTCATTCACTAATTTCGCTATTTCAATATTGTATGAATAAAATAGTTCTATGTTAAGCCAAGGTTTCGTTTGATTCAAATCTTGTTGCTATAGTTTAATGAGCTACCCATACATTCCAGTTTTGTATAATTGGAAAAAATCAATCTATCTATAATAAATATTATATATATTTGTATATATATTATTATTTCCAAGTATACAATAATTATTACCACCAACAAAAGAATCTAAATATTCTTGATTTTAGGTCTCTTCTGTTCTGTTTTTTTGAAAGAAAGATAAATTTTATCAAAATATGATTTTGACACTGAAAATTTGCTCATTTATATTGATAAGTAGATCATCTTCATCATGAATATCAAAATAAGGATAAAATCAACTTAGAACTTTGTTCCAACAAGAAAAATTATTTTTCTTTGGTTTCCACATCTCAAATATATTAAATTTATTAGAATTTACAAAATAGAGCTATAAATTTTACTTAAATTATTTAGATCTTTTTTATCATTTATAGCTTTTTCTAAAAATTCTCTTTTTAGTGTATTAGATTTCGTTTCAAGAATGTTCGAATCTTTATAATTGAATTTATGTTTTGATATTTCATGTTTGGTTAATGCAGTTCTATTTTTTTTATCGTATTGATGACCTCTTAGTCTATTATCTAAATACTGAGATTTTTGCCCTATGTAGACAGCGTCACAATTAGTAAAAGGCACTTGATATATAATATTATTTCTTTTGTTTTTTGGTGTTTTAGACTATGACTTATACTAATATCAAATTTATTGAAATAATTCGATAATTGTTGGGAAAGTCCTTGTACATATGGTAATGAAAATGTTTTATGTTTTGTTATTTATCATTTTATCCGGAAAATTATTTTCTTTCGATGCAGTTTTTGCTTATTGAATAGCTAAGTATCTAAATTCAGGATCTGATAGTTGGAATGATCTATCAGCCAAACTTATTACCACTGATGTTTGTTGTGATATAGAATGACACGAATTGAAGTTTAAATATCTTGAGGACCGAGTTGGTGTCGTATACCATTCTGTTCTTATGTTATTGTTAATTTTATATAATGTGACATCAAGAAAATTGATTCTATTATTTTGCTCAACCTCGATTGTGAATTGAAGTTTTTCATGATGAGAATAGAATTTTTTACTTATGTTTTCAATTTGATTCGTTGGTACAGCAATAATGCAATCCACGGAAAAAAATGGAATATTTATATCAAGTTTGCTCAAGATCTTCCATTACCAATTGTGCTATAACACTTGAAATGGAAGCTCCCATAGTTTTTTATAAGCTCTTGTATTTCATGTAACTATTATCTTTTGTTTGTGTCTTTGTTCTTTGAAATAAAAAAAATTGAACTGATTCTAAGTGTGTTTTTCATTTAGATTGAAAGTATAAAAAATCTTCGAGACTTTTGCGAGATTTCTGAGAAATTCTTACGCGAAATATAAGAAGAGACTTTAGACTTTTTTGCGAGACAGAACGAGATTTTTTAAGGTCTTGCCACGTACCGAGAATTGCCGTTTTTATATTTTTTGGCATTTAAATATAAAAATGGATTATTGGCATTAAACTTTGAAAAACGTGCAATTATGAAACATCTAGAATAGATAAAAACAATTTACGCTCAAAAAATAATAGAAATCAAACGTTTTGTAGATCATATACTTTTTCACCAAAAATTTAATTTCTAGACTAGGATCCGCAATCAGCTCATACGTAATATATTTATCACTGATTCATGGAACCCTAGAGTATACAAAATGAGAATGATGGTATTTAAAAATGTAGTTCCACTATCTCTAGCTCCTCTAGTTTCATGGTATCTCAAAATATACAAAGTGACCTTTGTATTGAATATGCACATAGAATTTCTCCAAGTAATCGATTTATTTGTATAATTTTATGATTGGATTTGTTAATAATAAGAATTAGTATCAGTATCCAAACTTCAAATATATCGATGCAATTGTACATTAATTCTTTATTGTATGTTAGTTAGTTAAATACGTCACATTTTTCATCTATAAAGTGAGTTCTAGTACTTTTTAGTCAGTTAGTACTCACCTCCAATAGACATCAAAGTAAAATTTGTTACTGGTTTCACAACATCAATATAAGGTCTATGGCATTCCTTCTTTATGTAATCTACCAATTCTCCAGTTTCCTTATTAAATGTTTCTAAAAATTTTTCTAATATTTTGAAGTGAAATGCTGGCGTTAGCAGCTTTCTTCTCTTGTGCCACATTTCATCTTAAATAAATATAGTAAATTACATAAGGATAACATTAATTGCTTATAAATATGAGAAAGTAACTGGAATGTAAATTCAATAATTATCGATATAACTAATCCTATAGTTTATTTGGAATTGCATGATAGTAGCTTATTAAATATTTAAATAACTGAAATGATTCTTTTCTCAGTAATCCCTTCCTTCAGTTAGGTTAGGTTTATTCAATTTTGAACGATAACTGGTATTTTCAATAAATTTTGCATAATTGATCAGTAATTAATCAATAATTTGATCAATACTCTTCAGAAACCGTCTACTTTTTCATGGTAGTCTTTTGTAGATTCAAATCTTCTATAAACGCTTGTAATGCTTGTAATCAAATGTTTTTCATTTATCCATGTTTCAATCAAATCAAAACATTTTAGTCTTTTCTTTTTAATTTTTCAATATTTCGTATTTCTCTATAAACGCATATTTTCTATACTTATTATCCAAACGAAGAATTATTCATGTAAAATTGTCCACAAATTGTCTCTTTTAATAACTAAGATTCTTTTTCATTTCTTTTTATCAGTTGTTTCATTACATCAACTTTCTCAATGGATATTATCCCACTTTCATCCTTACGTTGTTTCAAAAGTCTAAAAAAAGTTGCTTCTCCGATTCCCTTCTTTTTTCAAATGAAGTCTAATTTAGCAACATTTAGTTGCTTTCAATATCTGACAACGTTCATCTCCATTAATGGAATAATAAAATGAATCTCTTCGTATCAGGTGATGCTTCAGTCTAATTTATGTGAAGATTCTTTCATTATCTTTCTATTAATGGAGAGATAAAATGAATTTCTTTATACAAGTCCACTGGATTCTCATCCAGGAGATATTTCAGGTAATCCTTCAATACTTTCATCCTTATGTTGTTTCAAAAGTCTATAAAATGTTACATCTTCAACTTATATTTGAACACTTGGAAATCATACTTTGAACAGAATTATCTAAAGGTGATATCAGACGGTTCACTTTTCGGTTCATTCGGATGAATGATCACTCAACGGAATGTTCTCTTTTTTTTTTTCATTCCACGCTCACAAGACACACACAAAATGACAAAAAAATGAACTTTAATCTCTCATTTCCTCGAATATGTCGTCAAACGAACTCGAGTGAACGTTCTCTTCGTGTTCATACGTTTCATTTTTCGTTCATTCGGAGTACGAGTGATTGATGCCGAATGCCGAAATCCAACATCGCTGAATTGGTTCACTAATAAATTTATTTATCACTTTTGATTCATTTAATGCCTAGACGTTTCATTCTTAATGAATGATGCTGAATGAAGGATAAAAATATTGTGCTATCATCCATTTTCAAATAAACTATAATCACCCAAGGATTTTAGAGCTAATAAAGCTAGAAAGCCGTCGCAAACCAAAGGACCAAATGCATTGCATGGTGAACAAAGATAACTCATTTAAAATGGTAATTAACAATCATGGATCAATGAAAATCTTCCGCAAATTCTAAATATCTCTCTCTGTTATTCAAAAGGTTCGAAGCTAGAGTGAGAAGCGGCGCTGGACTGGGCATTTCTGGACCAAAATGCAAGATTTCCATTTATCTAGAAACTACTTTTCAGGTGAAGTTGCTGGCAATAAACAAATGTGCTAAGGAGAGTTTGGATAGAAACCTCTCTAAAAAGCACAATATACATTCTCTCGGATAGCTAAGCAGACTTCAAGATCCTGAAAGCTATTGAAAGCTCATCCAAACTAAAAGCACTAGCTAACAAAAACAAAGTAACCCTAATGTGGCTTTCAGGTCACCAGAGTATTCCAAGAAACGAGAAAGCAGGTAGTCTTGCTAAAAAAGGGGCAATGACTCCATACCTTGGACCATAACACTACTATGGCCTCACGATCAATAACGAACTGAACGAGTGGCTGAAGAATCAAATGGAGTCTTACTGAATACTCTAAGCCGAAGACAATACAAAAGATTCATAACAGTATCAGTATTGAAAGAGTAGTACTAACATCTATGGAATTGGGACACAAGAACAACGAAGAATATCTTCCTTTGGGAGAAGTGAATTTATTTTGGAAGCAGAACAATAAGATGTGGAGTCTTGTACAAAATATATTTTAGGTATAGGTGCAGAGTAGCTCCTCAAAACAATCTACCATATAGGGATTATTGGTATGTTTCAAATAATTTAATTTTTTATTCATGAGCGATTACATCTGCATTATTTAAAACTAAAAAATACTAACCTTTACTAGTCAAAATTCCCAATCCAATCCAATCTTGTAGCAATTCATAAAATTTACTTTTACCGTTTTGTTTAGAATTACTTAGTACCATCTAAAACATAAATAAATTTTGATCAATAACAATAATGGGAATTTACAGAGTGGGTCAGTAAAACAGTCAAAAAATGATGTCAAGTAAACCTTTTGACTTCTACTCCTCACATTAATTCAAAATAGGAAATATCATTTTCGGTGCATAATTAGAGAGATGGAATATATAGGTAGAGAGGAAACTTCTCGAAGGATTTGTGTTTTGTGTTGTGTTAGGAATATTTAAAGTAGGATTCGGTCGAATTTACATGGCTCTTATAAAGGATCCTTTTCTTCTGGAGGGCTTGGTTTGAGATAGTATTGAGGTGTATTTCTGTGATCGCGATTTTTTGACGGTCAATGTTAAAGTGCAGAAGCTTAATTTCTCTCTCAGATCTATTTTTTGAACCCATGTATCATCAACAAAAACATATATGTATTATAAAATTCACTTACAAACGTCGCTAATCTGTTGAAATGTTTCCTTATTTGACTTTATAATATAAAGTTTAGTGCATTAGTTTGGCTGAAGGCTCCAAATGTAAAGGAACATCCTGATATTGATCCTCCGTAGATTTTTACTACATCAGTTTTTTTGGGAGTGATTTAAGTGGATGTGGTGGTGCTCGTTTTATAAATGAAAAAATTTTAAATGAGTAGTTCACACGAATTCTACATGAGTATCTGGTTTATGATTCTAAAAAAAAATGTACTTCACGAACAAATAAATAGTATTAGATTCAGACTTGTTCATTGATGTGATGAATTAGGTATTTTTTTAATTTGAGAACCATCAAATATATCACTCATCTCTTTTCAAATCATTTCTTGAAGACAAATTTCCGTCGTACAGTTTTGTATGAAAGAAAAAAAAATGTTTTTACAAGAAAGAGAAGCTGCAGTCAATAGAAACAACGACGAACAAGGTGAAGAAAAATAATGACCAGTCTAGGGATCTTATGACAAAAGAAAGATTAAGACAAGGGTAGTATTGAGTGATGTATTGAAAAAAGTGAAAACAAAAGTGAAACAGATACAAAAAGGATGCACAAACATGGAAATATATGGAACCTCTGGATATGTTTTAACCGACGATTTCCGTTTTTCCGCTAAAAATGAAAAGGAGTTGAGATATAACTTAATAACAGATAAGCACAAATAACAAGATAACACAAATATAAATATGGAAAAGACAAACATAGTGGTATTGAGAAAAAGAGAGAAGACCTTCTTAAAATTTTTAGGCTTGGAACTCAAGAAGCACTTGTGAATGAAAGAATCAACGCAATAATTAAATGTTGAATAGAAAGGAAAATAAAATAGAAACAACACCAAAATGTACGGGAATAAATCGATATTCAGACCTGCATTATAGTGAGAACTGAGCTTAAATCAAGCAAAAGAAATGACCAAACAAATCATGGGAAAACAAAATTGTCGAAATATTAAGACTGGAGAAATTTGTTCGTAAATCAAATTAATGAGAAGACAAATACAGAATGTTCCTGGAAAAGATAGTGGAAACGCATCTTACATTGCGGTAGCTGCGAATTCCAAGTTTAGCAAACTGTGCAGCTGACAATACGCAAGAAACTGATATCAATACATCGTTGAAGTGCACTCCAAGTAATAAGTGCTAAGAAACTGCAATGGGGTTACACACCTTATAAAAACTGAGCAGAGATAAGCGAGTATGCAACGATGGCAAAAAGTGTAAGAAGAGTTTTCCAAGGCAAGATAGATTTACCGCTTAATTTACAACGTGAATGAGTGGAGTCATACATACCTGTGCAAATACAAGGACGAGACCTATGTCGAGGTAATGCTTAGCTCTGAAGATAAATAGAATGTAACGACAACTTCCCTTCACTGATGCAGAGGAACGTAAGAGTTTGGGTGGTGCTCAGTCTTCCTCATTCAATGCAAAAGTCGAATCTACCTATAGGATGACTGGATGATGTCGAAAGGAAAAGACGACCGAACGATATGATATGAGAAAGACGACTACGGAATAGAAGAATAGGCTTTACCTGTCATCTTAAACCTCTAATAAAACAGTATCGATGGCGAGAGACAGGAAAAGTAATCAAGAAGAGAGATCAGATTAAGATCTGCGCACGTCTGCTAGCACTGCTTGGCAGTGTAACTTTCCTCTCCACTTTCGGAAAAAACACCCTCACAAATAAGAGTATACTCTTTTTAATATATATTAAGAGATTTCGAATGCCTATATAAAGGACACTTGAGATAAATATTTTTCGACAAATAAGGAGCAGACTGAAAAACTATGAAAATTTATACTCACATGTATATCGTCCGGTTGTATTATATTCACAAGAGCGGTATTGAATGCATATCTCTTGTATATCGGATAGTACTCCTTCATCAAGCGCCTTTCCCTATTGAACACTTCTTCTGAAATAATTAAATAAATATATTGCAAAGGAACTCAACTGATACTTTCGAATAAAGTTAAATATCTAGGTGTCATCCTGGATAAATTCCTTACTTGGAACGATCATCTAAATAAGGTAACGTCAAAAGCTATTACGGCTATATGGATGTGTCGTGAGAATGTAGGCAAGACGTCGGGACAAATAGTCATCAAACCCATCATCAACTACGCTTTATTAATTTGGCGGTTGAAAAGTGGGCAAACAAAAGATCGGAAAAAACTGAATAAGATTCAGAAGCTGATCTGTCTGGGTTTTACAGGGACAATGACAACCTGCCCTACCTTATGGTGAAAAGAGAGGCATTTATCGGCGTCCATGGGCTAATCCAGGCAGAAAAATTATTGCCAAACAATCTAACAGATCACCCAAGAAATCTAGAATTAATTAAGCTAGAAAGCAGTGACAAACCGACAGGCCAAATGCACAGCATGATAGAACGTGGTAAGCAATGACCACCAATCATAGGTCAATAAAGACTTTCCACTAGCTCAAAATGTATCAGTCTAATAAACAAATGGTTCGAAGCTAGTGCATGGATCTGTATTGGGCGTTTGTAGACCAAAACGCTAACCCTCCATACCATTATAGAAATCACTCTACATTTTTCAGGTATAGTTTCTAGCGATAAAAAAATGTGCTCAACAGATTTTGGATTAAAATATTCCTATAGAGAACATTCACATTCTCTAATATAGCGAAGAGGCTGTAAAGGTCCTGAAATCTATTGAATGCACACTAGCGTGAGAGTGCAAACAAACTCTAAAAATACGATCACAAACAAATAATACCTAATGTGGCTACCAGACCACTAGGGTATATCATGGAATGAGGAAGCAGCCAGCCTTGCCAAAAAAGCAACGACTCGATACTTTGGAGCAGAGCCCTACTGTGACTTTATAAGATGCATCATCAATAACGAATGGCTAAAGAATCAGATAGAGTCTCTCACTCCAGGCCTTAAACAATCCAAACTATTTATAACCAACTCAGCTAAGAAGTTTGAGGAACTTCTGATGACCAGAAATGACATGAAACTGGTAGTTGGTCTTCTGGCAGGTCATTGCCCCGTCAAATACCATCTTAAGTTGATGGGAATGGCAGAGGACGACAACTGTAGATTCAGCGAGCAAGTTAGCTTGTTCTGCTCATTTCATTAAAAGGCTTAAGTATCTTGAAAGAGTGGTACTAACACCTTGGGAAGTGGGACACTAAAACACCAGAAAAATTGTCTGCTTTGGGAGATGTCTACGTATTTTGAAAGAACAATGGGGGAGTCTTGTACAATATATCTTCCAGATGTAGGTACGGAGTGGTTATAAAGTCAAAACAACTCCCCAAACAATCTACAATCTATTTTTTGTATTCTCAAGTTTAAGCTGAAGAAATGTTTTGTTACAGACCTTATAAATATTTTTTATTCATAAGAATGGATGATTGAAAATATTTAAACAAGGATTTTGATAATTCTTCCCAATCACCAAATCAATTAAATATCTAGTTTTGAATAGCAACATGATTGTCTCTACTTGGGCGTTCATCACAATTTTAAAAGGCCGCTTGGCATAATGCAATAAAACGTGCAATAATTGAATTTGCATGCAAATCTCTGTAAACAGTGAAAGTAAACAAATTCCTAACCTCAAATTTTATCTAATATTTTGTACCTCGTGACCAACAATAAAAATAACAAAGCTAAGGTTTACGAAAACCGATAATGTCAAGATCTTGCATGTTTTTGTACCAGAAATATCTATTAAGTTGATACATATACAGATTGTCCCAAAAAACTGAAATTAAGTATCAAAAATATCCTAAAATACCAGTGATGCGATAATTTTTGTGGTCTGTATATATTTATATCACCCACTAATAGCTACTTACATAACTCAAATTGAATTTACTCGGTTACAGTTTTAGTTTAGTCCTTATGCGTTTTTAACAATCGATTTGTTTTCAAGTTAATCAGTGAAATATACTAATAATTGAGGGTTTGTTACTTGAATAAAGAAAATGCTTGTTTTTTTCATTGTCAGTTGTATTTCTACGTTTTATCAAACCGTGTGTTTTAATCGTTATCTCCATTTGACAAAACGAGAAATTTCGTAATAAACAATAAATCAAAATATATAGCTTTGATAAAGTAAACATTTTGCTGATATGCCACTAAAGTAGTGACACATCGAAATTATTTTATACAAATACAAAAAATACAACCGAATTTCTCTTTCTATCAATTAATTATCGCATTAAATTTTTTTTAGAATAATATTTATAAGAATGAAGTCGTCATTGGAAATTTCTTTTTAACTCATGTGAATACTATCAATAAATATTTATATTATGTTGAAACCGACGAAATAATATCTATGCCTATGAAAAATAAATAATTTAACAAAAAAGCATGAGATATTATTGACAAATATGCAAAGATAACGTGCTCACAATATAATATATTAAGTAGTTTCAGCGATTATTTTATTCTCTGAAAACCAAGACATCTATATTTGGAAAAATTTATCAGTTGACATGCCTTCAAGATCCAGAGCAAAAAAAGCAAATTCATCCAGAAAGCCGGTAGCTATTGACCACTTTATATAAATAAGTGGAAGAAGACAATTGAAAGTACAGGTATGTTCGAGTTACAAGGGATCGCATACAAATAATTGGACAAAACTTTTCACGTACTGACTTTTCGGCGAAAGAAAATCTTAGTGGATTAAATCAAAAGCCTTTCTTTGCTGAAACAAAATAAATTGGAACAATTAAATTTCTGATTCTGAAATGAGAACAAATCTGTTGACAAACCTCAATGAAAGATTCTTGAAAAATATCTCGATGACGAACGCGCGATATTCACTGCTGCATCATGAGTGAGAAATACGCAGGAATACTATATTCTTCAAAATCGGTTAATTTTGATGTTTCACTTAGTTAGATTGGATATACTGAGGAAAAATTAACGATTATTTAGTTTCCATCAATTATAATTACCGTAGACACATTTCACTAATGTTAATTTGAATATAATTATAGAAAAATTATTATTATTACTGTTTTTATATAAACAATTTTTGAATACTTCAATGCCAAACGACTGTATATCAAATAGGTTCAATCTTGACTTTTATATTAGTAATTCAATAAATTAAGAGAAACTTGAAACATATATGTTACAGTAAAAGCAATTTGGTGATTATACATAATCACCACTGAATTTGGTAAATATGATATAGTTGTTCCATTATCAAATTGTAAAAGATAATTATGCGAGGAACAATCAATATTTCATAAATACGCAAGGCACTCATACTAAATTAACAATTGAAAAATAATGTTTAGCCCCCTTATAACATCTAGCAAACCGTCAGTCCACGTGGATTTGATGGATGTGTGTCAAAATTCATCATCTCCACTGTTTACAAATGACAACATCGAATCGTAAACATAAATGCATTTCTATTGGCCGAAGCTATCGGAAGGCGTATGTACATAATTTCCTGGAAATATTTCTGACAGACAGTCTGCGATAAGCAGTAGGGTCGTTTGGTGATATTCATTTAATTCATTAATCTCTTTAAATAAATAGAAATATGGCCTTGTGCGAATAAAGACGATGAAATTGTAAAGTATGGTGAGAATAAAGACAGGTATGAACTTAATGATAAAGATTTAGATATACAAACACAGTAAGTTATTTTAAATATATTTGAATGTTTAAAAAAGGAAAATATTCAGCAATTCAAGAAGGGGTTGCTGTGGATCATTCCAAGAAACGAAAAACATGTTAAGAAAAACTGAAATCAGTTGACAAAGCTACTCAAGATTTTATATGTAGGAAAATTTATAGTTAATATAAGAACAGAGCAGTTATTTCAAACACAAAAAACTGAATAAACGGATTATTTGCATTAGATAAAAGACGACCAAAGTTCTAATAGACACATAATTTATCTAGATGAAACATGGTTTGACAGTCACGATGTAGTAAATTTCGGTGGGGTTGACAATAGTAAAAAGCCGTGAGCAGCAGAGCTCCATCACGAGAGTCGAATTTTTCGTCGAATGAAGAATTTAACTAATACACAAACAAATATTTCCATAAAATGAATTTCTTGGAAATGATATCAATTCTCAATCTTATTTCTTTATATGGAAAATTTGCTATTCCTCAATAACTTTTCATTTCACAAGTCTCTCGAATGAAAATTCTTAATTTCAATAGACCCGGTGGTCTCGAACCCTCTTGTTCAATTCCAATTGAGAACAAAAAAAATTGTCATAATGACAAGAAATTTCGAAAATGGGAAGTAGAAAAAATCACCCTAGCAACGATCATACTCGTATTATTCATTAAATAGGAGGCGGTCCAGTTCAACAATTACAACGATCAAAATGATTTCGGGCGTTTTGTGCTAGAAAAACTGAAGAAGAAAACTTTGAACTTGAGAAAGACAATTCTTCAACATCACCCCTACTTGCATGCGAAGTTCAAACCCTCTAGTTAAACTTTTTCTGGCCAAAAAATAAGAAAATATAACAAAAATGACCATAGAATGGAGAGGGGTAGAGATGGAAAGTTTCGACCTTAGACAGGAAATCATCTCGCAACTAATTGAACCCACATGTGAAATTTCATTTTTCAGTCGCTTTTCGCTTGACCTGCAGAGGTGAGCAAAGGTCAAAAACCACTTTTTTGCACTGCGACCCCTCGAAATATTCATTCATTCATTCAAAAAGCCATGTATGCTAATTTTGAACCAAATCGGACCCATAGCAATTGACTATCATGAAGATATGATAGCAGAATTATTTGAAATATGGTTTAATGAACAGCTTTTACCTAACATTCCCCCGCCAGTAATCCTTATGGACAACGCATCCTACCACTCGCTGCAACTCTTTAAAATACCAAATAGTAGTAGTAACAAAGCTCAAATTTTAGCATGTCTGAAACAAATATTCCTCTTTCTGTCAGCGATCGTAAAAAAGGCCCAACAAACAAAGAATTGCTTACTGTTATTAAAGATGTTAAGTTGCTATATAATAACCATGGTAGTCAGACGATTCTGACTACCATGATTATTTATAAGGATACTTTGAAATTGAAATGTTCTTTTGCGTTAAAATTTCTTTTTCCTGAAAAAAAAAACGAATAGGGTGCAAAATGTACCCTGTTTAAACCAAACGCCCTTAAACACAGGTACATTTTACTCTTCTATATAAGTTTTATAATTTAATATTAAATTTTACTAATTTAACGAGGTATAGTAATGATTTTTTTCCAAGTAGGACAACAATTAAGTGCATCTGTCTACATAACGGCTATAATGCCTTCCAATATAATTATTCGATCGCCTTTTAACGAATACTTTTTATTAAAGTATTTATAAAAATAATAAATTCATAAAATGAGGTAATTACGCCTATGGTAGATCAAACAAAATTGTCGGCAAGGGTTTCGAACCAGTTTTTAAAATTTGCAAATGATATTACTTTAAATTTATTTCATATTCATCAAATTAACCGGTTAGTTTATAAAATTCCTAATTCGTAATGTGTAGTGTGATAAAAGTATTTCAAATTACAAAAATTCCTTCATTTTACGCAAACGCTTGACACGTGACAACCACGAGATTTCAGAAGTAGTTCTAATTTCGTTTCATATAGACGTTTTTTCGCTATCCTCTCGTGAAAAATAAAACATTGATTAATGACTGGTATGCTTGAGCGTTTTAATTCCAAATTACTCAATATTATGGTATTATGGATACCAAAAAAACAAACAGTGGTTGGTTTAGTTTAGGTAGTAACTACTAAAAAAAAAACCTGTTCATCAATGTTGAATATGATTTTATACTTATAAAAGGCGTAGCTTCTGGCATGAAATTTACTTCAATCATATTTTTCGATATAAAGTACTCGCAATTTAAATAAAAATAATTAAGAACACTGCCAATATGTCATGATATTTACACATTCACCATCACGAGTTGGGGATTTTATAAACTAATCGGTAAATTTGATAATTAACAAATAATTTATCATATTTACCAAATTCTAGTGGTAATAATTATACGAGTATAATCTCCGATTTACTATTTTTACTGTAACATATATAGTTGCAAGTTATGAATACAGCAAATTTAATTATCTATCTAAGATTCGACTTTCACTTTCATATCTAATAATATAAATTGAATAATTCAAATGTGTAGTTTTAAATAATTTGAGAGAGTATATGAGAGTAATAAATAGATGTAATTAATTTACCCGAAGAATCAAAATAATATGCAGTCCCTATTATTGGTAATCCTCTAGGTCCTGGTATAGCCATTATATGTTTCCAAAATGAATCACCTCCATTCCCAATTCTTAAAAGTATTATCAAAATTATAACCACTCCGAAAAGAAATAACATATTACTTGACTCGTATCGACGAATGTATTTAACGTTCTGATAACTTGAAAGCCATATCTCTAATTTACTTTCCTATCAGCTGTTCTTGTTTTTACATACAATGGCACTGTCACATACGTAGTGATAATATATTTTAAACTGTGTCCGTAGAGTTAGGTATAAATTAAAACGATGTTTAATTTGATATTTTTTATATAAATCTATTACATAGGTAAACTGAGCTGGAACAAGTTTCTTAAACGAAAAATCTTCATTTTGCTTCAATATGCGATAATTCCTTAAAACACAAATTTATACAAATTGGTACAGGGTTATTATCCAATATAACAAAGATACAAATTCTCTAGGAGAAGTAAAAAGCAGTTAATTTCATGGATTGTTGTGGCGCTTACAAATATCATACTGCTGGGAACGTATTGAACGTTAGCTGGCAAGCCGGTTTTGTATTTCTGTCAATTATTAGTTTTTTACAAGTGTTTCTTCTACATAGAAGTTATTTAAGTTGCTTTTTGTTTACTTTATTAAAACATAATTATGGAGAATAATTCATGAAGCTCCAATTCATTCTCCTCATCCTCATCATCCGAATTCAAACATTCTAAGAAGGCTGCTGTTTCTCGTTTGATCACAGATTGCAGTTGATTCAACAAATTTCTGTTCTGGTTTTGTTCACTTTTCTCACGTTTCAGCGATGCTACCGCTACCCAGCAAAAATTTTTCAATGGCACAACGATTTCGTGCGCTGATTGAGACGATTGATCGTCGTGAATATCGTCTTCTACATCAGTTTCTAAGATAACACATCTGTTACCGAAGAAATTGTAGTTGTTGCTCACTAAATGCAGATTTTTTATCTAGCCTATTTTGTGACTTTAAGCTATGTAGGTATAAAACAAAAAAAATGTGTTGACTAAGAAAAATTAATCATTAAGCTCTGAAAAACTTCGTTTTAATGCTCTTCTATGATGTGTTGACTTTTGAAAATGACATATTATTGACCAACAACATTCAGGTATCGCATTCGTATGCCAGAAATTCTGGTGGTGCTTTTCCATGACAAGGAAATTTTCCGGAAACTTGCTCAAGTGACTATTGAGAAAGTGAAGTTTACTCATATTGTACCCCAAATTTTTCAATTGTAGCAAAAAGTTTTCTACAAGTTCAATATAATTTTTAAATTTTCTATTTCCAAAAAAATTCTGCAGAGAAACGATGGTCAACCATTCACTTCTAACTCAGTATAGAATTTCTAAATTGAGAATCATTTTGTTGCTCAAGTTGGGGACCATACGTAAATACTGGTTTTACTCTGTTGCATAGAAATTTTTTGGCGGATGTGATAAAAACAGTTTCTTTACCTAGTGATTTACCGATCTGTTTCTTTATGTCCAGTTTTATATGTGATGGTTGAAGGTTAAATTCTTCTTAAGCTTCTCTCAAAAGCCAATTTTTTCTTATCCAGTGCTCGTGTATAGCTCTACTCTCCCAAAGACATATAAAACTTACTTAACCACTTGAACGAGAAAAATTAAAATCTTATAAACCAATTGCATCAAGATTTGCAACAAAAAATTTATTATTTCATAGTGCATTTCAACTATTGTGGATTTAAACTTTATTATTTCATTTCTTCCTATTCAGTTTTGTTAAACTGTTTTAAGGCAAATTTTTTATTCACGTTCCAAATCGTCTAGTTCAAACACCGCTACCGCTACTATTTCACTATTGATAACGAAGGAACAGTCTGATCCAGAGTAGAATCTAGTTTAACTTCTATATCGATTGAGATAAAGCCTTCCAAACGAAAGTATCGTATCACAGAATGCACTGAAAACGTTCATTATTGGTGGAATAGATTGTTTATTTCCTATTATAGTGATATTTTGCAAGCAACTACCTCCATCTCTAGGTCTTGTTTCACGATGTTGTTTTTGTTCCATTGTGAGCAAAAGCGGCACCCAACTTGCGCAGAGCTTTCTTCTATCCAAATTTTCAGTTAATATGCGATGTAACGCATTTTTTGAAATGTCTATTCTCTCTGGTAGCTTGCGCACTTTCAGTAGACGATCATCCAATACCGCTCGGTAGATTTTCCTCAACATTTCTGGAGTTGTCACCTCATTTAGTCGACCACTGCGTGACTGGTCTTCGCAGGTCATACGATCTTGTTTTAACTCTGTTGATAACTAAGAAGTAGTCTCACTCAGAGTAGAATCTAGTTCAGCTTTTATTCTGGTTGAGCTAAGGCCTTTCAAATAAAAGTATTGTATCACATAACGATGAGCAATTTTTGCCATGTTCTCAAGTTCACTGGAAACTTTCACTATTGATAGCTGCCAAACAAATACTAAACAACGTGGCGTCTTCAAATTCGAAATATATACTGGTTGTGTACTTTCTAATATAGTGGTATTTTTCAAGCAACTACCGCCATCTCTAGGTCATGCCAGATTTTTCTGCGACCATCCTCGTAGTCAAACATTTTGATGAATTCACGATAAACTGAGGTAACTTTCAGTATTTTCAATTTTGTCTGGATCTTGTTTAATTGATATGAGAAGGGTATGTGAAAGTAAAGAGGCTGAAAATACTGCGAGTGATTGGGTATCGGGTTGTTTATCCTTTCTATCTCATAACTACCTGTTTCATCAGCATACGGACAGGTTTTAGATCGTTTTACAACAATGGAGCACTGGAATTTAGAATTGTGTGAATAGGTGAGTGTGAAACAGGCATTTGGGGTAAATTACTCGTCAAGAGCTAGTTTTATGCATATAATTGAAACGTTGAATGTGTGGGGGCTCCTATGAAATTAGACCGTCGTTAAACAACAAAATTTTGAAGTTATTTGGAAACGCGAAATATTTGTGTCAATATTTTGTCACAACTCATTTGAGAAAAACTGAAGAAATTTGCGCCTTAATCAAGAGACTTCCGGTGCTGCTATCAAAAGTAAGAACAACGATCCGGCCGGTATATAGCTATACAAGAAAAATGCTTTTAAGATATAAAGTTGGTTTTTAAAATAATGGAAAATCACTGTTGGTATTGTTTTTTACATGCATTACTTTTATTCTTGAACTTTTTATTTATATTTATTTATTTCTGCAACCCCAGGTTATCTTTTCAAAAACATATTTTAATAAGTGACACAGTTATTAATTGTTTTCAAGTTTGTACAGCTTCTTCTCAGAATTATATATGAAAATAGAAATTATTGATGTTCTAATAAAGTCTATGTTACCTGTTTTACTCAAACGGAAAATTTGACATCAATTGAACATCTGTTTTTTGTAGTTAAACCAAATATCTGGATTCTTTTAATTGAAGATATCACCAATATTTGTGATGCCCCTTAAAAATGCACATTTTGTAATACTGAAATGAACATAAAGCAGATCTAAACAAACCAGAATATTAGTCTGTGCTTTCAACATTAATTTGGTCAGAAACTATTAACAAACTATTCCAAGAACTGTATTTATTTATTCGCATTTTTCTGATTATTTACATTAACAACTTCAAGATATCCAATTATACAACCATCATTTGATTTTATTTTTAATGCTAATTCGCTGTTGATTATACAGAATGCAAATAATTAGCTTTATTATACGAAAAATATATATAAATTCGGGTTCAAAACGTCCTACTTCGTTTTCTGATGCCTAATTGCCACTTTTTTCTTTCGCTGCAATTCATATCGTTCAGATTTCAAATAGTTAGTGATGTTCTTATTCTGTGCATCCATGATAATATTGGTCTTTCTCTCTTTCTGTTTTATTGTGGGATCTACTTCATTTTTTTTTGACACTTTTCTATCTCATCCTCTATACGTGCTCGTATCAAATCAACTGCTTTTTCTCAATATGTTCTATAATTGTTTCTTTCTGGTTCATTTGTTCCTTTTTTTGTGTCGTTGCTGACCCGATCTAACGTTAACATTCTATTTGGTCTTCTCAGGGCCTCCATTTCCGTGATTTCTTTTTTTTCTTTACTTGTTCTTCTATTCTCCACGTTTCCGATCCATATACCAACTTACAATCATTAATTATTGTAGATCCTTAGTTTTTGTTGTTTTCTGTTCTAGAATTCTACAGTATTCCATTTAGTGATGTTATTATTCTTGCTCTGTTTTATCTAAATTTTATTTCTGTATCATCTGTCCCATCTTTGTCAAAAATAACTCCTAGATATTCATAGTTGTCACATTTCGTTATAATTTCGTTGTATTATAGTATTGTGTCTTTTCTACGTCCATCTGCAATCGCATTCTTCCTTTAGTTTGCTTGCCATGTATTCTAAGTCATCTCTGTCGTTTGCACATATTACCTGGTCATCTACATATTGGAGGATCTATAAATAGGAATCCCAATTCCTTTGTACTTTGCAAAAAATTTCGTGTGTTTCAAATTGTTATTTCAACATGATTTTCAAGAATTAGCTTTTCTCCTTTTTTAGTTACTTGTCGTTTGGATACCAAAGGAATTTGTATGTCTGCTTGTTTTAAGTTTTTTTAAGCGAAGTGATGCCTTCTTTAAAGCGAAGGTCCCGCTAATCTTCTGAATTCTCATATAAGTCATATACGTCTAGAGGTGGAATTTCTCGTGATTAATTTGATCTATTTGGTTATGACTATGCGGTCATGTTGGTTTCCTTCAGGATATTTGCATTTCTGATGTTTTCGATCACCATCGCCATCTTTTCGCCTTATTTATACCCTCCCGGTACTTTGTAAGAGCTTATGTCTTCAAGTCATATTTTGCCTCTAAAAGAAGCTCCATATGTATCCTATAACCATGAAGGTGAAGGTCAAGAGAACTCTTCCTTATGGGTTTCAACCTTCAAATGGAAACGAAAAATAGTAAAGCTTATTAATTTGTTGAAGTTTATTTCCACGTTCTGCAGCAATCCTACAAAGGCGGGAAAATAAGAAGGTAACCTTGCATTCTTTTGGGGGAAACGACTACTTCAACGCAAATTGTGAATAATATTTCTGTTAAAAATTTATTTGGTACCAATTTCTTTCTAGGTATTTGGATTAGATATTTTTAACTCAAAATTTGTCTGCCTTCCGTCACCCCTTCTTTGGTAAACAATTTTTTTCTCAAAATGCATCATGTCAAGAAAGTGTTAGAAAATAATTATTAAATAGCTTTTGCCCTATGTAACTTTTCTTTCCAATGATATATTATGACATGTGCAATATTCATACGTGTATATAGTCGTTGGGGATATGTCCAATTCATGGATAATTTTCACTTTTTCAAATATTAACGAAATCAATTTCTATCGAAGAAATATTCTTTTTGTTATATCCTATAAATCAGGAGTGACCAATACGTCCACAGCGAATATTTTGGAACTAACCCCCAAGCTAAAATTAAGCATTTTACTTTATGGTTTTAAGGAGTTAAAACTTGAACACTTTTAAGTAAGATTCTGAATTAAACCTCAAAGTTTAGGGCGAAGCTCTGCTGACCAAGTACTGATTACAGGTTTTGGATTGTTTTCGCAGAATCATCTCATTGGATTGAGTATTATGTGGAATACTATGTGAGTTTTCGGCCTCTCTCTTCTCAGATAAATGCGTATATTTTTTTGCAATACAACAGTGTGTCTATTTGGCAAAGCAAACGTTGAAAGACATTTTAGAAAATTCATTTAAAGTTGCTAATACTTTAATTGAACAGCATTATAAACCGTTTCGAGATAGGGAAGTATAAAAGTAGGCTTTTGTTAAAGCTTTAGAAGTTTTGAAAATAAATCGGAAATAATGACATCCACACCAAATATATTGTTATTGCGAAATAAAGTTATGCGTAGAGAAGAAGGAAATAGCCAAAATCCTGAAGATATTTTAAAAGAAAATATTAACAAATAAATTGTATTTTCACTACAGCTTGACGTATCTTTAGACTTTATCGGCACTATACATTTATTTGTTAATGCTTCTAAATGTTCTTGAATTTAGGTCTCCTCAATAATTTTTGAAAGATTGATAAAAATTGACATTTCGACTTATTTCAGTCTTTATCAAAATATGGTGATGGGAGATCTTGAGGAAATTGTCCTAAGCAAGATATAAATATTTCAGTTTTTCTTCGATATGTAGATGATTGCATTACTGCCGTACCAAAGAATCAAATTGAAAACATAAGTAAAAAATTCAATTCTTATCATAAAAAACAATCCTGGTCGAGCAAAATAATAGAATCAATCTTCTTGTTATCACATTATATAAAATTAACAATAACAACAGAATCGTATACTAAACCTTCTGACATTTGAACTTTGAAAAATTCATGTCATCATGGGACTTCCCCAACAACTATGTGCCTTGTACTAATTGTGACGCGCGCTGTCTACATAAAGCAGACATCTTAGTATTTAGAAAATAAATAAAAGGTCATCAATACGATAAAAAATTCAAACATTAACGCACCACGAAATATCAAAAAAACATAAATTCAATTATAAAGATTCAAAAATTCCTGAAACGAAATCTAATACACGAAAAAGAAAATTTTTAAAAATGGTTTATATTCATGAGAATGAAAAAGCTATTAATGATAAAAACTACAAATAATTTAATTGATTTGTTTTGCTACATATATAAAATTAAAATATTTTTCTTATTAGAAAAAAAAAATCTATTTTGATTTTATTCTAATTTGGATGTTCATGATTTAGGTGATCTATTGATTAATATATATTTCAAATCTTTCAAAATTATTGAAAAAAAAAACGAATTTTGACACAGAAAATGAAACATAAACATATCAAAATGCCTAAGAAATAAGAAATTAAAGACTTTTATTTGTTTTTATACGAATGGTTCTCGATCATATATCGACCATAGAAGAATTATTAACCATTATTCCAATGCAATAACCCACGAGAGGTCAGAATAATTATCCTCATTAAAAAATTGTTGCTCATACAAATTTCCCGATTTGCGAATTGGTTTCTATAACTACTCATGGTGCTCCACCAATCATTGGTAATAGAAAGTGGCTTCGTTGTGTTCTGAAGTACTAGAATTCTATCATGTTATGGACATTGCAGTGAATTCTTTGAGATCGAAAGTTTGTCACGTGCTTTGCTGAAAAAATGGCGATGAACACAGATGTAGAATGGTTCAGTTAGGCTACATTTGACTTCTGTCAGAAATATTCTTATATTCACAAACTAAACATGTTTCATATCATTAATTAGAAGATCAAGACTTGATTTTGAATCTTTTTTGTTTTTGTGAAAAATTGCACCAACTAATCTACAACTACAGGGTAAAGATGAAGAGAAACTAAATAAGAAACCTTTTTTGAACACATATGTTCATATTTATATTGATTCTCAACGAAATTGTTAGATTGTTAATAATAAGTGAACTTAAAGATTTTTCCAGTTATTTGTCTTAGCTCTTTAATGATAACCACGATATATTAAGTATAACTTAACTCTTTGTAGTACAAATTCAGCAGACTTGGAAGTAGAAATAACAATGATGAATTTCAAATAAATCTTCACTTATTTCATATTGTAATTTTTGGAAACTGATAATAATAGATAAATATTCAAATATTCAGAGAATTGATGCTTGTTGCAATTCTTTTTGGATCAACATATTAAAGTGTTTCCACATTTTCTTCTATGAATGGGATCAAAACAAAACATCTTAACTTATCAACATTTGGAATTTGGAGAATTGTCATAAGGTTATACAGAGTGAGACAAAAAGGTGATCCCATCTCTAGGATAGATAGAAAACTTAAAAATATTTGGGGTTTTCTCGTATTGGTTATTACTTCATAATTTTCAAATAAAAATATTCCGAAAACAGTACACAGTATCGAGTTTTAGCCTTTGGTGTGAAATTAAACGATGTTTAAGTTCACTTGAAATTTTGCTTAATAATATTTTCAATACCACTTGGTACGAACCGTGTAACTAACACTATCTATGAGAATCAGACATAAAAACAAATTCATTGGATGTATCAGCTTCCAAAACATATTCTTTTAAAATTTCAATACAATGTTGCCAGTGGATGTGTATAATTTTTTGTCGACGCCCTTTATCTTGAATACGGATGACGTTACGAGAATTTTTTACTAAGCAAACCCCAAATATTTTTTAGTTTTCTATCTATCCTAGTGATGGGATTTCTTTTTATTGAAACATCTTGTATAAGCCAAATTTTGGATGGAAAAATTGCTGCACTTTGTCTTACCAAAACTGAATTTTACAGAATAAATCGCCCCTAAGAAATGAAAATTTTACCACATCTGCTATTTAAAATACAAGTTTGCGACGCTTGTTTACAAATTCAGATTCAATTGCCAAATAGAATGTGAGTTAATTAGGACTCACAATTTTTTTCACTCACCTAAAATTTATTCAGGAAGTACGTCCAAATGAGCTTAGAACTACGTCGTAATTTCGATTTCGTTAACAGCTTGAGAATCAGGTTTCCAGCAGCATGTAAAAGTGTATGCTTTTAGTGTGTACGAGGCGTCCCGACGCCCAATATCGCGCAAGATCACCAAATAGTCGTGAAAACGCTATCATGAATTCAGTTAAACGAGCCGATAAAAATTAGAATTGTTCAAAGAGGAAAACGGAGAAGAGTGCTCGGCATTTGCTATACTGAAAAATGTGCGTGTGATTTCGTTAATTAATTAAAAACATTAAAATTCTTCACAGCTTTGATAGTTTAATATATTTTGACGAATCTAGTACATTATATTCACAGGAAGTGCTTGATTGATACGTAAATATTAAAGTATATTTCGTTCAAGATATACGTTAAAACAAATTAATATTTTGGTGAGAAAAATTTATGTTTCATAATTATTCATATGAAATCAAATTTTACTATAATTTGTACCTTATTTCATTTGAATCAATACTGAAGCCGAGCTAAAGGGCCAACCAATTTTATAATATTTCCACAATTTTGTCTTTAATCTCTCAGTAAATTTCATTATAATGATAAATAATCATCAAAAAGCGATCGATTTCTGGAAAGAGGATTCCGCTAGTAAGCCCTACATATGGCTGGTTGAGGTCGTGATGTTATCTACCCTTTAATGACTTCTGTGACCATTGTTCTAGGTTCTCGGTATCTAATATTAACTTAAAGGCAGATTCTGACGAGGAAAGGTTCAGAGGCGAGTAAATCATATCCGATTTGCATTTACATAATCCGATGTAGGACTGTGGTTACTGATTTTCTCTAAAAGAATTCACATGCTTTTTCAACCCGTCGGAAGTGTAAGCTGGCATTATCAATGAGCCCTTTTCCACCCTCTTTTCAGGTTAATTTTGTTCTCATAGTGGACAACTTTAAGTGGTAGTTGTCATTCTTCGTTAACGTTGTTCGTGTTAACGTCTGAATACCTTCTAGCTCTGTTTTCGTTCTATTTCAGGATTCTGAAAGTGTGAGTTAATAAAAGCATGGCGAAGGTGATTTCCTCGACAAAATTGTCGGCGTCTTTTTGTGCATTGATCCTAGATTCTAACTTTTGCTTACTTGTGATTCAATAAACTGGCTTCCAGGTATTTGTAGGTTTCCCCGTTTTCCATTACCTGTACGATATCTCCATTGGATGGTTGTATATTTTCGTTTATGACAATACCCTTCTCGATGTGTAGGGTCTTGCACTTAAACAGTTCATACTCCATATGTATATCAATAGAGAATGCATGTGTATTTTTGAATGGTGTTGCTTTTTTAATTATTATCTCTTCATGCGGAATATGTATATATTTATTGTATTTTTCGACTGACGTTTAATCATTTAAAGAGCCTTATAAAGATCAAATGAAAGATCGAAACGTTGGCATTTTAAAAAACTCTTGGACAGTTTTATTTTGAGTCTTTAATACCATTCGAAAGTGGCCCTCATCGGTAAGAAATATCTTTTTTATATACCAATCCAATGGCTAAAAAACGTTTGCTGGATATGATCTTCCTTACTTTGAACTTCAAAACAACTAATAGTCATATCTTCTTCATTTTTTTTTTAATCCACAAAATTCTTCATATTCATTATTAATTGTTTCTACTTTTATTCAATTATAATAATGATAAAAACAAAGAATATTCTCAGTTTTTCTGATAAAATGATTTTTCGTTCCGAATGATAGTTAACAGTGTGTCAAAAAATATCGATGAATCGTCGGTTATTTCAACGGCAACATGTGTTACACGCACGCGCCTCCACATAACTATCCAGGGGTATGTTAAGGAGCTCCATCTAACACTAGGCGTTGTGGCTGCAAAAGTAAAACCTGCATTGTAGTAAATAGTAAACATCAAGTTCTATTTGAAATTAGCAAAAATGGCTAATGACACTCGTAGATTCTTTTCCTCGCTAGAAAGGATGAGCCACGGTTGGATTGGTCGTCGACAAAGAGATCCGAATACATTCTTCTTGCGAATTATCATCACGGAAAATGAAACCTGGCGCTACCAGTTCGATCCAGATTCAAAACGGAAATCAATGCAATGCAATATGATTGTCAAAAATCCAATTCATCGATCAGGAATTCATTTCTTTGCCTGAAACCGTGAAACCCGCATTTTAAGAAGAAGTTGTGAAACGGTTGCAACAAAACCTAGCAGTGGATACTTATCCAGAATGACCCGCCTGCTCACTCTGCAATCCTCGTGGCGTAACTGCTCTGGATCAATAACTATAGTGCCCTGACCTGACGCATACGGAATTTCCGCGTGAAGAAGGAAAAATCTGTCGGTTTTCGAAAGCTCTATGAATGTTTCCAAAGGAGATTATTTAGAAGGCTAGTGCACATAATTTTTTCGTATCTTCTGTTTTGTTTCTTCCATAAGAGCACTTTTTAGGCACACTTTGTATATTTTGAGACTTGATCTCATACAGTGATAGATTCTAGGATTCTATATTCAAATTAATCTCTTTTCATATCCACTAATTACCTTTTCCTGTGAAATAAACGGCAACAAATGATATCTCTATCCGTTCCTATCAAATGTTAGAATATTTCAATATAAATTTCTCAATTACTCATTTCTTAGACATTTTGATATGTTTATGCTTTTGAATGTTCTTGATTTTAGGTCTCTCCTGTTTTAAAATTAGTTTTCTTATCTAATAATTTTTTAAAGAAAAGATAAAAATTGACGTTTCGCCTTTGATTTAAGTCTTTATAAAAATATTATTATATACAGACTTAAATAAAAGTCGAAACGTCAAATTTTATCTTTATTCCAAAAATTTTAAAACAGAAGAGACCTAAAATCAAGAACATTTAAAATCATAAAAATATTTCAATACATTTATATGTAAACGTTTTTATTTCCTCGCACTCTGATCATTCTATAGAAAAAATAGAAGCAAAAATACTATTTATAAAGTCAGTTGTGTTTTAAAAGATAAGAATACATCGAGTAAAGAGAGATGAAAATGTTTGAAACATAGTTAATATTAAAATTTATCTAAATAAATGCAGAGATAGAATAACTTGATACTTATATTTGCTCCTAGAAACTGAAAACGGCTGCATATTTTGCACAATTTCATCATAATTTGCTTTTTCTTGGTTAATTAACAAAAAACTTGTCCAACTTCATTTTCCGAAACAGTGATAACTTTGTGAAATGCCTTATTTGTTGAAATATGTTCCATCTTCAACCTGTCTCATTCTGAGATTATGAAGTTTTTTACAATAGTATATTTTATAAAAAGTGTTGAAAATGGAAGTTTCCGCATAAGTTTGCAGAATTCAGATTCGAAGCACATAAAAAACGCAGTTAGTGTTTATTTTTCAAGTTACAAAAAATTCCATAATTCTCTCGAATTCGCTGTTACTTGTCAACGGTTCAAAAGTCAAATTTAAAAAAATGTCGATAATCATGGATTTTCTGTGCAAAATAAAAACACACAGCCGTCGGCCAATCAAATTTCTCAAATTTTCCATTCCACACGGGTATGCGTTCGTTTCTGTGTTGACATTGTTTGCAATTTAAAATTTTCAATAAGTGGAAACTGTATGAAATATGTCTTATTTTATAGTGGTTATCGGAAAATGTAATTAAAACATACCCTTTCTTGTCCAAAGTTTTGACAAATTGCTTTCTCCTTCCTACCTTAATATATAAAGGTGGAAATATGATTTGTTGACTTACTAGAAAATAAACCATTTTCGGATCCACACAGATCCAGAATCCATTGATGCTCCGAGCAATTATTTTTCTTTTAGTTCTATTGAATGAACAATTGGAATTAATGCAAATTTATTTCCATTTTGCAGTGAAATGCATTTCAAACGCCTTTTCTAACCGTCAATAGAAAGGCTCTACACTATTTTTTAGCTCTTTCTATTCGACATAAAATTGCTCATGCATCTCGTAGTATGCATGTTTGTTTTTATTTCTTTTATGTTGTTTCATCTTTAGTTGATGGTTTGGGAATATTTTTGCTTGGTCTTCTATGGTTATTGTTCCGTTGTTTTCTCCAAGCTAACGAGTATGTTCCTTATACATTATATTTATTTATACATCGTAAGTAGTTCTGATTATTTTTCACTGTCTATTATTTGCATGAGTCCTTTACCATCTTGTATCCTCATCGCATATAGCCTATATACTTTTGATCTTCTGTGAATTAGCTTGTATGTTATTGATAGTTTTCTTGTCCAATCGATAATTCTCAAGCTTCAATTTGAATTTATAAACTTCTACACAAACAAGTTCACACTTGATGGTCATTTATGTTCGACGGTCGCGTTCCAGCTTATAGCTAATGAAAGCAAGTATCCAAGCACACACAGCAACAATAAACAAATTCAACCATAACTAGGATAGAAACAATATTAACAAATCTAGGAATTGCTATAAACAATTGAAACAAATTACCATGGTTCTACCATGCAAATTATATGTATAAATAGTAATATTATTTTATAGTTTTGTGTAATGACATTTCTAATTAGTCCAAATAGGGCCATCCAATTGAATACTTAACGACGATAGCAAGAGAGGAACTATAAACAGTTTCCAAAGCAAACTTAAGAGTTTATAACCCAACTTTATTCTAATATGAGGAGGGTTGAGGTTTCCACTACCAAAATTTTGAATTTCCAAATTAGCTTTGTTAGCAAAACTTTTCGGACGATAATGATTGTATGTCCCTTTTCTTTATTTTTTTCAATCAATCATGTACTATTTTTAGTTTCTAGTAGGCCAAAATATTTGAAGATTTTGCCACACTCTAGTTATTTTTTATCCTCCGTAACCTGATTGATCCTTTCTTCCTCCTTGCCCTCTTTATATTATTATTCTGGCACATGTATGGATTCCAAAATCGATTTTAATACTTTGTGTCAGCCATTTATGATTGAAATGAGTTGTTTCGTCCTTTGCACATACTTTTACATCGTCCATAGTATGAGGGAATCAAAGTTAGAGCTATATAAATATTCTTTTACTGATTCTTTAAGTTTTCTTGTCAGAGGAAACATGGTCATGCAAAAAAGAAATTGCGACAGGAAGTGACCTTGAAAAATGCTTTTTCTCTGACCGCTTGAAGATTGAGAAGTATTTTTCATGGTAATTACGCAGAAATGAAGGATTCCTCTGTCTACGTAGAATACTTGTTTTCTATCCAGCTACGTGGGACACTGTCGAAATCTTTTCAGTAGCCAATCCAAGCCATTGCAATATTTTTCGATTTTTTCTTTGGTATTTCTGTTATTATTAGTTTTTTATAAACCATATATTAGACTATCATCTATTTTATTTTATAAATTTCTTTTATTTCCTCTTCCTTTAATCTTTTCATATGTTTATGTTTCTTAATCGTCTTGATGCTTGTTCTCTTCAGATTTAAAACTAGTTTTGAAAGACGGATAGAAATTTTTTTGTGGTAATCAACATCTATGACTTATATCTTCTCACGTTTGTAACCTACTACAGATTGATTTCAGAAAAGCTAATATTCTTCATTAAAAGCTTTTTAATTTCAGTTTCTAGGAACGTACAAAGTTTATTATCATCTGATATCTAATAACTCAATTATATAGATACAAAATAATTAAAAATTGTGATCAGGAATCTGTGAAAATATATTTATTATCGTGAGCTAATTTCGCCGGTTATGTAACTCAATGTTTCTATAAATCATCATTCAAGCACGATTAATAGAAAATGTTAAATTTGGTGTCGTGTTTTTAATAAAGTTTGGTTTAATTTCGAGAAAATGATTGATTGGGTATCAATCGTACGTCATTCTCAAAGACGCTTTTCAAACTATATGTACGGAGTGCCGAGTAAAGTTCGTAAACATAGACAAAAGTTTATAAAAAGAGAAGTGGCCATATCAGGTCCAAATTGTAGAGGTAGTACTAGTTCCAAAGTACATCACGATTCGAATTGCTCGTGCTGCTGGGCCGGAGATAAAGTACAGGTATGGACATATATACTTATCATTGTAGAATTTATGTTTATTGATTACAAAATATACAGAATGTTTGGTGTATTGACGCAAACGTTTCAGAAACTTGTTATATATAACTTTTTACTTATTAAACGTTTTTATATGTTTTTCGTGATGATTTGTCTTGATTCTAGGTCTCAAGAGACCTTGAAGCATAACACATCACAAAATAATAAATAAATATATACGGGTTTTTACAACTAAGACTGTCTCCCTTTTCTCAATGGTGTTTTCCATCTATCTCTGTCCTCCTAGAAGCCGTCCTGTAATTCCCTCTTCCTCATTGCTTCATCGATATATTTTGAGGTTCTGATCCATGGTTACTAACCATGGAGCCACAGTCGGTCATGGATATACTACAACAATTTCCTCAGTATATTCAATAGCACTCGTATTCATGTTCATCCGTCTACATATCTCATTATTCGCTATTCTGTCATGTACCGTCAATCCGCAACTTCTACGCCAATACTCCATTACCAGCGCTGTTATTTCGTTTCCATTTATGTTATTGATCACCCAGTTTTCAGCGTCGTATTCCATTATACATTGCGCTGTATCATCGTTGATAATTAGGCGTTTATTATCTGATATAAACTTTCAACTTTATTATGATAGTAGAATTTGCGAATATGTGTGTCTCTAAATCAGTCTAAAATAAAGATAGATGGAAAAAATAAAAAAAAGTTCATTCGCATGCATCAAGAAGTATCTCGGTGTATTTATCACGAATACTGCTCTCTAAGAGTTCTTAAGCGAAGATATCCGTCTCAAACTGAGCGATAGAGAAATAAATCTTTCCAACTATTTAATTCCAAAGCATATATTGAAGGATTTCAATTCATTTCACATAAATACCTCCACCAAGACATTAAAAATTGTTAATATTAGAAATAATGACGTTTTCAAGCAACTGGAACTATATCTACCACCACGATAGTGGCAGGGTTAAGATCAGAAATTTACCTAAAGAAATTGAAATAGTAGACGTTTTCTCTAATGCCCATTATTGCCGAGCGCTGTTCTTCCCAAAGTGTGAAACGCAACCCAGCACCGGGTCTCAGAAAAATTCAGCTGGGTCTTTACGAACATTGTGAAAAAACAAAAAATCTATAACATTTTCATTGAAATTTTTATTTCTAGTCTCGTCTACTAAATATCAGACTTTATATCGAATTGTGAGGAGTGCTCCCTCTCATTTTGTATTGTATTTTTCGAGGGAAGAAAACTTTTTAAAACGTCTGCTTGAGCTAAAAGACAGAGACTTGGTATATGTTAATATGTGGAAACAACGACTTTCAAGCGGAAATTTTAAATCTTTTGAAACTACGATGAAAAAGATTTACATCTTCAAGCACTATCAATTTTTCAATTCAAGAACATCTTTCGGAATCCATTAATAGTTTCAAAGACTACTTTCCGGATATTATTTCAAATAATATGTGGATTAAATCTGTGGCTCGATGGCAAATCCAGATACGTTATATTTTTTTTATTTTGCATTTGAATGTTGAACTCATCATAGAACATACGTGAAACTTATTGATATCTAATTTTATTTTGATCACAAGAACTTCGAGAACCTCAAACTTCATTGATTTCTTAAATCCAGAAAAAGTAACATACAGTTTTTGACGTTCTTTGACAAAATTCTGACTGTCCTTTAACTCAAGAAAAAACGAGGTTTCACTAATGGTGAACAGATTTTGGTAAAATAATTGCAATCGCTTTCTATGAATTTGAGCATTGAAAAAAGTCTCTCTTTCCCTTAAGGGTCCAGTTTATTGTTTCCCGTCGTTACCTTTCCATGTTTTAGATCTCATCCAATGTGTACTTGAAGAACATTGTTCCAAACTTTCTTGTGAATGTCATCCACTTTATTTTTAGCCTCACCTCACCTTTTTGCGTCTGAATTCACTACATTGAACATTTTTTGGCTTTTCAACATCCAAATAAGTTGAAATAAGTCACGTAGATTATTATCAATTTGTTTGTTGGATCGTGCAATTGTTGCATGATCACTGTCACATTCCAAACAGGTGTGTCCAGGAGGTAAAATATTATTAAGTTCTGTCTACCATAAATGTCAGAATATGTTGTAATGTGGTGAACGGTATCGATTTTTTTTTTTGAATACACAGAAAACAATTTGTTCGGAATCACTGCCACTTATGTTTTAGTTAGATAAATATTTGGAATTTTTTTTCTACGAAATAAACAAATAGCTTGATTTTATTAAAAAATAACATTACTTTTCATAAAACTGAAGTTAAAACAGACATATTTAATTCGAGGTTAAATGATTAAAAATTGAATTTCATAACAAAGAATTGGTATAAATACTTATAACACTAGTTAAAATAAATATAAGAAGATGAGGTTAAGGTATGCAGTACAAAACTCAAAAGAAGTAAAAAATAACAGACAATGCTTTGGCCTAATAAAAGTACCAGAATGTAGATAGGGTAACGATACATTCCAGAGATATTGAGCCTCTCATCTTTATAGGGAGTGGTATTAATCAAGTTTACAACTGCTAAAGTGTATATAAGGGCCGTAAGACAAGTTCTTGCCGAAGAAAACGAAAGGGTATAAATTAAAAAGCGAGTCCTACCCAATGAAGCAAGCTTCAGTAACTAAGGAAAATAACGTTATCTAGAAAAGCCTCTTTAATATAATATTTCAAAAAAAAACAAGTAGAAAAATATACTATACTTTAGTACAATATTTATGTGACATGTCCTTTCAGTGTGACGACATATAAACTCCTCAAATCATCCTTTCCGACATCGTAGATACGTCATAAGATATCACAAAACTAGCATCACGACTGTCACAGAACTAGAGAATAATAAAATATACTGAACACACTGTTCATACTACACCAACACTGTCTGAAGCACGTTTCGATTACCGTTAAGTTATCGTCTTCAGAAACTGAAGGTGAACTGAAACTTACCAACTTTTTCGTGATGAATCGTCTTAATTTAGTTAAAGAAAACTTATTACCTTGACCTACCTACTTATATTAGATTTTCCCACCCCCAAATGCTCAGAACTTTCAGATTATTTAAGGAAAAAACATATTTTTCGGTGGGAATTTTCCAACAGGTAAATGAGAACCTCCACAACTTCCATCAATGCAGATACACGTTGAATAAATGAATTCAAATTGATAATATACGAGACCAAGTCTTCTTTGACACTCATCAAATTATATAATATCGAATTATGGTGTGCTTTATCAACGTGTTTTGTTTCAGCAGAAATCTCGCTATGCAGAAGACGAGATGCCGCCTCCCCCTTCGCCTCCTCAACAACATCCGGCCGTTACTACGGTCATTGCTCACGAAGGAAGCGGAAGGGTTTCGAGGCAAGGATCTCTGGATCGGGGTTCGTCGGGTCATATTAGAACTAGAGTGTCGAACGACAGAGAACAGCAGATTGGGAAGGATCACACGCAGATAATGGTGAGTAAAACTAAAGTGATTCTAGAATGAAATGTTTAGATAATGATTGCATGAAATGAGCAGACTTTTCTGGCTTTAGAAATGGAAGAACTTCTAATAAAATTTGAATAAAACCAGGAGATATAGAAAATACTTTAGTTAGCCTTATTTATCAGAAAAAGCTATTTGAAAAAAAACTTTCGTGTTTAAAACCTAGTTCTATTGTCTCTGAGTACAAAACGGAAATTGGCTGCTTCTAATTGATTGAAATTATGATACAAACTCTTAGTTCAGATATTATTTTCCAGTGATTTTTTCACTATACTGATCTCTCAAAATTAACTAACTAAATATATAATTCTGATAATATTATGTTGATTAGTTTGCTTCTTTGGTAAAGTCCTAGTATTAAGTAAATGGGACACAATGATGCGCGGCGTTCGTTTGTCTGTTTGAGGCAGGGCCAAATTTTTTTAGGGCCATCTGCCCTATCTACAGAAAAGTTACAACAAAAAGTGCATCAACTCTTAAAAGATTACCGGCAAGCTTTCAAAAGCATAAAAAGAAGCTACCTTTATGAAACGCTGAGTATATTTGGTGTGCCAGACAAGCTAATAAGGCAGGTGGTTATGACACTATGCAATAACGACTACAAGGTGAAGGTAGTCGGCACGCCAATTCAACGTCAGACGAGGTCTGAAGAAAGGACTTGTTGTTCCTTGTATTGTGTTTAATCTAACCTTGTAAAGAATATTTAGGAGGCTGCAGACTAACCCTGGAGGAAATCTACTCAATGTATAAATTTGAATTATTTCACATTTTGTCAACTACCCCTTTTTTCTTTCCTGAAAATAAATAGTTTGGTGATTAGGTTTCATTCAAGCGGAAACCTTAATACGTTAATATAAATAGTTTTCACCATCGATATGCAACTGGTTAAAAAATCCTTTGAAATGAATTGAAATAATCTTGAATCTTGTTTATCGTTTGTTACTTCAATTCAATTTATCTTGTTTTTGAATAATTCTTTTAAAGATTGCCAAAAATTAAATCGACGACCTCGCATAATCATATCCTGTATCTCTCCTACATTTACTGACGTTTATGAACTTTCTGAACGTCTTTCACGTACGTGGATCGTTTCATAGAACAACCGAAACATACACGAAAAGATTTATTTGTGTTTCTCCACTATTACTTTGCCAAAATAACCGATGTTACATTTAATAACCTCGGGAAATATTGAGATGTATTAATTACAACGAGAGGTGATTGATAGTTTAGAGCAAATTTATTTATTTTATATATTATCAATAAACTATTTTTACCTATTATATTATATAGATTTATTAATTGATGTAATTCCTATAAATAGCATCAGTAGATCAATTTCTATTAAAAAAAGTCATGTTTAGAAATTCTATAGCATCTCAAAATTTTTTTACATAAAAATTTAGCACAACAAGGTAAACCTTATTACTCTCGAGTAGTTAGAATAATGCCTGTCATGATATTGATCTTGAACTTCTGTAGGTTGTTGTGTTTGGGAAAGACGTGCCTTGATAGCTTGTACTTCTCCAAAGAAAGGAGTCCCGATAAATTGACGTTATCGAAGTCTGCAGGCGAACTCGGTGTTCATGTTTATGTTGGACAGTTCGGAAGAGTATCTGCCGTGGAGTTATCTTCTTTTATGCTCTAAGCCGTCCAAGTATCCTCAGGGTGTACTTGAGACCTAAGCTCCAAATGTGCGAGCAATACTCCAAAGATGGACGATTTCAAAAAACGACCGCAAAAATCTATCTGGATTTTTGGACATAGTAGTATCATTAAAAAAGTTTTTTTTTGATACTCCTTTATGTTACAAAGTTATACTAATAGTTTCACTAATTTACTAATAATAAATAAAAACGTCGAGGAACAACACAAAAAATATGTTTGCAGAGAATATGAAATGTGAATAGTTTTATGGTCGTGTTTCACACAATTGGAAAAGTGAATACGGAAAATTTCACTAATCAACTTTCTCAATTATAACCATTGGATTTACTACAATATATGAAGCACTAAAATCCAGTTAAAACTAGCCTTTGTGTTGAAACAGGGCGGCTGCAAATTGTGTATCATTATTTCTGTTGAATACTTTTTGTAATTGTTTCATTTTAACTTTTTTTCCATCCATCATCCCGAAGATAATGATAAATGCTTTTGACTTCACTGATCCTAATCACAAATTAAGGCATTCTATACCATATGTGACTTCTTTTTAGCACAATATAAACGAAAATTTGTTAATAAAAAAGAGAATACAGGAAATTATAAAAGACATTTATAGAAAACAACTTCCACAGAGTAACGAAACGTGTGTTTCACGTAAAATGATATGTTAACAAAAGTAACGGTGATCGGTTGTCTAATCTAGTTTGAACAAATATATTTTTGATACCTTCTTTGGTAGAGCAACCATAAAAACTGTCACCAACGCTTACTATCGTCGATAAAATTTGTGGCCAATACAAATCTCCAACTAAATGGAGAGGGCACATTATTTGATAATGTTCGTCCATATTTCAAATGGGGTAGGTAGTCCTCAAATCGTACAGGCCTTTTAATTTGCCCAACAAATGTACCTTCACGGATATTATCGTAAATTACAGGTTCCAAAAACCGATATTTACGGAATTAGCTGTAATGATTATGACAAGTAGTATGTAGGACAAAATAGGAGATATGTTAATATTCGGTTCAAGGAGCATCTGGCTTCAGAATATGGAAAAGTCAGTTGTCGATAATTGTAATAAGTAAACTTCGTATAAAAGTATTGAGGTTGTCATATATGAGAATACTTTGAAAAGGGGGCAAAGGTCCATTTCTCACAGTCTAATTTATAGTTTATTAGATAGGAAACAGAAGTAAAATCTTCATAAGTGGTTCTTCCGCTGGAATAGTTGAAAGGATTCGTTAGGCAAAAAATTTAGTACATAAAAATCAACTTACTAAGTTTGGGTTAACCTTTTGGTCTCTAAAGACGATAATTTGATTATTATATAGTGTAATTGTGAGTGTTGGTGTAGCGGTAGAAGTGAATTTCACCAGAAGTTTTGTATGAATTATCTAACTCGATTGGTACTCGGAATATTTTCATGTAAAAATAAAAATGTGTAAATAGAAATTAATATTCACCATAGTACTACATTTGTAGACAAAAGTAAAATATTCTATATTTAATAAACAAGTCATTGCAAAATCTATTTGATTTCCTACAATTTCACAAATATATTCTCATCCTATTATAAAAAATTTCAATGTTTTAATATTTTCGAAGTGACTCGAGGCAAGTTAAGACGTTATCAGCATGTTTGATTCAACTTGAAATACGAGGATTGTCCCAGAAGTATCTGGCGCAACAAAGAAAACACAAAAATTTAAAAAAAAGTATATTCATTTTTAAACGTAATCTCTTTTTAGCTCCATACACTTTTCCCAGCGATGTTCAAGAAGATCGATACCCTTTTCATACTAAGAATCGAAAAGCTCCTCAAATTAGTCATTATATCACCTCTTCATTGTTGGAAAATAATACGGCTAAATTTGGAAAATAGGGTGCATGAGATAGCAATTCAAACTTTAATTTATTAATTTTGGCTATCGCATTAACGGATGTGTGAGTTGTCAATTGTCTTGATGAAACAACGCTTTCTTCTTAGCAAAATGCGGCCGTTTTTGCTTGATTTCTTCTCTCAAACGTTGCAATAAGTTCGCATAATGCTCGCCATCGATAGTTTTCCTTTTACCAGATAGTCAATAAAAATTATTCCTTTTCAGTCCATTGTTTTGATTTATATTATGTTTCGCGTAAAGTGATAGACCCATGGAGCAAAGCCTCGGGTCTAATTTTGTGGAACATTGCCAAAAACATTTCATTTAATATGCGTTGCACCTCACTTTGTGAAACGCCTGCTATGTCTACTAGCTCATGCACTTCCAGTCGACGATCATCCGGTACTGCTTTGTCGATTTTCTTCAAAATTTCGTCGTCACCTTATTTGTTCGACCGCTGTGATCCTGGTCTTCGCAGGTCGTACGACCTCGTTTAAACTCTGCTACCCAATATTTTACTGTTGACAACGAAGGAGCAGTCTCACCCAGAGTATTGTATTATATAACGATCACCAATTTTTTCCACGTTTAGAAATTCACTGAAAACGTTCACTATTGATGGCTGCCAAACAAATATTAAACAACGTGGAGTCTTCAAACTTGGAACATGCTGTATATATTGTGGACTTTTTGTGTGTGGTATTTTTCAAGTAACTACCGCCTTCTTTGGTGAGACCAGATACTTCTGGGACCATCTTCGTATAGTAATTAACATGAAACCCGTAGTTGTTCATCTAGACGAAGATGTAATGATGAATCTGAAGATAACTAGACTCTTATCTGTTCTCATTTTATGGAAATAAGTTTACAATTTTTGAAACAAACATTTCGTTGAAAAAATGCTGAATATTTTTTATTATAATAGTCGCACGCCTATGTCTCGTCTATTCTCATTGCACTAAGAAAAACAGTAAAGGTCTTTATGGCAAATAAAATTCCCCCTCTATGATAAAAAATCAGTTAATAGTAAAAAAAATACAAAATAAGTGTTCAAAATATTTTAATCACATTTTGTCACTTCAATAAATAGTTTATAAGTAACTTGAAATTAGAAACGAATACGTTGGTTCATATAAACTCATAATGTCATCATTTTCAAAATTGAAATTTATAACTATCCACAATACTATACTATAGTATAAATTTTTTTTTACCTAAACATACTTTGAAGTCAACTCACTGTGTACTGTACTGTTATCTGCAGAATAATATTTTTCTACGTCGAGATGGTTGCCATTCCACTGTTCGAACTTTTCTGCAGAGACATCTGACGGCGGGCAGGTATATCTACCCCTAATTCGAGGGTAGAAATAAATAGTTTGCGTTGCGGCACCACGCGATATGTGCGGAAACGTCACGACGCCCTTTAACGACATTTGAGATTATGCGACTCGTCGCAGCTGTTGCACCGGGGAAAGCGGCAACCTCGAGAAACTATTTTTCGATACAAGTAAATAGTAGATTATAAATTTTCGCATTAAATAAAAGTGTATTGATTTTATAATGTGGATATAGATATCTATATGAAGTAATTACGGTCATTTTAGCCGTTTGTTGTTGAATTAACTTTTATATTGATTCTGATGGATTCTGCATTCCAACTTTCAAATTTGTAAGTGATAGATTGAAATCAATATTGTCGTTAATAACATAATAACATTAAACAACATTAATTTTGACTTTGTTAAGAGAGTATGAAAAATCTATCGATAATTTAAACAAAAAATGGAGAATGGTTGATCAATATTCTAGAAAAATCACATTTTAAATTCTTGTTTATAAAAATATTGAAAAAAGCTAATATTTGTAGGAATAATTTTTTATCTACTTACTATCTACTATCATATCAAATTCCAAAATAATACAAACAAAGTTTAAATATGAGTTGAACCCTATTACACTTTCTTTCATGTTCATAAAAACTTTGTCTCACATAACCTCAAATGTCGTCCTTCATCATATTTTCGTTGCATTGGATCTGATAACGGCGTGTCTTGATGAAAATCTTCTCCTGGTTCTCCTGAATATGCCCCCATGATGTTTTTAAATGTATCTAAATGAACATGCAGCATAATTACTTTTAAACACATTCTGCAGTTTGAAATCCAATGTGTTATCAACTAGCTGTCGGTAATTTTCAGCTTTTTTATTCCCTAAAAATCCAAACCCTTCCCTTCAGAACTGTTCCAGCTTTTTTGTTAAATACTGGTGAGTACTTTTGGAAATTCTTCCCTAGCGAAAGGTTTTTTATTTGTGGACCAACAAAAATTCCAGCTTTAACCTTCACCTCTTACAACTTGGAAAAAAGCTTTTTGAAAATGAAAAAGCTTCATATCTTTAATCTAGTTTATTACGCATTGTGTTATAAGGTTTTACTTGATGTTTAAGGGGGATATTAATACATATTCTGGTTTAGCAATAGGTTGACGTTTCGTTTCCCAATACAAAATTCAGTTCCTTGTGGCGATAATCGTTGAATAGTGTTGAGAATCCGCTCCATTATCCCATAGACTTAGATAAAACAGATTATTCGTATATCCACCCTGTAGTCCTATTAAGAATCTTACCATATCAAAATATCCAATGATCTGTCACATAAACTCTTATATTTCAAAGCTTCTAGTAAAATTTTTACACTTTCATAATGTACAGAATGAATTGAACTGGAAAAGATTGAAATTTATATCCGTTATCTTATTTGTTAAAGAACATAGAAAACGTTTTATACCGACTTGGTTGGTCTGTTATTTTGACATCAAAAAAACAAGTCCATTTTTAAATCGGTAGGTTCAGGAGCTGGAAGTTGTGAGAAATTGGAACCGAGCCCGAAGTAAGATCAGGATATTTGATAATTTTCTGCCTGTACGTTTTTTTAGCAAGATTAACTACGCAAAAATAACAGTAGTCGACGTAGCCTTTCAACTCGCTCAATACCAACCTCAATCAAATGAAGATAGCAATTAAAATTCATTTGGGTGATTCCGTTCTAACTGTGATATTCAATGTCCTGTATTGTTTTTTTGTACTAGTCATTAATTAATAATCAATTAATAAAAATTTTGTGTTAATTGAATAATTCTTAAGATATTTAAACATTATTTTTATACAATATAACTTGCCACTTAAAGAAAACTTATACTACATCACTTGAATGTCAGTACCGTGTCATGTCCATTCCTAGAATTTACCGATAAATTATTAATTTTTTTTGTCGTAACAAATGATTTAAACTAATTACCTTATAAATTCTAATGTTTATTATCAAACTGAGGAAAATTGATGCACTTGTTGTTTAATATCTTAAGTTACCATGTCAGTACCGTGTCATGTCCATTCCTAGAATTTACCGATAAATTATTAATTTTTTTTGTCGTAACAAATGATTTAAACTAATTACCTTATAAATTCTAATGTTTATGATCAAACTGAGGAAAATTGATGCACTTGTTGTTTAATATCTTAAGTTACCATGTCAGTACCGTGGATAAATGAGTCAGTACCGTGGAACTCAAAATCCGACATTTGTGTCTTGCTCGTGATACTTTGAAGTTGTAGTAAATTCCTCTTAGAGTTTTATTTTTACAGTAAAATAGATGAATAATATGCATAAAAAAGTTAGAAAAGTTAAATTTTAAAATCTTGAAATTTTGAATACAAAAAATCACAGTTAGAACGGAATCACCCATTTATATAAAAAACAGGGCATATAAAATAAGCTTCGTAGGCTTAACAAAGTGTTCCACGCGCATTGAAATAAAAATTTTTATGTCGCACCAGATATATAAATGCATCAGCATCGTATTTCCAAATTCTAAATAAAATTTTAACCTTTTTGAGTCTTCTTGTTGTTCATCACTTAAGTAATATCAGTAGATGCTGTTTGACAGTTACATCATCTTATTTTTTTCGTAGCATTTTTAAAAACATGACTATGCATACATGATACAAAAAAATTAAGTTCATTAATTAAGGTGACATTATTATATATTTCACAAACTTTTTAATTAAATCATATATTATCTCCAAAAGCAAGAAAGTATACGAAAGTTCAAGTTATTAGGTTAACAAGTAGTTGGTAAGAGTTTGATAAGATAATTCCATGTAAGCAAACAAACTAAGAGAGTCACTTGAAAATAAGGTTTATTGGAAAAGACACTGAATCTTCATTTGTACCAATTCAGTAATAAAAGATTTTAAAGAATGTATAAAATACCGTTTCAAACTTGTTAAATTTGACTGTATACATGATGTCCCGGTACTAATGGTAAAAAAGTTTAAAAAGAGCCATATAAACTGATACCGTGTCTTCGAATCATGAGCCTCAAAAGATTTAAGTTTAATTTCATTAATTCATAATGCGTATGTTTATTGTGGCACAGATTTTCAGTATTGTCTTGAAGCTAGTGACGGACTACTAGTAATGGTTATTGATTCTAATATTTTGCAGAAATGACCCCCAAGTATGAAATTATCGAAAATTACTTTTCAACACCTTTATCCAAAGAAAATGTACCATTGTTGAAATTTGATAATCTCAGCCGTTTGGTTGATATTTGCTAATTTAATAATGCACTTTGACCAATTTTAGATATGAATTATAAAACATTTGCCTAAACTAAGCTCTAAACAAAAAAATATATATAATAAATGGTCAATATGAGCTCTTAACACCTCCAAGCACTTTCTAAATCTTGCAATCCCATAATATTTCTAAAAGAACTGAAGTGTAACACAATTCTGTCTATCAAACCTCGCCTTGTTTGCCCTGGTGTTGCGTACAATTATATATAGATAAAAGCGTAAACAATCCTTAGTATTGACTTATATTTTTCCATTCGTTTCATAACTCTAATCGTGAACAAGTTTTATTATAAATTGATAATTCATGAACTATATTTTTTTATCTCCGTAAAAACAAATATCTGACGACTGACTCATCAAAAAAAATTTCCAATGCTGAAACTACATTAACGATTAGTATCGGCAGTTCATGTCTTAGGCATTATCTTTGTCTCTAATTTAATGAGGAAGTCAATTCAAATTCAAATTAATCAAAGTTGACATTTAATTAAGTCTAATTAGTCTAAACAATCAACAATATCAGCTTTCGATGTTTACCTTCTAATTACTTGTTTTGTTGAGAAACTAGCGAGCTTTATGAACATCATAAATATTCAAATGTTGAATATATTGGATTACAAGAATCAATATGGTATAGTTAACGAGGTTAATCAATTTTGTAACTGTGTCATGTGTCAAGGACTAAATACTCGTAAACAAAGCAATTAAATTCTAATTTTTTTGACTTTGATAACTGATCGTCATAGATTTTTTTAAGCTGAATTCAAATATGGTGTTAGTTTATTCCTATCCATATTTCAACAATTTATACCTACTATAGCCCCAATAGAATTAAGAATATATCACCTTTATTCTTAAAGGGGACAGTTTCTTGGCTAGTTTCTACTTAAATTACATCAATCCACTGGAGAATTATTGTTGAATAATAGCTTACTTGAAAGATCATTTAAATACCTTTCCGAACTTTATTTTCTTCTAGTACTTTTGGAGAAATTAATTCAAACACTGTGAAGATATACTTCGAAACATCTCTTGTCGTTTGTCGAATTAAAATAGGATTTTCTGTCGGGAAATTGCTTGAAAACCTACTCCATTTCGTCTTTAAACGAAGACGAATTGGAAACGTAGAAGTTATTTAAGACTGTAAAGCCACGATAATCCTGCTCAATCCAAATAGTGTCGTGAAGTTTTGAGATATTGACGATTATATAAAATATAGAAGATATGTTATCTTAGGTTTTATGTTTATTAGTACATATTCAATTTTTATTTATCATTTTAATGAATTGATCTCTTAAAGATTATCATTGCTTTTGATGTTCAAATCAATAACCTAATCTAACCTCACCAACCCCCTCAAAAGCTAAAAATACTTCTTAAATACGACATTATATAGAGATTTGAAGTAGGGTTTGCCCTGGCTTTACAGTCTGAAATAAATTTGAAGCCCCAAGCCAATTCACGTCATTGTTTAGAGACGAAATAGAATCGGTTTTTCCATACCTCTACACGTCAGTTAGTCAGTCATATTCTTTTATTTCATGCAGTATCTTATCCAAGAAAGTATATAATGAACAAATTATTAGTTTCTTATTACAATTTCTGTATGATTCGAAACTCTACATCAATTTGTTACTAATGAAGGGAGGTTTCAAGTGGTTTTCGCAAGAAAATCCTAATTTAGTTTGTCACAATCTAATAGACGAATCGAAGTAAGTTTTCCATATATGCCTGACTGACTGATTCATATACGTATAAACTCCCATTAAGGTTTCTGTTCCCACCTCTACGCGGATTAAAAAGAGAATTAATTCTTCAAATTTCTTCATTCTTCAAAAGGAATACAATGGTACACTATATTTTACATAACTTTACTCAGTACTTAATCTTCATAATTATAAGCCACCTAATTTTTTACAAACTAATAATACATAACCTATCAATAATTTTCCTGATATTGTCTCTGAGCTTTATAAAGGGTGTGTCAACATAATTTCTTTATTCAAAACTCAAAAGATTGCATTATATGAATAATAAAATTCCATGTTGTTTTCACAATGTAGGCACATACCAAAAATTTTGTTTCACATTGTTTTGAAAGTAATGGTTAATGATTTTTGGCGTTTGTCATCACTTTTTTAAGCACAGCATGGTTTATGCTGGCAATTTCTTCTCTCTTTCGTCTTCGGTCAATTGTGGTCACGTTTTGACAGTTCTCACAATCGTATCTTGTACTGACGGAAATAAAGGTCTTGATAGAAAATTCTTTTCACAGAAAGATCTGAAACTTTAAAGGCATGGTGTTGAGCAAGGGATCTTATGGACACAAGAACTTTAGTTAGTTTTTTCACACTTGTAATTTACCATGGACGTTGTGACAAACGTAACAATTAATTTCCGGCTTCGAACAGAAGCCAGCGGTTCTAAATTATAGCGGTTCCGGAAAGTATGCTGGGCTGCAATCGAAAGTAGAAGGTAACGCAAGCTCCTCACTGTTTCAAAGTACAATGGCGACTAAATTGTGCTTGTACTTTTTAACTCCATCTCTCGTAGTTGACCTTTAGCGCTCAGCATTAATTGACGAAATAGACACATTTAGATAGACGAAGATATGCAACCGCGCCCCTTACAAAACTACACGAGCAAAGCCGAGGGCACTTATATAACTGTTCTTCAACCTCTTGCTCCCGTGACAGAAATATAGTTACCACCCATAGTCGACTGTATGGGGATAATGTTACTTATCACCAGTTGACCTAGTTGCTTCCAATTAACAGTTAATTTATAAATTGGTAAAAGATTGAATTATCAAATAACATAATTATATTTATAGAATTAAATAATCTGCATCTTCAAATTACATGTCTTAGCGATATACTTTGAAAATTATTAACTACATACATCCCATCTAAAACTGTTTAATTGGTTCATTCTTTGATGTAGTGTTTATTTCGAGTCTAATGATGATTGTCTGGTTTGCTGCCATGTTATTTTCAACAGTTTACCTAACTTGAAAGTTAAATTGTAAACACTTGTCTGCTTTCTAGTTCATCAACAGCTGTTAATATTTTTAGATGATTGATTATTAGTTTACTAAAGTTTATACTGTTGTGTAATTTTCTTCACTCGAGTCGTATAGTTTTCCATGAAAGTTGGCAGAATAATAAATTTAAATATTCATCTTGTGTTGTTGAAGCTTCAGAGTTGGATAAAAAGGTTTGCAAAACCGACTTTTGAGCGTTATATTTCCATATAAAACAACAATGAAGGTTTATAACAATAAATTATAAATAGTAGGAACCAAGAGGAATAATTCGATCTCTTAATTTTTAACTTGGTTTCATCAACTCCGCATTTGTATCAGTATGTATCTATGTAACAGGATCTTTGAACTTCCTTTCTTCCCATATCAAAATACTGAGTTAATTTGAAATTTCACACAATTCTTGATAACAATATAATAATTTCATAAATTTTGTTGGAGCGAAGCCAATTTTTTAAGTCTGGGAACAGAAAATGATTCGACGAGGCTAAAACTGAAGAATAGGGTGCATGATGTAGTAAATCAAACCTTACAATAATTTTGTCCAATGAAATAACGGATGTGTGGGTTGGTGCATCGTCTTGATGAAACAACACTTTTTCTTAGCCAAAAACGACTGTTTTCCTTGATTTCTTTAATCAAACGTCGCGTAATACCCGCCGTTGATAGTTTCTCCTTTTTCAAGACAGTCAATGAAAATTATCCCACACGCTTCCTAAAAACCCAACGAAATGACCTTACCTGCAGATGGAACTGTCTTTACCTTCTTTAGAGCCGGTTCTCCCTTTTCAGTCCATAGTTTTGATTGTTCTTTTGTTTCATCCATGGTTATGAAACGATGCAAAAATTCAACTTATTTCTGTAAGAAATTGCTAAACACTCGGAAATATCTTCACGACGCTCTTTTTGCTCCATTGTGAACATACCCATCTTGTGCACAGCTTTCTCATGACCAAATTTTCAGTTAATTTGGTCAACCACTTTGTGGCTGGTCTTCACAGGTCGTACGACAATATTTTACCAATATTTTACTTGTGACAACGAAGGAACAGTCTCACTCAGAGTAGTGTCTAGTTCAGCTTTTATATTGGTGGGGCTAATGCCTTTCATATAAATATATTGTATCACATAACGATCACCAATTTTTTCAATGTTTACGAATTCACTGGAAACATTCACTATTGATGGTTGCCTAACAAATACTAAACAACGTGGCGTCTTTAAACTTGGAATATCTGCTGTGGTATTTTTCAAGCAACTACTACCATCTTTACGTCAGGTCAGGTACTTCTCTTACTCACATTAAATGATAAACATTGTGCACATTTGTGTGTGAAAGATGACAATACAATCATTTCTTGAATTTGTATGATTATCCTTGTTAATATCACAAGAAAAGCATGTAACGGAATCTTTGAACACAATTTTCACCCACTTTTCATGTACCACATACTTATTTAATAATTGTTTCTCATGGTCTTAATCAGTAGGAGTAGATAAATCATAAATATTTGGCATCGACTAGCCATAAGATGCAAAATTAAATGGTTAATTTTGCTGTCATTTATCTAGGTTTTCGACTATTTGTCGCTAGACAAACATATGTAGTAGTACTGAATTGAGTACCTATATCAAATGATTATTGCCTGCAATTTTTTAAAATTTGCTCAGAAAACAAAGTTTTAGGCAACTGTAGCTGAGCACAAAAATAAGTATCCACCAAAGTAGCAATTCGTTCAATTTATCTTTTGTTTCGTAGACTATCTCCGGCAGAATTTGTGCAGGATAGATGCAATTGGTCAGTCTGCTTCTCATCATATCCCACACATATTCGATAGTCTGTAAATCTGGTGACTGGGATTGCCACGTCTAAATATTAACTGTGTATATCGAGAGTATGTAAAATAACATTCCATTTAAATAAGACAGTAAACTGGTTTGTCAGAGATCATATACATATTGTTCAACTCCATAAACATGAGTGTTGATCGAATATTACAAGCAATAGGCGCTCTAACCATTACATCAGTCTTGTGTACATGGCTTTTAATTAACATAAACTCCACGTCGTTCGTAATGGCGGCGCCTCAGCCTTCTATACGACCATCTTACGTCTCTAAATAGAATTGAGATTTATCACTGAACAAGATATTACTTTTGCTGCCGTTCTGTGCACCAGTTTAAAAGTTGAGTGAGTAACAGTCAAAAACAGATCAATAGCTCGAATACAGTACTTCCGCCATGTAAAAATCAAACGGTCTAGAAAGCTAATTGCTTGCATCGCCTATCTTGACACTTAGTAGTACTTGTTACTAATGTTACTTGTTTTGCACACACGAAACCATTGATTGCTTTCCAAGATTCAGTTACCTATTCTATCTAAGAATAATAATAAAGAAAATCCAACCTTCCATATAATTAGAAATATATTTAGTAAGGAAAGAGAATATGGATCCGTTTTGAATTGTAATTAAACATTCACTTTTTTACCCGCTGTTTCTTTAATTATCTCCCACCCGAACCATCATTTGTGATATTATATCTGCCTCTACACGGTTGTCTCCTTATTTCTCCATTCTATTCCACAATTTTAACCAAAAAACTCTTATGAGATGTCCCTTTTCAGCTATTCTACGTCTCCTTTAGTCAATTTCAATCATTCTTAGAAAGATAATTCAATTATCAAGGAATTTTAGCAACAAAAAATTTCCAGTCTGTAATTGAGCTTACTCATCTCTCTACTCTAGAGTATTTTCACCACCTAGTTTGTCCCACCACGTAAGATAGACGCATGAGTAAATCTTGACATAATAAATTTCGAGAAGAAGTGTAATGATATTCCTATTTCCTTAGAAGTACTAATGCCCTGCAAAACGAATAATAATTTCATCTTCATCGGCATTGAGTGCTTTTTACCTTCCACGTTGACTTCTAGGACCTAGTCGGTTGTAAATTACCTTTGATTTAGATGAAATTCTGACTATTTTCTAGCCGTGACTGTTCCAGCGTAATTTGATTGAGCAGAAACACAAACCATATCGCGCATCTCATTGTCTTATAAATATCTGCCAGCTTGATTGTTCACTGTTCACCGTTTACTACTGTAACGCTAATGGAGGTAAAGTTTTATTTATACACAAGTCCTCTAATAGCGGCTGTACACTCTCTGCGCGATATGCCGAATGCGAAAGTTGCAGGGTAGCTCTCGCCTCGTCTCAATTTGTCACGGGGTTTCGGCTTTTTGTGCTCGAACCAAAGAGTGTTTGCATGTGTTGCGAGGGAGCTGACAGCATTATTGTATAGTTTCCCGCGCTTCAGTGTCTCGGTATCAACCTTGAGGAATACACGTGTCACTAAGACCTTACACTAATGAATTAAGTATAGGGAACAATAATACCGAACCTGTGGATGAATGTCCATCCTCTCGGCGCTCGCAAACGCAACTGAATTGACGAGAGTGAACATGGTAGAGCTCGTAGAGGAGCCTCTTGTGCGAGAGCGTTCGGCGAGAGCTGGAGGGAGCATTCGCTCGAGAATGTACAGCCGCCATAATAAATAACACGATCCTGCTTGTAAGCATTTTATTTTAACATTCTCTCATAGAATTTGCTTCGTTTGTTTGTGTGTAAATTAATCTCGCTACCAAATTTTAATTTAAATTTTGTGGTACTTAGACGCCGCAAATTCTTTCCAAACTCCAAATACTCAATATATATCATATGTTTACTATTAATTTTCTTTCCATGATATTCAATTGATGCTGTTAATTCGAATACTTTCGAGCGATTATTGAATTTAGATTGAGTTTCTAGTGAACAACTATCAAAACATTCTAGATTTTTCTCCAAAAGTCTTATTAATTACCGTACCATGGATTAATGCCCTTAACAATTTCATACAGTGTACCATATTCGGTATTTTTAAGTTAAAGGCTTCGAATGCTCTGTAAATCCCCAGGGATACAACTTCGTATAGAGGTAAATTGTCCATAATCGTCATATTTTGAAATTCCCGCCTCTGCTCTGTGTCGGTTTTCATGCGGGACAATTTGTATAACCAACTTCATCATATTGTAGATAAAACCATTACCATTTTCATTTCGAAATAATATATATGTATAGCAATTGTTTAAACCTTTTTCATTCCAGTTTCCCCTCATTTGTAAGACTTTTTGAAATTCACTACTCATAAAGTCGACCGTCAGAAATTTTAATGATGAGAAAAGTAAGCTTTGCAACCACTCCCTACCGCTTATTGTCGAATGCACTTACTTTCGAAAATTACGTCTCGGCATTTCATCTTAATGAAGTAAAATATGTTTTTAAACATATGACGTGAATATCCACAAAGGAATCCTTATTTGATGGCTTCAAGACATTACTTTCCACTTTGCTGTAATGATTCAGCTCAAAATACAAGGTTTTTCCAAATTAATATGATACAGCTATACAGAAAAATAAATCTTAGTACAATAAAAGCTGCCAAAAATATTCATTATAATAGGAGACTCGCCAATCTCGTAATGTTTCTAAAGAAACATGGTGCATTGTCAATGATCTAACAAATAAGGCTTCTTCATAGAGAATAATCTCTACCTCACCAGATAACCTCAATAATTACTTCACTAGCTTTTACCCGCGGCTTCGCTCTCATCGAATCCATTGAATAAGTATCAGAAATCATTATAATAGAAATATATCAATATGATAACTTTATTTTATTGCTTGGTTAGTATTATCGATTTTTAAAAATTATTACATACAATGAAGTTTCAAAACATTTGTTATGATCGCTCTCCTAGCTACCCGCTGCTGAGTATGTCTTTCTAAACGACGTTGGGTCTGAAGAGGTGTTTCAGCAGCTCTCAAATCACTTGCAGCCTTACTTGCTGTTGTCTTCTCAGATCTGCAGGAACCGAAGATTCTTGATTTGCTGCACGGGCCCGTGACGAATTTTTAGAAATGTAAATTTACGCTTCCGAAGCATTTTTTAGACATACGCTTTCAGTGACAGTTGAAAATAACAATGATGTAGATTAAATAGATATTGACTTGATCGTCGGTAATACCGTACGTCGATAATATAGTATTTAAGTTTTGTTTTGTTACTTCTAGTACCTCCCAGAATATGTGTGCAAAGTTTAATGATTATTAGTCAAGTACATTTATATATTAGTAAGGATGAATGTAGAAAAAAATTGTCAAATTCTAAAATTCCTTCTCATGATCCGCTTTCATATTTCCCTGATACTTATGCTAACTTGCACTGGCTATTACGATATTTGGATTAGAAGTTAGAATGAAAAGTGTGTAAATTTTTATAAAAATTTGAGTCTAATTTCAAAATATTAACTATTAAAACATCTACTATTTTTCTTCCTAATATTTTCTAATATCTCTTGAAATAACCGATATACCTATAATTGGTACACACTGTAGAACATGTGTGTGCATAAATATTAAGTTTCGCTTCTCTGTTTTGTCGTTTCCGGAACACATTATACGATACCGCTAACAATAATAATTAATTAATATTTGAATTTGTGTAGACATATACATGAAAATGCAACTACTCTCTAATAAGTATTAATCTGTAGAATGGCACGGATTTTAGATAGCCACCGTGTAAAATAGTCCTGAATAGTATTTATTCAATCCATTTTTACTATCTGTTCATATTGTACGTCGCCATCTAGCCAATAATGCCTCAAACTCAGCAGAAAATAGTAGCTGTGTACAAAATCAATAGAGACGATATAGAGTTTCAGATACCTTTCACTAGAGGGACAGAGAAACCTAATCGAATATTTCAGAAGTTTCTTCATGGTTGATGACAGTAAAATAACACAAAAACAATAATTCATTGCTACAACAAGGTACCAGTATCGTACACAAAAGTACAAATATAGATTAAGTTGAATTTAATTCATTCGAACCAAGAATCCATATTATTTATCCATAGATTTTTCAGACTTTTACAAGAAAAACTACATATCAATGGAGAGATAGAACCATATTCGTGGTTTTTCAGCTTTTATAACTTTTACTTCACTTAATCAATTGTATAAATATAGGGTGATGATGAGGTAATCCACTAAATTCATGAAACGTACAATGTTCATTTTTGAATGAAAAAATCACTTCAAACAATTTATTCCAATATAAGTAGAAAATATTTTCATTTAAATAAGAAGCTAGGATCTACTTTCAGAGTTTTGAGCCATGCAGATCTATACGAGTCATTTCGTGCCATTAGGTCTTCTAAATTGTTTGGTTAACGTAGTCCCCTACAGATAAGAATAAGGAGGTGAGATCAGGTGACCTACGGAGTCATTCCATTGATCCACGTATCCCAATCCACCTTTATTGAAACTGATAAACCATAAAATTTCCCAGACAATTCTTACTAAAAAACTAATTTTTCCGGCGTTGCGTCGTCTGAAAATACCACACTTTCAAAAAAATTAGGATTTTCGTCAAAATTCGTCATAAATATTTTACAAAATTTCAAACGTCTGTCAGCATCATCTCCTAAGAATTCGTGAACAAGTTGTATTGTGTATTGGTGCAGTTTTTCTTTCATTAAGAATTTTACCACAACCGACTGACTAATATTTCTTTGTAATTTCTATTGTAGTGGCGAGAGGGTTATCTTCTCATGACAGCAAATTATCTAGCTTTGCATCGTCGCTTATTCGTGATCTTCCAGAGTTTGGAGAATCCCTCACGCTTTTCGTTTCATTAAATTATGCAACAATTTTGCTTGCCTTGCTTCTAGCAAATGGGAATGTTTCAAAATGTGTTTCGTTATATAGAACAAAAGCTTCGTCCTGAGTTCGAAGTTTATTGCCGTAACCAACTTGTTTTATTGAAACAATCAATATAATTGACTGATGCTCTTACCAATTAACTTAATTGTGCATTTTTTTCATAAATTCAAAATCTGTTATATTTGAATTCAGTTGCCGAAATTGATGGTACGGAGTCTCCGTACACAATGTTTGACTCCTCTTTCATTTGGGTAGGCGTAATACCTTTCAAAAAAAAACTATTTAATGATATCTCGATATTCAATTAACCCAATCACAGTGATTGATAAATCCAATGAGCATTTATTTATGAGTGTGATAATTATGAGTATAAGAAATTTAGAACTACTGCTCCGAACTTGTCGGTTAACCATCAGCAAATAATGAAAAAAATATGCCAACAATCAGTGTCAATAACATTAACATGTGTTCTCTGTGTCCGCGAAAAAAATCAGTTGCCAAAAAAGCAGTGCGGTTTGATTCTATTGTGGACACGTTTTCAATATCTGACGTTTCACAAAATAGGGTAAGTTTATGTGAATTTCTTAAAATATTGTATAGTCCATTTTTATGGATGAGAGAATAATAAAATGATCAAGCATTTATAATATATAAGCGTATCACCTCTTAACATTCATATAAATATAATGAATATATCGGGTGTACACTTCACCTAATTAATCTGAAGATAAAAGAGTTCCATTTTTTCAAAAAATGTTTCATTTTGCCACAACGTATGTTAAGTACATTGTATCATACTGGTGTATAAGAGGATATATTGGAAAATTCTTAGCCTACTATAGAACCAAACAAAATTTCAATGTCAAAATATTTTATCACTCAACATATTCTCCTCTTAATTGGATACATTTATTACAGCGAATCTGCAACGTCTCCAGACTTTTCAAAAGCATATTTCTTCTTGCTCTGTAAACCAGACCTTCACAGCTTTTATTAATTCCTCGTTAGAAGAAAATTTACGACCTTCTAGACTTTTTTTCAGTTAAGGAAAGAGATGATAGTCCGACGGAGCCAAATCTGGTGAATAAGGGGGCTGTTCTAGTAATTTAAACCCTAAATCACGAATTTTTTGCATGGCAACATGAGATTTGTGTTCTATCCTTATCCAAAAAATTAATCATAATTACTCCATGGCACTCCCAAAAAACTTAAGCAAGAACTTTTCCAGCAGATTTTTGGACACGAAACTTCTTAGGTCTTGGAGAACCAGAGTGTCGCCATTCCATCGATTGTTGCTTTGTTTCTGTATCGTAGAAATGTACCCAAGTCTCATCCATAGTAACAATTCGGTTTAAGAAGTCTACATCGTTTTCAAATCGAGCACAGATCGAACGCGATGCTTCTACTCTTATTTTCGGTCAACATTGAAACATTTGGGGATCCATTTTGCAGCAATTTTTGTCATGTCCAAATTGACGTGAACTATATGATGAACACGTTCGTATGAAATATTCAGTGTTTCAGATATCCATCCGTTTTAGCCCAATTCGACGGTCTGATAAAATCATGTCATGAACTGCATCGATATTTTCGAGGACTGACACAGAAACTAGCCTTCCCGATCGGTCATCATCATCAATGGAAAATTTACCACTTTTGAAGCTTGCAGTCCAATTTTTCACGGTGGCATACGAAGGACGTTGATCACTAAGGGTATCAAGCAAATCTTCGTAAATCTGCTTATCTCTTAACCCTTTTAAATACAGATACTTGATGATGGCTCGATACTACATTTTTTCGATTTTCACAATTTCGGTGGACATCTTTTTTCTTTTAGTTTATTGCGTAACTATGGTTTACTGTTTTGACGTCAAACTTTACACTGAGACTACTTAAAAGTTATTTTTCGTTGCTATGGTAACGCAATATTTTGTTTATGCATGGAACTGGCCTAGGCTAACTAGATATCAACACATCCTCGTAGGTATAAAGGATTGATCTTTCAGTTTTAAATAACATTTCGTTCTTAAATAATAGTTTCAATATACGAATTCATCAGAATACAAAACCAAATCAGAAGATGAACTATCACAACCAATATATACAATCATTTCATCAGTAAAATTGTCCAGCTTCAAAAGTTCTCTTCTTTTTAACACTTTTACATAAATGTTTGTCTGTAAATGATTTAAAACAATTATATATTGATATTTCTTCATTGAATAACACTGCATCTTTTAACTTTTTATTTGCCATATGAGATGAGAAAGAAAGTTATGCCAAAATGCGCGAGGGTTGGGAAATGCCTTGCATTCGTGTGAGACTCTCACCTCATTATACCAACTTCTTCGGTTAACATAGGGAGTCGGAAAGAAGTTTTACCTTCGTACTTCGACTCTCCCCTACTGCTACTTTGTCTACTTACCTCCTTTCTGATTCCCTAACCTCTTCCTCTTAAAATTGAATATCTGCTCTTCTTCGTTCTCAGTCCTTTTTCCTATCAAATTTTCAATTTTTCAAACTTCTTCTTTTTCTCCACTGATCGGACTCATTTATATATCACGTGTTTCGGGTCGTCCAGGCATTTGCATACTTCACATAAGTTATCTACGGTCTTAAAAAGGTATGTGGTATGCTCATGCTTACTCTGCACCAACCGTTTAATGTTTAGGTTCAGTCTCTTTGGGGTTTTGTACTTTTTTTGTCGCATCAGTATTCTGTACCATTCTTCTGTTTTCCTCAGTGTGACTTTCTCTTTCATATATAAAGCATCTTTCTGCTATCCTTAGGTCTATCGCGGGAATACCACTATCCTGCGATTATTTGCTTGGCTTATGCTGATACTGTCCATAGCTGATATCATTTTTGCTAATCCTTTTCTTTCTGTTGTTATTAGTTTTTCTGTGTGTTTGCTTTATAACCACTGTATTGCCGTTTTTACTGTTTTTCCCGCTCTTATTTTGGTGTCTACTATTTCATTCCCTTTTATTAGGAATACCAAGTAGTCCGCGTAGGCTATTGCCACGACTTTTGTGCCGAAATTGATTTTTAAAATTCTATTATACATTATGTTCCACAGAACTGACCCAGGGTCGATTTTTGTAGCACTCCCCTCGTACATGTATATCTAATTATTCCTGATTTCATTTTACTGTTTTTAAAGTAGTTTCTAACGCTATCAAGCAGATACGAGCTTACGTCCTCCTCTATCAGGCCGTTAATGGTATGGTTCCATCTGGCTATATTAAAAGCGCTAGTATCAGGCACTATCTTGTCTGTCCTGCTCCTACCCTCTCTTTGATCCTTTCAATATTTCTGTAGTTGTTTCCTGAATTCGTGTTGATTTTCCGATATCATATAATTTTCCTCAATTTCTTTTTCAAGTCTTTTTACGAGTAATCTTCCATATGGTTCGCCGAAAGTATCCAGGAGATAGATTGGTCGGTAGTTAGGGGGTTCATTTGGATCTCTTCCTCCTTTTGGCAACAGGATGACCGTGGTAATCTTCCATTTTGTTGGAAAAGATTGCGATCTCAACAGTTGGTTTACCATTTGCAAGTTAAAACAAACTGAACCTACATATTAGGTGAAATTTGTTGGGACAAGGTTCTTGGTATTAAGTTAGAACAAAATTTTTAACCTCTATTGACAAATAGATCTCTAGTAAATATTATGATACGGCTATATAATATTCAATATATAGGGCCCTTGGACTACAAATACCCTTTTTAGACGACGCCCTCTGAAAATTGTTTTTTCTGTATTCATTTACATACCGAGAGTTGCGTTTTGAGTGTTCCATGTAGTGAAAGTGACAGTTCCGTACTGCAAAAAACTTTCGGGACGTTCTGAAGTAGACAACTTTAACTTCCTTAAATATGACTCTTCAATGTTGACAGTTGACAGTTTTTAATTCGTTGCTAGATAAATCTTGTGCAAGGTACGAAAAACAGTACGAGCTCTTTATGAAGTGGTGTCACCAGAAAAAGAAAAACCCAATGGAAAACGTAGTCATCGCTTATTTTGCAGAAAAATCTAAAACCTGAAAAGTTCTACTTTATGGAATACATTCGCGATGATTAAAAACAACATGTTCACATTAACAAATATCCAACACTCATAAATTTCCTGAAGAAACAAAACAAAGGGTGCAATAAAATCAAAAACTTCAACTTCAGTGTAATTGAAAAAGTTTCGGATCTTATGAGTCGTCTAAAAAATGTTGTGTACGCCGCGGCTGAAATACTACTTTGTTGGACGTGTCCTTGGTATACAAATAACTATTTATATTGTTCTGTTAATGAAAGACCTAGTTATGGAAGACCGAAAACTTGTATTAGCTCATGTGAATTTATAAAAATTCCAGGAAATGTTTAAATTATTCTGTAACAATATTTAAAATGACCATACTAGGTTTTGGATTAGAAATTACTGTCTCGTACATAAAAATGTTGTAGGCGACGAATCATAATGTAAGCCTAGTCAATGTCAATTTATAATGATAGAAATCTTCAACGAGGTTTACCAAATTATATTGAAGAAGAGCCCCGTTTTCCTATATATACTGATTTCTCAGACTTCCATAGCTAAATTATTAAATAAGCTCACTGTGTAAAAAGATTGACATCTATTCAAACGGCTCGCCGTTGATAGTTTTCCTTTTTTAATACAGTCGATACAAAATTATACCACACGCATCCCAAAAAACCGACGCCATGGCCTTTCCTACAGATGGAACGCCCTTTGTCTTCTTTGGAGCCGGTTCTCCCTTTTCATTCCATTGTTTTGAACCCATGTGAAACATTCGATGGAAACATCTTCAAGACGCTGTTTTTGTTCCATTTGGGAGCAAACGCGGCACCCACCTTGCGCACAGCTTTCTCATGTCCAAATTTTCAGTCAATTTCAGTTCAGTTCAAACTCTGCCTCCCATTAGTTTTCTGTAAATAACGAAGGAGTAGTCTCATCCAGAGTAGAATCTAGTTCAGCTTTTATATTGGGTGGGCTAACGACTTGAATAGAAATGACTTGAAACATATTCTGTATAGATTGTGTACGTTCTATTACAGTGGATAATGTGATTATCTTTCTTCTGGTCTGAATTTTTTGAGTTCTCTGCAACACTGCAGAGCTCCAGTCGTCCCTATCTATTCATTTGTATATCAAAATTTCTATTCTTGTCGGTAATTAAAAATTATAAAAAAATTTCAAAGAATAATTGTATATATTACAAAATTTCTTTACAACATGAATAACCCTCTATAATTGTGGTATTATAGATCGAGTGAAATGAATCTAGGATTTGTCTCAAGATATCTTCAGATGTGTTTGAGCAATTTCTCTTGTTAACGAGTTAATAATCCCTTCGTTATACTAGAGATAAAGACAATATCTCCTGGCAGCGACATCAGAAATTTTCCATGCTATTACAAAGCCCTGTCTCAGTGTACGTAGACGAAGTTTTAGTTTCGTTCAAAGGCTGATCAAAATTGGAAGTATATGCTCTGCAAAGCGTTGCAAATACGGCATAAAAATCAAGGCATTCGCAGAGTCTGGAATATTTTTCATTTGTACATCTCGTTGTATGAAATTTATTCATTTTTCAATTTAATCTAATCTCACATCGTGGCTTTTATTCGTAATATTTTCAAAAGAAAATATAAGAAACTTGGAACAGCGCCTTAACGATATTATCTAAAAACTCTCCTTTCCATCTTTGAATAAAACTGTTGACGAGCAATAATTACTTTCTTTGTTTTTCGCTAACTTAACTAGCTTTTCGCTCAATTAGCTAAACACAGAACAACATTATTTAGGGAATGCTGGTTTCTAATTATCAGAGGAGTTACTCTTAAAAAGATGCCAAATTATTTTGAACACAAAGTTTCTAAAAGAAAAAACTGTAGACGAAATATAACTAAACAAAAAATATGAATAAAGTTCGTGGGTATGATTGTGGACTGGTTTCTATTTGAATAATTATATCCATCAACAACAGTAAACATTAATTTCATTATTGTGAATTTTCTATATTCTAAAAATAATAATTGAGGATATAAGGGTGAATAAATCACTTGACTTCTGTCATAATTTGAAGAAGTTACGTTATTTAGTTTAATAGCAGGCTACCTCGTGAGTTGTAAAAGAACAAATGTTAAAATCAGGTTCTAATCAAGACTTAGTTTTTAAGAGAAAAACCATCAAAAAATCAAGATAATACCATCAATTGTATTCTATTATATCAGTCAAATAAATTAAATTCGCCTCAAAGTAAAATTAATCCTAAATTCATAATATACGGCGTAAGAATCGAAAAGATTCTCATCTGTCAGTTGATTTCGAAAATTCTATTTTCATACCATGGATTATTTGATTTTGCAACTTTTTTTACTCTTGAAATTTTATTTGATTTGAAAAAAATTCATTACAGACTCAACATATTAATAGATACATTTCAAATAGAACAATCTAATGAGAAACCAAATTAAAAATATTGTAGAACATGAACATTTATAATTTAAAGAAATTGCGGAGATTAATTTTGTAATACTGGTACAATGTATTCGTCTGTAATACAATTTCACAATTCTTCTTAGGAATCAACCGGAGAAGAATAAATAGATTCCTTCAACTCCCCCCAGAGAAAGTGATCATTTTTAACACAAGAATTCAATTTATGAAGACTAGGTAAGATTGAATCGCATTGTCTCTAGTAGTTGGTCTACTTGAATTTCGATCTGCTCCAGATATAGAGATCTAAAATTGTCAAATCTTGTGACCTAGCTGAAGAAAAAATACGGTTCCGCGTCGTATGCATCTGATTGTATGTATTACACCGGATAGTTTAGCTAGTGCAACATGTAACTGGAACCATTATACCCCACAATCCAAAATGTAATCAAAATAAAATACATCATCCGTTGTTATCCCATTTTATAAGACTTAAAAGAGGTTGATTGTAAATTTAAGTCCACCTTCAAAACCAATTAATAATGAGAGACCCTAGAGTGATCGATATCGGTCAGTTTGCAAATCTCTATGGCAATACCATTCAACTCTATTCGGAATATACACCTCGTATATTTTCTAAATTATTATCTACCTCGAGTGTTCAATATCTAATTGTTTATTCATTCTTTCTAATGTCGTCGTCACCATCTTGATGAGGTTTTGTTTTTTCTGTCCATGATGTTATCAAAACTCCAGGCAATAGCACATATCTTTTATAATTTCAAAATTTATGGTATTAACATCCTTTTTTGCCAATAAGTTCTTCTCTTCAATAAAAACTAATTCATGTGAAGGTTCACATCATCTTTATCTTTTAATATTTGGCAAAGTATAGTTTTCAGGATCAGTTGATGTGTTTGATGCTACACGAAGAAATTCCTTTATTTACCGAAACTTTTCTGATTAATGTCATTTAAATATTGATAATTATCAGAAAAAAAAACCAGATGTGAGTCCAATAAATCAATCTTTGATGATATGATGCAACCCAACAATTTTCTAAAAAACTTTTTGTACTTCTCACTCTTATAGTTAAATCTAGATCTTTAAATTGTTTTTCAAATACTGGTTATTTTGTTATGTCCTAATTTGGGACTCAGCTGAAATGCCCTCGTCTATATTAGTGTCACTTATTTTAGTGAATTTCCTTTTATATACAAACATCCGCTCCCATTGCGCTCCATCGCTTAATTTAATGTGCAATGGTGAGAGAAGAACTTTAGACGGCTCTACAAGAGGTAAATATTTCATATTTTTCTCTCCAGGGTCTAAAGATGTTCGCATAGACCATACTTTTTTATGATAATGGTTTCTTTTCTCCCGACTAACCCATTCACAAAAAAAACAGCAGAATTTTGTATAACCGATCTGTTCGAGTAATAGGGAGACAACACCACAGATTTATAAAGAATATTCACTATATTCGATTTTTTTGTAATAACATCATGTTTTCCTTTGTCTTTGTCTTTGAACTAGATTTAATGAATAAACGAAAACGAGAGGGATTAAATTTTCTAACACACCATTTAAATCATTATACACCAGGTCTTCATCTGGAAATTAGTGTGATCTGAAGAGATCATCACGATTTCGAAAATAACTCATTCCAGTTTCATAATGTCCTAAATTCCCAACAGTTTTAATTGCCTTTTTGACAAATTTATTCAAAGGCCCAAGTCGCTTAAGTTTTCTTGAGTTATCAAGTGTGGTTCGTTAGAGATTTCTTCAAACTCAGATTAATCGTGATCAACGGTCTGCGATTTGTTCGAAATAGAGGACTGTAAATAGTCAATTGCAAGTAACGCAGATGTAACTAGTATAAATAAATTGTCACTATCAAGTATTGGTTCATAAGTTAACTGTAAATTTGGGTAACTCACTGTGTGTTTGTTTAGAATCAATAATTTTTATACAACAAGACAAAAATAACGAGACATGATCTTTTGAATCGGTCCAAATAGTCTAATAAACAAATCATTCAAAAACTTAAAAAATGGAGATAAAGGTCCTAGAATTATGAGCGTTAGTTAATTCGATTAGAAATCACCTCAAGAAAAAATATTTTTTGAGAATTTTTGTGCGGGTATAAAATTCTTGCGCGGTTTACTACTTAAGTTTTGAGATATGGCAACACTGATGTGAATATGTCCCATCTGACATTCACATAATAAACATTTTCAATGGTGAACGTACTCAGAACGTGTAGTCATAGGAGTTATATTTGAGCTATTTACATATACTTTGAACATTCATTCTCGTGCGATGATTTTCGACGTGGAGTGAGCGAACAGCAGTGTGCCGATAAACTCGCTTCGATTTTTGTTGATGAAGCGCCATCTCATGTCACCGTGTTTCGCTGCTTTTCCGAATTCAATCGTGATTGCTATAGGATGAATTTCGTGAAAGTCCCCCAAAATCGGATGTTGTGGTAGACATCGATGCTGTGCGTGAGCTGATATTGCAAGTCATGTGACATACTTTGTGATTTGGGCATACTTGGGCATTAGTTCGACTCACATATATTCAATCAATCAAAAGATTTGTTCGCTTTGGATAATTTGACAATGGATAAAAAACCTCGTGACGATTGGTGCAAAAAAGGTGCTTCAAAAGACGTCGATAATATCGTGACAGGCGACGAATCATGGATCTATGCATATGAACCCGAAACTAAAAATCGATCGACTGTATGGGTCTTTATAGACAAGCCAAATCCAAAAACAAAATTGGTCGCCTGTTTGTTCGGCATAACTGGACATGTCGCCATCAGCATTTGTTTGCCAGAAATTTTCGAATTATGCTACACCTCGACAATGCCAGCTCTCACACATCAGTTCAAACAAAAACGTTTTTGAACATTAAGAAAATCGAATTGATAGGTCATCCACCGTACATTTCTTGTTTGGTACCCAATAATTTCTTCTAATTCTGGCAGATCGAAAATAAATTGCGAAATGAACATTTTTCTACGACTAAAAAACCGATTGATGCGTTTAAATCATATGTTTTGGAGATACCTAAATCGAAGTGACAAAAATACTTCGACAATTGTTTCAAACGCATGCAAAAGAGTATCGATCTTAATGGATAATTGTTTATATTTGTCATCTCAAAACTCAAGTAGCAGTTTTTAATTTTTTATTCAAAACTCAAAAAGTCTTGATATTAAAAAATTTCATAGAAAGTACCTTCAAAAAAAGAAAATTTCCAATGAAAAAGTCCCAACTTCTTGAACTCTATCTGCATTATTTATAACTTTAATTAAGCCATAAGAATAGGGCTCCGCGCGGCTGTTTCGGCATAACCGCGAGGTCAGTAAAGAAAGTACATCGCGACTGCAGTTGTATATACAAAAAAGTATACCAACCCATTTTTCTAAAATTATTTTATTCCAACAAACAATAATATACAAAACTTTAACTAAAAACTACTAATTATTATAAATATTAATATTGAAAACACAATTTGTTGTATTCTGTAGACTAGTAAGAATTGCCGGCCCAGCGGAGTTATTTGGTTTCAACTGGAAGGTAGATGACGTCGATGAGGATGGCATCGGTTTTAAGTCATTTGGCAGGTAACAGCTCGGAATTAGCTTCATTTGCAGCCTTCAAAATGGCTTCGGGAAGTTCTTCGTCGGATGAATCCATTAATATTATTGTATCGGATTCGGTTTAATTTAGAAGAAGATTGTTCTTATTCGGTCACTTCCAAGACGTTTTGAACAACTTTGACGTTTTAGTAACAATTACACGCTTGGGTTGTCATAGTAACTGATATCAAACCCGGGTGGTTGGATAGTTGTTTCTCCTTTGAAGAATGAAGAACTTTCAAAACTAAAATGCGTGCGGGAAAGTGGGTTAAAACGCACGGTCGTAGAAAAAAAATAATTTCTTTATAGTCAAAATGGCGGCCGTGAAGGAAACTATCGATTATCGCATTTGTACCCGTATTAGCTTTTCTTGGTCGGTTGTGAGGGTTGTTATGGTGTTGAGAGAACTTCATAGATAGTTTTTAAGTCTATTTCAATGGAAAATAAAACGGAAACTTAGGAACTTTTCAGCTTTTATAGCAAGTAAGCTATTAAGCAATATACAAAATTTAGAAGACTTGTGTCTATTTTGTTTTTAAATTACGGAAGATTTTTGAACATTAGTATTCAAGTTTAGTAAACATATGTGAGTACTTTTGAAGGTTGGAAAGTGATACCCAATGGTAGCTGAATGATATAATTATATGAGGTATATGAGCTTTAGTCAAAATTCTGCTCATTTTCCTCCAGTTTTCAACTTGTTATTGACAACTATTTTCTACACTCAGACACAAAGAAAAGCATATTAAACTTTAGTGCTTTCAAACATTTTCAAGCTGATTTTGTGATCAAAGATTTAATTTTGAAACAAATGATTCTAAACATTTGATTTATTAAATTATGGTGGGGTATATATTCTGTATCATAAAAATGTATTATAACCCATTTACATATAAATTGGAGTAGATAATAATTGAGGAGGCTGATAGTTACAAAGAGTTGACGTGGCAATGACGAATAAACAAATTTGGCGCCAGTAATTGGGTTAAATAAAGCTAAAAAAATACGAATTTGATTTTTAAATACTACAAATGAAAGGAAAAAACCCTTCTGTCACAATAGTCTTCGTTAGCATATAAGAGTTGATGAGTTTTAGAATTTTTTTAACAAACTTTTATTTATTAAGTTACAGAATTTGTTCCAGTGAATCGTTCCACTCTGTATAAATGTATGTTATTTGGGGATAAAACTCCGAACTTGATGCCCATTTTGAGAAACAGGAGCAAAATAGTTATCACAAGTCGAAAGACGGATGGATTTCGAAGTAATAACTGGCACAAATATTGACTTTATTGCGACTTTTCTCGAAATTGAACTAACACCACTAAATATAGATATAATTGAACTGACAACCTTCGTAAATATAAAGGTTTATTCACTGCTAATGATATTTTTGGTTTTATCTTGAAGAAAAACGAATACAAACAAAAGTTTATTTATATAAAAAGTTAGCAATATCAACAATATTTTTGTGGAACTATAAACGAAACTTTATCAAAAAATGTTGAATCGTAAATTTGCAGTCGTTTTAAATTACCGTGTTGCCATTTCCACATATTCAAGTAAACACTCCATTTGTAAATGTCGAAAATATGTAAATATAATAAAATAAAAACTGTCCGATCAATTAGAATTAATCTTACCGACCGAATGTATCAAAAAAATCGGTAACGTTAACTTAACCAAAAATAGCTGCTTCAGATTTACCGAGTCTCATTCATATATACTCATAAATATTTCCGGCTTTCTCAAACTTTCCTTTCTCTTTTTTCACAAACAATATATCTATTTAGAAAATTTTAATCTAATGAGAAAATTATATTTACAACTACCAAATGTACCAACGCTAGTGTCCTTCAACAAGTTAAGAAAGACTGGAATAGAAATCAATGAGCCTAATAAAAAACTATGCAAAAGACGAAATTCAGTGAAATAAAGAGTAAAGTGAAGAATTAGAAAATTACAAAAAGATTCAGAACAAAATCTATTATAAAACATCTAATTTAATTGGGTAATGCAACTATCCATCCCATTATCTCCGTACGATATCCGATATCCCTTGCGCATTCTTTTCTTCTCAGCTTGTATCTCAGAAATACTTCGTTTCCCTGTTTTTAACTCCAGACTTGCAAGTCTTCTGAGAAGTATGGATTCATCATGTCACGATGAAGAAGAACCTTTATCATTAACTCGAACAACAAAGTAAAACTCGAAATAAACAACAAGCCTTTTGGTTCTTTTAGAATCATGGAAACAATATAATCCAAATAAATATGAAAGTAGAAGACCAAAATCTAAATTACAAAAATAGGAAGCGGGGAAAGGAAAAATGGCCTAAGAGAGAGTTATATAAATAAAAAAAGCTTTAGAACATGATGAACTAACATCAGAAATTTTCGACTTAACAAGAATTTTTTTCATAATCATTTTCAGTTTTAAACAGTTTTAAATCCATTCTCCCTCTCTCCCTCTTGTTATTGTACTGTCGGATATAGATTTTATCTATAGTTAGGAATCGACGCAAAAAATACAACTCATCTTGCTCAATCTCTGTCCATAAGGCATGAAAATGATCATTCGAATGCGCAGCTCGTCAAAAGCAAATGCAAATGTATTTTTTTAATATGCCCAGACCCTCTTGTATCTCTCAAATCTTAATCTGACGACTGTCCAGTACCATTTGGTGAAATTTTTCGTTCATATTGCCGAAATCTTTAGGTTGAAACTTTTTAGATAATATTCGTATATCTTTACATGCTGCAAAATATAATTAGGTGAGAAGTATCCAATGAAGGAAGACCACTATTTCTTTATACGTGGTTTTATATTTCTTCATCGCTGCATAACGTGAAAAACCACCAGGACTCGATCCAGAGTCTCTCGTGGTGCAAAGGCGGCAGAAGTGGTAGCTATCCACACTCTCGATTCATTCTAAATTCAATTCTCTACTGATCCACTCCCACGCGATATTCACTTCATTTTCATGCTTTTCCTAGCGTTCTAAAAACCACGCACCGTCCATAGAGTCCGGTTAAGAAGTAAATGGACCAGCTAAAGAATGTGCGTAGAAATCCATTTTCGCCAGAAGCCTGATCACTTAGTTCGCGATTGGTTAGCCTTATGAAAGCATAGGTGTAGACGCTCTAATTTGTTTTTTTGCACTTTGTGTCTTATTGTTTCTTTGTTTTTTCAATTGTTGTTCATATTTATATTACAGCAGGTTTTTGTGTTAATCATCCAATATTTTGTTAAGATGAAGTCGTAGTCAGCAGGTGGCGACTGTAAAGTGCATGAAAGGATAGGCAGAAGGCCGAATACTGGAAACAATTTTGAGAAAAAATGAGACATTTTTGTTGTTTCGCATCTTTTCTAAATTCATTGAAATTAATTGAAAAGAAACAAAGATAAAATTCTTCCTGTTTCTTCCATAATAGGTCAAACACCTGGTGCTTCTTAGATATCTTTTCTCATCCTGGCTCTAGTTTGTCACTCCACCTATTTCGTGCTCGATCTCTAATCCGTGTTCCAATTGGAGATTTATCCCTTAATATTTTCACCAGTCTATCGCCTGCCATTCGACTCATATGTGGGTTTCATTGTTTTTTACGCTGTGATAACGATTCGTTAATGTTTTCTATATCACATCAATGTCTGATATTTTCAGTTCTATACCGTTCTAATATTGTTTTTCCCGAAATTCACTTTGTCGCTTTGTAAATTTATGGTTTGTTTCTAGTCTTAGGTGTTTGTGTCGCCATCCTACGTTCTGAAGACATATCGCGATAAAAATTAAAAGAAAAATAATTTTTACGTAAAATATGTAGTAGCGAAATTTTACACCTGTCCGGTATCCCCTAAATAAGTACTATTATTTATGTCAAAGTTACCCTACGTAATCTCCTGCAGTGTTCAGCCCTGCCTTAAGCAGAGACACTAAACGAACGCTGCGCATCGTCCGTGCTTGTCGTGGTCCAAATACTTAATAATCGGACTATACTCTTGCACTTGGGTTGCCTCTTGTAGCCTGGAGTCTGGATATGGCTTAAAATAATATAATTATCACAAAATCTGTAGACTCAAACGAATTAATGAACAAAATTATTAAAAACTGTACAACTAACTTGCATTAAATTGATTCATAACCTAAACCAAACTCAAGGAAGATATTTTCAGCATTTAATTAAATAGCAATTTACCCTTAATTGTATATTCCTTCTTTTGAAGGTATTGTTAATCATACCGCTTGTGTACACTAATTTAGTTTAAATTTCAACACAACTTGAGTTGAATAAAATTAATTAATATTGTTTTTACACTGATTTTGATTATAATAAATAGGTTATACAAGAATGGAGTGAAAATGCGTAGTAGAGGTAGGGGTACTTGAAACGCCCGCTACCACTCCACCGCTCACTGCTGGAGCCCTGTGTGACGTCGGCGATCCCTTATCTTGATAACCAAACGTTCAAAAATTATGAAATAAACTGAAATAATTATAATTTCTTTATCACAAAACCGCAAACACAGACAAATAAATTCGAAATAGTATAGTAAAGAAAGCAGACGATAGTACAGTTAAGTTTTAAACGTTAATCGCAAAAAAAAGGATCTCTGGAATTATGGAGCTATCTTAAAATTGTAAAACAAAAACAATGCCAATCAAATATAAAAGTTGATAAATTGTTGCAATGGAACGTATTAGTTTATTTAAGAAGATCGACAAAAACAATAGTAACAAGAGGATTCGGTCTTGTCAAACGTCAAAAACGATGCATAAAACAGTATACGGCACACGTTAAAAAATTGTCACGTAATACATAACACAATTTAAACGACGCATTAAACGTCAAAAAAGACTCTTTAAACGTCAAAAACGACACGCACGATGTCAAAAACGACACATACAACGTCAAAAATCACACATTAAACGTCAAAACGACATATACAACGTCAAAAACGACACATTAAAGATCAAAAACGATGCATTAAACCTCAAAAACGTCACACAAAATGTCAAAAGCAAGCATTAAACGTCAAAAACGACAAAAACGACACATACAACGACAAAAACTCACATACAAAGTAAAAAACCACGCATTAATCGTCAAAAACCACGCATCAAACGTCAAAACCACGCATTAAACGTCAAAAACGACGCTTTAAACGTCAAAAACGACGCTTTAAACGTCAAAAACGACACGTACAACGTCAAAAACGACACATACAAAGTCAAAAATCACACATTAAACGTCAAAACGACATATACAACGTCAAAAACGACACATTAAAGGTCAAAAACGATGCATTAAACCTCAAAAACGTCACACAAAATGTCAAAAACAAGCATTAAACGTCAAAAACGACGCATTAATCGTCAAAAACCACTAATCAAACGTCAAAATCACGCATTAAACGTCAAAAACGACGCTTTAAACGTCAAAAACGACACGTACAATGTCAAAAATCACACATTAAACGTCAAACATTACGCATTAAAGGTAAAAAACGACGCTTTAAACGTCAAAACCAACACATACAACGTCAAAAATCGCGTATTAAACGTCAAAAATCACGCATTAAACGTCAAAAACAAGCATTAAAAGTCAAAAACGATGCATTAAATCTCAAAAACGTCACACAAAATGTCAAAAGCAAGCATTAAACGTCAAAAACGACGCAATGAACGACAAAACTGACACATACAACGTCAAAAATCACGCATTAAACGTCAAATACGACGAATTAAACGTCAAAAACCGCGCATCAACAATGTATTAAACTAATTCATAACCAACGAAAATTAATTATTTTTATTTAAATATAAATAATACAAAAAATTATAATTCCCAACAAGGTTCTATCGAAATGTATACTGCTGTGTGAAGTGAGCAGTATTCCTACATTTCGTAAAAAAAAAGATATTAATCGTTGTCATTAGCTCTAGTACTACCGGAGCCTCTACAAATTAATACACGAAAAAAATAATGAGTCTGTGAAAATAAAATGTTTTAGATATATATCTAAGCCAGCTTGCCAAGTATGTGCACGTGAATAATAATTTATCGCTGAGTTATGGTATCATTATTTTTGGTTGTATAAACGAAAGTTGTTCATTTTAACTATTGAGAAAGAAAAATCCTATTTGGGTCCAATGGAATCGGATACTTATTATTATAATAATAAATAGGATATTTTATCCTTATTTTATCAAGAATCAGATCATTTGGTAACATAATCAACTGGTTTAATTTTGAAAATTATATATATAAATATTAATTTTAATATTAAGAATACAGAAATTTCTTCTTGTTGAGAACTATTGAGGAATTTCGAATGTTGTATCTATGTATTTATTAGTATTATTGTTTCTTTTTCTTTCTGTGACACTAGAGATTATCAGCTGATCTATTAATCCCATTTCCTTTAAAAAGTTCAGATTGTGGGATGGCTCGAGCTGCCATGTATCTTCGTCTTCTATCTAATATGTTCCCAGATGTAATACTCTGGAGTCCTGCAGTGCCTCATACTTGGAGAGAATGTAGATAGAGGTTTCGTCCTCTGCGCAACAGAATCTGTTCGTTATCGACAACACTCATGTGAGTATCCGTAAGTTGCTCTTACCTAGGTTGATACATTCATCAGATCTTCCCTGGTTATAGCTTCCCAGGAGTGTCTTCCTGTCTCAGCCTCTGTAGATTATCCCCCCATCAATTATTCCTTTTCCTTTTTAACTTCTTCTTCAATGTTCTCTCTGTTGTTATGTAGCTGATACCACAAAAGGGTTCAGGTCCTATGAAAGGTTTGTTCGCCCCTACTTTAACGAGCCTGTCAACTTTTTTCGTCTTACTTAGCTCATTTAGCTTGTCCAGGTATTTTAAACCAATTTGGATTTCAACATCTATCTCTGTTTGAAAAATACTTGGTGTATTGACCAGGCTATTAGAGTCCTTGATTCACACTTATTCCAGTTCTGCCTGCTGTTTTGGAGTCATGCGTATCTGAATGTTAATAGAATATTATTTTTCACTTGCAAAGATAATTGAAGAGAAAAAGGGAGAATAATTACCTACGCAAATATTATCATAAGTGCTCCGTCCTATGGAATATTTTATGGTTATCTGCTTCTCAAAGTGGCCAAATGAACAAGGATAATACTAAACGGCTGAGGACGGATTTAAGCAAAACTTGCAACGTATTACCATAGATCAAAAATCTGTCTTGTTGATTGGTTCCGGATTGAAAGCGTTTTGTCTCGATATAGTCGAATGCTGATATAAATTACAGGCGGCCAGCTCGAACTAGATGCCGATAGAGATCGCTATGTGAGAAGAAGCAGTTTGTATACGTACTACGTACGAATAATAGTTTCTGTTAATTGCTTTTATTGATGCCAAAGCGGAAAAGGTTCTAAAAGAAGGACTAGTAACTATAATAGGCATATCCACATTGGCTACGTTATGAAACATATTGGGATTGTAATGAAATTATACAGTATTGGATATCAGATCAGGCGTATAAGAGCTTTTGCTAATGGCCAGTCCGACTCAGAAAGGTGTTTTCTAAAATCCTATGTCCAATTCCCTTCTCATTTGAAATAAGAAGAATAGAGAAAGTTGACTATTTAATTTACCAAGCACCTTCTAATACTAATTCCGAAATATTATACAGAGTTCGGCTTTGTTTTGAACCTGCCTTTATCTAATCCCCAATTTAGGTTTTTACACATGTGAAAATGGAAGATTGAGGAAACTGTAAAAACAAGACATTGAAATTTTGTCACTATTCTTCAACAATCAAAATTTCACTACATAAAAGCGATATGCAATATTGACAATATAGTCAACCCTCCGGAATTTCGTGTTCCTTTCATACAAAATAAAAGTATGAAGCTAAATTTCAACTCTGATATGAATTCTTGTATAATACCTCTGTAACAGATATTTTGCCAAGTAACTCACTTAACCTTTCATCGGGCGCACATAATCTAGGAGATTAGGTAGCCATTGTTTTGTATATAAAGGCAAGTGTTTTTGCCTTGATGCATTGAGCGCCCTAATAGCTTACTGTCTCCCCACTCTCTAGACACCGCAACTTCCGGTGAGCAAATTCAGTATCTACTCAGAAGATAGAGTTAAAGAAAGAGATGAGGACTTTGAATCTGAACAAGACGTTATTAGCTCCAGCGAGGAAGATGAAGTAGTTGAAGATGATTGTTATTTAGGCAATTCCAAGCCAAATTCTTAGGTTAGTCATAATGTTTTGTTGCGTATGCGAGATTGTATGCGTTTGTTGGAGATGCAAAAAATGTTTCCTCACCACTAGAGTGTTGGCAGTGCCATTCTTCCATTTAAATCTCAGAATCGATAGTAAATTACACAAATATTCACATTAAGCTTATCCAACTACGTTTTCAAAGAGAGAGAGGGATGTCAAAATTACAGATTTTACAGAATTCAAGGCTTTCATTGGACTGCTTAACTATATAGGTGTACTTAGAGGCAAAAGGCCATTATTAGAAGGCCTTCGGGGGAAGACGATGATCCAACGTTTTCGACTGGTCATGAACTTGAAACGATTCAAGTTCCTTATAAGATGTATGCGTTTTGATGATGTCAATAACAGAGAAGAAAGGAAAAAGTGCGATAAGCTATCTCCAGTTCGTCAAATGTTTAAGCTGTTCGTGGCAAATGTTTTATACACACAGCATGAAGATTTACGCTAACAAACAACCCAAAGGCTCGTACAATGTCAGTAATAAACCAAAAGATGTGGTCTCTAGGCTTGCTAAACCTTTGTTTAGATCGGGCAGGAATATTACTTGCGACAAATGGTTTAGCCTGGACCTGTTACAATTTCTGAAGCAGATTAAATTGTCACTGCCTGGAACTATCCGAAAAATAAGCACCAGCTCCCTCAGGAAGTCGTCAATACAAAGTACAGAGCTGAAATAACTAACAAATTCTGCTTCTCTAAAGATTGCTCTTTAGTTTCTTTAGTCCTAAACAGAAAAAGCAAAAAATGTTATGTTAATCTCTAGTATGCACTGTGTTGATGAAGTCGATAATGAAACGGGAAAAGCTCAAATAGAACTAGACTAAAATTCAATAAAATCTGGGGTAGACGTGGTGGACAAACTATGTGCGACACATAATGTTGCTAGAAATGTTCGCAGATGGCCTATGGTCATTTTCTTTGCCTTACTCAATATAGGCGAAATCAATTCAGAAATTAATTCCATGGCTAATAATAATACGGGATTACCAAAATACAAAAACTTATTTTGAAGATCTACCTAAGGATTTTTGTTTGGAACAACTGCGAAGAAGAATTATGCAGACATATGGAATGCCTATTGAACTATAAGGAAGACTACGACAGTTCCAGCTTACGCAAGAACAAGACACCAATTTGCCATGATGGTAACAGGAAGAGATGCTATAAATACCGAGAACTAAAGAAATACACGTATAAAAAATGTGACTTAATTTATTTCTGTTTGGAACATGCAAATATGGTGTGTGACATGTGTTATAATTCTTTATTCGATAATGCAAATGATAATGGAGAATTCTCTGATTGATTATTTTTGTATTATGATACGTATGATTGCTGTAATCAGTTTATTGCTAAATAATTTTACTTCTACAATTTTTTTTATATTATATTATTTTTTCTACTACTTTGATCATTTTTGCTAAATTTTATTTCTTCAGAAATACCTCTTTATTTCATTTACATGTTTTTTATATATATGAAATTAAAAATTGTTGAAAATGTATGTGAACAATAATAAATTTGTTAATCAAATTGAACTTTGTAATTATTTAAACCTAGTTAAAATGAAAAAATTCTATCAAGTGATTAATTAATTTCTCAGATAAGTTGCGCCGAATATATTAGAATTTGCAGTGCGCCTGACGTAGGGTTAAATCTTATCGAGTCATTAACAAATGTTTATTAAATCTGAATAATTTAGAATTCAAAGCTTTATACCCTTCAATAGACCACTACAGAGGAGAGGTTTATAGGGGCGCCCAAAATATCTCTGAGAAGTTATAGGATCTCAAAGTAGAGCCCAAAATATTGAAAAAAAAATTTCTTCACAACCCTTTGACTTAAAATTATCAAATTTGGTACACTGTATGAGAATATTAAGGGTATTAAGTAGTGGTGAGTGCAAGGAGATCCATTCTGGGGGTTAATTAGGGTTAACCTAACCTTGAAATTTTTCATCTGTCAGTTGAATTGAAAAAAAATTATTTTCATACCATGGTTTAATTGTAAAAGATATAGTGTCCCAAATTTGGTATTTATATGTTGAAGAACTGCAAGGAAATTCATTTTTTTCGGAACCCGGGCCCCACTTTAAGTGCCTATAATTGTTCAGGAGTGCAACTTGGTATGAGAGTAAATTACCCCCAATCGTTATATTTTGAGCTTCTACTTTGTGTTGGTTCATATTGTAAGCTTATCAGTTTATAGTTGATTTCACTACTAGTTAAAAAATGGATTAAGTTCCCGTCAGGTGCGCTGTTCAACCCTCTTATGGGAACCTATTTCACTTGAATCAAGTTATGATAAAAGATATTTAGAAGTATATGGTGATTTAAATTGAATTACTGCTTCAACAAAATCAATATAATGAGAAACGATGCTGTTAAATTAAGATGACAGATGTACGTAAAGTTAATTATAATAATGTACCACTATCACAAACAATTTATATATTAAGAAGTCTAAAAATGGTGGAAAAAAAGTTGATAAGGAGTATCGAAATATAAAAAAAATCCTAAACATGTTTTGTATTAGCAGCGAAACTTATTAAAAACTACGAGTATCGAGTCAATAAAATCAGTTACCGGATGTTATAACAAAAGGCCTTGTTATGAATTAGCCCCGGAGAAAATCGAGGATATTACATATTGAGAATTGCGAGTGAAATTGAATTAAAAGGAACCGTGCAATGCAATATTAGTTTGGTGCAATAGGAACAAAGAAAGGAAACATATTGGATTTGACTGATGAAGAAGATTTTGCAAATATAAACAATTTATTACTGTTAGATCATTATTGATAAGTCATAGTAGCATCAGATTGAATCCGAAATTATAAGGTGACGTTAATAAATATGAATTAACACGCTTATATTAGCTTCACCTATATGCGGTTTGTTTGATTGTACTGTTAGTATATCCCACCACTTAAATTGCGTTCGTTAAGCGAGCGGGCTAAGGCGTCAACATCTGGATTTGCCGGTTGTAGAATCAAATCCAGTTCGTGCTGTGAAAAAAATGTGTATTTCTCGTACATCGAGATATGCTATGAAAGGATGTTTCAAATTAATATTGGTTAGGTTATCAAAGTTTCATTGTAACTTCAGCATCTGTCACAAGTGACAGAATTAATATAACGACAGTTTATAAATGTTTTCTCGATATTTGATCTAGATTCTTATCTAATATAATTATTTAGACCATCTTAGCAAAATTCAATTATAAAGTTTTACATATTATTAATTCAAACTATAAAAGTTACGGCAAGAAAGAGTGTTCATGGTTCAATAATTCATGTGGCGTTACACTGTTAATCCACATTAGATAAAATATTTAGAAATACAGAGTGAGTTGAAAATTAGAAACAATATGAACATCATAACCTCTATAACGCCCAACGTTTTTTTCCTCAATCAATAGACATCGAGCATTTCAAATAAATATGTTTTTATTCTAAGTATCTCATTCGAGTTTGTGTTACTCAATCGATATAAATATGAAAATTTCATCTGTCAGTCACTGAGGACCACATTGAATTCTCAGAAATAGAAAAATGTAGCAAATACTTTTAATTGTACTTCTAAGTGAATTTTGAATGTTGAACTTCTGATTTGCCAGGTGAATTTTTTCCAAGAAAATCGTGAAAACTGCGAAAAAAAAGTTCTACATCCTCATATAAATAAATGTAGAGGTTTCTTTACTTAAAATGTCTTCTCAATATGTCCCGACTACTATTTTCAGAACTGAATTTATTTTATGGGTAATATTATCATGCCGAAGATTATCTTGACTTAATATTTTTGATAGTAGGCAAAGTAATATTTGGGAAGTGTTTTTCTGGTGGGTATCCATTCGTAAAGTACTTCTGGTTTTTCACTTCACAACTAATAACTCCCGCAGATATACCTAATAGATTTTTTTATTATATCGTGGAGAAACAGATTCTGGATTCACTAACTAATTAATAAAATTGTTTTAACCTCATATTCTTGAAATACTTTGTCGGATTCATTGCAAGAGCTTTGATTACCATAGTAGAAACTCTTTTTGACAAAAATGAAAAACTGATAACATATTTTGATGAGGAAATTGACAAAATATAATTTTTAATAGGAAATTTTTTTGAAATTCCTCTTCGTTTTCGAGATAAACAGCAAAATACGATCTACATTATATTATATTATCTCGCGAATATCTATACCCTAATCATATGTAGTGTAAAACATAATTGCTCTGGTACTGATTTTCAAAAAAATAGTTTTGGATAGTTTATATACAATTTTTATTATAACTTTTTTCTCTTAATTCTTTGATCAATATTTAAAGAGAAAAAAATTTCCGAAAATTCAAAAATTGTGTAGGTAGTTTAAACATTTCAGTAAGGCCACCATATTGAGTGCCATAATAGATATAAAATAAATACTGAATATATGATACAAAAAAAATACGACAGTTATTCTCTCGGTTATTGTAAAATTAAACTTTGATTAATCTCAAAAATGGTATATATAATGGTATATATAATGGTATATACACAAAAGACCTGATAAAGTTCGTTTTAAGATACCAAGAAATTCGAATATACTACAACAAAAATGTTTCAAAAGTGTCCTGCGAGATTTAATTATAATTTTTGTTGCCAGGATCATTTTAATGTAATATTCAAATTTAACTTATTTCAATATTTTATTGTGCCTTTAGTTTTTAACGTAATTACAGAAGAATGTAAGAACTTAATTTATAATTGGTTTATCCACTTTATTGTTATATATAGAAAAATGTTTTATTTACACTTTTTGAGCTCTTAGGTTGATTTATACGTAACTAATTGATAAAAACTGTTTTATAACTGCTCATCAAACTGCTCAATGTTTTTATTAAACCTATGATGTCACAACTAAAATTTAATGGGCGTCGTTTTCACATGTATTTAAAAATTTGAAATTTTTGTGATTTTCAATTAAATATTCAGATATTACTCTTTCCCTTTCAATTAAATATTTTACTCTCTGACATTATGTTATATCAAGAACTTAATAAAATAAATATAAAATTTAAAAAATGCAAGTATTCTATTGCAAACTAAGGACCATATATATTTTCTTTAAATTTTTTTTCTCTTCTCCAACGTAAGCTGTCCCACTCAAAATTTATAAGTCAATATTTTCTCAGTGACCTTCCATGTCTATACAATATTTTCCAATATGTGGCAATTTCTCACTACTTTAGAAACCAATCCACATGAAAAATTTCCCAAACATTGTCATTTCCCACAAAAAAAATAGAAGGGATTATATTTCTTTCTAGACCTATAAAAACGAGATGGGATAACGCTTCTGTTGCTCTCCTAAATTCAGGCTACTCATAAAACACTTTATTTTGTACAAGAGTGCAAGCTATCTTCCTTATTTTGTAAAAGACGTTACACGTCGAGTGGTATCATAAATCATCGGGGTATGGTGGCCAAGAAATATATTTATTTTTTCCTGGTCTGCTGTTTTTTTTATTGCGGTTTTAGTCGGGTTAAGAGTTTTCATTTTCAGTAGTGATTCCAATGAAAAAAGTTCTACGTGAGAGCTACGGCTGTTGAGACCGTTCAGATTTGATATAATTTAATACGATATCTCTTAAGAATTCACTGGTATAAAAATATATTGCGAGATAAGGAGATCGAGAAATAGAGAATTCTTAAGTATATTTCATTCCAAATAATAACACTACTAATAACAAATGGCTAAAAGAATACATTTTCAGAACAACATACTAAACTATTTTTTTATAAAGTTATCATTAAAAATGAATAAGAGATATATTTAAAACTGCATTTATTGAAGTGAATAAATTGCTATGATTTACAAATTCCGATAGTATAATAATTCTTTTCCTTCAATGCCAAATGACAAATATGCCAAAATTTTTTCAAACAATTTTGATTTTACTAAGAGGGGCAATAAAGTTTTATAGATAACACATTATCTTTTCGACTTCGAAGCTTCAGGATGATTATTGGAAAATAATTCCCTCTAATGCAGTGATTCCCAACCAATGGTTCGCGAACCCGTGGGGTTTCCCATTGTTTCCAGAGAGGATTCGTGAAAATAATATTGTAATGGCGTCATTAAAATGAAAAGCAAGAAAACAAACCAAAAATACAAGAATCAAAGAACACACCCACTGTTTTTATTTTTCTTTTTTTAACCCTTTTTTTATTTGCAATCTGTGAAAGTTTACAAAGATCAAATGGTTTAAAGCAATATAAACTGTCTTGTAAGAGAATCACCCAGTGGCAATTTCCCTTAACTTAAAAAAAATCGTTTGAATGCGGGATAACCACACAACACATCACTATGACACTAAAATCTCTCAGATAGATCACAGCTCTTAAGCCTTCGCTGGGTGGGAGGTCTCATTAGAGGTTCAGCTAATGTGTTGGGATGGGTTTCCATGCGGTAAGAATACTTTTGGGAGAAGTGAGATATTCCTTGTTATACTTGAGTTGGATGCAGTGCCCCATAGTTGAAAACCATAGCTCTAGATGGGTTTTAGTGTGACTTTGAACTCTCTCTCTCTCTTCTAGCCGTTTTCTATCCTTTGGATATAGGCCTCTCTCATATTTTTCCAGTTTTCCCTGTTCTGTGCCACTTGGTACCAGTTAAGTCCGGCTGTTCTCTTGATATCATCATACCATCTTTGTTGTGGTCTGCCGGTGCTTCTTTTCTCCCCCCAAGGTCTCCATCTTGTTATTTTTCCGCTCCAGTTGGTGTTATTTCGAGCAACATGTCCGGCCCAGTTCCATTTAAGACTACCTATTCGCCTCACTATGTCCTCGATTTTGGTTCTATTTCTTATCCACTCATTGGTTTTATGGTCTTTAAGCGTTATTCCTATCATTTTCCGTTCTATTGATCTTTGATGTACCTTTAATTTATTCAAGATTTTCTTTGTTAGGACCCATGTTTCACATCCGTGGGTTGTTACTGGGAGAATGCATTCCATGTAAACCTTGGTTTTTAGTTTGAGGGGTAGGTTGGAGTTGAAGACGTGTCGCATCTTCCCGTAGGCCGCCCATCCTAGATGTATTCTGTGGTTAATTTCAAGTTCTTGATTGGTTTTACCCAATGTTAATTCTTGACCTAGGTAGATATAAGAGTTCACTTTCTTTATCTGTTGTCCTCGCACATTTATACTCTCTTTGTTTGTCCGTTGGTTTGTCATGAATTTGGTTTTAGAAATGTTCATTTCTAGGCCTACTTTTCTTGCTTCTTGTTGTAGTTCTATAAGCATGTATTCTAATTCTTCACTGTTTGGGGCAAAAATGGCAATGTCATCGGCAAATCTTAGGTTACTTAGTTTTTCTCCCGATATATCAATTCCTCTGTCTTCCCAATGTAGGCTCTTAAAAACGTCTTCTAGCACCAGTGTAAACAATTTGGGTGACACAATGTCTCCTTGTCTAACGCCTCTTTTAATTATGATTTCCTCAGTGTCTTCATATAGCCTTACTTTCATTTTTGAGTTATCATTTAGTGTCTGTATAATGTCAATATATCGTTGGTCTATTCTTGCATTTTTCATTGACCTGATAATTGCCCAAAATTCAACTGTGTCGAAGGCCTTTCTAAAATCTATGAAGGCGATCCATAATGGGATGTTATATTCCGTTACTTTTTCGTTCAGTGTCCTTACGGTGTGGAGATGTTCTATTGTGCTCATGCCTTTTCTGAAGCCCGCCTGCTCATAGGGTTGGTATGCGTCGAGTTTGAATTCAAGGCGGTTTGCTATTATTCTCATAAAAAGCTTGTAGATCTGTGATAGCAGGCTGATTGGTCTATAGTTTTCTAGGTTGCTTGGATCACCTTTCTTATATATCAGTATGACTATCGCGGTGTTCCAATCCTGTGGTATTCTTCCCTCGGTTAGGCATGTATTAAATAATGATTTAAGCTCTCTTATCAGTAGGCTTCCACCTTCCTTCAACATTTCCGGTATGATGTTATCGTCACCTGCCGCCTTTCCGTTTTTTAGTTGATTTAAAGCTTTTACAATTTCTTCCTCTTCGATCTCAGGTAGATCCTCGGAGCCAACGTTACATATCCTGTTTTTATGGTCACTGTTTGCTTTTCTAACATCCTCATTGTCTATTTTGGACTCGTACAGACCTGTGTAGAACTTCTCTGTTACCTTGAGTATCTCTCTTCGATCTTCTGTTATGTTACCTTGTCCGTCTCTCAATTTGATCATTTCTTTTTTATGTGCGTTTTCTTTTTTAAAGATGTTCAGACCTCTGTTTTGCTGTATCAACTCCTCTATTCGATTTTCTTGATACTTTCGTATGTCCTGCTTGGCCATTTTCCTTGCTGTTTTGTTTAGTTCGGCATACTCTACTGTATTCCTTTTGTTGTCTTTAATGAGCTCTCTCCTTCTTTCCAGTAGCTGTTTGGTTTGTGTTGTAAACTTTTCTATTCTTTTAGTTTTTGATGATACTAAACTTGTAGTTGTTTCTTTCAGTTCTTTTACCAGTCTATTGTTTGTTTCGTCCAAGCTCTCGTGTGATGATGTTGTTTCCTTTGTTAGTCGTTCTGTCAATCTTTTGCTATATATTGACTTGTTGTCTCTTATTGTATCAGGATCTATACGGTATTGCGTGCTGTTGAATTTTTTTGCTCTTTCCAATTTTGTGTTTAATACGATCCTGCACCGGACTAATCTGTGGTCGCTGCCCGTATTAAAGGAATTAAGAACGTCAACTTCTTGGACGATATGTTTATTTGGTGTTAGCACGTAGTCTATTTCGTTTTTTGTAATTCCATCCGGGCTGGCCCAGGTCCATTTTTTGTGAGGTCTTTTTTTGAAAAACGTATTCATTATGTATAGTTGTTCTTTTTCCAGGAAATTTGCAAGCATCGTCCCTCTTCCATTTCGTTTCCCCAGTCCAAATTGTCCAACATACTGTGAGCTATTACACTGCTCTCCTATTCTTGCGTTGAAGTCTCCTATTATCAGCGTGTATCTTGTCTTATTTTCTGTTAGGCTCTGTGTGATTTCATCATACAGCACCTCGATCTCTTCGTCCTCATGACTACTTGTTGGGGCATAGATTTGAACGACTTTAATTGTTATATTGGAGTTAATCTTAAGTGTTATGTATATTACTCTATCTGATATGGCTTTAAGTATTTGAAGATTTGGGGAGATTCGTTTGTTGATAAGAAAACCCACACCACCCAAACTATTATCTTCTCTTCCTTTGTAGAATAGGATATGTCCTGATCTTAGTCTAATGGATTCTTCACCTCTTCTCCTTGTTTCTGATATTCCCAGAATATCCCAGTTTATTCTGTCCAGTTCGTACTGTAGTTCCGTTAACCTTTCTTCATTTCCAATTGACCTAGCGTTATAAGTTGCAATGTGAAGTTGGCAGCCTTGTTTTACCCAGGGATTTTTAGCACCCCCTGCTCTACGACTGGTCTGACCGCTACCTTGGCCAGGGTCGTTCGAGCCGCTGGGCACTGGGGGCCATTGTTTTTGGTATGTCTTCATATGAGAGGGGTTTAGCCATAAAACACCACGTTGGCCAGACGTCTTGGTGAGTGTAGGTTCAGCCGCCCCTAACCTGGGGAACCGTCGCTGTTTGCAGCCGCCCACTCTGGGTCAGACGCTGCAGATTTTTCCTGTTGGTCCACGGGGCGTATTTGATTTCCGCCCTACCACCCATATCTGGGAAGCATTCCCCTATCCGCCACCCGGGGACGCGCTCTCTAGGAGTTACAGGCTCTCCCGACTTTGAACATTAGTAGCTTATTGTCGATTGTTAGTTGATATTTTCGACCTATTGACCAGTACAGTTTGCTGAGTTGTAGACCCAATTGCTTTCTCTTGGTTAGTATGTGTGTGCTCCAGGTTATTCGTCGGTCCAGATGAATTCCAAGGTATTTTAAACTCTCTTTTTGTTGCAGAAGATGCCCGTTTAATATTACAGTTGGGCAGGCTCCTCTCCGTTGGGTGTATGTAGCATGCATAGATTTATTCTCATTTACTTTTATTTTTCAAGTTTTTCGCCACAAATAAATAGCATCCAAGTTTGTGTCCAATGTGTGAGAGGCAATACCTGGGTCCTGGTGAGATGCTAGTGCGGCAGTGTTAACTTCATATGTTGCGGTAGATGTAGGTAATTGGATGTAGAGTGGTGATGTAATCTTGAATTTTGACTTAAAAGTGTCTGTTCTGAAAGTAGGATTTCAAGATTTGGAAAAGGTGGTGCGGGAGGTTTTTCCTGATTTTGTATAGTAGTCCATCGAGACCTTGCCGAATGCCTGAGCGATATCTAAAAAGGCCGCCGAACATTATTCTTTATTTTCAAAAAGATTGATACACTCGATGAACTTGTTATATGGGAGCATGACTCTCTAAATCCAAATTGGAGGTTAAGTATTAGTCTGCCGGCTTTTAGGATCGGTTATAGTTTCTCAATCTGCAGTTTTTCAAGAAGTTTTGACATAACTGGTAATAGGGTTATTGGTCTGTTAGATGTAGTGTCTGGCTCGGGGTTTAGTATAATTTGGGCTACCTTTCATAAAATAGGAAAATAACCCGTTCTTAATTACCACATTGTATAATTGTGTTAGAAACTTTAGCCCCTTATTTGATAGTTCCTTCAGGACTTTGGCACTAATTAGGTTACATCCGGAAGATTTTTTGGGATTCAACTATTGTATAGATTGTTTGACATGGATTCCAGAAAATCTTTGACTTTGGTCTCAATATAGAAGTTGTTCTCTATGGGGTTTGGACGGAAGACTTTTGCAAACACGTTGGCTTTATCTTGGCTGTTTTTTGCCCATTGACCTTCAGGAGTGCGGTTAGGTTGTTTGCTGCCTGTTTGTTAACAAATCTAAAATAAATTTCAATTTTCTTTTCTGTTTTTCTTATTTGCTTTTCAAAATTACTTCGACAGTGTCAAATTATACCGACAATTTCATATATTATAATTTATTCCTCTTATTTAAGTAATCAAATACTATTATACATTCATTTATATTTAAAACATTTTATCAATGTGATCAGTATCATGATCTACTTCGTTTTTAAAATAATTGCAGCAGTCTTTCCTTGTAAGTAATATTTTTTTTACAATACAATTGAAAATAAATATCAAATTGAGGCAGTTTACTACAGATTTCAAAATTCGATACTTGTTCACAACCGGAATCTGGGCTTAGCACTTGTGAAGCTTCAGTCAAATTCATGTGTAAATGATTTCATAATTATTATTATCGCTTATTCTTTTTACGGATCGAAGATTAGAAACGGATCATTTAGAAACGAGACATGATAATCGAGATGATAGTACTGAAAGCTGTAGTGAGGTACCGTTTCACCAGATGAAAAGAAATTATGATAGAATAGAGTAAAAAAGTTGACAACAATTATCTACAATTGAGTTTTCATTCTACTGGGGATGAATCGAAACCTAAACCGGTTTGTATTATATATAACGAAGTAGTTTAAATCCATCACTTCTTCGTAAACATATTGAAACAAAACTTCCGATACTTAAAGATAAACCTATCGAATATTTTATAAGAAAATTAGCAGATATCAAGAAATGTAGCCTTTCTTCTTTCTTGACTTCAAACGAAGGGAGTAAAACGGGCCTTGAAGCATCTTTTCGAGTAAGTTATAGAATCGCAATATCTGGAGAAGCGCAACCAATAATAGAAAATTTAATTGGACCATGTGCGAAAGATATCGCGAAATGTATGCTTGAAGAAAAGACAACAGAAAGAAAGAAAATTGAGTTAGTTCGCTCATCAAACAACACGGCGTCGCGTAGAATTAATGACTTGGCTAATTATGTGAGGAACGAACGAATATTTTGTGTAAATATGAGAATACGTCTGCTCGGTTACCGACGTGTTGTTATCAAATATGTAAGTTAAAAATATAGCTATGATTTTCTTATATATAATATATAAAGTTAATTTTTCAATAAACACAACTCATTTTGTTATTGAAATTGTTATTTATTATATTCATAAGTACTCTATTTTCTTATTTCGTCATATTTAAACTTATTTTCCGTTAATATTATAATAATAAATCAACAATAAAAAGATAATAAAATCTGTCAATCTCTAAACTTTAGTTGGACTGTCTTGATGGAAAAACTTCGCAGATTTCTATACCTAAGCCTATTACAGTACAGTTACAATAAAGATATACAACTTCCCTGGAAGTTTCCAGAAGAAATCAGGAAATTTGAGCATGTTCTCTCGTTTAATCTGAGAAAATTACTTAGATAGTCTGTTACTAGCCTAATAATGGGATCTGTAACTTTTCTAATCCCTTTACTCGTAACTTGTACCAAAAATTGTTGAAATTCTCTACGCATCGAATCGCATGTGATACATAATGAAATGATTTCGAACTAATGAACAAGTCTACGAAATTAACATCAATAAACATGTCACCGTCATTCATCATTATGCCGTTGAATCTCTTGAATTATGGATAGCGCCTACAAATCCCTTTATTGGGGTGGATTACTCCCCTTGTTCTTTTTGTTGTAAATTTTGTTGGTCCTGGCTTAGTTTTTCAGCTTTCTTTTATATTTCTTCAATCTTCTCTCTCCATCTCATGTAATATTTGGTCCAAGTATAGTTCTCAGTATTTTTCTCTCGATTATCTTCAGTCTGCTTCTTTCTTTTTATTTATAACTTGTTTACGTCAAGTACGTAATCTCAGTATCAATGTTTTATATAGTTTCATTTTGTTGTTTTTACTAGTATTCTTACTTTTGCGTAACTTTTTATTTTTTGTATGGTTTCTCTTATTCTTTCTTTAGACATGTCTTCTTCTTCTTCTTCTTATTTTAAGACTATGTCTTGTGATTTGAAAGAGGCAGCCTAAGTTATGACTCCGAGGACCAGCTCTCATACCAGCGCTTTGGTGGTCTTCCAGGCGGTCTACTTGTATTGGGTCTCTCTTCCTTTACGATTTTCGCCAGTCGATCGTCGTCCATTCTATTGACATGATCTCTCCATGCTCTTCTTCTAGTTCTGGCCCATCTTACTATATCCGGAACGTTACACATTCTTCTAATTTCATTGCTCCTTATTCTGTCTCTTAGTTTTTTCCCTGTGATTGAGCGTAATGTCTTCATCTCGGTCGTTCTAAGAGTCCGCTTAGTAGTTGCAGTCTCCGCCCTCGTTTCTATGGCGTATGCCTTTATTAGTTCTTCTAATCATATTAAATAGGGTTTGGAGAGATTGAGTCGCCTTGTTTGACTCCTTTGTTTATTTTCATTTCTTCTGTTATTGTTCCCGGATATCTTACTTTAGCTTTCGTGTGTTGTAATATAACTTCCATTAATATCTTCAATTTTCTGAGTACCTTTAGTGCTTCTAAATCTTCTATCATTTTTTGTCTATTAATTGAGTCAAACCTGTAAATATTTTGTGTAGCTTTCAATTGAGCTCTCATTTTTTTAACTATTTGGTCTACTGTGTCGATTGTCTTGATTTTGGATCGTCCTGGTCCGAATCCATTTTGATAGTCTCCCAGTATGATTTTGATTTGAGCTCTCTATGTATTAAGTTGGCGCGTATTTTATATAGGGTGTTCCGGAAGTGGATGCAAAAGTAAATAGATGCCGTAAGAATAATGCTGTGACATAAAAAAAATTTCTCATACGACACTTCGTTTCTGAGTTATAGGCATTTAAAGTTTAGAAATCAGAACGTATCTTTAAGTACTTCTTTTTCTTCAGAATGTCTCTTTATGGCGAACGGTTCCCTTATCATGTACAACGATCTAAAACTCTACATAACTCTTAAACCATAAATATTATCTTGTTAAACAAGGAGTAGCTTTTTGTTAAAAAATCGATCAACATAATCATCCATTAAATTCAAAATATATGTTATGATTTTGGAAATTTAAAAGCCTATAACTCAGAAATGAGGATTTGTATGAGAACCAGAACATCCTGTATATCGAAGAATATCAATCACATTACCCTTGTAACAACAATAGATGAATTATTCACAATTATGGATTCAATCTTTGGAGAAATAGGATTTGCTGGTTTTGAATATATCTGACTAAATTTGCATCGGAGTATACGATGCAAAATTGAAGTGCAAACGTAATCTTGTTATTCCGCTATCAATACCACGAAAGCCCCATCAAAAAAGCTGATTTTTCACTAATGAACTTTTTACATAACCATTTTTACACAACCATTTCGATAGAATAATAAATATATGTATAACGCATACATGCATGTATAAATATATAGTTCTAAATTTCTTTTCTGCATAATCACCAATTTAATATACAGTATGGCGACATTTATAAAATCCGATTTTAACCAGTTTTGTTCAAAATGTCAAACAATGAATTATCAATTTTGCGTTAATAATAAGAACAGTATTAAGTTAGATCATAATATTTAGATAATAATTGTTATAAATATTATAAATTAGATCACACTACAAGAGCCGTATTTTTTTCAATCTCCGATAGGCCATAAATAAAAGACAAGTTCATATAAAACAATAATTTTATTACCAAAAGATTGGTACACTTACGGTTACTTTTCGACATAATCACCGAAGAGATTGAGAAATTTATCATATCTGTGGACAAGCTTTTCAATACTCTCTTCAAAGAAAGTTGTCGTCAATCTACCCTAACTGTTCAGTAACAATATAGTACAAAACAGACCTTGAAACTTCTGAAAATTCCGCAGACAAAGTTTTCTTCAACCATTCTGTCAACAAGTTGAACTAGGTCATCTGAAACGACAGATTTGCGTCCTTGGCCCCCTTCATCATGCACATCACTACGGCCATCTTTAAACTTTCACGCACATCATCATTCATGAAGTTTTCCCCATACACAAAACTCTGCAGCACTATCACCTTCGGCATGTAGGAAACGAATCACACTCTGCAATTCACACTTGGCGGGAGCATCAATAATGGCTTACATGTTTACGTGGCTGTAACACAACGCCGTCTGAAGCATAAATGTGAACAATGGTGGAGTATGTAGTACGAGAGCTTCGCAGTCCCGTACAGCGCATGCCCGCTTTTTTCTGCCCGCCTAGCGTCTGCACGGAGCGATCGGAGGTTGAAAAAAAATGAAAATTAAGGTTGCTAACTTTGAGGAAATTAAAGACTCTGCTCAAAGAAGCTATTGAGTGTTTCCTTAAGATTATGTCCTATATTAAATTGAAGGTATTACAGTATTGGTACACTCGGTGCTTGATGGACGTAGGAACGACACAATTTTCACAGGTAGGTCGACTCTTTAAAGACCTCAGATAATTGTAAATAAAATCGTAAATTTGATGTGGTGATTAAAGTCTCAAGTTTTCTCCCACTCAAAATCTTTTGGGAGAAATGAGAAGTAGATGTATGGATACTGTGTAGTGTTGCTCCACAGATGGCTCCAATAATCTTGTACGAGGTCTTTAAAGATAAGCTGGATTGAGATATCTGGAGAATTTTTTGGCAAAAGACTGTCGAGAGAAAACAAAACGTTTCGAGCACTAGAAGCATTATTAAATATTACGCATTTACAACCAAAGATGCTGTATGGCATCGAGTGCTGGACCTTGAAGAGAAAATAAGGAACCAAAATAAACATAAGAGAAAGAAAGATACTGAGAAGGATTGTCCGAGGAGCATAGGAGCAAAACGAATGGAGCAGAAGAACGAACGCAGAATTCAAAGCAATGTATCGTCGAGCTGAGATGGACAAAGCAAATAACTTTATAGGATGGGCCATATAACTAGAATGGGCAAAGATACTTGGGTGGAAAGTTCCTGATTAAGGGGAGAATGAGCGAGAAGGGAAAGGGGACGTCCCAAGAAAAAATGGATAGAAGCATTCAGAGAAGATCTATGAATGAACCATGAATCGGAATAAAAGGAAGAAAGCAGTAGAGTTACTCCGAGCCTTGTGCCTATAATGCCTGTTGAGCTGTTTCATATATATTCTTTGGCATGGAAATCTGCAGAATCATTTCCAGTGATTCTAATTTGCGCTAGAAGCTAGATAAATTGAAAATCCTCCTGTTATAGCAGAATACCTCATTTCATTGACAATTTCAAACGTTGGATCAAATAAATTTTAACATTTCAGTGCGAAATTTCATTATGCAACGCAAGGCGACATTCAGCCATATACCATTTCCACTTTTTACACGTAAATTAAAACTTACAATTATGAAATATCGTACCCAATTATGTAACTTTTTTTATCATAATTTCTAATGTTTGTTTGTTAAATTTATAAGATCGTATTCTGATTTCGTTCAATTTATTTACCACTTTTCCATGTGTTATATACAACCATAACGTATTCTGTTTGGGTCAGTTCTGATATATATTTGTTGTACATATACGACAGATTCCTACAGATCCAAAGAAACTCCCTTTATACACCCCTTTTGAATATGCATTTCATTTTCAATATATACAGGTTATTTTTAAATTGATGCGTCAAAATCGGGAAACTTACTGTATACACCTATATATACAAGTGAGCTGAGAAGTTCCTAGGCTAGCATAGAAAAATTTTAATACAATTTTATTTCATTATTCAATCTAATTAATATTCGATTCAATAAATGACGAAACAACGATTATAACAGTCACAATTTGTAGCCTTTATAAGCTTCAGTTTTGACGATAAAATCTTCATCGACGTAAATTTTTTGTCCAGCAAGCATCCTTTTCGGGGCTGATATAGAAAAACATCTCATTGGTTCGAATCGCAGCCTAATTCATATAATTTTGCGATCGTTTACATTGATTTGTGAACGTGGCATTGTCTTGATGATACAGCACTTTCTTTCCTTCAAGCACTTTTTTCGAACACTTCAAGAACTAGTCTGAATACCACGAGGAACAATATCTCAAAGGTACAGCGACTGGCTTACTTATTTGCAACTGGGGCTATGAAATATTGCCCAACAGCTGCACTAGAAGTGATTCTAAATCTCCCATCTCTTCACATAATACTGGAAAGCGTGGCAGAGAAAACATCACTTAGAGTGTTCAGAGATGGAATTATCAAGGAAAACCTGTTCCTAAATTATGACCAGTCCTGGGACATGCCTCGGGACATTGCATCGAAAAAGTTTAGCTTTGAGAAACAATAATAAACTGTAAAAGCAAATGGGATCGAAACACCATACAAAATATGAACATAAATGCAAATTAAATGGTATACGGACGGATCAAAAACAGCATACGGAACTGAAATAGGAGTGTACGGGTCAGAATCAAACACTCTGAAAGCCTGGGCAGCGCACCATGCATTTTTCAAGCATAAATCGATGCAAATGAAAAATGTGTTTCGTTCAATTCAGAGAGGAGCTATCGAAAACAGGAGATCATCATCCTGTCCGATAAACAAGCGGCCATTAGATCTCTAAGCTCCAATATAATCCAAAATAAGATCACCCTACAATGGATTCCGTGACACACCTGAGCGAAGGGGAATAAAATAGCTGATAATCTTGCTAATGCCGGGGCAGACAAGCCTTTCATGAAACCCGAAACCTTCTGTGGTATCAGCTAGAGAACAATGGAAAAAGAACTGGAAAAGATGATAGATATGGGCAAAACCAATTATTGGGCACAAGCAAATATTCTTCTGGGAAACTATGACCAGAGTAGATTTACAGAATGTATCAACCTAAGTAAGAACAATCTACGAATACTAACAAAAGTTCTATCGGGGCACTGTCGCTTTGTTGCACAGAGGACGAAACCTCCGAGGAACTCCAGAGCACTAGACCTGGGAGCGCTTGAAATAGAAGACAAAGTCATCTCACATTTTTTGTGAAGGTGTGAGATTAATGGGACTGGGTTCTCCAGTATCGCAGCAAGAAAGGGTGACATAATAGATTCTTTCGGACGCAGTATATAGGAGACCCCAAATCAATATATACATACATATACAACGCTTCGTCGATGAAAATTATACCATGCATATCTCAGCATACTGATGCCATAATTGTCAACCGACTTTAGCGTCTTTCTGCGCTTTAAAGTCGGTTAATTACGTGCAGTTCACTCGGTTGACTGTTGATTGGACACCAGTGTGAAATTATATAGTCATGTTTCATTAAATCGTCACGTATCAATGCGAAAAATTGCGCTCATTACGATTGATAAGCTCTAAACAGTGCTCAGTACCACATATTTCTTCACAATAAGTCCAGCACGTTATTTTGATATCTTTGAGGCCCTAGCTATCTCAACCAGTTCCACTTTACAGTAATCGGAAATTATTATGTGGCTTCTTTCATCGGCGAATGCCTCTTTAGGACATCTAATGCGTGCATCTTCATCGGTACTAATTACCTCTCAACGATTGGTTGGAGCGCCGAATACTGTTTATCAAGTCAATCCTTAGTTTCAATAGTATATTTTTTCCTAAAAGCAATGCTTCATTAACAAAAGGAATCCTTTTCTATCCATTAGTTACTTCGCTCAAAATGAGTGAGTAAAGATATCCAAAAATCCAAATTTTTCAAATTCCATGTACGAATGTATATAAATATGAATATTGTAACATTATGAGAAACTGAAATTGTCAATTTTTTTTTAAATTCAGTTTTTTAAAACAAAAATAAAACCTTTTTTTCAATAATTTCGAAAAATCAAAGATATCCTATGCGACACCCTTTTTTTATCAATTTCCTTTCAAACAATTTCTTTTTGATTTAATGGTTAAAAGGTTTACAATTTCAGCCCCTTACTTAATTGAATTTGAGACAAAAAACTCTATTTTATTCACCTATTAGGGATGATATATCCGAGAAGGATGGGTTGCGGATATTTTATTTTAGGAAAAACTCATCATAATGTTATACGAGCAATTACCTTCTGAACTCAATCCAAAATATTTGTGCTATTTCAAAAAAAGAATACAAAGCGAAGTTCTCTCTTCTATAACTTTTTCTACGACATGTATTAAGCAATGTTTCATGTATACAATGTCAAACATTACGTGATGCTTCGTCTTTCAAAGTTTCTATTCTGAAAAGTAGACTACTGCTTGCTATTAACCATTATTAAACTTCCTGCCAGGTCATAAGTTATCCCCAATTTCACAAATTTGAAAGAAATATTCTTTTCCAGGTGTCGCTGAAAACATTTATATACACCGCCAGTTTAAAAGTCTTGTACCATTATTTCATATTTAGAATTTATGTTGAATAAAGATATATAGTAAGAAGCCCTTTGTAATTTCTGTTTCCATTGCTTTGAATATCTTGAGATATTTCGAGAAATGTCTAGTTCTATACACCATTGAATTAATCTGTAATACAAACCTATGTCGAATGAATTGCATTATAAATGAACTTCAATTATTCAAATGCATGATTACAATTTCTATTTCTGAATGAATAACTTGGAATGCTTAAGATGCAATTTGCATTTCTATCAAAACATAACGTTTGAGGAATTTGCTCAGAATACTATGGAAATAACATTTCTATGATCTGTAGTTCTTTGTACTAATTTATTTTCAATCATACTTTCAAAGAGAAATATTCGAAGAAGTTAGAGAGAAAATAATAAAAAAAGTATATAAAATATATAATAGTAAAGGGAATCGAATAAAAAGAAAATACAAGAAAAATACAAGAACATAAATCTCGCCAATACAGTTGCTGAGCTGGTTTCGGCTTTGGTCAAATAATCAGCTAGAACCATTCTGACTTGTCACGGCAAATTACAATTTTGATAGTATATATCATGTTTATTGTTTGTTTCTAAGGTGCATCATTCTGTATTCTTCAAATGAGTATCATATACTCACCTCCAAATCAACAAAAGTCCATACAATATTTGACTTTCCCCAAGAGCGTTGTATAAAATTTTGAATTGATCAATATCTTAAACTCTTCTGAGATATTCGAACCTTAATAGCATTATTCTAATGTGATGTGATGATTCCATTTTAGATGAGGATCAAAGTAAACTCCTCGATATTCAATGTTACTGGTAGATTTCATATTAATCTCATCGATTTTAAGAGTGTCGAAACTTGAGAGCTTTCCACTATTACATGTGAAAGGTGTAAGAAATGTTTTTTTTTAAATTTACTGTTCAAAGTTTATAATCAAATATCTCAAAAAACATTAATTCTGCTAATATTTTGAGTCCTCCACAGTAAAAAATATAACCACCAAAGCTCTGAATCTCTCCATCTAGTTATTAAAGAGAGAAAGATTCGTTGGAAAATTGGATATAGGAAATTTGTTGTAGGAGAAAGGTTTGTTGAAGTTGGCTCTTATACAGGAGTTGTTCCTCTGCAGGGTTGACGTTGGGAAGGTTGGTTTTTCTCTATTTTGGGATTTTTTTAAGCTTTCTATTAGTATTTATTTTGAAAATTTCATGTAATTTTAGAAAAATTTGGCGGGTATATCTGCAGCTGCATTTTTTTCTTATCGTTGGCTATTTGTCTGGTGAACCCGTTCACTAGGTTACGGGGAAATCGCAGAAAATATGCAGCACCGACTATCGACGGAGTGGTTAGAAACGGTTTTATCTTATGGATATAGGAGAGTTGTCAATGAAGTTGTGGTAGATTGCAGTGAGGTTTTCGTACGCTGTTGCTAGCAGCCAGAGAGACGGATAGGGGATTTTCCTTTTGGGCTTCAAGCCGTATATTATTGAGCCAGGGCATCTAGTTATTGTTTGAGAATACTGTTTATATAAAATGTAAAAAGGAAGGGTCCAATCACTGTCCTCCGAGGTACACCACTAATTACAAACTTATCCCCACTAACATAGTTTTTTATATTGATTTCCCATTTTCTATTTGTTAAGGAGAAGTAAAAGAGTTCCAGGGCACTTACCCAAAAATCTGATCTTTTACGACTAATTGTTTCACGTAGATGCCTCAAAAAGAGTAGTACTCCTTATTGACCGTTTGACTTTCTAGAATTAATTTATGGTAAACCACACTATGGTAATTGAAGAAAATGATGAGTATCGTATTGACTTTCAACAGACTTTGATACATTTTCGGAGAGTCATTTGCTAGATTGTTACTAAGATTTGACGTCATATTTATAAACCCACATCTCGTCACTAGTAATGATGCATTTGATGAATATAGGGTCCTCAGTTACGTTGGAAATAAGGTCGAGACTAGCATTGACATACTTCAAGATCAAAACATTTATTAAAATATGTTATATCGATCCACAAGAGGTATTAAGAACCTCTGGAATCTCTCGGATTCAGACACAACGATTTTCAAGCACCATGTTCTCAACTTCTTTGATGTTATCGTTGTTAATAGAAGTGGATAGGTAACTAGCATGAGACAAGCTTTTGACGACCTTCACTGATTGCTTTGTACCACTCGAATAGTGGCGTTTGTGATAAAGGAGAATTCTACAATATTTCAACAATTCCGTAGCCGTAATTATATTGGAAATAAAAAAATTCCAAGTAAAACCGCTGCTCAACTTCTTTACCATAGTCAATATCATAACCAGATAAACTCTTTGTATTGTGATTAAACAGCTGAAAACAAATATTAATTGTGATGTGTTGCCTCTGTTGACCAAACCATATAGAAGGGAAAAAATGAGTCCAAAAACGTAAGCTGTACATTTTTTTCTAAATCGACAATAGCTGAAATATTTTTGGTGAGTAATAATCGTATTTCTTTTACAATTTGTGCTGTTTTCATAAAAATTCTAAGTTGAAAATGTCTTCTCTTCAATCCTCTTGATTTTCCGGCTAATTTTACAATCATAACAGTGGCACATAGAAATTTCGAACTATGTTATCGATTTCGAAAATGTCCTCAATTCACATTCTTGTGAATAAAACTCAATTTCAAGAATATAACACATATACAGTGAAACCCAGTTTGCCTCTATTCATTTCATCGTTATCTTGAAGCGAATTTACGAAACAATTGTGCTGATAAGTCCTTCCTAGTCCTTTCAAACCCTAACGGCGTGTGAAGCGAACTCGGATGACGATGAGAGTTCGCGAGAATGCGTCAGCCAGTCACTGAATATCTTATTATGTTCGAGTCCAGGGACTGAATTGTTGCTTCTTCGCAGATTACGTGGCAGCTGTCACGACTACAGTAGCGTGGCAGTCAGCTGGAAAATTACATGTTAGGAGTACAAAGAGAGTTATTATAAAAAATATTATCGTCTCTTGCAAGCTAACGCTTTGAGATGCAGATATCGCTCGTAATTCCATTTCAGATATTATTTTGTATCAACTGTTCCTATTCTATCCCTAAAATGTTATTAATCAAGTTAGTAAGTGATGACAATAGAAATCATTGCTCCGTCAAATTTCTTGGGGATTGGAGAGCAAAGCATGAAGTTTGAATTTAGTTATACTGTTTTTAAAAACAGTTTTTTCAATCCCCTTAAGTTCAGTAATATGACGAGAACACATGTGGTGTATACAAACTTTAATCTTATAGCGAATATAAGACCTTGGGCTAATTGGAAGTTCCTACATCGGTAGTGATTGATTTTCATCTTTCTTTAAGTTAAACTCTATTTATTTTTATGAATTTACTCACAATGTTGATCGTCTAATATGTAATACATGTTTTTTTGAACCAATTTGTCTATTATGATTCAGTACATAATGGATTTTTTATAGCGGTTCTATGGGATCAAAAGCTCATGCTAATCCAATTGCTTCTACCCAGAAAATAGGAGTTAAAATGATATATTTAAAAGATTATAGGAACAGCAATAGCTTTGGTGTTTCAATAAAAAATTAATGTGGTTTTGGTGGCTAAGTTATAGTTTTCAGAGACTGAAGGTAAACTAAAACGCTACCGGTCAAAATTTTTCCCCAATCTATAGTTTGCGTGATACATAACAAATAAAAACAATATGACTGATTTTGATATTTATATTTTAAACATAACATATAGATAAGAATATGGTAATCCTCTTTTGTTTTTTTTATTTCGGAGCACAATTTTGTCAAATAATCACCGTCTATTGGGTTCCATTCGTTTTGCAGGATATTCCAAGGATGGAAGTGTGTAATGTGGAAGTAGGATACTACTTTTTGATTTCCCGGTCCAATCTATTCTACAACTCAATTGGGTTGAAGTCGGGCAACTGTGACGGCCAAATCATCACTTTCAGTACATTCTTCCTCTCCACCTCTTCTGAGTATTCTGTGCACTGCCTCGAGGAATGTATGATATCATTATCATGCTGGAAGAAGTTACTTATCAGAAGGAACTACATTTTCCTTCAATATTTTTTATAGCCAATTTTTACCAGGTCTCCAGGCGCCTTTTCTGAAACATCCTCACACCATCACCGAGCCTGCGTCGTGTTTTACAGTCGAGATTACAAATGAATTGAACATCAATTCTTCCTTCTTAGAACCTCAAACTTTGGCTCAACCCTCAATAATACTCTATCTCTCTTCATACGTCCAATTTCTAGTTCACTGCAACCTCTTTTTACTTTAATTTGACGTGTTAAAAGAGGTTTCTCCACTGCCAGTCTTCCAAAAATATCAACTTTTTGTCTTTGGTCTTCTGAGTCCAATCTATGGGAAATAAATTAAGTTTGAATTTTTAGGATTGATATATACATTTTTTGAAATCAACTCGTATATAACGGAATTTAGAGCCGCAGATGATTTGGTATTATTAACGAAATTGTGCAATAATAGAAAGTAATGGAAGATTAAAGCAAGAGATAAAAGAAACCAGAGGAAAAGTTGTTTAATTAATCAGTGCAATGAAAGCATTATTTTTGAGACAAAACGACAAAAAAACATGAAAACAGAGATTGCGAAAAAAGTAGAGAGGCCGATCGTGTTTTAATGATAAAACTGATAGACATAACATATAGAAAAGAAAATTGAAATGAAAAATAAATCGAATCCAAAATTTTGAAAAAAGTAGCTAGATAAAGGAGGTATATGGGAAGGAATAGGAGAGCAAAAGAAGTATAGAAAAGCATGGAGAAAAAAGTTTATGTCATAACCCTTATTCAAACAGCCATACATGTTCCATTCAATGAAATTTACACATTCCTTTGATACGAACTAATTTGTTCAAAAAAAATAAGTCCAAAGACATATAATACACATAATTTGCATTTCGCAACAAATTGATAAACATTTTTTTAAATTATGAAGAGCTGTTTGTAATTTTTTTACTACGACCCAATTAAATAAATCTTTTTGCATAAATTATCACTGTAATTAATTGTACTACACGTTGATGATTAATCCAAGTCAGTTGCTATTCTAATAATAATCAGTACTTCTGTTGGACAGAGTCCTGTCTCTTATCCTGTCATGGCAAGATTTTACAAGAAAATTTTACGAGCAATATCTAGTTTACTACTCCTTGAATAATCTGTGTATTCCTCAGCGATATTTGATGACGGCCATCTTACAAGTCGTTTCAAGGAAACTATGTTGTCCTAGCAGTCATCAATACTCCATAAATTCTTTAAGATTGGGGAATTTGAATGTATCGCAGTCTCGTTTGATAAAGAATGAAATTTATGCACACCCATATTCTGCTTGTTTATTCACTATTTTAGTATCGTGAATGAATAATTTATCGCATTTGGAAGGATATGTATATTTTTGTAGAACGTTCCAGATTTTTTCATAGGAATTGATTAAGATTTGATGATTCTATTTTGTGGAATTTCCACTGATATAGTATCTATAATTATGAATTCTAGTCTAATTGAACATTTTAGATGTTTGAGAGAAACAAATAAAGATTTGACACCAGATCAAATTAATGAAACATTCAATTCTTGCATGTACACCCTTTGAAATAATTAAAGGTCATATACATAATCCGGATCCTTTTGATTTAAGCGACCATTTGGTAATATCTCTTCCATATTCAAAATCATAAAGAAGCTTCAAAATTATTATACGATAAAATTAAAGATAAAAACGCTGAAATTAAAGAGAGAATAGTTAATAAAAGACATGAAAACAGAACTGATCCACCCTCATATTCGAACCAAGAAATGGCATATATTAAAACAAAATTTAATGAGAAAATCTAAAATTAATTCTAAAAAATTGTTACAGAAAAATGAGGTTGGTGACGTTAATGATACTTCTAATGATTTACAAGAAGATTAAACCCGAAGATTTAGAAATTACACAGATAAATAATTTGTTGTTACCAATTAATTTAACCTCATATATACTAAGCATACCTTAATATATTATATAGATTCAAATTATATCAATAAGCAAATAGAAAATTTAAAACAATATTTTTATACTTTAAGAAATAGTTTGATATTAGCGAATGTCGTTTAATCACTAGAACTAATATATTGAATTATAAACAAGTTCAGTTTTCATTTATTTTGGACAGTTTAAGGGGCTAAAAGCTATAAATGAAAAATTCCATTCGGCTAGAAAATTCATATACTGGCTCACCGATATAATTAAAATATCATTTCATTAATTTTGTGATATCAACAGAAATAGTAATGAATTTGATAAAAATTAGAGATGCTGATGACACTAACTCAGATCATTCTTATATATTACTAGTAATTAGCAAAAATATTTTGGTGAAAGAATCTAAAGAAACTGTTTAGAAGTAATAAAAAACTATATGAAGAAGCTGAGAACTTTTAATGAACATACAGCAAGCAGCATGAAACAATACTAAACAAATTACAAGAAAAACCAAGGTCACAACTAACCAAAAGAAGTCAACAAATTAATTCAAAGAAAAAGGAAAGCATTTTCATAGCAATTAATCACCGCTTACTCAAAGCTCCGGCCGATTTGTTTTTATTTTATTTATTTCTCAATGTTCTATTTTTTCGATCCTTCAACATGATTGTGTAACCTCTTGGAGCATATTCGTAGAGCTAAAACACCTTCATAATCAAACCAAAACGTCAACATCCTATTCGCTTTGCTCCGACTTTCATAACAAATTTTTGGAATTCTTAGATCTACTTTTCCCATCATATTTCACAATAACGAAACGTAATAAGCAAGCAGAAGATTCTGAGTCCGTGAAAACTGAAGAAGACCGTGCCCTATAGAGGTCGCCTTGACCTTTATATTAGACATACTTAGAAGTCCAATTTCATTGGTATCAAAGAATGAAACATAGTATATAAGATCGGTTTAAGGATGACCTTAATTAATAATAAATGAACAATTTCAATATATAATATATATTCGAATGTTTAAAAAAGGAAAATATTCAGCAATCTGATAATCCAAAATACAATTATACAAGTTTTGTCAGCATGTGGTTTTAAACACAAAAAACTGAATAAACGGATGGCAATAACCGAATCGTCAAGGATCGTTCGATGGTGACAAGATTATTTGCGTCAGATAAAAGACTACCGAAGTTCTAATAGATACATAATTTATCTAGATGAAACATGGTTTGACAGTCACGATGTAGTAAATTTCGGTGCTCTAAAGGGAAACTCATTATAATACTACACGCTGGAAGCAAAGACGGTTTCGTGTCTAATGCTTCATTAATATCTGCTAAAAAAATTAAAAACTGTGCAGCCGATTATCATGAATATATGACAGCAGAATTATTTGAAATATGGTTTAATGAACAGCTTTTACCTAACATTCCACCACAGTCAGTAATGGACAACGCATCCGATCGTAAAAAAAAAGCTCAACAAACAAAGAATTGCTTACTGTTATTGAAGGTCTAAAATTTAAGTAAATTTATTATATTGACAAGAGGTTGTAGAACTTGTAAAGAATGTTCTAGCAGCAGACCGTCAAAAGCTTTGAAGAAGAAGATATTCTACTCTTTACAAACCTTCATATTTCAATCAAATGATGACTCTAGTTCAGACGCCTCTTACTACCATTATTATTTATAAAGATACTTTGGGATTTAAATGTTTTTTTTTTCTTTTGTTTTATTTGCAAAGATTTGCAAATTCTCCTCTATGGTTTTTCCAGATAAAAACGAATGGGGTATAAAAAGGGCTCAGTTTACGTCTGGTATCCAGTTTAAACCAAACTCCCTTACAGACAGGTACATTTCATTCGTCTATTTACGTTTTATAATTTAATATTCAGTTGTAGCTAGTTAACGATGATTATTTATAAAGATAATTTAGAATTGAAGTTCCAAGTGGATTACAATTAAGTGCATCTGTCTAAATAACGGCGTATATTGCGTCTAATTTATAACGTTTCGATTGCCTTTAAACGAAAACTTTCTCGTATAAGATATACATATTTTTAAAAGTATTTATAAAAATAATGAATTTATAAAATGAGGTATCTACGCCAATGGTAGATTAAACAAAATTGATCGGCAAGTGTTTTTATAATCTGCAATTGATATTGAGAAAACCATAATTATTTGTTTGGCACTTGACGTATATGTAATTTTGTTCATTTTTTGTTGCAGGTGAGTAGCTGTAATAGATAATAAGAATATAAATGTCGTCCGGTGAGTACTGATACTATCTGAATTGGTAAATATTGTGACTTTTTTATATTTACGTTTTGTGTGGTGTAAACTTGTGTCAATACCATTCACAAGCAATATTTATGTTTTTTATGCCCTCAATTGGATAATCTTCACATTAATAATTATATTATTAACATCAACATTATGAAATATAAATCGAGAAGTGCATCAGAAAGTATGGTTTCCAAAACAAAATAGTGAGTTAATGATTTATTTCTCAGCAGTTCCTTAAGGTGCACTTTCTAAAGATAAGTAAATCCGATATACGAAAACTCATTAAATTGAATTGAAAAAAAAAATTTTCTAGTAAAATTCTTTGTTCGTTCCCATTAACTTCATCTACTAGGAGCTTGACAGAGACAAAAGTCACTAGATTATGGTTAGTGGAAAATCTTATATATTAAAAAAATTGATGATTTCCATTCCGAGTCCGTTCAGGCGTTCTACCCAACCGATTTGCTTAATTTTTTTTTTCAATGAAAGGTATTGATGCACAGATCAGCCATCAACCATCGGATTTCATCTAATTTTCACCATTCTCAAGTTATACTCAAATGCGATTTCCCCCTGTACATTACTTATGGGAGTTTTTCACATACACACGTTCTATCCTCAATATCTCAGGTTCTATTCAAGATAGAGACTTCATTTTGGTTTAAGAACACTCGCTGAAGCACCTTCTTTCTTTTAAGTTTTTGAACACTTAAATCGGTTGAGTTGGAGAGGAGCTAGGCGCGGACATTCAATCTGGAGCTATAGATTTTTGTAGGTTTTTCGCAATTTTTCTACATTCAAAGATCTATATCTCAGGTTCTAATATAGCTACAGAGTTCGTTTTAGTTTAAGAACACTCGCTGAAGCACCTTCTTTCTTTTAAATTTTTGAACACTTAAATCGGTTGAGATGGAGAGGAGCTAGGCGCGGACATTCAATGTAGAGTTATGGATTTTTGTAGGTTTTTCGCAATTTTTCTACATTCAAAGATCTATATCTCAGGTTCTAATATAGCTACAGAGTTCGTTTTGGTTTAAGAACACTCGCTGAAACACCTTCTTTCTTTTAAATTTTTGAACACTTAAATCGGTTGAGATGGAGAGGAGCTAGGCGCGGACATTCAATGTAGAGTTATGGATTTTTGTAGGTTTTTCGCAATTTTTCTACATTCAAAGATCTATATCTCAGGTTCTAATATAGCTACAGAGTTCGTTTTGGTTTAAGAACACTCGCTGAAACATCTTCTTTCTTTTAAATTTTTGAACACTTAAATCGGTTGAGTTGGAGAGGAGCTAGGCGCGGACATTCAATGTAGAGTTATGGATTTTTGTAGGTTTTTCGCAATTTTTCTACATTCAAAGATCTATATCTCAGGTTTTAATATAGCTACAGAGTTCGTTTTGGTTTAACAACACTCGCTGAAACACCTTCTTTCTTTTAAGTTTTTGAACACTTAAATCGGTTGAGATGGAGAGGAGCTAGGCGCGGACATTCAATGTAGAGTTATGGATTTTTGTAGGTTTTTCGCAATTTTTCTACATTCAAAGATCTATATCTCAGGTTCTAATATAGCTACAGAGTTCGTTTTGGTTTAAGAACACTCGCTGAAACACCTTCTTTCTTTTAAATTTTTGAACACTTAAATCGGTTGAGTTGGAGAGGAGCTAGGCGCGGACATTCAATGTAGAGTTATGGATTTTTGTAGGTTTTTGGCAATTTTTCTACATTCAAAGATCTATATCTCAGGTTCTAATATAGCTACAGAGTTCATTCTTTTCTATTATAATGATTTCTGATACTTATTTAATGGATTCGATGCGAGCGAAGCCGCGGGTAAAAGCTAGTTATATAATAAAGTCATGATTATTCCCAGGTCAATCTACAAACTTGTCATAAAACGTTATAGTGCGAGATGTTTAAACAAGAATAAAGTTGATTGTACTAATCGGAACTAATGAACAACTAGATGAAGAAGCGGAGAAAATAATAATAAACATACAACGAACAGAATGAAGCAATACGAAGCAAGAAAGCTTTAAACTAGTTCAAAGGAAATGGAAAGCTAGAAAAACTTGGAAAAAAACCGGAATTACAGAAACCACCTTAACCAGTAGTAAAGACAAAGTAAAGTCACTAAACCGTTATCGTAAATAAACAGATGATCAAACCACTGCCTATTCATTGTGAAAATATACAAAAAGAATAAACAAACCAATTAAACAGATCTGTCTAACCCCAATGAAAGATGGATCTTGGGCAACGTGGAGAAAAGCAAAGGAGAATTGTGTTTGCATCAAACTTATATTTTCCAATAGAGGGGAAAATAATGAACAAACCGATAATGATGATGTAATTAATCCCAACATCATTATCCTCCTACATAGTTTGATTTAGTGCTCTTATGTCCTCCTCTATTTCGTTTCTCCAAGTTTTTCTCGGCATGCCCCTTCTCCTTGGCGTTATTATTTTGATCATTTCAATTGGTTTTCTTCTCATTATGTGCCCGGCCCAGTTGAGCCTTTGTGCTATTATATATCTCACTATATTCTCCTTCTCCTCTATTTCTATTTTTTCGTTTTTCTTTGCTTTTCTTTCTCCTTCCTATATTATATTTGGGCCTGTTATCTTTCTTTCGGCTTTTTCAAATTCTTCTTCTCTTTTGTTTATTACTGTTGTTTCCATCGCATATGTGATTGTTGATCTTATTAGGGTTTTGTACATTTTTATTTTGTTTTGTTTGGTTATGTTTTTTCAGCAGGCTTGATAGCCCTTTTGTATCCTATCCTTTACCTTCTCTTTGGTTGTTTGTCCCAACGTTATTCCTAGATAGTTTAAGGTCGATACTGTTCTGCTCTGGTTTTCCTCCTATTTTCATATATTTTGTTTTTTCTGCATTTATTTCCAGTCCGTAGTTTCTTGCTTCTTCTTCTAATTTGTTGATCGATTTTATTAATTCCCTCTGTCCATTTGCTATAATCGTTACACCATATGCGTATGCTACTATCTGTATTGCATCTGTTATAATGTTCTTATTTTGTACATATATACCTGCAGAACATATAGAGCAAATTTAAAGAATATACATCACCAACACCATCCCTATTCATAAGAAAGGAAAGAAGAATGTCTCAAGTAATTACCGAGGTATATGTTTTTTAGCACGATAATGAAATTTCTAACAAGGATATTGACGCAGTATCTCTCGCAAAGTATAAAAATAATTCAAGACCAATAGAAAAAGGTTTAAAGTATAATAAGCCGGCCTCCCTGTGGTTTGTTGAATCAACCCAGGCTTTCGACATAGTAGATTTCATAGATATTATACTTATTTTACAGAAGCAACGAGTCAACAAAAATGTAATGCAAAGAGTCAAGGAACTTAACTCACTAAACCGTACGAGAATATAGCACAACAACACACTCACAGATGAAATTATAATAACAACAGGGTAACAGTCTAATGCGTGTCAACTTTATCCTAGACCCCATAATAAACGGAGTCAAAACTGAAGGAAGATGATATACGATGGAAAGCTGCGAGTTCCGAATTGTATGCTAAGCAGATGATGCTGTTCTCATAGCAGAAAATGGAGATAATCTTCTACAAATGCTTTCCATATTCAACCGAATGGCAGAGAAGTTGAATATGAAGATATCTATCCACAAGACTAATTCTATGACAATAAGTAATGCAAATTAGCAGAAGACGATAAAATAATAGAACAAGTTATAAACTTCAACTGTCTAGAAACTATAATATCAAGTAATAGAAACATCTACGAAGAAGCACACATACAAGCTAATAAGGCCGCCAGAATCTGCAGAAATTTGAGGTAATATTTGCTTGTGGTGGACATAAGTTCACCTCAAGCAAGGTGATTATATACAGAACAGCTGTACGTCCCATATAAACCTATGTAGTTGAAACAAGAGCCGATACACGCAAGATAATACAACTTCTTCGAAAAACAGAGTTGAAAACCCTTAGATCGATAGCCGGAGTAGCCTTCTGGGACAGAAAACGCAGATCCGTCATTAGACAGGCTTGCGACTAGATAGATGTAGTCAAATTGATGCGAATGAGAAGACGAGCGTGGACGGCGCATGTCGACAGAATGGGAGAGGATCGGCTGGCTAAACGAACATTCAAGAAGAAGCCATCCACCAAAAGTTCAGCAGGTAGACCTCCAAAGAGATCGACATCCTAAGATCGAGACTGAAGAAACTGGAAAATACAGAGCAAGCCCTTGAACGTATATGGTGAATGGGAGATTTATACTAAAATATACCTTGGGTATTTAAGTATATTCTAGGTATATATCAAACGTACACCATCTATATTTCCCGAGATTATATGAGAGTATGCGTTTTTGCTATCTTTTTAGTGAAGGTAACCAATAAAGGCAAGACTTGTAATTATATTCACTTCAAATAAACTATATAAGATTTGGATTTAATAATTATGGACTTAGCAAATATTACTTGTCTGTCGCTGTTACCAGAAAAATCAAGGATGATGAAAGAAATGGTACCAAACAAATACTGCTACTGCAGTTTCGAAAACTGTGCTTTTAGCGTACTTTCACAAAAAATATACTGTATTTAAATCTATATCAAGCTTATGATGTGAATATACCGTGCTGAAGTGCATCTTTTTCATAAAATATATATTTCCAAGAATCTTAATCTTCCAGCATTTTGATGAAGTAAAAAGTTAGAAGTATTTCCTTACTTGAATCCCAAGTTTGTTTTTTAAGTTTTATATGATATCCATGTTTATCGTCTTAAAATAGTCAAAGGCAATCGATACCTTTTTGGTTATTGTTACTCACATATGTCCTCCAAAATAGTATCAAAATGCGTTGTTTACATTATAGGGAGGAGAGAGATGAATATTTTAATATACAGATTGATCTAATCTAATTATTAAGTTGAGATTGAAACTACGCTATCAATACCCCAAATCAAATAATTTTCTCAATTAAATGCCTACATTCAGAGAAATTCTCATTCACATTTTAGTTTAATAGAACGTAATTATACAGAGTGAGTTTTATATATGGAACGCCTCAATTATCTCGGAAACGGTTTTTATAAATTTTTGTGCGCAAGGGTCTTGTGATACGGCCGGTATTATGTTGGTATCTACATTGTTGGCAAAACTTTCCTCTTCCCGACAAATACTGAACTTCAATATTTCAATCAATACTTAGATTTGGAAATATCCGAGCCAACTCAGCTATAATACTATTTGTTAATAAATATGAATACGCCGGACCATTTAAGTTAGCTTCAATGAAGAAGAGACCAATTATTTTGTCGTCTATGATTGCATTCAGTTGTTCAGGATATTGGGTGTGGGATTGACGCATTCAACGAGGATTGTTACGTGACCAGTATCTAAAATTATGCATAACTTAAACATTTATAACATTTTCCATCATTAGGTTAGGCATATTCTTCACGTCTATCAACATCGTCAACAGAAAACTCTTGAACCAACATTACTTTGCATGGATGGAAGGAATTTGTGATCACGTAAAATTTCCATTACGGATGTTTGCGAAATATTCGGATATTTGTCTAGTACTCCCGTGTGAATCGACTTCTAACAGGGCACAAACATCTGAAGATTTGTTTTTCTGCGTCCTGATTTGGATAAATCTTTAACAGAACCAGTTTGTTAAACTTTTATAGTAATTTACTGACAGTAAATCTTGTTATGGGATTTCGGTTAGGATATAAATTATTAAAGATATTAACCGTTTCTTGTTGACTTCTATGCCTATCACCATATCCTAATATCAAAATATCAATTCGTTCTTTATCAGATAATCGATCTATTTCCAAAAGCAAAAAATATACAGGGTGATCCATTTAAAATAACAAAGTTCATTTGTTTTCCGAAAAAGGGAAAAATACCGGCCTTATCACAAGACCCTTATACACAAGAATTTATTAAAATCGTACCGAGTTAATTGAGGCGTTCCATATATAAAACTCACTCTCTATATGAAATAATTATACTGTAAAATCAAGGATTGGCGACAATTCCAAGAGATATTTTATTAATTTCTTAACTCAAACTCCATTCTAAAAACTTTTTTTTTATTTTAAATATGCCACGAAAATTTTATTTCAAACCAGTTTAACTAACAGATAACGTTTTAAAGCTTCCTCTTTCCCCAATTTTTTCTTAAGAAAATACTTCAAGACTGTAAAAGAACTAATCTGTTTTTGTCTGGCAAGTGTCCGAAAAATAACGAAGATGAATTTTTTTGGTTTATTTTTTCGCCGACGCGCCGTTTAGGCATTATGAGAAATGGTCGACTGGAAAAAGGAGATTAAATTCATTTTATCTAGGTTCAGATATTTTCATTAAGATGATGTGATATTCGGCGCGGTTAAATACTATAAACAACTAAATAAATCCGGAGAGATATTTTTGAAGTAGAAGAAGATAAAGAATTCCATCATTTAATAAACGTAGAATTTTTTCTTTAAGTAATTCTGAAATGAGTTATTTGTATAAAATATCGATGGTATACGGAATTTGTCTTAATTTCCACGTCAACCTTTATGAGTCATAGGCGTCATTAGTAGGAAGCCTTCAACAACTCTTTGATGTGCGCCATTATCGTCGTATTAGTGGTATGTCTTTGTTTACTTCGTCATTTTTCTTTCGTCCCATTTTGTTTTTGTGAAAGATTAGAAGAATTCATTGGCAAAGAGACGGTTGATACTAATCCAACGAATGCATTAGAAGCAATTCGGAAAAATAATTTCCAGGACTGCTTAAGGAAATGGAAACACTACTAGAATCGTTTTATTCAATCAAATGAGGATATCTTATGCCGAACAATAGAGAAATAGTATTAATGCGAGGATATGAAAGTATACTCAATATTTTTGAGACCAATCTCATAAAAAAAGAAAAATTAGAAATGATCACGTTGCCAGATAATGTCAATACGTCAAATCCTGTTTTGTGAAATAACATGAGGGTATAAAAAAATTTAATAACAAATATCATACCTAGTAATATTCTATTTTTAAGAATTTTGATACGACGAGGCATAAAAAATAGTAAATGAAGTTGCACATAAAATTTTATCATCAATCTTCACAATAACCTCAATTCAAATCTTAATTTCACCGTTGCCACCACAATTGAAAGCTTCTTTGGTAACAGTGTGAGGTTAACCTGTTTAGAATCACGGTTACACCGTAATTGATCGACTCTATCTCACCACGATGAATTATTTCCGAGATTTGTCTTAATTATGAGAAATATAAAAAAGACAGTTCTATGAATTGAGTACAGCATTCAATGTATTGTCCAGTTGGGTCATACACTTGCAGCTTTAGAACGCTAACGTATAACTATCCACTCATTGTTTAACTAGCGAGAAAATATCAACGATGAAAAATGTTATGGATTCAGGAAAAATCCAGTATTACCTCCAATCGCAAATTGGACATATTTACTCTTATTGGATTTTACCACTCATTCCTACTCATTGTTGTGTCTGTGCACGGATCTCGGAGTTTTACTCAAATATGAATACCTCATATCCAGTGATTGATTGACTTATTCTTCGGCATCTGCTATCATTCTAAAAGCAACACAATCGGATCAAGATGGCTTTTCGTATTTTTTTTTGTTCATGTGTGAGATCTCTTGACTCCATCTTTGCAAAAATGTTCGCATAGTTAAATTCTCGAGAAACATATTGCCGAATGCTTATTTGTTGTCAAATACCGCACAGCTATTCAAACATGCGTGGTTTTGACATAAACTTCTTTTATTACAACAACTGTAGTTTACGAAGAGTTTCTACGAGATTTTATTTAATATTACCTGGACCAATAGTACCTGGCCCAACAAAGAAAACATAAACTTGTGGAAAAAGATATATTTATTTTTCAACGTAATCTCTTTTTAGTTCCATACACTCTTCCCAGCAATGTTCGATACCATTTTTAATAAGAATTGTCAAGCTCCTCAAAATAGCCGATATCACCTCTTCATTGTTGGAAAATCTGTGACTACCGGGTAATTTTTTCAAGTCTGGGAAGAGAAAATAATCCAAGGGGACTTAATCTGGTAAATAGAGTGAATTAGGTAGCAATTCAAACTTTAACTCATCAATTTTGGCCATTGCTATAACGGATGTGTAAGTTGGTGCATTGTCTTGATGAAACAACACTTTCTTCATAGCCAAATGCGGTCGTTTCTGCTTGATTTCTTCGCTCAAACGTTGTAATAGGTTCGCATTGTACTCGCCAATGATAGATTTTTATTTTTTAAGATAGTCAATGAAAATTATCCCACGCATATTCCAAAAAACCATCGCAATGACATTGCCTGCAGATGGAACGGTCTTCAATTCTTTGTATCCAGTTCTCCCTTTTCAGTACATTGTTTTGATTGTTCTTTCATTTTGGGCGTAATGTGATGAAACCACGTTTTTATCCATGGTCATGAAACGGCGCAAATATTTCTGTGAAACATTGCCAAACACTCGATGAAAACATCTTCTTGTTCCATTATGTGCAATCGTGGCGCCCATTCCACATACAGCTTTCTCATGTCCAAATTTTGTGATGTACTGCACTTTTTGAAATACCTATTATGTCTGCTAGTTCGCGCACTTCCAGTCGACGATCATCCAACGTATTTAAGTGAAACATTGTCAAACACTCACGACGCTGTTTTTTTTTTCATTGTAAGCAAACCCGATACCCATCTTACGCACATCTTTCTCATGTCCAAATTTAATTGTGTATTATGCGATGTACTGCACTTTTTGAAATATCTGCTATGTCTGCTAGCTCGCACAAATTCAGTCGACAATCATACAGTTCCGCTGTGTGGATTTTCTTCAAAATTTCTGGTGTCTTCACCTCATTAGATCGACCACTGCGGATCGTACGTCCTCTTTTCACAGAAAACGTCTACTATTTCACTATTGATAGCTGCCAAACAAATACTAAGCAACAACATCGTGACAACGTGGTTTTTTTTTTGAAGCAACAACCTCCACCTCTAGACCAGGTACTTCTGGAACTATACTCGTACTCTTAATGCGAGTCGCTCATTTTAATGATATAACTAAAACAGTCTTAGTATAAAAATATGCAAAAACACAAAACAATCGTGCCAACGAAATACAATTATAAATGTTGCAATGTTGCCAGTTCCCGATTTATGACTTAATATCTGGACTTATTTATCCCACATCGTATATTTACATTGCCTAAGAATTTTATCTAATTGGCTATATTTGGTACCTATAACTTATATATTGAAAGATACTTTCTTATAATGGACGAATTCAATCTGCTATGACAAGTTTTCATAAATCCCCTGTTCCAGTTGCTAATACGAATATATTGAACGATCTGGTTGTAGTAAACTGCCTCTGCTGAGTTTCATTCGTAATTGTGTTCAATGTAACACATGTACGTCATGTAGGACAGTAACTTTAGAAAAACGCTCTCAACCAACATATTTTTTTTCACAGACATTATCAACATCCTGTCACGAGATTTTTTCCGCATACGCATCCGTTAACTTTATTAAAAAAACGTGCCAGTAGGAGTGTGAATAAAACAAAGAAGTAACGCTTTACGAAGTGGTACATTTTGAATATATAGTGGAAAAAACTTATAAGAATGTATCGGATGGTGATAATTCGCATAATACGTATGAGAAAATGAAAACTTCAACATATGTTTTGGTGAAAATAAATCACAATCATCTTTCAGAAATGAAGTTGCGACATCTTCATGAATGTTCATCAAATTTATTTAGTTGGTTCTTTTATAATGGTGCCAAAACAACGGATATATCTTTAGTTGTGTGTTGTATTTCATAATTAAAAACCCCCTTTTAAGATTTGATGTAAATTTGAATCTGAAATTGGAATTTTCAGAAAGGCTATTTTTTTATTTCAAGTTACCAAATTAGTCTTTTATTTCTGTTTGTTGCTGTTTATAGCCGTTCTTTTGACGTTATTTGGAATAAGCCTGGGACCAGAAACCTTTCTTGGAATCAGAACCTATGTATTATATTACAAAAAATAAACTAAGTCTACTGGGAAAACGTAGCAAGCCAAGAACAATTCTGCACTAAGCATTTTTTGGAAGGTTCTAACAAACTGGTGGAAGAAGGCTGTATATTCTTTGCGTTAGGATAGGAAATATGCAACCACATACGGCCTGAAAAGCACGCGCTATGTCAGTTTAAGTGTTTTTTATATTTTCGTAGAAGAATCGCCAAATATGGTACACCCACACAGTTGTTTACTAACCTATTTCAAGTTTTTCCGGTCATTAGGTGTTTGGTTATCTTCTTACGGAAAACAAGTGATTAATAATTAATAAAACGATCTTGTGTGGTGATTAGATATCGAAAGATTTGAAAGAATATTAGATGAATGAATAATAAACAATTTTTGTATCAGTGAACTTCATATTTATGAGAATATTTGTCTCATCCTTAAGTACCTCTGGGAAAAATCTTCTGTTCTGATGAGGGAATGTAAAAGATGATATTCTATCAGGTGATCTGGATTCAGAAGGAGTCGTGGAAAAAGAAGGTGAATGAGAAACAAAACAACTCCCTCCTTCCTCAGTCCAAACATGTATAGTGTGGAGGCTCTCTGTAACTACTTTTAGTACTATAAAACAAAGGAGATTTGAGTTTTTGAAAATATTTTCTAGAATTTTGTTTATTCTCATATTGTTGATTCTACCAACAAACTTCTACACCTCCTGAAAAAGAATATACATAAAGCTGATGCCAATGAGATTATGCTGATTCATGGATGCAACCTGCGATTATAACTGAGTACCAGAATTTTATAATTACTGGTCGTGTAACGAATCTTAAACCAGCATTATAAAAAAGGCCTTTAGTAGAGGCCGTTGTACTCTAATTTTATCAAAAATCTATTATGCAGATCCAGAGAAACCCGATGGTTGTTTAGAAACGTTAGGTGATATTGTTGGTTGCTTGAAACTATAATCAAGTTCAGAGAACGTTCAAGCCTGAAGCAGTATCTCCTTATGAAACCAGTGAAGAAAAAAAACGATGCAAAAACTGGATAAGTATATGGTTTGAATATTCATTGAGGCAAAGAACTTGAGAAGGGAGATGGTACTCTTGGAGAAAAAATTGTACAAGAATTAGCATATACAATTCGTTCCCAGGAGGTTTGTATTTCCGTCGATCGCTTTTTCGCGACTGTGAATTTGCTGGTAAATTTTTGCTTGTGTCGGAACGGATATAAGGAATCGAAAGAGCACCTCTGGTTTTTCTGAAGATAATTTGGCTCGTGGTGATAGAGAATTTTTGGCGAAATACTAAGGTGGTTCTAGCATTGTCTTGCTGTCATGAAATACATGGATGACCACATATAATCTCGACCGTTAATATACGAAATGGTAGCGTAAAGTTTTCTACGATTTAATGACGTCAGTTGTGAGTTCATGGATTATTTTTCAACAAAATCATAATGGGAAAATACAGCTTGTATTTATGCCATTAGACATGATAGAAAAAGGCATAGAGTAGGCTATGATAAATATTGACCAAGATGTCACCAGTGTACCAAAAAGACAATCTATATAACTTGGAATGTGTTTTTTGTCTTGTCATGATGCTGATTGAAATACGTACCAATGGGACATACGATCTCGGAAACTAGTGGGACATATAATCCCAGGAATTGTAATCGTGAAACATCATATTCAGTGATGTGAGGATTAACTGGAGACGGTGGACATTCTAAAATATATAATTGATTTAGAAGTTAAAACACTGATTGTGTAATATGGTTTAATGGTGACTTTCTGCCTCACATCCTATCCAATTTGGCAGCTGCAGAGCTGCGGAAAAAAATAAAGTTAGGAAGGAAACGGAAAAACGATTAGAAATTATTGAAGAGGAAATGAGTAGGTTGAACAGATCTAAATAAGTTCCAGTATATAAAAAACTTACTAAATATTTTTAAAATATGAAAATAATTCATCGGAATTGATTCTGAGAAATAAGTATTCAGAAATTTTCGAAGAAAATTATGAAAGATCACTATAGAAAATATATATAGAAAACTTTCCAGCGAATATGAAGAATCATTTCACCACAACTTGTGGTAGGTCAAACAATGTAATTGGCAGCGTTGGTGTAGTGGTAGAGTAAACAGTGTGTGAAGATGATGAACATTTTAAAATCGAAGCTGGGGTTTCACTGAACATTTCGAATAGAGTGAGAAGTCGACAACTAATAATCAGTTTTTCTAAAAATGGAAAGTAACTATTACAAATCCGAATACTGCGCTAAAATCAACTTAATCAACTAAATGTAACAATATACTATATACACTAGAGTCCCACATAGACATATAACCAAAAACCTAAACTAGAAACGAAGAAAGTTAAAACTAAATATAAGTTTTATGTATCCAAAGGTTTCTTCACATTTCTCTAATTACAAAATTCCTAACAAATTTGTTTAACAGGTACCAAATTCTTATTTCTAAAGGCACAAACTGAAAACTTTCCATCTGAAAGTAACAAATAGTCAAATTATCGTAAAATAAAAATTCTATATTTATATATTTAGTGATTTTATTGATGATGATGACCATGTTTATTTTCCAATGTTGTAACGCTGCGTCCCAACGTATCTCCCAATAGCATCTCTCATCATCTCCTGCATTGCATTTTCCGCGTGTCCTTCAAAGCGCAGATGTTCCTAAATTTCCCATTTTCCATTTTCAGTAGCATTCGTGCATGTGAACGGCGCGGACACGCTGATGGAGGTGTAATGTCAGATCAAAACACGTCTGTTGAAAGCTCGTGAGAACAACGTGGTTCGTGAAATTTACGAAACGTTATGAAATCGTCGGTAGCAAAAATATTTTAATAGTGAGTTTGAATTATTTAGAAATGCCTAGAGGAAAGAGGATACGAAAATACACATGAGTTAATTAATATTGGAAAAAAATCTTACCAGCGTGATTGTAAGTTTAGCACTAACTGAAAATATGCTTAAGTTTTAGTAACGAAATTCTTATATTAAACATAGTCAAACGAATTAACAACATTAGAATATTACAATTACAATAAAATATTTTTTGGTTAAAATTTAACAAAAAATATGAATATTTACTTGATTTCTGTATAATAAAATTTGTACAGTTTTTTATTAATTTTCTCCAATCTACATTATTGTTCACCTCTAGTCATTAATTACACTATAAACAGAATGTTTATGTTCACAATAGCTCCGCTTTTGAATTTGAACGTAATTAATTGCACTTACGTAAAAAATGTTCTGTTTGTTGTTTACTAGAAACTAAATTTTAATTTAATAACAAATAAAACAAAAAGTAACAACATTTTTGACAGTTTCAGTGGACATTATTATTTCTTACAGTGTATTAATTTTATCGCAATTAAAATCAAATTAATTATTTTTAGTAAAAAAAGGTATCCAAGCAAATTCAAATTCATATGCATTGCATTTAGGCAATTGATAAATTTGTTCATGATTAGAATCTTCAAATTCTGAATATTGATTTATCAGTTCAATTATTTCTTATGCAAATTGGTTTGGGGGTAGACTTCACTTGGACAAAACCTTATTTCAAATTTTTTTTCAGGGTGTTCTTCTTGATGTAATTCCAATATTTTGATGACATCTTTTCTATTTATTTCTTTATGTCATTTACATACCCAAGCAAGATACGTAGCAATGATTTTCCGTGGTACCGTTTAAAGCTTGGTTTCCTTGGTCTATCGATTAGTTACATTGGGATAAAACAACAATACCTTAAAGTTGCAAAACATTTCCAAAGCTCCTAGTCTCGATTTGTTGTCCTTTAATTTTAGTGATAAATATTGTGTTATACTATTTAACAAAAATGCTTCGGTCCGTTCTTATGATTTATGTAGATAACTGGTTATTTTCGAGTTCTTTTAAAGTACCGAAGGTTCTTAGTTTTTCCTATGGCAAGCCGGTTTTATTATTACATACCATCGTAATAAATCGGATTCTACATGTCTTCAAACGAGGAGCTGACATCTCTTTCTTCCAAATTATTGTTTTAGTCGGCATTTTCATCACGTGTATGCATGTAAATCTGCATTATAGACAATGCTGTTGTCGCAGTTGCAATAGAGAGTTCTTCATCTTAAATATCCAAGATAACTAACCGGTTGTTCCGTCGAAGTTAACATTACCATTAAGTTTCTCATCCAATGTTTCTACTGGCAATTTTTTTTAACTGTTCTAAAGCTTATCAGGAAAACTGAGCACTATATGTAGACATAGTTACAATCAAAGAAGAACAGAAACTGTTTGAAATGTTACAGATGAATGCTTGCAGAAGACGATGTTCAGCACTCGACCAGCCACTCGCTCGGCTCCACTATTTCAATTCGATTTTTTTGTATTCCTGTAGTCAAAAGAGGTACAAACAAAACGAAATTTGAATAAAAGAATGAGATAAAAACTCAGAAAACACTTAAACTTTTAAACTCAAAAATCGGGTGTAATGAACACAAAGCAGCGATATAATTAGAACTACTACAAGTTCAAATATACCAGAGATAAAAAATGAAACTTATTTGAGGAAATCCGGGATGGCTGCAGCTCGCAACAATATCATCACAATTTATTTGAACAGCTTTCAGAACTGTAGACTGAACTATTCGAGTGGGAGTATGGCAAGAGATTATTTTCTCTTTAAGGAGGCTCCCGAGTCTACTAAACTAATCATATAGAAATTGAAATTTATTGATTTTCATTCCACATTTATTTATGCTTACAAATCTTAAATTAATTAATAATGAACTGAAATAATGAATGAAAGCTACTGAATTAATGGTTAGTATTTTATTAAAAATAAATAGTCGTTCATTTAATTTTTTTAAAACAGACAATAAACGGCCAGTCCATAACGGCATCGATTGTTATAGTTAAATATATTTAGTTTCGTGAGTATAAAATAAAAAGAAACTAAGAAAATGTGGTCAAATTTCGCACAGTGACAGAAACCATATAGCCGCTTTCCTAATTTCCGCTCAGTTACTGGATGTGCGTTGATTTATAACAATTTTTGGCTAATATTTCTCATTTGTGTTCGATAATCGCTATAACGACTGACATTATTAGAAAGATTAATTTCTTACCAATCAAATCTCTATATTGCTGCAATTCTGATTTAATTTGTAATCAAAGAATTTGCTTCCATAAAAGCTCATGTAAAAGTAGTGAACTTTGAACTCAAATTTCATTAAATTTTGATCGATAAAGAAGGGTACCTTTGGATTTGTCATACTCCACACTATCAACAATATATATCTAGTTTCCGAGATTTTTCGAGGGTGCCTTTTAGTACACTCAAATTGGAAATTTTCCAGAAAAAGTTTCCCCACAGCAATGAGACCAGTTAATTACGATGTATTTTGGCCGTCTGAAGCCGAATTCGAGTTACAGTTTCGAAAATTGGGGGGGTGAAGATATTGACATATATATACCAAAAATTTCACTTATTTCACGCGAGAAAATTATGCGTCTCAGCGAAAAAATTGACCTAAACGTGTTTTAGATAATTAAATTTTCTCCAACTTTGCTATTGCACATTTTATAGTACGTTGCATAGTTAAGGCGCTAGAGGGCGCGCAGAAGATTTCAAAACTCATTTCTTGCATTTTCTGGAAAACTATACTTTTCTGGGGAAAAAAATAGATAGCAAAGATATAGAATACAAAATTTCCAATAACTTTTGTCCAAAACTTTTTCTGCTAGGGGGCACAAACAAATTTTTAAAATCAGTTTTTCATGAAAACTATGCGCCCTGGGGAAAAAAGAAAATTACAGCCGTATAGAGCATAAGATTTCGCAGAACTTTTGTCTGAAACATTTTTCCAGTTCTGCTTAGTTTCCTCGCTAGAATGCCTATACAAAAAATTACGACAAAACCCGAACGAATTCCATTCGTAATTAACGATGTCAGTTGGAGCATACAACTTCTTTCAAAAATTGAACAAAACACGCTTTCCTCCATTTTCGCAAGGCTACCAAGATAGAATATCAAAAACGACTGATATAATGGAAAGACGTCAGATGGTTCTCTAGGATGGTGTCAGGTTCTAGAGGGTGGCTACCCTCGTTCTAATACTAAGTTGTATGGTCGCCAGAATTAAAGGCATGATCCATCTTCTTACTACTCTTGTTACAAATAGAACTATAACGTGGAATCATTATTATTCATATTTGAAATATGCTTTTTCAAGCAAATTATTACCAACGTATTTTCATATTCAATTTGACCGGATTTTTTTCAGAATTATTTTATTAGTATGCTCCAGCAGTTGTTCAATCAAGTACATTCGGCTGTAATTATTCAAAATGCGTCGAAAGCTAAATCATCTGAAAATACTGACATTTTTATTTTCAATTTTGTCATGTAGCTGATGAAAATTATCGTCATCGTTACGATCTTGAATAGATTAACGCCCATACTGAATGCAAAAACGCGAAAAAAAATGTGCGAAATAAATGAGAATTGAATTTTCTACAACGGCACTGTTGTCAAAAATCAGCGAAAAAGGTTTTATTTGAATTATAGATTAGAATACGGAATCGATTCGGTTGCTGATAATGGCACTTTATCAAAGCGTTTACATATTCTATTTATTCAGCCTTTTCAAATTAAGTTATTCAAGAAAAAACGGAGAAAATTTAAAAATCTAAGGAGAATACGGGATGGAATAGCATCTTATAAATGTAGGAATAAAAAAATAAAAATCGTTTTACAACAAAGTGGATCATTTTCTGAAGTGTTTATATGGATTTCACAATTGAAATCAGAATGATTAAAAATTATTCCCTAGGTATGTTTAACTCATCGATTTATAAAAGATTTAAAAAAATATCCGGATCTTCATGATATTTTTAATATACTAAAAAGAGGCGCTGATAGAGATACTTTAGATGGATATTTGTGAAACAATGAATTTGGTGAAGGGTTAACATAGAAACCCCTCCTTTCTACAACTTCTGTTATCAAGGTCAATGTTTACTAGCGTTTAAATTTAAGATATCAGTATTAATTATTACAATAAATTGATAATTTATATTATACTAGCCTCATCTAAGTGAAGTCGGCTCAAATAATGCAATTTATCGAAAACTTAAATATACCTGAAAATATTTGAATTATTTATTCAAATTTAATGTAAAACAGTAACTTTTTGTAACAGGGATCAAATAAAACCAAATAACCAAACATCGATTAATTATTGTTCCTTTGACATACTATCAACTAACATTTGGAAGTCATCTTCTTTTCCTTTTAATAATAGGACTGGTTCTTTGCATTATTTTCACATGATCTCTCCAATCTTGTTTATGTTCTCGAATTCCTCTCATTTTATTTTATCTCCAAAGGAGCGTGCGCCAACTCGTGATTTTATACCCGCCATAAAATTTTAACTTCTGTTACAACTTCTGTACCAACTCGTGATCGTGGTTGTTGTGAAGATTAGACAACTCGTGACGAAAGATTATGCAGCTCGGGGCTTTAATTATGAGATGAAAAACAAAAATAAAAACTATATTTACAGTGAATTTGAGTTAAACGCCTTTCGCATGGTTTAAGTCATACCTTACCAACAGAAGTCGTCAGCTTGTAAGGATTGATACAACGATGTTCACTTTGAATCCAATAGATTGTGGAATGCCCCAAGGCTCAGTACAAGGCCCTATTTTGTTTCTTCTGTTTATAAACGACATCGACTATCTAGACATCTGTGGTAAAATATTTTATTCGCAGACGAATCTAGTTTCTCCTCGTTGAATCTGTAAAATTCTTAGAGCTTGTTGTGAATAATTGCTTGAAATGGGAGTTACATATTGCCGCCTTATCTAAAAATTAAATTCCTCCTATTTTGTTCTGAGATCAGTTTCCAAAGAACTGAACTTATCCACCTCCTTAACAGTTTATTATGCCCTTATTGAGTGGTATCTCTCTTCTGGGGTACGTGGGGTGCGACTCAATTTGAGCGAATCTTCAAACTACAAAAGAGAGTTATTAGATATTTACTCGGTTTAAACAGCAGAGCTCACTGCAGAAACTTCTTTATAAAAGTTTAAAAATTCCTTATTCACCCTTGACTAATTTGAGAATGGTCGTTGCACAGCTATCCACTTAGAAAAGCAAAACCACGACCTTCGCCTACCTACTACACGTTCAGAATTAGCTTAGGGCTCAATATTTTACAATGCAAAAAAATGCACAATCACTTGCCAATTGAAATTGAATCGATATCATCTTTTCCCGCATTCGCAATAATTTGAAGGCATATTTATCAGAAAGTGCCTTCTATTCTGTAAACGACTATTCTAATAATAATATTTAATTCCGGGTATGCCGCATACTAGTTTAATTTTTGTTATGGACTTATATACTAATTATTACCTATTACTATTACCTGTATTTTGTTATTCGTTGTGGTTTTCTTCTGTATATTGAAATTTTATTTCATTTGTATTTTTTTTAGTTATTTTTATGTTTATTTCTTAGTTTTTACAAGATTTTGTCTACATTTTGTAACAATCTCTCTCACTAAAATATTTTACATCCTAAACACATAACAAAACGCACAGAAATATTACATTTGGTATCTATAAGAGACCTGTTGCACAAATTTTTATTCTTATACTTTATTTGACTAACTTAACCGAACCAATTGCAATTATTATGTTATATATTTTACAAATTTTGGCTTCCGCAAATTTCAAAGACTCATTTCTTTATTGTATATTTTTTAGTACCTACCTGATCTTAAATGTAGTTTGAATGATTTAGAATTTAGATCTAGGTTATAATGTTTGGATTTTCCAACTTTACAAAGTGGATTATAGATCTAAGTAATATTCTCGATGAATCCGTTACGAGTTGTATTATGTAGTCGAACTACCTTTCCGTTTACCTGAAGTATCCCCGTCCCGAGTTGGCACATCCTTATCTCAACGGATTAAAAATCTTCATCCCTCTAACATCCACTTTCTCATTTGCTGTTAGCGTTTTTATTTTAGTTGTCTTTATTGTCAACCCATAAATAGTAACCATAAATTTAAAAAAACGGTTTAAACATTATAAAAACATGGTTAAATAAATGGGAAATAAAAGCCAAAGAGTTGAAATCTAAACTTGTTACATTTACACTGATAAGGTACCAATGCTTCAGTCTTACTGAACAATTACCAGTTAACATCAGTGAGGATTTTGAAACATAAAAAGTCTTATAGGCCCATGACTTGAAGTCTCTCTACTGCTTTTATCCAACTCCTTTCGTTCACGACTGCATTACGCTATCTCTAACTTCTGTAAGTCTTTCTTACATTGATACCTATTGATACCTATTTACAATCAGTTATTTTTGAAGTCGGGGTGGCCGAGGACATTTTAATTCTGCCTTGTCGAGAAAGTTACGAATGATACTGAGCGTCGCAGTCGCACGAACAACGGATATGAACTTATAGTGGTGACTGGTGTCTGGGTAAACTAGCCGAACACGGCAGACGTATGATGGTGGACTGCTGTGATGTGTCTACATAAAAAAATTTGAGGCGCTTATTTGTAATTATCAGTTTTTCAATTCATATATTGATCAAGAGATTAACAGAGTATTCATGATTATATTCTTTCAAAAGCTCCTGAAGTACCAGTGCCTTCTCCACTTCTGTTGCATACCTCGATAATTCCTTGTTTTTTTGGCGAAATTTACTGCGTTTTCTCCCTCAATTCCTCACTTAGATTTCTGATATTGAATTCTGAGTTGTAAGCAAGCTCATAGTTTTACCTGTTGATCTTGTATTATAAATTTGACAAGAAAAGTGAATTTCCTTAAGCTTTGAAACTTTATACTTAAAGGTAGAAGAACAAATTTAATTTCTAAAACATAATTGAATACATCATATAAATTCAGAGCGTTTTTCTCAAACTATATTCATTCTTCGTTTACGTGGACAGTATAAAATATATCTACTTGATTATAATACCTGAAAGTCTCTTCCAACGGTTTCCATCTTTAAATTGTTAAAATCACAGTGTTCGAAGATTATTAAGGTTGTTGAGGAATGTGTAATCTTGCAAGGTTTCCGTAAAAGCGTAGACTAATGAAGAATGTCGGAGGAGACAGTTTATTATCTTGAACGGTGATGTAGCCACAATGTTTAGTGAATATCGATAAGAAAATTTTACGAGACCGCTTAAATTTAATCAATACTAATACTATAATTATTTTATGCGCCATAATATACAATAGATACTGAAAACTTATTATTTTAAAACAAACACTAGATTTAACGAAAAAGTTTTTTCAATATTATGATAGCTCACAATAAAGTATTGTTGATGGGGGATTTAAACTGTCGAAACCCATAATGAGATCGATACGCAAAGCATCCAAATAAATTTCTGCGATAATTCTGACTGTAACATATTTTTACTGACGATCCTACCCACTTTCTTTAAGCAAACATCACCATAGGCTGGGTCAAATTTATAAAATTTATAAATGAAAATATTGAACACTTAAGTGAAGTCGTCGCAAATTTACAAGAAATAACAGCTAGAAATCTATCCACTACCCTTTAACGTAAACCCCTAATCAATGATACCCTTCCTGACTACATCACTAACATAATATATGATAAAAATAAAATACGCAAAAGATGGCAAACATACAATAAATAATATAATTGAAGAATAGAGAAACAATAATTGGGCGACATTTTTGAATAAATTGAAACCTGAAAATAATTCCTTGTGAAAAATTGCAAGACATTCCAAAAACAAACAAAATAAACTAACGAAAAACGATCGCGCTCTAACGAACATGACTGAAATTGCGGAGAAATTTGGAGAGAATTTTCAAGAAAACATTGTAAACAACATACCCCACATAAATATCACGATAACACCACAAATATAGTACTTAGCCACGTAAACACATTAAATACACCGAATTCAAAGTACCTTACAACCTGTAATGGAGTATATAACATAATTTTTCAATTCAAAAACAAAACTGCTGCAGGTACAGATGACATAGCGAATATCTTCATCAAAAATTTACCCAAAAAAGCTCTAGTGCAACTTGCACATATCGTAATTTATGTTCTAAAAACAAGACACTACCCCGATAAGCTCAAAATTGCCAACATCGTTACCATTATCAAAGCTAATAAACAGCCATGCTATGTGGACAGTTACATACCTATATCTCTGCTCAATAATATTGCAAAGATAGTAGATAAAGTAATTTTCAAAAGATTACAGAACTTTATAGAAAAATAAAAAATTATACCCCCCGAGCAATACGGATTTAGAGGTGGACATAATACGACGGCTCAAATAATAAGAGTTTTTAGTTATATTAGATAGAGCTTCCAGGATAAAAACAAGTCCATCATGGTCGCTATCGACATCAAAAGAGCCTTGACTCCGTATGTATCGAGGGTTTAATTTATAAATTGTTAAATTTAAACATACCATATTATTTAATTAAAATTTTGCATTCCTGTACAACCAACAGAAAATTTTAGATTAAAAATAATTAAGACATGGTGGGACCATACCCCATAAATGCTAGAGTACCGCAAGGGTCAGTTTTATCACCTTTGTTGTATTCCATACATATGACCTACCCAGATCCCAACAAATCCTAACAGTCATGTACGCTGACGACACTTATTGTGTAGCATCGGCGAAACATCCCGATCACGCACTCAAAATCATCCAAACACATTTAAACAATATTTTCAAAACAATAAACTAGCTTTAAATGCCTCAAAATCAGAGTACTTGTTACTCAGACGTTTAGCTAGAAAAGCAGCTCATTGCAATCACAGCTAAACGTAAATAGACAAACTATCGTGCCAAGCAGTACCCTAAAATACCTAGGGTGCAAGGAAACACAAATACTAACTTCCACATCGCCAAACAATTACAAAAAGTTAAAATTGCAATGGACAAACATTACCCTCTCATTTGTGAACACAGTAAACTCACAACACAAAACAAACTTTTATTATACAAACAAATCATTAGACCTATTTTAACATACGCAGCCCCAATCTACTAGACAAGTTCCAAATAAAATTTCCGCACCCTGCAGGTGGTACAAAGGAATTGCCTCCGCATATTAAATATTCATGCTACTCAAAACTTCCTAGAACCTCGTGGTTACATGACATATCCGATATACCCACTGTCAAAGAGTTAGTAACAAAAATTTCAACAAACTTTTACAATTATTGTCTGCCAAAAGATCTTCGAGAAAAACTCAAAGCCGCAAATCGCGCAGGAGATATCCACGACAGTGGTTGTAGGCTTATGCATGGTTCACTAATCACATAGTTTGATTGTAAAATTCCAAATTTAATATCCAAATCATCGTAAATTAAAACTTCCACAATTATAATCAAGGTCATCCATGTTGCCTTCTCGAAAACTGAAACCTCGATGGATTTTTGAAACCCTGTTTTTCAGCGGCTTTTCAGGGATATTCAGCCGAAAAATTCTGGGAGTCAAAACTATATATCAGGGACATACATATGACATCTAAGCATCGCCAGAACAACGGCCAACGTATTTATTTGTTAATCTATTAGATGAAATGTATCTAGGGAATTAGAATAGAAAATAAAGACAATTTTTAATAATAATAATACACCACACTGCTAACTGAATAGTAAACAAATTGTCCAAGTCCGCATTACAATATTCAAGTTTCAGAATCAGTGAATCATTGAAAAGTACGTATAAACAACAACAATACACAAAAAATTAATCCTTTCAAATTCCTAAATAAAACTGGTAAACAAATCGAATAATATTCTAATAAAGTGTATTAGAGGTAAAATTATTATTATTGAATAAAAATTTTGTGAACAATGTGGCAACCGTGGCTCCAAGATCAACTATCCACAAGTCAATTTGAAGATTCGGTAATGTTTTAGTACAGAGAGAGGCCAAACAATTGAAAATAGAAGGCAACATCTATCAACAGGTGCTCAAAAAGTTATTTTAACTGTTATTAATTAACTTGTAGTCGAGGAATGTCCAGAAGAGATCCTATTCAAGAAACATTTTTTCAACAAATACTTCTCAGACTACAAAATTGCAAAGCCAAGTTTCACAGTGAGATAAAAGAGGAATGTTTCCGAGAATAAAACTTAAGGTTGTATCAAGGTTGTATCTAATATGGGAAACAATATACAGTATTTTCGCATCAAATATAATACCAAATCTTCAAGGTTTTCTTGCAGAATTGAAAAGGAAACATATCCTTGAGGTACGTTCGATACGAACACAGAAAATTAATTGAAAAAACATGGTTTTAGATATAAAATAGTAAATAAACGACAAACAGTAGTGGAAAGTAGTAGTTTGATAAGTGGAGAAATGACTATATAATAAAGAATAGGGAGTATCGTAATATAATAAATTAAGACAAATCTATTACTTGAATGAAACATGGTTTGACAACCACAATACTGTTCCTAAAGACTAGATAAATGATTATTGGAAATGTAACACGAAACCATCCCATTCCGGAGGAAAACGCATATGCATATTACATAGGGGTGGGGAACAAAGTTGAATGGATTGAATTAATATGGTCCGAAGTAAGAAAAAAAGACAAAAACTAATAACACTTCATATTGAATACACTGTTTACACCACCACTACACCAACACTAACAATTACACTACAGTTTACCTTCAGTCTCTGAAGACGATAACTTGGTAATCGAAACGCGCATCAGACAGTGTAATTGTGAGTGTTGGTGTAAACAGTAATTCAGTACGAATATCACCAACGGTTCCAGAAATTCCAGCTTAGTAATAATACTTCACCCAAAAATTCCTCCAATATATGCAACATGTACCAGTTGGAAGATTAATGTGATGCTAGTGATTTAGAATAAATGTAGCTTCTAGTCTAGTTTTTAAGTTACAAATAAGACTTTGAGGCAACAACTCCATCTTCGTATTTGATATTACTAAAATTATCTTTGCTACTCTATACAATTCTAAATGAAGGGTCCCTCATCTACCTTTGTAAACCGATTATGGTTTTACAAAGTGAGATCTGTGATAACATTCTTTAATGACCGACATTATAAAAATTTCCGCTTTCGCGTGGTTCATAAATGTCCCGCAGATCTTTGAACACATAACAGAGATTACGATTTGTCTTGAAAAAAGGGGATGAACTTTTTATGTAAATCATTGATAGTTCTTGGTAGGTCTGTAGCCCCGAAGACTTTTCATTGAACATACCACATAGGTAGATTTCCGGTGATGTAAGATCAAACAAATGTGGTGAATAGTTGACCCTCAGGAAACAATGCCTTTCCCAAAAGTTTGCTGCAACAATGCTGTCGAAACCATTGGTTTTCGTTCTGAAGGTTACTAGCACGACAAAACCCGTCGCCACAATGTTTATAAAACATTCCTGCGGAAGAGTAACGGGTTTGTTATCAACCAATCACATCATGTTGTCAGACGTTCACTATATAGCGATTTTTCTTTTCCACTATATCCTTTAATCATCCTGCGGTTCTCAACGTTTCCCTGGGATAAATAACACGAAGTGTTTTCATTGAGATTATGTATTGTTGACAAACTTATTTCAAAGTAAATAACTAGAAGGCAAGTTTCGATTTATACACTATACAATACACTTAACTTATAATAATTTACTTGTAAATATTACTCAAACAATTTATGCGATTAGTTTCACTAATTCGTTCTTTTCGCTACGACTATTTATTTGAAACTAAACTGCGCTACAAAAACTTATTTATAAACAACAAATACAATTCTACAATGTTCTAGAACAAAAAGAAACAAAAGAAATAAATGAATAGACTTTTCTAGAAATTATTTAGAAGAAATACTGTAAATAACCTGTCCACTATAATAAAGAGTTCTAAAAGGACACATCAGAAGCGCTTCCGCCATTTATGAAAAATGTTAAAGAAGCTGCGCGAATTCGCCGAATTTTAAAGTTTCATTGTAGCTGGGAAGGACCGGCCTAAGGACCCATTCTCAACACAAAATCCAGTTTTAAATTTCACAATTCATCATTTATTTACCGCTGGAACGAAAATAACAGATTAATATTGAAAAATGAATAATAAATTCTGAAATATCCTTGAATATCATGGAAATGTATTATAAATCATTTATTCAAAGCGACCACTTTATTAGGAATTTTGAATCGATTTGTAATAATGACAGACATTTATTCCAACAAAACGCATGCAATATAAAACAAAACAAAGTAATCTTTGAACATTAATAACGTTGCTGAATTATGTGTACCAGGTACCGATTATTTACCAGAGGAATTACGTGTTTGTGAGGTTACATTGAGACGGATATTATACTAGAATTATACCTGCCTTTATGCGTCATTTCAACTCAAACAGTTTATTATAAATGTTTAGGAATGATAATAGTTTTTTGTTTATAAAGTAAATAATTTATGTAAAGATATTACTGCAATGTCAAATTTCACATTAATTTTACATGATGTAGTACTTAATACCTTACTATCACAAATCAATGACTCATTTGAAAATAATATTACTATCATACCTTCCAAAATCATTGAAAGCTAATGGAAATAATTCTATATTCGTTTCTCTTATTATTTTATTCCCACACCTATTTGACTTTTCACATAGTAGATGTAGTAATGACAAAACGTTTTCACTTTTTATTGAGGTAGAAATATGATGTCGCTTTCTTAAATTCGAACGAATAAATTTTTATTTTTAATCATTAATGTAATCATCTTAGACATCTAGAGTGAAAATTTCCAATGCTAAACCAGTAAAAACCATTTATGTTTGAGTAGAATATACTCCTGGAAAAATTTAACACATAACTTGAAATAATCTAAATATTTACAACAATATAAACAAAAAATAAAACTAAGTTATACCCCGTAGGCCCTCCTCTACTTCTTATCACTTCATTCATGCGTGACGGCATGCTTGATATCAAATAATCAACAAAACCTTGTGGTATATTCTACAATTCTTCAATAGCGACCTCTATGAATTGGTTGTGATTAGAAACAGTGTGACTATGACTTCGAATCCTCTTATTGAGATAGTCCCATAGATGTTCTATACGATTTATATCCCGACTATAATAGAGGGATATTGATACCATGTAAGTAACCAATAACCTGTCTAGCCACGTGGGGACGAGCGTTGTCCTGCATGTATAAAAAACGTAGCAAAAGGCATTACATATTCGACAGTAATGTTGTCTAAGTTATATTGGGAATTCATAGACCTCGTACGTATACGGACCAATTCCGTACGATCATCGAAGCATATTTTTCCCCAAAACATTTTAGATCCACCGCCAAAAGGCGCTTTAGAAGATATATGAAAGCTAAATCTAGTTTCATCGGAGAACAGAACCCGGTTCCAATCGTTGATAGTCCAATTCTGAAGTAGTCTTGCAAAATTTAATCTGTTTGTGTTCTCTGGTGAGCAAGGATTTTTTTCTGTTGCTTAACCCCGCTTCATGTTAACGTCTTTTAACCGTTCGAGATGATATCTAATAATTAATTTTTTTAGCAGATTGCTGGGGTCTCTCCTGTTTCTGCAAGCACGTTGTCTCAAAAAACGATAATCAATTTGATTAGTATAACGTTTTCACCCTTGATGCTCGACTGATGCTGGAATTATGTCTTTATGACAAACCAGCAACATATCGCTTTGAATATCCTTCATTCAGGAGAGTCGATGCTCGCACTGCCTCCTCCATTGACGAATTTCTTTCATTTTTTTACTTGATATACTCTCAAATGTACTTACAAACATACATGTAATGAAAACAATTATCATCGACAGTTTGCTTCAAACAGAAACTTTGCTTTAATCAGAACTTTTTAAGAAAGTGTTAACACAGTTTCAGTCTAAAACAAGGTTTAATACAAATTACTGTTGAAACCAGACAACTATACTTAACTCAAGTTATCAATAAATAAATAATGTCGAGAGTAGTGCGTTAAATTTATACAAGAGTTTATTCACCAGATTTGGCCCCGTCCGACTATCATCTCTTTTTTCAACTGAAAGAAAGTTTGAAAGGTCATAAATTTTCTTCCAACGAGGAGGTAATAAAAGCTGTGGAGGTCTGGTTTTGCAGAGCAAGAAGAAACATTTTTTTATTGAAAGGTCTAGAGACGTTGCAGGTTCGCTGTAATAAATGTATCCAATTAAGAGGAGAATATTTTGAGTAATAAAATATTTTGACATTCTAATTTTGTTTGGTTCTTGAGTAGGCTAAGAATTTTTCAATATATCCTCGTATACATTATTCAATATTTTGTAATATATCTTAAAAGATTAAGATTGTATTGATCATGAATGTCTGATAAAAAAATGAAGTTTTATGGCATTTGGAATAGTTCAAATATTACCTCGAAACACATTATCTAATCTATCAAAAGTACATCTACAAATCTACTAATCAGTAGTGGTATCCGACAAGGCTCAAATCTAGATCCGATTCTGTTTTTTATATTCATTAATGGTATAACCAACTCAAAAATTTCGAACTATATCAGTATATTATGAATTCTTTGGTAATATTATATATGAATGATGATTGTGTTGCTGTTTACATAAGACAAACCTCTCATTATTTAGACAATAGATTGACGGATCATCAATACGATAAATAAAACTGCATTAACAAGCCATGTAGTATCTAAAAACATACTTTCAATAACAAATAATCAAAAATTCTTGAAACGGAATTAAATACACGAAAGAGATAATTTTGATGAACGGTTCACATGCAAGTATGAATAATTTAATTGATGGTTTGTACTTATGAAAAAATAACAACTAAGAAAAAATCATTTATTGTGATTAAACTAAATTTTTATAACCATATTGCAGGTGATCTATTGATTAATATTATTATGCAAGTTGTCAATGTCAAGTTATATTTTAATATAGGTGTTAACCTCAATTTTTTTCCTGGTTTCAAAATCAATTTTCAATCAGAACAGATATCAAGACAGTAACAAAAACGTATAAAAGTTATCTTAGAAAAAATGAACTAAAGAAAGAAATGTGGTTATGTAATACAGAGGTAACCACTATAAAAATCAAATTAAAGCTGTTAAGTTTTTGAATTTTTAAATTAACTACTAAAATTAACTATACATATTGAAATTTGTATGTTGTATGTATTTGTATATTGAAATTTGAACAAACTATTTTATTTTGAAAAAGACGATAGTCGGAACATCAAATTTTCATCTGTCTCTCAAAAATTATAGAAAAACTAATTTTAGAACAGAAGAAACCTAAAATGAAGACGATTTACAAACATAAACATATGTAAAAGGTCTCTAAGACATAAGAAATTGAAAAAATATATTAAAATTTCAACCAAAAACTTATCCTCTGTATACTATAAAATTAGATCAGTTGCGTAGAAAGTTCTTTTCTGGCCATGAAGCTTGATATTGGACAGTATAATAAATTAATTAAACTAATTGCCTTTTTAAATAGATCTTACAACCACTATCTACAAAATGAAAAATGTACGAGACAGATTGGGCATCAATAAGTTGGGCTCATGCAATTGAAGCTCCTTGAGTCTGACAAATATACACGGTATTGTTTCCGTAGAACCTCCACAATCATCTTGATAGATTCAGATCAATACTTAGTATGCATCAGAAGACATGGAGATTTTTCTTCTACTCCAAATGTGCTTAAAGTTACACACCAGATTCTGTTAGTTATAAACTCCAGCGACAAAGCAACAACTTCCTATAAATATGCTAAAAACTCTTTTGGTATTTCAACTTCCCTTCACGAAAACTCTTCAATTGCTGTAACTTCCAGACACATTAAAAGCAAAAAGGAAGTTATTGAGGTCAGTAATTTTATTCCTTGTTCCAGAAGTCCTAAAAGCTTGTCGTTTCGCACTATAATGACTAACAACATGACTTTTGAAGTTGCTGCAAAATAATTGAATAATTATCAGAGAACACTATTAGAATTAACATCAATAATTATTATAAATAGGTGGTATATAAATGAATAAATGAATTAATTAGAGATTTGTTGCCGTAGAAAAACATTATTAGTTACTCGTATAAAAGACTTTTTCATGCTGGTGTTAATATACATTCGCATGAAAAATTTTCTTTTTAACCCTTGTAAAACGAATAACTATCCAACAAAGCCGAGGCCAACCACTTATTTATCTTTGCTCCCTTTGTTGAATAGTTGGGGTTATCGATACTAGATGGCAGAATGTGCAAGAATTGAGAACTTTATAATAATTATTCGAATTTATTACGGAGTTAATAAACTCATCCAATTATTTTCAAACAGATTTTTTCTGCCATTTCTAATTCTCAAGTCGTTTAGTCTTCAAATTATCAAATTGTAGTATCACAAACTCAAATTGTATCTCAGTATCGTAATTCGAGATGGCAGAATGTCAGATATAATGAATCGATTTTATGGTAATTTGGACTCCGGACAATTTGTTAGGAAATTTCGAATTATTAAATTGTCAAAGTAGTAAGGAGCTGCTTCAAAAGCAATATCATGCTGTTATTAAAAACACCGTTTCTCATTTCCATTCACGAGAAATTGGAAAAGTTATTATGAAACAACTTTGAGACAATTATTTACTGTGTTCACTGATTTGGCACATATTGCAAACTAAATTTTAGAATAATTGACGACAAATTAATAAGAATATTATAATACCCGTGTTTGGATCTGGTTACCACTTTCAAGAGAAATTGGAAAGATCCGTAATATTCCTGGAAATTAGATTTCAAAATCCTCAAACACGCAACGATAATCTTTAGAAGAAGGAATACAAAAACACATATATTTCAATAGTATTATGTCTTCCATTTCATTGCGTGCAAGTGAACCATAGAGTTGATATTAAAAATAGAGTATTAGTGAAATTTCACTCTTTGTCTCTCTATTAGATAATAAAACTTTTTATTCTCGTTCTTTGCTATCATCGCCAGTCGAAACTTCATTTTTGATAGTATATATCAAATATCACCGGAAATCTTAAGTAATTATTTTCCAGACGATGAAGACAAAAGTATTCGAAAGCTCATGTTTCCTGTTTACAATTTTTTCTTACATTCTTTGTCCAACCATTCCTTCTTTTATTTTTTGCTCTCTTTTGTATTATTATATCCATTGCTTTCATTATGGTTTCCTCGATATGTTTCCATTTATCATTTTTGTCAAGATTCTCTATTTGAGTTGGCATTTTTCAATTTTTTCCGCATATCTTATTTTTATTGTTTGATTTTCTCCTTTTAAAAATCTTTATCGAGACTGTTATTTTGTTTCCTCCTGTTTTTGTTCGATTTTCGCTATTACTAATAAATTATCGCTGCCTGCATTTGCTTCTCGATAACCTTATTAATGAACTGGCTTTGAATCAGACAATTATCTATTTGGTTATAATACTGATCGTTTGGGTTAGCCATGAATCTTTCTGTATTGGAATTTTGTGTTAGCAACAACAAGTCCCATCTCTGTTGCAAAGTTTATCAATCTTCTCCCATTATCAATCGTTTAGTTATGTATACTGAACTTGCTTTGGCAACGTGTTATACACTCTTTCCATTTCTTCGTAATACCTGTTCTTAATTTCTTCTTCTTCATTCTCGCTTGGTGTATGTTTATTTAGAAAGCTCACGTTTTTCTTATCTACTTTGATTATTAACTTACTTACCTAACGTAGTACAAATAACATAATCCTTTGAACGAAGTGTTGACCGAATCAATCGTCCAGCAGGCATTTAAGCGAACGAGGCTCCTAGAGCCAAGAGATATCGACTTAGTTCACTTTCATATTTTGTATTTATTCGAGTGTCACGGCAACCTTATATACAACTTTTAAATAGTTAATCGAATTTTGATTATTATGTGACCCCTCCACTATCCTTGGTTCTAAAACGCACGTCAATACATCTTAAAATTATCTTACAGAAGAATCACTCGATCCAAATGATTTATCCTCCTTCTTTCGATTCAAGCAATTTCAAACTACTTTTTGTTATCTTTTATCGTATTGTCTTTCTGTAACAAATCTTATCAAATTGTTTCCGGAGTGAAAACATAACCTGCTTTAGTCACAAAAATCTGCCGATCCCGAATCTTCCCATAACCATAATTTTCCGCAAACTCCGTTATCCTAAATAAACAGATCCCGTACGTAGAATCTACGTGTCATTTTCAATAACGGATGTGACCTTTGCACAAAATCCAATTTCCTTCTGAACATTTGTATCGTACGGAATGTTTGAAACGAAAAATAGTTGAGTCATCATCAACTTTAGAGTAAGTCACACAAAAGAATAATTAATTAGTAACTGAAGCCATCGGCTTCTAAATGTTTTTCCGTATTATTGGAAATTAGAAATATGAGGATTGATAAGAAAATTTGTTCATTGTTTATTTTGCTCCAAGAATATATTCATTACGAAATTACGTCAAGAGTAAGCAAGTATTCCATCAATTTTATTGAAAAGTTTCCATTAGCGATCAGAAAAAATTTTTGTCACTTGATTAAGATAAATGGATAAAAGAACTAAATTTTCACCAATTAGTTCCACTTCAAATGTTGTCTAGCTACTGTTTACTGTTACGCTAAGAATATCTACAAAGGTTAAATGTTGTTATAAGAATGTAAATACATTAATTCGAAAAAAATATAGGTTTATAATTACCCACTCACTAACTTATCCGCAATGTCTTCTACCATAGGTGTAGTTGTGGAGGGGATATTTCTTCTCCATTTATTTCCTGTTTAGCCCGTCTGCAGTTGAGTCTCTCCTTTCTGCTACTCCTCTATTCCATTTCTTTCTGAGTCTGCCTCTTCTCTTTTTTTGTTTGTTTCGATTTCCCATATCACTTTAATTGTTCTGTCCTCATTCATTCTCACACTTTGTCCAAACCATCTCATTTGTTGTTGCCCGATTGTTTGCACTGCACTCACTACGTTTAATTCTCCTTATATTATCCAGTTTCCACACACCCCCGCTATTTTTTTCAGTATCTTTTTGTCTCAGTTTTTTTGTTTCAATTTGTTAGCACCCAGGATTCGCAGCCTTAGATGAATATTAGTACTGATTCGTAGATTCTCCTTTTAGTACGTTTTCTTTTCTTTTATAGCTAATCAAACTAAAAAGTGGAAAAATCAATCTTAATAGGAGAATAAATGACTGGCTAGAAAATAAATGTGACTATTCTAAAAGCATGAGGTGTTTAATAATGGTATATTCAAGATAGGACGCTGCTTGAGCTCGAAAAACTGCAACGTGGCAACGAAATGCGTGAATTCTATAAGCAGATTAACAACAAGCATAAAAGCTTCAGTCCTCGGCTCAATATGTGAAAAGCTTTGGACGCCCTATTATGAAACAGGATGTCCGTAACCGGTTCCAGTAACATATTAAAAATCTATATAAGGTACTTGAAGAGGCCGATAATGACATGAACATTTCTTGCACAAGTGGTCAAAATCGTGAGGTGGCGCCTACAATACATAGATACAGACGCTATTACTTCACTCAAAAATTTCAAAACACCAGGTCCGATTCATAGTTTTTAAATTTCTCTCCTCAACACAAATAATACAGTTCACTTTAACCACTTGGTTGTGGGCAATTTTCTAGAAGTTTCGAGTCATAACTTGCATCAACCATTACTATTATTCAGTTCTTGGAAAGAAGACTTATCATTAGTTCGAACCATTCTTCAAAGACATGTCCTCATGGTAGTCACTGGAACAAGTAGATAAAAAAGTCAATAAACCTCCTTGAACAAAATCGTTTAAACTGGAGATGTGTACTATCATCAGTCTGCGTCGATTTTCTGATGGTGGATTTAAATCAGTAACAGATTCATTTTACCAAAATTTATCTGGTGTATTTCCCTCCATGATACATGTTTCATCTAAATAAAATATATTTCTCCCTTGGTTTCTTATTTATTTTTTAGTCTTAGGTAATTCCTCCTGTTTTGCGCTGAGATCAGTTTTCAAAGAACTGAACTTATCTATCTCCTCAACAGTTTATTATGCTTTTATTGAGTCGCATCTCCGATATGCCCTTCAGTTTTGGGGTACATGTGGTGGGATTCAATTTGAGCGAATCTTCAAACTACAAAAGAGAGCTGTTAGATATTTACTCGGATTGAACAGCAAGGCTCACTACAGAGACTTTGAAAATTCTGACTCTTCCTTCCTATCTACTTAGGAACGTGGTGCACGACCTTTACCTACCTACTCCACGTTCAGAATTAGTTAAAGGCTCAATATTTTACAATGCAAAAAAAATGCACAATCACTTGCCAATTCAAATCACATCTATATCATCTTTATCCGCATTCCCCAATAATTTGAGAGCATGGAAAATTGAAATATTATTTTATTTGTATCGTGATTTAGTTCTTTCTATGTTTGTTTTTTAGTTTTTACAAGCTTTTTTCTACAAATTATAATAATGTTTTGAAAGTAAAGCATACTAAAACATCGCTTTTTTCTATTAATATAGACTTTCTGGAATGCTTTTATTCTTTTTACAGTAATCAAATCTTTCATTTCCTTTGGATAATTAATTCCTTTTTGTCTTTGAGGCAATCCATCAATGAAAACCACACTATATATATATATCCATTGATTTAATTGTTATCGTATGCTTTCCAAAATTCGAAAACAAATTTTTCACGACATCCCAACGGACGTCTAGACAATTAATTTTACTTTTTTTTTCTATTTCCACAATTTTGCTGAATCGGACGTCTTTTTATGTTTCATTTGCTCCTTTCCTAGTTTTTGTGGCGTACGACAAACATATTCCGATAAATTGATTCAAGTTATTTTATAAAATAAGCTTAAAATGGTTGCTAAAAATAGAATATTGAAAAAGTGGACTGTAAAAAGCATTATTTTTTTGTTATTTATCATTATATTATAGTTTGACTTAGAATGCACGCATATATTTCAATACTGTAGTATCAGTAAAGATGATCTGTTAGTGATTTAGTCCAATCGATGACCATTTCCCGTGTATTTATACCATACACCACCGATTATCATGTAAATCTGTCTTGTGCATGGGGCTGAATTTCACTCTTTCTCGGGGGTGAAAAATTTTTTATTAAAAATAAGTGCGGAAATTGATAAACTGACTAATTCGAAGCAACTTTTTTACTATAAAGTTTTTTCTGAAAATCGATACTTTTTGATATATTCGCGAGTAAAATTGTTGGTTTTCAGGCAAAAAAAAACACGTTTCTAGATTGTTTTCCGCGAATAAGTGGAAAAATATGCACTTAATCGAAAAATCTGTGGAGACAAAAATTGTAGCTTGTAGAAAAATTTAAAAAATCGTGTATTTATGATTTATGCAGACCGAATACAAACGGAATTATTGCTTGTTGAAAGTTGACTAGTATTTTCAAACACCAATATGGAAAGTTTTTACGTACAATAACCGACAAACAATGCATTTTTCTAGGAAAACTTATATCTTTTTTGAAGTCTTTCAAAAAACCTTTATTTTTATTTTTTTTAAAAAGTTCCAAGCATCAAAACTAAGCGAGTTCTGAAGAAAATAATGTCTTCTGTCTTTTCCACCCTATTTGAAAAAAATCGTTGTCACTTCACATTTCACTTTATTTATGTTGTAATAATATGCTCTGAGCGTTTCATCCGTTTTAAGTACTTATTTTGGAAAAAAAACAGCCCTAGAGGGTAAATAGAACCTGAATCCAAATTATCATACAAATCGGTGTTATAAATACACCGTTTACACTTTTTTTACTTTCATTGATTGGACTAATTATCGTACTTTTATAATAACGTACATTTTTAAAAACAATAGATCAACTGTGCAACATCGCATGTTTGGTGTTGAATCTTCATCTTCATGAAGAATTGTTCTAGTAAATCTGAACAATTGATAGGGAGAGAACATGGGTATAATTCCACTTACCTGCCACACTCTTTATATATATCAAATCTTTTGTGTTCATTGAAGGTGAAGGGCCTCCAATCAGTATGAATTGCTTCAAACTCACTGGTATATTTTCAACTTATACATTTAATAATACTCATACTAACTATGACGTTTAAAGACATCCGCCAACACGTCGGGGAGTAAGTACATTGATAACATATGCGATCGGTCCTAAAATGAACCGGGATTTGATCCACGAACAAAGCTAATGTATTACCTATTGCTCTTATTCAATCCATTTATCCCCTAATAACTTTTTTTTATTTGTCCACTGTCAAAATAGACACGCGAACAGCGATTTTCAACACCTCACAAACAGAGAAAGAGAAATGTTTTATTGTCAAAAAATAGTTACAATTTGTAGACAAAAGGTTGTATAAACTAAAAAACAAACATAAAAATATCTAAAGAAAGATACGAATAAAATAACATTTCAATATACAAAAGAAAACCACAATGAATAACAAAATTATAGGTAATAGAAATAGGTTATAATTAGTACACTAGTTGATAGCAATATTAAACCAGTTTGCAGAATACCCGGAATTAAATATTATTTAACTTTCCATAAATATGCCCTCAAATTATTACAGAATGCAGGAAAAGATTGTATCGATTTCAATTGGCAAGTGATTGTGCATTTTTTTGCATTGTAAAATATTGAGCCCTCAATTAATTCTGAGCGTGGTAAGTAAAGGTCGCGTTCCGCGTTCCTAAGTGGACAGCCGATCTTTTTGAAATTGGAGAGGCGTGCTTACGAATTAAACAAACGGATTCAAATGATAAATAAGAAAGGAAGAGTCAGAATTTTTAATCTTTTAAAGAAATCCCTGCAGTAAGCCCTGCTGTTTAGTCCGAGAGGCGACTCAATAAGGACACAATAAACTATTAAGGAGATAGATAAGTTCAGTTCTTTGGAAACTATTCTCAGCGCAAAACAAGAGGAACTTACTTTTTTATATAATGAGGCTATATATAACTCCCATTTCAAGGAATTGTCCACAAGATGCACTAAGAATTTTACAGATTCAACGACGTCAATGGTGGTGTTATTTAATAAAAAAGGCAGGCAGTTTTAGAAGCGTTAAGGCAGAGACTAGAATCGCATCATGATTTAAGGGTGATTAGGTCACTAGGTATCGTCCAATGAAGTGCCGTGAGATCAGGGTTGCTGATCTCTTGATAGGCGATATAGTTTATGAACAGAAGAAACAAAATTGGACTTAGTACTGAGCCTTGGGGCACTCCACATTCTATTAGCTTGCAAGAAGACATCTTTGTATCAACTCTTACAAGCTGACTTCTGTTGGTAAGGTATGACTTAAACCATGCCAGAGGTGTTCCTCTGATGCCATAGTATTGCAATTTGTTAATTAAAATATTATGATTAACACGATCGAAAGCCTTAGAAAAATCACAAAAAGTTGTTGCAGTGGAGTGAATGGCTATTTAGGCTAGAGTAGACATTATTTTGGAAAGAGATTATAGCATCATTTGTGCATTTGTTACTTAAAAACCCAAAATGATCGGTAGTTAGTATTTTATATTTAAACAGAGTTGTAGAATTTGATAAATTTTTGGCTACATTCACAAAGTATTGAGTATTGAGGTTATCAAGTGAAGTAGAGATTATGCTCGATGAAGAAGGCTTATTTCTTAGATAGATCTTAGATACGGCCTAACTGACGAGAAGCATTTTTAGAACACGATGAATACGATGACAATAATCAATCTAACACAGATCGCCACATAGAATTAGTTTGCTTTTTAGAGTTAAGGACTCCAATAAGGTCAGTAGTTTGTGACAGAAATTATGTACGTCAGCGTCAGTTGTTCTGTAAATACAAACTATATAAAGGTCTCTTGTGATAGATGATAGAAAATTCGAAAACTTTCTCAGATATTATATCATTGAACTGTGTTATTTCAGAAAAGTCGTTGTTAGTGGACAATGATGGCAACAATTTTTGGAAAATTAAGCTCCTCTAGTAAAAGATAAAGCTCATCTGTTTTGTGTCTTAGGGATCAAATATTAATAAGGAACAGGCCGAGCATGATATCGGTCAGTCTTTCAGAGAGTGGTAGCTTCTTTGATCGCGTCATTTTAACTAAAAAATTTTACATTCACCTGGAGAGCGGGAAGATCTGCTTCAACTTTGGCTGAACCAATACCATACGCGTTGTGGAAGCGATAATATAACTCACGCAAGGAATCTACGTCGCAAGGGAATCCCTCTGATACTAGCGTTAGTTTGATGTTGGTGCTATTCGTGTGCCTTTCTAAACACACGATGGATGTTTGGTCGTGGAGATACGCGAGGAAAAGTCTAAATGTTTTAAAGATTGTAGGATCTTTCAGCTGTTGAAGACTTTCAAAATCATATCATCTCCAAAATGGAAGAAATTTTGACAGGATTGATTTGAGAGTATGCAAAAATGTATAGATCTCAAGGGCGAATATTTTAAAAAACAATAAAATAATTTGTTTTGAACTCATTCGTTTCTGTTTCACTTTTTGTGAAAATTTGAAAGGCGACATGCTCAAAAAATTGAATCTATGGAGGAAATAAAGCGATCCGAATTTGAAGAAGAATTTGAAATTGTCACAGGTTCAATAACAATATTTATAACTTACGGAACATTAAAGATGTTTTAGGGATATCACTTAATCAAATATGACGATAAAATCTGTCTGGATACCACCTTAAAAATTCTGAAATTATTGTAAAGAGACACTGTCAGTTCTACTGTAAGTAGCGTCATGTCGTAAAGGCTATACTCGGAATTAATTTATACGAAGTAATAAAGTTTTTCAACTCAAACTGACTCTAATCGTCTTTTGTGTAATCACATCTATTCGCAAGATTTATTCGCTCTCCGTTTTTTAATTCTACTTTCATTGCCGTTCATAACCCTTGTAGTTAATGAGGGGCATATAACACAGAAACAATTTAAAAAATTAAATTGGCATTATTTGCAGTTCTCACAAACGTTTTATATCGACACAGCGGTACGTGCCAATAAGGAATTGTGACCTTTCGAAATTAATGGCAATCGAATTGACTAGGCCCTAGCGTAACTTATCTCAATTCTCGTGGAAAAAGCAAGATTGTGTACAGGTTGAAGACAATGGCCGAAAAGGGTCGTTTTGTTCCTTTGATTAGAAATAGCCCGAGGAACAAATAAGGCCAATCCGGATATTGGTGATAAATCTATCAATCAGTTTTGGACAGGGTCCGGTTAAGGCTTGATAAAATGAGGGAAGGCGTTCATATGAGGAAAAAGCTTTTTTATATATTTTATTTTGCCACATATTTCCGTTTCACTTTAGTTTCACACCGAGTACGATGAATATCCAATTGTTTCAAACCATCCGAAATATAACCTTCACCTCACCAATTAGCAGAACTCGCATTTCATCGTTTAAGTTTGTAAATATAAAGTAATAAGAGAGAATCTAATCAGGTGAATATGGTGTATGAGGGAATAAATCGTACCCACTTCGTCCAATTTTTTTATAACAACGCTAGATGAATCGGAAATCGTTTTATCGTGATGAAACAAAACTGATTCCTTCAAGAAATGTGGCCATTTCTACACCATTGGCATGAAAAAATATCAGCAAATGAATTGGTCATTTTTCTAAATCCCAAAACTTTTTGTCGTGACGTTATTGGTCAGAAAAGTGCAGCTTGCAAAAACAATAACATCACTCATTTTAAAAGAATTGTTTTTTCTCGAAACTTCTTTGATGTGTGGTCCTCAATAATGTAAGGTTCATCTAAATAAAATATAAATCTTCTTTGGTTTTTCATTTCTTTTATAGTCCATTCTACAATAACGTTTCTTTTATTAAAATATACTTTCTGGAATGCCAGCGGAAACTTATTTGTTATAAAAGTTTCCGCTTCATTATCGCCTTGAACAGTTTGTCTACTGCCGGAAATTCCTTTCTAAAGAAGAACGCGTGTACTTTCCTTCCTTCTCTAAATAATTTTCTATTTGAAATGTTGTTTACCTGGAGCTTTATTTGCTGTTTGAAACTCGCTACATTTTTCGTCTTCAATAACTCTGTAGATCGTAGATTTCTCAACAACAAGAGTAGTACCAACTAATTTCACAGTGTTTTCAACAATTTTACGTAAATGTTTGTCTGTAAACGATTTAAAATGATTTAATATTAATGTTTTTTCATTATCTGTTGAATGATCGATTTTTCAACGTTTACGCTGTTGCACACTGCACCTTGTAAGTTTCAACTTGACTAAACCGTAAAGAATACATAACTTGGACCTACTTACTATATAGACAAAACTAAAATCGTATTTTCGGTCAAATTTGTCGAGAAGATTTTCTTGGAATTTCTTACTTTTATTGGCAAATAGATCTTGAGATACGGCTATGTAATCTTTAATACATAGAACTATTGACCAGATCAAATTTTTTTCTATGGTTATGTACAGCTTATGATTGAAAAAGACCACTAAAAGTCCAAAGAGTTGTTTTAGCTCAGGTAAATTTATTAAACTTTTAGATTATTCTGTCATAATATTAAAAATTTTATAATCACTTCGAGCCACAACAGGAATAATCGTTGAGCAAAATTGGAGGTATTTCCAATCTCGGTATCTAACAATTAGGTCAACATATTCTCATTTTTGTATTCATTTCCTACGATTTTTGCAACGACAGACTCTTATAGTCAAACGGGGACAAATTAAATACGTAATAGAATCCCTTGAGGTTTCAGGGTGTAACTACAACGTAGCATTAGACCTTCTCAAATCTCGATTTGATAATAAAAGGCTCATTAAACGGTCTCACATCGCTTCTCTTTTTAATATTCTGGTACTTAGAAAAAGTCTTGTTATTCTAGACGAAGTAAACAAACACTTTCTGCAGTAAAAAACAAATCAGTTGATACTTGGGACTCTATTTTTTTATAACTGATATCCAAGAAACTTGATACGATCGCGAAACGCTATTGGGGAAAATGCGAAGTTAGAGAACGAACCGAAAATAACACATTTTATGGTCTAATATTCATAGTTCTTCCAATATCATTTGCTTCAGACAGTTATGCGAGGAACAATATTTATTTCATAAAAATAATGTTTACTCTCTGTATAAAATCCGGTAAACCTCTAACAAAACGTCAGTCCACGTGGATTTCATCGATATGTGTCAAAATTCATCATCTCCACTGTTTAAAAATGAAAATATCGAATCGTAAACATAAATGCATTTCTATTGGCCGAAGCTATCGGAAGGCGTATGTTCACAATTACTCCGAAATATTCCAGCGATAAACAGTGTCGTCGCTTGGTGAGATTCATTTAATTCATAAATTTCTTTAAATAAATAGAAATATGGCGTTCTTTAGAATAAAGACGATGAAAGACGATGAAATTGAAAAGTATAGTGAGAATAAAGACAGGTATGAACTTAATAATAAAGATTTAGATATACAAACACAGTTATTCTAAATATATTTGAATGTTTAAAAAAGGAAAATAATAAGAATTGTTGGATTAACTGGAGTAAATAAATTTTTCATTTATCGTAGTCACGAAAGGGATTTCTGTGGATCATTCAAAGAAACGAAAAACATGTTAAGAAAAACTGAAATCAGTTGACAAAGCTACTCAAGATTTTATACGTAGGACAATTTATAGTTTATTTTAAGGAGAACAGGGCTGCTCACAACCTCTTTACAATCCATCATAATTCAATCAAATGATGACTTTAGTTCAGTCGATTCTTACTACCGTTATTATTTATAAAGATTCTTTGGGATTGAAATGTTTTTTTTTTTTCTTAAGTTTTATTTGCAATTCACGTCTGGTACCCTGTTTAAACCAAACTCCCTTACATACAGGTACATTTTACTCGTCTATTCACGTTTTATAATTTAATATCCAGTTGTAGCAAGTTGACGAGGTATAATAATGATTTTTTTTTAAGTTCCAAGTAGGACTAAAAAATCCACCTGGGCAACCATAGACAAATCTTTTATAAGTAAGTTAAAGAAGATACAGGGGCAACAGATCGATATAAGGTGTTTTTGATGTGTCCGTAAAATGAAAAAAAGACAAAAAAACATAATTGTGGGAATTTTGAAAACGTGGTTGCAACAAACAAGAATAGGCAGAATTTGTAAACGAAAAGTAACTCTTGGCACCTATAGAACTTCAGGCACAATTATGTCTGCCTATTAAACAGCTGACGATAAAATGAGCTGATTTTATTACCATACTTTCAAGTAACGTGTACATAAAAATTATTTACCATTTTTTCTTACCTAGATTCTAATTTAATCCGAATTACATTTACAAGAGCAGTTATTTTGAATACTTCCATATGTACCACGTCAAGTTTTATGATACTTAAATAGATTGACATACTTAGAGTAGAGTATTTGAATATTCTATACAGAAAAATATGCATTTTTAGATTTATTCATGTGTGTTTCTAAGGTTTTCCCTATTTCCTTCCATTCTTATAAAATGATGCTAAGTTGAACGTTCTCGATTTGTGCGAGCCATATAAAAATCTAAATAAACTTATTAGTGATGATAAAAAAACGAAAGGCTTCAAAAATGCTGGTGAACCAAATTTAAAACAGTAGTGATCATGAAGACTATAGTTTCTGTCTCAAAGTATGGGATTCAACGATAAAAAACTGAAGAGACTAAGAAGATTTAGATTCTTTGGAAGAGCGAAGGTTTATTTGATGGTACGATGGCCGATGCTGGTAAGTATTACTAAACTATACGAGAAATTTTTATTTAACCTATGTTATGGAGGGTAGAGGTGTATGAAAATTAGTCCATCGAAATTGTTGGATAAGGATAATGCCATCATAGCATCAGAGTAAATTTTATTTCAATTCATCTACAACTGATACATTTATACCATAAACTTTGTCTACATCAGCGACATTTTGGAAGGTTTTTGAACTGTTATTTATCGTATACAGCAGGGTACTTCTTCAACCTTTCTCCCATATGAGATACTCATTCTTACCTCTACCTTCTATACTTCATGTGAAGTAATGTTTTGATTCACATCAAAAGTGTTGGTTATAGAATATTTTAGTATAACTGAGTTCTAATTATAACGGATTTTCATCTTATTATCAATGTTTCTACATTGTTTTCAGTAAAGTGACAGTCAACTCTTTCTTTAAATGAAGTGCTGATATATCGTGACATTTATTTATACAAACGAGCAGATCACTGGTTTATATGATGCGAGGTATTCCAAGCATCCAATACCGGTAACCTTGGGCATATCTAGATCATTTGTTGAACGAATCTGATCTCTAAATCAACAGACTACGTAATGGACGTTGTATTTGGTTATAAAGTAAACTACAGGACTTGACAGACGTTGTACTGTACACACATCTTGAATTAAAAATTCGATATTTTTATGTATAAGCTTCAACTTTCTGAATCGTTTTAATGGAGTCTGTCGGATTCGATGTAAAACGTTCGAAGATCCACAACAATTTATTAATAAAAATTAATGGAATAAACATTTGAAATGAATTTTGAATCTGAACGGTTTAGTCGTTTAAGAGGAATGTAGGTACATACACACGCACAGAAGATTTATATTTATAATAATGCACCTAGATAAGACATGGCATAAGGCAGCTATTTTTTCTTGACTTGGTTTATGGCTGGTACAATGTTTATCAGATAAAGTAAGATTGATGAGAAATTTATTGCTTTTTGTTGGTTTTTAGGTAATTTATTTTATCTAATTCCGCTATCAAATATGACACTTTAAGTCACTCACTAACATTAGGAGAGTAGTTATGTAAAAACTGTACGTAATTGTTTAACTCAAAGGTTAATTTATTAATTACCAGAAAAAACTGACAATTAATTCAGTATTTTAATTCAATAGCATTTTAATATTAATAAAGAATGGAAACAACATTCTTAAAGATATTTACATGTATGACAAGGGGTTGAGCCAGAATATTTTCTAAAATTCTTCTCTTATTTTCTAATCAACGCTTAAAATAGCCTTCAGCGACACTGTTGGATTTTGGATCTAATTTTCAGAATGTCCGCTCCTGAGTCTGCCAGGAGAGACGCTGACGAGCATCTGAAACAATGTCCTGTGTATCCTGTGTACTTTAGTTAGACCCAGGTACTGAGCATTCTTTGCGGGTAATTTATTTATGCCCACGGATTGTATGCCACATTTTCCATTATAATTTAGCACAAAAAATCTTTTCTGGAGTTGTAATTCTAGAATCCCCATTATCGGTGCGACCTAAGGTACAGATTTATTCAATAATAACTTATAAACATATCGTAAATTTAATAGAAAATAGAAATATTTCGTCTTTGGCCTCTTTTATAAATCTTTCCACATTTGCGTGACCATCTCTTCTGCCAAGGCAAAAACATAATGTACTTTTTGACATCGTCAATGCGCACGGTGAGTCCAGATCTCAACATTAAATATGTAGTCTACAAAGTCGACGCCCCTAATGGTATTGAATTTTCAAAATAAACAAGTATCAAGTTTTCTTGGACGTTCTTTATATTTTTCAGATCGAACCATTTTCAAACTATTAGTAGGCCATAGCGTATCTACTTCTTGAACTCAAGTTTTGAACTACCAGCATTCGCAGACTCTCTTACTTCAAATGGAATGACTGATTCGCTATCTCCAGACATTTCAAGTAATTATTTCTAGCTTATTTTGACTTATTTTGAAAAATCCCAAGCGCTGAAAACAAAACTTGACTTGATTCTTTGCAGTATTCGCTGCAAATTGTGTGAATGAGATTTGTGATTCCATTCCTAACCAAGATAATGTTTTTGAGATACCTCTCAAACCCCTTCAAAATTTTTGAGGTCTTCCACTTCTTTCCTTTTTCATGTAATTGCCTGCCTCACGATTTAAAAATTTTTTGATCCCTCCTTTGGAGCGAGCAATTTGTCTTTAGCTCATCCTCTTTTTAAGCCCATAATTCTTTTTTGCTCAATTTCCGTAAGTTGAATTCCACGCGCCATTATTTTGAGAAGAAGGCCAGTTTATACGAATCGTCAGGGTATGAAAATTAAACACATGTACTCTCTCTCCAACATTTAGAAGAAAATTGAGGAGGTGATAATCCTTTAATTCAACTGACCATAGAAAATAAACATCGAATTTGTAATTATTCACAAGTCAAACTTGATCATCAAATAGATGAAAGGCCATTCAAAGTTTCTTGTCAATATAATAACATAAAAACGGCTCTTGAAACAAAATAGTGGAATTAAGTCATTCTATAAGTTGAGTTTATACTTTTCACAGTATTTTGAAATGTCTGCGCAATAAAATAATCAAGCAATAGATAGTTCATGGTTAAATATTGTTCGATTCCTCCAACGCCGCTGTGACCAACCATTTGAAGTCTGAGGTAGGTTGACACAATTGTAAATTGCTGTCGTAATAATGAGTTTTCAATTGCATTCCATGAACATTACCTTAATCGTTACATATAGAATATATAAGAGTGTAATATCGTTCCATTATTCTGCATCAGAACATTGCGGTACTCTCTTGATAGGTTGCAGCTTCGCGGAGAACATTGAGTGGCCGTTAAAAACCTGGTTCTCTCCAGATCCTTTGTCCATTATATTCCCATTTTGGTTTCATTCGTAATAAAACTTGTCTCCATTTACTATGCTCTAGAAAACGGACAGCACGAGAAGTTACCAGTAATGTTTTAGCACCTAAATTTGTGATATGGAATTGTTTTACAACTCTGGTGAGTACTTGGACATTCGCACAAAAGACAGTTGCCATAGAAGTCCAGAAAAAATAGCTTCTTCATGCCAAGGAAGGTCTGTTTTCTTAATAGGTGTTGTTGAAGGTGACCTTAATGATCGATAAAATATATTCAACACTCACTTATTTTGCTTTTAAAATGAACTAAGTTATTGTTATTTATTTGTTCAAAAAACTGTTTCTACATAAATGCTCAACATAGTTCGATTAATTGTTTACTGAAAACTGTTTTAGCTTTTGTAAAGTTTCTTATGCTAAATATGCCAAATAAATCTTTATAAAATGTAAAACTGGTTTTCAATTCCTAATGTTACAAGTTGCCCCAAGCCTGTTACAACACTCGTCAGTTTTTTTAAAGCCGTTTATACCAAAAATCGTTACAGGTTTGATAAAAAGTTTATTTGATCGATAGTTGAATAGTTCTAAATTGAAATAGTACTGCTAGATTTCATAAATACGAAACAAAGGGACAAATTGTTACAAGTGGCCCCCTCTCCCTTATAAATCTTCTGTGAATGTGTATGTGCTTAAATATGTATCATGATACAATTCGGTCCATAATTATGTGATAAATTCAATTTTAGCTTTACTATGTACTATGTGAAAAAAACCTGAAACAGCTCGATTTTTAATCTTAAGTTGACAATTTATCGTTTGAAAATATTATACCCTGCCAGCACTCCCTCTGAATTATAAGCACTCCCTCAAAAAATTTTAATAAGAAAGGGGGTTTTGTGGTAGTCTCTGCTGCTCAGCAAAATAAAGTTTTCCAAATTTGGTGCAATAATAACTGAGAAAATTAATTTTTAATTTCTAAAATTTCTCTCTTTAAATAGAAGTGTAGGCGCCATGCTTATCTTCTCTTCATTATTCCAATTTTATGCATAACTATAGTCAAGTTTGACATCATAGCTATTTGTAGCGAATATTATTTGAGTTGAATTTCCCTTTGATTCATTAACGTTGAATTCCGTCTGTCATGCACTAAGTTTTATGTTCAACGATCTTTTTGTTTGATTCTACAAATGATGCTTCCACGAATAGCCAATGTTGTTTTCAATTTTCTAAATTTTCTCGGGATTTAATGACGAACCTTTCTAAATTTGCGGGTTTTTTTCGAGTTTTTCTCCTATTCAAATTTCTCTACATAGTTTATCGATTTCGCTGGAACATAGCAATAAAAGGATTACGATCCCAAGACACATCCGATTCCGGGAAAGCTCTTACCTCAATCTACAACACTTAATTATTTATAAGTTTCCAGAAGCGAACAACAAATAACACAAGATTAATAAGTTTCGAAATGAAGGAATTTTTGCGAATTATTAATGATATCAAAAGATTTATGAGAAAGGTGAGTCTGAAAATTATGATGAAACGTTTTTTAAATTAAATTAATTATCGTGATTTATGAAATTCTAATTAAAAGTTAATTGGCTATGTATAGATTAGTTTTTCGAAATAAATTGAGAGAAGAAAATTATACAAAATAACAAATCTCTGTCTGAACTTTATCAAAATACCAATTTGTTTACAGTCATTTAATGAACCAAAATAAAGTTAGTATGTAATCTCTACGTCAACAATTCAAGCCTTTTAAGAGTGGATGTAATAGAGTATTATCTACCAAGACAACTGGGAGAAAATACGCAAATCCTTCATCTCACTAAACTTGTGATCTTTGTTTAATATATATTTCAAGTTCTCGATTAAATATGTATTCATCATCAGGGACTGAGACATTGAACAGTACTCACTTTAAGTAAACGAAAATTACCTGGGGTATAATACATTTTTCATAAAAATATAAATTCGTTACGCTTAACAAACAACCTTTAAAATGGAGTTTGTTGATCTGGTTGCTATCCAATTGATTTTTTTAAATTTGAGGTTATAGTGGTTTAGGTCGTTATGGATGAATTTTCATCGAATTGGTTTTCTCAAAATCTAAAAGATATATCGTAGGTTGATAGACAAGTTGGGACTTTAGCTAAAATTCGGATTATAGAATATCTGTTGAAAAAGGCCAAATTGTTTAATAGAAAGATAATCGCGGTATATGGGATAAAGAAAAGTTACACAAAATAAAGCAAATTTTACAATTTTACTCGCTGGTCTTCCAGACAGAGAAGCTGGACCCAAAGCTTACTATCATTATGTGAATAGCTATAAACTATTGCAAATCGAAAATGAATGTCACGTAGCCGTAAAAAGAAAAAAAAAACAAACAGATGCTGTTACTTACTATGTACTTGTAGAAGATTATTATGAGAAAATTTTAGCTCATACTCAGACTGGTTAGGTTAGGTTAGGTTAGGTAAACAATGTGGAACAAACCGGTGTTCTTGTTTTAAAAATAAAATAAAATGTAAATGACAATGTCACCAAGCCTCCACGTGTTGTAATAAATGATTGATTGACATGCAAAAAATAAATAAATAAGACTTCTTTTATCCTATTTTTTTATCTTATTCTGTAAACCCAAGAGTCTGTTATCCGAATTTTAGCTAAAATCCCAGGAGAATAGACAAACGCTCGGTCATTATTCGACGAATAATCCATTGTACGGCATTCAGCTAATACTCCAGGAGAATAGGCATGCGTGGTGCGCCATCAGCCAATTACCTATTATCCTGGGATATTAGCTAAAATCCCAACTTGTCTATCGACCTACGACATATACATTACACTGAGCTTATTTAAAACAGTTTTTTCATTATAACACTTTTGAGCAATAAATGTCGTTGCCATTGTTTCTAAAAACAGGCAGTTTTGTAGTTACTTGATCGCCACAGCTCCGCAACAACAACGTTCATATACTAATTGGCAAACGAACTAGGTTCACGGTGAAATTTTTTATGCTTCGGCTCCAACTTTAAAACCATTATTAAGAGAGAGCTAGATGGTTATTCGTTCATTGATACAAAGTGATCCCATTTCGTGTTTTCCTTCTGTCTACTGAACGCAACGAATCACCCCTATTTTGGTTGATTCCAACGCTTACCTCTTACGCCGACTCCGGAGATTAATGTAAATAAAGACTAACCCCAATCGGGAGTACAGGGTGAAAAATGAACGACATCTTCTGGATCACTGAGTTCATAATTTGATATTTCATGGTTCGTTAACGCAGTTTTATTTTTTTTATCGTATTGATGATCTTTTAGTCTATTTTCTGAATATTAAGAGGTCTGCCCTATGTAGACAGCGTCACAATTAGTATAAGGCACTTGATATATAATATTAATTCTTTTGTTTTTTGGTGTTTTTCAATTTAGTGAAATATTTGGATAACGTATTATGTCCTCTATGACTTATACTAATATCATATTTATTAAAATAATTCGATAATTGTTGGGAAAGTTTTATGTGTTGATGTTTGACAATGCAATCAACTACACTCAACTAATTTTTAGATGTTTAACGTAATTTTGGTTTCTATCAACCTAGTCCTCGCGTTTTTTCCATTGGACTTTTTATGAGCTTCGGGGTTAATAACTACAAAAAGCCTCAATATATATTGAAATCTCACCACCAAGGAAATAATAGTCGCAATAAATGAAAACACGATCACTTCTGATTTTGATTCTTCAAAATAAACCAACAAATTATTTTCATGATAAGAATTAGCTTCTTTTTTCGGTGTTGTGTATGTTTTAAAGCTTGAGCTATTTACCTGACAATTTGATTGAATTGGTCTTTATCTGTTGCTACTCAGAATAGTTATTCTACAACCAATCCAGTTCAATGTCTAATATTTCGAAGTCACGATAACTTTTGCGAGTTATCAATCTTCTGCCCTCAACCTTTAATTGAATGATCAGAAGAGGGATGTGATAAATGATACCTCTCATTATATCACCAAAATAACTGACCTTTTCTTGTTTTTATGAGTATCAGCTGTCTGAGTATCTCAAAAAGAAATAACTGCTTCTGCAGCAAGAAGTTGCAGTGGAAGAAATGAAGAAAATTTGTCTGATAAATATAATCTAGTGAAATTTTTGATAAGGAGGTACCAATATTATTTTTCTGTGTCTTTCAACCCTGTATAGAGACCTTCAACGCATCCATTTTCGTATAAACTATAGTAGAAACTACCTCCTTTCAGAAATATGGTTATTGTTATGACTGTTATAATTGTCTATGTCATGGCTTTATATAGTTCTACGTAGCTACAGATAACCACTACTATTCATTCACGAAATTCATCTTCTTTGTCTACCCCTATCAATGTGAAACTACTTCGAACAATAGTATCTAAAGGAGGGTTCACGTTAAGGATGTAATATTATACTGTGAGACTCCGAAGGCGAAAAAAATCCTTTGTGTTCTCGAAATATACCGTCAGAAGTTATGAATTTGCTACTTGAACAATTGAATTTTCACCACACTTTATTCAACTCACTCTCTTAGTTTATCTGTTTGTATGTAAAATTTTCTAGCTTTTAATAAACCTATCGACTTTTGCGTAGTCTCCTACTTGTTCGTTTTTGATAATATACCGGTGATCAATAGTAATAAATTAATGAATAAAATAAAATTTCCGAAAAAGTGAGTGTGATGCTGTTTACATAGGGCAGACATCTCCATATTTAGCAAATAGATTAAATAGTCATTAATACGATGAAAACGTTAACAAACTACGGAATATCGAAGAAACATATATTACATTATAAATATTCATAAATTCTTGAAACGTGATCAAATAATTGACTAATCACAATCAGTGCCAGTGGCCAATATATGCCGCTTCTGATGGTATTTTGGCGAAATAGAATGGATGCTAAATGCTGCGCTTGGAGCTTGGGGAATTTGCAGTGATTCTGGCTGAATGACAGCAGAGCTATTCTAGGAATGGTTTAAGTATAGTGGAGCCAAAGTTGAATGACCTGTTTTGTTACTCCTAGATGGGTATAGTACCCACATGCAAAAAATTGATCTCATAAATGAAGCTCGATCCTCTGAACTCATCATTTTATGTTTTCCACACCATACTACTCGCCACCAACAGGTGACTTTGCTTACAAGAGACCGTTCAATACTTAATATGATAAAGAGAGAACAGCTTGGCTTCGTAGCAATCCAGGAATGGTTGTTACGGTGCGGCAAATAGCTGAATTATTTGGGGAAGCTTTCGTTCAAGCGTCTTCAATGTCAACGCCTTAAACGGGTTCCAAAAATACGGTATTTGGTAATATGATAGATCGGATTTCTCGCAAAGTGACTTGCAACCTCAAGTGAAACAATATCTGAAACCTATCCTGTAATATTTTCACCTATTGAGTATAGTAGAGCTGGCTAATATAGCGGATTTACCTATAACTTCTGCTATTGGGACAACTACGATTGGGTACCTGCTGAGGATGAAAAGGAGCCGATCTCAAGATTTAAGCTGACCACTTCTATAGCTAAGAGTTCACCATAAGTTATCCCCTAATTCTAGTTGTTCTAGTTAGACTGATAACAACGAAATAACAACACCAAGTACTCCACAAATATCAAAATTTTCTATAGCCAATCCCCTTAGAAAACGCAACTTCATGGCCATTTGGAAATCGATATAAAGTTAGAAACTAGAAGAGGAAAATTAAGAACTGAGAAAATTTGAAAAAATCTACGATTAACAGAAAGAGGGTGACCAAAAATAAAAAACGATCAAAGATTAACTCGTTAAATGAGAGATGAAGAGTGTGAAGATCGTTATTTCGAGTCAAATGAAGGATGAGCTGCATGTTCCGCATGTGGCAAATGGAGTCACTGTCGCTGTGTTGGGATAGACGATGAAGATGAAGACATAACGTTTACGTGTGAATTTTTTCAGAATGTGGCGATGTGACTTTTTTTATTTTTTCATTACACTTAATTTAATTCTATAACGTATGTTCCTAACTAGACTGAATTATGAAAGACTGATTGCTAAACATGATTATTAAAATGAAAAATATAATACAAACGCGATTTTTTCAGTTCCATTCACTTTCAAACTTTTAGTGTCTCGCACTCACTCTATATATTTATAATTCATTACATAGGGGATTTATGGATTAATATAATTACGAAAATTATCAATGTCAATATAATATTTTGATAAAGACTGAAGTAGATCGAAACGTCAAATGTTACCTGTTATTTTTATTTATTTTCTATGAAAAGACACCTAAAGTCTAGACAAATTATCATGAAATAATATAATAGAAACTAGAGAAAATCATAAAAATATTTATCTTTATTATAAATATTCCATCCTATAAGTTTTTATGTTAATATTCCTTTTCAAATTGTAACCGTAAAGTCTGTCAGAGGTTCAAAGGAAAGATCTCATGTTGTAATGATAACATTTCAGAAAATGTACTTCTTGAATCCACTGCGTCTTCACACTCATTATACATTCATGGAACACGTAGTCAAGCTTTTAAAAGCACAAATAAAGACTACAAGTAAGTTTCCGCCTTCGAGGTATACAACGCCATTTCGAGAGTCTTAGAGAGTAGAAATTGGGATGTTCCCTAATTACCCCCACGAGTAAGATATTTGCAAAATATGTCTTGAGAGCTTATAACCCAGTTCATAACCTTCCACATATTCCCTAATGATTCGAAAGAGATTTGAAAATGTAAGAAGTTGATTCGACATTTATTGTTGACTGATTTAGACAAATTTTTGGTAATTTGAAAAGAAACTACTTCAGTGGCTAATACCGCGAATATCATTAAATTACATCTCTTCCTAAGAAAATAACAAAAATAACAAATAATAATTTAAAATTGGTGATAAAGCTTACCAAAAAAAGCATCTACATTACTTTTCAATGATTTTTATAAAATTTTCAATTCATTTCATATAAATACAGTTCTCATTGTAGTACTATGTGAACAACTGAGAACGGACGTCGGCCATATCACAAAAACGAACTATATTATATTTTCAGAAGAAAAAAAACACGCGGAAGCTATTTTCAAAATTTTAGGTCCACCGCTATAACTCAACTCTTCCGAGTAACCCCACAACTATTTCTAAAAATTGATCTTTTTCTCGACGACTAAGGCGCAATTTTATAACTTAGGGTAAAACTGGAAATAAAACTGAAGTTTAAACTATAGATTTAATTAGAGTTTAAACCAAAAAATATCATTATTATTAACTCCTGGTCTCACGCGAGCAGTTTCTGTTTAAACACTGTGAAAACTTTAGTTTTTTCCTATAAAGAGGCACACCTAGTGTGAAATTTTCAAAAAAACGATTCGATTTGAATGAGTTACAGCCATTTAAAAGAGTAGCCGCTTGGCAGTTAGATACTTGCATTGGCTACGGGACATACCATCGTTTTTCTAGAAATAGCATTTTTCGAATTTTCCATATGATGATCATCCAGTTTTTTTATCTGATCACAAATCGAATTTTGGTAGGCCAAAAACGACAAAAATTTTGGGTAAAATTTAACATTTTTTTTCAACATGCCGTCATTTCGTCAATTTTTGATTTTTTTGTTCGCCCGAGGGTCATCGTACAGACAATATGTTTTAGTTTAACGAGAATTTTTTTTGTTACATTTTATCAACGGAGAAGGCTGCAATCACTCCAGCAGTGGAGGACCTTTTTTTCGGTGCCGCCGGAGATTGCGTGTCATTTCAAAAATATTTTATATTCTATTTCAAAAATTTTACTGTGTATTATATAAATCTGTACCTTGAAACAAAAAGGACCAATGTCTATTTTCGTCAAATGACAGGAAACCCAATTTAAATTTGAGGAATTGGCCATTTTTGCATTTCCAGTAAATAACTTTGGCCGTGACAAAATATTTGAGTTTCAATGATCTAATAATAAGAGGACTTTGGTCCTTTTAACAATTACTATATGTCGCATCCTGAATTCAATTGTGCATTTAACTCAAATTTTGAAATTTTGGACATTGGCCCTTTTTGTTCCAAGGTACAGAAATATACCCTGAAAATTTTAAAACGATTGATTCACTAGTTTTTTTTATTCCCAAAAATTGTCGTTTTTTAGACTGTCACACTAGGTGTGCCCCTAAAGGATCTTTACCAGCTCTAAAACTCAACAGTGACTTAATAGGATCCTCAAATTCGATCAAGTTTCTTGGTCTACATATTAACAGTACCCTTCGATATGGTTTGCCTTTCTGTTTATTATATTACGAATTCTCGGTTTTCGTTCGTTTCCTATCACAGTATTCCATTTAGTAATTAAGTTATTGTTCCTTATTGTTTGTTCTATCTATCCCTCCTTTGTCAAAATCAAATCAATTTCTTTCGTATGAAATTTGATATGAAATTTATCTGTTCTTTGTAGTCAATTGTAGGTAAATAATTTCATGTTAGTGGCAAAGCAAGTTTGGCAAATAATTTTTTGCTCTAAATATCTTTTCTCCGTGTCTTGTTTTCTAGATTTCCTTCTGGAAATCGAAGATAAAAAATATATTACATCGTATATCCGATTAGAAACAGATAATTAAATAGTACTTTTACAGATTGTGTACATATTTCATCTGAAATAGAAAACCAACAGTTTCCAGAATTAATTGATCCTAAGCTCTCTGCAATCCATTTAATTAAAATTATACGTATCGGTTTGTATATCCAGCTCATATTACTAATGGAAATGAATTCCACCTGAGAACTACACGGAACTAATATAGTTAAATTCTAGATAATATTTTTTCCATAAATTTCTATCCATTACATTCGTTTTTTTACGAATAAGTGATCAAACTAATCGAAACGCCAGAAATACGAGTAGAGTATGCAAAAATACATGTTGTTTTACATGTTTTTTCGTAATTTGTAATGAAAATTAATGAAGGATTATATTGGAAAATTTCAAAATTTTTATTAATTCAGATTGTAACAGCTTTATTTGATGACATCAAATTGTTTACCAACTATCACTGCTGAACGTTCAACCAATTACGTAAAACAATTAAAACAGTTTGAAGCTACCTCTAGACTGAATAATTGGTCCAATAAAAAGAAAGCAGTCAACTTAACTATCGCACTGCGGGCAGACACTTTAGATGTACTCCATAAGTAACTTCTCGAAGAAACAGATTACTTCGATCAACTGAAGAAGAGGTTGGATTTAATTAATTGGATATAGAAGACTCTAGAAGACATGTACCAATCTGAGCTGCAAAACAGAAGGCAGGAGCTTAAAAAAACCCTTCAGAAGTATAAAGTAGACATGGTCTGACTTGCCCTATTTGCTTATCTATCCACACCACACAACCTGATGCATGTTTGGGCATCCAAGAATTGCTACTCTTAAAAATGATGTAGCCACGAAGACTTCGGGATATAACAATGATAGAACCATAAAAGAAGATGACGAAAGCAAACTTGACCACATCGTCAACTTGATAAAAGGATTGGTTGACAAAAAGTCGAAAAAGATTATATGTCGGAATTGTGGCAAACTAGGGCATGCACGCATTTCATGTAAGCGTTCCAGTACTTCCACAAACGAAGAACTCCTCACTTGACGTCAATGTAGTATCACAACACACTGTTTGGTCCACTTTTTTGTATTCACTTCTCACTCTCCAGTCTGTATTACGGATACCATCAAATTATTTACTATTACTGCTAAAGCATCTTATATATTTAATTCACATTCTAGATCTTTCCGATTCTTGGGATCTCTAGAATGTTGTTAACAAACAAAAAAGCCTTCTTAGAAATTGTGTCTATAATAAAATAAAACGGTGTAACTTGATGTAAATAGGTCATAAAATACAAATCTTTCAAAAACAAAAAGTCTTGAACATGTCCACCAAACTCTGTATTTAGTACGAGTAAGTGTCTAGCTGGTCTTATGCCAATAGTTTTCATCCATCTTCAAAGAGACTGTCTTTCGAAGATATAATATACCAAGAATAGGTACTGGTAGTTTTGCTGATGGCTGTCTGGCGAGCGAATAAACCACGTTGCACGCGTGACAAAGCTATATCTTACAGTTAGCGCTCGTCATTTCATGTTGATTTTTTTTAACTTCATCACAAGTCTAAAGCGCACAATTTCGACCGATATAACTTTTATAGCAGCTCAACTGTCTGAGCAGATGGAATATTTGAGCTAGGAATTTGCTAATTTTGAGTATCCTCCACAAAAACCTGCTTGTGTCAAGCCACTCATCCTAGAGCTACAGTTGGATCCATTATACCTTCGTAATATATAACTTATTCACCGCATAGCTTCTATTTAGTTTATATGTTCATTTTTATTTTATAACAACTGTTGAATCAACGACTGATCCATCCATTTCATTCAATTAATCCAATCCATTCGATTGATGTATTACAAGGTGCCGTTAGTGGAAATGTTGTGTATTACCTAATGACAAAGTTTTGAACTAAATGCAAATAGAAATATCGAACAGCCATCACTGGTGAATAATTACAAGAAGCAAGGCCATTACACGCCGGCCTGAGGTTGACCAGTGAATGTCGGTCGGACTAACGCATTCGCATTTTCATACATTATTGAAATGTCTGAGTTTATTTCCTGTCTAGAATGTTCTCAACCAGAGGCACACAACAATGTATGCATTTTTTACTTGAGTAAACCAATTATACGTTATAAAGTTAAATTTTGTTATTAAACTTACAGTTTACGTACAGCTTTTATTATATCTACAGTGTGACGAAGGGAATTATCCAAAAATATTAATAACCATTGTAGGCAACGATTATCAGAAAGCCATTTTTATCGAAATCGCTACGAAATAAACACTTTGCATATAAATTATTTCGCCACGTGTCGGTTTTATGCCTATGAGATCGGGTTGCATCTGACGCCATTTTTTTATCATGGTATGCTCCACTTGCTCCGGGCAGCGTCAGTGATGCAAATATATTACTTTATGGGTCAATATGATGTTTATTACGAAGCCTACCAAATATGGAGTCGTAGATAAAAGTGAAATTGCGGTTCAATACTATTCCTAATTAAAAACTGAAATAACGATACATAACGAGACAACAAATTCAAATAAACTAACCAGAAAAAACAACGATACCAAAAGTGTTAAACTCTACAGGTACTTTGTAGTAACTACCATGTACGGCAATTCGAAAGCGGGACAAGCGGGGTTAAGCAAGGTGCAAAAACAAAGCTCTCGAATGGTCAAAGCATTAATCAATTTCGCTAAAGATTTGTTTCCCTACACGGTTAGCTGAAGGCACGAACACGACCACCACTCATACGTGAAAAGTCAGCTTCCTCAATGGTAGTTTCGCGACCTCAACTGAAGCGTGCAAACTCAGCTCCTCCAGTAGCAGTTTTCTTACCCTGGGTATAATCGGATAGCTGAAGGTTCTACCAAGACCACCATTGAGAATTAAAAAGTTAGTTTGCTCAATGACCCACGAAATTTGAAAGCTCGGTGGATGATGAGTCAACCCATAAATACAAACTCACCTCGGATTTCAACCTTAGTGGTCCAGTGCAATCTTTGACGGTTGTTGCAAACACTATTATTTCCTACCTGTCGCAATTCGGTAATTTATATCGGCTTACCTAGGTTTCTCTTACCTAACTTCAGACTGACTGGTACAAAAACCCTTCAAGGGACTTGGTTATACTTTGGACACTTACTCTGCTTCGGATCTTATCTTCGTTGAAGGCTGCGTGGTAAACGGGCTGCTGGCTCCTCGAGAAGTGCCTCTGTTTGACGGCTACAGGTATTCCATTGCTGCCAATTCCGGGATAAATCTACTTACAACGCAAATACACATAGTTTTAACTCGTCGTGGGATACCCTGTATATACATATCGGTTAACAACATTTTTCGACGTCTTCCGATATCTAACCGCCATCATGGCTCTACGTGTATTAATAAAGGCGAGCTATTGGAATAAAAATGGCGGTGCCTTCTGAGACGTCACGCTGCGTCACTGTTAGTTCACTCTTCTCTTTCTTCTTCTCTTTCTTCTTCTCTTTCTTCTTCTCTTTCTTCTTCTCTTTCTTCTTCTCTTTTTCCCTTGTACTGTCCACTTTAGGTCCTGTTTAAGTATTCTGTATATTCTTTCTACAGGACCATACCAGATTAATTGTTTGATTTTGATGACATCGATTACGATCTGTCTGATTCTCTTTATATCCCTTATCCTGACATTTCTTATCCTCAATTTTCGATATTACTTGGTCTCATATTATTCCATTTATCACAAATCACAAATACAGATTATCTGCTCTGTAGATTTCTCTCTTTGATTGCTTTTGTCATTTTTACTTTTAGAGGGAGAATCCTCTTGAACACCCGGCGTCATTATCGGGTAGCGTCGGACTAAAACCTCCCCTGGACTCTCGCACTTTCCAATGATATCTACTCTTGTATTGTTTCGTTGCAAAGGCTGTCTTTCATTGTGTTTAGTTCTTTTTTTCTCTTTTGTCTCTATTAGTGCACAAATCGTTTCCTAAGGGTACTTCCAGGACTCCTCTGATTCTAAGAAGCATTTCATCATGTTGGCAATATTGAGATTTCTTCCACGTTCCTGGATATTCAAGTATATCTGATGTCCACCTGGTATATAGGTATTATTGTCTTAAAGGTATTCCACCTGACGGAACTTTTTTAAAATTTGAATTAGTTTTCACACCTTCAAAAATTTATTAACCACGATATTTGTATCATAAATATACGTGATTTGGTTCATATTAACTCCGTTTCGACTAAGATATCATTTTCCCTAGCTTATTTGACCTTTCTCATAAATTAAAATTCCTTGTTATTCAACTCTCGCACCTTCGCATATTATCACTTATCGATAAATCAATAATTAATTACCTTCATCAGGGAGACATAAACAAGGAAACTAGAGAGGAATTTCCACGCTGAATTTCCGACTTCCGAAAATGTTTCATTAGATCAGGGTAGCCCGTGAATGTATGCTGGCATTAGTTACTTCAGTGCCACTAAATTTCCCAAATTAATAGGCATCCGAACGCGGTTTCGTCCGAAAACGGAATTTTTCTTTGTCGTATATACGTAGGAAAAATGTCTCTGAAGTAAATTTAATTGACGTTTTAATAATTCTTTTCTAATGACTACTGTAAAATATTCTCATTCAAATATAACGAAGTACAAATAAATTAAGTTGATCTATTATCAAAAATCAATAACCAGAGGTTAGCAACTATTAGTGTTTGCTATAAACACCACGAGGAATAGATTATTGCTTTGATTACCATTTCTTGGTATGTCAACCTCTTTAAACCAACCGGAATATTCAATAAACTTAGCTAAAAGTCTAATTTCCAAACTAAAAACATCCGCATGTCCATTAAGGAAGTGGAGGATTACCATTCTCCTTCTATTTAGTGCAGAGCACTCACAGATGAAACTTGGTACTCTTTTATATTATATTATAACTTTTGAGGAAATTGTTTGAACTGAAGCCTAGCCGGGAAGCGTGAACTTCCACTAGACAATAAGGGAACTTATTATTTAGGCCCTAATGAAGTAGGGATGGCTACGTTTCATGTTGTAGGTAAGCCAAGTGAGTTTCGTAGTCCTTTATGTGGCAAGGTATTTCTTTGCACGGCAAGGTATAGTGCATTTAAACTTCTAGTAGCTCAATTATGGAGTCAACCCAAGTTAACAAATTCCCCAAATACATAGACATCTCGTTGAGATATTCGCGGAATTCAGCTAGACATTTTGATTTATCTATTTAAAAGAAAATAAAAACGTTTTTATCCTCGGCATTTATCTGAGGAAGGTAAATATTTTAAAATGTGTTGAGTAGATGCCTTCCCCTAGACATTTCAAAGTTGGGGATCCATGGGTAGGAGCTTGAACTTGTGGATCTAAGCGGAGCTTCGTTATTATAAAATTGAATGGAAAAAATCGAGAATTAAGGAAATTTGTATCATGTTTTCCTTTATTCCGGAGTTGTAATTTAATGTAATTTATGAGTATAATAAAATCTTAATTAATTCCCATCCTAGAATCGCTGAAGTAATTTTAGTACATTATCTGGTGTCGAGATGGGTGATGGAAAAGATAACTGCGACCCAAAGGATCTACTATGTCTACTTTTCGTGCTGTGGTACCATAAATCCTATTCGTTTCGAATGTGACATGGCTACAGTTACCAAAAATATCTAAATGTAATGCCGAAGTCTCCAAGGGAATGTGGATAGAAGCTTCGTCCTTTACATAGCAAAATCAGCACGTTCCAGCCTCTGCTAAACCGGGCATCTTCAGGTATCCCTAAATTGATATAACTTATTCTTCATTTTCAAAAGTATCTTGCTTGTCTCAGCTCCTGCAGATTATTTCATACCTTCATCATTTTCTATTGTCCTGTAATCGATAGAAATACATAGAAGAACTTTTGCCTAACTGATATAACTCGTCCAGGAACTACCAAATTAGTTTGGGTCTTATGACATTGTAGCTTATAGCTTGCAAATATTTCTTGGTAAAAAATAGTTGTTGTTGTTCTGTCCACTGTTTTAGAGATATCCGTGTACCAGGTGGCATGTCAGTTCATTTATAATAAAGTGTATTGATTCTATTTACCCTTACAGTTTTTTTTCGAGGTCCTTAAACTTGTTCTACATTTTATCTCTCTTACTTATATAAACTAATTGTGATAGTGAATGAGAGAACTTATTCAATAAAGATAAAATCTTAAGCAGGTACAAATAGGGACGATAAAAATGAATTAAATGTGGTCATAAACAAAGAGGACTTCAATCTAAATTCATACCTATGTACGCACAATATACAGAACTGTTCGACAAAAAAATTCGTAACGAGATTCAAGTACAACAAACATATTACATCACTCAATAAGTCGGGTGTCTGACACACATATGGCGCTGCCATTGTCAAATCCATGTGACGTTAATGAAGTGTTGGATTGTTTGAAAAACTGCCTCATACGTCGAAGAAAAAACCACTGTTTCACCAATACGATGTGCCGATCCACAAGTCGATGGTGAGGATGATAAAATTGAACGAATTACACTCTGAATTGCTTCCTCATCTACCGTATAGTCCAGATCTGACCCTCAGTGACTACTCGCTATTCACTGATTTCAAAAAAATGCTCGCCTGTAAGAAATTCAGCTCAAATGAAGAACGAATTGCTGAAACTGAAGTCTACTTGTATTGCTCTTGAATGAGATTATATTGAAATCGATTTTTGGAAAAAATTCTTAGTCACACGGCTTATTGAGGTTATGAGGACGAGAATCTATCAATTTTGTTGAAATCAACATATTTTGCTTTTTAATAAATGAATTTGTTGTATTAACAACAGGAAATCGATAAAAAAGAAAGAACAAATTGATAAGGAAAGGAAAAGATCAAATTAAGACAAAACAAGAAGCAGAATTCCGCAAACAAATCGAAAAATGTACTGTTTAGACAAGACAGAAATCTTGAAGTCTTGGACACACCTTTGGAAAAGTATGGCTTAACACAACCATAAACAGTCAGAAACTTTAATTGACGCACCACTACGAAGGCGTTTCGATAGGGGCTTAGTTTTTCAATGAAAAACGTACTTTACTAGTTACACAGTTAATAAAGCAGGTATTCAAAATTTTCAAACCATCTAAAAAAGAATCGTTATGCAAATTACGAGTTTGTCTCTGTCATTACCTCCTCATTGGTGAGAAATAGCTTTCCTCTAAGCACTTTTTTAGTTTGAAAGTAATCGCTTTTTTTGCAATAAATGCGTATCTAAGTATGTTCAGGCTCTCAATCAAAATGTATCAGGAAATCAATATAATACTGGCCAGTTATCGGTTTCCCTTCTATAAATACGGTGTTTACATTCTTGAGAGCACGTTCCATTATTTTTAGGCTATATTGGTGTATCCAAATTTCATCTACTGCGACGTAAGAATAGTAGTAATAGTAGGAAGAGTCATCAGCATTAAGCAAACGTGGCACTCTCCTTGCAAATGCACTAAAATATTACCATTTGAAATAAGAAATTTACTGCATTACCTACCAACCATTTCTTAGATAATTACAGTGAATTATGGACCCCTACGCGTAGAATCAATCTTATAATTACTTTTAGATGCAGGGAATCAATTCTAAATCAATCTATAGAATGGATCACACTAATATTTATGTAACGTTTCCTCGGTTTCTAAATTTGTTTTTCTTCGTAAAAAATAACGTCTAGTGAACAGTCGAATCGAGCTGTCAGATTTATTTAAAGTTTTGATAGATGACATAAAAAATTTGTCAGAAACTAAAAATATATTCACTATAGAGAAATTTTTGTCAATCTTCTCTCAAAGCGTAGACGTTTGTAACATTTGAAGAAAGTGTACACTACTTACTACAATAGACGTTAGGATTGAAGAAAATTATGATCGAAAAGAAAGAGAACGCATGTGGAAATTAGTTTTTCTAGTAGACACGTTTATTAAATGAAACTTTTTTTAAAATTTAGATCCATAATAGAAACAATGATAATTAGAATTCCATACCGACGCAAGCGGATTAGTTCATTTTATTAAGGTTCTTTCAACAATTAATTTAGCGAAAAATTCGTCGTATATCAAACAGCTTTTAGAGGCTTTTAGAAGCAGGCTAAATTCATTTCTTGTTTATTACACTATGTATACCATTTATAAATCTAACATAACTAGCAGTATAACAGGACTGATTTTAACCCAAAACTTTCTAAGATGTATTCACTCCAACTTACAAACACCTTCTACTATATCTGTAGTCAAGGGTGTCGCCAAGGGGGGCAGAGAGATCCCCTAGAACCGCAAAGCGACCAAATG